>NC_064913.1:10995848-12245848 GCF_929443795.1 Astur gentilis
AGCCTTTCATCTGTACTAGCACCAAATGGCTGAGTGCCTTGCATAGAGGGACTTAAGGCTAGGTGTACAAAAGGATGGAGATATCTAAAGCTGAAACCTGAATTTCCTACTCAGCTGTCAGCTGCCACAGGAGATGGAAATACTGTCATGGTGAGAAATGAGAACTGTCTTGAAATGGCAGGGTACTGAGGTTTCCTTCTCTACAATCAGGTATTTCCTGTTGTATTTCTGTGAATTTTTGTCAAATATCTATCTGAATTAGAATCACAGCTCCTGAATTGTCTAGGTAAAAATGAACAATATAGGCAGACTCAGCTGTTAGTTATCCATTGGGTGAACCATTCCTTTAATCTCTGATCTTCCAGTTTTCCATCCTTTTACCTTACTGTTTGTCAAGTTCAGGAACACACACTTTCTGTGTAAGTGCCCTTATTACTGTGTAAAATGATCAGTCTCTCTATCACTCAAAGAATAATCAAGGATTCTACACAGACTTGAATAAGCTGACCAACAAAATATACTAAGTTAAACAAAAAAGCGTTGGTCAAAGATACCCTATAACCTTGAAGACAGAACCTTCATTAGCGAGTCAGAAGAGCAGGGTTTGAATCTGTGTTCATGCATGTGAATATAGAGGGAAATTCATTTTCAGCAGAGTATTGGGGACAGGCAAAACCCTGGCAGGGCTTCGGCAGGGGATCTCAGGAGTCACGGCTATGAACGTGAAAAGACAAAAAAATTGCTGTTCTCCCTGTGCCTTGGTGAGGGTGAGTACAGGAGTCTTGCTTATGCTTTTGCCACCAGCTCTTTTAGACAACTTGCTCAGTACACGGGTTTCTCTGACCCTCATCACACTGGAAGGGGAGTCAGGGGCTGTGTGACCCACGGCTGCTGGTTCTACACCAGAGAGAAAGTCAGCAAGGTAGGTATTGCAAGGAGGAGTGGGGCCCTTTTTTGTAGAGAGACTAAACATTGAGCTCCAACTTAATACTTCAAGGAGGTTAGTGCAAAGAGCAGGACATTCTGTTTCGGTGCCTTGTGTTTAGATTCCTGCTGTATACCTGGGCTTTATATAGTGTTCACTGCTGGCAATGTTCAGCATCAGGTTTTTTAGGCATGGTAATGGTATTCAATGATGCGCTGGGACAAACTCTATTATAAGATAACTGCTGCAACTGTAAAATCAGGTAAGCATATTGAAGGAAACTACCATGTACAGTGCTGCCTTGGACTCTCACATACCTTACGCATGTGAGATTAAGCAAAAGTCCTCCAAAAAGTCTTTTAAAAAAGGCAAATAAAGCGTGCTTATCCTCCAGAAAGAATAAATTCACAACCTTCCGGCACAGCCCATTTACCTTTCCTTTCACTGCCTTTGTGGCTGAATAGCTGCAGAGAGTTAGTTTCTCTGAGGAAATGAGCTTTAAGAGCAATTCGCTGTTATCGTCTGTGCATGGTGGCAAAGGGCTCATTAATTTTTGTCCCAACCAGGAGACATGAACTCAGCAATCCACTTTTCCCCCATTTGCAGACTCAGATATTCCCTGAATGCCCCGCTCTCTAGACTCTGATGGCTTCCTATTTGTAAAAAACTATTGACTTGAGGAGAGAGGAGAAAGAGACAAACTAAACCGAGAGCTCAAGCAGTGGGTAGATCTTGGTGGTATCTCAGAAGCCTTAGTGTCATGACAACAGATCCCACGATTCGTATTTAGAAAATGAAATTCCCACCTTCCTGCCACGTTGGCGTGATCCCTACATAACGACAAAGCGTGGAAGTTCCTCAGGTAGTGGGTGACTCTATAGTGACAAGAGGGAAAGGGTTCCTATGAAAGACATAGCTACTAAAACCATTTTGATGGATCACACAGGATGGAAATTCTTCAGTGAGAAGAGCTGAAAAAGACCCAATGATAAAACCATCGTATCGTGCCCTTGGCCGCTCTTTATGAAATATCTGATTGGAACAGGTATCCTCAGTCCTTTCTTTTTCCCATTATTTTATTATCTGCCAAACAGAATGCGTTTTTTTTAATTAGGCGTGATTCAGGCCAATATGGAGGCAAGAGTAAATAACACAGCTGATAGCGATGACACTAATCGCCTGCCTAAGCTGGGTGGGTCCCAAACTTTGTTGCTAAACTTGCAGTTGCAGGTTTAGCAGTTGCTTGAAGCCCGCGACTGCAGGATCTTCAAGGCAAGAACTGCTTTTTACTATGTATTTATGCAGTAGATGTATTTATGACATAATGGGCCCCAATTTCTTTTGGCACCTCTGTCTGCCTTTGTAATATAAATCTTAATTATAATAATAAGCTTTTGGGACGGGAGCCAGAGGATTTCTGTTTGTGTGAGGATTTCTGTGTTTGCCCCAGCGTACTGGTCCCCAATTCTAATTGTGGCCTTTCAACTGCACCTCAGTACAAATGAGTTCAAAGTCAGAATAACAAGACCATTAATAATAATAGCAGTGCGAGGACATAGCGCTGTATGGTAGAGAACACACAAGAGGGCTGCATGGGTTTAGATCTGTGTTACGATAATGAAGCCTGGGTGCCAAGAGCTATGATTTCTACTCGCATACCGTGAGTTTCAGCCAAGTCAGAGTTCTAGGGAAAATTAACTCTTGCTAGAAATTTCTTGAAGTATTTTTGGTACCAGTCCATATATAAGGCAAGTTTTTTGAATGTAATTAAAATTTGTGGGGCTGTGACAGAAGCCTGAGGTCTTTGGAAAACTGAAATACAGGGCAGTACAAGGGAGAACTCTGGGGATGCACTGGCTTTGGAGATTCGGGCATGCAGGGGCAGCACAAGGGATTTATGTTTTTAATATATGCGTTGTGAGTGTTTATTTTTCTTCTTCACAAAGCCACACCTCAGACTAAGTTCAGTCCATCTCCATTTTAAGCCACTATGGCAGGTCTATAGAAACCAGAGTGCTGGCAGGATTATTAGAGGAATGCGTTCGTCTTCTGTTGCTTACTCCATCTGTTCAAAGAGAAGAAGTGAGTGAGCTGTCAGTGCGCTGACCTGCACACGCTGCCTGCCGGTGGCTGTGGAGCAATGACAGACAGCACGGGCTTGTTTCCTTCCCTTGAGCTCCCCTGTATTTTGTAAAATCACGGTGCTGCTGCTGTGGCGTGATGGAAAAGAAGAGGATCCCTTTCCTATGGTTTCCTTTATGTCAAAATTCGGCTGCGGTTTAGTCTTTTATTGCCATAATGCTCCGTGAAACCACTGCGCTTTCTGCAGAGACGCAAACCCCGCATCTCTTGCTAAATGAGACGTGAGCAATTTTGTGACCCTGAGAGCAGGTGGCCCAGCCTAGCCACAGTTATGCTACATAGCGTTTGGCCTCCTGCGAACCTTGAAAGGTACACTTCTAGGGCTAAAACATAACTATTTTCTGTGATTAGTTTTTTTCTCAGTAGAAAGCATCTGAAAAACCCTGGGTATTATGCTGGGGTCTCATCAGAATTACGTTCTCATACATGAAATGTATGTTTTTATACATGGCTTGCTCCAGGGTGCAGCATGAGGAATCTTTAGACGTGCAAAGCTGGGATGATGTTGGAAGACTGTTGAGGCTAGAGGGAAGAAAACCTGGTGCCATGATGTCTATTGGAATTGATCCCCGCATGGGCTATCCCTCCAGCCACACTTAGGCACCACTTCCCAAAGACCTGGCATAAGCCAAAGCAGCCTGGAAGCACTCTAGCAATTAAACAGCATGGGTGATCACCAGGCCGGCGCTCAAGCTTGTTCCTTGCCCTTGTTTTATTTAGCAGTATGGAAAGAGCTGAAATATCCACACACCCTAGGATTAGGTTGCCAGGGGAACTGCAAACATTGGGCTTAATTGAGTGGGACACTTGACAGCACATTGCTTTAATGCTATTATGCAGTATTGTTTTTCACTGAATCTAGGGGTCGGTCTTCAGATGTGGGTGCGGGTTAAGACGAAGAGCTGGAGAGGCACATCATAGCCATAAATATCCAGCGTTTTGGCCAAGTCTGAATAGACTTCCCTGTCAATCCTTTGCTCAGACAGATGCCTTGCTCTTCTCAGGAAAGGTCACCTTATCTCTCTTACTCCCTCGATTCAGGAGCCAGCCTGTCTTTGGTGAAGCTTTGCTGCTGTGTCTGCTACTTCTTTCAAATGGAAAAGATCTTTTTAAAGCAGTCAGGAGGAAAAAAGAGAAGATCTTGGCTTACTGCCATACGCCTTGTTTATGGAGGTTAATATGATATAGAGCATGGGAACTGTGGGACAAAGAGCTGTGCTCTTGCACTTGTCAAGTCTTGCCCTTGGTGTTCTGTGCTGACCCTGTGGGATCACCAGTTCGGTCTTTTTTTCAGCTGCTCAATACATGAGGTACTTCTGCACCCCGTATGGTCTTTTTCCTTCCTTTTTCACTAGCTCTGTCCTAAGGGCCGAGTGCAAGAGCATATAAAGGTTCTGACCTCAACTGATGCTTAAAAGCTGTGTGTACTCGGAGAGATTGCGTACATGCCTTTCTGCCTACATGAGTCAAGTTGTCCTTTTCTTCCTACTTCTGCCTATATTTTCAGCATTCCTGTCTAACTAAATTAAATTTTAAAATCCGTTTCAGCTGAGATCACACTATCCTGCTGTACTTTTCTGTGATTATCAGTTTCTGATCCTCTCTATACCTAAACTGTTATCCTGGTTTGGGGCACAGGGAGTGCCTCAAATGGTTAATATGAACTGAAGCACTTTTTGTCAGGCACGTCACTTCGAACCCTACGCCTCCAAATACATTACAACATCTAATAAAATTGAAAAAATGAAAACCTAACCAAAACCCAGGCTTGACTAGAAATAGAACTTTCCCAACTCACTTTTACAATTTAAATCATGAACCAAAGCCATTTGCGGAACACACACAAAAATGCGCTTTTTGTGGTAGCGGTGCTTCTGTGCTATTTATGACTAGTACGACCAATTTCAATGGAAGTACTTCTTTTTAGGAGGTGACTGAGACAGATTTAACAGATGGATGGAGAAGAAGATGATTGCTCATGCTTCTCAATCTTTACAATAGAAGGAAGGATGGGAACATTTGGTATATATGCTCTTCCATGCCCACGTACTAGCAATGCAGAGTGGGAAGGCTGGCACCGCTTATCTTTTCTGCTGTTTTTAGTGAACTTTAACCTACCTGGCACACTCCAAAGTACAACCAGGAACTTTGGACTAAAGAATGGCAGAGGAAGAAATCATCAAGTTAAGCTTGATCCTCCCTCTGGACGCATCAGTAACAAAATTTCAAAGTCTCTGATAAGACCTACAATTTAGCTGCAGGATTTAATACTGGAAGATTGATGTGTTTACTGTAATGGCAGTAAATTGACTATCCAGAAAGAGCTGTATATCTTTGCAGCACAGGAAGTGTCTGTGTCTGAGGGAGATAGAGGCAACTTATATCTAAAGGCAGATAATCAAAACAAAATGATCACACTAAAATCATAAGAAATAATGAGACAAATAGATTGCGAAGAAAGAGAGAAGGAAGTATAGAGGCTACTTTGAGCCTCACCCTTTTTGTTTATATAGACCTGCAATTGTGGTCTAATTTTAGAAAATGACATGGTCTTCTTGAGCTAAGAGAAGACTCTGAGAGAACAATTTTTCTTACTACAGGCTTTTACTGAACGGAAAAACTCTGTTAGAGACAAGTAATGTGGTTTAAAGCAAAAAAAAGAGAGAAAAAAAAAAGCAAGAGAGTATTTCAGAAGCCTCTGCTACAAATTGCCTTTGATTTGAACTAGAAAGTCTTGACAATTGAAGGAGTAAAAATTCTCACAAATCACTGCGATTCTTTTCCATCTGCATCTGTAGACATCGTGCAAGATGAGATACTTGATGACTTCTACGTGCACTTATTGACATTTTATTTACAGATACGTACATACATTGCAAACAGTAGCATTTGGAGAAATTTAGAAAACTTAGATAGCCAGATTAAAAAAAAAAAAGTCTTTTCTACTCCCCCTCTGCCTCTCTCCCCGAGGTTATATGCAATACGGAAGCTAAAGGAAGAGAATGGTTCATGAAGTACATGGTACTCAGTACTCTTCCAAGGCATCTGCTATGTACATTCCTTGCTGTGTGATATTTTCAAAGCTGCTATGAAGAAAGCTGCTTGCCAAAGGGAGAATACCAGAAAGTGAAATATTTCTGCCTCTTGTGCAATCACAAGGAAGTGACCTGGGGCAGGACCTTGGAATGAACTTTCTGTGGGTAACACATGTGTGTGGTCATAGCAAGCCACTGTGAATGCAGAACTTATGCCTTATCTGCTGGGCCAGCCCCTTTGTTATTTCATTTTTTTATCTCCTTTTTTCACTTGTCTAGTAATTTCAGTTGTTTGGCAATTTTGTCTTTGGACATCAGCCTTCCTCCATTTCTCTGGCCTACCCTCCTCTCCCTCTATCTTCCTCTCACATATATTTTTTTTTAACTTTTATAGGTACTGTTCGGTGTCTTTGGCAGCTATGTTATAACTGATATAACTTTATCAGCTTTATAGAAGAAGATTCCTTTTCTACTGTTCAGGTTGAGTTCTGTGTGGTTTGTACAGGATTTTACCACAGACTTTTCAGTCTCTGATAATAAAGAAAAGATCAAGGTGTTTCTACAGCGCCTTCATGTTTTTGCTCATGTCTTTTCAGTCATTTTTACACAGTAAGGTGAGGAAGGAGGTAGAGGGTCTATTGTAAGGGTACAGTCTCAAAGACAAGTCATTTCATTCTCTGTATTGTGTCTATCAATTATTTTCTCACGTTTCTACAAGAATATTTCAGCAAAATCAAGATGATGGGTCTGTCATAATAATCATCGCCCTATCTGATAATAGGCTTCCCAGAGATTCAACTGGCAGTTTGACAGTCCTCTGCCATAGTTACTACACCCTGCTGATAAAACTGCTGTTGCCACAAATTGATCCTGACAAAAAACAAGTTCATCTCTCTTCTGAATTTCAGACTTGACCTTGGTGGGTTTGCAAGTTTAACCACCATACTGGGCACAAAATATGTAGCACAAAAGCCATATACCTAAAAAAATATCCCAGCCTTTCTCTTTTACTATCTGTTTATTCTCTCTATTGCATGATTATTTTAAACTGTTCTGTGGTATGGCTAAAAGTCAAATTCAACATTTTTTAAAGCACATGAAAATTACCCACTACTAGTTATAAAATCTACTTACCTGGGCACAGAACCTCTGTCCTTAACCAATTTGTGATTGAGATACGCTAGCCCCTACCAATGATAGCCTGGGGAACAGTGTCATAAGGCAAAGGTTGGAACAATGAGGGGGAAAGCAGAGGAAAAAGCAGCAGATAAGTTGGGCTTACTATAAAATCCTGCCAAAACCAGAGGGGTTGTTTGTTTTATACAAACACTGTAAATACAGTAAAAGTTGCGTAAATACACTGTATAAATACAATTGTTAACATAGGGCTACACTGGGATCCTTGTATGAAAACCATCAGCCTTGATGAATTTTTCAGCATATCTGTAAGCTTTACTCAACTTCTGGACTTGAGGAGAACAATAATGGAAGACACCTCCAAAAACCCGCTTTTGATGGCACTAGCCTATTCTTGGAATTACTTTTTTTTAACTATGCAGATTGAAAATAGTATTGCGGAGAGGGACAAGCCACTGGGAAAACTACTTGGAATCCCCATCTCTGGGAAACCTCACTGTTACCTAAATTTTGTAGCCATGAAGTTATTCCACATGCAGATGTAAGGATGGAAGGGTCCATGTCTTTAACTCTTTCTGAAGCTTCCACAATTCTAACACTTGGTCTGAAGCACAATCACCTTCCACTGGCTCAGGCCAGCATGGTCTGTTGTCTGGTTTTGAGACTCATTCCTGAGAAATAGGAGACATTGGCTTGAATTCCTCAAAAGATAGAATTAAATCCAGGCCTCCCACATTGTGGTTAGTCTTATTTTATGCATGAATTCTGGGAACACCTTGAGCATTTCAAAAGAAAGGGGCATATACCTCTGTTGTTTGTGAGATCTGGACTGCTAAGCTTGTGTTGATAAGTGTGTTGCATTGCTCAGAATTCAAAATTGGCTTTAAATACTAGCAAGGCACTGAACAGCAGAGCTTCAAGTCTGGAAAACCTGAAATAGTAATCATTTTAGAGGTCCTGAGGATTATGTGGCAGCTGAGAAGTTTTCAACAGTACAATTTTGTACACAGGCACTTAAATTTGATTCCATAAGCTGTTGTCTGGTATATAAAATTCTGTCTACTAATTCAATCCTGATGCCAGGGCTGTGCTCACATACATAGCTGGGGCTTTTAGTTCACCAAAAACCCCTGCAGAAGAGCCATCAGCTGTCTCTCTCCAGCCCACAGTGTCCAGGCGGGAGAGCAGTGGGAGAGCTGGGGATGCAGGGGCAGTACCCATCAGCGGATAGATGCATGAACAGAATCTTCTTCCCGGGGGCACTGGGGGAAGAAATGCTGTGGTGATGGGCAAGAGGGTACAATTTCTAGCAAGAGATAGGAAATGAATGCGTTATAACAAACAGGAGAGAATATGAACATGAACACAGGCAGAATACAGAAGAAAAGAAAGCACTGATGGAAAGGTGTCCAGGAGAGAGTGAGAAGCAGAGATTAACAAGAGAGAAGTGGAAAGGGAGGGCATGTATTCTCAGTGGAGATACAAGTGACCCAATGGACCTGTAGCAGATATAAGCCGGAGAAAAAGAAGGGAGACCAGCATTTGCAGTGAACTGAAAAGAGAAGTAACCGTGCATGGAAAAGGGGCCTTGAACGTTGGGGACCTTTCAAAAGAAACCGCACTTCAGGAAGAGTCTCTCCAACCACTCAGACGGTGTTTCCAAGTCATCTGAGCATTTGTCGCTTCCTTTAGCACTGCTGGAAACATCCCAAGCTTAGAATCATGACATCAAAAGGAAAATCCCTGATTTACTTTGCAAAAACAACGCTCTGCCCATCTCTCAGTGACAAGTATTAATGAACAATTGTAGAGTATCTGAGCTGCAGCAATGTGACAGCATTCTCGTTTATTTTTTTCTATTCTCAAACAAGATCCATCTGAATGACCTCTGTTTTGTCAATTCTCAAGGCATGCTGTCTGGTATGTGTATTGTCTAGGCAGCTGCAGAAGGCAAAATGCAGAGTGGGGGCGGGTGGGGAGCCAAGCTCGTTGTGGGTAGGTTTGTTCGCAAGAACATCTGTGAGTTCTGAGGGCTAGTCTGCAGCATTTCTGTTGATTTATAGCTGAGGAGGCGCTTAGGGCTCTGGAGCAGCTTTTTAATGTTTAGTCCAACAACAAAAAAAAAATTTAAAAAAAAAAGAAAGAAAGGAACCCCAGATAATTAGGGTAATTCTGCTGCGTGCAGAAATAAAGGTGTTTGATGGCAAAGCTGAGATTAAAATCATTATGGTTGGATACATGCAGGCTAAGTTATAATCTTACCTTAGTGTCCACATTAATCAGCTACTTTGATCGCTGCGATTTCTTACAAGTTCAGTCTGTGGATAAAGAATGTGTAAGGGTACATCAGTGCCATTTTGTTACAACCTTAAAGAAGAATGACATAACATGAAGCTCTATATACCTGCGGTTTTCAGGCCAATACTATTACTTGAGAAGAACAGTCACAGTCTGTTTAGGTTTCCTTTTAAATAATGGCTTATATCATAGGACAAAGAATTTGTCATTTGCTGTGGGAAAGCTAAAAATAACAGTTTGCTAAGACTCAGGTCAGAAAAGGACTTTATTCTGTTAACCATCCTGACTGTTTCTTCCTCTCTTCTCCTTTGCAAGGGATGAAATCATGGGCTATATGCCTGAAAAGGGTAATGGAAAAGCAGAATTATCTGGTGATTTTTTTAAAAGAATGAGTCCTTGTATATCCATTTGCAAAAGAGCACGAAGGAGATTATGTTATTATACCTGTATTTAGTCTAGGCATGTTTGTGATGTTCTTCATATTAGTATATATCTCATTCCATAAATTACCAACTACCTCAAAAAAGTGGTTTCATCATCCACTCTTCCTTTCAACTAGTTTCTTACAGATAAAAGCTCTTCTGGTTCTTTCCTTCTGTATCAGGGATCTTTTTGTGCTAATGCCTTGTTTAAACAGATGCTAAATAAAATTACAAACACATTGTATGTCTACAAACCAGTCCTGCCAGGTCATAAACACTGATAATTCCCACTAAAGTGAAAGGATACCAGAGGAGACTTTGAAGACACCGGTCACATCCTCAAGAACTTACCCATGTCCTTGGGCATCCTTCACAACCTCCACTCATGCAGATAAATTTCACTGAGGTTACGCTAATGGTGTACTTAAGGCTATAACTTGAGCTGCGGTATTCTCCTTTCTATCAGTATTGGTGCACAGTTCTCTTTGATCTGCACTTATGCATCGCCTTCCATCTCAAGATCTCAGATGGCTTTTCAAATGTTAATGAATTCTACCCATTCTACCCTAGGGAAACTGAGGTGATGAGAAATTACAGCAGATACTTACGCTCACAAATACAGCCTACGACTAAGTCGAGAACAGCCCAGTGAGATCACTTATTCCCATACGGTACAGGTAGTACAGGTATCTGTTGCATAGTCTGCACTTAGAATATCCCTGGCCATCAAAATGCTTCCCTGGTGAACAGAGATGTCTGGTGCTGATGGGAGGGGAAATTTTGCTCTCTGTGATGCTTTCCCTGCAATACGGAGCCCATAATTACTGCAGAGTGGGGGGTGGTAATCTTTCAAGAGTGATGTAGTTTTCATTCTCAAATTAGTGGTTCAGTACGACAACTGAAACCCAGCAGGAGCTGGAAGGGGATGGATGATGCTCGCAGAGGCAAGACGAGACCAGTCGGCTGTGTGAGGTAGGAGAGTCAGCTTCCAGAGGCTTTGAAATTCAGGAAAGCTGGAAGTACCTGCCTCACATTGACGCTGGTTTGGAGGTGCCTTGGCTACCAGAGCCCAGATTTGCTCAAAAACCTGCTTCAAGCCCTGGTGCCCACGCTGTAAGTATCCAGCCCTGGTACGGATAGTTTGAAAAGTGGCCTCCAGCTGTGGAAGTACCGGGTGCACGTTTCATTGAACAAAAACCCGGTAACTGCAATGCGTTCGTCGTGCTTCATCTCGATAGTTTCAGCAAAGAATACGTAAAGAGCCTGCTTATTATTTGGTAAAATATTCTGTAAGAAAAATACCTCCCTTTCAGCCTTTTGCTGTTTGAGTTTCAATGTTGTCCTTTAGATGTGTGATATCTAAAGAGTGCTTACACTGTAAAATAGGTGATGAATGAATATGGAACATTTGGTTTATGTAGATTTCTATGTGGGAGAAAACCATTTTAATTTACAGTTTCACTTGGTTGAATCACTGGTGCTAGCTGCTTTCATTACATGAGAAGGAATTGGGCAGTTCTTTTATCACTGGCTTTAGGCTGAAGTGGCAAAATCAAACTTATGTAAATGACTCACATAATTATCTGGCTTAACTTCAATGGGCATTAAAAAGTTACTTAAAATTCACAGCCTACATGCTCAAGTGGCTGTTCATTTTTTTAAAAAAACCCCTCCATTGTTACACTTAAAACCTCTGAATGAGAGGAAAAGTGTGTGTGACTGGATGTGTTGCAAACAAATAAATCTCTCAATTATTATTTTAAGTAATCCTAATGAGATGAAAATTGAACTAATAGTTCTATATTTTTCCTTAAGAACAAGTCATAAAAAGAAAAAAATAACTAATTTTGGAACTTACTGCCACAATAGTCTATGTTGTAATTGTTATTTACGTATCTTGTATCTCCTATTATAACACAGCATTGTAATGAAACCATACCATGGAATATAACAGACTCTGGCTTATCTGTCCTTTCTTCCAGTACATTAAAGAAATAGTTGTAGTAAATAAGATGGCAGCATCCTTGAAAAGTAATAAGAATATGTATTGCTGCCCTCACCTGCAAATCTTAAATCAATTACTTTTACTTTAGAGTGGGACTAAATGAAGTACAGTAGTACAGTTTCAAGTTTTAGAGAGTCCACTGATTTTAAGTGCCTTTAACCTGAGCCATGTTTTAGGAAAAGTGAAAATGAAGGTAATCCAAATCAGTGTATACTTTTCAAATTTTTGGTCTATGCCATTTGCAACAGTGCCCTGCTTCTGCAGTATGACATTTTTGTCTGATGATGACTGAGTAGGAAAGATTCAAAGACAGTCAGAATATCTAAGAACTACAGAATTAGAGAGTACTTAATTTGGTTATGTCCAGTACCAATGCAGATGTGCAATGGGAAAACAGCCGATATGATAGGCGACACATTTTAAAAGTTTTGAAATTTGAAAATGTTTGTGTCTAGACAGCTTAGAAGTGCTAAATCACCAGCTCGTAGAAACACAGAAGTGCATTTTTTTATCAATATGTTTGAGTAATTACTTAACTTGCTGCAAAAAGATATTTTTATGAATAAGTAAGCAATAGAGCAAGAGAAATAGAACATATTTGAGATATATTGACAATGGTGTTTAAAATATCTTAAAATTGGCCACACTTTCTGGTATTTAAAATACATTGATTGAAAAATATAAGTGCATTAAAGTATGAGAAAATATTTGGAGCCCAGTTCTTTGGCTTGCATTGATTACAGTTTGAAAAGATTAAAGATCCTGGCAAGCAATGTTGTCAGGGGAGAATACTCAGATTTCCTTCTTGCTTTTTAACTAGTTTTATTGTAGGTTAATTCTGAAATCAGAGGAAATCGATACGCACAAGTCTACAAGATTCTCTTTTTTAATAGTACTCTAGTCATCTGAAACAATAACTCTGAGAGTGAGGTGAATGTATCTTATCTACCTAAATGCTAAATCTTACCAACTTTTTAATTACAAAGCTCCTTTCCACACAAAAATGATGAAAGGAAAATGTGTTTCAGTATAAATTCAGAATTCTAGATTTGTCCCATAAAGAGAAAATCTATGACAAAGAAGTGGTCTCATCTCTAATATACTGCTTCAGTCAATCGTCTGAAATTTCGCGTTCAGATGTGTTATTAAACAGATGCTATGAACTCCAGGCCACAATATGAGAGGGCTCTAGCCTTTTATCACCTTAAATATGGCACAAGTGACTCAGCTGTGCCTGTTAGGGAAGACTAGAGATGCCAGAGATGGATATGTGATGAAAACTCCCAGCACTGAGCATACAAAATAATAATAAAAATCATTCAGTGGAGAGGGAAGGACTATGAGAACTGTGTTATCAGAAATATTCCTCAAATGTAACCCCTCATAAAGCATTATACATCTAAAATCAAAATCTGATGTGGTTGGAAGGAAAAACATTTTAAAAATTTGATAACTTTTTTTCTTTATCCCAATGATTTGCAAACTAAGCAGAGGAAAAGCATAATGACTTTGCCGCAGCAGCTTTCCCAGTGTAAGGAGGCCTTCTGGTGGTCAGAACAATGAATATTTCTTCCAGAGATAAACATTACTTATCCAAATGCATGTGAAATTCTGCTGAAATTTACATGCGTAGAAGTTAAAATTAACCTGTTGTATAGAAGGCTACTTTTAGGATTTAAGCAGTGATTGTTTATGCCTTGACCTTTTGCTGTTACTGTGTAAGTTTTGTCCTCCTTCAGTCAGTACATGAAGAAATAAGGATTTAGCATGAATAAGAATTGCCAAAACTTTGCTTAAGTGAGACCATATGATATGCTGATATCAATCATTGACCCTCTGCATTTTATTTGAACAACTAAAAGTTAAAAATATTGTAATAAAACACTTACTTTGCAACAAAATCATTCTTAATAACATATTTAACCTGAATATTGTCTGAACAGTCACATTTTGTATTTTTAAAACAACTGGGGTATTTCCCCCAGCATGTTAGATTTTCTTTTTGAGCAGTACAGCCAGGTACTCAGCACGGTATCTATTGTGCTGCATTTTATTTTAAATGAAGATATTTTCTGGTATACAAACCAAAAAGTATTTAATCCTAAAATATTTACGTTCTCCTTAAATTCTGTGATTGCATTAT
Organism: Astur gentilis; assembly: GCF_929443795.1. NCBI lineage: Eukaryota > Metazoa > Chordata > Aves > Accipitriformes > Accipitridae > Astur > Astur gentilis. Next base: position 11,009,956 of record NC_064913.1, read on the forward strand.
GATGAGGGATTTCTTTAATGCCAGAGCTTCAGCTAGAATAAACATTTCCAGCTAGCACACTCCTTGACATGTAAAGGAAAGGGAAGTTTTTGAGTTCATTGGTACTGAGAATGGCTTCCAACAGGTAGCAAGCATAGGTGCTGCTGGGAGGTGCAGTTGGTTGAACAAAGATATTCTTCCGAGTCTTCATTCTGGTTTGTACCGCACCCTGAACTGTGAAGAGATAGCTCCGTTGACACTGGATATTTGTTGCTAGTTTCTCAGCTGGTTTGTTAAACAAAGAACATTAGATTTTAGCTATAAGTGGCAAGGTCATCAACAGTTCGTATCAGTGTTTTCAGCACTGAACTACTTCATGTTTCAGCCTAGGAAGGAGAAGACACTTGTCTCCTTCTCAAAGAACCCAAACCTCTGTTAACAGGGCTGCCACCCTTGGCTGGAGCCTCATGCTCTCCCCATTATAAGAGACCTTCTTTGACATGCCAACGATAGGTCATTAAACCCCGGCAGCAAGAGGAAATTTTGCTCCTTTCCAGAAAAATTCTCTGACAGCCAGACACGCAGGAGCTTCATGAATCCTGGAAAATTCAACTTAAAGTCACAGCTGTTCCATAAAGCAACACTGGAATTTTCTAGACATTCTTCACTGTAGTGAAAAATCTTCCAGAGTGATGCTATTGTAAATCTGAAATAGTATGTCAAAAATTTAACCTCAACTGCAAATCACCAGTCAGCTGAAATCCATCCAGCAGTGTTATATGAGGCCCTATCTGTGTTTTCATTCAAGCTAGATTTTTTTTAAAAGTATTCAACATGTCCTTCAGCATTATTAACTACAACCATCAGATGGCAGTCCATAGTCAAGTAAAAAAATATATTCCCACTGTCTAGGTGGAGTTACATGAAGAGCAACTTGCTCTCAATCTTTTTCTAAAATCCAAAGAAAATAAACAGATTTCAAGACTCTCCTTGGTTGTCTCGGTTTCTGCAGTCCTTTCTGGCCAGTGAGATCTGTCCTTTCCTTATTCTTCCAAACTCGAATTGCAAACTCACCGTAACTGCACAAACATGTTCTAAGAGTGAATGGCTTTTCCCTCCAAGTTTTGCCGAAGGTTCTAGCTCTCTGACCTGTAATTCTATTGATAACATGCTTAGAAATTAAAAAATCTCCTTCACACCTTTAATAGGAACTTAGATAATAAAAACAAAAACAAGAAGGGATTGGTGTAGAGAAATCTGGTGCATTGGTATAGGAGAATGGCAATTTTATGCTATGCTTGCATGGAAAAGCATCACTGTTGTCTGCTGGTGTGCAATTGTAGTGATCATCCTCCTTGTTCTTTGGAAACTCCTTTTAAAGAAAAGGAGATTTAAAAAAAAAAATTTTTATTTTTTTTTTTTTTTTAAAGCTACTGCAAGACTGGTGTCAAATCTGCATACAAGCTTTGTCCTAGATTTCCTTCCAGTTCTGGAACCTTTCTCTGGGAGCTCTTCAGGGCCAGAGCTCTTAGGAACAACTCTAAAGCTTCAGCTTAGCTTGCCACTAGTACTGCTCAGCACCTTTTAGGAAAACTAATAATGATTTTGGGAAAACTAGATCTTACTTTTAAAACTCTGTTAAAAATAGGTTCCTGGAAGTTTGTGTTTCTTGTTCATGTTCCAGGGACACTCTTTGTCTCTGTTTCTGTACTACACAAGAGCTGGTGAGAAGAAACCACTGATTTGGGGTCATTTCTGCTGGTTCTGCAAAAGCCAGTGGGCAGGCTGAGCAGACATTTCTTGTCAAGCCATGAGAGGGAGTTGCATTGACTCACAGTATATCCCAAAGGTGCTATCAGCCAGTGATAGAAAACTGAGAATAGGAAATGATTTGCCTTTTGATCCAGGACAAAAGACATCTCAGATTCATTCCAGCCTCTTTTTTTCACAGTGGGGTCTGTAACATTTTACACATATTTGTCTTCTAGCCTTCCTGATTCCCTGGCTGCACTGGCAGATCAGACAAAATTTATTAGGGTCGTGAATATTTTGTTAGTTCCAGTGTTCAGTGTTCACTTTGTCTTTGGTTTATTCTCCAATGCATCCTCCCTTCCAGCCAAAATCCCATAACTTGGTACAAAATCTCTGTTGCGAACCCAAAAGCAGCCTTCTTCAATGTTATGACTTGGCTTCTGGCTGGAAGCCAAGTCGAGAGGGATGATGATTCTCAGAAATACAGATTATCTTAACGCACACCAGAAAAGATCCAGGCTGGCCAGGGTCTCTGAACTGGGAGATTTACCAGCTGGTGCAGACAGTAGGAATTTATTGATATCCAGCTGCCTAACATACTGGCCTACTTATTCCCTCTAAAACATGATGATGATTATCCGTGAATTCGATTAGCATGTATTCGGTAGTTCTTTCTCCATAATCACCCCACGACTGTGCAACCCCACTTCATTGAAGGGTCCTACCAGGATCTTTCTATCAGTCAGAAAACGTTTCTGCCCATAAAACCTTAATGCAATTCTCTTTGATTGAGATGGAAGTGGAAGCACAACATCTTTCTTGCCAGGTTTAGTTCCAAAATCCTCCTTAACAGTGGTTACATAAAACAGGAAGGCTGCGGAGACACTGGCCTTGATGCTGGGCTTACTGAAACAAAATATCACTTCTATCCAATCACAGTCTTCCCTCCAAGTACTTACAGATTTTTAGACCCAGGCATGTGTTAGACTCATCTTAGGCTTATCACAATGCAGTCATCTCTCAGGTCAGTGTAAGACCTGTATTAGCAGTCCCTGGAGACCATCTACAGAGTTTCCATGTCCCATTTCTTTCTCCGATATTCCTAGAACAGTCACATAAAAGTAAGTATACTTTTGACAAAACATTGCTATTTTAGGAGTTAGAGGTCTTTTGGTAATGCTGCGTGACAGCCTCTCCCGAACTCCAAATTTTCAGCTCCTTTGCTTGTGACTCACCAAGACTGGACATGTGTATGTGTGTGTGTCTGTGAAAAAAACTTTCAAAATAAGAAAAAACCCTAACTGTAGAGTAGCTGAATACCTTCAGGTTCTGTTGTTCATATGTATATAATGACCAGCTCACTCTGTTTCATTGTTATCATGGTATTCTGGGCTTAGAAACCTCTACGGTCTTGCCCTCTGCATGAGGACTTCTGTGGACACACGTACAGCTCCAGGGAGCAGATGGCGGACCAAGAGACTTTGACTGCAAAAGCAACAGACACAGGCAAACCAAGAACAGGAGTTGCAGAAGACATCCTGAAGAGCTCTAATTATTGTACGGATGAGATATTTCTCTTCATAATCATCCGTGTATGATCTCTTGTGAAAGAGATTCCATTCAGGCGTGTTTTTGTTAAGAGAGTTTGATTTGACAATATCTGTGTAAGTAAAATAATGTAACTTGTAATTACACCAAAGGGAAGCTTGTATTTTGTTAATCTGACTAGTTAACTATGAACAAGTAGTTCAGTTTTTGAAGAGGACACTTCCACAAAGAAATAATGAAAAAATGGTACTATATTAATGCTGCTACTTGAACTTGACGTGTAAAATCATATGAAATTACAATCTGATCATTCATGCAGATGAGTCAAACTTATTTTCAGTTTCTTAACAGTTTTTAAGATGGCTTATACCATCTTAACTTGTAATTCTCTTAATTTAATTGCCTTTCTCTACTTGAAAGAATCTTGGGGTTAGTGCATTAAGACAGTTGCATTTCCAAGAAACTCGATTTTCCTTAGTCTGACGTCCAGCCAGAAGCCAGCAATGTAGCTGGGCCCATGTCCAGAAACCACTCTGTGTAGGCTGTTATCAGTCACACCTATCAGTTAGTAGGTCATAAGGACACTTCAGAGAATAAAAAGGCAGCACTTACTTTTTGGAGACATATTTAAAGAGTCAATTTTCCTCCTCTGGAGTTTAATTTCTCTTTGACCTTTACTATCCAAACCCATCTGGTTTGTGGACTTACTGAAAAATGTTTCTTTTTCAAGGTTATCTGAAGTGGAAATGGAATTAGAAGGTAAAGTTGTTCTGTGTTTCTCACAGTGATTTTGCTAGAGGGTATTTTTCAAGAGCAAAACAAGCAGTACACTGAATGACATTTGGATGTTCAGATATTGTTGCAAAACGGAATAATGACTCATTCATAAACTGAAATAAGTAAATACGTTGAGTAATTGAACATTCTTACGTTGTCTTACTTCAACTAGGGAAAGTATTCCTCTTGAATATTGCTGCTGCCACATCTCACACAAGAAACAGCGGCAGGTCACTTGTGAATTATTGCCTTGGCGCAGCTGCGTACGGCTTCTGGGTAGAAAATGAACACTAAAGGCTTGGGTGTGTATCTTGTCTAAACAAGACCCATCATATATATACGGAAAGTTATTCCATGTTGAAAAAAAAAAAAACCAAAAACCCTCTTTCGTTCTGTGAAATTAGACTACCTGATTATTAGTATAAATCGATACAGGAAAAATCCAATTCTCCGTGTTCTTCTCCTGTCTTCTCCCAGTGCAGAATGTATGTATTTTTGGCAGCCAGAATTATGCGCCAGAAATTCTGTATTCTTGACAGTTCTGCTACACTTTTAGTAACGTACAAACGATGAGAAGAAACGGGCATGTGCTACCGATGCTGTCACATGCGGGACTGCTGAAGAGCTGGCATTCGCGGTGTTATTCCTTGTATGGCTCTAAACCTGTCCTTGCTTTTATGAACGCCCGAAGTCAGCTGTCTGACCACGTTGCGAGAGGGCACTAGGCCACCCGAACAGGTGGCCACGAGCATTGACACAGAAAGATGCTCCTCACGTGTGCTCGCCAAGGGCACGCTTTCCTGCTGGACCACACTGAGCTCCTGCACAGTTAGAGGGATGTGCGCTCGCTAATCCGGCTCTGAGCTGTATTAACTTTAAAAATAGCTTTTGTGACAGCATGGTGAGAGTTTCTGACCCATTTAAATTTAGCAGAGCAGCATATAAGCAACAGAGATTTCTGGTAAGCCTTCAGTGTTCAGCAGAAGGGATCAGAGGAGTGAGTGCAGCCTAATTTAGTCCAGCTAGCGCAGAGACGGTCACTAGTGCTCCGGAGTGGAGAAGAGAAAGATCAGCAAGATCCGAAAGCAGCCTTGATACCCCAGCAGACAAAGGTCATCTCTGAATGAGTTTATGCCTCTCAGCGAGGAAAAGTGTATTATTAACATAAACCCCCGTCCTGTAAATCTAAACATAGTTTAGATGGTAAAGGAGTAAAAAAGTGCTAAAACCCAGGAATGTATTGCAGAAAAAATACATTCAGACTAATACAGCAGTTTTCATTCACTAAGAGGAGTAGTTTTGTACACATTAAAGCATCATAAAATGTTCAGGTGGGTAAGTTCATATGTTAGTGCTCCATATATTGCTGCAATCTAGCCCTTAGCCTGTAAATCAATGTACCTTCATTAAAGGAAACAAGAGGCCCATGAGTTTACATCCTCAGGAGCAGCAGGAGCAGGATTGTCTGCATCGCAGTCTGTCTGTATTGCAGCAGTTTAGGTGCCAGTCCTTGCCTCTATCCTTAGTCCCAAATATTCCAGGAGGGAATGAGAGGAGTCTGTGAAGGTCATTTCAAATTATGTTATGACGTGTAAAAGCACAGAGTCTTTTTTGCTATATTCAGTAGCCTCAGTTGCACCAAGGGGGACCCATCCCGCACTAAGTGGAGCAGCTCCAGAGAGACCTCTCTTTCAGAGACACAGCTGTGCCAAAGATTTCCAAAAATATTAACGTAGTCGCTTGAATGAAAAGTCGCTGGTATCAGAGAAGCCACATCTACTTTGAAAACATTTTTTCTTTCGAAATCATGATTGTCTAGCTCTGCTTCACGCACATGTACCGCTGATCTAGTCCTTACACATTCTTGATACAGTATGTGGCATTTCACAGATGTTTCCCACCAAAGGCATCTTGACATTTCAGAACTCGTTATAATAATAGTAAGTGTCTGTGAGCTAATAACTTCTCAGTTTCACTTAGCTCTTTTGCAAGACCTATTCTTGGCTGAAACTGTTCTAAACTCAAGCCACTAGAAGGCAAACAAGCAACGTCTGGTTTTCCAGGGTAGGGGCTGAAATTGCTGCAGGAGAGGTGTGTGAGAATTCATTCCTGCTAGCATTGCTCCCATGTGTTCTCTGCTCTTCCCCTCTTTCTCTGCACATGGGGCTCGCTAACATTCAAGTACAGAAAAACTTCTAAAAAATGAAGGCTATATTTTAAAGTGCATGCATTTTCAGTCAAAGTCTTCTATTTCGTATAAGAACAGACAAAGCTTAACGGCCCACTGTAAACAGTTCGACAGGGTCCAACTCATTTCCACACAGGAGTCCTAACGAAGAGGCTGTTGATGAGAGTTAAACGCCCCTTACAGTTGGGACCATATACATTTGCACTTATCTTGTGTCAGTAACTCTGGAAGTAACAGCAGAAAACACGCCAATATGAAGATTATAAGGTATTTTTGTGGTCAGGCCTGCAATATAGCATATAGGAAATGTCTCATTTCAATAGCTGTAGTTAAAATAGAGAAATATATTTTCTAAATAGGCCCGATTGCAATTTAAGTATGTGAGAAATGACAGTCTACTCTAAAGTCTAAAAATTGTTCCAATGCTTAACTACCTTCACTTTTTTTAAATTGCATCTTATTTCTAGACTGGATTTCTCTAACCTTACCTTCCATTAGAGGCTGTTACACTTTTGTGGAATAAATTGAAGAGTTGTCTCTTCTAGTGTTTCTCTTATAGGTATTTATAGGCTATGTTCCTGTACCTTCTTCCTTTCTTTCAATAAGTTAAATGGACTGAACTTCTAGAACCTTCTATTGTCCAAATATTTTTTAATTCTTTATCATTCTCATGTCTCTTTACAGAATTTTTGTCATCCTGCTGAAAGGCAGATACTGGAACAAGCGAAATTGTAGGAGCACCATCACAGGGGAGGGAAGGAGGGAAGAAGAGGGTGGCCATGTGTGTATTTTCTTTTTTCTTTATCCCTAAGTCTGTGCATATCCTTCATCATATAAATCCTTCTGATCACATCTTTTCACTATGAGCTGAGCCTTCACCGATTTCCTGGTATGATCCCAATTCTTTTTTAATGTCAGAAGGGTGGAGTTTCCAAAACTCGAAGTGTGTTTGTTAGAGTTAACTCTTACTTTACGTGCAAGCTGAGCATTAACAGCATGTCGTGGTGTAATGAGTGAGTTTAATGAGGAAGACAATTAACTCTATCCCAGCTGAAACCAGGACACAGCAACTCTCAACTCGTCTTCATCCCCTGGTGAAATTTAGTGTCTGGGCAGAAATGGTAATGATCAATGTTAAGAAGAAAGTCAATGATGTAGGCCTGCAGAAGAAAGGCAGTGAGAAAACTGCTGTTGTTGTTGTATATTAAATGAAAATGTAGCCAGTGGTCTGTATTTGGAAAGTCACGACTTCTTGTTGGCCTCAGTATACTTACTGTTTGACTGCTGCCAGGTTAACAAGAAATTCAAATTACTCAGTGCCTGCTAGTCCAATATCTCTATTATTTACCATCTCAGCATTCTTTGTATGGCTGAAAATTTGTAGTGGTGATTTTATGTTTTCCAAGTCAATAAGAAAAATGTAAATGGAGGAGGGCTAAAATTCCTGTATGTAGTTACACTTGGAGATTATCTGATACCCTAGTTTAAACCAAAGACTGTGTGCAATACTCATTCTGTGTGGTTCTACTTTTTAAATCAAAACAGAATGTAATAACAGGTACTGACCAAAGTATTCCTTCATTACCCAAACTATGAAGTTGCATATGTTTTAGTGCAATGCAAAGGACTCATTTTAAATGGGAGAAACCTGTCAAAACTGTCAACAGTAGAAAAGTTCTCCAATAGAATTCTGACAGACCGGTGTGAAGTAGCCTCTGACAGCACATACTGCAGATAAGATTACATATTCTTGGGAAAATGAATGAAAAGAATAGCATGTTTTAATGTGCATTACATACGCGCACTTTTTTGTAAGCTTACTTCTGAATAGGCATAGCTCTTGTTGCCTACAAAAATAATTATTGGGATATTTCTAAAGGATACTGCTACTTACACCTGTTATGGAAAGCTCATTTTCAGTTCCTTTGCTACAGACAAATGATTTCTCCAGATTTTGCCTGGTTAGGTGCCACTTTAGAAACAGTGTTAGGTGCTGTATATGCCCCACCACAACCATGACTATAAGCGCCCCAGGACAGTACTCAGCACAGTGTGAACTGAATGAGAACCATTTGAGCACTATCATGCTGTGATTTCCAAAAGTACATTTCATACACCAGGTCTGCTAGTGGGTGATCCCAGGGATGAAGCGTTGTCACTAGTTCCGAGGCACACAAAGTGCATGGCAGAAGAGTTATTAGATGGACCAGTTATGCTTTGCCCTGCTGTGGCACTGAACGCCTGAAAGCTGAGATACCTTGGTGACTAGCCGTCGGCTAGGCAGTGCATCAGCTCAGGACCTCGTGGGTAATAGAACCACCACGGGATTAATTAACAAGCCTTGTGATTCAATACATACCACCAGTTATGCTTTGGATCCAATGTTTGTACTGGCAGTAGGAAAAAAAAAGGTTACGGACAAATTAACTCTGTCTTGAGTTGAAGACAGGGTAATGGACCTGTTTGTCTTGACACACAGGTTGACCATCCCTGGTAAGGAGATGGGTCTGGTGATATGTAAGAAAAGCGTGAATTTTAATTCCCAACTACCCAGAAACACTTTGTTGGCTGCTCAGAAGCGCGATACGCCTCTGGGACAAACTGCTTTATTCCTGATCAGGTTTGGGAGACTCTGCTGAATAACAATTGTAATGTTGTCTTGGATGTGCTGACCTAAGGAAAACTGCAAGGCATTTTGTATAGAGAAGTTATAGCTTTTATTAGAGCAAATAAGAGTCGGAAAAAACAGACTAGCTTTTGGTTAGAAGGGTTGTTGAGCTGAAAGTTTGCTCATTTTTTTCCCACTGCATCAATGATTGGTCTAATAAAAGATATTACTCTCCCCACAATATTCTAATTGGCAGCTATGACATAGGTCCTCATAGAAAAGTTTTAAAGGTCAGTGGGAAGAGAGCATAAAAAGTCCTCAGAGAGCAGTAAGGAGGAGAATCTTATATTGTGATCTTGTTATTTAAGCAGGAAAAAATGAGTCAGAAATAAGTGATACCCCTCAGATGTTCTGAAGTTAAAATTGCGAAGTAGCAGGCCCATGGCTGGATGAATTTAATCTGCCACTAAATTCAACAATCATACTGAAATGCATTAGTGAAAGAGTCAAATGTGCTAACTGAAGAGTCAAGTGCATAAGCCAAAAATATGAGATATGGCCTCAGATTTAGAGACTCATAATCTCTTTTGAAGAGCATCAGTAGGAACAAAGCCCTCCAACTGAAGTTTTACTCTGAATTTGGCATTTGATTGAGACCAAGAAACCTGTCAAAGCTAAATGAACCTGAGACCTAAGTTTCGGTGCAGATCCATAGCTGCACTGAGTACTAAACTTGCATTTAGGAACATTCCTCTGAAAAAGCTAACTTTTTGTACAAGATGGGCTGTGCATATAGCAGACACAGAGAGCAGAGTATCTTGTTTCAGTAATGGTCGAATGGCTTGCTTTGTGAAAAGGGGGAGAGCTGCTCTCCCCTTATTTTCTGTTCCTGCCACCCGTACCCCTTTCTGCTTTTCTCCCCTCCTGATCTCAGGAGCCCAAGCATGTTCCTTCCACTGGCTTTAGCGTTCAACCCTCTGTAAGCCTATCCAACTTGTTACTGAGACAGAAAAAATAGCCCATGTCTTTTTCTTTGTTAATTTTCTACCATACTGGTGAGTTAAAACAGAAGGGACCAACGTGCTGTGCTCACACAACGTAACCACTGGAGCAGAGGAGGACAAGGGGGATGGGGCAGGGAGGGTAACAAGACTGCCCAATTTTGGCTACACGAGGTTGTTGATTCATGTCATTTTATCTCATGAGGTCTTAGCCCAAGAAGAATCATATGACAATTATCCGAACTGCTCTGAGATCTAATGAAGACTTAATCCTTTTCTATTTCAAGTTCACCCATTACATTTAGTGAGAATTACAGCAGAATTACAGTAGGGAGATAAAAGTTCATGACTAATTCTCCATGCAGAATGTGCTTATGAATGGGCTCTGCAGAAATTAGCACCCTGACTGTTAAACCATTTGCTATTCAGTGGGAAACACTGAGGACAAAGAGAAGTTTACACCAGACCTTCTGCTCACCCCGTGTGCCTTCTTTCCCAACTGGAAGGTTATTTCTTGGTCTTTCATGGGTGCAGTCCTTCCTGAGTGAGATGTTGAAACCCTTGTTTTTCTAAACTGAGTAGCACATTATCTTTTTTTTTCCTCTGGAGACTATAGGGGTTTTGCCATTTACCATTTTACTGTTTACCAAAAATACTATGAGTGCTCATTTGTTAGAGCACTCATATAGTTTTTTGGCACATATGTGTTCATATTCTTCTTCCGACTAACGTGATGTGAAGTTGTACCTCCCACAAGTTTAAGCTGTTTAGATCGGAATACATACCAAACTGGACGTGTGTGCACGTATACAAGTAATCACAGTCCTTTCTGCAGAAATTGTTCTGGATCACACAGAACAAAACGTTCAATGGACCGTACAGTATGAGCAAGAGTCACCTGACGCTGTAGACTTTGGCTTGGGCACTTACCTACAAGAAAAGAAGGTCTGGGTGCCTGTCCTTGCCCCAGTGAACATTCGGGATACAAAACCACACAAGTTTCATTTCCTACTGCATTTCCAACAAGCATTATAATTCCTACTGATGTACGAACTGGAATCCAAGTCTTTTCTCCTTGTGAGAATCTAGCTGCTAAGCACAGTGTGGATATCAGACGCTGCATACCACGCTCAGAAGCAGAACACCAGCATCTGAGGAACTTTGCTGATAAAACATAAGCTCCTTCAAGACAAACAGATAACAGCTGAAAAAGGATTTTCAGTATGTGCATTTTGGACTCCAAAATATAAAATTACAATTAATCATCTCAGTTTTAAATGTAGATCTAGTCTCAAGGCATGATCAGCTGCAGAGCTTTTCATACTGTGTTCCACATTTTCTTCCAAAAATGGATGTCTCTTCCCTTACACCACCAGAACTGGGAAAGACTGTTTACTTGGGCTTCTTCAGCTTTATCTGTATCTCTACTTGCCAACGAGTAATTCAGAGGCGTGAAGGTTTAGCAGAGAAACCAATAGCACTGTTGGGTTCTGCAGTCCCTTCAAGGACGAGGAAGCGAGTAGCATACACTGGAGAAGGGGTTTAGACGTGACACACTAAATGTTCCCATGAAGGAGGAATGCCTGGCTGGATATGTTGCGTGGTCCCAGTGAGGTGTGGCATGGAGGTCATGCTGGATGAGGCTCCCGAGAGTGAGCGATAGCTGGGTTGTTCCACCCAGACCCAGCAATAGTCTGTGCCACGCAAGGCCCAGGACTTTGTTTGAACATCCACACTACCCTGCCTACTCTGACCTTGACAGTTGCTGTCGATATCTCTTAGGCTTCTTTGTCCAGTTTCTTGTCAGAAAATGTAAGGAGCAGAAGGAGAGGAGGGAAAAGGAGATGTTCTAGTATCACCAAAGTAAAATGACAAGGCGAGGAAAAAGCTGAATGTGAATATTTGCGCTTTTTTGAGGGTTTGAGACAGCTTTTGAAACCCCTGATACTGGGAACAATATTTCCTACATACTACCAAATCTCAGAGGTTTTGACTGGTTTATCTTCACAGAACCACAGAAGCTCTTAGGTTGGCAGGGACCCCTGGAGACCATCTAGTCTCAGGCAAAGTCACCTAGACCCAGCTGCCCAGGACCATGTTCAGTCAGGTTTTGAGTATGTCCAGGGATGGAGACACCATAGCCTCTCTCTGGCAATCTGGTTCAGCATTTGATCACCTCCACAGTAAAAAAGTGTTTTCTTGTGTTCAGATGGAATTTCATATGTTTTAATCGGTGCCCATTGCCTCTTGTCCTGTCAATGGACACTACTGAGAAAAGTATTCCTTCCCTCTCATCACGTGGCTGGGACATGGATGCATACACATCCATAAGAACACATGCATAAGAACTCCCCTGAGCCTTCTCCTCTTGAGGGTCAACAACCCCAGCTCTCTCAGCCACTCCTCATATGAAAGATGCTACAGTTTGCTTAAGTGCTTCCTAACCTAGTTCCCCTCCACTGAGGATAAGTCTTCCTTCCTCCAGACTTTCCCTCTTGCATCATCCAAGAAAATACTGTCAAATATTCACAATTTAATTCACGCTGTAAAAGCTTTGTATGTACATGTAAACATAAGAGAGAAATAGCATTCTGAAAGTTTCTCACAGGCGATATTAGAAACAGTTGCATGGAAGCTAAAGAATTAGGCACTACGTAGACCTGACAATAGTGTATAGGCAGAGAAAAGGAGCAAAGAGCTAAACAGAGAGTTATTTTATGATTTTGTGGAACATTCACATCACTATTGTATGAACATCCTCATGTGGCACTTTTTCTCCTCTCAAGTATGGTTAAGGAAATCTGTCAGCAAATAGTTTCAACCTTCTTTGGACTTGGAGAAAAACTCAAGTTACATATGCCCTCATACGCTCTCTAGGAATAGCTGTGCTGAAGCCAATGAGACCGCAGCAATTTTTAGAACGGTTCATGTCAGGATCTCAGCTTGGCACAGTAAAATGATTCTGCACTTCATTTTGTCGTTCAAATTACACCAAAACTCTGTTCTGTTGTCGTAAGATATATTATCAGGTTCTGCACCGACTAAATTGAACAACTAAAATAAACGAGTCCCTTCTAAAGCATTTAACCTATCCTTTACTTTGTAGGCATGGTATAAATTTTAAGCACCTCAGTTGTGCCTGGCCACTGTTCATGACAGCTTTTAATGAATGAAGATTGAGCAGCGAAGATTTCTAGCCAGCCAACAGCCAGCTTCATTCTTGTCAATTCTAGGAAGAACTTGAAAATGACTTAGCAATTTGAGTAAATGATGGGGAAGGCAGAACAGACAGGCTTCATCACTATAATGAGGCAAACATCATTAAAAGCTTTATCTTGATCATGCTTCCTGGTTTCGTTCGAGTTCTCCAAACAAACAGTCCACACGTTGCATTACTGACGCATCCATCTCAGCCCTCCGGCTACTCCCGTGCCGAGCAGGGAGCTGGCAGACTTTGCTGGCTCCACCGAGGACAAATTGACATTCCCTGGGGAAAAAAAAGCAATGCGGTATCAATCATTTACTGTTTGCAACTGAAACCGGAAAACATGGCATTAAATAAGGCAGTAGAGTTATCTTCAAAACGTTTTTTTACATAATAAAGATAAGTAATAGAAACCAGCGTGTCAAAACACACACAGTAATACAACACTACTGAAAAAAAGAGTTTATACAAATAGTGCTTGTTGGTTGTCTCTTGCCATGGGCTTCCTTTAGTCTGAGAAGATAGACTCTCAAAAAATCTGAAACCTGTTTGTAGTCGTGCTATGGAAATGTTTTCCAGAATAGTTTTTCACCTGTTTTTTTATAAACTGTTGAAAACTTCAAACTTAAATCATACTTGTTAATCAAATCACTTGCTTGTCATGAGGGTATAGCATTGCTGGCTGCTTCTGCATGTATGCAAGCAAAATCTGAGGTGTTTGGCTGAAAAGTAGTTTCTAAAGGTACCTCATTAAAGAATTTCCTGAATTTATTTTAAAGCTAACATAGAGAACAAATCAACTCTGAATTCAACTAAAGATGATTAATGAATTTTTTACAGGCTACATTTTAAGCTTAAAAAAAATCAAATATCACATGCATTAATCACATTATCACATACCTTATATCTCTGCCACAGAATGCAGGTGTGTGTGTCGACACTCTAAGTATGTTGGCAGACAAGTTACAGTTCTGTGGTGAAAAAAACAGATGTAGCTTGCTTGCATACTGTGTTTTATTACTGTCTTACATACATTAAATTGACAAACAGCTCTGATGTATGCTCTCATTTTATATGAGCCACAATAAATTGTACCTGTGACAATCCAGGAAAATATCAATTGCAACTTATGTCTTTATTATGAGCTTACCTATTATTATACAAAATATATAATCAATAACCTGTATATCAAAAGAACTTCTAAATCAATGTTGTGTGTATATATATACATGTACATGATGTATACAAAACTGATATTTTAGGAACTTCCATGGTTAGTTTTTACATGTTTGGTATCATTATATGTAGATTGTAAGGTTGTCACAGTATGTATGTTAAGTATTTTAATAGACTATGTATTGTAACACTTGGGTGGGGTTCTTTTGAGAGGGATAGGTACTTGTGATGTATTTTGGGTTCAACAGTCCTTGCGGCAAACAAGTAAATCAACAAAAAAAATGTATGGATATGTGACACCTAATGCAATGCGTTGATTTTAAGATGAATTATTTTATTCAGGAACGCGGGCAATGCATTTTCTGAATAGCTTAATTCCAAATAAGTCATTCCTTCTGTAAAAAAAATCAGTGGCCTACAGTAGAAATAGAAGTACCAGAAGTTTGCTGTACTTCTGTGTACAGAAGCGTACTACTGTGTGCAGGCACATAGTGCTAACACGACAAAGAGCACCCTGTTTGGCTCACACAGATGTGGAGGCACCTTCCCTTCCGAAAGGTCCTTCTTTGTAGCCACAGCACTCTCAGGGAAGTTACCAGTTCGTGCGTTTCATACCTCGACTGGCGAGAGAGCAGACTGCTTTTAAGTAGAAGGAGTCGGCATAATTACCAGGCTTGGAAGTGAGATGCTCCGGGTGAGCCTAAAAAGAAAATATATTCTTTTGTAGCTCGATACATTTATATTTTCGGCATTTTGCCGTATATGCTACACCTGCCCCTTTGTTTGTCACCTGCAAGACGTGGTCGGAGGCTGCGCTGGCGATGCCCCGTCAGACACCAGGCACGGCCAGCGGCCGGGGAGCTGGGGGTGCCCAGGAGGAGCCGGGACCGGGATGGCAGCGCAGAAAATGCTCCTCAGCAAACCCTGTCACCGCTGTCGCCCACCAGAAAGGGCAAGTGCAAGGATAAACTTTAACCTGCCAGGGACAGGACTGAGGCTGTGCCCACCCCAGATGAAGAACAGTGCCAGTCCTCACCAACATAAACCGGTCCCCACCCCAAAAACGGTGCTTTCTGAGTAGGGAAAAAATAAATTCCCACTGCTGCAGCAGGGTTGGCTCTGGCAAGTGGTGTGGCTCTGCTCTGGCAGAATAACGGCATCTTTCAATGCTGCCTGGGAGGCCCAGTTGTCAAGGTGAGAAAACCAATTTTTTTAATTTTCAATGCTTTTCCCTCCATTTTAACCACCTAAAGGAGATGCTGTTTTACCCCAGGTGCACTGTTGGGTTTTCATTTGACACCAGTTACTACCCCTTGAGATTTTATTTGAAATTAACCAGTTTTCTGGTGGAATTCCCTTTTACCCACTACTGACAGAAGGTGGCTTTGAATGAAGATTTAAAAGCATAAACATCTCTCTCTTATTACTAAGCTTTTACTTTTTTTTTACATTACTTCTTATTTTTATTTAAAAAAAAAATCTGTGAAATATTAACATCACCTTCTAGCGTCTCTTTGAGATTAATACCAGTAATCTGTGTCTTTCAGCATATAACATTGCCAGAGGTATTAAAATGAAGGTCTTTCTAAAGGTGTTTGGTGACTCATCTCCCAGTGGTGTTGTAAGAATTAATTAGCTAATGCCAGTACAGCATTATATAAATGCTAAGTATTATTGTTGACAGACTAAGGTTGTCAGTGCTGAGTGGCAACATGAGCTTTTTTATGGTCACTTGGCTCCGTATCCAAGCAGAAGAGACCTGCTCTCAGAAATGACATGGTAAATCACTCTTCCTCTTTTTTCAGTCTTTCTCTTTCACAGAATTACTGAAGATGGCACGAGTCATACCCGAGTGTTTTTGTGACACCAGTCCAAGAAGAATTCACAATAAGCTCAAAATCAATTAGGTGGAAGTTTCCTCTACCGTCAAGTCCCATTTGGCTGCTGTTCTGCAGCCAGGCACTATCCACTCTAGGATGAATAAACCAAAACCGGGAAGGGGCACAAGGCACAACACTCATTTTTGTTGTACCACACACTCAGAAACTGATACATTCGTGGTTCCAGCCCCCTGAAGGAGTCAATGCAAGCAGTTGTAAATGTATCTTCAGCTCATAATGCAGTTGCACAAATAGCAATCATCCGTCTTAAATGGCGAGTTTTAGCCTTGACTGCTTAACTACTCTGAATCAAATAGCTACTCTCCAGTGTGTTTATATCTTTATATTCTAGAACATACTGTGCCAGAGCTGATTTTCTTCAATTTATATTATTTTAGCAAATATAATCAGCAGAAGTGATGGATTCATTAGAGAGGCAATTAAAGAGGTTAGAATCTGCAAAAAATTATAAACAGTCATGTGCACATGAGTTACAGGCAGTCTCTCTCTTTTTCTCTTTTTCCAGCACACACAATGTGCTGAAACATAATTATTTGAAAACTTCCTGACTTCCACTGGGGAAAAATAATGAGGCTGAGCATCACATAGAATTCAAACGTGGCAAACTGCATTCCCCTTCATTATAGGTTGCTCTTTTCCTCATCCCTTTCTAAATGTCTTAATTTTACATATTTTCCATGTCTTTATCTAAAGTTGCCTCTTTGCCAAGCACCAAAAAATGATAGCATATGAGAGACACCAGCATATTTCACAGCAAAATAGCAATCAGGTTTTCATTTTTCACCTGAGAAGACCCTCGGGAAAGAATAATGCCTTAGCAAACCCATTGCTTTAACTTTTATTGTACAAAAATGCCCACCACATTTTACCTTCTGCTAGTTCCCTGTCACAACAAAAAAGTGAAAATAAAGCTTGTCACTCTAAGTGAAAGAAAACCCAGGAGATCAGACTGAATTTTGCCTGTTGAATTAAAAGTACAGGTCAGGCCCTACCCTTATGATTACCACCTAACAGGCTGTTCAAAAAGGGGAACTCAGACGAGCAAACTGCATTAAAAATACACACACAATAAATGCTTGTGTAGAAACAGGATGCTGAGGCATCACCTGCAATGAATGTAAAAGTTCTGAGGACCAGAAAAGAGGTCACTCATTGCACGAATCTTAATATTTTTCTGATTGTTTCAGCATCAGGCACAATTCAAATGTTAATCTAAAGATATTAAAAATAGATAAATTGGCGTTTCCCTTTGAAGAATTTTCCAGAAGGTCATCACCTTCACTGTTGGAAAAAAAATTCTGTTATTTCCAATTTAACATTACATGGGTTTAGCTAGTGTTCCTGGTTTCTCATTTTGCTGTTCTCTGCTAGAATAAAAAACCCTCCGGTAATCACTATTTTCTTCCTACTCGTTGTACTTCCACTCTGTAATTAAATACTCTGTCATCTTGTTTTAATAAGCTAAACTCTGAATCTTTACAGTCTTTCCATTTTCTTCAGTCCTTGAATTATTTCTGAGGCTCTTCTTTATGCCCTGCCCCGTGCAGCATCACCACGCAATGCAAAGGAGGAAAAGTCACCTGCCTTCTAGGATATGCCGTTTCCCTGTTTCTGCTTCCAGTCTTAGCCTCTACAGCATCACAGCTAAAATACACTAATTATTTTCTATGATCCCAACATCCTCTGTAGAGAACAGAAGCCTGTTTCTGAATAACATCCAAATGTCTGGGAAAAAAAAAGCTTTCATTTCATTTGTATTTCCTACTTCTGCACAGGCAGTTTTGCTCTGACTCTACTACTAGATATTTCATTTAACAGGGATCTGTTTTCCTACACAGTCCAGGTTGTTTTGTACAACTGTCCTGCCCTCTTCCTTAATTACCATTCTGCCCATCTTTTCTCAGCCGCAGTGTTTTTCAGCAGAAGAAAACATTGTGCGGTGTATGGCTTAGCACCAGCTCCTGCAAAGCTTCAGTACAAGCATCTCCATTTGAGGGCAATTCCCTTTGGTGATTGTTTTTGTGGGCCTGCCAGTTAGGCAGGTCTTAATCCATGTAATACAGTATGCTTGAATTACTCTGTATAGCGTTGTTTTTTTTAATCGGAAAGCAATATTGTACTAAGTCAAGTGTCCAGATATATGTCCAAGCAGACTACAAGTTTGGTAAATAAAGGAATTTGCATGGACGTAATCTCCTCAGAGAATGAAAACACAGTTGTTTGGCCTTTTTCTATAAAATAAAACAGAGTTGTACTGATTATACATGTATTTCTTAATCAGTGGAATACCAGCTTTCTTATCATATTGCCTGGGAATGAGGACATGCATAATTCTCCACAGATATCTGGGTCATCCTACCTGACATTTGGAAAACTGTTACAATATTGGCGCTCAGAATTCTTTGACGCTCCTAGTATGCCGCAATTTAGTAATCACACACAATTTAGTAATCAGGGATTACCTCCACCGGTTTCTTTGGGCTAGTGAATGCAAGTTGACTGGCCCTATTTATTTGAATTGCCAAGCTAATATCAAATTTGAATAAACATTGCTAATACGCCAAGTTGCTGTGCCCTAGTCCTCTTCCCTTTGCTGATCTTGTAACTTCCAATGTACTTCTGCAGAAGGTAACCCAGAGAGCTGTGCTGAAATGGTGCGACAAAAAAATATTCCTAATGAAAGATGCAGTTCCCCAAACCCCAAAATGTACAAGCACTGTTAGTCCGCCGATTAATTTGTTAGCTGTGCATATGAATGAGTGACGGAACATGAAAATACCCAGATTTACAAGTTCCAAAGTTTGTGCTTTTTTTTTTTTCCCCCCCAAGAAATTATTAAGAAGTTTTCCTGTCACTATGGCAGCCACTTTTGGGAAACAGTGCCTATTGCCTAACCTCTTTTTAATCCCCGTGATCCCCATACTTCTGTGTGGCATTGCCCTGGTGCCAGATTAGCTGAGGCAGTCTCCACCCTCTTGATCTCCTTCATAAATTCTCTTCGGGCAGGGTCTCTTGTCCCAATATCTACTTTAAATCTTATGTTCCTGGATTGCTGCGTAGTCTAATAATTATGGATCATGATTCTTATCCGCTCATGACTCACCTCAATTCATTCAAACAAAGCCTTTTTGTGCCATTCTTTCCTGCAGTTTATATGGCACACTGAACATGCTAGAATTAATTTAATTTTATGCACTATTTTGTTGAAAGCTGGAGTGAGTGTTGCCATACGGAAGACTGCTTTATGGCTGTGTGCAGCACAGTAAATGCCCACCACCTTTTACTTGGAGACAAGAAGTGTGTGGGCTCCAGCGATACATTGCCAGGGGATGCAGGGTGAATGTTTTCAAGATGAGACAGGGAAACAATTTGTGGAATACTTCTGTATCGCTCACAGTTAGTGTGTAGGCTGCTGCCAAATGCTGGTTATTGTCTTCCTTCCTGAAGCGGTAGGGCTGGAACACTGCAGCACAATGCTATTTTCAGCTCCTTGACGAGATGATTACAATGTAAAGTCATGCTGCGTGACCAACATGCCAGGTGTTTGCTGTTCTAACTCCACTTTTATTACTTCGGGGATGAGAGAATGATGAAGGGGGGGGGGATCGGAGTTACTTAGGAGATTTTCCAACAGCAGGTCAGCTCAGATAGCTGGGCTATTTTTGCTCAAGGCATTGGTAAACTGTATATGTCTTTTTTTTTCTGTTTTCCATTTTACAAGCAAACTGTAGCAATAAAATTAGCTAAAGTAAAATGCGGTTTGTTAAGAATTTCCAAAGCAAAGTTTGCACTTCTGAAAGGGTCAGATAGTGCCAAACAGATAGGATTTTCCTCTGCAGAATAGGT
The DNA here is from genome assembly GCF_929443795.1 of Astur gentilis. NCBI lineage: Eukaryota > Metazoa > Chordata > Aves > Accipitriformes > Accipitridae > Astur > Astur gentilis. The sequence continues at coordinate 11,029,937 of NC_064913.1, forward strand.
ATTGAGAAGGCTGCAGTGGTGCAAACTCCCCAAACGACACAGCATACGTGCTCACTGGCACATGGTGGGGTAGAAGGGAGTGGAGAGATGTAGTACAGATATCTTTTCCTTTCAGACCTTAAGTCCCCTGCCAAGACTATCAAAAGTGGAAAAATTAAAGACGGCCCTTGTGATTCTGGTTTTTAATACGCTTTCGAGTAGGAATTCAAAAGAGATCTGAAACACTCCTTCAAAATCAAAGAGCTGTAACAATTGATAATTAACATGTTTTTTTCCGAATGCATGTTTCATATACTACAAGCAAAAGACAAAATATCCATTCTGATCCCATAGCAGCAAAATTTTCCAAAGGGTGTCTCATAACTAACTGATAAATACAAATATGTTTCAATATGGTGGGGTTTTTTTTCAGGCTTAGGAGTTTAAATACATGTAAGTAGTCCCAAGGGAAAGGAAGCACTGATGATATTAGGTAACAAGGACTTCAGATATTCTTTCATAAACTAATTAGTCTAAGGCCAAACTAATAAATGCAAAAATAAATGTACGAATCTCCAGAGAATAAAGATGTCTGTACAGAAAAATCAGTCCCAAAGCCATTTGTGATATAGTAAACTAATATCAATAGTTCATTAAATTTGAGTCACCAATTTTGATTGCCTTTGAAATAAATTTCTGGAAAGTTTCATTACAATTCTAAACTTGAAGAACCCTGTAGATCACAAAATTATCGCACAATTTAGGAAAAAGCCTCGCGTTGGTAGAGGCATCAGAGTTAGAAACAAGCTTTTTAAAGCTCTATCATTAAACTGTGGCCTAACAAAACAACATCAGTGACCCACCTCCCATCGACACAAAAAGCTTCTTTAGAACAATTATATGCATTCAGAGGGGCTCTGACAGTGACCAAACCAGCTCAGCAGCCTGAAACACCTCTACCTAGCCTTAGGCTCAACTCAGTGCAGATTTATGGTCTTTTAATCTTACATACCCATGCACGGCAATAGAAGTGGGAAATATCTTTTGATATTGTGAGAGCCGAGGAGAAATCCACCAAGCCTCCTAGAATTTGATTATTCATCTGCACAGTCATGAGGAATACTTGGCTGCCAGATTTATACTGCAGTCGGTTATGGTGAAAAAGGAAAGAATGTGAGCTGCATGATGCCCCAGTTCCCTGAGCTTCACTGAGCCGGTCACATACACGGACTGGGCTTCTCAAGGTCGAAGAAGTCTACAATCTCAGCAAACAAGCAAACTTTGTAAAACATCTCCCATTTTCAATCAACTGTTGTCATGCCCAAATATTTAGCCACCAGTTACGATCTTGATGTGTTTGTTTCAGTAGGAGAAACTGTTGATTTGGACCAGATGATGTTTCTGATGAAATCCTGTGTATTTGCAAAGAATGTACGCAAAGTCCTGTTTCCCTGTATGTGATAGGAACAAACAGCAGAAGGTTATTTCCTTGCTCAGAAATCCAGCTCTCCTTTTTCAGTAGGTACTCTGCTCAACAGTAGCTTTTTCTCTTGGCGTTCTCCCTGGACCACCCACACTGCCTATTTGTTTTTTCCCAGCTTTCTGATTACTTTTAAACACATAGCTCCTATCAGTTGATGTCTCAGCCAGTGAATATATAGTAATTTCCCAGGAAAGTTCTTTGTTCTCCACAAATTAGCTCATGCTTCAGCTTTTCTTTGTAGGATAACTGCCTGGGTGGTGGCTTCTACTGTTTTCAGCAATTTTACTTTGTACAGGAGCTCAGCTGCTGCTTCTTGTTTAGACTGAATGGAGGGTGCCCACCATAACCAGGGGATTAATGAGGCCTGGAATTTTCTGCAGATCAAAGACAACCTTTATGGAAGCCATTAACATCATCCAGTATAGCAATAGCATTCCTGAGAAAAGTCAAAGAAAAGCTGATAGCGATCAAGCCCCAACATCACCTAATCACCTGTTTCTCCTGGTTGTAGTATTTCCCTCAGGTTATCATGCAGAGTTACACTTAGGACAGAAAATTAAGGGGGGGTGGGGGGGTGGGGAAAGTTATTTTAAAGGTAACAGGAAAAGAAAACTGAAGGATATATAACATAAACAAAAAATAGACCTGGGAGGAAAGGGAGAGAAATAATAAGATTGTAGATTTCCATAGATAAACTTCAGCATTTATGGGGTTCAATTTATACGTGGCAGTAAATGAAAAATGGCCAGCTGCAGCATGTATTGTTACTTAGTCTTCTCTCCACCATCCCTCTCATAGCGATTGCCTCCTAACAGCTCCTGAACTACGGTAGTTTGGGGCCTGGTTTCATACAGCCAGCAGGAATTAACGTTGGTTTATCATTTTGTGCAGGGTGAAACATTCCAGCAGTTCAGGAGCTGCTTATGAAGAAGTTAAGTCTTCCTCTCATCAAGGAAAACAACCTCGGTCAGAGAGATGGAAATCATACTCAATCCATCATTTGACTTTAACCTGCTGGAGTATCTACCAGAGTCTTAAGACAGATGGATATTTCCTGGTAAAAGAACTGTGAATAGAATAATCTCAGTGATGGGAAAGGAATTAATGATCTCTGCCATTCCCTGTCGCTGAGTAATGAATAGAGGCAACCCATCCTTCTTTCACCTTCCTTTCCCTCCAAAAACCATGGGGAAATAGAAACCCAATGAGAAGAAACTTATGTTCTCTAGAAGACATTCACAGTGCAACGTGCAGGGAGAAGCGCAGAAGTTTCCCTAGGTAGAAACCCAAACAATATTCCCCAAACGCTTCTTATTTGCACAAATATAACACCAGCAAAGACTGCAGTTACGCTGCTGGAAGCACCAGTTTTCCCAGACCAGGAGCACAACAAGTACCTATCTGCAGCCTGTACTCCACGGGCATGCACAACGCATTTGCTAGGCTGGGCTTGCCGTGCTTGCTCAGAAACTCTGTGCCCGCCAGCTGCCTGTCAAGCTCTAGCAGCTGGATGTCACGTCACAGCCCCAGAGCCCTAAACCCACGCGTTACGAACCACAGTGAGCGTGGTCACGAAACTGCAAGGTATTTAGAGGAACATGCACGTACAAGCTTCCAAAACCAAGGAGAAATACGGATTACTTGTTCCTTGATATAATCCCAATAACCTTTATCTTTTTGCAGTGGAGATAATACAAAAGAAATGATAACAAACAGGATCACTCATCTACCGTTACACTGGCAACCTTGCTCCTTCGCAAATTAGTCTGGGCAAAGCAGTAATAACTGTACAGCACGGGGTTTGTAGTAGCAGTAGTTCATAAGACAAGTTAATTACTCTTATACCATGCATTGCATTCATGCAGTGATAAGGCTTTCAGTGAGCTTGATGTCCAAAGTGTCAGGGACAGTCTAGATCAGCCTATGAATAAAACTGAAAAGTGGGCAAACAACAGAATAAAAGAGTAGCATGCCTTACCTAGGCACTTTTGCCCAGTTTTATACTGCTATTTTCATTTCACTTAGACAAGTCATTTTTTTCAGTTAATTACCTATTTAAATGTCTATTCATATTTGCAAAGAATGCAAATAAATAACGATAAATTGAAAGAAATAAATTTGTTTAAAAAACCCTAAATCATGTTGCAGGTTCTTTCAGTTTCAGATTTGAAGACTAAATGGATAGGCAGATTCACAGACTCAAACTACCCACAGCAGGCTCAGTCTAAAAGAGCATATCTGATACTCATGGTTTGGTGTCAATTGTTTTGAAAACTGAAATTGGGGATTAAAACCATCTTCAAATACTAATAAATAAATAAAATAACGAAAGTAAATAATAAAAATAACGCTATAGTGGAATAACTTTTTTTCCTATAACAGCGTAAAGAATGTTCTCAATAAGAGTGCTTAATGTTTTGTTATGAATAAAAAGAAAAATCTATGTCCAGCATTTTAGAAGTTCGGCAAGAAATTTCAAAAAGAAAGCGGGTCTGGTTTCAACTGTGTTAAATAGAAACAACTTTTGATATTTTTCATAATTTGATCTATTTTGTTATCTCCACTCTGAAACAGGCCAGTTCGCAAGCCTTCTTGGTACTTTTCTGCAAGATTGCCAAAATGACTGAGGCTCAGGCAGCGTGAATCACCTGGGAAAAGCAAGAATAAGAGCATCTAAGGTTGCCACCAGGAGGATCCTTAAGTTTGCTGAGCCTCAGTGTATCTTTTAAAGTTGACAGGGCGGTGGTTTGGCTAACCTAAGAATACATGGTGCCTAAGCAGTAGGTAAGGTGTAGCCGTAAGCATGCCAGAAATGCATAACTGAGGCGGGAGTCATCTGCTGGCCAGGTATATTAGTGATGATTTGTCGACAGATTTAGTCATTGATTCACAATGACAGTTTTATAGTCTCCTGTTGATGGGTGAGAAGCAATGAGAAATAATCATCTTGGGAGGAAGGAAAAACATGACAAAACAAGCCCAGGTTGTTATCTCTCTCAGGCAATAGAGCAGCAATTCCGTGTTCCCAGGTTTATTCCCAGGCCTGCGTGAAAACGGCTCTTCTTGGAAGCACGCGGTTCCCACTGGAGGTACAAGAGGGGAGAAGCAGCAGACTGAAGACTGGGCCTGCATGGCAACAACAGAAAGGAAAAGGCAATTTTACTTCTGCAAAGGGTCCAAAAATCAGCAAACCACCTAGGGCTGGAGTAGTGAGAGAAATAGAATAAGTTTTAGAGAGGCTACAGAGAGCTAGTGGGATTCCTCTTCGCTGGTTGAATTGCTGAGTAGCCTGCCAGAAAGCAGTAAATCCAAACTCATTTCCTTCTTCTGCCAGAGGGGAATTCATCTCCCTCCAGCATCTCCAGCTACAATCACTTGGCTGCGTTTGATGGCTGATAATTCCAAATATTTCTCATTGTAGGTGTTCCACTTTGCCTGGATTGCTTAAATTGACACAGAGAGGATGTGAATGAAACACGTCATGGTCACACTTAGGACAGTTAAAGGAGGTGGGCACTTACTTGAGTCAATCATCACCTGCCCAGTTGAACACTTAACTCGGTCCCTGGATCCAGAGAACCAATAAAAAATATTACACGCCTTCATCTAAAGGATTCTTTCCACCCAGACGGCCTCTAAAGCTGGCTGCTGGATGGCTTGGGTTGTAACCTTAATGGCCAAATGTTAAGAGCTGTTTCTTTCATGGCCCTGAAGCACTGAGAAGAGCCTGGCGACGTCTGCTCAGCAACCTCCTCCTGCGTTTTGGATGGCTACTGTTGGGACACCATGGAGCCCTCTCTTTCCCAACTGTTCCGTGAATCTCTGAGAATTACTTTTCAAATTCAACCCTAATCTTCAAATTCACACCAAGCTGTCTGCCAAACTTCAGTAATCCCCCATTTTGCACCTACGGTCCGCACAGCAACCTCCTCTGCCGAGTGTGCGATCCGGGCCAGGGCCAAGCACAGTCATGGGGAAAGGACGGCGAGGTCCTGTCCCCCAGTGTACACACCGAATACCTGGAAGTGGGACATTGTCCAGCCCCAGGGACAATTTTTTTTTATTCTAGTTCTCATTGTAGCCTATAAATAGGACCCTAGGCTACCCACCATCTCAGCTCTCTCCTGCCAGACTGCCATCTGAGAAGATGGTGTAGGAATCGGGTATAACGACTGTATTTCTTAAATTTATGCACGAAGCAGATCTCCGACTCCGCGGTTCAGGCCAGTTTCCATCTCTTCTGGCGCTGGGAGGGCTTGAAGAAATGTGACCCATATACACCAGGTACATAAATATATCGTCCAATTCTCTTTGTCAATGTGTGCTTTGTATGTGAGGGGAACAGGAGAAATTGGGAACCATGCTGTTCAGTAAGAGCATATTCTAATGAAAATCCAAGACGTGACACACACATAACACTTGTTTCAAATCTATGCAATGGAAGTAAATCCATGGGAATGGCACTTAGAGAAATCAGAGCAAAGTCTAGGAGAATAACTACTATAATAATTTTTATTTCTACCATCTGTTTTTATGCAAAGCAATTCTTGTGAGGACAGGCACTTATCAGAAATTTTCATATTCTGAGGAGAAAATAATATGGACAAGTACACATAAACGTCTCTGAAGATTAATTGTTAGCAAAATTACCTGACCTGCTTCATGTGAATTTTGATTATTTAAAATTATTTTTGAACACAGAACAGAATGTACTTCTTCTCATTTCCACCCCCGCTGTTTTTATGGACTTGGTGCCGTGTACCACAACTACACATTCCTAGTATTGCTCCACAGTAGCTTCTTCCTACCGGTCTTTGCATTCTTGCCCGTGGCAGGTACACACTTGTGTGAGTAATTAGGCACTATTTGAGCAAAGCAGGGGTACCCTATGTGACACACTGTACTCGATATCAGTGAGGTGCCTGGCTTCAGCCTGGTGGAAAATTAAAGAATAAAACGATAGCTGTTGGAGAGACCTGACAGCAGTTTTGGTTCCATGACCCACTTCGGGCCAACCGTCACGTTACCCCTCAGAATATTCAAACTGGATTGTCATTTTCAAGACTGTATGAAGGGCGTAAGTCCCATTTTTCCAAAGGACTTTGCGCCACACGCAGCTTACCTATTTTTATCGCCTCATTCAGGCATTAAGTTAATTGATATAAACGTATAGGCCCCAGGGATACAGCTAGCAGATGAGTGAAGGTTCCCAGAACATAGTTTTTTTAATTTACTGTTTGCTTACTGCTACAATTAGGTAGTCTAGGCACTGAACTTACTTTGCAAAAGAAGTGACTAAGTTACTTAGGCTGTATAAAAGTGTTTTTCTATCTGTTTACGCTATATATTCTCTTTCATATAGTCTTCAGTCAAACAGAATCTGAAATTCATGTGATTACTGAATTATTTAATAACATACTTCTATTAAGACTAATCTGACACTTAGAAGTAATGCAGTATCAAGCCTGTCATGCATTTAAAAATGACTTCAGAAATTGTTTTTTGTGGTTGTTTTTTCCCAGAAGCTTCAGGTGTGGGGAGGAAGCAGGGGAGTTTACCTCCTGTGTTTAGAGGACATAGATTGTCTTGCTCCAGAGTATGTCCCCATGGCCCTGGAGCAATATTTTGTTCTCAGAGGAGTCTCAAGGTCTTGACAGAACCAGCGTTAATTGGATGATGTAGCTGTCTGAGAGGAGGATTAGGTAACAAGAGAGTTTGAAATCCCTGTGGCTTAAAATCCCTCTTTATGCATATTTAGACAATACAGTAATCCCAGTCACTGCTTAGGAGCAAATTAAACAGGATGGCACATTATAAACACCTGCATAAATCCATTTTTTTTGTCCTGGTTTTGGTGCATTTTAAGGGAATCTACTGAAAAACAAAAACCTAGTGGGAAAGCAGGGGAGGAAATCTATTTCTGTAAGAGTTAAGCCGAAGCAGGTAGTTTATGATTGTTTATTACTTACCTTCCCTCATTACAGTTTCATGAGAGCTGTTTGAAGACGAGAAAGCTGCGTCTCCTACTGTATGGCAGGGAACAGATTGCTGGCGCTCAGGAACTAGTAACTAATAATAGTGATAGACAATTAAGACTTCAACAAGGCACACCTGCTAGCCAGTAAACATTTAGCTGCCAGGTAGCTGACAGATGGCCTCGCACACAGCAAGTTAAGATACCTGCTTTCTGGGTGGTTTTTCTCTGTTGGTTTGCTAGCGGGTGTCCTTGCATGCTGGTTTTGCTGGGAGAAATTAGGCACCACGGGGCAGGGTTGGCATCAGCGGGCAACGAATACTGCCAACGGGAAGCTCAGGGAACCTCTTGCAGCTGAAATCAATACCAGTGCAAGGTTAAAAATGCCTGGAATGAGAAGGTTATCCTTTGACAAAGTATTTTCATGTCATTCCTTGTTTCAAGACATTGCAAAAGCACAGGCTAGTGCATTTAATCAACAACTCGCAAAGAACCGGTGGGGAAGAAGGTTACAACTCCCAGTGTGATCTTTTAAGCAGTCTGATGTTTCCTAACAATGGAGAGGAAAAATCAATTGCAAAGCCGTTTGCCGTATTTCAGTCACATAGCTCCAGCCTTTCTCACTGGCTATAACATACACAGCTGACTTGGGAACAGGGAGATTTGAGGTGCTGGAAGCAGCTGAGAGTGGCCAGTTGAAAAAATCTGACATGCATTAACAACTGTGTTTCACATAGGCTGAGTAAAAGCAGGAGGATTTCAATAGCAAATTACGTATTCATGGCTCTCCCTTTTAATTTGCACAATTTTCAACGCTTATTTACACCTCGATGGCCAAGTTTGTTGACTGGATGTGTAATATGAATGGACGGGGCATCCTGAATGTGTGCACCCCATGGTTGTCTCCTGTGCTCCCCTGAAGTTCTAGAGCCTGCCATCCACCTACCTTAGCTATTTTGCTTCATGGGATTTAATGCACATGGATGTATTTCCTACCCGCAGTCCCCTATCTCCATCAGAGAAGTGCTCAGGAAAGAGGAGAGCCAAGAACCGGCTGCTGTAGCTGTCAAAGCAATTTGTGCATGATAAGAGCACCTGTTTTACATGGTAATACTGCCAAGGGATCCCATCAGAGACTGAGGTCCCTTGGAATAGGCACCATACAAGTCTGTGAAGAGAAGCAGCCCCTGTATTCATGAGCTATAAATATAACTGAAATTAATAAAAAGTGGTTGGAAGAAGAAAAAAAAAAAAGCTTGACCTTCTGCAGGTCACTTAGACAAGCTGCTGCTCATAACATATTGCTGTATTGCATCAAAGCTTCATTTAAATTTTCCACAAGTTATTGCAGAATATCCCACTCTGCAGCTCTGTTGTGTCACACAGAGCAGGGATTTGCTGTAGAGTGCGAATCCTTTTTGCTGTGAACTTCAGGCCTTAACTACAGCACAAAACATGTCAGCAGCCTAACCACAAATCTGGTTTCCAAAAATGAGGTAAACTCAAAATTCTTCAGTCAAAAGGCATGAAAGCCTCTGGCTTGTTCAAAGTTTATCACTCATTTCTTTCTTCAGCTAAGCATAAAGACTTATTGTGCTCTCTTCTGTCCTAGGGTAAATCTGAAGTGTCTTTACTGAGATCATCTCTGTTCCTCTGCTGCCCTCCTGATATGCAGGAACAAAATAATTCTTTTTTTTTTTTTTTTTTTTTTTTTTTTTTAATTTCAAGAATATTTTTACACAGCCTAGAACACGGTGACAATCATAACAAAACTCACTGAGCTACCTCAGGAGGATGTATATAGAACTACACCCTAACAAAAGCCTCTCTGGAACAAAGTGACATTGACAGCAAGAAAAAAAAAAATACAAGAGAAAGTAAGATTCTCTAGAGAGTGTCTTGTAGGGACACAATAAGCTTCTGCCGGCGTCAGACCTTCCCTTTCACGATCCCGTAGGAAGCGTTTAAACAGGAGGAGGGAGAGGCTGCATGTTCAAGAATGGTGCAGATGGTCTCTGTATGCGTTTCTTAGAGAAGTCACCTTGTGACTCTGTCCTACCAATCCCTCCCCCAAAAAGCAACCAAAACCAAAGCTCGCATTAGAAGTGTTTGAAGATCACAAGCTTCTCAGTAATACAATCACATCATAATAAACTGACATTCATTCCGGTGTCTCCTACTCTGCATTGCTGGGCCTATCTGGCACGTCTGTAAAGTGGAACGCAGTCCAGGAGAAATGATTTCCAAGGAGCCTTAATCTCTAAATCTAACCCAGGATTTCCTCACTGAGCAGAGGCAGCTCAATCCCTCATACCACCCCCGCCGGTATGCCTTTGGGCAGTGATGCAACCACCAGATGGTGGCATTTCCACTACATAAGGTACGATTATGGCATTTGAATTGGCACACAATTAACGTGATTCACACCACTGGTAGCATGTGTGTAATTTTCCCTCTAAAAGGCAGCAGTGTTTTAAAACGATCTAAGGCTATAAAACAAAGGACAACAGACTTGCAGGACAGGCTCAAACTGTTCACCCGCAGCTTCCACAATACCTAGTAATACCGGGAAGGCAGTTGGGAATTAGAGAAAACTGGCTCTGAGAACTGGCAATGACAGGCAGAGAGGAGCATTTTTCTCCTGGATTACCTGGTCATGGTCCTGGTCATGGCCTGGACTTGTCTCCTTCTTCGTTAATAACTGGAGCTTACATCCAGCTCAGGAAGAACAGTTGCTTGGGATACAAGAACTACAGCCACTCCAGTGGGGACAAGGAAGAACCTCTCTATCTAGATAGATATGTTTTACAGTTGTTTTCATTTCTTCTTCCTGAGAAGTCCATCAGTGGATGTACCCCACAAAGGGACTTGATGTGGACAGGGGAGAGCGGTTGGATACTGCTCCCTCTACAGCCTTCTGCAAACTGCCACAGGCTTCCCCTTGAAAAATAACTTTATCCACTTAATTTCAAGCTAACTTCTTGCATTGGTCTTACACATCATCAGGGGCTCAAACAGCTGTGGCCAGGACTAACAATGCAGAGTAGCGTTGTTCACCTAGACTCCTTTCTATTTGACATCCAGGGAACAGTACTGTCGTCTTTATAAATTTTTACTATCTTCTGTTGTAACTCCTAAGTGGTTTTTGGAACATAAGGCTGAAAGAGTCTTCCTAGGTCATCAAGTGCACTGGTGACCAGTGTCCTACTGTCAGTCCCTCAATAGTTACCATTTCTTGCCCCTACTATTTCTTGCCCCTACCATTTCTCTACTGGGAAACCATTTCAGGATGTTAGTCCTCTAATGGTTAGGAATTTTCTTCTGTTTTCCAGACTAAATTTGTTTGTATCTAATTTGTACCCATTTGTTCTTATGCTTATGTTAATATTTGGGGTATCAATGTTTCACTTCTCCTTCCTGATCTTTCCCTCTTACATTATTCCATGGCACGATGCAATTCCATCTCAATGCAAAATAGCGATTGGCAGATGTCTACATGAAGTGAATAACAGATCTCCAAGACCTCCTAGAGGACAACTTTTATCTCTCTCTCTGTTCCCACTTTTCCACCCCTTTTCCTCACACATGCATTTACTCAGAACCGTACATGCTGTGCCCAGTAATATGGAAAGAGTATTTTACGGCTTTCAGCTCCTTATGCCTCTGCCCCAACATAGCTGCACTATCAGAACTCTCGAATTCGAAAAGGGTTAAGCCAGAAAAAAGAGCTGGTTTACGCCCATCGTTGTCTCTCTTGTGAGGGGTGGCTTTCCCCAGTTCTGCTATTGTAGCCTGCAATTGCAAGAGAAGCCTTTTGCCAGTAGAGTACACCAGTATTCAGTCTCGTATCAGCAAAGAACTCCTTGTGTAAATACAACCTTGTTCAACATCCTGGCAACCCTGGCACAGAATGAATAGAGCAAACAACCTGCTTCCTCACCCCTGAAAATGGATCTGAGCACATGAGCTGGTGCTGTTGGGCAGCTGGAACAGACGTTTCTTGCCTGGTACATCCCGGGTCGTTAACGGGCAATTTCAAACTCCAGGGCTGTAAGCTGGAACATTGAAAGAACACACAATTAACAATGAATATTTTAGTGCAATTTAACTCAGAAGCCATCGACATTGTTTCTTCTGATTAGTCGCATTTGTTGTGCTGTTTCTCCAGTGTCCGCTTCTCTGTGTTACATTTGCAAACTAGGAGACAGTGTGAAGAAGAGCATGGAGCTGAACCTCAAGCTTACCCGCCTGGCACTGGAACGGTGTGTGCAGGGAGAGGGACAGAACAAAACTTTCCTGAAAAACTCTGCTGAATAAGAAAAGCTGTTGGAAATCTAGGGAGAATAGGGGCAAACAGCATCCGGTGTATTTTATTAGAATACAGTGGAAATTTAGATAGAGAAAAATGACTCCCCTAAGACTGGAAATCATAAAAGCAGGTATTACTTATCCAATTTAGCAAAACTATTCCTTCTCTTTGAGAGCTTTTACTGACTCACAGGAAATGACTCTGCAAAGTGCAATTGCCAAACTGTGCGGGAGCTCTTATGTGGAACAAGGGCAAGTCTGGTCTCTGCTTCTCAATCTCAAGTAAACTGACTGTGGATACAAGAAGCAAACATGCCCAGGAAGACTAACCAGCAAACAGCAGATATTCTTCTGTAGATTTTATTTTATTTTGTATTTTGTACTGCAACAAATGAGAGCACATCCCTCAGAACCTGAGGAACGCTATTGTATATTCGAATAGAAAAGCAGAACTCAGGTAAAAGCCAAAAGATCCCCCCAGGCATGTTGCAGTGCACTCCGACAGCAGAGTGCATTGGACGCTTAGAACAAGGTAAAACTTTCTTCCCCTGCTGCAGCTAATGTGAACAGAAAAGTGCTCTTAGGACCCTCAAGAATATTAAAACTTAACCCTTCTGGAGTTAATACTAAAATCCCATTTTATTGCAGCGCAGCCCTTATTTTATTTTACAACTGGCAAAATGTCACAACAACATGGTAGATCATTAGTCTCAAGTACTATTCCAGTTGCACTGGGTTTAAGTCTGCACTTCAGATTATTGCTCTACCCTTCCTCTGCCTGTTCTCACAGACACATGATACGCCTTCCCTACCTCAAATGATAATGGACATCCAAGCTTTATATCAAGTGTTGAAGCCACCTGTCCTTATCTTTTATATTTTGCCACTTGACCCAGAAGACCAGCGTATATGAAAAAGGGCCTGTTTTGCATCACTTACCCCATTGAACCAGTGAAATGATATGTTAGCACCATTCAAAGTGCTGGAAATCATGCCATTGTCTTTAGCGGTCCAGGATTTCTCTTTAAAAGGTTTGGCTTTGGCAGTTATCTCATCTTCTCCATTTTATTATAATGAAATTAGAAATAACATGTCCATTAATTCCCTCTCTTTGAACAGATTATAGCAAGAACTGTCTCCTTCATTTTGCTGCAGCCTGAGATGTAAAGTTTTTAGGAAACAAGTTCTCCAAAGCAGTCAGTAGGTTCAGGTTCCGGGTCTGACCTCAGGCTGTCCTTTGCTTTATAACTTTCAGAAAAATATAATCTGTACCTACCTTAAAAAATTATCTTTAAACTCATTAAACAATAAAAACGTCCCTAGGACTTAACAAGGCAATCAACCTGTGATTGTGGGGTGGCAACTAGATAAAGCTCATGAAAAATATAGAAATTATTAAATTATTAATATGGCAGTACCAGTATTACAGAATATCATTTCCGTAGATGCATTTAGTGACAAAAGCTGCAACCTGTAGTCAAACTTAAAAGGCCATCTTTTCAGGTGAAAATGCACTGAGCAATCGCTTAGCTAAAGCTGGGGAAAAAATAGGGCTTTCTTTACTGCTGAATGTGAAAGTAGAAAATCCTAGGTAATTGCATTATTTAAGAGCACAGAGGTGGTACAGACCAAGACACGTCACAGAATTACTCAGTGGGCAGCTGGGGGGGAGCGAGGAGCATACTTCCACAGCAGCTGGAGGATTGTGTTCAACGTGGCTATCAGAAACGCACAAACAGCACACTCGGCCGCAGAGAGGGGGAGACGCTGCATGACTTGGCGGAAAGATAAGGAACTCGGACACAGAGACTCCAAACCCAAACAAAATTGCTGCAAACAGAAAACAGAAGAAAAAATGCATCTGGGATTTAGCACCTTTTTTTTTTTTTTTTCCCCCTAGATCTGCACGTTTTCCATGTTAGTGAAATAAAAGTTAACGTATGGCTTAAGTTAACGTGTGTGCGTTCGTGTCTGTACGTACTCTCACACCCTGTAGAGCGAGACCACAGGCTCTGCCTCTCCACCGAGCAGTGGCTCAGGGAAAGGTCCGCCGGAGCCCCGGGGCAGATGTCGCTGCTCCTGGGAGTGCAAAGCAGCGGAGCTTTCCTCCCACCGAGGCGTATCCCCCAGACCCAGGTTACGGGAACGTTTCTGCCTAAACGAGGGAAAGCTGAAGATCACCCGGGTGGGCTGGACTGACGCCTACGTGGCAGCCTGGCGAGGGTCCAGCCGGGGAGAACGCTGAGAAGATTAAACCCTTACCTAAGGTGATTAAGCGGAGTCCCATTTACTTCAGCAAAGCTATGACATTTTACACTAAGGGAGGATGTGGCCCCGTTTTCTTCCTTTGTTTCGTGTTCTTATTCACGGTCCACAGGAAGGCTGAGATTGCGATCACATTACGCCTTGTTCGAGACACGCAGACCTGTACACCTGCTGTTACTCACTGTACACCTTCCTTTCTAGTTCACCGGGTTTTTAATTGTGTGCTTTCATTTTATGCTTATGCAGGGACAAACACGTCTCTTTAATTCTACCTATTAGCATTGTCCTCTAATCCTACCCTTAAAATAGCAGAACAAAGGCAAGAAGTAAAGTCTGTTTTGCTTGAATGAATCCAGAATGTATTTTTTTAACGGCAAAACACCAGGCTTTCATTAGCAGAGCGGTGAGTCACCCTATCAACTTTACCTAGAATAAATAAGAACTGCACCAACTGAAATTGAAACTGTGTGCTTTCCCTTAATGGGCAGGTGCCTCTGAGGAGAACCTGGTGGGAGAAAGTGATCCAGCTTTTTGTGATGTCATTTCTTTCTCCTCAGCTGTGAAACTTTCTGAAATAAATTTTTTTTGTGTTCCTAGAAACACCAAAGGCATATAAGATGCAAAACATACTCTGTTCTTAATTGCTAGCAAAACTAGTCTCTATCACAAAAATTTTCATACTAAGGGTATTCTTACAGTCATTCCTGATATTACATCATTTATTATGGTGTAGTAGTCTGTGCTGGTTCTGGCTGGGGTAGAGTTAATTTTCTCCACAGCAGCCGGTACGGGGCTGTGTTTGGCTTTGTGCTGGAAGCAGTGCTGATAACCCAGGGATGTTTTCGTTCCTGCTGAGCCGTGCTCACACAGCGTCGAGGGCTTTTCTGCTTCTCCCCCCACCGGCGAGGGGGGCACGAGGAGTCGGGAGGGGACAGAGCCGGGACAGCTGACCCCAGCTGACCCCAGGGATATTCCAGCCCATTCCAGGGACGTCCCGGGGGAAGACGAAGGAAGGGGGGACGTTGGGAGTGATGGCGTTTGTCTGCCCAAGTGACCGCTTTGCGTGCTGGAGCCCCGCTGTCCTGGAGATGGCCGAACGCCGGCCTGCCCGTGGGAAGGGGTGGACGGATTCCTTGCTTTTCTTCTGCGCACGGTTTTTGCTTTCCCTGTTCAACTGTCTTTATCTCAACCCAGGAGTTTTCTCACATTTACCCTTCCGATTCTCTCCCCCATCCCTCTGTTGGGGGTAGTGAGCGAGCGGCTGCGTGGGGCTGAGTTGCCGGCTGGGGTTAAACCACAAACACCTTGTAGGTATTTAAGGACTTAAGTCTTACAAGTGTATCAGAATTTGGCCTGAACACTGGATTAAAAGAAGATGATGGAAGACTGCTCTGTATCAGTTGCCTATCAGGGATCAAGGCTACCAAGCAATCACGCCGATTCTCCAGATCCAGACTTTGGCTTGCCTTTGCTGAAATTTTCACTAGTACACAGCTGTGTACCATAAGGATTTGGGACGTGATTTAACTGAAAGAACTGACAAAATGATAGTTTTGTGTCATTATCTACTGGCCCTATCGATACCTGCTTGCTTGCTTCAGAAAGCAAAACCCAGTGAAGTTACACATTCCATTGAATGTTATGCAAAAACTCATTCAAAACCAAATACTTAATAATGTATTTGTAAAATATTTATTTATTTTTTTTTTTAGTTCATTATAAATATTTCAAAATTAGATCCAAATTTACCTAGAATGTTACGTTTACTTACATTCATAGCTGTTATTACACATAAATAATGTCACCTTCCGTAACTGAAACTCAGTGGCATGCCCAGAGCAAAACACAAAAAATGTCTCGAGCATGGTAACTACAGCCTCTTCAATGAGTACCATTTTATGTAGTCATTTTACCTTTGTAAGCCTCACAGTTTTTGCACTTACAAACGTCTGGGATTAATCTGTTTGCTGGCCAGTCCAAATGATTTACCTAAGATTTTGTGAGGTTATTTAAAATTTCCTTCTAGGAAGCCCAGCAGCTTCTGCCTTATCCTATTTGTGTACGCATTTGCTGTCATAAGAAACCTCGCTGGCTGCCAGCTGCTGTATCAATTCCTTGAAACAGCAGACAGGCAGGACAAGCTAGAGCAGTCAGAAGGTTGCTCTAATTGAAGATGGGACACTTATTTGGCAAACGACTCCCTGACTTAGCACTAACTATTCTTTGCTCACTCCGAGTTTGCCACTGCAAAGGAATGTCACCATCGTTGTTAGAGATGGAGAGTCACACTAGAACATTATTTCAGCATAGACTTAGTCTTACCTGTATATTTCCAGTGTTTCAGTCAGTTTTATGAACATCTTGAGCGATGGCACCTGCATATTTTCTGTTGGAAAGTACTCCACCATCTGATACGTTTCTTTTATTAGAGAAGTTACTCTTGTTCATTTTGTCCATGTAAAATGTAATCCTCCTCTCTATATGACAAGACTGCTTAGGAGGGCTCTAAAAGTTTAGGATTCTCTTTGTGGTCTGAATTATATGGGTAACCCAGATACTTCTAGGGTTTTTTTTCAAAAGAGCCCCTCAGCACTGAAATTTCCCTCATTTATAGATAGCTAACACTCCTCTTGTAATCACACCCAAATCCAGACCAGGTATACTGAAGACTAGCCATCCAGCTCCTCTTAATGTGCTGAGAAATCATAGATTTCATTTTCAGAACTGCAAACTATCAGCATTACAACCGAAAAGGTAAGTGCTCAGCACCTGTGTAAGCCAGACCCTTGTGGTACCTCAGGCTGGATGTTCATAACCTGGGGCAGGGAATATATATGGATGTATTTGGAAATGCAGGCTTTCTTCTGTTGTGCTAGCAACAAAATTGCTCTGGCAGCCATTTCTTCCTCCATCATCTGTGAGGTTCTCCTCAGCGTTCCCTCTAATCCCATTAGGGTTTGTGGCACAGATGACTGGGAATTCAGTGCAACAGTCAGCTCTCAATAGCAACCAAGAAAGAATCCCTTCAGGCCAAATGTTCCCACAGGTATGTACGCTCAAATCCCTCTAATAGCCCTCTAAGCCTAAAGGAAATATTTCAAGTGACAGAAGGAGGGAAGCATTCGTGTTCTGTCCCTTCGAGCATGATTACAGTCATCGTTTGAGGCCTGGAAATTGCAGGGTATATTTTTCCATTTCAGAATAATTCTTTCAGATGTTTCATCATAATCTAAATTTCATCAAAAGTGGACTACGGCAGAAGAACTTGATGATGAGATTCACTTTGGGATCTCCATGTTTTATTTCTAGTTCACTGTCTCCTAACATATTTATTAGTGACATTTTGCAACATCTTACGTCACTTGTGACTGCAAGCCAAGACGTGATGTGACTAACAGAGAAGGGAAATCACACATAATGAGATACAGCTAAGTATAAATACCCACCTTACTTCAAACAAAAAAGAGGAGTCGAAAGGAGGGGAAAGAAATTCTCTGTGACATATATTTTTAGACAGATTCATGAAAAAGTCATTTTTGGAATGGTTTTGATTACTCATTTTAGTCTTTCAGAGCTTCAAGTACATTGTTACAAGCTGTCTCCATCTGTCAAATCTCTCTTAAGTGATGCAGAGATCTACGCAGAGAGAAGAAAGAAATACCAGAATTTCCTTAAAAAGCTCTAGGCCAAAAACTATTTTAAAAATTAAGGTTGTTTTTTTCCTGTTGATTTTGGGGTGTTTTTTTTGGGGGGGTGTTCTTTTTTCTTCTTTTGGCCAGCCAGCCAGCCACTGCTAGTACAGTTAAATTTTCCTATATCCAGACCACAAAAAGAGAAAAGTCCCTAGAGAAGCTTTACTTTATAGACAAACCACCTGTTGTGTATTCGCTTACCCTGCTTAACTAGCTCATGTTTGCTAAAAGCCAGTAGTCTTGGATTAATTGCTAAAAGGAAAACTGCTTTAAAGATGAAGGCAGAGGTAGTTACTGGGTCATTCCAGGTTGGAGAAGATAAATGTGTGAAATGTTTCCATATATAGTTCCTGTGCCTTTGAGTGTCCTTTTTTTAAAAAAAAAAAAGATCAATAAAGTAGAAAATGAGGTAGAGAGATATTTTTCGAAGCTTTATTGAATTTTCTGGTAATACCTGCTTTCAAGCCTTCTACCCCGATATTGATTTCTGACAGTATGCATATGTAAGAGGTATGTGCACATCTCTGCGTGAGTCAGTTGACAAGAGAAAGGAATGCCAGCAGCGGTGGGAACCCTGCCTCCCACCCCCATGCTTGTGCACTAGCTGCTGAATGCATTTGCAGATTGCGGTTACGTCTCATAGCATAACAAAATAAGCTCCGAAAGCAAAAATAATCAAATGGCCCTCAGCAAGCCACTGCAAAAAAGTGGTTTTGCATTCTTTGATTAGCATCCACAATATTAGTAGAAAAACAGCCTCTAAAAAGAAGCGGATGAGATCACGCTACAGAGGTGTTTAACTTGAGTCTGAAAATGTGAAACATCCAGTACCATGTACTGATACTCTCCCCTTACTGTTTAACAACCCAAGGCTATCACTGCTGCCTACTGCTGGGTAGCTACTTCCTTTTCCTTTTCTTTTTTTGCTTTGAAGTCACTTATAAGTCTTATATTCTGCTTTGCCCCCCCTGAACAATGACTGCCAGAAATGTAAGTGGTTGCTCCTGATCCATTTGGTGACTCTCTGATAACTTCACTGCTCCAGCACTGACCATGTAAACAGTTTTTCTGACCACATAAAATTCAGTGCATTTCTTACTGAGAGCATCTATTCATTCAAAGAAAATAGTATAAATATCAATGAAGAAACCAGCGTGAATATCAATGGAAGAAGTCTAGGTAATTCTAACAAGAATGTCAAATCTTTTCTACTGAGACCTGGTCCTCTAGGTGATGTAGTGCCTCTCAACATCCACTGAAATCCGATATGCAGCAAGCGGCAAGAAAAGGTTTCTAAATGATAGATTACAGGGAAAATAACAGGCAGGATGTCAAATCCTGAAAGACAAGCAATTTCTATTTATTTGTTATCAAGGTTTTTTGCATGAAAGTCTCTTTCATACACCAAAATTAATATCAATTTACTGTGACTTCCTCCATCTCAATAAATAGCTTGGAAACTGCTGCAATTCCTCGGCTGCATTTAAACCACTCGATAAGCAGCCTTTTGTCATATACCGATATACAATTTATACGGCTGAAACGTGCCTTTAACACAAATCAGAAGTGAAGGGATCAAATAAATCTCTGGTATAATTATAGGGCTTCCAAGTGAGCTACAGTAAGATGAATTTGACTTGAGGCTGTATATTTAGCCTGGAAACAACCAGCCCGAGCATCTCGAATCGGACAGACCCGGCACACGTGCAAACCCTACAGCTGCCACCGTGATGCAGATGCTAATAATTCAGCGGCTTCGTACCCTGCGATTATGCACGTGCTGCGCAGTGGATCAGATTAAAGAGTCAAACAAAGCGCTTCTCCCTCCCCTCTTGGCGGAAAGATAATTCAACCCCATCTGATATTCGCAGACAGTTGGACGGCAGCTGAGGTTTCATTAGGAATCCCACGTATGGCCAGAAGCAACGTACACCTCGGTGTTTCCGGGAGCCGCAGGCAGCCAGAACAGATGGTAGAAATCATCATCCCCAGACAGTCATCAGGGGAACCTCAGGCCACATGCTCGGATTTTTCTCAATGAACCGCACACAAGGCAGGCATTCGATCCGTGTGACGGCAGCTGCCGGGTCCCGGGGGAGCGGGAGGCGGTGGAGTGGAGGAAGGCTCTCGCAGGTTATTAACGGGTCATGCTGTGACATTAGCAGTCCGGAAACATCGCCGCTCCCGGGGGGTGGGGTGGGGGGGGGCTAAAACAAAAGCGAGGGAGAGGTTCCTCATAATTCAAGCACAGTTCAGTGCTTACGGATTACAGCACATAATCTGCTTGGCAACAGCACGGCGCGCAGAGACGCTCCGCTATCTGATTTCCCTCTTTCTTCTAGCTGTTTCCATTAGAAATGTCAGAAGGAATCCTTGATGCGGTAAATGGCCTATGCAAACCTCGAGGGAGGAAGAGCACGGCTTCCCTGCGATGGTCAGGATGAGACCCGGAGGCAAGGCTGATGGTGACGGCTGAGCTCCCCCATTCAGATGTCCCCAACCTTTTTGTTCCGTTCGTGACATGCCAGACGCGGCTCTGCTCATTGATCGCTGCCGCCTGTCTGAATCACCGAGCCCCTTCTGGGAGCAGAGAGACTTGCTGCAACTCTCTCCCTCATTAGAGGGAAACTTTCCCTGGCGATATTTTGGAGGTAACAAGGCATTTGGAGGAGGAGCCTTAAAATATTGCATTTGACAAGGTGAACGGTTTTAAAAAGCATTCCTCCAGCCCTACAAGTGCCCAACTCTTCGCTCTCGTCCCAGCCCTCCCGTGCACAGCCATGCAGGTCAGGCTGCAGATGGAAAGTCTCCAAACCCCAGGCCTGCTTTAAACGTTCTCCGTCCAGCACTGGCAGGTCAGGGCGACGGTACTCGGCCAAACGCTCCACAATTACATCCTCTCTCTATAGAAAAAGTTGGTTATCTACCTCCTTTGCAGCACTGTTTTGGATTTGGGGTATTTTTGTTTCCTGCCTTGCACAGTAGACAGTCCTCACTCACACTCCTGTCTTCTTTCTTTTCTACTGTGCTGGATACCGCATTTCCCACTCTCTTCCTTGCCTATCCAACCCAGGTAGCTCCTGGGTAGGTAGACCTCAGCTGATGCTTCTCAGCTTCTCCAACAAAACTCAGTGCTCACCGGACCGTTACACCCATCCTTTGTGTTGTACAGGGGAAACCATGAGCGTGGACTGTGCAGCGCCTGATAAACCAGGGTCCTCCAGGATCCATTGCACGTGAACTTCACAAATTGCCTGGCCAAGCAGCAGAAACCTGGATTTCCCATGCAAACACTGACCATTTGTCTGGGACTTCCAGGAGGCAGGAAGACTGGCTAGGGAGGGAGAGAAGGGAAGCTCTGCTTGGTACTGTGAGTTGATTACAGCACTCAGCAGTCAAATTTGCCTATTAAAGTCCTTTGGAAGCATTTACTCATGCCTGCAATACGGGGTGAAAACCTGGAGCCTGAAATGACGTTGCCACTCTGTTAAAGATCAGCTAGACGAAATAAGCAGGGCTGCAGATCTGCTCCTGCTGTCGGTCCTGGGAAGCAGTGAGCCGCGGACCGGTCAGCTGCTCTGTGAATTCAACAGACATCCCCGGAGATCCCTCTCGCGCCGTTATCCCAGATCCCCGGCGTCTTTTTGGAAACTGGCAGCGTCCCAAAATATTTTCTAGAAGTGACCGAGGGCAATTTAGAAGAGGGCATGTGCGGCATCAAGTTTGGGATACTGGACACCCCTACGCTGAGCCGGTGCCTGAAGAGCGACTCTGGGCAGGAGCCTGTGCCAGCCGTGCAGCTGCAGTAAATCTTCCCTGGCCATGACGAAAGAGGCAAGGTTTGCAGGGAGAGGTAATGTCTTTTGTAGAGCAACTGTCAGAACTGGAAAAAACGAGCAACATTTCGTGCTCGTAGGACCCTCTTTAGGCCTGAAGCCGAAGCGGGAACTTCATGTGTGGCAATAATTAGCTGTTAACAGCGGTTCTTAATTTTCACAACCACTAAGGTTTGCAAGATTGGAAATGATGGTGCGTTACATCCTCGTGCCGAAGTCTCACAACTGACATCCTTTCAAATCCTCTCATTGTCTGTTCATATGTAAAAGACCTCAGCTTTTACAGACTGTGGCTTCTGCTGACTTGTCATAGTTTATGTACTGCTCTCCCACTGGCATTTTTTTAGAAGAATATGTGGTGGCAACAGTAAGGACTCTTGTCAGGGCAGCAGATTAATAGGAATGCAAGAGAGGGGTGTGGGTTTTTATCTGGGGCAGCAAGAAGTGTGCAAAGTTCAGCCATCACAAAACATTACTGAAGAAAACATTCCTTTTTTTAAAGACAGTTCTATTAAAAATACTTTAACACAGAAATTACTTTTATCCTAGCAAGAATTATCTACTGTACTAAGTCTAGACACGTTCTTCTTTATTAGAGAATATTTTTGTATGAGCCACTTTCAAAAAGAGCCTTTTATGTTCCACCAACTAATGAGTGTTAATGTCAGTGCAAAGAACAGGATTTTAAAAGAAAAAAGTTAATGATGTGGGATGAAATTAGCACTTGTGAAAGAAGTCGAGCTGACAGTTCCCCGTGAACTCCACATTCAACCACAGATGGATGCAGACCTATTTGGGAGTAAGGACCAGACGGGATGCTCTGTCCCACCCTTCTCCCATCCCTTCACGCCGTTCGGTGCTGTCCCTGTCCTCTAGCCCAAAGTCCCCAGTGACCATCTTGCGCTGCCTTTCCCCTAGTCCAGCCCCACCAATGTTGCACCAGCATCTGCTCTGGCCCAGGTTACCCGGAGTTTTTCCATACTGTTCCACCGACACAGCGATTTTCCGGTTATTTCAGATGTGGTACGTCAAGTCTGACAGCCTGTCCAACAGTAATCAGTGCTAAGGGTCTCAGAGGTGAGTGCAAAACCAACAGATATACAACACCAAGCACTTAGGCATGTCTTTCATAATCCTGTCACGAGGAGGATGTTTTTAATTTGTCTCTAAATTTGTATTGACCATGTTCCCTAAAAGCCTTTATTTTTTAAGCTAAGGTACCTCAGGTTATACTGGCCATTCTCAACCTGTTTAAAATCCCCAGTGGAGTGAAGTTTCACAGGTTAATTTTTTTTCTGCTGTATGTCTATACCAGTTATAAACTTGTTACCTTTGATCTTGCTGTTCTTGTATTCCTGTGAAGAGGAACGCTAACCTACTTGAGGTCATTCAATCAATGACCTTCAATTTTTATTCCATCACCATGTATCCATTACCTTCCTAAAATAATTCTGCTTTTTAGGTGGAAAGCCTTTAAATGGAGTCTTCCTTTTATGAAAGGATTTCCAGAGTCATAAATATTTTGTGTTGTTCCTTTTTAGACTTGAAGTTTTGCTTTAGAAGTGGGGAAAAAGAAATTAACACTCTTTTCAAGGAGAGATCGCACCACTTATTTTTTTAAAGTGTGAAGATGTGCACTTATGACATGTCTATTTTCATCCTCTGGTTCAAGATGACAGCTCAGCTACGTGTCCATTCACCTCCTGCAGGTGTTAGAGGCAGTACTGGGGAATGACGTGTCAATGGGAATCGGACAAGGCTGTTCAGCTCGTTTTACCCGACGCCACAGCGTCCCAGACACGGCAGCACGACATCACGTCTTTCTTACTAATATCAGCCGAATGTCCAAGTTTTATTCTGAGAAGAGCTTATACAAAATCAATAAATGCCTGGGTAAAAACCTTAGCTTTGTAAATAATGCCTGCATGAGGTGCTGCGCTGCACAAAATGGTAAGGAAAATCATAGTAACAAGGCTGAGACGCTGGATCTCGGTAGAAGTATGTGGTCACATATCACTTATTAAGGGAATAGTCTGTGCCAGTCCTGTGCCATTAGCACAACACGAACATCCTGAAGCAGAGTCATGATCAACACATTCCCTTTGGCTCCCTATAGTGGAATAAAAGGACAGGGCTTCACCAAAAATGTATGGGCTCATTTGCAGACAAAGCAGGGAGGATATTGCAGCTTCTGGCAAGGCAACGAACTGTACAAGTCCAAGAAGGAGCAAACTAGACCACAGCGGGCAAAGAAACTGTCTCAGAGTAAGCTTCTGCTATTTTCCTACACTGACACAGTAGTTCAACAAATCCTCAGAGCGTCAGAAAGGAGCAGGCTGAGAAAGGTGACAGGAGGATAGCAGAGATGCAGCATTAATTCAGTGCGATCGGTGAGTCAGTCGCCGAGTTACTGATTGCCGAACATAACCCTGCACCTTCAGAGAATATGAGCACACAGAAAGCTTTAAGAAAAGCAAAGGTACGTTAAAAGCATGCATGAGAAAGGCAAACACTGAGAAAATAGGAAGGATGGAGACTGGCAAACACAGAAAAGGAAGCAACAGAACTGAAGGCAAATATGCACAGAACGAGCAATGGACAGAGAGAAAGGTAAACACATAAGCAAAAAGTAGTGATTAAAAGAAAGGTTATCCCATAAATCTTTCTGGAGGTTTTTTGAGCCCCTGAAGAAGTGATTCAGTTGTAACAATGATTTTACAACATGAAGCCAGAAAGGAAATTAAAACCTGCTTTAGTTAATAGCTATACAGAATTTGTAACACTTCTCTTTTTCTGTTGTTTGTCTTTCACAGTTGGAGAAAAAATTCTGGAGAAGCAAATGACAAAGGGTCAAAATCTATGAAGCAAATAAGAAAACAGGAAAGGATACTTTTTTTTTTTTAAATGAACCTTGGATGGTGGCAACAATGAAAATACTGTACCCTTGCTTTGTATCGCTCTATCAACTGTACGAGCTTCTTTTCACATATGCAAATACTTACGCATTACTGATTGATGGGAGAGCAGGAGGGAAACTCACTCTTTTGCAGTATTCTTTCAGCTCAGGATTATTGGGTTATGGTCAAGTTTTAGTACAACTTGATTTTCCTTTACAAAATTTTGCAGTTTGCACCAACACTTCTTGTAGCCATTGGAATGCATCTCAGATAGTATAACCCAAAATGCAAGAAAAATGCATTTCTGTATTTTTCTAACACGGTGTCAACCTGAAATATTAACAGTGCCTAAAGAAAAATCATGTTGCATTTCTGAAGGAATACCACCCAGATGTAGGTATTTTCTGTTACAAAAAACCGGCCATCTGAACTGACATAGCAAACTTGCAAGTCAGAACTCAAGTTACTGTCTTAAAAAATATTCTTGACCACAACAAATATATCCAGTTGTTGTGTTGCTTCTTTCAAAAGCACAACAAAGCATCAGGTGACTAGCTGTCCTGATGAACAGCTAGCTTTGATAAGAGATTATTTGCCAGGGTCAGTGTTAAGTAATTAAAGATCTCATTCAAAATTCCCCTGGGATTATTTCCATTGATTTAGAAAGCTATAAATGGGACCCCTGATTCTCCACCTTCTCACTCCGTTGCTCACAGGAGGCTGCAATGTCAACAGAAGTGGAAAGGACTTCCCCTGAAACAACTGAGGACACGTGCCGGTTATTAAAGGACTGCATTAGGTAAATCTTCACAGACAAAGGCAGAGAAGCTTCATGAGTTCTAGCAAACAACAAAGTACCAAAGTACGTGTCTTTTTCTAATAACTAAGCTAGGAACCTAGCACAATTATAGAACTGCTTCAAAATAAAAGCAAGTGAGCTGCCCTTCTCCTTCCCAACATTAAAGCCTTTGAGATAACAAACTATAATCAAATCCGGCTTATGTGTTATATTGCAGACTTTGATTAACTCAGGATACAGTCACTTCCTACTCCACAACACCTCGTGCTGCTAGTTCTGTCAAAACCACAGGCTGTGATACTACCAAGGTCATCACAGTTGCTCTGAGTGTGCTCTGGTGCAGGGAGGAATGCCTCAAAAAAAAAAAAAAAAGAAAAAAAAGAGGGACTTACTTCTAAAAAAAATTTGCTCTGAACTTGGAAGAACTCCACTGCAGCAACAAAACCTGCTCTCAGCGGGAATCAAAATATACCTTTAGCCACAAACAGCAGTCTTCCAGCAGCCTGAACAACACATAGCTAGGTAAGGAACACAGCTTCAATAACGTAGAAGTGAAACAAAGGTGAAGTTAATCTCCAACAGAGGTGATTGAGGAAGAAATATCTTAAGCTCTTGCAGACAGCGGTGGAACTCCACTCCTTCAGGAGCTGCCATTGGCAGTCAGCTAGTGCTAAAATGTCCTTCCTTCCTTCTTTCCTCCCATAAACAGGCGATGAAGACCACTTTAATTCTAAAATTCTAATTAGCATATGCTGTACAGCAGGTGCTCTAGCAAAATCATAGGCATCTGAATAAAAGCTTAAAGGCCTTGGATTATCTTTTAACACCAGAACAGGAGATTTTAATCAGGTCTGCTATGTCTGGCACATACTGAGAGTTAATTAGGTTTAGCAGTAGTAATCATAATGGAAATGCTCGGGTCGTGGGGTTTGTGTTTTTCTTTTTTATGTCAGTAGCAAGACCTGAGGGGAACTCAGGTTACTCTTTCAAGGTGATTTCTGGGCTACCTTGGGGCTCTGAGGATTTATCTTCCTCTGGTCTCCTCTGGTGGCCAAATTCCAGACTGTAGGTGTTGCTGTCCATGGCTCTGCCTTTCCGACAATTACTTAAATGCATGGGTGGATCATAGCTGGAACATGTTACCAGGTTAAAACTGAAGCACAACACGTGTACTGCTGTAAATTAGCATGCAAAGAACCCACTTTGTTTCAGGGAAAACAAATATCTAAGAGATGTCACCTAAGAAAGGACATAGCTGAATCAGGCCCTCCATCATGAACTCTTAGTTAACCCCCAAAACCCCCTACCCTGAGAACCATGTTTTGTGTTTCTTTCTTTATTGCCAGTTGATGTATAACCCAGTCCCAGAGACTTAAATCCCCGTGGCTTGGGCAAGGATTGCAGAATTGTTCCCTCAGGTCGTGTGTTATTGTCCTGACAAATCATTAAAGCTGTTCGTGACCCAAGGTGCTAAAGTAGCTTCCTCACATTTCCAGTAAACCAGTTTGCAATGTATTAATATAGGAAGCATTTGATCTCAAGTCAAATAACTTAATTTTCCTTCTTAGCTGAAACAACTGTTATTATCCTTCTGCACCGGAGAGTCACAACTTATCAACTTCCTTATTAAAAATAAATTTGTGCTTCAACACAGTAGCACCAAAAGCAACCAGCCAAACAAAAGGACAAAAAATGAGCATAGAGGCCAGAAAATATGAATGCAGGGGGTTTGAGCAGAAGGAGCTAAGCTACTTCCACACTAAGAACTGGCCTCCCAGAAGAGACATTGAGTACTTGCATGATTAGACCAATGAAAGTGATTTCACTTTGGAATGAATTTATGACCCACTTTCAAATCCCTGAAGAAAACAGGGATTTAAAATGGGAAAGCTGAAAAGCCACAACAGCAGCCATGCAAACGTCTGCTCTTTTTCTTAGTTTTAGAATAGTGTCATGGCCCTGATGTTAAAAAAAAAAAAAAACCACAGTATGTCAGCGACATGCTGGAGGCAATGGAAGTTATCAATCAGTAATGTGAAGTGGATTTAAGCAGCTTAATAGAGGGCAAAATTCAATTGATTAATGGTTAGGGAAGTACTCACTGACGCGGAGGTTTCAAGGAATTACAATCTGATTAAAATTCCATTTTAGAAATGAAGGGATATAGGATGCTAATCAGTCTAAACCACAGATTATTAGTGCCAGCTATTTGTAACAGCTGGGACTATTGTGATAAAAACAAAACGTGACTTAATTTTGGTGAGAGGGGCATCATTTATTTATTTTGAGAACTAGAGCACATCAGAGTAAACACCACCCATGTACCAAGCTTGCTGGTCTCTGGCTGTCATTTAACACCTGAAAACCCAGTTGTCTTTTGGTCACCTTTGGTGGCAAAGGGAAAACACGGATCTCTTCAGTCACCAACGATGCAATAAGGTTCTGCATGTTCAGCAGAGCCACCTGAGGAGCCTCCAGAGTCTGCTACAGCACTTCAAACTAGGGTGCTTTGGGAACAAACGTGGATTTAGAGGTCCTGCCAGCAAGACAGGCTGTAAGAATGTTTCTTTTAGAGATAGCATAGTAGGATAAAATCAGTATTTACAGTCCTAAAAGATTCCTTCTCCATTTTTTCTCGTTATTTTAGGATGAACGTCTACTTGGAGTAGGAATTCAAAAACTCCGTAACAGTAGCTGAGATCTGCCTCATTGCACTGAAGTCCCCATAAAGTGGCAATCTCAGGGGTTTGCTTGAGAAAGAAGAAGATTTAAGGCAGTATTTCTCATCAGCTTCCAAATTAAGCAGACCATTACTGCGCTGCAGTATTTATATCATGGTTTAGTAGCCTCAAATTTGAGCTTTTCCAAACCACATTTGTACTGTTTCTGGAATGCAGCGTCTTGTGCTTTGTGTGTTTTCTTTCAGCTCTGCTATTGACAGTATTGGTTTGCTCTGGCATGGCTTCTAGTTATGAGTACAAAGAGCTGTGACATTTCAGAAGAAGATGTGTAAAGTCATACTTAAGATTTAAATCCTTTAACTGGAGCCAAACATCTGTTATCAGTTGAAGTTGTGACCACTGATCCAAATTTGGAGTTACTCTGGCAAATTAGGTCAATTTCTAAAGATTTATCAGGACAACCTCTAAGTAAGGAGATTTGATTTGGTAAGAAACAGGCAGAATACATGAATAACTCCTAATTTCTGCGTATTTGATTCCCCTGGCAAGAATGGTGTTTGACCCTGGAAAAAAAAAAAAAGGATTTCTAAATTTTTTCTAATTACCTACATATGGCATTAAAATAGACAAAGGTATTTATCACTTATTATTTATTACTAACATGTTTAAAACGCAAACAGTTCCCTGAGCTTGATGAATGTAAGTTCATTTGGGGGGGATATAAAGCATACAAAGAGAGAATTAAAAACAAACAAACAAACAAACAAATTCCAGTCTGTTCCCTTCATCCAGCAAAGACCACTGGCATTCAGACCTCTATGGCCTAATTTAAGCGATCTTTCAGTTCTGGAGCTGACCTCATACTATGAAGCAGAAAATACCTGGGGCAAAATGAACATCTGGTAGACATGAAAAGATTCAATTTTCCTGACAGGCTTGTTGCATTCCTGCCTAAAATAAAGAATTTGTTGTGTGGCCTCCATAAAGCTAATGAATCACTGGGAGAAGGTCAGCAGTTCTTCAGATGTGCCTAGCTTTGCAGCTCACATTTCCAGGTAAGAAACAGTCCTTTTAGGTAAGGGACAGCTTGTATTCACCTTCTTGCCATGGGAGAGCTTCGGAATGGAGACCACTCCTGACTTATATCCCTCTCTGTCACCAACTGATAGAGGCATGTGCCAGATCTTAAAGACTAGAAAAAAAGTACACGGTAGAGGTGTTTCAGCAGTTAGGGTGGAAGCTAGGTTTTAGCATACATTATTCAATGACACTAGATGGCAGAGCAGCTGTTTTGAATTAGTTAAAATGGCATCTTCTGGAGCGGTTTGATGTTATTTTATTTTATGACATTACAGTTTGAAATGGTGTTGACTTATATATCTATGCTGGCTTTTGATTTTAATGAATTTCTTGGCTGAAGTCAAAAGTATGAGAGGATCAAAATGAATTTTGTAATCTAGTCCAAGGGTGACCCAAGGGTGACAAAAGACTAAAAAAGGGGAACAGAATGGCCTGTCCAGCAGCCATTTGGCTACATCAGCTTCATCTCTGTTCCTTTGACAAAGGAGGATATAAAAGTCTGGGGTCTAAGAGAAGTTGCTGAATTGGGGAACGGGAAGACTTTGGACAAGACTGAAAGAAAAGCTCGGAGCACTACAGAAGGGTGTCAGAAATTTGGGAATAGAAAGGAAGAGCGCTTGGGTCTGGGCTTCGAGCCACAGAGAGCGGTTCCTCCCGCTCCCAGGGCCCAGCCGGTGGGACCCTTGTCTTGGAGCCCCTCGCATCGACTTCGGTGCACCTTTCTCCGGCAGTGCCTTCCCACCATCACCACTGCCAGCAAGCCGGTTTTCACCTCATAGTTATCATCCCGCGGGATAACTTCTCCTCGCACAAATCCGTCTCAAGCCCAAGGCACTTGTTCACCGCGGCCGGCATGCTGCGGCTCTTTTCACCCTCCGTATCCCAGAGAAGCACGAAAGGTGCTAACGTGACCAATTGCTCCCCCAACGTTGCTCAAAACCATTCACCCGTAAACACAGAAGTTTTATGGGGGTCATCATAGGGATGAGAGATTAGTATTAACCATCACTGAATTTCCAGGAACACCCACGCATTCTCTAAAATAATATAATTTTTCTGGGGGGAAAAAAAAAAAAATCGAGAAAGCAATAAAACCTTTCTTGTTACAGCACTTTTCACTCAAGGTTCTGCTTATAACCTGTAAAGGAGACGTACTGTAGCCTTGCTGCCATCAGACACAAGGCAGAGAGACAGGACTGGAAGGAAGCAGTGACATGACGAGGAGCAGACTCCCAGATCCCTGCCCTACCCGCTGGACCATGCTGCTGAGTCGTCATGTTGCAAACCCCACTAAAAAGCAGAGCTGTTGGGTCTAAAGCGTGTTCTTCACAGCCACAAGGCAGAAGGCAGACTTCTACAGCAAAATGCACTTCATTTCCATCTCACTCTCAAATCCAGCTGACTGGAAATGTTCAGCAGAGCCACGTAAATAGCTCAAACAATTTTCCTTCAGGACCAAAAAAAAAATCAATTCAGACAGCCTTGCACCCCTTTTCTGTCTCTTTCCCTCACAGAGCTAAGCAAAGGTATTTTACTGAAACGAGTGTTTGCAAGTACAAATTTCAGAATCGCACCGTTATGTCACAGAAGAGAGAGAAAATGTGAGCACGACTGCTTTTACAACACTGTACCGTGAGCCGAGGGCTGCCGGGGCCTTCCTTCTGATGTTTTTGGGTCAGCGGGAGCGTAAGGCAGAGCACGAAGGAGAGAGCAGGTTGCAGAGGGTAATTGCTGTCCACGGCTCCGTGCGTGGGGTTAGGGCCATCACCTTTTCCCCTAGCAAGCGCTGCTGCCAGCAGAGAAGGGGATGTGCTCTTCTGCCAGAACAGGCTGCAGACACACATCTGTAAACACAAGCTGTAAACATCACTTTGCGCCTCTGCAAACCGGACAAAGCCCACAAAGAGGGCTGAAAGCATGAATTAATGAATTCAAAGAGATGCTGGCATGGGAGTTGCTATGGAAGCGAAAAGAAATATTTTTAGATTGTTCTTGCATCACGTATTCTCCCACACAGAAACTCCCATTCCCTCAAATTACCTTTAGGGATGAGTGAAAGAGGAGCACCTCTTCACTTCATCATCCCTTCTGCCTGTTTTCCGAGCTGGTAGCGAGCCCATGTTGGACTTACATTGCAGTCCCCTGAGAACCTGCAAGTTGTTAAAAGACAGAAAGATATATGTGGCTGCTATACAGAGAAGGCATGAGAATTTTTTGTAATTTGAAATCCATGGCTGACTTCTGTGCATTCCTGTAACGAACGTTCATTTGTTTCCTTCTTCTGCAACTTCTGGAAGTGCAGCTGACGTAATATTAACTCAGATATATACAGACCTCCTGTGCAAGAAAAAAAAAAGTGCATTGGTTAAGTTCTATGCATTATGCAGAAGACATAAACAGCCACATGTTTGTGCATAACTGGATAATTCCCTAGGGAGTAATTAGCATTTTGGCAGAGCAGCTTGCAACTATTTCTCCTCTTCTGCCAGAGAAATTTGATGGGGAGGAGCCTGCTTTGGTTACTAAAACCCATTTATTGTACAATATTTTAGTATAGCCGCAAGATACATTTCAAGGTAGATAGCTAGGAAACTTTGATATTAGATATCTACCAGTGACCTCCTCCCTCGTATTCTCTTGCCAGTTTTAATGACAGTTTTAAGATAAAACGTGAACCGGAAAGAAAGAGTACTGCTAATGGACGGCCTTTCTGAAGTATTGCTCCATTCCTGAAAAATCTACATTTTTTAAGCAAACATACTATTTTCCCCTTAATGCTGTCACGCAATAAAATTGATTCAAAGTAGCATTGGGGAAAACACTTTGTCAGTACTGGTAAATATCTTACTCAGAGGAAAGGACTCCTACAATATCTACAAGCCAGCGGGTTGTGGGGCTGTACAAAGACCTATATACAGTTGCCAGGCTGCAGATAAGGATCACTTTCACAGAGCCTCTTCAGCAAGTTGCAGGATGGTGGGGAGAGAGCCCCAGACGTCCGGTTCGCACAAGTTCCTCTTTATAGTCACGCTAAGAAACGCTACGCCTCAGATAAGCCTTCCCACAGCAGACATTTCTTCCTAGATCCAGTGCAGTGTGTTAAGAGGGTGCCACCAAGCACCCCGATGCAGCTGGGGGCAGGCGTTCTCAAAGCCTTAATGTTTGTTTTTACAAGGGACTTCTTTAGCCAAAGAGGCGAGTAATGAAATAAATGTCATATGCCATGAAAAAAATGGGGGATCCCACACTTGTTCCTTTCATCCTGCAGCTGTACGTCGTAACCAGCCTTTTTTTCCCCTTTTTCCCCATCCCACAGGAGAAAGAGAAGGTGCCGAAGCAGCACACCAGCGCCTGCTGCTGAGAGATGTCCAGCGAGACCAGTCTCATCCACCCATCTGTTGGGAGACTTCACTTGTTTACCGTGGCCTCACCCTCGTCCTGTCAAGCAGTGTGCTTTATTGAGAGGGTGAATTAGCTTGCAGCTTTCAATGAATTACTGGCTGACAGTATGTTTTGGCTGCTTTTGATTTGATATAAGGAGGGAGATGCAAAAGTAATCACCGAAAGGAGTGGATATCACCATCCATCACATGACGGGCTGATTAATGGTACTGCTTTGACCTCTGCCAGTCAGCCCTAGCCAGAAAATAGAAAAGTAGCTTCTCTCTGCTGATTAATCAGGACATACCTTCTCTAGAGCATGAGGGAAGGAGGCCTGATGTGGCCTCCGTCGCTGGGAGGAGGGAGAACGAATGGGCTCCACCTCAAGACCAGAGATGCCCAAGGGAGCAGAAGTCCTTAAAGCTTTCCTCCACCTCGGTAGGAAGGAGGGATGTTCAGGGAGGGGCGGTTTGTACCTGGCACCCCTCATACTTTACAACTCTGAAGCACGGTATGCAAATCTGGGGCTAAACTTTTTGAATGCAAATGACTTTCGGTTTGAAAGCAGAGTTTAAGGTTACCCATATGGTACGTGCTGCTTCTCCAGGGACAATTTGCTAAAACACGTGAGAATCAAAACACGCAGAAAGCTTTGCACAGCCTCTCCCTGCAGATTACTGAAAATGTGTTCCTCTGCTCAAGCCCTTTTTTTCATTTTCAACGGGCTGTTTGCTGCTTCAAGTTCTAATGGTTATACCTTCCCTCACTGTTTTATGAATCTTAAATAACATTTTCTCTTCCGATTACACTTTAAAAGCAGATCTAGATCCCCTTTATGCAGCAGAGGAAAAGCCCACTGCCCTGGTGTCACTGGCTTGGGACCGGCAGAGTTCCCACCAGGCTGAGCCATGTCTGAAGAAAATACCCAACAGACCATCTCCACTCACTGAATGTGGAAAGCATGAAACCCAGACGGTCAAAAACGATTTGTTTGTCGTAACTTAAGTATCACTTGAGACAGCAATTGTCAGTCCAAAACCAAGACAGAGTAATGGGCAAGGTAATTCTAGACTCGTTGGTAAGCCAGTGGGAGGGGAACAAAAAACCAAAAGAAAACCAGAGGAGATGGTTCTGCAGCATGACAAGCTTGGCTTAGGTGCTGGGAACAACAGAGATCTGCAGCAATGAGACTGATCTGGAGAAGAAATAGATTAAAATGAGTGGTTTAGCAGGGACTAGGAAGAGAACACCCAGCAAAAAAAGGATTTTACCGAAACTCTCCAAAAGTTTGCAGCAGCAAAGAACATCAGTAACTGCCGCAAGTCGTGATGTTTTATTCTGCAGAGACACCTGGGTTGGGCAAGGGCCACTGGGGTGATTAATCAGGTGAGAAACTTAATCTAGCTACTTAGGCCATGGAAGCTGGGAACAGTGTAGTACTGCCAAGGATAGTATTGCTGGGTAAAGTGTTTGTTCAACTCAGAAAAAGGCTGCATTGTTCTAGAAATAAAGAGCATGTTGTCCTGCTCTCTGCTGTAGTACTCCGCTATACCTTCCTCACAGCCGCATCAGAGAAGTAAAAATGGATCCTGCCCGGGAGGGATTTGTCCTCTAAACACCCCAGGAGGAAAGGGAGGACCCCCTTCACACACGGGGTGTGGGAGAGAGCAGAAAATAGTGCGGCGGTCTCCACTCCTGGGGCTGAGTCCTTGCCTCCCTGGGCAGGTGTTTGTGCTGGCAAGAGGCAAGAAGATCACTTCAAGTAAATAAAATAGGACGTGGGTTTGCCTCCGCTAACCACATCACACCCATTTACTCGGTTCCTTCTGCATTCCTCACCCAATACAGGCGGGACAAAGCCCCGACAAAACCGCTGTCAATGAAGCACGGAGGAAGCCGTAGTGTGCATAGATCATCGTCTGTTATTCGTGTTTCCAGTGCAAGCCCTGGCGTTGAAGGAGAAGACCGGGGTGATGTGGGAGGTGTGCCAGGCTCTGCCCCGGCTCTGCTGGCCCACGGTTACCGGGGGACTGGATGCATTGCTGCAGTAATGGCAATAAGGGTAGGGCAGCAAACCAAGGACTCGTCTTCCTCATTCCTTGTAACGTGGGCCAGATAATTCTACTTTTGGTACATGTTTTTAAACACTGTGGGGCTTTAGTGGGGCTTTTAGAGACGGCTGAAGAATGCTGGTAGAACAAATAGGGCTGGGATGTGTGTCGTACAAAGCATTTTAGCAGAGCAGGATCAGCTGTGCCAGTGCAGGCAGAAGAGAAAGGAGTAAGATAGTAGGACATAAGAAATGTGAATTTTCTGGCTTAAAATGATGGCCATTGGGGTTTTTTCCTTGCTTAGTGCTAGCTCTCTTCCCAGTTGGCTCTGTGATAATTGCTTTCTCTATTCACCCCATCAGTCGCTGTGTAGTAGGTATTATATCAAATAAAACTGTCCACGGTGGAAGACCCAGACTCTTCTGTTTTTATTGTTGTGAGGAAGTTAGTGTCAGTAATGGCTCATTACCCAGTTTATCTGCCTCAGTGATCTTTCCTTGACTGAAGTGAAAACTTTTGTTATAAACTTTCAATTCTATTCCCTCACCTTAGTATGGTGTGCTGACAAGGACTCCACGTCTGTTACAGACATTCAAAGGTAGATCTCATTAAAGATAATGTTAAACATTCTTAAGAACAGGACAGCGATTAAGAAACTTTGCTTCACCTTACAGGCTTTTAAAAATCTCTCTCCTTTGTTAATGATAGAAATGGATTTGTCCCCATCATAGATGATGGTCTTAACATTGGAGGAGCTACGCTCTGCACGGACTTAAGCCGGTGACTGCAACACAGAGCACCAGAGCTACAGTTTGAGTAACATTCAGCTTCAGATTACGACCCCTAAATGTGGGTGCCTACTTGTGTGCGAGGTGTCAAAACTCCCATCATACTCGGCAGACAACTAGTCATACAGGCAATAGAGGCAGGAGAGTGATTTAGCTAACCAAAATTTGATACCCATGGATGAACTGAGCTACCCAGATGTAGATGTCTAGTGGTATTTTGGTTGCTGTGGGACATCCTCCCTGGCCTCTAGCTGCCCCTTCAGAAGATGAGGATCTCATGTAAGTCGTAAGTCGTTTCGGCCAGCCCTCTGCAGTCATTTCAGGTGCTCTGAGGATCCCAACTGGCTTTGTGTGGGCAACTGAATTGCAGCCCTAATGGCTGGTTAGCTGAATCTCTCTCAGGTCCAGTGAGACTGCGCTGATTAGATCTAACCTGACTGTAATGGGACCGTAGATGCAGGCTCTTTAATCTCAAACTGGAACCCACCACTTCATTAACAAAACCAACTGCTGTTGGCAGTATCCACTTACACATAATTACTTATTGGTCAGTATGGTCATTCAGGGAACTGGAGACTTGATGTGAAGGTTTGTCTAAACCCAGGAGTCAGACTCATAGCCTCTGTACCTTAAGAGTGTATTTAGACTACTCTGCTATGTACTGCTCTGAGAGCATGGATGACATCTCCCTCCCTTTAGGCTGACGAGCCCCGTGCAGCTTGGGGAAACATTAGGAAAGTGTGTAAAAGGAACCTGTTTGTGAGGTCTAGCAGCCACAGCCTACACCTGGGTAGGATCTGCCTGCTGGGTTTCTCTGTCCCCAGGACTTTCTAATGTAAAAGACACAGAGAGGAACGGGACAGGGTCCCTCTCCCAAAGCTGGCTGGAGGTTCCAACCAGCAGGTTACACAGCCAAGTCCCTGTCTCAGTGATCCACTTGTTGGTCCATGAATCCATCACATAATCACAGACTCGTACGATGTCTTTAGTCACGTATTCTACCGTTACGCAGAACTTCAGGGTCTGCATGTATCACAGGCCATTATATTTTACCTGTACCAAGGCCAATAATTTGGGCTTGATTAAAACTTAACCTTCCAGAAAGACATCCAGAGTAGATAACTTATTGCTTCTCCTGGAAGCCTCTTTTGAAGGTTAACATCATCCTCATTCTTAAGAAATATGTGCTCTCTTTTTTATTTGAATTTGTTCAGTTTGAGCTTCAAAACATCAGTTCTTGTTATGTTGTTGTTTAGTAGATTCAATAATATTTTAGCAACCAATTTTTCCGTGCTGGTTCTAATAGCCAGTAGCTGAGACGTCTCTTAATCTGCTATTTTGGTAAACTGATTTGTCCTTTCTCATACTCACTGCAACTCAACCTTCCTACCTCTGAATGGTTCCTGCACGCTCTTCCAATGTTATTAACTCATTTTTAAACTGTCATCATCAGATCTGCACCCGTTCTCACCAAGGGTGTATGAAAAGGTTAAATCTTGACAACTCATTTATGCATCAGACGTTAGCCAGAGCGTTGCACAGGGAGCTCATCTGGAGTAGTCTGTTGCTCTTTTTTTGTCCCTCTGGTGCCTGTTCCTTGCCCAGGAGCGGAGACGACTGAGCCTGTGCCTAAGACAGGAGAGAGGAGAAAGGAAAGGAAAAGAAAGAGAAACCCTCTGCCCTGTGAGGCTGGTCAACATGGTTCTTAGGAAAAGTAGCAGCAAGGGCTGGCGGTGGTGGGCACTGCGGGGTTGGAGTCCAGAAAAACATGCAGCAAAAACAAGCAAATAGCTTGTTCTGGAGCTGACTATAATTTTAAGAGCCGGTTGAACTGAATGGTTTCCGATACAGCTCTGCCTCCTTGTTCCTCTGCTTTTAAAATAAAGAACAAGGATTAGAGAGTGGTATTGCCATTATCAGCCCCCATGCTACGGCTGCTAACAGGGAGTTAGCTGATGAAGTGTATTTGATGTACTTGATGAAGTGGCAGCACAGGCTAATGAAATTGTTGTTCACTCAGGCATGTGAAGAGTTTGACTATAATCTCGGCTCTGACTGTTCTTCTGCTTCCAAATGTAACTTAATCATAATGTATTTCAGTTTCCCCAATACCCTTTCCCCTCCCCCTTTTTATCTAACTCTGTAAAGCCAGGACTTAGAGTTATCACATCTTTTAATAAAGAACCCTGAACCCCCTTGTAATCTTTAGGCGTTACTTCCACCTCTTTCCTATTCTCTCAGCTCAGCAGTGACAACGGAATTAGGTGCAATGTTTCTGCCTAATTCCTGTGGGTAAATGGTCATCCTATGTCCAGATTTCCTCATGGTCTCCCATCCAAGTATAGGATAGACCCGTAATTCCCTAACCCCTGGCTACTTGTCTCTAGGAATAGCTCTAGTTAGTAAATATTGCATTCACCCTGGCATCCAAAATGCCACCAGCTTCTTTGATGTGCTACTGTGGGGACAAAAATGGCAGGAATGTAAGAATCATTAGAGTGTAAGTTAAATGTCGTGCTTTCTAGAACAGGCACTTCATGCAGCTGCCGAAATAGCTCTGCTGAAAAGCAGACTAGCATACCAATTTTCAGATTTTCAGATCTTACACTGTGCATACCAATGCATTTGTAGATTCTTTCTCACTTATGCAACTGTATTATTATGCATGTAAAATTTAAATTTATTTCAAAAAAGACATCTAACACTACTTTTAAAATAATCCAACCATGTAACCCTATAGGAAGGTCACGATGGTCACAAAGGTCACAAAGGTTACTGATTTTAGCTTTTGCGTGTATGAGACAGAATAAAAGTTTGCTTTTTTGTACCACACACTATGAACAGAGGTAATTTTCCTCAAGGTTTTAATATGTCAGACCTGAGTTTCATGTCTTACTACGTCATCAGGCTTTCAGAACACATTTTTTTTTCTTTAAGTCACAGCAGCACCTCAATTATTCTGACGACTATACTCATAAAGGGGGGGGAAAGAGAAAACAAGGTTAGTTTTACTAGACTCAAGTCACGCACTTGGTCTCATGCCAGCATCCACAATAACACTTTGGGTAGGAATGGGTCTTAAAGCATCGCACTTGCCAATTTTTCATCATAAAAATACAGACAGTATTAATAGCTACTAGCATTTCCGGCACCACACTTGACTTCTGGAAGGGGATCCCCTGCCACATTCCAGAATTGACGTCTGTTGGGGACAGCCGTCTTTGCAAGTGCCAACTGAGTTCCTGCAGGGAAGGGCCCGCATCCAACATCCCATCTATCAAGCAGAAGGCAGACAGAATTAGCAGTAGGATAGAGAATAGATGTCAGAAAATCTTGAAATCAGCATGGCATTCTATTGATGGAGAAGAAGGAAGCTATGAAAAGAAGAAGAAAAAGCAAATGGCTCTTGGTTTGTATATAAACAATAATTTTGTAGTTTTATACATTTTTTATTAAAAAATTTAATGACAATTCAAAATTAAAGGGCAATCCCCCCCCCTTATTTTAAATGTCTTCTGACTCTGGTCAACAAAATAATTCTCCTTGTTCCTTCCCAAGTCTTGCATGTTTGTATTTTTACACATCTATTTATGGTTAGAGCAGTCTAACGTAACACTAAAAGAATTAATCTTATCACCACTGAGGAAGTACTGCAAGATAAAATCAGGATTGCTCTTTGATCATTAAATGGCTTTAGAATTCTCCACACAAACAGATCTCTCGCTCCCTTATCAAATGTCAGAGACACAGTTATGGTTGCTTGTGAAAGATATCTTTTTTCCTGCTCAAACATACATACACAGATCTTCACATGGGACACATGCCCTTTTATTTTCACGTCTTTTCTCAGCTAGACAAATTGGTTCTATTTGTAGGGAGTGGGAGGGAAATTTGGGGGTTTGTTTTCTGTAGGGGAAGGAAGAAAGAAGAGTCATATAGGGGCAAATTGAAAGAAGGGTCTGTGTGTCATGTGAAGGTGCTTGTAATCTTGAAGCACAACTACCTAGCTGCAGGAAAGTCCTCTCACAGCCACAGTGTACACTGTGTTCAAAATATGTGGGGGGGGAAAAAAAAGTAAAACATTACCATAATGATTTGCAAGTAAATCCATAAACAAACATGGAGATGTTTTGGGTGATGTTGATATGCATAATGAATATGCTAGTTAGGATGCATTTTAGGACATAATACACATGTTCACTATTTATGTGTGTTCATACTTAAGCGAGGCGTCTTTACGATTCACTATAACAAGCCCCAGTTTGGGACTGGGCCATGGTGCAGGCAAGACCAGTGTGGACAGCGGTGGACCAGTGCAGGCTGGCTGGAGAGCTGGGGCACGGCAGCGTCGGGGGCTGCGGAGGATGGAAACGGGACTGGAAGGCAGAAGCCAGGGATGGGAGTCTCAGGGTAGGTGGTTAAAGTGTCAACATAACCAATGGGTTGGTCTGGTGGTTTTTTTCCCTATTCAATTATCAGCAGCAATTATGAACTGACATTAGTAACCCCAATAGAAATCTGGGAAATTGGCTTGGATTGAATGGTGGAAGGTCAAGTAGGAAAGAGGGCAGAAGGACTCACAGCTCATCTCTTCTGCATCAGCCCCTGCGATTCGGGCATACTGCTCACTACCGCTCGCTGCCAGGCATGGCAACTATGAGAAAAGCTTGTTTCAGTGAATGAGAAAAACATTTGGGCTGAAATGCAGTCAGAAAAAAGATGATGATTTACTGCTTTTCTAGCAATTTGTGCTTTTCCCATAACCCATCATTTCCCTCAGCCCCTCTCAGGCTCTCAACAGACACATTTCCTGTGGCTGTTTTGCAATGGAGTATTTCAGAACTTGATCACAAACTCCGCGGTGTGCTGAGCAACACCCAGTCCTAACATGCCCTAACAGGATGATGCAAAAAAGCAAATTGCTAGCCTTTCCTGAAGGCAGATTAAACAAATTATTAACTTAAAGTTTTAGATATTTGTTTTAAATGCAACTCTTTGTTTGTTTGGATGGTTTGTTTGTTGTTTGGGGTTTTTTTCCAGGAAAATGCTTTCTTTTCATTCAATGCATTTGACTAGCTAAAGTAGATACATACAGTTGAGTAGATCACTGGAGTCGATAAATTAATCAATGGAAGGACGTACTTTCACTGTGCACATAGAGACATACACACGCTTTTCTATTGCTTAATAAAGGCTCCTAGAAACCCAGAGAGGCTGCATAAGACTGGTGAAATTTCCTCCATTTTCTGACAACAGGACAATAACATCGCTTTGTCCTGGGGAAGGCATGCACACCCACGACGCCACTAAGCTGAATAAACCTGGCAGACGACAGCGGGATCTAGCTGAGCACAGAGCCTGGGAGTGGGGCATGGCATAACAGGTCAGCTTAAAAGTGACACTTCCCAGCACGCGCACTGAGGTGCTTCTTCCAAATCTACGTACAGAATGAAGTCAGTGGAATTACACCGGGGATGAATTTAGCCTCATAACTTTACTGATCTATTTCCTACAATTCTCCTAAGTATTCAGTTGCTTCCTGCTAATTATTTTTGCATTATTTTATAGAAGGCTAGTGTGTGCCACATGGGGCTTTTGTAAAATGTTCTTTAATCATTGTCACTCAAAGTAATTTAAGTTTCTGAATGAGTTTATACAGTAGTAAGGAAGCTGTTAGAGAAAAGGCTATGGTTCTTGTCTTATGGGTTATTAAAGTGAAGC
Source organism: Astur gentilis (assembly GCF_929443795.1). Lineage (NCBI taxonomy): Eukaryota > Metazoa > Chordata > Aves > Accipitriformes > Accipitridae > Astur > Astur gentilis. The sequence goes on from NC_064913.1 coordinate 11,070,872, forward strand.
GAATACTTTCCATACAAATCTCCTTAACAGTATTTTGTTAAAGCTCATACCAGGCTGAATCTGTGCTTTGGTGAAGTTAATGGAACTTCCCAGGCATTCATAAGAGTCTGGCCTGGATGGTTTCAAGTATACATATGAGGGGGAAAAAAAAATGTTCATGCCATGAACTAAGCTTGCAAAAGACAGTTTTCATTTTTAAGTCTGATCTCCAAAACTCTATTTCGGTATCTCATATCATAGGATTTCCTATTAGTAGGCAGAATTAAGCACCTATCTTGTCTCCAGGACCCTTCTATTTTTAATTAGTTTCATACTGAGGTATTGTTAAAATATGTAAAAATGTAAACATGGTTGCAAAGCTCAAAAAGATCAGACTCCATTGGGGCAAAACAGTTTGTTGCAGGTTGCACCTGGTACATGAACCAGTTTCTGTAAAGTTAGTACTATGTAAGACATGAAAACAGTGACTCAGACCTTAAGTGCAAGATCCATTTACTTTCAGTACCCTGTATTAGGTATAACATGGTTCAGCCAATGCCCGAAAAAATATGAACAATCTCAAGTTCTCTGCTTTCGCCTGCACGCAGCCTTCTAAGAGTAACTCGCTCTTTTCTGAGCCATGCCTAGTATGGATTAATACTTGAGTTTTCCGGATCCCTTACAAACTACTCCAAATACTGCATTTACTTAAACAAGCAATCACATAAACAAATAAATAGCAGCTTCAGTGTCATTTCCAAGCATGGATAGACCAGGCCTAGGATACCATGAAGTCAGACTAAACCAATTCCTATTCCAGTGCTTTTTCAGCATTTCTATCTTTCTGCCAGGTGTCAAGATATGATCCTGCAGCTGCTCCCGGTGTCGGGTAGGTGGTTTTGCCCGTAGATTCAACCAAGCTGTCAAACATTAGCTCTGAAACAAATAAAATGAGACAGTGGGAGAAAGAAATAGACGGTCTTTACCTTGCTAATGCCAAGTCATCCAATAGATACCTTAATTCTATATGGCTACTTCTCTGCGTAAATTAAGTACCTGCTTATGTAAATTCTGTATTTAGTTGGAGGCCTGCTATGTTTTCCATGACCAGGCCAACCACCCCTTCGCATTACAATTCAGGGTTCTTTCTCATATCTGTTCCAGAAAAAGTCTCGCAGCCACAACGACAGTTGCAATTGCACAAGACATTTCAGCAGCCGAGCCGGAGCCTGAAGAGAGGCCAGCCGATCTCCTAGCCCCTTTTCCAAAGGCTGCATTGCTTTTGCTCAAACAGCCTCTCTCCATGGGTTATCTGGTGTCGCTTTATAATTTACCCCACTAGACATCAGTCCCTTGAGTATTATTTCCCAATCAGATAATTATTCCATTCAGCTTCTCTGAAATATTCGCTGCTGCTTTGAAATAGGAGAGGCTGGGGCGCCTAGCGCGTCGTCTTTAAGCTCTGTTCACGCAGCTGAGAGAAATGACTCATACTGCCAATGTGGATTTACTCATTAGGTCTGTTGTGCTAGTAGATGCTCTGGGGAAGCTGACAGTGACCAAATATTTCCTTTTTATCAGTGCAGCTATTTCTCTCTCATCTTGATACAGAGCAGCTCTGGTTGTCACTGGTGTGCGCTGCAATCTTATCAGATCTGCCTTCTCTTTCTTTCCTCCTTTGCTCATGAAAAGTTACTCTGCTGACTTTCTCAAAGTGCATTAGCAGTGTTATTTCACAACCCCGTCACTTTAATTGCCAAATGCATACAAAACATTTTGGTCTCACAGGAGATAAAAAATATTCAGAGGTGAAATGAATAACACCCACATGTTTTAAAAGATCTTCCCGTACAGAAAGTCTTCATTTTGTCCTTTGGTACGGCTTTCAAAATTAATTCCAGTCCCGATCTCTCAAGTCATTTGCTGACTAAGATCCACAAACCCTCAAAATAACTGGCAAATTTAACTTTTCAAATCATACCTTTACGCATGTGTAGAGCTGAAAAAGCTTTACCACATCTTTCACCCCTTTTTGTCTTTGTCTCACAGCACTGAGGAGAAAAACTTCCCGGTAAGGAAGGCAAGGACTGGTTTTGTGATAGACTCCACTTTCACCAGAATAACCTGCTCTCACTGGGGACCCAAAGCAAGTGTGGTCTGGCACTAGGAGCTTCTCTGTGGTGTCCCAGACACCGAGTTGCAAACATTAAGCTGTTCTTACACTGCTTCTCTCAGAAACTGCAACTGTGTGTATTCAGTTCATCTAATTATAAGACATGATTAAGTCCAATGAGTTCTCTCATGAGTAATTGCTCATGAGTTAATAGTCAATGAGTAATAACTGATCATCGATGCAGTTGTTTTTTCCCGGTTATGTGGGGAACCATTTTGAAGAGCAAAATAGCACTGCTCTAGAAGAACAGGTACAGGGATCTCAGTAGCAGCATGTGCCCTTTAGACAGTGAGTTTAAATACTGAGGTTGTCTGTGGGTAAGGAGAGAATTGACAAAGTGATAAAGTACTACCTAATTACCTCAGAAAGCTGCCTGGTATTAAGATTTCAGTACATCATATAAGCAAGAAGATCATGTATACCAAACTGAAGGGGTTTTAGCATGAGGAAGGATTGAATGCTCTATTTCATAAAAATGCATCTATGCCTTTGTACAGAAATTAAAAATGCCTAGTCTTATGGCAAGTAATATGCTCTACGACAAGCCTTCCAAAAGTCAAGCAGCAACCTGCTTGATTTTTTTTCCTCTGGAGCAGGAGAAAAATGCTACAGAAAATAATTTATTTTTAATGAGCAGGTTTTAATTTTCTTTCCTTGTCTTTTCACTAGGATAGATCTGGTATAAGTATAGGGGAGCTCTTTCATGTTCTTTATTTCTTTTAAATGATCCCAGTGTTCCACAGTGCTTAATCTAGAGAACCCTCCGGCGTTTATGCAACTAGACTGTGTTTCCTCCCTCCATGGCTCAGTCATTACACACTGCTTGTAATTCGTAGAGAAAAGTCTGTCTTGCAAAGGAAATGTGCACAGTGTTAATATGTCTCCACTCTGGCCCTATGCCAATATTCCAAAGAACGTGAGTGACAATTTTCAATTTAACTATATGGCTTCATCCTTGTCGTCAGATACAGAACGCAGCTCTTGGGATAGGCACTAGGGAGATAAGTAGACATCAGCATTACAAGTTGCTTGGCTATCATTCTTCAATAAACCCTTTTTGGGCTCCTTGGGCTACAAATCCATTTGGGCTTTGGAACCTTCCCATGTGAGCAAAGCTGTAGTTGTGCTTTTCTGTGACTGTGGTTCTGGACTCTATGGTATGGGCACCAGTCCATACTAAAGAGAACAGCACTACTGCACATGGACTATCTTAAAACGTTCATTCATAGGTGACATGGGCTTGGGCTGAGCCAGCAGAATAGAGGAGCTGCAAGAGCTTAAAATCTTGTTAAGCAAAAGTTGGGATTTTTTTTTCTCTCAGTGGAGTTCCCTTAATAACAAAATGCTTGACCCCTCCTTACCACATATTCATTGAAAGAGATTTACTCCAGGAACTCGTCCAGTTTCTTTCAGCAGCTCATTGTAACAAATGATCACTTTCAGAGAATCACAGAAAAGACGTCTGCCATGGACTTGAGGATATGTCTTGAGAGCTAAGTAAGAGAGCCAGGGAGGAAGCTTGAACACTGGAGCTCTGACTGTCCACACTGTCTTATTGTTTGCCCTCTGCAGCTAGTTTTCTTCAAGACAAATCTGCTATAGAAGGGGCAGGACATGAGCCAGTCCATGTGACTTCGTCTCAGGACAGGAATCAGCCCTGAGGCCAATTAGACATAGCCTGAAAGGTTATAGAGCCATCTTTTCTTCTCAAAATAGAAAGTATCATCATGCAGTAATTTGTTCTGTTTCTATATGAACCAAATCTAATCAATGAGCTTTGTGGGCTGAACACTCCAGGGTTGTGCTCTGCCCAACAACTTTCACGATTTCTGAATTTTGCTCTGCTCCCACTGACATCAACAATTCCTCGTTGTCACGAACCGGCATAAATAACTTGCTGCCACCCCTCCCAAGTCTCAAGTTACAGTATTCCAGTAAATCCACACTAAAATATTCATTTGCACCAGTTACGAGATCTAGTGAGTATACTTGTGTTAGCTTGTATAAAGTTTTTATCTGCTGAGAATAACAGATGCACCTTCTCAAGCCTTAGGATAGAAAACCAGTACTTCCCTATCAAGACAGCCCTAATTGTAAGGGGCTGTAATGCCAGCTCCCTGCACAGACAGCAACCCACGTATCTCCACTGGAACGATTAGGAAAATCATTCAATAAAGTCATCTCAAAATTCTTCCTGGGCTGTGATGCTTGGAAACCCCTTGGGAATGGAGGAGGTAACCCCTAGCAGGAATCCTTGCACCTTGTTTGTAGCCTACGAAGTATAGCGGAATAAACCCGTCTTAGATGACGATCTGTGGAATCAGTACTGCCTGGCACCAGTGACACTAATTTCCCAGTTACACCACAGTACCACTCAACATCTTCAGTCAGGCTTTATGAAATTAAATGAGGGCAGAACTTGGCCTTGTAATTCTATCCCCTAAGCTGAAGGAGAAGGTCCAATTATGACCAGTACTATTAATATTGCTACCCTCATTCAAGACATCCAGCCACTAAGGGACAAAGCAATTACAATTCATTGCTAAGGTCAGACAGATGCCTTCATATAACAACTCGCAAAAGCAAATATTTTGAACTCTGTGATGGTGCATTTTTCACTTTTCCCACGTCTTGACTGCTACTCAGACAGAGGAAAACTCTGGAAAAGACCAAAGCCTGATAGTCACTGTTTTTACTTTCCTGAAAGTAAGGGGGGATTTTACAGTACTTTGTGGGTTCTGGGCCTGACTTTCAGAAGTGTTAGGTGATTGTAGCTCCTGTTCTACTCGGTGTTAAGCCCTTGCTGCTCAGCTTATGTTGAAAGTAGGTCTTCAGTCAAATTTGTGCTGTATCAGGCTTCTGAAAACTTGGGCAGCCATTTTGTTACAAAGAAAAAGACAGAGGAAATTATGTATGTGTGTGTGTATATGGACATGGATTTTTCATTTCAGATTTGCTGGCTTTTCTTCTTCCCTATTTTATTTTATTTTATTTTTCCTGATGCAAATAACTTACAGGAATAAAACAAGAGGAAAAAAGCGCATGGGAACAGGATACAATTTGGACCAAAATAAATGTGCCCAGTGAAATGAGGGAAAGTTTCACTTCTGTCTTCACAGCGGACAGAAGTTCCCAGAGCAAGCAAGATCCCTACATAGGAATTGTACCTCCGGATCCCACCCCAAGTCCCTTCTGTGTCCCAGGCCTGTGAAACACTGGGAGGAAGAGCAGATGTTGCCAGGGTAAAACCCAGGAGAGACTTAGTCCCCTGCCCCAGCGCTGTCATAGCATCAGTTCCCAGACTCCAGAAAATACCGTTATTTTCACCAGGTTAGTAGCCTGAGCACCAAAAGCTACCGTCGTGTGCTGTCTGCAAGCCGTGAGACAGCGCTCAACAGCCGCCTCCTCCTCCTCTATATTTATCCGCAGAAGTCTCGTGGATGTCCCAGGACGCTTCTCAGCTGGTTGTGCAACGCTCAAAGCCCCCGTTGTTACAAAAGAGACTCTTTTCAGTTCCTCTCAGCAGGCTGCTCTGCTATGGGCCTTCAAATCAAGAACAGACTTGTCTTGGGTTCCTCTTATTCTTTTTAATGTGCCTTTTCCCTAGAGATGCCTCCCCTCCCCACATTTAAATTTCCTTTCCTCTTTTGCCAGTGTTAATGTTATGCATTAGGTATTTGGCACAGCTGCAATATATATTTCCTCCCTCCTGACTTCAGCCTGTCTTTTGTTCCTAAATGAAAGCAGACTTCAGAGCACCCACCCCATGCGGCCAATCTCTCTGTCCTACACCTGCTTTCAGCTCACCCAGCACACAGGGTACCATGAACAAAACATCTCCAAAAATGCCAGTGTGTAATTTAGAATACCATTAATAAATTGCCCAAGAAAGTATGGCACTGCTAGGGGGTGCCTGCTCGTGTAAGAGCAAAAAGTGTACCTGCCACGTGACTGTATAGGAATGGAGTGCTGGTACTCGTGATGGATTTTTCTGCATCATATCATTCTGGTTTGCAAACTATTCTTTAGACTATTCTGACATTTTTACCCTTTTTTCTTTTTTAGCTTGCAGAACATGGATAACATTATGTCCTAGCTGTCTTTTTCAAGTCTCCCCTCTCTAACAAGAGGCAATCATCATTTACAGAACACTTTAAGAAGTCATTCCCCTCTTCTTTCTCCACCCGTGGGAGGTTGAAGGAAAAAGAGTAGGAGTTGTTGGAGGCAAAGTAAGGCTCAGACAAGAAGAGCCTGCGGCAACAGCGGCAGCCACTGTATCATATCTCACCATGATGTCATTGCTGGTCTGACACATATGACACCTCCACCACATTTACCATAACTGAACACATCAGGATCATTACAGACAGCTGCTGAAAATACTTTGTCAATACCTAAGTTTCAAGATTTCTTACCAGTAGATGTTTTTTTTTATCGCCTGCCTTCATCGGCGTGCAAAAACCCAAACATATAATACTTGGTTTTGGTAGACTCGGCGAACGTGTTTACGTCTTTGCTGTGGTTGTTATGGTGTTTTGCTTTGAAAATATGATCTACGTTATTATTGATGCTTACTTTTTGCTTTTGAGGAGGTTCCCACTGCCCTCTCTTGCGTGGAGCAGGGCACCACCATGTCATCTGCTGGCAGCACGTAAAAATCAAGCATTTATAACACAAATTTACAGAGCTGTCAATGTGTAAGAGGAAGAGAGTAGGCCTCATTTCCAGCTGGGGAATTGAGGTGTGAGAAAATTGACTTAGCCAAAGTGGAGTTGGAGCCTGACCATATTTTCCTTAAACAGTAAGATGAATGCAGTGGTGTCATTACAGTTGCATAGATCGGGTATATTAGTTTGGCATATGCCCTGTGCTTTACTGAGGAGGTAGATGGCATGAGGTGCCTTGGAGACTCTACCACCAAAATCCCAACTTCTGGAGGTTAATACTGCAGCAGACTGGTCTCACCAAAAATAAAGGGGCCACGGTGAGGGCACGTGTCCACTCGTGCTGCTGGAGCCAGGGCTCGGGGGGACAGCTTGGACACGGCTCAGTGGGAAACCAGGGTCGGCGGGCAACGAGTCTGCAGCACTGCAAACTGGAAACTGGAGAAAAATAGTGTGAATACTAGCTTTTCAGAGAAGAAGTACTTTAAGTTGGAATTTTTCAAAAGGAGAAAATTCAGATTTTGGTCTCCAACTTCTCACGTACCTAGGAGCAGATGAGCAGCATAGCTGGCTAGACAGTTTTTCTCGATGTTTATAAGGTAATAAAAATTCATTGGGTGTGTTTGAACTTTCCTGTTAGTGTCTTGGTGTTTATATTGGAGATATCTAAACCTTGCAAGTCTGGAGCCAAATATTATCTGTATGAAATCTTTGTCTTAGTACTACATCCTCCCTTGCAACATCATTCACATGTAGTTGTTCTGTTGCCAAATTCTCCAAAACTCTAAGTAACATCCCTTTCGCTGACACACAGCCAAATGAAGTAACTGAATGCTTGCTGTGTTTCTTGGATTCAGGTTATGAACTGCCATACAATGCTACTGATTACATTTACTTCAGTTCTCCCACTTCCCCTTACCCTTCCATATGGGCCAAATTTTCCCTCCTTCTCTGCTGCCTTCCCTTTCTCCTCGAGGTGAATAACAGCACATGCCTCCCTGAAACACAAACCCACCTGGTTTTAAGCACTGTTTGTCACACCTCCTCCCCCAAACTCAATGTCCCAAAGTCCACATGCTCTATGTAAGGCTTGTAAGGTAAAATTTGGTATCGATTTTGAAAGGCTAGTCAAGAATCTAGGCTGGCTTTTTTTCCAATAGGAGGGATGAAGATTTGTTATGGGTGAGGTGACTGGCATAAAAACAAAAAACAGGCTAAAATTGACCAGCTCCAATAGTACAGGAGCTGAAGGGAAATGGAGAATAAATCAAAGGCCGCTGCAGTAAATGACAAGTTTTCCATCAACTAAAAAGCACTGGATCAAGCTTTAAGAGTACAGAACAAGCTCCATTTTTAGAAAAGAAAAAGTGAGGCTGGTTTAATGAGACTTAAGATGCAGAAAGTCTCCAGAGCTAAAAGTGAAATCAAACAGTCTGATTTTTTTCCTGGGGTGGACACTGGAGCAGTGACAGGCTGGCAGAGCAGGGTTAGTTCAGGAGACAAGCTCACCAGTGACCAGTTCCACTTACTGGGGTGGCTGGGTCTTGTGTGGCCATTATGTTAAAACTGACTCCAGAATGTCATGCATCCCAGTGAGAGCAGTGTGTTCTGAGGAAGGTCCATTTCTAGGACCTTCTCGTAGGAAAACTATCAGTGATAGGGACTTGTACAAAAAGATCCAGTTAAGGAGAAACCTCTTCCCACTGATTGTTTAAGGGACAAGGAAGTACCGAAGGTGTAGATGAGGAGGTAAAGAGAGGAAGGAACCCGTCTCGGAGCATTACAGCAAAAATCTGTGTTGTAGAAAGGAATATACATGTTCAGCTGAGCAGTTTTCCTCTGCAGATATGCCTGAAATAACCACCAGCGCTAGCACCATCACAGCTCCCTTTGGGTTTAAATAGTGTGAAATAAAGCAGTGTATTTTTTTCCTCCGGAAATACTGCTGCTATAGATTTGCAAACCAATATGGGAATTATACTGTTGACAAAGGCAAAAAATAGACGGTTGTCAAATACTGGCTCCAGAAAAAGGAAAACGCATTTTTAGAAATCTCTTCAATTAGAAGGTAGAATTTTGGATTAGATATGTTAAGGCACAGACTGAATCTGCTAGGATTGTAAATGCCTCTGCACTTCAAGTTCCTAAAGACCCATGCGTGCTTTACATACAGAACACATCACTGAGATTAGGCCTATGAGCCCTCATTTTTGGAGCAGAGATAATATACAGAACTGTTAGGATATGATGAGATGATATTTCAATCATACTTTGCAGTGGTGTAAATGACGGTGAGAGGACTAAAGTGGTGGCAAGCATGGCTGAGGGAAGATAAGCCTGAGCAGATATACGAAAAAGCCACCTGTACAGGGAATTCATACTGAGCTTAGTGTTAGTGAGCTGAATGCGTTATCATCCAGGCGTTAACCTTCGTAAGTACGCATATATAGAACACAGCCTAGAAATATACAGATTTTAATGGTGTCTATGGCTTTCCAGAGAACTTGAAATGCACCTTGCAAGATTCAGCTTCAAACATGCTAAATCCAAACTCTTAAAATTCTGTTTGATCCAACCATACCCATAGACTGCTATGGAGCTGTTAGACCTGTATTAGCCTGGTGACTTACATGGTTCAAAAACGTAATTATTGTACGAGGAATGTGGGCTAAGTTTGCTCACATCTAGGAAAAAAACAGGCAGTTGAAAGAGCAAGTGATACCACATAACGTATCACAAATCACTCCCTCAATGACTATTAGTTGTTTTTTTCCTGTTTGCCAGTCATTCAGGAACACTCCCTGTCTGTCTGCAATTCTGGGGGTTTACCGCATGATTTAGATGGAGACATCCTGCTCTGCAGATAGGCTGCCACGAGAGCACTTCAGCATTATTCATTGCCTTCTATTAGTGGTAAGCAACGTGTCATTTAGGCTATACGGTTTTGTTTGTATTATCTGGTTGTGCAACGGCAATGTTGAAGTAATGAGTGATGAACATACTTCCCAGATGAAGTTTCAGATGAATGACTATTCATGGTAACTACCATAAGACTTTCATGATTTACTTATGTTTTCCATGAATATGCTTACAGCCATCCAAACAATAAATTTAATAACCAGAAGAACAAACTTGTTCTGCAGATTCCTAGAAACAGATTCAGGTCAAGAGTTCCCTGAGATCTAAGCCCTTTTCAATATGCTGAAGTGAATTTCAGCGTTTTCAAACCCTGGTAAATGCATTCCTCCCCTTTTTTTTTTTTCCTCCCTGGAAAAAAAAAAAAAAAAGTTGTTGATTAAAACTATTGTTTGTTTTCATGCAGTCTACACAGGAAAGGAAGTTTGTGAACAAAGAACTGGAGGACAGGAGCTCCTGAGTTTTAAAGCCAGCTCCAACAAGAGTTTCCATGACTGTTGGTCAATTAATGTGTTGTGACTCAGTTTCCCTGTCAATGTACTGAGAGTGTATGTTTGCTTCAAGCAAATAATGGGCAAAAAATAACTTCTCTGATAAAGTTGGCCTTTTGCTTGTGAAATATCTGTCATCTGTTTGCAGTTCACTCACACTATTAAACTTAGGCCTCACTTTTTTCTGATTTTTTTTTTTTTTTGTAACTGTGGAAGGAACACAGCACAGCCTTTAGAAGGCTTTGTGGTCAGAGGTGTTGTATAACCACCAGTTATTTATTATGAAATGAATGCACTCTTGTTCAAGTGAATTCCAGCATGAATATCACATGACAGGACTGAGAGGGAGCTTGTTTATTCTATAGACCAAAGTAGTATTTGTCTTAATAAAATGATAACATTGTTCATTTATCTTTAGAGAGCTGATGTGATACGTCTCTTGGTTAAGCTTTAGGGCCAGATTTTTCAACCCTGATTCACCTTGCTGACTATTTATTCATGTGAACAGTCCTACATAAAGTTCAGATCACACTGTGTGTGAAACAAAAAAAGGAACAGCTTATGTCTTAGCCTCTATTCTGGGCAGCCCTGAGTCTAGCAATGACATTGACTGGAATATAACTGAAATAATCTAGGCAGTAATGTTCTTACGTTGGAAATATGGTAACATTAGCCAAAAGAAAAGACAATTAGATTTAATTAAACTAAGATATGAGACACAGTAAAGACAATGGGGGTTCTTCCTGTTGAAAATAAAATGTTTCAAGGTGACCCTAGCAGAAGTTTACATAGCCATAGCTTGAAGCAAAGGATGGATAAATTACTAAAATAATCTTCTAAATATTTAGAAAACTAGAGTAAATAAGAAAGTAATAACATTGGAGTCAGTCTGCAGTGTGAGTGAGCTACAGCACCTTCTTCATTGCTCAGGCGTCTTTTCTCTGTGGGACAAGAAAAGACCAGAAAGAAACACAATAGCATGTGTAGAGTAAAATGTACTTTTTAATGAAAGCATTTTCTGATCTGCCAATATTGCTTGTGCAAGAAGACGTTTGTGGAATACCGTACCCATAGTGCTTAAATGAATGAGTTCCATTCAGCAAATATTGAAGGTGATATGGGTCCAAGGACCGTGACAATCACCACGACAGTTAAGAAATGACATTTCTCATGAAGTCATGGCATACACGTCACGAAGACGTGGCATACGTGTTCTTTAAAGCGTGTGTTCACCTTCCTCCGAGGGACCACGTCCAGGCCAGTGCTTGGGCCAAGACATAAGACTAGTTAGACCAGCAAGGTCTAGCTCATGTAGCAGATCCACATTAGATCTAGACCTGAAGTGTCTTTTCCATGCACAACCTGCAAACAAACTCATCACCCTTAGCACTGTTTGCTACTCAGTTCGCAATAATAACCACAGCTGCCAGGTGCTCTTACCCTCAAGGCATCGAATTCAAATAAGATAGACAAGAAATATATCAAACCAGAAAGCAACGCAATCAGGAAGAAAGCTTGCACGATCTTCAACAGGGACATGTTTATTTTTGGATTTTAAAGTTTGGTACATGAAAGTCTCAACTCTTTCTGTCTCCTACGCATACATGCAACATATAGCTCCAGTTTCACGTTATGAAAACACCACTCTGATAGCCTGCAGGCTAGTCCCCACATTTTTTTCAACTGAAAGAGCCCCCAAACAAAGCAATTATTTTGCTTTGCAATTATTTTTCTTTGAAATTATTTTGCAATTATTTACCTCCCCCAGGAGCTTCACCACAGCAGCACTATTTTATTTAGCATTACAGACGTAGGCCAAATTTCTCTACCCTTATTTTGACTTGGAGTGCTTACCAAACAGTAGCTACCACCATAATAAACATTAAATCTGCATGATTTATAACATTATTGCAACTTATTCTTTGAGGAATATCTGCATGCTACTGCAATCCCCCGCATGAAGCGCCTAGCCCACAGAGGCAAGATTTACTCCGAGTCTTTACAGCACTACAATTCAAACTGTGGCTTATGATTTTGGTTCTAGAGGTCCCAACTTCAGTTCTCCGCATTTTGGCTACCAGGTGACTGCTGTGTTGCAAATCCATCTGGAAAGTTACGACCAGGCAGTGACACGGTCATGACTGCGACTATAATTCTAAGGCTGAATGCTGTCAGCAAGCTTCCCTTCCTTCACTGCTGCATTTTTAATGCCTGAGCTAACTAAGATTATTCGAATTTCTTCAACCATTTAAAATATTTATGCTGCTACGGAAGTCTTAAGGTCATAAAGAAATTGCTACTAATAGAAGCAATGTATTACTGGAGTCAGTGTTTGTGATTCCTAACTTTTTCCTGCTACATGACTCACCCTGCTCAGTTATTTAAAAGGGAATATTTTTAAAAAGAACTGACTTCCTCACTGAAAGGACTCTCTGCTTAGGTACAATCACAGTAAAACAGATCCAAGAAGTCGAATCCGAATGAAACGGAAAGTATAAAAAATGATTCCTCTGTTGTTATTTTAGGCATTCAGTATTGCACTGTATGATCTGCCAGGCAAAACTGGGGGGAAATACAGCAAATGCAAGAATGTACATTCAAAATCCATTCAAGCCCTGACCTGGAAACTTGGTTTCTAAAATAGCCGAGGCCAAAAAAATCTCCGCACTTACAATTGGGAGCATCTGCCTTTTGCTCTGCTGTGCTGGTTTGGGAGGGAAAGAAGGGAAGGTGTGCCTCCTGGTGCAGACCTGCATTTCCCAATGCTCCCCCAGCTTTTGAACTGGATTAAACCTAAATCCCAAACCTTAACAGGCAAGCAGAAACCTGGAGGTGTACGGGCTCCAGATCTGCATCTCCTATTTGAATTTTGTACAGGTTTCTCACCGTGGGGAGGAAGAGGAGACCGAGAGTCGCTTGAGATCTGAGTAACGCTGCAGGTTAAATTATCATAACAAATCTTTCTGGTGCATTTCAGGGTAGTTAATCTCAGTTCCCTACCTCGGGTCTCTTCCTCCCCAGCTCAGCAAGAGGGGGAGGGCACCGGCACCCCGCTCCGGCAGACGCCAGGGTGCCCAGCAAACCGGAGGAGGAATGGCATCTCCCCATCAGAGGAGACACGGTTCGGCGGAGTGCCCAGAGCCGTGCGGGGAAGCCCGGGCAGCGAAGCGATGGAAGCAGGAGCTGCTGGTGGGTCAGGCTTTGCCCCGACGAGAGGTTTTGCAAGGGCGGCCGGCCGGTTGTAGCGGTGCCTGCAAGGTTTGCAAGGAGGAGGGGTTCAGGCGTGGTGGTACCCCTTTACAAAGGTATCTTCAGGCACCTACAGGAGATAGCGCGTCTGGGTAAGGCATTCCTTCTTATGTCTGCGCTTCCACAGATCGTTTATGGCAGGTCTGTGTTCCTGAGCTAGAGGGGATTTGGAAATCCTGCGCGGACCTCTAGCCTCGTGCCTAGAGGGAGGTGGAGCGTGCAGCTGGTGGGACAGTCGTCTGCAGTAGGGAGGGTTGGAATAGGGCGAGATTTCTAGGTCTAGAGCTAACGGAGAAGAAGAGAGCACACAGAAGTAACGGGGATCTCTACAGCTTGTAAACGGCGTCTGGAGTCTTGAATCGTTGCACCGTGGCCCCGGTGGTGGGGCTGCACGGCGTGACTGGCAGTGACACCGTACTGGTGCTGTGATTCCCCATCTGCGGGAGAAACTAATTAGCAAGAGCTACCGAGCCCAGTGTACTCAATGCAAGGCATCCTCAAAGGCATGTGGGGAAGCCACCGTCACCTCCCATCTGTGAGCGCTTCCCCGTCCTTTTGGTCTCTGAAATAAGCAGCATGTGGTTTGCAGCCCCCATGTTCTGCAAGAGCAGTCCCGCCTAACTACAAGAAGCAAACGTTAGATGTCGTGTCCTGGGAAATGCCAATCTGCATTACCATCGAGATCCTCAAAATCCATGCCAGATGTTAACAGCTGTGTGCCCAGAGGAGGAGTGAGGAGCCACGGTCGTGGCTGTGGTCATGGCAAATCATGTGGTGAGCATCTGTGTTTTTAGCTACTGACCTCTCTGTCCCACGTGTAACCAGGATCGTGCGGAAAATGGAAGCCTGGTGTGGGAGTATCTCACCTCTGGAGCACAGGCCCTAGCTGGTCGACAGAAAGCAGCTCTGCTGGTGGTAGCCAGGGTCAGTTACGGCAGAGCTGACGCTAAAGGAAAGGGACTTCTTTGCCGCGAATGCTCCCTCTGACCTGCCTGGGGCATGTTCCCAGCAGCACTGGAGATTTTTTTGCAAATATCTGCAAGGCTGTGACCAAGTTGGTGTCCATCTGAGCATCACTGGTGCATGACAACACTGCTCACGGTCCCAGCAGTGATCTCCTGCAAAGCTTGTCCACATACATTTAAATGTCCCTGGGCTTGATATGTACAGCTGCGTATGAGCTGCTGCTGATCCTGCTACAAAGCTCTTCAATGGCAGTTTATTCAGAGCAGGTTAAGTACTTGGACAATAGGATACAAATCCTAACTGCCTGCTTTTCCTGCTACCCATACATTTTTTTTCACCTCACCTTAAGCCTCTGTTCATTTCATTTGGAGCAGCCCACTTCCATCTTATACACTTTTTGAAAAAACAAGCAGAAACCTCGCCTCACGTTAGCTGGATTGTTTCTGTAAATGTAACTTTTGATATTAGCCTTAAAATTTTACTCTAGAGTTGTTTGCCACTGTCTGCATGATGTCTTTTCTGCAATTCATGTTATATGCTCCACTCTGTCCTATCATTTAATTTCAGGATCATTTTGTGTGTGACATTCACAAAACACAGCTGTATTATATCTAAATCTGCCTAGGCTCAAAGCCCAAAGAACCACAGTGTCCTTTGGTTAAAAATCATCTGGCTTACCCAGCAGAGATGCTTTTGCAGTCTTTTTTTAAAAAGTTGCTCTTTACGTTTGGGTTTTTTAAGTGTTATCTTGGAACAAAATGTCACCCTTTGTACATCAGAGCTCATCAGTACAGATCAATTTCTAGTCATAAAGCTTGAAATTGGACTCAAAGTCCTGAAAGATTTTAGAGCACTTAAAATGTTAAAAGCATTTGAATGGATTTCCAGGATCACTTGTTATTAATGAAGGTTTATTTTTACTGGAGAAATAGAGTGACTTCCGGTCATAGTGGTACAGTAAACTTTGCTAGTTACAAAAAGTAGCAAAACTGTATTTGTTTCAAGCAGAGGCTAAAGAGCTCAAAATATGGGGCTGTTCTGGTCATTCTTTTTCAAACTCAAAATAAATTTGTGAACATTTTGATTCTACCATATGGAACTTTCACTTATGGAGTTAAACTAGTCATAGCGCAGACCCTGTCCCTCCATGCAGACAATATTTCATCATTTCAAATCTGTTTCCTACCAAATCTTCCAAAGCTCAAAAACGTGGTACATCAGCTGAAACTGTCAATATTGGCGACGTTTTAGATGGTCTGACATGAGGCATTTGCCACGCTATAAATACCTTATAAATGTTGGCCTGTTAGGCTCTGCCTAGTTTTATTTAATAATGGAAGCCAGCATGGAAATATTTAAGTTATTAGAAAATATCCCTGGATTTTACAAGCCTGGAGTATAAGAGATAGTTCATAGTATAATTTTTCCCGATGGCACTGTTACTTTTAATGACTGTGTGTGTGATGCAACCCGTCGGGTCAGCGAAGCCCAGCCTGGCTTGAAACGTTTGTGCTGCTGGAACGAAAGGACCGTATGCCCACAGGTGATCTCAGAGGGGTGAGCACCGCAGCCACCCAGCGTACCCGGCCCTGGAAATAAAACACATTAACCAGGTCCGGCTGTGCTTCCTTCCTTGCCTTGTAGAATATACAATATTTATGATTAAGCTTTGTAAAGGAAAATCAGAGCAGTTTCTGTGCTCGTTCGAGCTGCAGAGCCTTATTCTGGGTGATTCATTCATTGAGTCAGGCAGCCATGCACGCAGTCATTCATAAGTAATGCCACGCTTCCCTTCAGCATGCAACAATGATTTACCTCCCTGCTGCCTTTCAGTGTTTGTTCAGCAAACACACTAAGCTACAGAGTTCCTATTTCAAGCTCTACCCTTATTTTTAAAGAAACAGCGTTATCCAAATGCACGCAGACAGGGTGCTGTGCAGACAACCGAGCACGAATGTCGATAAGAAATGGCTACAAGCCACAGCATCCCTCCCAAAATAGTCTGTCTTTCCTCGGCATCCATGAGTAGAGGTTTGTACCTACGAGCAAGATTTCAGCTCCTTTTACACTCATGCCTTGCCACAAGTAGGCCAATAAAAACAGACCCCTTCTAACATTCACCAGGACTCCTGGAAGAGGACGGGTAACTCACCCTCCCCTCGTGCAATAAAACCTGGAGTGCCAGAATTTGGGTTTCTGTTATCAGTAATTTTTTTGCTCATTTCAGCAACTGACAGGAAACAAAAACATACAGAAAATCACAGACCAAGGAAGAGCTTTTGACCCGTGCGTTTTTAAGGGGCTGTGAAGAATGGAGATCTGGCCCCATTGCAGATTGGGCAATAACACGTGCTTGATTCTTGTAAAATCATAGCATGGGGGATTGCCCTCATTCAACTTTACACAAATAAAAGTGAGGCACTAGTCTAAGCTAATCATTTTAGTACCCTCCCCACTTGGAGTGAGAGTAAGTTTACGTGGGATGAAAGCACTGGATGACACTGCCTATATGATCCCTCATTCTTCTGGCACCCGCAAATTTCTGTTTATAGTGAAATTACAAGGTCAACGTAAGTAAATATAGACAAATACACAGCTCACGGCAACTATCACAACGAACAAAAGCCAGTGTGCAGATGCACTTTGGGTGAAGCAAAAGGGTTATGCAGCACGGGTGCCTCCTCCCATTTTTGGGAGGGGAAGAGATTTTTTTTTCCTCATTTCTAAATAGACTTCTGACCCGAACATGTTCCAGTTGAGAAAGCTGGCCTTAAACAATGTTTTATTTCATGTAAATCCAGAGGAGAAAAGTAACTGAAAGTTAAAAAGATTTCTGGGTGTGACATGTTCATACATCCCAAACATCTGGGGTATCATAATTAGAAACCCTTTCTGGACATATTTTCATTAGTCACAAAAAAAGACAACTCATTTTTTCCTGTTTTCTCAAGATTTCAAAGCTCTACGCTGTATCCTTAACATAAGTCATTAAATTATGTTTCAAGCTTGAGGAATTTCATGCTTTGAAATTCTTTTGAAGTTGGCAGATCATTTTATTTTTCTGTTGTTGGTTGGGTTTTTTTAATTTTGGTTCTTAAAAAAAGGAACTTCAGTTTATCTTTCATTGTTGTTCTCTTTTATAGCTCATCAAAGGACACGCTTACGAAAGGGTACATATTCATGTTAAAGAATAATGTTTTGAAAATCTCTGCTGTATTTTGAAATCCTTGGTAACAGCAGGACTTTAAAAATACCTGTTTACATTATTTACCCTTCTTCTTTTTAATCGGATTTTCAAGGAAATTAAAATTGTTTTCTTTGAATTTTTGTTTCTTTATTTTTTTAATGTATCTAACATATTGCACCAGAAAAGCAGTAATATTCGTCCATGTAATTTTTAAAGGAAAAGCGAATTTTCCACTAAGTGATAAATTCTATAGAGC
Source organism: Astur gentilis (assembly GCF_929443795.1). Classification (NCBI taxonomy): domain Eukaryota; kingdom Metazoa; phylum Chordata; class Aves; order Accipitriformes; family Accipitridae; genus Astur; species Astur gentilis. The sequence goes on from NC_064913.1 coordinate 11,088,753, forward strand.
GGTTGGCTAATGCAGAAAATGTTGATTACTTGTCAAAAGAATCAAACACCCCCAAATCTGAAATGCTTTCTTTGGTTGTGGTACTTTGTTTCTCTGTGCTTACAAGTTTTGAGTCAGATTTCATCCAAGTAATTAAATCAAATACACACGCTGGAGCTGTGAATGTTTCATTTTTACTTTAAAGGATTTCAGCCCCAGTTTGTGCCAGAGAAGCAGCCCTGCATTGCAATGAGTATATGGCACCCAAGTCTCTGAAACGGATCTCAAACCGATACATAATGAAACAAATCAAGGGACATAGCAAAACCAGAAGGCTGTGGATGGGTTAGGAGAAAGATGAGCCTTGTAATGTAGCCGTGAACATGGGATTCCACTAGACTCATTGGGACTCAAGATTTATAACCCCACATACTTTCTATAAACTTCTCTGGACTCTGATTGCTCATATGACCAAGTATTAGAATCCATTATACTTGACCATAACCACTTGTCCAGGACAAAGGGCAACACCTTGGTGCACAGCAGTTATATTTTTAATTCAGTAGTACTATTATGTTATATAAAGTGATAAATGTTACAGCAAATGCAGTAGCTCCTTTTCCAGCCAATATTTTGCACCCAACCTGGCCACTTCTCGACATAGCTGGGTACAGACCTACAGTTAGAGCATGGAATGTAACCTCTTCCTGATTAAACATTTTACAAATAAATATTAACCCGACAGGGTTTTGGCATACTGATTTTACATACCCACCTGATCAAAGAGGCTAGTGTTCTGTCTGTGCTTGAGACAGAACAGTGGAAAGAGCAGTGGAAACACAATCAACTCCCAGGGTCTTTCCTGACATTAATTAACACTAAAACACAACCATTATTGTTAGTATAAAGCAGCAATAACCTGCTCTGTGGTTCAGTGTGGAACCTTGAGTGAGGCTGGATGTCCTGGCATAGGAATGACTGGACAAGATTTAGGTCCTCCTAAAAAACCTCAGAATTATAAATGATAAAGAATCAGAAATTTCATAATTATCTGCATTTTTCAGATGAGGAAATGAGGCAAATGAACCTAAAGCCTGCATCAGCACTAGGAACTGAACCCGTAGCCTGTGATTTCACTAAATCGCTGTTTGGCGGGTAGTCTTCTGCCAGACGGTCACCTATGTAGGCCAGTGCCGTAACCCCTGCCATTACCATTTTCTTTTCCACTTCAATTTTAATTGCCTTTGTTCACCTTTCTGACACCTCAGCAGTGTCCCGCTCCTGTTCCGAGCTTGTGCTCTTCCTAGTGTGGATGGCTGAGGAGAAGTTGTGGCCGAGTTAGCCGAATGCAAATCTGCTGCTTTTTTACACAAGAGGGAAGGAGCCTGCCATAACCGAAACAAGTCAACAGCCGGTATTTCCTTCCTCACAAAGGCCCTGCTCTTCTTCTTTCTGGGGCAAAGTAGACTGTCTGCACTAACTGGAAAAAAAAAAAATCTCTGCTTTCCATGTACTGCATGAAGGTGTAGTCCTGGAAACACGAAACTCATCTACGAGATAAAGGTCTTCAGCGGGATTGTGCTGGGGTGGACCACCAACTATTAAAACTACTGGAACTTGTTAGTTTGTGCTTGTACTGCAACGAGTGGCCCTTTATTAATTTGCTGTGTGCTGTCTAAATCTCAGGTTGCCAGTCTTGTGGAGCAGATGTTAGTTTAGGGTTATTACTCCGGACAACACAGGGGGCATCATATCCTCTTCGGAAGCCTGACCACAACAAAGAGAATGAATAATCAGCAGTATGAGTTTACAGAATGAGCACGTTCCATATGCCAACCCCCCCCAGAAGCACAAACAGCTCAGTCATCAACGCGCTGCTCATCAGGGCATTTCCAAATAACAGCTCCTCTAAGAACCAGGATATATTATGGGTTGAATGGCATTTCTGCTCTACTTTTCTCTTTCACTTTGCATCCACTCAGGCACCTTGAAGCCACATGTAGAAGCTGCAGTGACACTCGCTGGAGAAGGCTGAGCTGATTACTTTCTGCTTCATGGGCTGCTGAGACTCCAGGCACCAGGTTCTTTATGGTACTGATTACCCTTGCATTTTAGCCCATTAAGCATTCCATATCTGCTGAGCTATCCAACTTTTATTCAGAAAGCTAAAAACCTGTGCCATCATCCAGCACTCTGCAGATGTCCCAGATATTACAGCAGCACAATCACTCTACTGTTTAGAGTACTTTGTTCCTGTCCCTGTGAATTACGGGGTGTCACATCATGGCATGTGTTGCTAAAGTAGGAGGTTACCCAACATGACATGACATAATGGGATACAGCCTGCGGGTCCAGGGAGAGGGTGGGAAGGGAAATACAACTAGACCAATGTCTGATGAAAAATCAGTGACCAAAAATTTAGCCGAGCAGTTACTTGCATCTTACCAGATTATTCAAAGAAAGAATCAAATTTTTGTTGGACAGTGATCTAAAAGCAAAGTAATTTGATTACATAGCTGTAAAAAATTAGACTCAAAATCTTTATTTGTATTTCAAATAGCTCATAACTTCTGCTGATCTGAAAGATGCCTTCACTTCATCAGCATTAGCAGCCTCTATAAATTGAAATGTTCTGCAGAAGCCTTTCAGTTTCACCAGAGTTTGGAATAGACATGGGATGGGTTTCAAAACCCATAGGTCAAAAACACGTGTATGATTTCTTGTCAAGCTCATCTCTTCCCACTCCTCCCAGTTCTGCAGCAAAAGGCTCCTGAGATCCACCAGTCTGCCCGGGGTTTGGAGCTCCTCTGGCCTTCAGAGATGATTTCGGCACTTGTGGTTCTCACTCCATGGCAGATCGGAACCAGATGTCAAAGTGCCAAAATTTGTGGAATGGCTTTGCCTTTCTCCACACTACTCCACTCAAATGTTACAGGAAGAACCAAATTAACTGCAGAACCACTGTTGCAATGACACAGAAATTCAATTCCTTGGGAGACATTTAGGGTTTAGTCACACATCAGGCTCCTGTCCCTCTTTTTCTCTCTTCACCTACATGTAAGTACGCTCAGAAACAGGCAGTGAGGAGGAGTGTCTCAAGAGAGGCATACATTAGCCTGCAGCCTTACTGTTCTCGAGGGAGAAGTACTTTTCCCGTCCTAGAATAATTGTTTTTAATTGCAAAACATCCTCTGCCTAAATAAAAATAAGATTTCCCCTTGGTAGACTCAGACAGGTCAATGATTATTTATTATTTGCAATGCCATTACACATAGGAACTCGATCATGAATCAGAATCCCAAGGGCCATCTTGCTACATATAGGTGAATCTGAATGTACTGTTTCATATCCTTCTGTTTCTGAATAGGTTTTTCGATAAGTGGGTCATGGAATTAGAGAAACGGGTGCAGAAAGCAAAGAGCACTGGAAAGTCATTTTCTGCAAAGTGCTTGTCTTCTATTAATGTGGTAATTGTCCCATTGAGTGTTTTTGAGCAATATGTACAGGGTTAGTTTCTGAGAGCAAAAAAAGGAAATTGAAGAAACATTTCAAATGGCTGAGAAACTTTCAGAGAACAGAGAACAAACAAGAAACTTTTGCCTGATAGTTAAGAAAATGTATTATATCCTGTAACGTCACTGGATGCAAAGTTTATGTTCTTTTTAGGTACAACCCTTATTTCAGCTCTGGTTTTAGTATTTTCTGATAAACTTTCAGAACAAAAATCAGGATTGTCTTCCACGATTTATCAGATCGCTGGTACCCAACCTTTTCTTGTAGCTGTTCACTTGTTTCTGAAAGGTCACTCAGAACAGAAGAGCTGTGTGGTGGTGTGTCCCTGCACAGTTGACGAAGACGTCTTCTCCTCCACTCCAAACCTCCCAGCTCCACCAGGCACACACCAGAAAGATTCGTTCTAGCTCCCTGTCTAACTGCATCACTACAGGAACAGAAAAATCTCTTCCCAAACACTGATTATCTCCAGAAAAACAGTTTGGTCATGGTATGTTTTCCCTGAAATCTAAATGTTTAAAAAATCAGTCCAGTAGACCTCCAAAGTCTGCCTGTGAGGGCACTGTCTGATGACTCACACTCATGTTACAGATGACAACTAAGACGGAACAGAATCAGCAGTCACTGCGTCTTTGCTGAGTTCAGAGAAAACTCGGAAATCATAGCTCTGGGTATGAAAAAAACATAAACAAAAAAGCAAAGTAAATCCCCCTACACCCTGCAGACAACCAGCTCCACTCAACTTCAAGAAATTATTAATGGATGTCTTCCTAGACAGAAGTTAAAAATGCATTTTAAAGAATAAGGGGTAAACTCAGTAGTATTTTATGCTTACTGGGCTAACCTCACCCCTCTTAACTTTGCTTTTGTGTGAATGTTTATAGTAGACATCAGCTCTGTTTTTCTATATTTTCCCATCTATTTGCCAGTTGCTGTGTGAATCTTTGCTGTGTTTTGAAAAGACGATTTAGCAGGATCAACCAGATGTTCCTTCTGGGTTGATTTTTCAGCCTGGGCGAGCGGAAGATGAATTTTGGTCCTGTGGCTCTGAACACATTTCCACCCTTCCTTACACGCAGCCCCTCCAATGACGGGGAAAGATTCTGTCCTCCCAACAAGCGTCTGAGACTGAACACTGAAAGAGGAGGGCCAGGGGCCAGGGACATACAGCTCCCCAAATTTGGAGTCAAGGAAGGAATTTCTTCTTGTTTCAGCTTCCTTGGGAGATTGAGAGGTTGAGGGAAGTAAATTAATTTGCCTTTTTATGTAGCATGGTTCACCAGCTGCTGTGAACTGGGTATTTTGAAAATGATGCTTTTTTTCCAGCAGTAGTGACATTTTAGTCTTTTGTATCTTCAGACAATGGCAAGTCTGGTGGGTTGGTTTGTTCGGTTGAGTTTTGATCAGACTGATGCTTTCATAGGTGTGGAGGGCGTTGTGTTGGGTCAGGTGAAGGTGGTACTGGATGAAAGCCCAGTAGCCAGTTCCCAGCAATGGCCCATCATGGATGTGTAGGAGAGAATATAAGAACAGGATAAGTGTGTGTAGATTTATTTCCCCACAATACTTGCCCACCCTGTGGAAATCTACCATGCAGGGACTTCTTGAACCAGAAACACTATCTTTGTATTTAGTAACAATCCAGTCTCACTGGATTTTTATTTAATGAATTGGATGTATACGATCTCTTCTTGAACATCCCCAACACATCCACAAGTGGCAAGGAAGTCTGACAGTGCCTATGGGCATAAAATTTAACAAATTGGATAATCTTCAGTAGTTTCTTGAATTTAAAAGTTGGAAGACTTTTCCATATCAGTGTTAAGTGGCATCTTATGGCACCCTCCAAACCAAGGACAAAAATTTAGTGCCAGCAAAATTCATTACATTCCATTTCTTTGCTTTAAAAAATAAAGAATTCTTCAGTATCTGTGTTTTCTCTGTAAAGCAGTATAGAGAAGCCTTCTAAGCTTACACACATGCTGTATTTGTTGCTTTTCATATTCTCATTACAGCATAATATAATCAAATCATTCCCCCACTCTTTTCTTTTGGTCACATGCAGATTCTGTATGGACTTTTCTTGGATCGTTTGGAGGAAATTCTTATTAAACAGGATGTGCCTCTTCCTCAGGGTGACAGGTTATATACAGAGATTTTTCATCAAAATGAAAACTGCTTCATTTGCTGCCAACCATATGTAAAGCAAGAAGGGAAGTCTGGTCTTAGTGACTCCTAGGAGACTGAAAATGGAGACTAAACGGAAAACACATACATTATAAATGTTCTTTTTAAAACACAGTTTTACAAGACTCTCAAAATGTAGGGAATTGAAAAATATATTCAAACAAATAGGAAGTCAGGGATGCAAGCTTATACAGTTTTGAAGATGGTATTATGAAGATAGATTGGCGGATTTTAAGTCTAGAAGGGGCAGTAGTGAACACTTGTCTAATATCCTGCATACTACGGATGGACAGATGGGTGGGAGGAATCCCCTCCTGCTTTAAGTCCGAATTTATTCAGAGTGACAACGATTGGTCATTGATGTGCAGCTGATGATCTGAAGGGTTGGCTGGCTTGGGAAAAGAAGTGTGTGAAATTTTACAGATGTTTTTAAACAGGCCTTTCTAGTGTCCAAAGTACCTAAAATAACCATTTTTTTCCCAGAAAGACCAACTTGATCCCAAATGTTGATGATAATGCTGGATCTCTAAAGCCTTCATTTGATATATTTATGTCCTGTCATTGTTAGTGATGTGGCCCTTTGTGGGTTGAGGCTTTCATTTCTGAATGTAGCTTCTTTGTTGTGGTAGATCAGTATTAATTTTATTATATAGTACCACTGATGGAAAAGACCTCTAATTATCTATCTTGGAATTCTTTATCCGGGGTTTAAAGGCTTGCTATAAACTTATCCTAGAGAGTATGGAAAAAACACATGGCAAAAGATAAAAAGCAGATCACATTAGTGGGTTTGAGAGTGTTGTGTGATCTTCCCTCTTTTTGTATTTTGACTGGATGTTTTTTGTTTGGTTTGATGTGAAGTGTGGCGAACTTGAAAAAAAGTAAATCTTGCCTTGAGATGGGAAGAATACTAAAGAGGCTTTTAGATCAAGCCATCAATTACACAGCAAGATTTTTTGTATATTTGTCTATTCTCCGGAATATTTTCATGTATCCTGCTATTACTTTTTTTAATACAGTGAAAATACATAAACTTTTGCAGATTCTGATGCAAAATCAACAAGTGTCCTCACTTTAAGACTTTCCCTTTGGGAAAGGAAGTGTTCTGGGCAAGCCTAATACAAACCTTGAAGATTCAATACTGACCACTACACAAGTTGGATTGATGCAACTGGTTTTTTTAGACTGTGTAGCATTTTTGTCTTTATGCCATACTACTGGTGTTGTGCAGTGCTAAGCTGTGCTGTCTGAATCTTTCAAGACACTGATGATGCCAAAGAACTATTGCAATGACCCTGCCTCTTGCAGCGACGCTACACCTCAGACAAGCATCAGCAGGACTTGGGTTACGGTGGTAGGAGGCGAGGATCTCCTGAGGAGTCGGCTATGCCTTAGACTATATGATCCTTCTGCATGTGAGGTCCTGGTCCCACATGCCAAGAGGACTACTTCGTCCTACAAGGAAGGCTGCTTCAAGAGGACACCAGTAGTGGGATCCCTTTCACGTCGCTCATGATCCCCATCCTGCCTCGTCATTGACTCTCCCGAGCTCCACAGATTCCCACACGCATCAGATATGCAACAACTTTGCTCTGCTCGGGCACTTTGCTAGATGAAAAGTGGAAACTGGTTAAGTAAGGTGGTGTTGGGGGTGGCAGGATGCCACCTCCGCACCACTGAAACGGATGCTGTAGAGTAGCAGGGACACAGTGGGGCTGGCTACTGGTGCTGCTCAGGATCAGGCAAAGCAGTGCTAAGCAGAAGACACTTTCACGATGCCAGCCTTGTAACGCTGGTATTTGGGGTAACACATGTATTGTAATTCATGGGACAGTTGGTCTAACAAGCACTTGCCATATTGCATCTCTCTCTGTTCTGCTCCCCAGTTCTGGCAAGTGAGAGCCGCTGTGCTCCCTCTACAAGAGGTTCCACAAATATGTTACAAGTTACCCTGTAAAACAAATATGTTTCCTTCTTTGCCCTAATTTGGTACTTCTGTCGTCATTCAGGTCAAAATCTGTTCCTCTTTCTCACAGGATCAATAAAAGTCACCAGGAGAAGTGTCCTACACAGCAAAGGACGTGAATCCTGCACCCAACTCTCAGCTTAGGGCAAAGTACCGGTGAACACAAAGAGCTTGTATACAAGGGCATTTTCACTAGCAAGCGGACAAGGATCTCACTTTCCAGAGTAGTCCAGCAACCAAGAGTAAATACTTTTCAGAGCCAAGGCGCTAACCCGTTTCACTAACTTCACTGGGAGCTGGCATTTGCCTGCATCTCAAAAAACAAATGGGGGTGGATTTGAACCTGAGATAGCAAGTGGTTTAAGTTGCCTCTGTTTATTTCACACTTGAAGCACTATCTTCCTATGATCTGTACCTAAGATAAATTGTTCTTCTGTGAGCACGCTACCTAACACTATTGCTCAAAACAACTAAAGGTCAAGTTAGAAGACAATAAAATACATCAATTCAAAACACATTAGCAGTTCAGAAAGTCAAAGGTATGGAGATCTGTGGGGTTATTGTGGGGGAACACAACATTTGAGGTTACCAACTAAACACCCAGCCTTTGGCCGAATTATGTTCAAAATTCCTCTGTTGGCTCATGCACCGGAGCAGCGATCACTATTTAGGAAAAATAAAAGGTCAAAATGCTAAAAGTTTTAGTGACAATAACTCATGCTCAATGGGAAGCTAACTAGCTATTTAAAAAGCACTTTTTATTCTGTTCCCTATCAATATGCAAATGTTAGTCTTAGAGTGCTGGAGAGCCATAATTCTTAACAGAGGGAGATTTTCCCAACATGAGAAATTGCCCAAATTATATTCCAAGAGCCCTATGAATAGGAACCATGAAAAAATTGCCATTGTAATCTACAGGCAGTCAAACCACCTTAATTACTTTAATGTAAGGCTCAAGCCCAAAGTATTTTATATTACTTTTTTTTGGAGGGGTGAGAGGAATCAGTGCCATTGTGTCTGTATGTGTTGAAAGCACAGAAGCTGCAGAGAGCCATTGACCTACTAAAAGGCGTCAGATTATGTGTTATGAAGTGCTTTGAACATTTTTTTAAAGCCAACACCCAGCTCTGTCCTCGGGGTGAGAGCCTAACGCAACAAGTTGTCATTCCACATCGCAGCAGTGGGAGGAATGATTCCTGATAGCAGTTAGCCCCCAAAGTGGGACACAGAGTCTTTCGGAAAGCCTTTGCCCTGGGATGCCATAGTAGTTCATCTTTATAGCGCAGCTTTGCTGGGTGTCAGAGAAGGTCCAGCTGAATAAGTGAAACCACAGTAGCATAGCCCATGCACAAAATCCAGCTCACTTGTCGAAATTGCAAGGAATCAGGCAAGGATAGGAGCAGGATTTCTGAATTTCTCCCATCGGGACACGTGGGAGAAACTGGATGCGAAACCTCGCTCTTTGCCTTCAGTGCGAAGAAAATCCATGCTTGGAGGTGGCTACCGCACGGCAGCAAGTGCTTAGCTATCTTGCAGCATGATCTGCATGGAAGCAAAATATTGTAGTTTTCTCCCCTGATATAAGCTTGGCATGCCAACCACAGACCTACTGTTCACAGCCCCGTGGTGAAAAATGTTTCTGCTACCATTAGTGACAAAGTTTGAGGCTTCTGGTATTTGTGAAGACAGGGCAACCAAACGCTGTTTTGAGTAGACAAAACCAGATGCACTAGCACAGGCTTTTATTTTATTTTCAAGTCTTTGGGAAGAAAATTATTAGGAAATAATTCCATTGCCACAATTTTCCAGAACGCTTTCTCCTAACTCATTCCTGTGCCTAAGTTACTCTGGCTGCTGCTAGTGGAAGTTGCATCAGCAGCCTCAGGAGCAAATTAGCAGCCTTTTTCTCACCTCCAGCAGTTGATTTCTGTGTCTTTTAGCAAGCTGTGCTCTATTATAAATGTAACCGGAGGTTTTTTTCCCAACTGAAGCCTCAGCGTACCCTCTTCTGCCACAGACGTACCTCTGCAGCGCAGCATCCTGCTGTCTGGCCTGCGCCTTCAGCAGGGAGCAAAAGCAATGGTGCTGGCAGCAACAGCAAAGCACATGGGAATGCTGGAACAGGGACAATTATGCTAAAGATAAACGAATTTATACAAAACTAGTGTTTTCATAAAACGTACTGTAACAAGGATGTTCAAGCCAAACAGGACAAAGACATTCTGGCCTAAAATTACGTTTTGCCTCGTAACCACAGTACTTGAATATTTCCTACGGTTTTCTATGAGAAATACTGGTGCTTAAGCATGATGGAAGATAGCAATGGGTAAAATACTCTATTTGTGAATAGAAAGAATATTTATGCTACAATACAGTGACAACGTTATTTCAGGGACTAGATAAATAACCCAAGGCATTTCCAGAATAACACCTCTCCAGTCATCCAGACTCTTCTTAAATTGGATGAGCACCATGCTGACAAAAGCTCACTATGTCCCTTTGAAAATCACCCTCGAGTCAATGGGCTCCAATGAGTTGCAGACCAAACTACTGCAGTAGCAGCTCCCTGTGCAACACTCTCCACAGGACAGAATTTTACAGGTATTTTGCTTTTCTGTTTGCAAGCACTTTTGATTAAAATTTACTCAAGGTCTTTTGGTCATTTGGACAAGGCATTGGATTTATAAATTATATAGCGCTCTTCCTGCCACACAAGCTGATGTTTGATCATTGGCCCGTGCCTAAACAGCGATGTTAACCTAAAGCCCCTGTATTCTTTTCTCTTCATGCGTGATTCTTGCTCACAGAGCTTCACGCAGAGGAGCTGAAAAGAGGATTTCCAGTGAAAAAAAGAACTTCCAGAAGCAAACAAACCCAGAGCCTTTAATGCCAGAGCTGTCATTATAGAAGAATAAAACAAATGAACCTAGGAATATTTTACACAATTTACAGTCTTAATGCTTCCAGTGAGGCCAAACGAATAGTCTTGAGAGACGTGGTCCACGCATTCAGTCTTCCAGTTAACCTCCTATGAATGATCAGCTCACTGTTGCATATAATGGAGATACCCAACTGGTCTTTATTTACATTAATTAGTTGTATCCGAAGCCATGGCTAAATGCACATTGAATATCAGACTAAACTCTTAAGAGGCAATGTGATCTACCAGATAAGGCACAGGAACAGGATCCAGAAGAACTGGATTCTGCTCCTGGATGACTCCAAGGTATCTAGCTCTCCCATCTGTGCCTCAGTTACTCAATTAGTAATGCAAGAAAGCAACTTTCTCTGCATACCAAATCTCAGTGTTGCCGCTTGCAAAACGTTTAGGGTGTAACTGCCTCTGCACATCAGAGAATGGCAATGGGATGTCTTTGTTTCAGGAGTGATTAGCGTTAAGTGCAAGTGCCTCTTTATTGGTCCCCTGGGCATGAATGACTAAGCCACTGAGGTACCGAGAGGTGTATATTGCAGTATAATTAGCCTCTTCTGCTCTCTATCAGCAATGCAACCCTTTCCTTGTATGTCAGTGACCTGCGTCCTTGTTTCAGGAAAACCCTCTCTCCCTGCAGTGGTTGTCAAGACCTCCTGCAGAAGCAGGGAAGGTTTTAGTGTTCAAGGCATGGGGAGCTCAGAGAGGAAGAAAATAATTAGATACATTCGCCTACATGAAAATACAGATACTGAGCCGAATGGACAAACATTCCCTAACTAATTTTACTCGAATCTCAAAAGCTAACGGTTGGGAACAGCTTGTTGCATTATGGTCCTGCTTCCAAACAAACACTACGTACAAGGGTTGCTGGAGATCACTTTGTCACAACCTAAAGTTCGTGACACACTTCTACATCTCCTTCAACTAGTGATAATAGTCACAGAGTGTGCCTCCATCACTCTTTCATAGGATGCCTGCAGATTACTTTATCCTGGCTTTCCTCTGTACTGAGAAAAAGAGGAGCACTTTCAGCTTTCAGGGAAGGTGGGATTTGGTGCTCTGTTTTAAGCATAGTGAAGTTTTGCTTCCAAAGCTGCTACTTCAACTGTATCACTCCTCTTGGTCCATCCCTCCATTTATTCCTCTTTATCACCTAAACTAATTTTGTTTCATTTTTTTGGCCCTGCTTGACCAATATGTGTCATTTATTTTGAAGAAGATTCCTGCCCTTAGTCAAACCATGGTACCAGGGAATATCATCAACTTTCTACTTTTTTTTTAATATATACTCTTGATTTTTCCCTCTGTCCACTGTGTTCCACAGGGTGGAGCTCCTTTAAAGCATCCTACGAGCAAATTCATTATCCACCCTCGAACTTCCCTTTTCTGCCTATAAAAAATGTTACAACATTTACTGTGCCATACATTTCAATACCAGTTTGAACCTGCAACAGAGACCACCGCCACTAAAAAAGGCGCTTCCCTCCCACCCATACAGATCACTCCTTTTTGCCCTTTTCTGCTCCCCTGATTTGTGCCAGCAGAAACAGTTGTGTGGCAGCACAGTGAAGAGTCAGGAAGTTGACATGGGTAAAAATAACTATATTTTGCTCAGTTAGCTGTTTTCTGCATCAATGCTTGTGCCGGGCTAGACTAGCTGGTGAAGGGAGGGGGCACAAGGGATGCAGAAGCCAGAATAATCAGCCGGAGAAAAAGACAGAGCAGAACTGCCTCTTTTGGCAGTGCTACTGGTTTCTGCTGGCTTAAACTGCTTGTAAAGCCATGGTACCAAGCCACTGGCCCCACTGCCTGTTATGCAAAGATGTATCGCCTCGCTGTTTCCTTGTACCCCTCTGTCTCTCTGTCTCTGGCCTTCTGACCGTCTTTTGTTCTGCCCGTTGGCACAGTGGAATTTGTTGGATTTTGTGTGGTGATGCCAAAAAATGTTATAATAGTTACAGTAATAGCAGCAAATACGTGTAGTAGTAAGAGAAATGCTTCAGTTTACCTAAAATGATTTTTCACTCTTTTTAAAAAATCATAGTATTTCCTCACAAAGCAAGAATTCTGGTTCATATAGTTCTTTTGGGCATAGATATATCTTGCTGCAAAGTGAAAAAAATCTCCAGAAGTCAGGTGTGCCTGCACCAAAAAAAAATATTTCCTAATAGTTTGCCTCTCCCTGCTCAGGGCTGTTGTCCGCCTCTCTCTTGCAGAACTTTTTTCTAACTTTCTTTAAAAGCTACCAGCAGTTATTCTTTTGAGACAAAATGTTATCCTTCTGAGAGAGACAGGCAAGTCTTGTTGCCTTGGAAAGCCCTTTCCCACAGACTCCACCGGTCTAAAATATTCCTGAAAGGGCTTTAGCGAAGAAACTTCTTTTCTCACTTCCCCTCAGCTGTTGTCTCTCAGCTGCCTGTGGCTTTGAAGACCCAGAAGGCGAAACAGTATCTAGAAGCACTTCCACATGGCAGCGTCAGGAGCGAAGGGCCCTTTTCGGGATGAAATAGCAGCAGAGGAAGCACGCAGATCTGATGGAAATCCTGGGGAACTCGAGGCATCTCCAGTATCTTCAATATTCTTTACTCCCTTCCTTCCTGATGACGGGAACAGAGTCTCCCCAGGTCCCGCAGTCCCCTGGGAGGATTCCCAGGGCTGGAAAGTGACCTCTAAAATCAGCAAAGACAGGTTTATCAGCAGGACATCCTCGTTCCCTGGGAATGACGCTTTGGAGAGCCATCCTCTCGTTGGCTTGTCTCCTCTTCTGACTCCCATACCTCCTGCCTTGTTTGTGCAGCCTCACCTTATCGCCAAATAACTGCAGAAGTGGTGACCATGCGTCAGGCCAAGAGAAGATGGCTGCGAAGCTCTTAGAGGTGTACAGGAATCTCTTTCCTCTCCGTCTTCAGGGGAGAGGTGAGCACGGATCATTTTCTTTGGGGTTGTGAAGAGCCCATCACGTTGCTGCACCCCAGGTTTAGCATGCTGTACCGACGCAAGGCTGGGCTCGTATTAGCACTTGTTGCTGTCCCTATACGAGCACTTTGGTTTGGGGTGTTAGCACGCCATTGAAGCGATTTCCCTGAATGTCCACATTTGCCACACACTGATTTGGCCCCAGAGCGGTTCTGGTGCCCCTTGTCCAGTTTCCTCCTGGGGAAGACTAAATACCTGTCCTTCTATGTGCTCCAAGTCCTAAATCAGACAAAAGGGTCCAGGCCAAAACCAATTCTATGGGCAGCTTTGAATCGCATGTTCTGGGGACGTACGGTGCAGTGACAAGACAAAATCCAGTCCCAAGTGAATCCCCTGAGCCGCATAACATGAAAGTGTAAGGGCCTCCGTGCCACCTGTTTCTATATAATAATCCAATTCTCTTGTGCCAAGTCGCTTGCTAATGAAGACATAGCCACTGTTGTGTGATTATATCCTCACTAGTTTTCATCATCCAGGCATGTGTTTCTTACATTTCCTTCTGTTCTCCTTACCAAAAGGCTTGATTGCAGAAAAACAGCATAAAGAAACCTGCTGTAAAACTGCCAAATTGATATGTACTTTGAACTGAATTTTGAAATATATTTGAAAACTTATTATTAAAATGTTTAAGGTTCTCATTTCTATCTTCCACTGATTGCTGACACTCTGTAGAAATAAACCCTCCTCCCTTTTACATGTTTTTTGATGATTTTAATAGCATTTTCTTGCTTTGTTAACAACCACATGAAAACTTGACGGGGCAGATTCGAGCACGGGCTATGCACACCTGGTTCTCTACGCAGGGTCACTAGGACCCTTGTGAAAACTTCCCCTGGGGTTTCCCCCTTTTTCACAAAACAACCAACTCATTTCTTGCTCTGCTAGGTTTTATATCAATATCTGATCTATGTTCGAAAACTCTCACATTTCTGCTGTTGCCTGAATGTCAGATCACTTTCTTCCCCCCCCCCCTCCCCCAAGAATTTATCACAAGAAACAGGCAGAGTACCAGGAGTGCTAATAATATTTGTCTAATAACTCTGTCTCAGTTGCACCAAAGTGATAAACCAGCAAACAGAGCGAGCACTCCGGCAAAAAGCTTGTCTTTGAAGGCGTATGATATCACGTCAAAACCAGCTGCAGAATATTTACTGATGGCTCAGAAATATTTCTCACCTCTGTCTAAACGTAGCACATTTGAAGCAAGAAAAGAGGGACTACATCACAGGCAGGAAACATTAAATATTTAATTACTTCTTTTTGGCACAAGTTGTACAGCCCCAAGCTTCTTATAATGTATAAAATAGAGTACACCTGTCATGTCTTGAATGAACATGAAACCGGGACTTGCAAAATTAAATACATCTGCAACAAAATGTCTCAGTTTCAAATTGGAAGTTATATTTGTAGTCGGTAGTCACGTAGTAGGGTAAGTAATATATGCATGTGTGTTTTTTAGTAGGTGGATTTCCGTTTCTATCTTCTGTCTCAGAAGCAGCAATAATATTTTGGCATAAGGGCTTATACTGGGGGTAGGACAATCAATATTTTTTAATTTAAAACACACCAGTGGTCCTAGTAGATTGATACAGAGGTATATTCTTTATATGACAGATAGAAACTACTTTTGCCCTGAAGGTCACAGGAGTGAGGACCGGTGGTGCTGGGCTCCAATCCTGGCTCGCATCCGCTGTAAAATCTTGGTCGAGACAAAGTCAATACTTTTAAAGCGTGTGAGTCTGGTTTTACTTCCCATTCCGAACAAGGTACACTTTGAGTGACCTAAGCACAGGTACCAGAAATTTAACTGGTAGAAAATGGGCCTTTGCCTAGAGTCATTTGCTGAGCTGAGAAGCCACGTGTGGGCATTGCCTCCAGCACCCTTCTTGGCGTAACCAGAACTCGCTTTGGTATCTTGGTGCTACGGCGGGCTGCACCTTGTACGCAGAGCAGCTCTGCCACGCACATGCCATAGAGCTGATCTGTACATGCCTTAAGGTAATTTGTTAGGGATTTCCTGATTTCCACACAGCCTAGTCAAAGCTGTAGCTTTGTCTGGGCTAGCAGACATCTAAAGAAGCATCAACACTGTAGCTGATAACATATGAAAGCAGAGAAAGGAGGTGCAGAGATAGTAAAGAAGTAGAACAGATTTGGTGACTAGTGCTAGAGAAAAACTGGAGATGCTGGTTAAGAGAATGCTTGGAAAACCAACACAACAGAAAAATCTTCTACTGCCAACAAGCACTGGTCTTGTTTTCCTGGAAATCAAGGAGCAGGGTTGTTTTCTATCTTACTCTTATTTCCTAATGTATGAAAAAGTGTTATAAAAAAAAAAAAAGAAAATCTAGGCTGGAAGGAACCTCTGGAAACCTTCCAATCTGACCTTTTGTTGAAAACAAGGCCTTAGACTAAGGCATTGAGCATTTTCACCCCTTCTCATGGCAACCTTTCCAAATGTCTGGGTTTTCTCTTCGTGATGAATATTTTCATAAGGCCAGATGGAATTTCCCCTGAAACAACTTGCTCCCATTGCCCCCTGTCCTGTCACCATGCATCTGTGTGGTGAGAGTACCTCTGTCTTCTCTGTAACCACCTTTTAGATTTTGGATGACTATGACTGTGTGTCCCCTAAGCCCTCTTTTCTCTCATCTGAGCAATCCCCATTTGTTTAATTTTTCTTCCTCTGATTATTTCTCCAGCTCATTAATCATCTTGCTGGCCCTTTGCTGGACCATTTGCATTTTTTTAACCTGTCTCTTGAACTGGAGGGACCAAAAGTAGACACACTATTCCAGGTGAGGCCTGGGAAATACTGAGTAGAGTGAAATGATCACATTGTTTGACCCTAAAGACGTTGGTGTTGAAAATACAAGACTTTTTCAGTTCTGCTGTAACATCTTCTAGTTTTGTCTTTCATTTTTCCATGTCATTCTCCTGGTTTCTCTATACTTCCATTCTGCTATATTTTCTTTTCATTCCAAGGCTAATTCAGGCTGACAACACTCATTGTGAAATATGAATCCTTCCCAGGGAACACAATGAAATTCAGAGTGAAATAGCATAGAAAGTTTTCAGTATATTCTCTTGGCAAAATGGAAGGCAGCTTTATAGCTTTTTAAATAATACAATGGAGAAACCATTGCTTCTCCTCCCAGCCAGTAGAGTCTTGCTAGAAGGAATTCATGTGTCATCAACTACAGAAATTAAATTTAACCAATTAACCTCCCCGGGCCTCTCTCAAAAATCAGTGGGAAGAAATAGGCACCTCCAGACTTGGGAAAAATAATAAGGAAAAAACCCAGAAAAATTTATAAACTGTTAACCTCTCTACAGCAGACTCGACGCAGGAGTGAGCGGTATTTATGACAGAAAGGGCATCATCCTTTTTGTAGGGATTCTTAATGCCAGCAAGCTGGGGGGTTGGCCCGTTCCTATTGCTGACAGCTCTGGAACGGCCGCTTTGGCAGAGCTGTGGCCCCCTGGCTCCACGACCGTCTTGCAATTTGGCAGCGGTGTAAATTAAATAGGGAGAAGAGTCAGCAGAAACCTGGGCACCTGTGGCAAGGCAGCGAGCCAGGGTGACTCGTGCGATCATCCAGTTTTGAAAGAGAACAAATGCGTCAGGAATTGGGAAGGCTGGGGTCCGAGAAATGTCTGTGGGGTGGGTTTTTTTCTTCATTGTTATTATTATAGCTCAAGAAGTAAAGGATCACTGGTCTCTTAATTTATCAAATATGTCGATTACTCTGTTTTGGCAGAAATGCTTGTAGTTCAGACATTGCTCAGCATTTACTGCCCTTTTCCTCTATTGTATCTCTCAAGTATGTTTTTATTCTTTGAAGGATAATGAGAACTCTCTCCTGGAAAAAGGGAAGTCGTGAGTGATAGAGCCACTGAAACGGTACCTGAGGTCGGCTTGGCAGCAAGCACAGCTGGTGAGCTAATAAAGCTGACATTTCTTGCGGATTCTTTCCATTGTGGCCATGTGATAAATGTCATCCTATACCATCTCTGATTCTTCACAGGGGAAATAGAATGTTAGAATATTTTTGGAATATGCCTCTGTCAGAACATGCTCACTCTCTACCTCTAAAACACCTTAACTGAATGCTAATTTCAAAGCCTGTAACGTATGACAAAGCGCATCTTGATTCTTTGGCAAGAATTGATGACTACGGGGGGCAAAAAAAAGGTGCTGATCCATTAGATCGACACAGAGGTGGAACACTATGGTATGGAGTATGTGGTCTTTTATCAATTAGATTTCATTAGGAAGGGTATTAGGTCTTTGAAACTTTGGTTCTATTCAGAATAACGGCAGAGTGTTGGTTCAGTTTCTGTGACGTTGCTAACATTGATTAGGCAGGGGCCTTGAGTTTTAAATAAACTGAAGAGTCTTTCAGGTTCTCCTAGAAGTAGATCAAATAAGAATGGCTTGAAAGAGCAGGCTGGAACATCACAGGGCTTTGCATCAGCGTGTTTCCATGGCCACAGTCAGGTAGTGAGGAATGCTTTTGTAAGCGCATCTCGATGTTCTTTGTGGACATCTCCCTTCTGGTGTCATATGGCTTTCTTAAATGCTATTTGTGTTTCATTCTGAATTGCTTTCCATCACACAAGTCAGGTTACAGGTAGGGAAAAAAACCATGAATGCATCTTGCCCAAGAGTTAACGGGACTTATATTTGGAGAATTCTCAGCAATCTTGGAGAAGGCAGTGACTGTCTTTGGCAAGGGCTTGGGCTGCCTAAAGTTGCTGGAGTAGCCATGCGTGGACTGATACCTTCAAGTGACTTGACAGTGACAGTGAGATCCTGTGCAGCTCTGTGTGTTGTCACATCACTCGTCTGACCCAGGTCCTGGATTTTCCTGTGCTGGAAATGTGGCTTTTTCTGTACAAGAGGGAACCTGAATGGTAGAGGCATTGCTATTTGTGTGTCCACATGACTTGGGCCCCTCTACCGTCTGCAAGGAGAGTTTCTGCAATGCACTGAGCGATGCCTTAACGTTCAGACAGCTATAGCATTCTTGCAGTGACCCCTTAAATACACACAACGCAGAGCTCCCTATTCCCAGCTTCACCTGCTCCTTGAGGAGAGTGAACAGAGGTTTGAACCTGCTTTGTGCTTGGAAGGAAACTGTCCCAGGTTTCGTATTCCAAAAAGAGTGATCAGCCACGCAGCCCTATCAGACCTGAGGGGTTTTCAGGTAATGATGCTGAGTACAGACACTTTGTTTCCACCTAGGTCCTAGCTAAGATGCCTAAACCCTCATCTGATTTAGCCCCCACACACTCACACCCCTTATAAAGCGAGGAACATAAATAACAAAAGGACAAGGCTTGCCGTGCAGTGCTACGCAAGCATCTGTATTTATTTGAGTCTCTCAACAGCTGTTGGCGAAACTCATCCAAAACTGCCCCAGCTGAAGCCTGAGCTCTGGACCAGAAGACAAATGCTGAGATAAAACCGTCTTTTGGGAAGAACCAGCCACTGAATGTCTAATTTAAAGACTTCTCCCTCCCCTGGGAATATGACAGTGGTCCTTAGTGAAGAGTAGGACAGCAGTGCCTGTCTGGATGGCAAGGTCACAGGTCTTTCCCGGTGCTGTCCTCTACAGCTGGGGGAAGTTAGCACCTAAGGTTCAGAAAATTATTAGTCCCTCCGCACATTACAGTCTGGAACTAACCGAAGTGAAGGTTTCTGTGTGAATACTGAAAATAAGTTTGTTTGCTTGTTTCGTTTTTAAGGTCAGTTGCAAATATGTTATATACATAATCCTTTTTTTTTTTCTTCAGATTCAGACTTCAGGATCTGCATGAAAGGTCTAAAATGCTTCCACTAAATACCAAGGGCTATAGGATAGTCTGTAGACCTATTACATTCCATTACTGTTCTCAAAAATACCTTCATAGACCAAGAGTGCTTAAAAATAAAGGAAGTGTACAACTTTTGTCTTTCACATAATATTTTTTTCCAAAAAAATGTTTGTTATTTTCCATAAATCTTTCAAATTTGGGGGAAAAAAATAATGGATATAAGACTTGTTGTTGAACTAAACACATTAGGAGTGCAACATAAACTGGCTGTTTCAGGGGAGCAGAGGGAAAAGCAAAAAATAGGGATTTTTTTCCTAAAGTAATAAAGCATACTGAACCCAAAGTCTATTGTGAACACTCCAGGTGGACAAATTCCTTTTTGCTATCCTGCATACAAACTCTATGAGCTATTGATAATGATTGCTAACTTTGTTATAGCACACTTTAAATCACTAACACGCTATAATTCTCTAATAAACTAAGAAAATAGCATATGTTCTCCCTCACCTGCTAAACAGATGGTAAGGAGTGTAAATTCATTTATTTGACTTTCTTTTTTTTATTGCTTTGGGCATCTTAAATTTAAATAATCAGATTCAAAGCACTAGCTTCAATCTAAAACAGGCATGCTTTGGAGAAAGGAAGGATCCTTTTTCAAAGGAAAAAAAAGGCTCTGGTAAACAGTAAGCAATTAGCCACAACATGCTACCAGGGATTGTTTAATTGAGGCTGCCATACTAAATTAACCAGATACATGCCCTTGGAAGGACTAGTAAAGCAGAATTACTTACAGATGTTTTCAATTATTCTGTATGAAACCATGTGCTGCTTTGATTTTTCTGGTTTTCCGCTGCAAGGAAAATTAAAATGCAAAACAAACTAACCCAGTCCTTCTTTCCTCCTTAATGGTAGGACTTGAATGATTGCATATTAGCTGCCAAAATCTCTCTGGGCTTCTGTCCGTGGATGCATTCATGAAACACAAGTAACTTCGAGTTCTCGTCTGACCTTACTGCCCATCCTGTCAATTTAACCTACCCTTGTTTCAGGCTTAAAGAGCAATTATGATTGTTTAGCTTTACACGTCCCATAGATCATTTGCTGTAGGAAGCATGTGGAGAACTGTAAACCAGTTCATAAAGTAGTAGGAAAATTATCCTTGCTGCCACGTCCAGATTGAGTGCTTCAAGTATAGACGCTCTCTCCCAGCACTGAGCTAATGGGTTTTTGATTCCTAGTTAGAACTGCTCTTTGAACAGTCTTGCAGTCTTGTCTCTGAGTTTCCTCACTTTGGCTTTTTGGGTTTTGGTTTTTGATCTGTAGCTACCATTTTCAGGAGTTTATCTTCTTATGAGTTCCCAAATACCATGTGAACTAAATTTGCAGGCCAACAACAAATTCTCTGTCCCTGAGGACAGTTTGTAACTAGGCAGTATATGTCTGCATTAAGGGTAGATTAAATGCACAAAAGCAGACATAGTAGACAAAGAAAAGGATCTTACTTGAATAAGTCACCAATGAGATGAGCTCAATCCCCCCCCCCTAAGTCTTCAAACTCATTAACATTGGCTTAGCTGATACCTAGAAAGGTTCCCGGAACCTTATGTGAAGTACCGAAGTCCGCAAGCTCACGTCCCAAACTCTAGGCAGCCCAGGAGATAGATGTTCTGGGCCATCTTCTGGGGCACCAAACTATCCCCATGCGCCTCCATAATTGGTATAATTCAAGTCTAGGCACCTGAAATCCAGATATTCCAACACTGAAGTTTTCAGTATACATCATTCCCAGCATAGTCCTTGAACACAGGACGAGAGGACGTATAGCACAGAGTCTGAGGTTTATGGGGCCGGCACGTGAGAGAAGGCAGCTGGGATGTGACTCTGTAACTCTGTGATATGAGCACTCCGCAGGTGGATCCTGGACTCTTAGTCCATTCTCAGTCCAGTTCTGTACATTGTATAATGGCTCGTAAATATAAAAGAGCCAGGCTAAGCAAAGTCTAAAACTTTATAGGAAAATAAGTGAAATCATGCACTACGGTTGCTCAAATCAGGAAGAGGTCATATAAACCTGGTACCACAAGATACAGACTACTTAACTACTGGCACTTAACAGGAGTGCCAAATTAGGAATTTATTTGCTATTGGCTTCTCTTCTGGTCAGTGGCAAAAGATTGGTACTTCCAGCGTAGAGCAGGAATTCACCCAGAGCAGAGATCTGCATAAACACAGGACGGGCATGAGACAGGTCTGGGACGGGGCACTAGCTTGACCCTACAGAGTCTATATTCAGAGTGCTGTTTAGACTCACCCAATATGACTCAGTATCAGGCTGTCACAAGCTGTTAAATTTGTTATTTCAAAACATTAATGAAGTCAGGGAGTTATAAAGTATCTGTAAGAATGAAGTACATAAGAAAAAAACCATGTTTTAATTGTCTATTTAATATCTTGCTTCCTATGACTCACGAAATACATAGACCCAATCTCTAGAATGAAAATATATATAGCACACATTTTTAATTTAGCCTTGCTCCAGAATTACGTGTCTCACACAGGTAAAGGATGGTAAACAGTGATGGTCAGTGATCTTTAATGTTAAGAATAATGATCAGTATACGTACTGTCCTACAACCAGCATGCGAGTATGAAGAGATCAGATGACTTGCTGTAGAATTATAAAGGTAGTGTGTCCCATTATTCAGCAATATCTCAACACTCTAACTATGTATTTTCAGCCTAGGCTTTCAGATGACTTACCACACAATTTCCTAGCTTCTGTGGGTTTAAGTTTATCCCTCACGATATTTTAATGTAGCTTTGTGGACTTTCACTTCCTCTGAGGATTTTATAGAAGTAAAAGTATTACCCACATGCATTAAAAATATTAGTATTTGTGGACTGTGGGTTTTTTTCCTGCAGTCTGGAAGCAACTCCCACAAAACAGGGAGCCTTTAACTGCCATGAACGTACATAACTCTGGAGATTCTGCATGGCATACTTATAAGGCTTTTACTGATGGAGATAAGGGGTTTGGAAGCTGGGTTTAGTTATGGAAATACTGGCAGCAGCAGTATTCTTTTCATTAACATCACAAGACCATATAAAAAAGAGAGAGAGAAATCTACACTTTAAGGCCAGCTGTGAAGATTTGCAGAGCTTGCAGTTATAGAGAAGCCCACCAAAAAAAAGGGTGCCTCATACAATTTATAAATGTGGGCAAGCTTAATTGCTTTTCCAGTTCTGAAGATTCACAGCTACGGCATGGCCTGTCCCTGGCTCCCCTGACCTTCACTTTTAGGAAAACAGAGGAACTGATGTCAGTGAATGAAACAGTGGGGATGAAACACAAGCAGCCATTGATGAGTCCTGGGAGATTTATGACTTGAAGGTGGCTGGAATTTAACCTGAAGGTGAGCTAGTCACTGCAGTGCAACACTGTTAAAGACTCTTAACTAATCTGCCCTGCTCAAAACATTGGCATCTGCATCCACTGCACTAATTTAACCTTCTGAGCGGCTGGAAGGTTTAGTCCCTTATTTAGCACTTTCCACTGAGCTGTGACAGAGGCTTTAAGATTGCTGTTCACAACCATTATCGTACCATGGAAGACTACAGTTGGAGCAGTAACTATGGTCTACAAGCTTGAATTTGTGATCTGTTCCCTCACAAGGGAACCCTGAGTAAAGCCAGAAAGAAATAAAAATTCAAAGCCAGACCCAATTTCAAAGAGGAAGAGAATGGCAAGCTTACGGCGAAAGAGAATTTAAAAGAAAAAATGTCTGAAGTCAAAGAAAATCCAAAGGGAAAAGGGAAGCCTAAAGTCAAGGCAAAGAAAAGACCATGTAGATCAATGAAAAGAAATATAAGACATTTATAGACAGCCAGATGATCATGGGGCAGCACAGTCCTCCTGGCAGATTCTGAGGTTGAGATAGCTTGCCCTTTCCTTTGTTAAATTTCCATTAAGGCACTGTCAGGCTCCAGAATATTATTAAGCATTTCTGAAGTTAAGAGAGCAAGCAGACTAGAAAACACACAAAGAAATAACAGTCTCATGACCCCTGGAAATTTAATGCTTGTGACCTGAGCCTGTGAGCACCCACTATGCTCCTATTTTGAAGGATCTTTGCGCTACTTGTTTACACCAGATTTCTGTTGCATTTAATGCCATGTTTCAGGGGTCCTCTGGTCGTTTGGAAGGGCCAGAAAAGAAATTCCAGTCTTGCCCGTACTTGGTGCTCATCTTGGCAGGGTGAAGGAGAAGAGAGCCTTCCTCTGAGCATTCTGGGTTTGCCACAGCTAGAGATAGGATTTAGGCAAGGAGTGCTGAGGCACATGGTGACACTCGGTTCCTGTGCTACTCATAAGACTATCATGTTCAGGATCTAACCTGTAAACCTATCTGGAGTCAGACCGTAATTTTTTCCAGGTCAGGCAGGAACCTTGCTCTTCTTTGTAGTACGTCTGCCTCATAAATAATCTAATAGCATTATTTAACATATTTGCAGCTATTGCAAAAATGCAGGACATTGGATTCTTCTTACTGCTAGCAACTAGACACGGTGAACTGAGAGGAAGCATCTTTCCTGGTCATGTATACATTTCTAAATGCCTGAAGCTGAAGCACCTACCTTTGAGGCACCGCGTACCTTTTCCTGTCTCTACTCCTTCTCCTTACCTACCCCTTAACAGTGGCTCCAAGTTCCCAGTGGTTTGCAAAAGGGATTTAAAAATAAAGTGGGACAAACCTGTGGCAAATCCACCCTTGTAACACCTCCTCTTCCCAAATTTGGCTGCATGTTAAGACTGACAAAATCCATTTTAGGCATTGTCAGTTGACTTGCTTGGTAGTTTCAGAAAAAAAGTTTAGCAAAAATTCTCTCTTCTGATGAACAAACTCCAGGTTTACATACCCAAGCTGTGTGCAATCCATTCCCTACAAAGCCAATAAATACAAAAAAATAACACTTCTGTAGTGACTGCTCCCAAGAAGGAAGGAGGAGCTGAGAGTAAGTAGCTGCTGCTCCCACTGACCCCCATTTTTGGCACAGCAGAAGCATGCATCAGGAAGCCTCCTCAAGAGGGTGTAAAAGAAACAAGAGTTTTCAAACTGAGTGTTCCTCTCCTGCCAAATATCCACAGAAGCTGCTGGCAAAAGGTGTGCCTCCTCCCATTTCAGTGATGGTCCACAGAGAGAAAGGCAACCTTCTCCAAGAGCTTCAGTACTGGGCACTTTTCTACACCACAGGGCAGAATTCACTTCCCACAATCGCCCAGAGCAAAGTCTTACAGTGTATGAGACAGGAGGGAAACTGAAAATAGGAAAGAAACTGGAAGAGGCAAGCCATGAAGTCCCTTCCAGTCCTGTGCTCCCCAAAGGAAAAACTGACAGCATCTAGACAGAATTGCCCGCATTAATTTCTGTAGCTTTTGTTGGCAGAACTCCAGTGAAGGAAGGCAAAACCTTAGATTTGCCCTCCTTTCCGTAAAAGCAAGGTTGTCTCTGCTGCAAGTACATATATCCCAAGATGGAGCATAGAGACAAACACAGGGTCCCAGTTAAATCCCCAGCAAGTATGTAATGCATTTTGGATTTGATTGGCGTTGCTCACCAAGGAATGTATCACCACCAAAGAAGCCAGCTATTAAAATGTGAAGTGTTCCAGCTTCTTGCAAGTTCCACAATTACTTAGTAATCCCAAGAATTTAGGCCATTTTTTCAGGTTATGTTAAGTCAACTGAAGTGTCACATGCTGTTAGCTCACTTTAGATCTGGTCTTATATAATGCTACTGTAAAGCATACCCTGGTAGGACACATCAGAAATAAGAACTAAAAGCACATGGCTCTGTGTCCGTAACTCAAAGAAGATTTGCCTATAGGCCAGTAAAAATGGGGATTTGGGGTCATACCTATACTGAGTGGCTGCCAAATCCAATTGCTGGGCGGTGGCTTGGCATTTCAGGTTTTGTAGGGTTATACATGCACTATTAAAATAGTCTCCATAAAATGACTCCATAAAAGCAGGGCTCAGTATTCCTTATTCCTAATTTATTTTCATTACTGTCTGAAATCTGACTATTTTCTATACCATAACTGGATCTTCTGGTTGTAGACATACTGTTCCTGGAGAGCATATGACTGCTGCCAGTGTTCGTGCCTATGCGATTTCTCAAGGGTCAAAATTTTAAAGCACAAATGGCCTGTGTAAGCATCCAACACTGACTCTAAACCTTCTGAACTTTCACCATCATTTCAACTTCTTTTGCCCTGTTATGGCTGGGAAGAACGCCAGACACATCCTCACCGTACACGGACGGTGTACTTTGTGTCAGACACAGATCCCTGAGGAGGTTCTGGTGAAGCCAATGAGTGCCTGTGGTGCAGGATGGTACTGGGCAGGCTGAGGTAGCAAATTTTATATGGTGAGACAGCCTGTGGATCCAAGCTGCCTTGGTTGGACAGGCAAATTCTGCTGTCCTCCTTGTTCTGCTTCTGTAGTCCAAAGTCAGTTCAGGTATCTGCTATTAGATACTATCACAGGGATATTTACATTACTCTACATGTAATGTCACAATGGTGGCAACAAATCCGCATCTATTAAAAAAAAAGCTTCAAATCAGTCCAAAAAAACAGAAAATGAAACCTTTGTCTCCCCTTGCTACTTGGACATGCAAAGGTAGATGATAAAACGGTACAACAAGCAAATGATCAATCAGCAGTATCTATTGAGCAATATGACAAAAAACCTTCACATTTTCCAATCTAATTTCCCCAGAAAGCCCAGCTGAAATTGCTTCATATACCCCGTTTTACTAGTCACTAACACACTGGCCAGCATAGATGTGAAGTACAGATCTCAGTGTCTTCTGCAATGACCAACATCTTCCTTGTCCTGTCCTCCTCTGTCACACCTTATATTCAAGATGACAAAATGAAACTTGTGGAAATCAGCGTGAGAACGGGTGTCCTCCATGTGGCAAGCCACGCGGTGTTACTTTTTGGGGTATTAAAGAGACTGGATACGAATTGTTCACCTGCATGTGTGCCTGTTCCAAGGTGAATGCTTGTCCATGCCTTCTCCACAGAACATTGTCATCCAGTCTGTTATGTCGTATGCTGGCCTGATCGCTGTTTGAGAGAAGCCAGAGATACAACTCTGCAATAGCCTGAGTATTGCTGGAGATGGACCGCTGCTGATCTGAAGTAACATTGCCCAGAAAAGGAAAGCTAGGGAAAAAAAATAAACTGATGTTTTGGAATGAAATTATGTTTCTTAACACTCGTTGGACTGTGATGTGCTTCAGTTTGATTAACAGCTATCTCTCCTTGAGAACAGCATTAACGGTCTCAGTGTTGTGTCCATAGTCACTGGCTAATATCGAAGGGCAGGGGATTAATATTTTATGTGAGTGATTCAGATTTACCCCTGTGCTTACAGAACAACTGATTGCACAGTTAGGTTAGGCTCCGTCCAGTTTGCCATCCTTTGCTCCTGTTTCTGTTGTTCCAGAGAAAGCATCACAGATGTGGGTGAGCTTTTCTGTACGGTGGGATGAGAACTTTCTTCAAAAAGAACTTGGTTATGAGACAGATTTGAGGTGGTGTGGGGAGATTAGTCACTCTGCTGTCTGGAACACTTCTGTTAACTGAGACTTTGCAAGTCTTGCTGTACAGGGGATGGAGAATTTCTTGGTCTCTCCCAGGGGGTGACATAGCAGGAGAATAAAGATGTTTGAGATGATAGTCTTCATGCAAACACCAAGAATGGGCCCTTTCCTCTGACTCACCTGCAACTTTTGCCCAACTTTTCCCCATTCTTTTCATTCCTCTACAAGTCCACCCTTATCCCCTCTTCCAAACAGTCTTGCCTGTGGTGATCTATTCTTATCCTTATGCCTCCAATTCTGCTTCTGTATTTCTCTTTCCAGTCCCTCCAGATTTTTCCTTCCAGCAGGGATGTTCCCTGGGTGGGCTGTCAGATTGCTCACAACCCACAACACTGGAGCACTGGGTAGGGCTAAGTGCAAGGAGTACCAGGACCAAGCCTGAACATCAGAGGGAGAAGAGCGAGCTGTCCCCAAGCCACCAAGCCCCCCACCCCTCAAGGAAGGTCTGCAGTGATGGGCAGGGAGGGTTGCTAAAGGTGGGGTTTTTTCAGTCAGTTCAGAAAAAAAACAGTGCTTTTAATATCCAGATGTGCCGAGACAGATTGAAAAGCAAAGCCTTGGTCTCCATTTCTTCCATGTCAGAGTAGGTCCTCACCACTCCTTTGGCATGCAACTGCCTCTTTTTCCTTGAACATGCAGTCGCATTATTCGGGTTAATACAGTATTACTATACACTATACAGTGCTATGTGTGGTTGAGCTAGTTAAGCAACTGGAAGCACCCAACTGTGTAATACAAGACTCTGCCCAGGGAACATCGTACAGCATCACATAGACACACTGTTACTGCCAAACCCCCGAGTTTCCCTCGTGCTGGCTTGCTCTTGCCTACTGTTCGTCCCATCGTTAAGCAAACATTTATACTGTGTACAGTACTATCACATCTGAGCACCAGCTCTCTTCTGGAAAGAGGGGAGGTAACATGAGGTTTCTGTTTTGAAGGCAATCATTCTTGTCTCTTCTAATAATGCCTTTCAGACCATTTCTCTGGCCAAGGGAAGCTCACAAATGCTGTAGGAAAAAGTCACCGCTGTCTGTTTTGCTTCAGGCACTTTCACCTGCTGCTGCACCCTGATATTATTTGATTTTGGTAATTGCTCTCTCTCCCTGCCACCATTGTCCACACATGTAGTCCTTTTCTTGCTTTTACTGTTGATTGACAAGCTTACCACAAAAGGTCATCACAGGAAGAGAAGTGAATATCAGGCATTGGCATTCCAGTCACTTCATTTTCCCTTTTGACTTTTTTCTTTTTTTTTCTTTTTTTCTTTTTTTTTTCCTTTTTTTTTCTTTTTTTTTTTTTTTTTTTTTTTTGTTTTTGTTTTGTTTTGTTTCCTGCAGTGCTTAGGTTACAAGTGTGAGGAATGAGTGCTTTAAAAAGCAGCAATAGATTGATGACACTCTGTGTTCCTATATGTCTTTATCCTCTTGCATCCTCTGTGGGGATTGCTTTTTTGCTCTTTTGTCAGCTTTGATCCCTAAGACCTTAACATGAATTGGACAAAACCTGTTGGTTTAGGTATCATCCAATTACAGAAGCACTGGTAAGAATACAGCAGAGCTTATGTTCAGTTCCTGTAAGTTCCTCATAGATCTGTTTTTTTCTAGATCACCACCTAGTGTATTACCCGCACTGCAACTTGGCAATTTCTTGTTGTGGTCACTTGTGTTTGGTTAAATGAAATCCATTTTTCATTCAGAAGTTAACAGTTTCAGTTGCTCACCTTAAACAACACTTCTAGTTTGCCAAGGTACTTGATTGCTGTACTTAGTTATGATTTCAGTATAACTCAGCTGTTCATTGCAGCCAAGTGAAATGATTCAATTTTCTTGCTGATATACTGAATTCTTGTTATAGCAGGAAACAAACATTTTCTTGGTAAGCTAAACTAATTTTTTACGGTGATGAATGACTCACTGAGAAATCATTCTTGACAGTGGCTGCAGCCATTTTTAAAGAATATTTTCCGAAGGGAGGAAGACTGTGTTTAGTAGTTTTATTTTATGGTACAGGCTAGCAGATCTATGAGTATTATTATCATTCTACATCCTCTAGAAGAGAACTGTGGTATCCATACTAATATCCCAGGATCTCATTTTATTTCCCATGACAGCTAGCAGGACATTTTGGTCTCTTACTAGGTGGAGAAAGCACATTTCTTCCAAGGTGAATTCACCAGTTCACAAAAGAAAGAGTAATACCCACACTTCATTAAGTCAGTCTTAATTACCTTGTACATACGACGGGCCTTTCCCCTCTAAGGGGATGTGGGTAAATCCTTACTGCTAACAATTGTGGGATGAATGACAAGAGCTGTCCGAGACTGAAATTTCTCTACGGTGCCTGCAATATCAATATTTCTCTTCACAGGCTAAAAATTTGGAGGAGTGTTTAGGTTTGCATCTTTTATACAGCAGTAGTCTTCACTCTGACATTTTATGTGCCACATCTTGGCTCTCAGATGAGTAGTCTATGCCCCTAAAACGTAAAGCTAATAGCAAAGATGCTGGTAAATCTTGATTTGTCTTATTACTCTCCTTATACTGTTTCTCATGCATGTGCCAAAGTGTGCTAGGCCTGCACGGAGGGAAAAACAAAGTTTCTGCAGCCCTAAAAAGGTTATGCTTTAGAGGTCCTTTTCATGCAAACACATGCATCACTGTATAATATATACCATATAATATACCATAAATATTTCCGTACCTGTTTGTAGGATAAGGGCTGCACAGTCTGGCCATGAGGTTTCAGGAGTACCTGTCAATTTGAAATTACTCAGTTTTTGATTGTGCCTCTCCAGGCCTCTTGAGCAGAGCCGAGAGGAGCACAATCAGACATGACTTCAAGTGGTTGGGCTGAAATAACTCAGAGGTGAAACTCCGAGACCTGCCAGTTGCCGCTGTGCATCTCACACAAGCGTGGCACAGGTGAAACTTGCCGTGTCTCCATCGAAGAATGCTGAACACTTTCTATTTTAATAGACAGCTTTCTAACACTTCACCAAATATGAGTCACCGAAGTAAATGGCAAGAGGAGGGCGGCCATGAGATCAGGACAGGGAGAGAGAAAGGGAAATTTGGACTGGTTGAGCACAGGACAGAAGAGTGGAATCTGAGACTGCATGAGAAGGAAGAAGTTAAAAAAGGGAGCTAGAAGTAAGAAGATGGAGTTATATGTGTCGTAGAGAGAGAAAGAGCAGAAAGGAGCAGTGGGACTGGGATTTAGACTGGAAACCAGAGGACAGGAGGGGCTTTGCCAACAGGCTTGTCCTCTGCTCCAAAGCCTAACAGGGCTAAAGGGCTAAAAGGGTTGTCAACAGAAACACAGTTTTAAAGCACAGGTTTCAACCTTCCCGTAGCTAATTTGCAGAGAAAATTACCTATTTCATACCCTAACTGCCTGGTACCATTTATTATATTAGCTCCAGAGGCTCCATAGACATCTGCCACTGGAACTAATTTGTCTACCCTCCTGTTGTAGAAGCCAGTATAATACTAAATGATGGAATTTTCTCAAAAACTATGAAATGAATAAAAGCTATATTCCAAGAACATGAAGAGAGAAAAACAGCATACTCGGAGAATTTAGAAGGTTGAGATGATATCCTTGAGCAACAATGCACTTTATGATAGCCAGGAATTAGATGATTATGCGTTACCATTATTTGCAAAAGATGCCTCCTCTATCTTTGTCTAAATTACCAATACCATTTCAACAGCAGGTCTTCAATATTTTGTTTTTCCTATAGTTATTTTCCCAAGCCTTATTTCATACTTACTACTCACTGTCTCTAAAGGCAGAATAATTAATTGCCTTATAGTTTTTTTATGGCTGTCATAACTGTAGAAAAAAGGTGTTACCTTTCCCTGAGTGGGGGGAGGTGGGGAGAGGATTCATTTTCCCCTATTTAGTTCAGAATTGTGGCTCAAACTAAGGTTAAAACCTATCTACTGGTAATGACCATTCATCTGAGACACCTGCAGCCTGACTTTTTAGCCTACTTAACAACTCCAGATGGGAAGCCCAGCTCCCCTTGACTGTATCTGGGAGTGCTCAGCAGGCTCACATGGGTGCATAGAAGATGACAAACATAAGTTTGGAGGCATCTTGTCAAAGTTTGGCCTATCACCATGTGATGTCTCTGGCTGAGGAAGGAGTAGAGTTCCATTCTTCAAGGAGAAGTTCAAACATCTCAACCACAGCCATGTTGTAGGTACCTCAACTATGAGATTATCCTTGCTGTTTCTGATGTTCTCAGCTTCATTCACTGCACTCTTAAATTTCTCCACAACTGAGGCAGGGATGTGGGAGAGACCACATTGCTTATTTTACACTCCTGATTTGTTCCTAGATAAGAGCCTATTAGTGTACGCTGTTTGGGGCAGGGCTCCTGAAAAAAAGAAATGATTGTGTAATTAAATATCATATTGATCCATATACAACTTCAATTCTGTTGTGTCTTCTCTTACGAATGCTCAACTTTGCCATCCAACTGATCCTTTATTTTGTTTTCCATAGAACCAAATGCAGAAGAATGCAAAACTATTTCTGAGTGTTTATATAAATTATGTACATCTCCTATTTTTTTTTTAATTAAGCATGATTTCAATGAATCTTCAGGATTCTAAAATGTAATAGTGGACTAAAATATACCTTATCAGTGTCACTACACCATATGTACCTCCCACCATGCCTGAAACCTGTGTTTTCTTTCTCTTGCCCTTATGCTTTGTATTTTTTTCTGTTCTCATTTAAAATACCAAAACATCTACAGCGGCTCCTCTTACTCCAGAGCCTCCTAGCTCTCACGTTGGGTGGTCCACCCCATTTTATCTGTCCCATGTAGTTTCTATGTTCATGCACCTTTGGTGGCAAACTTTTCTCTTGACCACACTTGGTGCGTGACAGAGTGCTAAGCACATATTTCTCAAGTCACATAAATAATCCACCTTCATTTACATCAAGCACTACAGGATAATGGCATCAGAGGGGATGCTCAGCAGGTTTGCAATGGGCATTACAGATGCTTTATCCCATCACGGCCCCGTAGACCTCCACATCACCCACTCCTTCTGTAACCGCTTCTGTGTAGATGTGAGTCTACCCTCTGCGATGGCAGTGCCTGTGGAGCTTAGGGGAGGTGTCTTCACCAGTTTTCCAGTTTGCTCAAGTCTTCTTGCTCTCTATTCCACTCGGGCCCATCTCTGTCTCTGTCACAGTTTCCAAATCAGAGAACAGGCAAAGTTCTCATTGTTGAGCTAGAGGAGAGACACAGACAAGCTGCAGGAGAAAGCTAACGTGCAACTGTTGTAGCAATATCAGACTTCTCCAAAGTAGCCAACAAGTCCATTCTAACAACAGTATGTAAGTCTTTGCCTTATTCAGAGTTTTCTCCTGTGTGATTGTACGTCAAAATTGTCAAGGACAATCTGTGTGGGAGTATTGTGGGGGTTTTGAATTAAATCGTTTGAATTCCTTTTTTTTTTTTTCCACATTATTTTTATTTTCCAGTAGAGTAGGTGGGGAGACAGTCAAGCTGGATGGAAAAGGTGCTACTGACTCATAAGGATGAGAAATAGCCAGCCTTAAGAAGGCATTCTGGATTTATGCTTGCTGATTCATAACTTCCTACATACATGTGGGGAAAAAAGTGTGGATTCTGCCCTGAGCTATAATCTGCAGGAAACCCGCCCTCCCTTCACAAAGTGAGATAGTAGTTTCAAAACTGTAGGAGGACTTAACTTCAACTCCCAGAAGATGTTCCCATGAAAAATGTTTAGAATAATGGCCTGAAAATGGCCTGTCCCCAGTCACCAAGTCCTACTTTCTCTGCTTTCACAGAGAAGTCCAAAACTAGTTAAAGCTCAAATTTCCCAGGTAAATCATCAGGTAAAACAAATGTACTACTCGAACAAATAACAGAAGACAGTTGAATAGGAAAGGCACTAAGGGTTTTGTAGAGAACTGCTTTTCCTTTTCCATGCAAGTGCTACTGGATCAGTTCTTTCCCTTATGTCCCAAGTCGTTAAGTAAGACAACATAAGAAGAACATGAACAAAAAAAAAAAAAAAAAAAAAAAAAAAAAAAAAACAAACCAAAAAAAACAAGAAGACAATTAACTAAGTGCAGCAAGTATTTAAGTGGGACTTAAATCTCTATTTATATCCAAACAGTCTGTTGATTAATAGGGTCTTCATATGGCTGCATGGAGCCTGAAGAGGGAAGATTCTGTAAGGGAAAAAAAAGGATTTTGGAGAAAATTGAAAAGACTCCCATTCTCACTGCTCAAAACTAAATGTGTCCTGCAGATCATGTGAAACATGAGTAGCTTCAGATCTCATCTTCCCTTACTTCTTATTCCCTGAATATGGCTGCACAGTGGACATAACCACCCTAAGGCACTGTCTCAGTAGTGTGCAAGATATCTCTGAGCTGGAAATAAAAACAAGATATTCCCAATTTCTAACACCATGGGCAAAAAGCCAGGTACTGTGCCTAACTTGTTACAGGCATGGCTACTCAAACTGAAGTCCTTTGTTAAAGTCGGCTTGTTCCTGAATATATGTGTTCAGGGAAAGATGAAAGACAGGTTGGTGTTCTGAAATCAGTTTCAACTGTGTAATATATGCCCATGGGAGCAGGGAAGTTAAATCTAGACAGGCTTAAGTAAGCACTATGGAATTATTATATCCTTTTCCAGGACTCTTGCATTCACAGGTTTGAGCTTTCTTGTATTACTGATCCAGGCCAGAATGAGGATCAGAAAAGGAAAATAATAATAGCAACAAGAGAAAGAGTTATATTTCAGAAACTGAGATGCTGAAGAGATTTTATGTAGCTTGTGCTGGCAAAGTCAAGGCAATTATTACATAATTTAACCAGAATCATCCTCAACTAGGGAAAACTCTGTGAAGCAATAATGTGAGCAATGGAAAACATTTGACATTGGTGGAATTACAGGAATGAGCAACACAGAATTTGGCTTAAGCTGTTTAAACACAGCACTGCCATGGCAAGTGATTACACAGGACGCAGTGGATTCTACAGTCAAATTCACAATCTTCTCTCATACCAGTTTATTTTACTCAGAAAATACCATTTTTTTCCAACTGACCTTCTTGGCAAACTGTGCTAGCACCTGGAGAGTAAACAGAGGAGTACACGGGGACCAACCACCACACACCTCACCGGGACACGGGCACGAACCAGGCACTTCAACGGGACACGGGCACCCACCGGGAACCTCGCGGGGACATGGGCACCCTGCCAGGATGGGGCCCTCCTCGTGGGATGTGGGCACCCGTGGGGCACAGACGCCTGTTCTCTCCTGCCTCACGTCCCACCAGAAGCGCTCGCTTGCACTGTTGCCTTTTGTGTTGCCGCTCTGATGGATGCACGGTCGAGCTGGAGTTGCGCGGGGAGCTAGAGGAGGCTCTCGTCTTCTTGCCGTTTTCTCACGCCTCCTTCTTGGACTGCTGGTGCTGAAACTCTTTCAGGTGGAGGTGCCTGACCATCAGGGCGGTGTTGGCCTCCAGCCCGCCGACCATGTCATAATTGATGAAGGTGCCCTTTACCCAGCAGTCTGTCCCCGTGGAAGATGAGGGCGTCTGTCCCCTTCCCTGGAAATGACAGGACTGGGGACACAATGAAGGTGGCAGGGGCTTTGGGGACCAAGAAATGTCCTGCTGGGCTTGGCTTTCTCTGGAAGAATTCCAGCCTCGCAGGACTCCTCCAGGTGGCACATTGGGCTGAGAAAACCTCCGGAGGGCCCCATGTCGTGCTGGGGGGTCCCAGAGGGTTTCAGCCCCATGGCTTGGCGTGTCATTGGGGAAGATCAAACGACCCCTTGGGGCCTGCTGAGGCTTTCTTGCCCATGCTGGGTTTTGGTTTATCATTGCAAGCCTTCTTGACCTAGGCTTTTGTGTTTCCCTGCTCCCCGCAACCCTTCCTGTGTGACTGATCTCAACTGCTCACCTCTCCCTGGGGTCTCTTCACATTTTTCCAGAGGCCAAGTTCAATCCAAGCCATGCAGAGCAGCCACCTGGTTTCCCAGGCCCTGCCAAGCAGCCAGGTCATGTCTACCTGGGCAAGGTAGTCCCAAAGCTGGCTCAGAGGGTAGGGCAGAGACTCTCTGCACCAGTGGGTGGTTGCTTCAGGTCCTCAGGAACGGCATCCCTCCTGACACTGACCTAGCTGGGGGGGCTGAGAAGGCCAAGGCCACTGAGGCACAGAGAAACCAGGCAGAGAACCATAGTCAGGAGAAGAACTGGGCTAAGCATCATCCTGGTTGTGCCCTCAATTTCTCAGCAAGGAGGAGCTATGTCCAGAGCTCCATCCAAGCTGCATTCAGTGCTGTGCCCCAACTGGGCAGCTGTGACATGGTTCTGCCAAAAATTCTCTTGGAGGCAAGTGGGAGTCCGTGTAAAGAAGAAAGCCAAAAATTCACTTTTGGTTTGACAAAAATCTTAACCGCTGAGAATTAGAAGTGTCATTAGTCTAGAATTATTCCTGGAGAGACATGACCCATAGGGTCCTGGGCATGTGCCGGTCACTGCCACCTCACTGGGACGTGGGCATCTTCCAGGGATCCTCAGTGGGACAGGGGCACCCTGCTGGGATGTGGGCTGCTCCTTTTGGGACATAGGCACCCACAGTGCCATGACCCAGCCAGGGTGGCTGCGAAGGGCAGTGTCGGAAGCCTGGTGCTTTGCACCAGTGGACAATTGCGTCCGGCCCTGTGAAGTGTGGTGCCCCTTGCTCCTAACTCTTAGTGTGCCATACTGTGGGGCAGGACGGCGGTTAGATGTGGGCAAGCTTGTTGTGTACCCACTTTTCCTTTAAAGGGGTCCTGGGTGCCTGGGAACTTAGATGGGACTTAGACCAGAGCTGCTGCTGGTGGATGGCAGGCCCGTGATCCCCCGGTGGTTGGTGTCGCCTCCACCATAGGCTGCTTCTTGCAAGGCCTGAACGAGTTTTGTACGTGTACTTTGAGCTCAAGTTCTGGTTAATTTGTTAAAATTTCCTGATCTGCAGACAAATTCCGATACTAGTTTTGCAAAAGGACCTAAGCCACAGAGGGTCCGGGTTAAAATAGAGTTTTGATTGTAACAATATTTTGTGTCATTGTTCTACCGAGGATCCCTAGTAAATCTGCCTGTCCCCATAGTGTTGGGTGACAGAATTAATTGGCATAGTCAGCAGGATCCTTGGGTTAGAATGACGACCGATTCCCCTGATAAAATACATCTATTGCAAAAGGGGTTTATGGAAAATGGATGGCAAGATCCTAAGTGGGATAAGGAATGACTAAAGGCAATAAGCCACGATCTGAAAGCTGTATGGAATGAATTCAGTAATTGGAAGGATATGTGTAAAATAAAGACAGACAGAGGGAAGGAAGGGATGTTCTGGCTGTTAGCTGCAATATGGAAAATTGAGGCTGAGAAGTTAGAAGAAGAAATTAGAAAGTGGAAGAGTGAATTTTCAACAAAGGATTGAGAATTAAAGCTAAATTAAAGGCTGGCAGCAAGTCTGGGAAAAGGGCACATCTTGAAAAAACAATTAGTGCCACAGGGTATAGAGAAAGCAAGAAAACACCGTGAAACACTATTTCAAGGTAGCAATCTAGACCCTATAAAAGTCTGCACAGCTGTGCGTGATAGCAACTGGGATGGAGACATTTGGAATAGGCTGGATGGGTCTGATGAGGATGTAAGTAAAGTAAGTTGCACCAGGGGAGGTTTAGATTGGATATTAGAAAAAAATTCTTCACCATAAGCGTTGTCAAGCATTGGAAAAGGCTGCCCAGGGAAGTGGTTGAGTCACCATCCCTGGAGGTCTTTAAAAGACGTGTAGACGTGGTGCTTAGGGACACGGCTTAGTGGTGGACTTGGTCGTGTCAGGTTAATGGTTGGACTCGATGATCTTAAGGGTCTTTTCCAACCTAAATGATTCTATGATTCTATGAATACAAGTACAGAAGAGTCTTTGGGTCAAATTCTGGTTTTAATTGCATCTGTGTAAAACTGTTACCCACAAGCTCTGCCTGCAAGCTAACTGAATCAGAAGGTCATGTTTGGCCTGTGGGAACAGGAATTTAGAGCCATTATTGTCCCCCTGGAAGATCACTGTGAAGCCTGCTACAAGTTCTGCTGGTGCTTTTACAGTCCCCAAGGGACTGCATTTTTTCTGGAGTGTGATAGAGACTTGGCTCCTATCACCATTTTAATGAGCAGTCCTTTACCATATGTAGTGACTCTTGGAGCAGCTGGAATAGAAACTTTGTTTGTTAACTGTGCTGAATAGCTTTATGAATGAACCCAGCAAAAAGGATCTGTGGCACCACTTCTGTTCTGCAGTTTCTCAGAACAGCGTTGCCCTTTACAAAGGGGGAAGGTCAGAGACAAAATGAGAGGTACAGATCAGGTTTGCAAGTTGTCACAATATCTGGGATTGTTCAAAGACGAGGTTTCCTTTCAGGCGCCTCTAGATAAGGAATGATCTTGTTTACTTTCATCACGCCAGATGTCACCAAAGTTATTTTGATGTTCAGTGGCTAACATGAAAGATTTACAGTGTAAAGCTGTGCCAACAAAACATTTGAAGAGCACAAGGGCCGCTTCAAAAACAGACATGGATCAATAGCGGCAGAGTTCATTAAGACAACAATTTCTTTATTATGTTAGGAAAAGGCATGATAGTTTCATTAGTAATAAAAGGAAGACTCCCTAAGAGTTTAAAGCTTAGTGTATTAGTGTTTATATTACTCCTAAGGAATTGATATTTAGGCCTTTTTCTTGGCTTTATCCTAGTTGCTAGGTAACAGAGATGCCTGCGACATGCTAATCTTTAAGGATCGAGATGTAAGAAAATTATATCCAACAAAGATATGTGTGAATGATTGCTCTTTTTTCAACCCCACTCTAGGAAAAAGAGGAGCTGGGAGAACACACTTTTAACAGTTCCTGGAAGAATTCTGTTGAGGTTACGGAGACCTCCACCTGTTAAAACTCCGATGAAGTTTTAACATCACATGACTGAAAGAATAAAGTCTTTTCTCACATGACCTGAAAGCAACTGAACCCAGCAGAAAGGCAAACGACCACCCCGTTTGCTCCTCTGCAGCGGGCGCTGGGCTCCCAGCACCCTGCCCTTCTCCCAGTTGCCTTTCCAACCCCCAGCCCCTTGTCCCACCTGCCCGCAGCGGATCCACCGCCTTGACCGTGGAGCAGAAGGGAGCACCGAAGTCGGGCGGCATGGCTCCAGTTTCACTCCCTGGTATCTGCCTTCCAGAGCTCAGCTTTGAGATTTACGGGTGAGGCAGGCTGCAGTGGGTTTTTCCTTTTTTCCCCTATGCTCTGGTGGGCTGTCAGTCACCCGTCAAAGCAGACAAAACAGTGGCAGAAGCAGGTTTTAATGTCATCAAGCACAAGTCATTAGCCTTAACTAGACAAGAGGAACAGCCTTCAGGGATCCATTGTTATCTCTAAAGGAGACGGAGGAAATGAAAATGTGACATGTCTCTGTGGGGTCTGTAAAGCTCTGAGTTCATTTCTTTTAGTGCCTTAGGAAAGGAAAACAAAGATGGATTTCAGCTTTTAGTGCTTTGCTACTAAGATTAATGGTTTGTAGTGCTCATAACAACTATATTATTCTTGTAACAATAAGAATTATTATCTAATGGTTTTCGCATTGTGCTCCCCTTCTGCTCGCAGCTTTGGTGTATGTGTCACACACCGGCTTGGTTGGAACAAGGATAATGAATGGTTTACTTGACAAATTCCAACTTTCTGCCG
This sequence comes from Astur gentilis, assembly GCF_929443795.1. Lineage (NCBI taxonomy): Eukaryota > Metazoa > Chordata > Aves > Accipitriformes > Accipitridae > Astur > Astur gentilis. The sequence goes on from NC_064913.1 coordinate 11,127,593, forward strand.
GCAAAGAGCAAATGCCTTTCTCAGGTAAAGGGATCAGCGCAGTATTTTGAGGGCTAGCCCTTCTTCTATTGATTGCTGGGACCTGAATCTGCCCCTTGTTCATGTTGTTTACAAAGGTTTCCACAAAGAAAGGCAAACTGATGTCAGCGGACATTTCACCACTTAACTTGCAAAGAGGCATCCGCAAAGGCACCAGACTAAGGCCATCTCTGAACAGGTTCTTGAAAATACTGAAATGCGAACTCTGTTGCGTCCTTGCAATCGGTTACAGAAGTCACGTATATAATTTTTGTTGCACAGACACAGCAGTGTAACTCTAAGAATTACACTACACTTACAAAGGTTTTTTTCCTAATTCAGATGAAAACAATTTGATCGTTATTTTTTTAGAACATCCTGTATGTGAGGATTCATGCTCATTTACAAGGAAACAAAAGAAATGGGGCAAGGGGGATTGAAGCCAGATCTTTTATATTTGTATTTATATAATATTTGCAGAGAACCTTAGCTAAATACCTAGAGGATGTATGTCATAAAGTGCCAAGGCACATTAAGTCGGGTATTGCAACGCCTGTGCTGTGTTTTACATGCCTAGCTCCCAGAGGAAAATCCCAAACCCAGAGTTAGGCATTTACCTCTCCTAAGCAGCTGACATTCATTAAGACGAATCCCAGCTCTGATTAGGCAGTGACATAAATACAACCAATTAGAAATCGCACAGGAAAGTGTCTCACCTCACTCCCTTTTCAGAAGTCGAGTTCCCACTTCAGAGCTAACAGCAAGCACCTCCAGCCCCTTGGGATCTGGAGCCCACATCTTTTCTCCTACAGCTCTCTTTTAAAGAGCTGGGGGGAAAAAAAATTACTCTTTTTGTCTGTCTCCCTGCAGGAGTGTGAGATGAAGATCCTTCATCCCACAGGCTCTCGCCTAGAAAGTGGGAAGCTGGGACATCGAACTCTCCTACACTGCCACGGCTGAACCCTCACCACCCTCCTCAGCTCCTTTTTCTCCTCTAGGCCCCCAAAAGGTTCCTTGGAAACATGAAAACAGCCGTGCCGCTGGTGCTCTCAGGGAGGTGCACTCGGGATTTCTGGCGCTGTTATCTCCAAGGCTGGTCCAGGTGCCTGGAGAAGAAAGTGGGTGTAGGGCTGCTCCTGCCAAGGCTGCTGGAGACAGCCCGGTGGGGACCAAAGTATCTTTGAAGTCCCAAAACCCAAGGGTTTTGCCCTGTAATTTTAAGTGTTAACCCAGGTCACTTGACCTCCTGACGGCAGGATGGCAATCTGGGGTTTTAATTAGCATCCTCCTACACTCTAACCAGTCAGAGGTAACCACTGAATTTGGCTCTTTGTTTTGCATCTAATAGGTGCTTCTGGTAGGCTTGGGAGGATTTATTCGGGTTGTCGTAAAATCTAAGTACTGCAAGAAATTAAGAATACATCTTTATTGCTTCCAGATCAGGCTAAAAATACACAAAATCTTCCCAGTTTATAAAAAATTATTGCAGGTTTTTCATTTCTTCCTAGCTTAACATAAAAGGAAACTCAGTATAAAATCTCTTATGTGCATCGCTTTACACTGCATCATTAAAAAAGACTGAGCAGATTCTGCTCTGTTTGAATTATACTACATTTTTATGCACATATTGTCCAAGCAGCTAGATGAATAAATATACACAGAGTGAATCACACATGCACAAGCCACCTCTTTTTTCTAGTCATAAATATACCTTCCTTTTGGGACTATTATTTTCTTTTCTATAAAGCTAGTCCCCAAAAATATACAAATTTTCTTTAGGTAATCAGAATGACATGGAGTGAAATCCTGAATGATTTAACAAACTGCATAGAGCCATTCGGTCTGATTCTCCATTGTATGCTGCAAACGATGTAAAATGAAGGTGAGCGAAACTATAGCCCGAGCTCTTCACGCTTGGCTTGTGGAGAATGATTGTTTAAAGTGAAAAGTCAAAGACATCAGGCTTTTGGCAGAATGAGGAACGTGGAGAGGATTTTGCCCGTTATGCCCATTATGATATTGGTAAACATATACAATCTCCATGACTGCAGCTGCTGATTGGACAAGAGTTGCAATGAACAATAAAGGTGTCATTTTGCATTATCTGGATCTGCAAGAAATTGCCCATTTAAGGGTCTGGGATTTTTAAGTATAGAGTAGGAGAAGGTATGCTCCTGTAGCAGGCTTCAAGAGGTGACTTATGCACTACATTTCTCTTGTTTCAGTGATGATTTCCCATTTAGATCTGCAGTGTATTTGAGTAATACAGCCACTGTAATCCTTGAAATTTATAAATATGTACACTTACCTATGTATCTGCCCAGATATATAAATATGTCTGTCTATTTACGGGATGGCACATGCACACGTATCTGTCACCAGGCAGGCCTGAACCACGCACATCTTCTCAAACATTCCGAGTAAACATCAGAAACCTTGTAGCCTGGAATCTATGGGAACACTCATCATTTCAAGCTTACTTTTCATTTGAAATGATTTATTTTTGTCACAAAATATTTGCCACTTTTTAACAAAAGATGTAACACGGTGGCTTTATTGTTATTAATAATTATTCATACTATCTAGCGCAAACACATACAGTGATACTAACCACTGACTGGCCTGCTTACATCTTACCTTCATCTCGCAGGAGACTGAGCACTTCTAACCCTAATGAAGCTGTTATACAATTCTGTATTTCTCACAGGTTTGTAGGAGCCCAGTAGTACTAACTGATGGCACCATTCTAAGGGCCTGCTGAACCAAGTTATTCAAACCTCCATTCAGCAAAGTTACTATTAAAAATGCAGTAATTCAGCTTCTTTTTGTAATAATTGGGAAACTTGCTGCACTCTTTTTCCTGGGTCTAAAATCTTGTTTTCCAATTTTGTACTTTCATGAACATTCAATATTTGTCCTCATTTTTCCTCCAGGCCAAAGGAAACAACAATGATAAATTGGCTTTAAGGTTTGCTCTTAAAATCTTACACCTCCTTTTCCTGGGCCTAGGAGGGTCCCAGTATAGTTTAGGCTGTCACGGCAGAGTTACGACGGGGACCTGAGGGAAATAAAGTCATTTTATAGAAGGCAGTGTTTTCTGAAGCAGTACAGAAGTCGTTTGGTGAGCATCATGCTGACCAAAATGCTGAGTGATGTTCATCCCAGAGGAGCTCCCTTAGGCACAGTTAGTTCCTGCACTGTAGATCAGTGGATCATAGCAGAAATGGTAGGTGCTACACTCTCATCAGTGCCAATAATTTACCACGACTTGAAAGGACTAGATTCCTTCCTGAATGACTCGGGAAAGGCTTTTGTTGTGACCTGAAATGTTTTTGTGCAACTATAAGCCACCTTCTTCATGACCTGGAAACAGCGTCTATCACAGAGGCTTTTCAGAAGATGGGGTCGTTCACGATGCGCTCTGTGCTGTCAAAGGTACCAAACCAATCCCGAGTGGCCAGCTGCATGCCAAAACACGAGCTGCACAGTGCCTTGATTGTAACCTAGACATTTACATCAATCGTCGTGGAGGCTTTTGTCGATTACCACCGAAGAAACCTCAGTCACCTACTCCCCACACTCAGGCAAGCTGCTCTGTCAGCTCTCAGGTTGTTAGTTTAAATGGGAAAGAAAGGAGGGCAAAAGCAGTTAAACTTTATTCATATGGCTGCAGCCAGGACTGAAAATATTCGTATTTTGCAGGCACCGCTTGTAAGCGCATGCTTTGGTGGCCCTTTGGTCTCAGAAGACAGGGCTGTACTGGAGAGATGTCAGACAGCTCAGAGGAAACATACAATTGCTATGCACCCCCCCCCAAAAAAAAAAAAAAAATCCTCCCCAAAAAGCCCTTTGCAAGCACAGAACTTAATGCTGCAATAGAGACCGTCACAAGGAAAATCACACCCACCGTTCGGTGCCAACAAAAGCAAAGCCAGGTCTATGCCTGCCAGACCTCCTCTTCACAGATCTCCCTTCTCTTTGTACAGCCCTTCTATCCATCCCGTCCCTTCTCTGTACCTCCCCACTGTCCCCTTTTCCCAGTCTGATTCTTGAGGGTTTTCCACCAATCTGTCCTCAATTTCAACTTCGATGCAATTTTCTGTAATACTTCAGCTCCTCTTGGGTCACCCAGCAATAGCAAACACGGAGACACCAGACTCGTGAATCGTGGTGGAGATGTGCGGAGTGCTATATACCTGCTCCGCTAATCTCGTTCTTTCTAAAAGCAGGCTGAGATAGCGATACTAATAAGGATTCGAATATCTGAACCATTTGGAGATTAGAAGCTGTGCATAATTCAGTGTTCAGCTCTGAAGAAAGACGAAGGGAATTGCAGGGTTATGTCCTGACATGCACATTCACACCCACGCATCACACTTCTCATCGGTCTCACTTCAGATCTAAGAGATTCAAGGGCAGTCTTTAGCTCGAGACATGCAGAATTAGCCTCTATTTCTAGTACCTGCATAAGGTATTGCAACAATGAGTGAGTGTAATTGGGATGGAGGAGAGTTTCCTCTAAGAGAATATGCTTATGTTATTGTTTTTCTATGATTAATGACAAATCTGTCAACTTGACTTCTTAAGCACCTAGTCATAACAAGTCAGCATTCATATGTGATATCGGACAAAATAAAATTCAGCAAGGAACCAGAGGGTTTTTCATGTTCCTAAGGGGAAAATTATTTTAAACATTCTGGAAAGTACTTTTACTTTTTCATTTTCATTTGCTTTGACTGATTTTAAGGCTTTCATTCTCCTAATGATGACCAGAGGCAAAAGCAGATGACAGCAGAGTCTCACGTCAGGCAGAGCAGGTTCTGCTGATCTCAGAAGAGAGACTTAATTAAAGCCCTGTCACTAGAACGGTGTGGGGTTTTGTCACACAGGAGAGATTCTTCGACACAGAAATATTTGTACAGTCTGTTGGTGGAAGTTCAGGGACAAACACCCAGCTCTGCATCTGCAGGCAGTTTTCGCAGCAAGTGTTGATGTCAGTTCATTGTGAAATTTGAATGCACCGATCAATGAAGTAACAAATTTAAGTCAGGCTATTGTTCTCAGCAGAGAGAAATTTCTGGCTTGAAGGAAGATAAATAGTATAAATCTAAGATAATCTGATCCTGGAAATGTTTTCATAACATGCCTGTGAGGCTTTTAACTCAGGTTATCATTTTCTGATGAAGAATGAGATAGTTCCAGCTCTCTGAAATGAGAATTTTAAATTGATTCTTGAACTTAAGCAATCCTGCAACTAGTTTTAACTCTTCTTCGAATTCTACAAGTTTATTCCCAGTAACGTATTTGACACCAATTTTAAATAGGCAGTTCAGAATGTGGAATAGTCAAAAGTTTCTGCCTTTGGAGCAGTGGAATACTACATTTATAAGAATTGCATATTAAGTCTGTGTAATACATTGTTCTAGTTACCATGACTACCTCTAATAAATGTTTGTGTACCTCAGCAGTGTCTACATCCAGTTAAAAACCCTTTATTGACATTCGCTTCCTGCTGCATTTGGCACAATAAACTGAAACCAGGAACAATTATGATTTTAAAGGAAACAGATATCGCATGTTCACACTTTCAAAACCTGTTTTTTCAAGATCCCAGGTGGTTAGAGTAGCACATACACAATTAGAGCATGCACAATGATTTCAGTCATTTATGGAGCAGCCAGTAGGAGGGCTGATGCCTGATTTGTGCATACAAACACATGCTCAGGCCAGCTTTAGTACCCAGCTCGGTAGTGTTAGTTGCGTTAAAGTACAGATTCCTGTGCAACCTGGAGCACAGAAGGGTTTATAAGTCCTGCTTCATGTCTTAATTATTTTCCCTGAAAATATCACAGGCAACGGATACGAGCTGTGACTGGACTTTAGGAAAAACTTCTTCACAAGGGCAGCGCAACACCGGAGCAAGGCTGCCCAGAGGAACGAGGGATCTTCATCCCTGGAGGTTTTCAGGAGTTGGCTAGGCGAAGTAACGGCTGACCTGATCTGGTGGTGGCAACACACAACTATTTTGTATGGGAGGCAGCACATACTGACCACCAAAGTCTCTTCTAAGCAACATTTTCATGACTTCTGTTTTTTAAACTTAAGAGACCCTATTATATGAACTGGATGCTGTTAAGTTTAATATTCCCTTACATTCACATAGCTGTATACATGCACATCTGCACAGAAATTGCAAGTAGATATACAACCCGTACTTTTAAGACCACTAAACGCGCATGCATTTTTCATTCATACTTCTGCAGACAAGCAAGTTCCAAAACAGCACTTGTAAATATCTGCTTGACATATGTGTGTGTATTATTTTTGCTCAAATTGTGGTTGTGGCCTCCGCTGGGGTTTGCGAGATGATTCGGGGAAGGGAGGGTTGCAAAACGTAGAGTGCAGCTGTCAGCACCAGCTCAGGTCCTCCAGGGTGGAGGCATGAGCAGAACCAGCTGCTGCAGATGCTTTAGCTGGTTCTTACTCTCCTGCCCAGGAGGAACTGAACGTCTGCTGGCTCAGGATATGGCCCAAAGATAAGACAAAAGCGTGTCACATTTTTCTAAGGGGTTGAGAGGTACTGATGTTATCTGCCTCTTGCAGTGCAAAACTTCTGAGTTTTAAGGGTAGATGCATTGGATAGGTTTATCAGCCTTGGACTCCAAGCCTCCGTACGGGTAGGCTGGTTTTGACAACTAGACCAGGCTGTGAGTAAGGCGCCTTGAAAGAGGAGCAGCTCTTTTGAGCAACCTCAATAAATCTTTGGGTATCTGGAAAGCAATGAGAAGGGGAGTACGCCTCTGTGGAACAAGGCCAATCTTCCATTAAGTGAATTTTGCTGTGCTGGATTGATGCTAATTTGCAGTGTGCATTTTGATGGGAAGAAACCATCATTTTAATCGAAGTGTTGGTTTTGCTGTAAGTCTCTTAGGCACTGCAATGCCACTTGCAGAAAAATCAACCTTTGGGCCACAACTTCTTGTTCTTTAGTCAGAAGCAAATACTTCTAGACGTTTGATAAAGTCTCCTTTAAGAAGCACATAGAACAGGCATTTTATCTGCTTTCAGAAATATTTACTAGCCTCAAAAGACACTTAAACTGTAGATTTAATCACCTGCGTTTAAAGTTTACAGAAAAAGACACAAATCCTGCAGATCCGATATGTTCAGCACACTCACTACCCACAAGACTGGCGGCCAATGTGTCTTTTTAAGGATCTGGTTTAGGGTTTCTTTATGTAGAAATCTTCCAACAGCCAAGTAAGCAGCAGTGGCAATGCAGCATAAAAATTGTCCAAACACTGCCTAGCATTTACTCTTATGACTGAACTGCGGCACTGGATAGAAATATATTGTTAATACGTTTGTAAAATTCAAAATTTACTTAATGTTAGTGTTGTCATTCTAAATACTATTTGCTCCTGTCTCTGAATCCTTCCTTACAAACCCTTCTGTTTCCTGTCCTCTATTCTCAGCCAGGACACCCCTTGCGAAAGTGAGCTTGGACTCTGGTGCACACCAAATCACCCACCTTTTCGTTCACCTCTCCCTGATCCCTGATATTTCTGGCTCGGTGCAGTTCTTCCTCTTTCCCAGACCTCCGTTTTCCAATACATCCCACCTACCTCAGCTGGTTTTTGGCAGAAGGGGGACAGTGGGAACCGGCAGCTGGCAAGCAGCAGCTCCCAGCAGATGCGCAGCGCAGAGAAGGAAGGAAATTCTGCAGCAAATGGTGCAGATGGAGCCTGACCCTATTGTGTTCGCTTGGCCCCGCCATTCAATGAACAAATCCTTTCCTTAGCCCTGAGCAGCTCTTTCTGCGGTTGCTTCAAACCCAAGGCTAGTCAACAACTCATTACACGACTGGACACTAAGAGTTTGCTTTCTTAAATGTCAGACTTGCCAAAGGTTTAGTCTGTCATGAGGAACAGCAGCTTCTGCACGTATGAAGGAGTAACCCTTAGAAACAGTAAAATAATGGGAAAATGCTGAGAGTTACTTTAACAAGGTGTTAGGTAGGAGGCATTCCAGATGAAAATGCCTGAACATCTTTTCTTTTTTCTTTTTTTTTTTTTTTTTTTGATAAGCACAGCTATCTTATTGCCACAGATTCCTGGCAAGCAAGGCGCACGAGCGTATATTACATATAATATGCAACAAGCTGTGCTAGCAAGCAAAAAACAACCCCAAAAGTCTAAAATCTATCTTCAAAAAAACATCAGAAGAGAGCTTTTATATTAAATCATAGTGTTACATCCTCATAAAATTGCCTCTAAGACAATTTATTAAACGAAGTTTTCTATTCAGCCTTAACCTACAACTTCCTGTTTACATGGAATTATATTATGTGGTTTATTTTCAGTCTTCTGTTTGTTTGCTTTACTCTTCCTTTTTTTCCAAATTATTTCAATGACTTGTAAAAGCTGATAGGGAAGTTCGTTCCAAGAAAGAAGTTAATGAAGGCAGCAGATCTTGATGCCTTACAGAATTAGAAAACTGTGTCCATGGAAACAAAAAGAGAAGTAAAACCTGAGATTCCCCTTTTCTTCTCTGCTGGATGACGTGATGAGAAATAATCAGTGTAGTGATATCTAAAGACAAATATTTTGTTGTAGCAACTCCAAGACGTGAGGTGCCAGGAAACCAGCATCAGACAAGCTCCAAATGATGACACATACTAAAAGGTAGCACCTGCCATTTCCCCAACCGCTGTGTCTTGGCATGCAGCTTTGCAACGAGTATCCCTAAACTATTGGTCTGCAGGTTTGTGCCTATTGGTTCTGTATAAAAACAGAAATTAGTTTTAGTACTGGCTCATCGAAATATGTCACGATAGCTCTTTAAACCATGAGTTAATGCACTACCGTAACTTTAATGTTGCTAATGTCCCCAAAAATGGTTTGGAAGATTATCTGCCTCGCACAGCTACTTACGTTTTATTTGTTATTGTAATCTAGAAGGTTACAGCACATTCTGTGATCGTATGTCAGCAAGACTGATCTGGGTTGGCTTTTTTTCCAACTGTGTTTTTATGTTCCCAGATTTTTTCATTTTCTATTGAGAACGGTGTGCATATGCTAGTTCTCTCTCTCCAGAGAATGCTGTATTTATAGCATATATTTTTTTAAATCTTTGTTTAAAGAAACACCATCTTAACAGGATAACTCCCCTCTCTTATTTCCCTCTGACATGACTCCCAACAGTCTTGTAACTTCTTCCTTACTCTTCATTTAGAAACATTGGCCTCCCATCCTCCTACTTTTCCCAGAGAATACAGATCTGCTTTCCCTACTCTTTTTTAATAGATTGTTTTTTCTGTACCTCTCTTGAACCAGTCTACTGAATCTTCTCTGTTGCCACAGATAGAAGTCAACCACTTCTACTTTAATAACTTATGGCAGCCCCTTCCTTTTAAACCTATGCAGGTTTATACCCATTTGGGAAATTTGGAGGAACGATTTAGCAAATGTAGTCACAGCTCTGAAACATGAGTCACACTGAGGTAAAATAGACCCCTACAACCCCCCCCCCCCCCCCCCCGCACATGCATACTGGTCATGAACAGAGCAGTTGGATTTAATTTTAGTGACCAAAAGCTAAGCCTCCCCACCTCCTCCAGGTAGGGGTTTGCTCTCAAAAACTTTCAGTTCTTCCAGACTGGGACCACAGGGACAAAAGGCCCAAACTTCATTTTGACCAGTAGCAACAAACTAAATGCTCAGACTCCACAAGACTACTACACAGCTACTGTTATTCTCTTTACTTTTTCAGCTGGTCAACCCAGTCCAGCCTTTCCTTCCTTCCTTCAACTGTTTTGGTACCTCCTATAACAGCAACCCTGTTCATTTAAAATGCAGAGCCCGTTTATCCAGCTGTACTGCCTGATTGCCACACCAGTAGTGATCTGAAGCCTGGCTCTATCTCAGAATAATCGAAATAACTCGATGAAGTACAAGTCTAGCAAATGGTCTGCACAGGAACACCAGTAAGGTCTTCTCCGATTTAAAAACCAGTCTTTTCTTATACATCTGCCCAACTGACTAGAACTGAGCAGGAGATACTGAGCTATAGCAAAAGTGATGGTAATTTTCCATTAAATTATGCTGGGTAGCTTGAGCTAACTTAGTTGGAAAAATGCCCTGTTACTTCGTCCTAGTCTGAAAAAATTCCTAAAGCTGAGTCTAGAATTGGCAAGGCTTCAGAAGTATCTTCTAAGTGCACCAAAAAAACCTGTCTATCCCATGGCAGTGATTAATTTCCTTTGCATAGACTTCAACATACATCTTCTCCTGAAAGAAACAAAAGAGACAGATGCTTATGCTCTAACAAGAGCATACCTGACTAAAAATGCTCCATAATCATACCTTTTTTAACTCCGAGTGACTTCATCTTTCAGATATCTTTGGGATATCTTCTACAGGAAGGCTGATATCTGTCCTTTAACGGAGATTATCCAAACTCTTCATGCTATTTGAACATATTTCATTTCTAATCTCAGAGGGTCATTGACTTCATTGCAGTGTCAGAGATGTCCAGAGTGGGTGCTAAACAACCTATCTCCCAAACTGGAAGCACCATTATACTGTTAAGCTACTGCAGTGTTCCCCTCGGGCTAATTAGCCCTGATTCAGGGGCACAACTGCTGCCAGGGTCCCCAGATAACTCACGCACAGAGATAGCTCACGTACCTCTGCTGTCTGGACAAACCTGTAGTGTAATTTTTTCACTTGGGCTGCGTAAAAAACTTTTTAGAAGTCCAGGATTATGAAGTCCTTGGCTTCCCTTTAAAATTCTCTCTGGAAATTCCTCCAGTTAGTCATGTGTGACTTCATACTTAATAGCTATAATTAAATCATAATTTACCCTGTGCTTTAACTATGATCTACATGAACAGCTTTGCTTTCCCTGGATAGGATAGTTACTTAAGTCAATAGTTTCCTGGCTATTCCATAGAAGCGACTCACATGGTAAAAGCAAGATTAACTTCTGGAGAGTGCTGAAACATCCTTCTTTCCAAAGGACAGTTAAACTGCTTGAACTCGTTTCTTTGCCTGGGGACAAAACCAAGAAGTCTTCCTGGCACAACAGCTTTACTATTTCTCCTACTTTTTTGCTTTTTTTCAGCTTGCTTCTGGTAACATCTCAATTTCTTTGAGTAATTCTGCTTCCTATGGAGGGGGAAAAAAAAATTCTTTCTTATATCTACTCCTTTTCTTTACCTTATACGGTGAAAATTACTGTAATGTTTTAGCAGTGTCTTTACAAACAAATTGCCACCTTTTGGAAGTCTGATAGCTTCTTTCAGATGTTTCCTGGTTTTCCTATAATAAAAATGACTGACGTGTTATTGATTTCTGTGCAGTCTTCCTTTCTGTTGGTACCACCTGGTTCACAGCTATGGCACCATGTCACTGCTAAAGTGACACTCTGCTTAGGCTGCCTGCTGGAAGAACAGACTGGTCCTGCCTCAAGAAGCACAAACAGACCACACATACGGGGTACCGAAAGCCAAACACACTACAAACTTGACTGTGACTACTCAGGAAAGCCCACTCAAAGCATACCCAATACCTTGACCCAAAGATCATGCTTTCATTATCCTATTGCTTTTTTTTTTTTTTCCCCCCATTTTTCTATATTTAAGGTCATTCCAGACACGCTCCAATGTTTTCCTTTATCCTGTGACATTTGGGCCCTGAATCGTGATTATAGCAATCTGAAAATGAACTTTCAAATCTATCATTATTAATAATTTTCAGCAAAGGTATCAAGCACATAGAACATGGTGCAAAAACAAGCAAAGATGAGTATTCTTGGGCTTTATTCTTGCCTTTTTTAAAAAAAAAAATCTTTCTAGCTTTTTAAAATTCATCTCAAATTACTCATCCTTCTCTCCCACGGCTGCTGGAAATGGGTCATCTCCTAATTTTTTTCCATCCCTGGCCAGTTCTGCTGCTTTTAGAATTCTCTTTCATCTTTATTTCCCCATCCTTGTACAAAATAGTTAACACTATTAAGTTAGAGCTTTGCTCAGGTATGATTATCCACTGTAAACTTGGTTTACTGGGATACTGTTGATCAAGGTCCATATTTTAACTTTCCTACTGACTCCCCTAATATCCCTTTTTAAGAACTGATGTACTTTGGTCGATCAAAAGTCTATCCAGCCCAATGTCCCAATCTTGATAATGGCTAGCAAAAGGTTTTTTAAGGAAGAGCAGAAGCATATGCAATTAATTCAGTGATCTTTCCCTGAGGTATCCAACCTGCTTCTGACAGCTTATGCACTTCCTGATCCAGAGGTTCCATCCAAAATAGTTGGCAGGGGCTGTTCTTGCAAGAATTTATCTGATCCCTTTTTGAACATATGTAAATTTCTGGCTTCCAGAATATCCTGTAGCAATGAGTTCCTCTATGTATGTATGTGTTGCATGAAAACAATTTCATTTTGTATGTGTTTTAAACCCAATCCCTTAATTGGGTATGCTCTCATTTCCAAATTCTACAAATAGTGAGTCATGGTTCCAAATTTTTCTTCCCTTCACCATATATGATATTTGAACTTCTTCCATAGGCCCCAGCTCCTTTTTAAACTCAAATTCTTACCTATTTAATCTTCCTTTATCTGGAAGGAGATGAATAATTATTTCCAAAAGGCATCCAGGAACACCTCAAGCAGACCCACAGAGTATTTGATTTGGGGACCAACGCTCAGGTTCCAAGCACAGCCTCTCAGTTGTGAGACAGGTAGTGGTGCTCTGCATCACTCTCCAGCCATCTGTGTGTGGCTCATCTTTTGGACTTATTACAATGTCTTTAAAGTCTAAAAAGTACGGGGTCACTTTGCAGCTTACCCTGTCAGAGGAGACTTACAGCCATAAGCTGTGCATCAGAGTCATTCAGCAAAAATATTGTAACGGGAAAGCACAGCACAGCATGGCAAAATCTTTCAGATCCAGCACATCTGGAGCTGAACTGAGCTTTTGGGACGTGCAGGTAAGCAGCCAAGCAAGCACCTACTTAGTACTCAGCCATCTCTCCGTTACCACATTGCTTAAGAAAAATGTGTAATTACTCCAGCAAGCACTTTTACATGATATGTAGGCAGACTGTCTGTGCTACGCTTTAACAGCCTCTAGCTATAAATAACATTATTAGGAAAGCACATTGCCTTAGATGGAGAGAACAGAGATAATCACCTTTCTGACTGTCTAGAAACATATTTAGATTTCATATTTAAAGATTAAAAATAGACTCAACAAATGCATTCAGTTTTAGACATTGGATTAAGCTTCATACCCAAATGATACAATTGACACAATAATGCCAACAGTTTATTAAAAAGTTTTAAAACTCATTAAAATGCTGGTCAAAACCCTGAAACCTTAAAAGGCTCTTTAATTAAAAGGTGAAAATTAGGGCCATGACAGATTTGTTCCAGGAGGTAAAACGCAGGTGGCTGACACAGCTACTCCCCAGCTGTGTACACGTACCACCCTCCCAGTGGACACCCCTGCCCTGAAACTGGGGACAGCCCAGCCACCCAGATTTCAGCCTGGGTTCCCACCCAGTACTGGGACTCATTTATGTAAAATGTCAGCCTGCAAATTCTGGCTGATTTTTTTTTTTTTTTTTTTTTTTTTTTTTGGGGGGGGGGGGGCATTCTGCGTGACTTCCTGCCATGTCAGGGATGTTATAGGCTAAAGCCATGTCCCTGCTGTCCCTATCCCGGGGTCAGCCTTGGGGCTACTTGGTGTGTCCTGCACTGTCTTCTTCCTGGAGTAAAATGGAAAAGCAGTGGCAGCAGCCTATTGCTCACATCTTTCTTGCTCTCATACCTTCAGTTCTTCCTTCTTTACGTGGTGGGAAGAAAGACCCCGAGCCCTGTGCCTCTGCTTTTGCGCCGCTGTGCCCATTCCTGCCTTTCGAGCACCGTTGGCCCATGGACACGCTGGTCTGCTGAAAAGTCTGACCGTCCCACCTGGCAGAGCCTCATCTGGAAAACCTGAGAGCCGTCTGCCCAACGAGCATCTCCCCAGGAGCTGTGTAACCACACAGCACGCAGCTCCCTGTGGGTACCTACTTTAGCATTTGTTCTGACCCAAGAAAGTGGATATAGCTTTGTGGTAAGCTAAATAAATGAGCGAGTTTTCACCGAAGCCAGATTAACCCAGCCACCCTGCCCTCTTGCAGCGGGTGGATGTTGATGGACAGCCTTCACAAACATTGTTAGGATGCACAGAAAGGTCTGCACCGGGTGTCGGTGGGACCGTTACAGCCCTTTATGTTGTTTCTTTCGGTTCGGTCCACTGAAGGTCCAAGCAGCCTCAGAAACAGCAGCATTGCTTCAAAGCCTGACCTGTGAGCAGCTGTAACCAGCAGCGGGTGGTCAGGTGGGATTTCACCAAGCAGATCTGCCTATCTCTGTGGAAAAAATTAATTGGGCAGACTTATCAAAATAGTGAATTACCTATCGAACTAGGCTAACTAGGCTGGACTTCCACTTTCTGTTTTTAGAAATGCAAAATGAAGACGTGCATACACTGAACCACAGCGCCTTAGCAAACAACGAGCAGAAGACGTAACTGGCCTGCAGCCCATGGAGGATATTCATTCACACAGGATACCTGCTCTGAACGCTCCTTGCTATAAATGTTGTTTTGGTTGTTGTCTTGACAGAAGGGCAATCCCACACCCAGGCACTCCCCAGATGTTCTCAGCAAAGTTGTAAAACGAGCTCTCTGAGTCAGGAGTTACACATCGTAGGTAAATACACCTGATAATGACCCACAGCCTCCCCAGAGACCGATATTCTACAAGGATAGCTGGTGAGGACTTGATCGGCATGCATGGCCTTGTGTAAGTACCAAATGCAGATGAGATGTCACATGTGAGATGAATTGTTTTTATAGTTTATGAAGAGTATAAATAAGGTAAAAAAATCTGTGGTTTTGTCTTCATCATTTGGTTCATGTGAAATAAAATATTTGCACCTTCTGTTGATTATCATGCACTTGCCTCTGCTCGTCATCTGTTCACCTAGCCAGAATGATGGGTCCTTGATCTTCATGCCTTTCCAAACTTCATAGTAGCTGGCTTATTACGGTTGTTCATCTCAATTACTTCTCGAGGAGAGAATGACCGCAGATAGAGATGTGTCTAAACATAGAAACACTGAAGACATAAAAAACCACCTTTACGTTAATGGTTATATCACATGCATACAATATTAACTGAGTAGCTGAGAATACAAGTGACATCCAAGTTAAAAACAAACAGCTTCATTATAAGCCAGGCAGTAAACAGACAGCTGGCTTCTAAAGGATATTCTACTTCCTGCTGCTTTCTACATACGTAATGTTTATTTTAAATTTCAGCGGGCTTATGCAAACTGGACAGCTCTACAAACTTCTGATTAGGTTGTTTAACTTTCTGGTGGACGAGTGGTGCAAATCCCTCTTTGTGACAAAACCCAGAAGTTAAACGTATTGCAGACTCTTGCCATAGAGATTTGGCTCCTTAATTCAAATTGTAGCAGCTCAAGGCCCTGCTGTGATGGTGAAGAAAGAATCATCATCCTTGCTTACACACAACATTCAGCCAGGATAATATCTGATATGTGCAATTTTTGCTTGTTTGATTCTCAAAACATCCACTTTGCAATTGCTAAACAGGGAAATTGGAAGCTTCATAATAAGATCTTTCTTTAGTTAAACCAATTTCTCCCTAGATGATGAGGCTGTTACCACACTCTTTGATCAACACAGTGCCTCTAAAGCAAAGCGAGTTACGCAGTCTTTTTGCATGAGCGTTTCTTATAGAATTTTTTTAGATTAGTTTTAGTTGCTATTAATTCCCATGAATATTCCTGATCTAATCGCCTTTCTCACTAGGGGCATGACCCAGCTCTCAGCAAAATAGATGGGAGCCTTTCCATTAATTTCAGTGGGAACTAAAGCGATCCCTAAGGATCAATTAACAGATCATTGTTTAGCTATGTGCAAAGCTCTGCTAGGGATGGATTTTACAACTATTTTGTAAAGGAGCCATCCAGAAACTAGAAGTTTGTTTCCTGTAATTCATGGCCCCATCGGGTAATGCAGTAGAATGCATCATGAGTGCTAATGTGAGCACCAATATCTAGACAAATATTTCGTTTATTCAGTGCCATCAGGGCTTTGGAGAAGAACACCCCATATATTCTTAATTATAAGTACGTACAATAAGCGTCACTGAGACACACTGGATCGGAGCAGAAAACAAACAAGGCATCACATTCTGAGATCTTTTTAGTAGTGTTTAATTATTACACCTGAAGAGAGTACTGTCCTTCTTTTTGAAAGAAATACTTTTCTAAAGGTGACATTTACATAGATCATAAAATAAAGTCTACCAATTAGAGCAGATGTGGGGAAGCCAATGCAGGAGAAAGGTTGCCTCACTGTTTTGTACTGCCTCCCAGCTAAGAGAAGTAAAAACAGATTCTGATTTCCAGATAATCCACCTTTGTCCAGACCCAAATACCAACACTTCTTGAGGTTTTTGTTAAATCGATAATAGTACCTCAATAGCATTTTGAAGAAATATTAGTTAGAGATGTGGAAAAAATGAAGAAATCAAATAAATTGTAATGCATGTTTACCATGCCAGGCTATCCAGGTATCTTTCCATGATAACTGTCTTTTAGGATGAAGGAAAGGCAGGTAAATCATTTGAGGAGTGTCACTGGGAAATTATTAATTCAACAAAGAGGCAATGGGTAGCATCGAAAGGGGAACTTCTGCCTAGAGGAAGACTAGCAAAGGAGTTTCTAAAAGATCAGTCAGAGCCCATCTTGTTCAATACTGTCATCAGAGAATTTGGCACAGAAATAGAAATGAGCTAATGAAAGCTGGTGACAATTCTCACTTGAAAGTATTTGTCATCACAGTGAGGGAGCAGGCTATTTTAAAGGAAGGCTGGACAACTTTGAGCTCTAGACTAACAGAAATGGCATAAAATGCAACATTATGATTGCAAAGTCTTTCAATTACTTATCAGATTTTTTGCTACAGCACACTACTTGGAAATGAATGAGAGGGAGAAATAACTGAGAGCATCAGTTGCTCACAGGATGATTATGATCCATCAATGTGATGTGACTGTGAAGAAGGCAAGTGCAATCCCCATAAATCCTTTTTCCAGGAGAGATAAGAAACTATTAATGTCATTGTACTTGTGAAACCTCCTCTGTATATAGTTCTGATTGCTTGTGTTCAAGAAAGATGAATGTAAGCTGAAAGAAATATAGTGAACAAAGTAATGACAAGCAACTGAAAGTGCTTAACTTGTCCAGCAAAACAAGAACCGCGAGGTGATATGTTTGTTGCACCTCAGGGATAAAACAGAGGAGAGAGAAAAATAGTAGAGCTAGAGGACAATGTCAGGATGATTAAGGCCAAGTATAAATTGGCCATGGGTGAACATAGCCTAGAAATTAGGAAAAATTTTGTAACCATTGGAATGTTATGACCTGGAACAGCTTTTCTCTTACAAGTGTGGGGGCCGTACTTTTGCAGTGGAGCTTCATGAATCTGTAAAGAAGAGAATATAATGTGGCCACCTGAGATAGCGAAGATTTGCACTGCCATGCTAAAGGTTTATATACATCGATTTCAGTCTTCACTTCACTTAAAATCTCCTGGGGTGCTTTTGATGAGTAGATTGGTGAATCTGGGTCACTCAGGGGCCCAGCTGTGGTTTTGCCACCAGCCCTTGAGGCTGACGACTGGTTGCAGCAAGTTCAAGAACAGATTAGCAATCAGACTGTGAGCCAGAGGTAGGATGGATGTAATCTTTGCCAGAATATTTTTCCTTGCTATGGCACCATACAGTATGAAATGCACTGAAGAGGTGGAACAATATTTTTTTTTTCATTCCCTTCCCGGTCACCCCATATTTGCCTTCATAAATGTAGCCCATTACATTGACTGATGCATAAGTATTCCCAAAGGAGAAAAGCAGGATGATTCGTATTCTTGACTTATTCCTGCTAACAGTTGAACCTAGGATTATTTTCTATGAGCTTTAAAAAAGCTTTCCACAGGTAGAATCTACAGTGATAGCAGTGTTTCTTCAATAAACACTTTTTGGTATCGCCAAGATTTCTGTTCAGATCTATAATCCTGCTAGGCATCTGTGTGGCTTACTTGTAAAAGCAAGAACTGTTGTTAGAAGGATTTAGATACCAGCAGTAATTTTTGTGTGGTTTACTTTCATTAGAAGTCTTCCCTTTTGCTAAAGGTATGTCCTGTGCTAACCTTCACAGTGTTGTGTGAAGTGCTGTTACCTTTGTTTTACACATGGGGACCTGAGAGACTATATGACTTACTGAAAAAAAAAAAAGTATGGAAATATTGTGAAGAGATCACAAGCAAGATCTCCCAAGGCCCGGAGTAGCATTCCAGCCATTGAATAACCCTTCTCTTTCACCCCAGAAAACTTCAGCTGAGGTTACCAGGGGTTCCTGCATGTGAAAGGCCAATGGGATTCATGCCTAGAATAGAAAGTACACAGTGAAGCCACATATATTTCTAGTCTGTGCAGCTGAAATGACAAACAAAAAGCCATCAATACTTCCTACGACACAGAAGAGATGTGGCTACAGAAGGACTCTTGGCACTCAAGCCCGTTCATTTTGGCTCTCTGAATAAAGGGTTGTGCTGTCCTGCAAAAAAAGGCTTTCTGTTTCTGTTGTAAAAGGGGCCGTGTAAGAACAGAGAGAGGCAAATACACAAGAGAGCTTAAAGAAGGAAACCTCTGACGCACTATGTGTTTCAGATCTTTATCATTGATTTAACTTGTCCGTGGCAAGGAGCTGTTGTTTATAGACCTCATGTTCCTCTCTGATGAGTGATTTGGGCTGCGTTGATTTATAGAGTGAATGGTCTGGCTATCTTTTTGAGTTATCTGCTTTGCCTACTTGCCCTGTAGAAGACACTAACAAGTGTTGTGGCTTCTCAAATTTTGTCTTATGTCCTCTGTTCAGGCTTAAGCACCTATTAGAAGTACGGGATGAAGTTATACTCACCCTGCTGTACTTTTAGGGACATGAGTGTGTCAGACACCTGAACATCCAGTACCAGCTGTTGGAGTTACTCCCCTCAGACAAGTAATCTAAACAGCCCGCTTACTGAGGCAGTCAGAGTTAGTCAATAAGCAACACCAAGATTAGGGTTGTGTTTGAAATCACTTTTTCTTGGAAAGTTAAGGTCTCTGAGAGACACCTGCAAGGAAAGATCTTGCAATATCCTTGAGGTCCAAACCCCCAGATTCTCATCTCTGGACAGGGTGAATCTGTACTTTTTCCTTACGTGGTACCCCTAGAGAAGCAACCAATCTTTTCTATTACAGCCTAGTGGCTCTAGTGTCTTTCTTTTGCCTGCAGAGGATTAGAGCCGTATCTCCCCTGCAATGATTACGTGGGTAGGCAGGTTATTGATTAGCCTGGAACTGAGAAAACTCTTCTCTCCCACTGCTAAAGTATGAAGCAAAAAGGTAAAGACTGGTGAGAAAGAGAAGGAACGACTCCACGGTCCTAGCAGTCAGCCTGTCCCTTATAGGCGAGCTCTGCAAAGCCATTGCAGTCCTGGCCCCTTGCTGAACAGTGGTGTGACTGACAAAAGAGATGGGTCCTCCTGCGAGTTGGGTTTGAAATCTCTCATGCTGAGAAGGGCTCCAGATCTTCTAGAGAAGAAATATAAGCCATTACAAAAAAAGCTGGACTCCTAAATCTCTGGCTTCTCAAAAGAAAGTGGCCAGCACTGCTTTTCTGAAAGGCTTTATGCTACGGGTGTATATTAAGGCTGCTCTGAGCGTGAGGTGTCTCCCAAGGAACTTAGATGATGGAACAGCTACTGCTGGTCTCAGATGAAACCCACGTGTCCGTTTGCTCAAAAGAGATCTCTGTGACAAACCACAGACGTATAACTCTAGGCACCAGGAAAATTAAAGGTTAAAGGAGTAAGCACATACTGAGGTTAGCAGCCTTTTCTACCAACAGGGTTTTCTATCATGAGTTTAGGTTTAAGCTCCTCAGAAACACTTTGTTCCTGCTTTAGGATTAAAACCCTCCGCGGTACATAGCCCTTGGTCCAGTCATGTGCGTTAGCTGTAAAGTTCAAAATAAAAATAAGCATGAATTGTCAGCTTTGTCCACACAAAGATACTCATCGAAAGTGCAAATGCAAAAGGTCTCTGGAGGCTGTTACTCTGGATATGCACTGTGTCTGATTTTGGACCCTGCTGACTTCAGGCATGTAACTGAGAACAGATCTTCACTGTGTGCATCTAAATAAATATATGCATTATCATCAGTTAACTCACCTTAGGAGACTTAAGTATTGAAGGTGT
Organism: Astur gentilis; assembly: GCF_929443795.1. Lineage (NCBI taxonomy): Eukaryota > Metazoa > Chordata > Aves > Accipitriformes > Accipitridae > Astur > Astur gentilis. The sequence goes on from NC_064913.1 coordinate 11,148,002, forward strand.
AAGTGAAGCTAAAGTGGTAAATAATGTGTAACACTGCATTGTTACATACCAAAAAGCCTCTTGGCTTAATTGTTTGAACTCTGCCCGTTGGTACCGGTGATATCGTGGTATCGGTGTCTCCCAGGCACTGCATTGACATTCCTTGTGAATACGCCAACCTAGCAAGAAGGCATAAAGAAATCACATTTAGAGGAACTTCCTTTTCACCCTGGTCACACTACGTTCTGAGAAAAACTGGCAGAAACCAGCTCTGAGGAAGAGCTTTGCCCTGCTTGGCAGCTGTGTTCTCTGCGCCGGCTGCCGGCGGAGCTCCAAGGTGATCTCACCATCACCTTCTCTTTAGCCTCATTTCCTGAGGAACTTGAGCTTCTCTGTTCGTGCTCTTTCCATTTGTATTTGTTTGTCTGTCATTCGCCTCCTACCCCGGTAGCTTTTAAATCTGACAGCTGCTGACAATCACGTCAGACAAAAAGGCAGCATTCCCAATGGGAGATGGGTTCCTACAAGCCTTGTGAAAATCAACAGGTGGGTAGAGGAAAGCAACTAATGCAAACTAGAGAAAAGAGAAGCAGAGGAAAGTTTCAATAAGAGCTCCGCAAGACCTTTTGGCTGCACGATTACCACGCGTGTGTCTGCTTTCTGATCAGCATGCATATGGGCCACAGCATGTGCTGCACTGTGCTACCTCCGCCCGTAGTTAAGGGACATGGGGGTGAAATGAGGTGAGGAAAAAACAGGGAAATAGAGGAAACAGGAGTAAGTTAGGATTAATGTGAGGATGTGTAGCAGACATGAGGGGACCGGGGAAGTCTTACAGGCTTTTGAGAGAAACTGTGATTATCGTGGGAAGGTCAGATGGAAATCCATAGGAAGCTGGGCTTCCTTGTTCTGCTTCTCATGAAACAAGATAAGTGACGTGCTTAGAACTGAACCAGCTCAAAGTAGAGTGGCAAAAATGCAGACCTTCAGAGTAGAGCCAAGCTACAATTTCATTAGCTACTGTCCTCATTCCAGATTAGGCCAAATTTGTCAACAGAAGTAGCTGTGCCTGTGCAGTAACCGTATTCAGAGTGAAAAGGGACTTGCAGCCAAGCTTTCAAGAAAGGCCCTCGCCGAGCAGCTCCACTGCTGAAAACTGAGTGTCTGAGTTTAAACTAAGGAAACGTTGGCTGCATCAAGTCCTGAATGTGGGTTATTTTCAAGCATAAATGATACCCTTGCCATGGATGAAACAGGCCCCCGTCAAAGATCAACAGACGTCTCCACTGTCACATACTTCAGCTCCCTGTTTGCTGCCAGCATCGGATCCTCTCATCATTCATGCCGCATATATGCTCGCTCACTCCCAGGCTCCCTTCTGAAGCGAAATGACTAGTTGCCTTGGAGAGGAAGCCTGGACGCTGTTGACAGAATAGTTTGCTCCAGGCTCCACTCCAGACAGACAAAACGGACTTGGACCGCAGCAGGTTTAACTCCCTCAGCCTACGGCAATCGTCGGACGTTATTCCGACAGACCTCGTGTCCACAGTCCCCTACGTGCGGCCATGGCACGCCACGAGCAAGCAATACATACTTTGAATTAGTAAATCCCAAATGCTTAATAAGAAGCTCTCAGGGCCACGCGGGTCCAGAGGAGACCTGGGCCAAGAACGATCCCAAATCCGGCCACGCCGCCCTAAAGAGAGAAGTTGCTCCTGAGCAACGTGGACAGGAGTCACCTTGCACCACTTGGCCTGGGGTCAGAGACTACCCGTGGGGCAGCTGCCCTGGGAGCACAGACAGGGCCCTGGAGAAGCCAGGGCAGACACCGGAGCTCCCAAAAGAAGGGCTTTGCTTCCAGGCTTACGTCTGGAATGTAAACTATTCACACCAATAGGTGCCAGCCCTCGCCATCAGCTCTCACTTGGGAGACTCGGTTGGCCCCTCCAGCCCTTCTCCTCAGAAGGCGGTTAAAGCATTCTCTCAAAATAGATAATGAGGTAATAATTTTATTTTCCTAGTTGCTTAAGGAGAGTGTCAGAAGAGTTAATCCAGGGATCAAAGGTCTTTGTTAGCAGAGAGTCTTTTGAATCCCATGTGTGCTGGTCACAAAAATAACACAGAAAGCATACAGATCTCAAAATGACAGCCTGGATGGAAGACAAATCAGCTACTACTTTCTAATGGCATTCAGTGTCTTTTAAATGTTTGGGTCAAGTTTGATTTCGCTGGTTTATGTAATTTGTTGTGGGATTTAGCCAGCTGCTGAATCTTTTCACACAAGTAAAACTTTCCAAAAGGGCCTTAAACTCCAGTGACGAGTATAGTTATTTGTATGTCAACTGCGGCTTCTATTTATAGGATGATGAAAATATCCCCCAATCAGTAACTCTCTAAGAGACAAGCATTTCATAAAAATAGATTATAAAAAAACAAACAAAGAAGCAGGCATGTTTTAGGTTAACAAAAACATTGGTATTCCAAACTCTCCTCATAACCCTTGCATTTAAGACACTGGTAAATTCAGATAGTAAACCCATTCAGACACAAACACACCAACTTTACATAGGATAAGGAATTGGGGTATTTGGAGAAAAGGAATATTAACATATCCTGTGGTGAATGAACACAAAAATAAGTGGAGGTTTTTAATGACTCATATAAAATTAAATTAACCACTTTCTGTGATACTCAGTAGAGCCTGCATGAAGGCACTTACCAGAGGTGTATGTGCTTTTAAAGGGTGTTGATTTAAGACCTGATTTGTTTGAAGACTGACTTGAAAGAATTTCAAAGGATGTAGCTTAATTAAAAATATTCCAAACTTTGCATTCCTCACAAAACCTTTTGACCTCTCACGACATTTGATGCTTGAAGGTGAGGAGTTGACTGACTGCTTCTCACTTCACCAAAGGCACTCCTGATCCTTCCCCCTATGCGACAGCCATCATTAATTGTTGATAAGTGCTCATTACACCAACCTAAAACGAGCGTCTAGAGAAGCGGCAGGTTAGTACGTTGCACCGGGGGTACGTTTTCCAGCTCTGCATCAAACACGGCTCATCCTCTCCAAGAGCCCAAGAAGAGAGCACGCACACGAAGGTCCGCGCGTTGCAGCCGTCGCGAAGGCTGGCATTCCCACCGACAGGAATCAAATGGAGCTATCCATTAACAGGCCAGCGAGGAGTCATTAGAGGGACTCCTCGGACCCCCGCCGCCTCCCGTGATGGATGGCCTGCTGTCACCCCCTCCGAGGGGGCCTCTCCCCATGCAGGCTGTTTGCATTCAGTCAACACTTTGCTTTTATAGGCCTGTGGAGCCAAAGATTGCTAGACTTTTGAACCCCAGGCTAACTTCTGTCTGGCTACAGCCTCATTTTCTGGAGCCAAAATCTTTTTTAACAACTACACAATAACAAGTAATTAGGGTAAAGTCTGCTAATCTTCTCCTTTGGGCCTGGAGGTTGTGTATTCAGAATCCGTTGGGGTGAAGGTAGAATTACTGCCATCAAAGCCTGAGGTTACTTTGTAAAAGGGGTTGAACTCTAGGTCAAGGAAAGTTAACTGGACAAAGAGAGATCGGGGCAGATAGTGTTAAAATTAAAACCGTCCTACTGAGATAATGCAGAATTGACTGCTTTTTGCTCTGGAAACTAGCTGAATGGAAGACGTGAGGGGAAGACTAGAGCATTTCTTTCAAAAGGTGAAAACATAGTTAGCAATAAAGGATCTATTGACTTACGTTCACTTGGGAATTTATTTTTAGTCTCTTTATTCGGCAAGACAAAGTAAAATATCTTATTTTTTATGTCACGTTGTATTTGGGCCACCCTGTTTCCTAAAGCTGTTTGATTTACTAAATTAAATATGCTATTTCTTAAATATCTTCTCGCTCTCTCTCCCAAAAGGCCCAGCGCAAAATTCATTAGAAATGGAGAGGTTTCTGCTCTTGACTTAAGAGTCCTGAGGACAAATGGGCCTTGCTGGGTGGACAGAAGGATAAACAAGCCCAGACTCACACGTACACGGTGGAGGAAACGTGCTCCAGAAGAAAGTGGTGTCCATGCGGGGTCCCGGATACAGCACGAGGCTGATTTTTGTGCCTCCGCTGCTTGCACATAGCATAGGTCGAGGAGACATTCCAGTTTTTCAAGGAATTAGAGCCCAATCACTGAAAATCTTTAAACATTCAGAATAAGATCACAGATTTTGCCTGGAAATCCGTCACAGAGCAGGGCAGCCCTCATTCCACAGCATGGAGTCACTCCAAAATTAACTCCGCTCGCTGCCGTCGAGGTTAACAAATACGCCGCTTCCCCCTCACCGGTATCAAAGCTGACGGCTCCGGCCGGATCGGTGGCACTTTCTTCTCCCCTGTCGCTGCCAGCCGGCCTTTGCCTGCTGCTGCCGGTGGATTTTGAGTCCCTATAGGGGAGTGGAAGAGCGGAAACCTTGAGGCCAGCTATTTCCCATGCCAGATCCCACTGGGACCTGCCATGGCACCCTGGCCGCCTTCCTCACCTTCGGGAAATGGACAGAAACGCTTCCGCTGACACAGGAAAGGGGGATCTTTGGAAATCCTCGGTAGGTGATGGCAATTAGCACAGCAGTGGAATTACCTCGCAGCTCAGTTCCCAGGGCAAAGATGTATTTAATGGTGCTGCAACTGCCGGCTGGATTAAGCCAAGCCCAGTAAAGCAGATACGGCTTTCTGCTTCCAAGCTGAGCTATCGGAAGGATCCTCTTGTGGGTCCTCTGAAAAGCTGAAGGCTCCTAGAGTAGGTGGTACAGGTACCGTCATGGCAGAAAAAGTGTTTTGTACAAGACCAATGGTAACAAAACCAACTCTCAGCTCTGTGGTGGGACGCTTGAGTGGACGGGGAAAGATGTCTCCTGCCCTGGGCTGTGGACAGGAGACTTTCCAGTCTCTCCAAAAAAAAAGGCAATAGCCAGTCTTCTTTAGTTCCCTGTCATTTTGTTGGCATTTCCCAGGGGTTTCAGGAACCCCAGGCTGGTATTAGCTTCATGAAAATGTAAACTTTCTCCATACATGAGCTAAATGAAAGAGGTTCCATCAGTAATAGCTTTCTTTTGTGATGGGTAGGGCTTGCATATATTTTCTTTTAATTTTATCAGAGTAAAATAAATTAGCGGTGATGACTAATCATGGACACAAAGCTTTTTTTTTTTTTTTTTCTTTTAAAGCATTCTTCTGACATGGAGATGGAAAATGACAAGTGCATTTTTATGTTAATTATGGCCACGTGAATTACCCCAGATAGATGGCACAACAACAATGCCAAAATCCACCAAAGTGAAGGGTGCCTTTTTTTTGAAACCTGACACAGGAGCGGTGTCCGTGGTACAACAGACATCGGGATATGTTTCTTCAAGGTTCAGATTAGAAGTAACTGCTCTCTGTTGCACTAGCAGCAACACCAAAACTAGTTAACTTTTGCCTGGTTTAAATGCCTCACAGATTAAACTAACCAGTGTAACTGTACCGTGAAGAAATTCTGTATTTGCGTGCATATAAAAAATTGGTCTTTAGTCAGATACTTCTCAGACTGAAATGCAAACCTGTCTCCTAAGTCAAATGCCTCCATCCATAGTCTTTTCTGTTTTAACTCTGAAAAATGGTATTTTGCAGCTACCAGTGAAACATGCCCACCAAAACACCACACAATACTTCTTCAATTAGGACAGCTTTTGGTTTTAGAATATGATTTATAAGCACATTGTGGCTGTTACACAAACGTCTGTTCAAAATGGGAAGAAAAAGTAGACAGAAAATGATGCTGCAGAATAAAAAACTGGCTGCCCCCTCTGAGGAACTTGTAGTTTCGCATGTGGGTGTGTTAAGCCATTGGGCAGCTGGCAGGCCAGTTTGGGGATCTTGCAGGCTTGTTTCCTTTAGGAAAGAAATCAAGTGTGTGAGTCTGGTGTGCCCTCTGGTACCATCCCATTTCAATTCTTGAAGATTTTTTCCATGAACCCAACAGAAGCAGAGATCAGGAAGCACTTTCCTTGCCCAGAAACTCCCCAGCCTGTCTTTCCAATTAATTCTATGCCTAGACACCTAGGCCATAGTTGGATTTTATAGCTAAACCAATCTCAGTTCAAGCTAATGCCAAAAGATTCAGTTCTGTCTGCCCCTCTTTTGCCACTAATTGCATCCTCCTATTTCCAGCATTGCATGGTGTCTGATGCTTTTCAGGGCTAGATCGCTAGAAAAAAATATTAGTAAGTTTTGCAGAGCTTTGCAGACAGGCAAGTGCTTATGACAGCAAAGAAAGAAACGAGAGGACACAAGTGAAAACTGAGAAGAAGGAGAAAGGGAATAGACTGCCTTTTCAGAGGCATCTGATCATCTGATTGCCTGGCCTAGCATCAGACCGTACCCTGCACCCTGACTGTCTGCTCCATCTCAATGTGATGACCATGACTGTTTCCCTTATAGTCTGGTGACTTTTTTCTTTTCTGTACAAACAACAGCTTGCCCATCATATTCTTGTTCTCGCACGCATAGACGAAGTATTTTAGTACCGCTCAAGCTTTGTCACGCACTCCTTGCCTTGGGCCATAACCCATGTCTGCTTCCCACCATCTTTGTATGAAAGAGCATTTATTAAACTCTCCGGTACTGAGTCCGAAAGAAGCAAACCCACTGTCTTTAGCCAGGTCTGTGATTACCAACAGATCAAAGACCTGCCTGACAAAAATTGTGACTTCTAGGCAGACACTCAAGATACGAAAACACCTAGAAACTTCTACAGGGAATGAATCAATCCTCATCATCACCGTAGGTAGAAGGCGCAAGGAACAGAATCATCTGACATTCATTTTGGAACAATACAGGTTCCTTCCTATGTTTCTTGAAAAACAGTAACTCACATTTACAAGAATACATTAGAAAGTCTATTTTTCCTGTTTTCCCTCAAGTAATGGCACTCACATGCACGGCTCCTGGGCCTGATTCATCACTGTATTAATTCAGCTTAATTTCAGGGACTCCATTTATAGTGCTGCAACAACATGAACTATGAATCCTGTCCGTGATGCTCTCAAAAGCAAAAGGGTAGGATGGACTTTTAAAGTGGCTCGTGACTTAGGACTGAGTTGCCTAAATAAGTTCCCTGTTTGATGCTCCTCCGTGGGACCAGCTCCCCCCAGGGTGTGAGGGCTCTGCACTTCCCAACCAAACTGCTTCTTCCTTCCTTACGCTGAGCAGCCAAAACACAAGGGCATTTAGCTCATTAGTTAATTCGGAAAATTCTAGTAATGTGAGAAATTGCCCTGCCCAAGAATTTCTAGCTTCTTCCATCGTTAGTCAATATTATCAATTATTATGCAGCCTGCAGTGTGCAATGCGTCTTCACAGCCAGAAGAATGCCCCAGTGTCTGATTTTCCCAATAGTTAAGCATGTGAATAACTTTACTGACAGGAATAAGCTCACTGAACTCTGTAATAAGACTCAGCAATCCAAGGATGTAGATGAGAACTGTCATTCTGGAATATAGCAACATGCACGTTATTTAAGTCAAGCTACGCGCTGTACCTGGCTGTGCAGGACTCAGGAAAAAGGGAAATTTTCTTTTGACCTCAGATAATTATCCTATTTATTATTAACATCACAATAAGGTCCCATAGCTCTAACCGGCTCTCATTAGCCAAGGTACTGTATAAACATACCAGATGATTAAATCCCTGCCAAAGGGAGCTTACATACACTTTGAAGCATAAAAAATGAGAATCCTGTTAATTTTATTCCACCATAATCGACAGGGTCTTTTAAAACCTTAATACTGTAATAACAAACCGAAGGCTTGAGCGTGATCTCTGCTACTCTTGTGTAAAGCCATAGGAATGCCATTCATTTAGACCTCAACAGAGAGGTTGAAATAGGTGTTGCTGGCACGAAGTAAAAACACTGTTAGAAGAATATTATTAAGGTTGCAAAGTCAAGCACTTTGAAGCTTAGAGAAGAACTTGCGCACCTAGCTGCCACCCGAGACACCTCGAAGCGTACAAAGTTTAACTGCCGAGGAACCCCAGAAACAGCTACATTTTCTTATCTCTTGCCTTTCCAGCAACAACACCAAGGTACCCTGCTTTCTGTCAGCTGACATGCATTTTCTCCTCTGCCAAACACCAAACCCGTTCTTAGATGCCTGATCTCATCCATACTTTGCCTGGGGAAAACAGGGATGTAAAGAATATTTATACTGCACAGCGCAGAGACACTCGAGACAGCTGTGATCGGTGCCGCTCACGGACAGAAACAGTATAGCTGTGCAATCAAACTTACCAATTTGGGGGAAAATTTTCTGCACGATCCTCTACCTCGCTGACACAACATCACCCATCCCCTCCCTCCTCCCGGGGGGGTCGCTGGCAGCTCAACAGCGGGAACCTGCTCGGCTAAATTTTACCGCTGCTAACTTTTAAAGAAAGTTCAAGATGCAGTTGCTTGGCATGTGCAAATCACCATCTTCCAACTGCTGAAATTTTGGGCAAAAGGAGCTTTTCACGGCAGCAGCGCCAGGCGCATTCCCGACACACCCTGCCAGATTTCATGTCCCTTCCTCCAGGCACAGAGAGCCAAAGATGTTCGAGGAAACAGTAACAGATTTTGTTACACAGACAAAAAACAAGGCATTTTCTTCAGAAAAAAGGGCCAAGTCTTTTAGGATGACATTTTCAGAGGGATATTCATTTCTTTTCATCTTTATAGATCAGCCCGAGGCATTTATATTCAAGTCCAAACAAAGTCTAGCAAAGCTGTAAACCTCTGAAAAGAAAAGTCCTCTTTTAAGAGGAAGCACTCGTCCACCTTAATAATAGACATTGTCTGCTGTCTGCTCTGACAGTAATTTGCAAATATAAAAAAGCTTTTGTTCACATACAGTCGCCTGCAAAATTTCACTTAAAACAAAAAACCTGGGTGAGGGACTGTAAAGGTGTGTGTGAAAGACTGAGTTGTTGTTCCTGTTTTGTATTCCCAGAAATCAGACACATTTTGTCTTTATTTATAACAAAAACATCCGGCACAGAACCCGAGCATTACTCAATTCCTAATGCTTAAATTGAATATTAGCTCGGTGCTGGGCTTCAGTATGAGCTGAATTTCAGCCCAGGTGAGAGGTGCTGCACTACATTTCTTCACAGAGAGCAGGGTTCACCTAGAAATTCCTCACACAAATGAATGTGGTAGAAATACTGACACAGAAAATGCGTTTTAGATCAGTGATAGCACAGGAAATCCTAATCAATCGAGTGATAGGTGAAGTCTCATTGATCCTGATTTGTTGTTGTTATTAGTAGGTCCCCAGGACACTAAAATTACCATTTTTTAAAATAAGGAGAAAAGTTCTCTCCCACCACATTGAGACATTTTGACTTTCTAGCTCTAAGTCTAGTTCCAGAATCCGATAATATTACTGTATGCAGGGAAAAAGGATCTACAAAAATCACTAGTGCCACTAATGGCCTCCATACAGCAGCTGATAATGTCTTCAAGGGGTTCAAGAGTGTTACGGCCACCAGTTTGTGGCAGAGTCTCCACTGGTAGACTCTGCTGCTATGCTGATTTAAATCATTTGAGCGTCCAACCTACCAACTGAACAGCTAATGTGTTTTCACAAATACTAAATACTAGTGCTTCCAGGCTGGTTTTGTAAGGACAGCGTTTCCCAGCAAAGGGAAAAAATGCCACCTTTAAACTATAAAGAACTTCTGCCCTGACTAAACCAAGTGTCAGCCATCAATATGTTTTTCAGATGGCTTCACTTGCAGATGGAAATTTATTTCCCACCGAGTTGAGGTCAGCAGGAAAAAAAAGATGAAAAAAGAGACTTCCGTAATGCTCCAAAACACAGCTTTAGCAGAAAAACAGAGAAGTTCATTAAAATAAAAGTCTTGGAGTTAAGCAAGGACATTCCCCATGTGGGAAGGTGGAAGATCTCGGTAGCGGGACTTCCCAAAACACTTGTGTCTCTGGCAAAATGAGCAAAGTGCTTCACCATGGTCTCCACATTATGGTAAATAGACCTCCCACGTAGCATCATTTTATGTCGCTGGTATCTGCAGTGCTGGAACAGCCTGGGATGGGAGAGTGCCAGCATTTCTGCGCGCTTCCTGCGTCCTGGGGATCGCAGCTGTGAAGTAGAGCAGGGCGCGCTTTCTGTTGCATCTCTCAAATATAGTCCTGAACGCAACTTCTGTCATTAAGAAATATTTCCTAAAGAGACACCATACCCCCACTCTCCGTCCGATAATCATCTCCTTGTGTTTGTGGTAAGTCAACATCCTTCATCTTTGCCTTATGAGGAAAAGCTACGGCTGTGAGCACTCCAAAATTCCCTCAGCGCTTGCAGATCCCTACGATAACAAACAACAGAAAGCATCTAACACGCTTTTTTCCTTCCCTTACAGAGACAAGCACCTCACTCCGAAGACTGCAGCTCCCACACCAGCTTTCTGCCTGGGCTATCGACTAAGTTACAGCACATGCTTCTCTCTCAAATTTGGCAACGAAGAAAGGAGACGCGCGATGCAGCACCATCTGTTTCTGGCTGTTGGGGTGGAGAGGAAAGGGCAGAGATCGTATACCCCGACGTCACCCCACGCCACGAGAAAACACCAGTGGGTAGCCTCTATTTCCTTGCAGTTACGTGGTGTTTGGAGCAAACTCAGGCACTTTCCTTGAATGCAGCATCTCGCTGGAGTCCCAGGAGTTACTCGTACGCGCTGCTACGTGATGGAGGGGTCTGGCCCCATACTTGTGTTCCCGGGGTAACTGAGCGATGCTGAACACGCACACTCAAGGTCTAGGCGGGCACCGAACTGAGCTTAGCAATTTGTTCCACCATCTTCACTCAGGCAAAGCTTTCGGTGATTTATAGCGGTGTGGAGAGAGGGCCTAAGCTGTAGCCTCATTTAAATGTTCACATGCAATTGTTTCTCCTGGAGCTCTGAATAAAGTGTCATCACGCTTCTCAACAGGGAGAAATTTTTGGATAAGCTTTTCAGAGAAGCTGAAAGAAATGCTCTCCAGACGCATGCTTGTTAAACCTGGCTTCAGTTTTGCTAGCAGAGCTGCCTTTGGCGGCCACATTTTCGGTCTTTCCCTGCTTTCCTCACCCCTCCTCGCCCCTCAGAGCGGGGTCAGTGCCCTGTGATGCTGGATGGATCCCGAGGAAAGGCTTCCTCGCACCCACCTTCCCCGTTAGCAGCTGGGTGCTACATAGAGAAGACCCAGGGAAGCCACACAGAGCCAAATCTACACAGCAACGGGGAACGGAGATGGGGAATAAGGTCATCCGCTAGGAAGCGGCCAGAGAACAGCAGTGGTATTGTCTTACTTCTTCCTCTCATGTACACCTTTCTATAGCTCGCTACAGCCGGCCGAGTCCATGAGACTCATCCTGTTTTGCACTGTGAAAACAAAGAGGAGCAGGGAGGCTTAAGGCTGGGAGAAAGTGGAGTCGATTTAGGAAACGAGACAAACAGCGACAGAGTAACAGGAAAAAGAGAGAGGGTAAGAAAGGACCACGAAGCTTAGGAAAAGGTCTGTGGAAGGACAGAAGGCACGGAGGGAAGAGCAGCATTAAAAAAAGGACAAGAAAGAGAATGGGGAAAGAGAAAACTATGGCTACAACAAGAAAAACCAGAAAGAGTAGGACGACATTTTGAAGGAGGCCATAAAGTGGTTTGAAAGGCGCGGGCACGAAAGAGGAACTGCAAGAAGGGGAACCAGCACAATGAGCTGCCCGATGTTATCGCACAGAAAATGGAAAGCAAAGTGCTAACGTGCACCCAAACACTGAAGGGAACCTTGGCCTTACCAGAGCAAAGGGGACATGGATGCCGCAGGACACAAGTTCACCCTTTGCGTTAAAGGCACAGATGGATGGGGTGAGAAAGCTCCGATCGCTCCCAAGGGTGCAGTTTTCCTCCCCAATATCTCCATAGCTTCTGAAGGAATTCAGTACCTCACACTCCTGCATCATAATATGAAGCAGGTTGCAATTTTTTTAGCTGCAAAGGGGGGATATTCTCCCCCTCCCCTTTCCCTTATACACATCAGGCCTGTCCCTACAAGCACAAAGGATTTATTCTTCCCTTTACAAATTACTTTACCAGCTGAGGAACTACAATAGCTGCCAAACCCCCCAGAAGCTCAAGACCTCTGCCCCATCCCAGCAGGTTCTGAAATGAGGGAGGGGAGAAAGGAAGCGAGCTATTTTGAAACAAGTGCTGGGGGCGACAGCAGGAGCACGCAGGGCCCGGCCTCGGAAAAGCTGGCAAACGTTTTGTGTAGCGGGAGCCATTCCCTTCAGCGTGCTGGGGCAGAGTTACCGGGGAGCCTGAACGTTGCTGGTGAGAGCCCTCGCCGCTTTTCCCTCCGAAGCATTTGTAATTAAGAGCCAGCACGGGAGCGAGTGTGAACACCCTGTGCAAAATCTGAGGGCGAACCAGGTTTTGGGTTGGCTCCAGTTCTGGTTTGGGTTTGCCTGGGACCGGAGTCGCTCTCACCCAGTCCCGGTTCAAGTTCAGCCGAGGTTTCTGACTAACAGCCCTGGTTCAGGCCTCGCTCGAGGAAAAATCTGGAACAAGTTTGCTGCCTGACTCTGCTCTATGTGTGTGTGTGTGTGTGTGTGCGCGAGCAAAGCTGGTCGTCTTTGCTTGCTTGTCCCGAAAGATGATGAATTGCAGAAGTACCGAGTCGGTGTTAGTCATTCGGTGCAGCAGGAAGGAAGCAGGAAACCCTTGCGAGCACCAACTTTTCAAAGCAGCTCGCAAAGAAAGCCAAAGCCCTCCTGTCCCAGCCTACACGGCCGCACGCCGCTCTTTACCTCCCCACCTTACCGGCCACCTCGTCGCAATTAACATCCGCGGCTCGTTCAGCCGGAAATATTTGCCCGGTGCAAACAGCTGAGGCATTCGGCGTCGGCTCCTTTCTCCGGGCGAGGGGTATTAAAAAAAAAAAAGGGGGAGGGAAGAGGAGCCCTCCACTTGCTGAACGGGAGAGGCCTGATTGCACTCAACAGGTTCAGTTCACGCTGTGACCCTGCCCGGCTTCCTGCTATTCAGATGTGTTACTTCCCCTTTGTGGTAATGGCCTGTGGCAGCCGGCCAGAAAACACTATTAATTTCAGAAGTGGCCTGACAACAAACCCACAGCGAAACGAGAGGAAGTGGCGGGGAGGCCATCTGTTGACTTCAGCAGAACAGTAGGGACACGGCTCTGTAGGTTCTACAAGGAAAGCAGATTAATAATCCACAAAGAGGAAACTGGCTAAAATTATCCACAGACCGTATTAAAAAAAAAAAAAAAAAAAAAATTTAAAAAAAAAAAAAAAGAAAGAAAAAAACCCAAGGGAGTCACTTGAGCTGCAGCTGGACAGGAAATTGCTAGAGCTGCTTGCAAATCTCCACTTTGAACAGAGCAGCATAGGGAATGCCAAGAGCGGAAACCGTTCAAAACTGGATTAGCACAAGCCAAGTTTAACTGCAACCCACTTCTACTTTCACAGTTTATGCACTCAATCTAGGCCACTACTGCATGAGACACTGACTCACTTTTTTCCCATGTTTTGTTTGCTTTGCTTTTCACACACTTGCAGTTTCTAAAATTACTTGAAATGTGCTCCGGCTGCCAGGAATTCTGCAGAACCCCGGCCGACAGCCCCAGCTGCAGCATCAGCCCATCACCAGGGTACTGCACGCGGATTTTGGCACCACCCTACCTTGGGCCACTTCTCCTCAGGAAGGATGTTAATAAGTTGCAGCAGGAAGTTTCGCAAGCGCTATAATCCCCCTTTTTCCTTCTGCAGAGACGGGACTACTTGAAGGGGCCAAAGAGGAAATGAGGTGACTAAGGGTATAGAGAGACTTTTCCTCCTTGCTTTCACCTGCTAAGTTGCAACGGAGCTGAACAGCGACAGAAAAATCATTTACAGGCTGCAGGCTGTTGATGGATCTCTGTGAAGTGAGTTCCTGCCAGACAGAAAAGGAGAACACGAACCCATCTCCTGGCACCTGTAACAGAGTGGCCCAAACTTGTAAACAAACCCAGAAAACAGCAGCTCCTTACTCTGAGAGAGGAGGGGGGAAGAAAAAAAAAAAGAAGAAGAAAAAAAAAAAAAAAAGATCCTCACGGCCCAGGGTCAGGTGCATCCCTGGGGTAGCAAAGGGATGCCAGAATATTTTGCAATTAACCTAAAGGCCTTCAAAAGCATTCCCTTCACCAAAGCAAGACAAGAATCCAGCACATGCACTGTTTATTCATTTAGGCACCAGTGGAGCAAAGGGGAAATCAAGGCTTTATTGTCTTAGGGGCTGTACAAAAGCTATTGAGAGCAATCATTACCTTTAAACATAACCATATGTGTATGTGCAATTAACTACACCCACACGGAGGGGAAAGGGGGAATAAGCCAGCCAGGTTCTCAATAGCCAAAAATAGTTATTTATTTATTAATAATTTAAGGTTTTACATTCTTATAATAAATTCCATCTTAAAACTTTTACACCGTGAATTAGACTCTCCCTTATTGGCAACCATGTGCAGGTTCACTGTGCGTACACACAGGTACAAATGCTTGCACATACTTCCAGTTTTATACAAAAGAAAAAAAAAAAAAAGAAAAAGATGCAAAATATTGCATTTGAGGTGAAGCTCCCTGAAGAATTTGTACAGAGGTAATGCACTGTTTAGCACATCTGAAAGTTTTAAAAAGTGATCAAAAATCTTTCGCATTCAAAGACAAACCTCCTCCCAGATGATCTATTTACAAAAGGTAAGGCAAAAAAATTAATTTAATTTAAAAAATATATATATATCATGTGGAAACTACATCAAGAGTGTGAGGAGAAAAAAAAAAAAAAAAAAAATCACCAAAAGGAAAAGAAAGATATATGAAAGAAGAGACTGTACTTGCTCACAAAACGTGTTTTGCAAACTTCTCACCATTGCTAGTTCTCCCTCATGGAAAGCTTGCTTCAGTTGAACAATAAAATTAAGCATGCTGCAAATATATTATTTGCAATTAAAAACAAAAAGAACAAACAAATAAAGCAGAATTTATGAAGAGAACAAAAACAGAGATGTCCCTTGGATTGACTTCTTGAATACATGTGAATTAAAAAAAAAAAATAATTGCAAATCGATTTAAGATTAAATATTTACATTGATCAAGTAGAATACTACCGAGCTCCCGGCAACCAAGTACTCCAAATACGCTAAGCTGAAATCTCTTTCTTTGGCTCCTCTAAATTAAAACAAACCAACAAAAATAACCGGTCTTCACTGAAGACAAAGCTGCGCGTCACAGATCCGAAAGCAGAGAGGGAAGCGGGACGGTTCCAGTCTCTAGAGAACACGTGCTCAGCCTGTCCGCCCTTACCCTCCGCCCCTGGAAGCCCTCGGACCCAAGGCGCCGCGCGAGCAGGGACGAGCGCGCTCCCCACCCGCCGCCTGGTCGCCGCGGTCCTTCCCGGAGATCTCACCAACCTTCCCTCCCTTCGCACCAGCCAATTCCACACCGCGTAACCTTTCCTAGCCCGCGCTGGCGGCTGCTTTTTGGATAGCAGAGGCCAGAAAAAGAGAAAGCTGCGTTTGCTTTGTGGCCGCCAAAGAGAAACCGTTGAGGAGTGATCCCACGAAACGGACAGGAGAAGGGAGGCGGCGGGAGCTCACGTGGACTGCAGGGAATCCACCTGGAAGACGTTCTGGTTGGAAGGGGTGGTGAAGTACAGCTGCTGGTTCGGCACTCGATTGTCACAGGGGCTGCTCAGCCCCAGAGTCCGCTCAAAGTCCAGCAGCTGACCCATGAAGTTGAAGTTGGGCGAAATGTTGGACTTCTTCATCTTGACGATATCGTAGGCGTCGTTCATGGACAAGTTGAGCTTCTGCATGAGGTAGGCCACCGTCACCGTGACCGAGCGGCTGATCCCCGCCAAGCAATGCACCAGGACGCCGCAGTTCTTCCCCCGTGCTTCATCTGTGCGGAGACAAAGAGAAGGACACGTAAGACAGGGGGCTGCTAACTGATCCCTCAACGCAAGTGAGATTAGTATCGAGTGGGAAGGACGGACGATTCGGATCCCGGTGGCCAGCAGCGCAACGCAAGAGTTAACTTCACCGGCTGGAAACCAGGACGAGAGGAGAATCCACCCCCCTACGTCTATGCACTCGAGTCCGAGAGCTGAGAAAACTAAGAATGAGACAAAGGGAGCAGGATACGCCGCATGACACTGGTTTTAAAGTCAGTTTTAAAAGACACGCTTTTGCCTGGAGATTTGCCTTAAATTCTTGCAGTCCCCTTGCCCCGGCATGGAAATCCTGCAATGTGTCACTGAATGCCTTTTATACAGACCAGCAGACTGCAAAGGTCTATTAAATTATTCTCCAACTGTTGTGCAGCTAACAATGGAGGTATTCAGGCATTTTAAAAGAATGAGGGAAGTCACTGGGGACAGCCCATTAGGAGGAACAGGATGTCAACATTGGTTGAAAATGGGTTCCTTTGTAATAGGAAATGCATTACAATGCCTGGAGATTAGTTTCTTTGTGGCTTCCAGCCCACATTTCTTCCTGCTGGGCTCAGATTACCTACATTCTCCCCTATTACCGGTATCATTCGACCGGATTACAGCACAGCTTCCCAACAGATAATGCGATGCCCACCCCACCTCACCCCGATGGGGCGAGTTTAGTCCTCCCCGAAGCCAAGGAGAGTGAGAATTTTAACCGGGACTCCTCGAGCCCAAGGGGACGTGTTTCCAAAGCTGACGGATAACGTCTAAGGGTTGGCTAACCGAGGCAGCGAGCCCGAGAGGTATATCATTATTACCACGAGATTTAATTAAAACTCTGACTATACATTTGCCAGGGATACCGCTTATGAATAACTTGTATTTAAAAGCTAAAGTTAGCTTCCCGGATAGTTTCTTTTTATTACGCCGCTCTTCAGTAACCTCAAGAAGGAAAAAAAAACAAACAAACCCAAACCAAGAAAAAAAAAAAAGGAAGAATAAGCCATCAACCCCGGACTCATTCACACACACACACACACACACACACACCCCAGGAAGAGATTTAAAAGCACACACGGCTCAGGAAGAAATCCCTCAGCCAGCCACCCCGGGTATGCGTTTGCAACCATCACTTAAAATGCAACATCAAATTGCAAACATCACTTAAAATTCCCCGGGGCTCCTCAAGAACCCCCCGACAAGTCCCCTCCCGCCCCTCAACTTAAGCCGGCTTTAAAACCCGAAAGCAGGGCATCCCCCAGAATCCCTGCTACCGCTTCTCCCTCGAAATCTTTAGAATTTTGCACGAGAAATTGAATTCCGCCCCTCGCCATCGAGCTGTTAGGAAATAACCGGGTCTCACCTATAAAGGAGATGGCCTCGGGAAAGAACTGAGACAGATTTTGGCTCCAGTGGTCAGAGATGGGGATCTGTTTGTACTTGAATTCGCCGGCGTTTTCAAAGAGATTAGGCAGGTTGGGGGTAACATTCAAGATGTATTTAATGCCGAACTCTTCTAAAACGTCCAGGTTAGTGGAGTCCTTGGCACAGCCTAAGTAGAGGTAGGGTAAAATCTCCACCGGGAAGGAAGGCTGGTTGTTGGAGAGAGGGCTGCCATCGGAGTCGGTGGCACTATTGGGGTCTCTGTCAATGTCAGATTCAATGTCTGAAGAGGAATCGGAGCTGATTCGGAGGCCTCCCAAACCCAGGACTGGCAGAGGAGGAGAGCTGCTGCTACACGAACTGTCTAGGTTAGTTTCGCAGTGCAGGGCGAACTCGGCCTGGAACTTGCTGAAACCACCTGGGGAGAAAAGCAAAAGGGGGGGGGGGGGGGGGGGAGGGAAGGAAGAAAAAAAAAAAAAAAAAATGCAACCTGATACAAGATGGCAAACCGACTTACTGCCCTGGGACAGCCCTGTCTGCAGAGGGGCATTTGTTTCCCACCTTCTCGAGCCCCGGGAAAAAGGGAAAAAAAAAAAAAATAAAATCAAACAAATGTCACACTCTCACACAGACAAACCTAAAAGAAGGTTTAAGAAAATCGCTCGCTGCGGCGGCGAGCTCGACACATTCCAGCTTAAAGCCCTGCGGAGAGATGCTTGGGCGACAATTCCTCCTGCCCCCCCCCCCCCCCCCCCGGTTCATGCCGGGACCCCCGTTAGCCCCGTCCTCCGCTACGGCCATTCCAGTCCTCTAGGTCTCTTTAAACAAAGCGAGGAGAAGGGATACCGGGCTGGAAGGGGGAAGAAGCCAAGGGGAAAAGCCCCCCAGCCCAGCTTGGTGCGATGCCGGGGGGGGACACACGCACACTGCGGCCGCTTCCCCGGGCAAAGAACGGCGGGGGGCCGCTTCCCCGACCCCCCCAGCCCCGGTTCCCCGGGCAAACAAGCCCGGTGTCTCTCCCAAGCCCCAAGGGCCCCTCTCACCTTCCAAATAAAAGGCTTTACAGCCTTCGTCTTTGAGGCGTTTGAGGAGCAACCCCAGCACGGATTCTCCCCCGGTGTTTTCGTTCCAATCGCGGCTGTGTTCGTCGTACAGCACCACGGTGTCGGTACCGCACCGGCGGGCGAAGCGTTCCCGGTCTTCCTCGCTGCTGGAAACGAGGGAGCGGAGGGGCAGGTTGCCCTTCTGCAACCGCCGCAGCATGATGCCGGGGATGGCCACGTTGATGGCCGACTCGATGTGGGACGATTCGTACAACTCCTGCGGCCGACAGTCCATCAAGAGGAGCCGGTCGTTGCCCATCTCCAGCTGCTCGTTGAGCCACGCCACGGATTTACTAATCGCCATTTCCGACGCGAAAGGGACGGGTCTGAACGTATCTAGCATGAGGAAGGACTGGGGGGGGGGGGGATAGGGGGGGAGAGGAGAGTGCTCTGGAAGCGCCCCTCTCTCGCTCACACAGGCATGAGGCTGAGCTGCACCGCTCCAACTCCGCACAACTTATCTCCCTCCTCCCCAGGAAAATGAATCACGCAGCTCCCCCCCCCCCCCCCCCCCACGCCTCGCCTCCCCCACGCCGGGCGGCGGTGGAGTCACGGGGAGGGAGAAAGAAGCAACCCCGGGGGGGGGTGCGTGTGTGTCTAAGTGTCTCTGTGCGTGTGCGCAGCCAGCCTGCCCGCTCTCCTCCTCTTCTTCTTCTTTTTTTTTGGGTTGTTTTTTTTTTTGTCAATGAATCCCTGAATGAACCTGCCCTAATCGCCGCGGCAGCCCGAGCCCTTGGGGGGGCTTTTCCTTCGGCCCGAGTGAATGAAATCCAATTAAGGGTGGCGCTGAGCTGGGGCTTAGCGCGGAAACACCGGGCCCGGTGCCGCCGGTGCCGGTGGTGCCGCCGGTGCCGGTGGTGCCGGTGGTGCCGGTGCCGTTCCCGCAGCGCAGCCGCGACCGCGCTGAGCCCGCCGGCTCCTCAATGGGTACAACCGCGGCGCCGTCTCAATGGAGACATTCTCCGGCTCGACCAATCGGGAAGCGCGGAAGGGGGTTGTTGCCGCGGCGACGGGCCGGCTGGAACAGGTTGTGTTGATGAATCGTTAATGAGTTTGTCATTCACAAAAACGGAAAGGAATTTCCGCTCCGGATAAGCCGAGTGCAAACAAGCGGCAGCCGCGGCGCGGCGGGGGGGGGGACGGGGACGGGGACGCGGGGGCAGGTGAGGGGGCGCGGTCCTCCCTTCCCTCCTTTCCTTTCCCTTCTTTCCTTTCCCTTCCTCTCCCTTCCCTCCTTTCTCTCCCTTCCCTCCTTTCCTCTTCTTTCCTTTCCTTTCCCTTCCCTCCTTTCCTTTCCCTTCCCTCCTTTCCTTTCCCTTCCCTCCTTTCCTTTCCCTTCCCTTCCCTCCTTTCCCTTCCCTTCCCTCCTTTCCCTTCCCTTCCCTCCTTTCCTTTCCCTTCTTTCCTTTCCCTTCCTCTCCCTTCCTTCCTTTCCCTTCTTTCCTTTCCCTTCCTCTCCCTTCCCTCCTTTCCTCTTCTTTCCTTTCCCTTCCCTCCTTTCCTTTCCCTTCCCTTCCCTCCTTTCCTTTCCCTTCCCTTCCCTCCTTTCCTTTCCCTTCCCTTCCCTCCTTTCCTTTCCCTTCCCTTCCCTCCTTTCCTTTCCCTTCCCTTCCCTCCTTTCCTTTCCCTTCCCTTCCCTCCTTTCCTTTCCCTTCCCTTCCCTCCTTTCCCTTCCCTTCCCTCCTTTCCCTTCCTTTCCCTTCCCTTCCCTCCTTTCCCTTCCCTTCCCTCCTTTCCCTTCCCTTCCCTCCTTTCCTTTCCTTTCCCTTCCCTTCCCTCCTTTCCTTTCCCTTCCCTTCCCTCCTTTCCTTTCCTTTCCCTTCCCTTCCCTCCTTTCCTTTCCTTTCCTTTCCCTTCCCTTCCCTCCTTTCCTTTCCTTTCCCTTCCCTTCCCTCCTTTCCTTTCCTTTCCTTCTCCTTGGACACCCGCCGTGGGGCGGCCGCCGGCAGTGGAACAAAAGGGCATTTTTATTTTAATTTTTTTTCCCCTCTCCCTCCATATTTTTCTCTCCTTAAATCTGACGCCGCGGGGGGCCGGCTGAGTGTCGTTGTCGTGTCCCCCCTCCCATCAATTCCCCAGCGCTGATCGCAGCCCGGCTTTTCATTAGGGCGTTCCGGGAATCCCATTTTTAGGGAGGCGGGTAGCCTCTGTCCTCAGCTGATCTCTCCACGGGTGAAGGGTAAACCCCGAGCTAATCTCTTCCTACGCGACCCGGCTTTATCCGCCGGGGACCCAGCACCGCTTCAGGAACAAACCTGCGGGGGTTATTCAAACCCGGGTGGGTGACCCTAAATAAACGGGACCGGGCAAAAAGCCTCCGGGTAGCCCGGAACGGAACGGCACTCGCCCGGTTGCGGCGGGGGGGCCCAGCGCGGAGCCCCCCCCGGGCAACCCCCGGGGGAACGGGGAGGTCTCTGCCCGCTGCCAGCACCGCCCGGTTCGGTTCGGTCCGGTCCGGTCCCTCGTACCTGGCAGCCCCCGGGGGAAGAGGGAGAGGGGCTGCGGGCCCCGGCGGAGCAGTGGCTGGGGGCGTGGGGGGGGGGGGGACGACGACCCGGAGGAGTGGGGTTGTTCCAAGTGGAAAGCGAGGAGTGGAAATAAATGGGGAGAAGCTCGGTCTAGATGCTAATCCCGTCGCCAGCATCTGCTTGGGGGTCAAAGTGAAGAGGCTGATCTCGTTTACACCGCTGCTGTGCTTTAGGGCTCGTTCTTTTTTAAGCCCAGCTTAAAAAGGTTCCTTAGGTAGCGAGCAGAGAGCGTTCACCCGAGGAAGAGACAGCGGCGTGGACGGTCCTGCGTGTCCCGCGCAGAAAACCTCCGGGATGGTTACGACGGTTGGCGCATCGGTCGCTGCGGTTTCAAGGCAGGCTGACACCCAGATGGTATTAATGACATCCTCCCCAGCAGGGATTTCGCGAGGATCCCTGCTCGTTACCTTTTTCAAAGGCCCTCGAGCGGGACCGAAGCGTTGCGCGAACCTTGCGCTGCCCCTAAGCAGAGGGATTTGGCCAAGCTGATGCGCGACTCGCTGGACGCACGCCACATACCTTGTCCCACCGCTCAGTGGGGGCAAATCGTCCAGCCCGCCTTGCCCACCTCTCGCTGAAGAGTTGTCAGGCTGATCTACCAGGTGCTTCGCTTGCTGTTCAGCTCTGCGTATTCGGGGTATGGTGTTTAAATGTTCAGAGCGGTGATAGATCAAAGCAAGGAGCCTTTATTTTTATTTATTTATTTGTTGATTCGCCCCCCACCCCACCCCACCCCCCCGTCTGCTATATTTAAGTCTTTTGTTGTCACCCACGTCAGAGCTCAGGCAGGACAGCAAATTCTTTGGGGCTGGTGCTGTTTGTCACTCTGCATTAGTATGACAGATAGCACAGTCCTAGTAAAATGAATAATCGGGTCATAATTTAAGCACTATTTGTTTTTTGTTCCCCCCCCCCTTAAAATTGGCACCTTGTTTATCCTTCTTCTCAAGTCTATCAGATCAACTTTTGTTCAAATTTTACAAAGTAATATAACCTAAACCTCCGCCTTACAAAGTATGGATTTCAGGCTTAAGAAATGAAAGTTCTGGAAATGGAAGTTCTGCAAAACATGAGTGACCGAAATAGAAATTCTCAAACCACCTCAGCTGTAGTTATCTCTTAAGGTGCCGTATGATGGGATACTTGTCTTACAACCATCTCAAACATTTCTTATTACTCATTTATTCTAATAATAAGCTGTATTTTCTCTGTTAACCTTCATCCCAACAGGAGCCACAGCCAGAAGAATCCTCAAACGATCAGTTGTCACATAGGGATCAACTCAGAAAACAAGCAGAAGGAGTCCTATTAAGCTATAGTGAATGTGACCTGATAGTTAAAGACGGGGACAATTTCAGTATAACACTGTGACAATTCCCAGCAAGCTTGACACAACGATAAATACAATTTGTTCCTTGTAATCCATGTTATTATTAATTAACATGGTTCTTGGGGGTTACGTTGTACTTTGATTACATTTTTAAAAATGAAGACAAACATCAGCACACTGCAGAGTTAGGATTCGAAGAAAACAGAACAAGCCCCAAATTACTTCCATCAAACACTTCCATATTCATATAAGGTAAACTTGCCTCCCTGATGACTAAAATATTTTAGGAAGAGAATATGTTCTGATTATCATCTTCAGGGCATCTTCAGTGACGTTTTATGGCAGTGGTTTAAAATAAAAATCTTAGTCATTCAACATTCTAACTGAAAGCTACATATTATGCAAGCAGTTTATCAAACCCATTGAGATACCTGCCTAGTAGTAATGCAACAATAAATAATGATAGCATTTAAAGAGATTTTTATCATTGGTACTGTCAGATCTGATTGAAATGTTATGAGCACTGAGGTTAAGTATATGAAGGCAATAGAACGTTAGATGAAGCACGCTCGAGAGAGTTGTATTTCCCAAGTGGAGCTGGGGGCAGAGACTTGTAGCGACGATGGCTGTAGCCAGCTCATTGCATGGCAGCAGTCTGAGGGTGGTATTTGGCGAGTTGGGAGCCAGGCAGGAGATTCTGCGCTCCAGGAGAGTTAAACAAGTAAGAATACAGATGACACCCTTAGAATTTGTAGTAGTGCCTCCCTCAGCACGCACCACCTGAAGAACTCCGAAGGAGAATGAAAACTACGTGGCACGTTGTTATTTTTGTCTTTGCACGCGTGTACGCGCTCGCTTCTCCTCTCTCTGTCTGAACCACGCCGTCCTGTCCGTTGCTTGGGGATGCAGGAGAGGATTTGGTTAACCGTGCTACCGCCTGATGCTTTATCAGAGACCAGATCTACAACCCAAGCCTCACCAGGAGGTCACTTATCCTTCAACTTCCAGAAGTTTTTACAGTACCCAGGGAGCAAGAAGTGCCTATTCCTGTTAACCGTGATCCCCTCATTCATCCAGTCGCTGGCACAGTTAGCCTTTGAACCCTGAAATGTTTATTTCTGGGCGGGGTTTGTTTTATTTCGTTTTGGTTTTGTACCTCCCTGGCTGCAAATGAAACCTCTTCAGCCCAGCTCAAAGCTTATTCATCATGAAAAGCCTACTTTGCTGGCTTTTGGACCGTAAACGTTTTGTTCATTCTTAGCATGTGTAGAGGCCTGAATAGATCTCCATGAGAGCTCATAACCTGCGCTTGTCTTGGCCAGAGATGCAGACACAGAGGACGAAAGCCTTGCATGGCTGATGGACATCAGAGTTCAGTGCTGCTTTGCCCAATTCCTTCCTGTCTCTCCCTGTAATAGAAGCCCTGGCCCTGAATTAGGCAGCCAGGCTATCTACATAGTGTAATGGGAGAGAGAAGCACCAAAAAGGCAGGTATCTATGACATTTTGAAACCAGGCCAACTGGGCCACTGTGAGACGCTCCACAGCCTGGGATACCGAGGCAGCGACGCAGAGGCATCCTCAGGAGGCTAAGTACTGATGAAGTTTCTTCTTGCATTAGACATCAGGGATGGGAAAGTGGTTTTCCTCATGTAAGTGTTTTCTTCCTCTAAAGATGCAAGTTTATGCCTCTCTTCTACTTGGTTTGGAGCAGAATTGGATAGGAGCCTGTCTTTCTATGAGAAGATGGGGCCTAAAATAGGAAAGGGTTTTCTGCTTCTTTGGCCAGACCTTTCCCCTGTTGCGTCGATCAATAGTAACGAAAGCAGGGACTCCAGCCTTGGTTTTCCACGTCCTGCCGATGACCTGAATCAAAGTGGCGGAGACACCTTCCGTCTCTGCACTGGTTAATGTCGGGCGAGTGGAGGACGCTCGGGGATTGCCTGCTGGAGAAGGCCAAGGAGCGTGAAACATGCTGGCGTCAGGATTTTGGATGAGATGCCAACTCAACTCAACTCTGGGAATGCAAGAGCTTGGAAAATGCGGTGGAGACAGGTTTCTCCACTGACAGGTCACACGCAGGCATGAATTTTGAGGATCTTGACTGTCAGCTTTGACTGAAACAGCAGATGCCTGTGATTCAGCTGGGTAGTCATGCAGCTTTAGATGTCAGAAGGTAGATGTTCACAGTTTAGCTAGTTATTTCTCTTAATGATCACTTGCAGGGGGTCTTCAGGGAGGACAAACTGCACCCCCGGAGCTGCTCAGTTCCCTTCCCTGTCTCTAAATGGTGCCTAGTGTAACCAGCCCTTCCTTTTAGGTTCTCACCTCTAGGTTTATCTGTAAGTCTCTCTCACAGTTCCTTTTAATTTCAGTAACAGTGAGAATTAATGCTCTGCCTGTGTTGGTTTGTGTGAATGATCTATTTGAAAACAGAAAGAAACGAATCATCCTAGACCAAACTGGCCCTAAAGTACCGTGCATTCGGGGCAAAACTGGTTAGTGCGGGGTGCCTCAAAGGAAGAAGGAAAGTGCCCTATAAAGCATTTTATTTGTTTTATGTAAAGCACAAACAATTTATGGAAATGGCATTTAACTGATTATTCAATGTCCAATTATTCACATCTAAAATAATTCCTGAAGTTGGAGAAATAAAACACTGAATGACTCCATTTAGGAAATCCTTTTGACTCAAGTGCTTTCCTTGAAACAGCAAATAGCTGGATGACCTCAAGCGCATATTTAATTGTGCCTTGTAATAAAGTAATGTAATTAGCAATTACTTAGGAATGACGCTTTAAGATACTTAACAGCTACTACAGGCATTCATTTATTCAAGAGGTTTTGTTTTCTTTTGACTTCTTGTAGTATAAACTGAATTCCCTTCTGAATGTAGCTCACACGTGAGCTCTCCAAATGATTCCTCAGGGTCTGCAAAGGTGAGCAGATTTGTTTGACAGCAGATCACTAATGGCTGTAGGGTTTTCCTTTCTTAGAGGATAAAACTAAGCTTGCAGGAGGGCAGCGCAAGGCACACATTTAGCCAGGCTCACAGTGTATTTGCCAAGCACACGGGCCAGCACTTTAATATTTTTTTTTCTTCCTTTTTTTTTTTTCCTTTTTTTTTTTTTCCCCCACCAGGTACTGAAACGGGTAGTGGCAGGTTTGGTGGCACTGACCTGTGTATCACTTCACGGTGGTTTACATTTTGCTGGCAATGGAAACATAGCGCAGGTGGGCAGCTCTGTCTTAATAAACATGAAGAGAACAGAAGGCTATATGTGTGCATAGTTTTCTTATCATTAATTGCATGTTAATTTGAAAGCCTTCAAATAAAAAATGGACTGTATAATAGAGGCAAAAAAGAGAAGCAGACTAGATTTTAAAAGTGCTACTGGACTGCGATTGCATAAAAATACTGATATGCCCTTAAATTTGGGGACAGTGATTAAATGAATAAATTAGCTTACTAGTTGGAATCCAGATTCACATGGGTTCTGTTACCTTGGCTGAAGAAAATAGCAATTCCTGTTCAAAAGTCCTGAACCACGGTGCAGGAATATCACGCTATTTGTATAGGGACAACAACGTGCTTAGATTATTTCTTTGCCACTACCGAAGAGTTCAGTAGAGCCCAAAGCCTGTTCGCGTGTTTTGCATGCCGGTGTTTCTCTCTGCTGTTGCCTGCTATTCAGGGACGGCCTGTATCACGCTATATGGGGACGTACATCACACCAGCTGAGGCTGCTGAGAAAATGCGATAATCTCTTTAGTGCTGCCCATTTTGATGTGCTTGGAAGGGCTTACTAGGCACTAACATGTGGGCTTACCTGGGGAGGCATTAGCGCTATCGCTAAAGTACGTTCCTTCAGTAGCACTGTCCCATTTTCATCCCGTTCACTCGTCCTACAAGGAAGCAGACCTGACAGCATCAGGCAAGCGTAGAAAGCAACTCTCTCTTCCCAGTGCTAAAGATTTCTTTTCCTCTGCCTTTACGAGCTCCCCTGCTCCCAAATCTCTCCCTCGTTCCGACCATGGGAATAAAGCCTACCCTGGGGACTACTCAAGGCTTGTTCTAGACCGTGAAAAGAGTAAACAAGGACTGCGCCCGCACAGTGCAGGGTCAATCAGCTGGGCAGGGAGCAGAGCAGGGACAGCAAATTACGCAAGAGAAAGATCTTCATCCTGGGCCGGGCATATTCAGGAAAAGAAATGCCGCGCAGCTATCTTATATTCTGGTTCCAAAGAGAGGCAATTAGGAGTCCAACCCGGGCATGAACAATTCGATTTCCGCTGTCTGTTTTTTATATGGCCACTGGAATGTGTCCTGGGGACCCGCCGGAGCCGAGCACACAGTTTGGCTCCAGGATGTTACAGGGGGAGAGATGCGGACAGATGTATGTCCTGGCACCTCCGACTCCCATTTAGCACATCTGCTTTACTTTTCACAGGCAAAAAGTCCCGCGTGGGGACCTCTCCTGGGCCAGGCAGGACCTGCACCAAATGGGGTAAATGCAGCGACAGAAGCAGGATTTTCCTTATTACTGAGTCTGGGGGTTTCCCTGGTGACCTGCTGCCATCAAACACAGACTGGTAAAAGCTTCAGCTTATCGAGGGGGCAGCACCAAACCACCTAGGTCCCCAAATGTCCTACTCTGTTAAAAAAAAGGGCTCCAATCGCATGCCAAATTTGAAGCACCAGCGGCATTGCTGGCTTCCAGCACGTGACGCAAGTCTTCGTGTCCTGCGGTGCAAGCGCCTGCCTTTCTGGTTTAGTTTAGTCTGCTACATTTTGCACCACCCTCTCCCCCCCCCAAAAAAAAAAAAAACCCGAAAACAAAAACAAAAACAAAAAACAGGACATAAAAAGAAAACTGCCAAACTACAGTGGTCTCAAGGGGTCAGTCACTGCAACTCCAAAGTCCCACAGGTCAGCCTAGCAATTTCTTTTCATCTGGAAGCTCGAGAGATTTTGGTTGGTGGGAGAGGGAAACCAGTAGAAAGAATATGGTGTAAACAAAACAAATACGGAAAGGATAATGCCCTAATCATGGAGCAGTCTTAAAAATGTCTGGGGCAGTATTGTGTTGTGCACATCACTAGGAAAGTGTATATTTAAGGCGTAGAGTCCTTTTGAAAGGCATACATCTCAAGGTATAGCCATAAATGGGTACGGTAGTTATTTCTTCATCTTTGATTCAGTATTTAAGAGCTTTGCAGTATACAACATACCTTGAAGACTGGGGGTGTACAAGTGTTATCTCTGCAAATGTTGACAAGAGAATTACTGCGAAGTTTATCCTGGCTTTAGTATGCTTAGATATTTATGAGGACTTAATGGTAGGACTGTCCCATCCAAATACCAGGGTGTCACCTGGTATGTCAGAGCACAACGCCATGACGATTACAGCACCGTTCCCGGTCACAGTTTATGTTACTCCTTTGGTACATTGGTGCCACCAGCATACCACAAAGGTAAATTATATTAAATTATTACTTTCTCTGAGCAGTTTTGTAGTATAGCTGTAAAGTATAAACCGCTTTCACAACGTTTCCTATTCTGGCTAAACTGTGGACGTAAATCTCTGTTCAAGTGTTCACAAGAGGTTGTTGTAGAGATGCCCACACCCCTATGCTTTCCAGTGACACACTGGAGCCTCCCTGCTCTCCCTTAGAGGTTTTGTCTGGAAATTGTTATAAACATTGGTCTGTTATTTTGGTTTTGCTTCTGGTCCTGTTTTGCGCCAATCTTCTTCATTTCATGTGGCAGTCCCATCAGATCAGAGAAGTTAAGCCTTTATCAGAACAGAATTTGAATGGGAATAAGACAGAAGCGTGCAGGAGGCAAGGGCCAGCGTTCAGGAGCGTCCCGCTCCCTCTCCAGTCTGCGCCAGGCCAGTGCCTCTGCACAGGGTTAGGATGAGCTGCCTGGAGGGGAGCACTGTCCTGCAGATCAAAAAGTTCAGGGCCAGCTGTAATAACTGGATTCAGAAAGGCGAACATGACAGCAGGGAGGTCAACACTGAGTAGGTTGGAGGTACAGTTGCTTCTGGATCTCGTTTCAGCAAGGAGAATTCGGAAGACCGTGACCAGCCACATCTAATCCCAGTCCTGCCCTTGTATGGGGCTCCGGCAGAGTTTGGGAGAGCAGATACCCTCTGCAGCACTGCCGGTTTTGGCTGCTTCCTCCGCGATGGGTGGGCAGGATCCCGAAGATACAGATTATCCTTCCCCCCCCCCCCCCCCCCCCCGAGTGAAGTGTAACTTTATTGAATCAGGGTAATCACATTAGAATTACGCTATGGATGATGTATCCAAGATGGTTAGGTCTTCAGATACGTAGAGGAACGCTCAGTGAGTCAGCCCTGCAATTTTTGGTGGAGTAGGTCTATTCCGGCGTGTGGGTGTTCGCAGAACAATTACGTAAGTGTCAGGGTAGTGAGGAACTTTTGACATTTCTGGCAGCTTAACGGAGTTCTTTTCAGTCAAAAATACACTAATTGTTGTTCTCTTGCATTAAACACACATCATTGCCTTAACTGGATTCGGGGGGCATTTTTTTCAGCGTCAGTTGTCAGGGCAAGATATTGGAGCGGTTTTATTCTTGAGAAAACAGGAGATTTTTCACAGTTACAGTGAGACGAACATTTGTGAGAACTGTTTTAAATCATATAAGAGGGTGCGAAAGTTGCTATGCCATATGCCTGGAATTTACTATGGTAAAGCTAATTGCTGCCACTGAATGCAAGGGCCCGTCAGCATTTTCATCATCACACCCACCCTCAACACCTTTTCTCTCTCTCTCTTTTTTTTTTCCCCTGAGTTTTAGTTTGCCTGACTTTTTTGCCTATATAGTTTTCGGCCTGCAGAAAGCTAATGCAACCTCCAAACTAACGCTTGAAATGCATTATGGCCCACATTCAAGGTGAGTAGGTTCGGTACCCCACTGAAGTGGGGTGGATTGAATTACAAGGCAACTGCTTTTCTACATGTGTTTCAGAGGGAAAGAAGGAGAACTGGTTTGTCTCCCAAGAGCAAGATACCAAAATTAGTCAGACTAGGTCAGTGTCCAAATGGCATCTTCAGAGAAGATTTCTCTCTAAAAATTAAATATGAAAGAAACAAAAACTGATAGCTGTTTTCTTTCTTATTTGATCCGAGTTGTGCCTTTGGTACCAAACCCCTCCAGTCAAACTAGCCGATGGCTTTTTTTTTAATCTGGATAAATACGAAATATTTCAAATGATCATGACCTTGATATACTGTCTCTTCTTTTAGATGGTACAATTAATGAGCCAGGTCACAACTCTGAATGGTGCTGGGCATCCAGCTGACATGCCTGAGCGATCGGCTAGCAAAACAGCATTTGTCCACGGATCTTGGAGAGTCAAATGGCTATAGGATGTTTTTCACCTATAAAAGTATACTTTCTGAAGTCGGTCAGAGAAAAGGGCTCTGTTACATGCTCTGTGGGTTCAGAAGAAGAACTGAACCTACCAGCTGTGTTGGTGCTCGTCCACACACAGCACGCTGGCTGTGTTAGAAAGTCCTTACCGAGACTGGAAGTATGTAAGAAGAGGACTTCAGCATTGACAGTGTGCGGTGAGGAATCCCTGGGATAACCTGTGTTCTTTGGGCTCCAACCAATATATTTTTGGCCAGGAATTTTCCTAATTAGTGAGGACAACTTCGGCCTGGATGTTCTGGCTTAATGATATGTACATGATGCCAGCTCAGACTCTTAGCATAAGGGGGTACCTTTTGTGACTTGTCTCTGAAAATAGCAGACTCGAAGTTTGAATCTGAAGTCGCTGCAATCATCCAATTGCTTCTGCAAAACTTAGAAAGTTCTGGAGATCTGCAGCGTGAATCCATGGCCTTATATCGCTCGCAGCCTGGTGGACTGAAGGGA
Source organism: Astur gentilis (assembly GCF_929443795.1). Classification (NCBI taxonomy): domain Eukaryota; kingdom Metazoa; phylum Chordata; class Aves; order Accipitriformes; family Accipitridae; genus Astur; species Astur gentilis. Next base: position 11,178,277 of record NC_064913.1, read on the forward strand.
TTCATTGTTCTGGTGTGTGCAAGAGGAATTGCTTAAATCCAGTGAGCAAAAACAAAGGGACTCTCAGTGCCTCATATTTCCTCCCCAGGATTTATGCAAAGTAAATAAAGGAACCGAGTCTTCTGCCTTGAGTGCTCGGGATGAGAGCACTCTTCACTCCAGCCCAGTGCTTTCAACCGCCACCCGTGTTGATTCACGCAGTTACTCAGAGAGAACTGGAGGCAAATAAGCATGAGTTCTTGCATACCAAGAGCTCTCTATGCTCACTGATAAAATTAATCTCTCTTAGAATCAGACACAGGCTGATTATTTAAAAAGAATTGCTCCTGCTCCTTTGAGGCTCATTAACAACACACGTGATGCCTCTGCTATGTCAGGTGGACAAGAACTGTTACAGGTAGGGAGAGGTCACCTACCCACACCATCCAGCTTCAGGGCAACTCAGAAACGTACAACGGGATATTTCCTTGGAAGGGTTTTGCTAGCTGGACTTTTTTTTTCCTGAAAACTTACAAAAGTGAATGTATGAATACTGACTGCATTATTAGTTGGTAAAGCTAAGAGATATACTGCTATGGGAAAATACTGACTACGATCTGCTAATTGTCAGTTGCATACCTGTCTGTCTCTATTGAGGAGGTATCAGATATCGCTTGAGTCAATCACTTTGATGCTATTTATCTCATCTGAGTAAGATGGGCAGTATTCTCCAGCTAGAGACTGGACTAGAAACAAATAGAGCAGTAGGTATTCTGGGTTTAGTGGTGAGGCAACTGTAGGTGAATTGACCCAATTCCCTTCATCGATATGTTCCACAAAAAATAGCAACTGTAACATTAAAATAGTAGCAAGAAACAATAGGAAAATTCATGGCCATTAGAATAACAGCAGTCTATGCTGTGAAAACCACTTTAGATGTAGTGCCTCGCCTCCCTGTGAGTGGTGTTACGGTGGTTTTTCAGACTAGGTTAGCTGACATAGTAAGGCAAAAGCAGTGCCTGGAGTAGGACCCATGATGTTGATTGGCTTTTTGCTCTTATAAGCATAACCCGTATCGATTTTGTAACCGAGTCCTGCGAAAATATATTGCATATTACTTTGGAAGGCAAATGAGGCCAAAATTGCAGAGGAATTAACCAAGGGCTTTTTATTCTCAGGGCTTGGAATTGATCAGTCGCTCTGATCATCCGTTAAGCTCGATTCAGCACGTTGCCTTTAGAAAGAAGGGGAAAGCGAACTTCTGACCACAAAGGCAGGAGAGATGAGATGGGAGAAACGTGCCGGAGGGATCTGGTCCAGCTGTGGCAATGCGAGCTCCAACCAGGGATTACAAGCAAGGTGAAGGTGACCCCAAAACCTCCCCTATGCCAAGAGCTGCCCTGTGGATCCGTGCAGCTCCAGCCCCGTGCCCTTTGTCTCCTTTCCTCCCAAATTCCCACTTGACCTTCATACTCAGGCCTCCAAAAACACGTGAGCTGCCTCCATTCACTATGGGTTGAAGAGTTTGCCTGCGAGCGATTCCTGGGCATCTGATGTGTGTCCTACATGCACTGTTGGAGATGCACCGATGAAAGGGTTACACGGGGGAACGAAGGATTTGCTGAGGTTGTTTTTGCCTAAGGCCACCCCTTAGAGCAAGAGCTTGTTTGGGAGCAGGCGGGAGACTTTTTTGCTCACTCGCTCGCTCGCTCGCTCGGGGTGGGGTGACGAACTGTGGCTGAGGTCAGGAAGGAAGGAGCGAGGTCTCGACAAAATGGGGCCGCTGAACCTGAGATACTAGCCCCGGTGAAACGTGGTCTCTCTCTCTGAGAACAGGCTGCCCACCTAGTCCCGTCTCCGTCTGAGCTCTTTTTAACGGCATGGGGAGAAAATGCCTTAGCTGACGTATTCTTAAATAGAGACTGTTTTCTTTAGCTCCTCCTAATCTGCCCAGCAACGGCGTTTGATGAAACTCAAGGTGTCTATTTTCGTTTCTGCCGCTGGGTGAAAGGGCACCTCACACGTCTCCGTGGGCACGGTCTGGTTCACTCTCGGAGGAAGTACTAACTGCATCTCCAGAAGTGGCAGCAGGACTTTGCTTTCTGACTTCTTTCCTTCCCTCATGTCCAAAGAAGGGTTTCTAGGAAGCAATTTCTTTGGGTTTTTTTGGAAGACGTAGCACTTCTAGGAACCTACAGTCACCGTATACTTGGAAGAGAGAAGATGGGTGTATCAATCATTTCAGAGGAATCTAAATAAATTCCTAAGAAGATCTGTATGTCAAAGATTTCCTCCAAGGGTTTTCTTAGCACAAGGTCCATGTTCTTCTGAAATTTCCCATATGGCTTTCATAAGAAAATGTGGGCTATATTTCCTGTGGAGTGGCCCTTGGACCAGGGTGAATTTTTACCTTCCAAGAATCAACTTCAGCTGAAGCAACCCAAAGATCACATCAAAACTTTTTTTTTTTTTTTTTGCCCCGCTGTCAGTGACATTTGTGAATGATGGAAAACCATCCATATGGCTAAACAGACTATCTCCACTCCCCCACAAGTAGTGACTTAGAGGATGAAAGTAATATTCATCCTGATCATCTGTTTTGTAACAGGATATTTATCTCAAGCTTTCAAGAATGTCATTATTATTGGGGGAGGAGGGGAATGGACAGTAAGGCAGAATCTGTAATAAATTATTGATGCTGGGAAGCGAGTAAGCCGGAGGGAAGGAAACCTGCCTAAACCCCACTAGCCCTGCTATCGCCCAGATAATACGAGGACCCGTGATAATACAAGGAGGAGGAGGAGGAAGCATTCTCACAATGGTCAATTAGGAGTCCAAGGAGACTAAGTGGGGTTTGAAAAACAGTAGGACCCTGAAAAGAAGAGGAGGGACGACAGATCTGATGTGTGTGAAGAGAGGACTGGTTAGGACAGGGACTAGGGACAAGGCTGTAGAAGTGTTTCTGTGCGCACATCCTTGAAAGCTAATCCCGTTGCGCTGCAGGGAGGCTGGCAGTGCGGGAGACTCAATCGCAGCTCTGGGACTCTGGTCCAGTTAAGCAACCGGCACGGTTCTGATTGATGCCGGCCCAGAGTACGGCTCAGTGGTTGTGGCCGCCTAAAAATGACCTAATTTAAACTCCATTTCTGAACTAAGCAGCATGAAAATTTCAAAGCTTTTTGCTTCCAGTCAGGACTTCCAGGGGTGGTATTAATAGCTTTGCTGAACTGTATGCCATTGATTTAAAGCACCTGTGCTTCTGAAAGTCAGGATTTTATCAATTTTTTATCACTTACACAGGAAGCAGTGCTGGGCTTAATGCTATTTATCCAGCTGGACATATTGACTTTGACTTAGGAGATCAAAGCATTTGGGTTAGGGATTGTGTAACATCTTCCTATAAGAACTGTCAGGGGTAAATTTACCAAAGCCTGAAACTTTGATTGATGATCATTTTGCATGAGCGTTCAGCATCAGGAAGCACACAATAGACCTTTTCTCTTAATGGAGCTGCAGGCTGTGGCATCTTTAAACACACATATTTTGAAATACGTTTCATCACCTCCTGGAACATAACAGTACACAAAACCCTGGAGGTACACTTGAGAGTGAGCTTTCCCTCGGCTCCAAGGAGGTGACCCAAGACCCTTTAAGATGCATCTTGCTGTAGTGCAAATTGGGAGCCAGTAAGAAGAAGTTTGGTTTATTTATTTTCTTTTTCTTTTGCCATTGTAATAACAGCATTTCCCAATAGGTAAAAGGCTGGAAAGTGCTAGCTTAGGAGCTCAGACTCCCATTAGTCCTCCTTGCAGCACTGCAGGCAACAGCACAGCTTGGCAGATAGATCCAGCCCTTCCTCCGAGGCGAGGTAAAAGAGACTTGACTTCTTGTCCCAGCTTAAGGTGAGAAGTATCACCTTCTGTGAACCGACTTCCCCCGTCTATTTATACGTGAAGTGTACTGAATACTCTTGTGAAACGCTTTGGCATCTTATATCACCAATTATTGAGGGTTTATCCATATCCTCTAACTTTTAAGAGGCAGGACACTGGGCCCCTTCACTAGGGCAATGAGGAGAGATGGCACAGAGCAGAGCTGGGCAGGGCAGCCTCAGTTAGGGGCTCTTGCTGCCCCCTAAGAGAGAATACCTTCTGCTGTTGGCATAAAGGGAACCGTGGAGAGTAATCTCCTGCCTCTGTGTCAAACGAAGCTGTCCAAAATATCTGTCCCAGCCTCAGTGGAATTAAAATGGTAGCGGTCCCCTCATCACAGGAGGTGTTGTCAGCATGGATGTACTCTTTGGATAGTTGCCCTTGCTGCAGTAGTGGGGGGCATGTACAGAATTAAAATAGATGAAATACGACAGATGGTTGTCGGAGTTTTTCTCTCAACATAAAATTAAAACCCAGTAAGTTATATAGCATTATACTGGCCCTATTACTGTCCATCCGTGGGCTTGAAAGCCAGGCAGAGCTTTGAGCTGCTCTGAAAATTATTACGGTTGCACTAGACAGTGTTACTCCTTTTTTTTTTTTTGGCTAGGTGCTCAGAGTGCAAACCGTGCCCAAGAGATGGACCAGCCCTACTTTGGCCTGTCCAGCCCGCGCACAGCTGTGTTACTGCGGTGCGCAGAGGTCTGCTGTCCTGCAGAAAAGCGGCTGTTTGAGAAATGTTCTGTGGGCTTTTTCTTTCTTTTCCTTTTCTTATTTTTTTATTTTTTTTTAGCTACAAACAAACAAAACCTAAATGTTTGAGGTGCAGATTGCATGGCTCAAGGACTCAGGATGATTAAAAGCAGGAGCCATACAGAGACATCCAGAAATGATTGTTTTTAACAAGACAGGAACTTTGTCTGAAAACAGGATGACCTGCTGCAAAAGACGCCAACAAATCCCTGTAGAGCTTTAGAAAAAACAAGCAGGCGCCTGAGTGTGCTTTAAAAAAAAAAAAAAAAAAAAAAAATCCTGCCTAGTAATAAAAAGGGATGTGAGGGTAAACAGGAAAAGAGCACTCCACACTGCGAGCAGCCTGGAGGAGGAGAGGCTGGGAAGAGCTCTGATCTGAAAACCTGATAGGGAAACTGAAGGGAAAGATTTCTTAATAGTCCCCAGGACAAACTCCCTGTGAAAACACAGCCTCGATGCAGCTTTGGGGTAGCAGCCGCCTATTAGTTCCCGTGCGCCTTCGTACCGGTGGTATGGAGGGTTTGGGAGGGTAGCGTGGGCTCTGCAGGTTTTGTTGGCTGTTTTCCGTGGCTGTAAAGAAATGTCGTTTCTGACTTGCGTGAAATACAGGCTTAAGAGACGTTTCTACTGCATAACTGTATTTCCTGACGCTGAGGTTAGCGCAGTTCTGCACACCTGTGCTGCAGTTATACTGCAGTATGGCTCACTCTCCCGATTTGAGTGTGAATCTCATGACATATGTTGTTTTCCGCTCAGCCCTAGCTCCTCAAGTCTTGCGATTTCATGACAATCTTGATTTTCATGTATCTGAAACAAGCCTTTCTAGCCTTCATGCCTAAGAAAGAAAAGCTTGAAATCATAAAGGCAGCTTACGATAATGCGTAGACTAGAAACCCCTATTGTTGCTGGGTTTTGGGTGGCGAATGTTAAAATCAAATACTATCGTGAGGAATTAGGATATGGATGTTGGGGCTTGATCACGTTGACGACTGTTTGTTGGCAGAGTTTGCAGGCTCAAATACTAAGCGGGTTTCTCATTGCAACCCGCATACCGTCAGTGAGACACCCGTAGCGATAAACGTGATGGGATATATATGCACCATCAGGCCCAGGGATGGCCAGATCCTTGGCAGCAGGTTTCTCCTCAGCGCTGCTCCAAAGTCAAACACTTCTTCTTTTCTGTTTCGGTGGGTCCCGTGGAAAACACCGCAGTTCAGACAAACACCTATGGCCTTACAGGCACTGATGGGAGTTACAGAGAGGTTTTTGGGTGGCCTCCCCTGGAGGTGCCCCGATGCTCCTCCAGGTCCCCGCGGGCGTTTGCCAGCCTTGCCCTGGGAGTGCCGCCGCGTCCCTCCGTACCAGGCTGCCTTCCAGAGAGGCTTCCAGCCTTTTTGAGTGGGGGGAAGCGGGGAAGGAAGACTTGTTTGTGAGCTCTTCCGATAATGGAAAAGACATTAGTCTCCACCCTCTTCTGGGTATTGCTTTAAGGTTGACGAAGAACAGCTTCTCCTCACCGAGGAGGAGGAGGAGGAGGAGGAAGATGGGCTCTGGGATGCTCGGCGTGGTGGCTGCCCAGAAGTTGGGCATCTCAGATTGGGGACCACAGGGGTGACAGCGACCCCCACGTGCCTTTTCGGCCCCTGCGTCTGGTGCAAAACGCTTCCCCGCTCAGGAGCTGTTTGGTTTCGATTTGCGATCGGTTCACCTGCACCGTTCGGGTTTGCAACTGCGTTCTCAGGTAGCCCAGTACCTTGGGCATGGGTTTTTATTTATTCACTTTTTTACTACGTAATGGACGTGGGGTTCGTTCTTTGCGTTGGTATAAATGAAAGGCGATTTGCTACTGGTAACATATGTGACTGCCCACAGATAAAATATTTATCTGTGGCCTGCAGCACCCTTCAGCACTGCACTACCTGAGATTAAGAATTACACAGTAGACACTATGATCAGAGAAATTTCCAATTTCTGAGAAATGAAATTAAAACTGAATTAATTTTTTATCTCGTCGAGATGGGTAGAAATACCAGCTGCTTAGTCCACTGGTTACCTAATTATCTGATCCTCACACGCACGCTCCCAGGGACACAAACAGCTGTAGCAGCACGCTTTGGTTTGCTTCTATAACTTCCCAACTCACTATGAACACAGAAAACCAAAACCTACTTGTGGGATGTAGATAAGCATGACTGTGGAAGGATCTTGAGGATTTTATTCTTACAAGATGTTCTTGTCCTCCTCAGACAAGCGAAGACATGATATCATTTATGTTGGTCTAAGAAAAATTAATTCTAAGTAGACATGTCAAGGCCGTGACAGCTTGATTTTAAAAAGATTGTAAAATAAGTGTGCAAGATACTTAAATACATCATTGGGGGGTGGGGGGAGGGAAGTGAATTCCTTCTCCATAAGCAAGAGATGCTTTAAACTCTGCCTTAAAATGAATACAAATTGGGCGAGATGTCCCAGGTCCCAAATTTATCTCACAAATTGCCAAAGGAGCACAGCAGAAGCAGTGTCACTGGAGATCTAACATGGCAAAAAATGTTTCATTTATGTTAAAAAATGGTGGGTTCAGGGCAGCTGCTTAGATTTCTGCAAATACTTTTTTTCCCCCCATAGCTCTGTCTTAAGTAAGAGGTAATGGCTTCTGTCTGTCACTTTTTATTTGAACAGTGAATCTTATGAGCCTATTTTTTGTGTGTGTGTGTTTGCATTTGAGGACATTTTAACTCTTGCGAATGAATTGTTCACCTCGGCCTCTTGGAAGGGAGTCACAGAGGACTGGTTCCCTTAGCGCAGGATAACTTTTAGGCCATTCACTCTTTAACGGGCTATGAAGTAATTGGCTATTTTGGTGCTGCCCGGCAGGGTCTCCGGCTTGGCCCGGCGTTGCTCCCTCAGTGGCTGCCACGCCAGCTCTCCGCAAACGCCTGGAAGCACAGACCTTCTTCACCGACAAAAAAAAGCCATTCAAACCAGCCATTTTGCTGCCAAAAGCTCACCGGTTTGGGCCATGAAAACACAACCTCTTCACAATACCACCCTCGGTATGGGGGGACACGCTGCCCTTTGCCGGGTCCGGCCAGGCAGCACGAAAAGTCGTGGTGGGCACGGAGAGGTGCGGGACGACCTTGGTGTCCCTGGCAGGGCTGGCTTGTGCCAAACTTGTGCCGAGAGGTTCTGAGCTACGAGGGGACGTCGCTCGGAAAAGATCATTGCAATGAAGCTCTTTTTCTTTGTATTCCGACCTGTTGCAGATTACCTTTTCTTCTTGCGCCAGATAGTATTTTGCATCGTCCTTGCCATATGGAAGAAAGGAATGATGCCGTTCTGATCCGCTGCCATAAAAATATGAAATGTTGTTTGTGTGATCGTCAGAGTAGATTAGAAGTGGGAATTTCCACTTTAGGGGAGATTTTTGACATGTTGAAATTTGTTTTCCTTTCAATCTAGACAAGCTACAGTAGTGTCAAGTTTCCCTACAAATTAGAAATCCTGTCCGAAATGGATTTGTAAAATATGTAAATGTTTTATTAATCTTTATAAACAGTGCTTCAAAGCAAGATGTTCATTGATAACTTCCTTTTATTATTTCAGTTACTTTGATTTTTAAAAGTCAAATTTGATTTTTTTGGCCATCCAGATTCCCAAAATACTCCGTGAGGGAGGACTCTCGGAGACAGTCAGCACCGGCATCGCTGCTCCCTCTGAAGTCAACACTGACTTCTGGGAAGAGAACATGACAAGAACACGAGTGCTTTTAGCAAGCCCAACGTTGAAGCACGCTGCTTAGCACAAGGAGTTAAAAAAGAAATACTGTGAAGATGGGAGCCGTGGGTAAGCATCTCTCCAGCGATAACGTGTCATCTACGATCAGTTATACCTGAGTTGCGAGGCATGATGGTGGAGCGGCCAGTGCAGGGGTTACTGCGGTAAGGGTCTGTTTTCCAAAATGACATATGGATCTCCTTTACAGGAGGTTGGCTACCTCTGGTAATGGAAATAATACAGACAACACAGGTACGACCGCTTCTAATTCTCACGGAAGGCTTAGATATTTCCACATTTCCTTCCCAGCGCTCTGGTTTCTGAAGAGACGTGTTGGCTGCGGTGGCAGCGAGCCAGCGCTCCCCAGCGCAGGTTCTTCGCTCCGGCTAATAAATCCTCCGGGAGTTGGGCTGGGAGCACAGTGCAGCGAGCTGGCACTTCAGTGGCTTGAAGAAGAACTGGCCTGAGCGTAAGGTTCGTGCTCCGGCAGAGCCACAGCCGAGGTCTCTCCGCGTCGGGAGGCGGCACGCTCGCCTCCCAGCCAGATCTGCGTAGAGCCGGCGGGTTTGGGCTTAGCCCCAGGAGGACACAGCCATCCTAATTCTTGTTTTACCTGGCTCTGGGAGCGGTACAGGCATGTCTGCGTGGTGCTTCCCCCAAGCCAGGAATTCCATCTGGATTGAGCCATCGTCCCGACGGTAGCATTTGTCCCCCCATTCGGCTCAGCAGCCCAGACACTGGGATAGCAACAGACTTAGAGAGACCAGCCGGCATCATTATACCTCTGTAAGAATTAGACAAGTTCGTTACTTGTACAAGGGCACTTACAGTACAGGGGAGATTGGACTTTGCGTCACTGAGTTGACATGCTGTGGCCTGGACTGTGCCAGCCCAGTCCCACGTGAGGATGGCTTCTTACCCCTTCCCACCTCCATTTCTTAATCAGACATAAGCAACGCAATGCTGAAAGGTGCAAAGCAAAATGTAAAATGCTTTATTAGGGTACATTATACCAGTGCTCAAAAACAACGCAGCAAACAGAAAAACGGTAAAGGACATAGAACTGTATCCCCATGTATTTTGAGTAAGAGTTTGCAGTAGCCCAGAACCGATTTCTGAGACACTTGACATACAAAGTGCACCTTATGGCCTTTCCTGGTACAAAATTCAGAACATTTTCAAAGTTTCTCAGCAGTGCAGACGGCAAGTTACTGTTGATTAGATGAAGTGATGCCACAAGTGGGAAGTGATAGATGAGGAGACGACGACAGCTCTCGTGGCGCAGACGGATGCGTCTCCAGTGCAGCACAGGGACAGATGTATCTTGTTCAGTCCAAAATTACTTGTAAGTTGTTATTGTCCAGTGTCACTGCCGAGTGAAAGAAAGCCGAACTGATTACTAATACAGAGCCTCCAGTCCTTTTCCCGTAGTCTGACTCTATACATCATAGCTCCAGGTTAAATCATATGTATTCAGAACGAACGTAAAATAGCTACAGAGCTCAGAAGTGCAGATGACTGGGGAATCGTACGTTAATGAGATAAAAATTGTGTTTTTCCTCCCAAATGCAAAGGGCCTATTTAAAGAAGAGAATTTTCCTTGGAGGAAAGACCTTTTCTGAGGGGTTTTTTCCATTGTTTTTCAGCGTCATTCCAGCCCAGCCAAATAAGCCAGGCTACCAGGAACAGGGCAGTATCACCTGCGAGCGATGCGAAAGCAGCTGGGGAAGGGGAGGAAGATGGTCAGGGACAAGTTGCTGGGGGAGATACCTGCGGCTTTGGCAGGGTGTTGAGCTAACTCCTAAAGAAATCCAAGCAGAGTCCAATTGCAGTCGAGAGCTGCTGCATGAGGGGGAGGAGGAGACAGGGATGGATTTTCTTTCCCCAAAATGATGCTGTGTTGAAAGAGGAACAATAACTATAAGGAGAAAAGAAATTGTCCTGGTTTCAGCTGGGATAGAGTTAATTTTCTTTCTAGTAGCCGGTATAGTGCTGTGTTTTGGGTTCAGGATGAGAAGAATGTTGATAACACACTGATGTTTTCAGTTGTTGCTAGGTAGTGTTTAGACTAAGTCCAGGATTTTTTCAACTTCTCACGCCCAGCCAGCGAGAAGGCTGGAGGGGCACAAGATGTTGGGAGGGGACACAGCCAGGACAGCTGACCCAAACTGGCCAACGGGGTATTCCATACCATGGGACGTCATGCCCAGTATATAAACTGGGGGGAGTTGGCTGGGGGGCATCGATCAGTGAGTGGTGAGCAATTGCATCATGCATCACTTGTTTTGTATATTCTAGTTCTTCCTTTATTATTAAATTCTTCCTTTCTGTCCTGTTAAACTGTCTTTATCTCAACCCACGAGTTTTACTGTTTTTGGCTTCTCTCCCCCATCCCACTGGGTGGGGGGGGGGGGGGGGGGCAAGCGCGCAGCTGCGTGGTGCTGAGTTGCCAGCTGGGGTTAAACCACAACAGAAATATAAGGGATAAGTGGAGAAAATGCTTAGTAAGGGACAGAAAATGCCAGGCCTTCTCATGGTGCGCTGACTCCCTTGCCAAGCAGCTGTGTCCTGCAGCTGATGGATAATCCTGGATTGGGAACAGCCAGCCAAGGAAGACATTTCATGAGTGGGGTGTATACGAGGCAGTACTTCATCTCCAGGCCTCGGTGGAGGCAAGGGAGCAGAGATAATGTCCTGATGGGTAGTAGCAGCCAGAGATGCGATGTTCTTTCATCATGCTTGTTTATGGTGCGGCAGCTGGGCCAAACACGCTCATTTATATTGCATTGCACGGTGCGCAAGTGCTCAGCAAACAGCGGCAGGTATCTGAAAACAAGGCATTAATAAAGGCTGCAGATCACGGGCAAGTAAACCTGGTCGTAAATAGGCTTTAATACTGCACCGCAGGACAGCAACTCCCGCACTAAAGCAAAGAAGGGGCTTGAATATGTGGGCCGCTGGCTTCGTGCACTCTGGCAAGGACCACCACACTGATGTTTATAAATCGTTCTAGAGGGGGTCTGAGAATAGCACAGGGGCTGAGCAAGGGCAGACTTGATCTCCAGCAACACACTGCAGTTGAATTTAGGGGGTGAGGTGACTGAATTGGGCTTGGACCACCCAGCAGCAGTCCAAACCTGGCTGGTCGTGCCAGGCTACACACCTGGGTAGACTTGAGTAAAGTATTCCATTGGGGCTACCACAGCCTGGGCAGCCTTTGCTGGTGGGACTTTCTGAAGAGAGTAGAAGAAAAACAAGCTGGGCGAGCAAGGAGAAGAGATTTCGGTAAAGAACCCAAACTACAGCAAAACATCTGGAAACGCGCTTCCTGAGAGCAAACTGTTGCACATGAAATGCTATACTATGGTAGGGAGTTGAATTAAAAAAGCTCGGTGACTTTGCAGATGAACGACCGAAGCGCCGACACAAGAAAATGAGCTCTTGGTTTGCCGTAAAGGCGTTTGTTAAGCTTTCAAGCGTCGAGCAACAGGATTGTAAAACGTCTTCCAATTTGGTGGCGAGAGGCAGCTGAGAAGCAGGGGTACTTCTCTGAATTAAAAATCAACTTTTGCGAGACTGGTGTTCCTGGCAGGTTCCACCTGCTTCCCACCCCGTGCCTTGCTGCCGCTCTGTCTGGAGCAACGTGCTCTTAACAATAGCTGGTGGCTGGAAGGTACAGCGTGTGCTACGCTGCTCATTTCCCCTTCCTCCCAGCCTGATTGTTATTGCAGCAGCCGGGAGCGAGAAAGGCTCTTTAACGCCATTAAGCCGTGAGAAACTGCGGCTGCGACAGCGAGGGTCTGACTTCACGAAATACGAAGTTGAAGAAAAATCTTTAAAGAGAGAAAATGCCTTCCTGTAAGTACTTTGTACTGTAAAGCGTATGTATACACGCAAACACTCCCATGCACGTGCTTCCAGGAGGAGGTGTGCGTCCACGGGGAGGGAAATCCTGCCTGCACCAAAGTCAACGACAAAAATTCCCGCTGACCTTGGCAGGGCTTCGGCCACCGCCTGCGCACGTGGTGGGACGTCGTGCAAGGGCTGGGGGACGCGAGAGCATTTACTCGCTGCGGGGCTGGGGGACGGCGGCCCGAGCCATGCTAGCGATGCACCGAAATACGGCCGGGGAGCGAGGGCTCATCCTCGAGCCGTGTTGTCACGGCTTTCTGCGTCACATCGGAGCTGGAGCAGCTTGGCCTCCCTGCAAGTCGTGAGAGCGTTCCCAGGAAGGGACCTTGCCTGCCTCAAGAGACTGGCAGGGGTCTTTGGTTGCTTGTTTGGTTTTGGCCTGGGGACTTTTTTCTTTGTTTGTTTGCTCCCTTGTTTGTTTGTCTTTTAACATTCGTTTGGATTAGTCCAAAAATCGGTGAACCGCCTTCACTTACTCTGCACCCAAAATAGGTAGGATACTTTTCAAGGGTCAATTAGAAGGGCCAGCGGGCCCTTGGGTAACCCTAATGCTGCATTCACTGATTTCATCCAGCTTATTTTACCCTTGGCTCTGCCTTTGGTGAGGCAAAAGTTCAAGAAACCTACTTCTACAACTGACTTTAGTGGTTACGGTCTTGAAAACTACTATTTTAAGGTTGATTATAATTCTATTGCAGTGATTTTTTTCAACTGTTTCGAATTTGTGCAGCTCTAAGCATCTCTCAGTGACAATACAGATGGAAATTTAAGATCCTAGAGTAATGAATATAAATCTTGGTTTCCTTAGATACCTTTTGGAGATCCATTAAAAGTAATTTAGGGGCCCAAGGTTTAAAGACCTGCTCTAGTATGTTTAGCTATAATGTGCCAAAACTTAAGTGGCTATTTTCACATCAATCCCTGCATGCAGTGGGCCAGCCACCTGATTTTATTAACGTAAAAATGCGTGTTGTATTTCTGGATTCCTCCTGTCGATACCTATTACTTTGGAATAGCTGGATTCTCATTTTTTCTGTCCTTCTCCGGCACCGCAAGCATCACCAACAAGCATCACCATGTGTGACAGACACTTACCTGCCACCTTCATCCTGACCACACACCTCCCAGCTGGGACTGCTCTGTGGGGCACAGAATTAGGTGACTCCCAAAAATCGGAGCTGTGATTCCTGCAGGAAAGCACGATGTATCCATGCCTGGGACCAGATTTGGGGCAGTATGCCAAGTTCTTTTGAGAATTTGGCCCTAACTGTAATTGCCATAGCTGATGGCTGCCCGCTTCTGAAAATCTGCTGCAACGTTACGGGTGCTGAACGTTCGGAAAATCTGGTGATAAAGAGCAGGCGGTCGGTGGAGTGCTGCCTCAGTTCGAGGGTGACGCGAAGGACAGCAGAACGGGGGCTGTTAGTAAAAGAAGGCAGAAACGCGTTCAGAGTAACAGGCAGTGTCTGTTCAAGATTCCAAATACCTGGTGAAACCAAACCAAAACAGGAGTATTACTAACAAATGTCAAGCATACTTAGTTCTGTGTAACAAGTATAAAGTGCTAAATCACTTCCAGAGCAAACAGTCTGAATTACCTTTGCAAAAGACTAGCAGGTCCTCAGCTCCTGCGGAAGAGCTCTGAACTAAAATCCTGCATCCAGAGCCTTCCAGTAGCTCTGGGCAAATGGCTCCTCACTTCCATGCAGAGCTGTCACCCCTCAGCCTTGCTCTGCGTTTCACTGGAAAAGCTGGTAATGTTGCAAACTACTGAAGAAGAAAAACTGCTGATCTGCTTTAGAGCTCTGAGGTCTGGGTGGGTGAAATTCATTACGATTTAATGAAATTTTGTTTTTCATTCATTTTAAAGACGTGTATGAACTACTTTCAGAATGTCATTATCATCTGTAATTTTTTTTCCAGTGAATAATCTTTACGCTCGCTATTTACATATTCTTTACGCTCTCCTTTTGGCACACCCTGTATATGGAAGCCTGTACAGGATAATGCATAAAGGATTGTGGTAGCCACTCTATAAAGATGTAAAGTGCAGTCACTTCCACCGTACCTACAAACCAGATTCTATCAAATTTACCTTCAAACAGGGATCTCGGCTGCCCCTGAACGTATCTGGATGACCCCCACATGTGTTAGCAATACGCTGCAATGACATACATGTGTTCCCACACGGCCTATCCCCGCACTGACGGCACAGGTTTCTTTGTTCGGAATCACATTATGCATGTGTTTGTTATTCATGTTTCTGCTTCCCCAACTTGCCTTTGATGTAAATTTAATACAACTTTTTTCATCATTATTTGAAACAGAAACTCTGGGACAAAAAGAGCATCAAATATAGGATATACTGAATAACATTAGGCAATGTTTTATACTTTTTCTGCAAGTCTAAGCCATAATAAAAAGTGCATATTTCTGAGAAGAAGAAGAAAAGTCTTGACTTTTATTCAGGAGCTGCAGACTTGGAGTTAGGGTCAGGCTGGGATGCCGTGGCAGTGAGCTGACCGACGTCTACCGCAGAGGGTTTGTGTCAGAGGAGGCAGGAGGACATTCAGATTGCCTTCATCTGTGCTAGAGACATTTTATTTTAAGTGGGCATTAGCTTCTAAGCCCCCTGTAACTCCTATACTGTGTCATATACAGCTCTGGAAAATGAGTGGAAAGACGCTGATGTGAAAGCTGGGAAAGATGCTTAATCTCAAGCTTTACATTCCTCTTTAAATGTCTCTGAGCGACACCTTCACCTGTTACTAGCTTGCACAGTGTATGAAGATAACGCTCCTCTGTGTTTAACCTTTAAACGGAATTTCTGTGATCACTGGCCCTGGTTCCCAAAGTGACTGGGAGAAATGAACTGGGCAGATGGGAGCAGGCTTTCCCAGCGGATGCCACCGAACATTTCTGTAATGATTTAAAGCCGTGTTAAACAATAGCTTGTTCACATTCAAATGCAGAGCATCCCAAGATGCTGCATGAGGCAGGGGAGAGAACTGAAATGGCTTTTGCGGAGATGTTAGGCATAATTAAAGGCTTATGTCTGAATCTTACAGCTAACAAACTGCTGTACAACAAGGGAAACAGCTCCCGAAGTAGCTTTTTACAAAACACTAAATATACTATCATAACAATAAAACCTAACTATCCAGCTGCTGGTGAGTTATGTGCACGTGGTGCTGTGGTCATCACATCCCCTTGAATCCAGCCCTTTCTGCTGCTGGAAAATAGCAGAGGTCCTCCAAGGAGCAGCTGAAAAGGTTAATAAAAATAAGTCGGAGGCGCTTAATCTGCTTTCGCAATCTGGCTGCGCTCTTTCTGAAAATCATGATTGTTCCTTTGGCAAAGTTCAGGGCGAAGTGAGGGCTCTTAGCATGGCCCCAAAGAGGGGGGAGAAAAAGCCGCTTGCCGTCTCCCCTTTTGACATGACAAATAAAGGCAAATGTGTGAAGGTATTAGAGCCCCACTGCAGAACAGGAAGAGGAAAACAAATGGCACCGCACCATATGCCCGTAATCCCAATTAAAATGCATTCAAATTCATTTCTCTTCTCCTCAGCTTCCCTTTTCCACACCAGTGAACAAGCATGTTTGACAACAGAGTGTGGGAATTTCTAGTTCACTGAGCAGGTTCCCTTTCTCTTTGCCCCTGCGCCTACCTGAGGCCACCGCTCCAAATTTTGGCCGTGCACCCCGAAGGGATCCCTGTCCCCCCTCGCCATAGAGCCCGGCACTGAGCACTGGGACTCTGGCAAAAAGCAAATTGCGAAGCAGCCGACACGGCTTGAGGTGAAGCGTTTTCAGTGACAGTGCCGGGCTTTGTTGGAAATCAAACCTCCCGGTTGATGCTGTGCTTAGCTCACCATATTTTCCAGGCACGGAGCTTCTCGTGCTTGAGGAATACACACGGGGAAGCATCTGGAAGGTGAGTGGGACCTCCTGCCTTCAACGGGCACGGAGCAGCAGGCACGGCAGCCAAGGTGATGCCTACTCGGTGTCATCGGCAAGAAGGGGGCAGGGGAAAAATGTGCCGCAGGGTAGTTAGGAGGCTGGGAAATGTCTCGGAGTCAGCAGGGTGGTGAACACACGAGAGGAAGGCAGCGTGGGCTGTTCGTTAGAGGCTGAACGGATCGAGAGAGGGAGAGGATGTTAGCGTAGCAAATCAATCTGCAAGCATCAAATTGATTTTAAAAAAATGCAATAGGATGCGCTCACCATTATAAAATCAAATAGGAAGAGCAACAAATAAACGCGGTCTACAGTTCATAAAACCGTGGTTAGATAGATAGCAGAACCCTTTTCTCAGGCAGGATAGCAGGCAATCTCATCTGCAGCTTTTCACATTTCTACTTTTCACAGTGCCAACGCAGAACTAATTACTTCCCTCTAAAGGCCCTTCCCTCTCCTCTTCATCTTCCTGTTGGCATAAAAGCTACTGACTGGACTTATAATCACAGCATTGCTGTTCACTGTCTCTTGCTTCAAACTCTGTTGCTTTCTCCCTTGGAGCATCTCAGATCTCAAACAAGAATTCAAAACACTTGCTTATAACTTCACAGTCTCCAGGTTTTGGGTTTTGCATCCCCCTCCTTGCCAGCCTTTTCACATCTCCATCCCACTGCTTCCTACACAGAGTACAGCTGCCAGGTTGATGATACAGATGCAGAGATAAAATTCAATTCTCAAGAGCTGCCTTAGGAAAATGATTTTAACATACAGTTCCAGATAGTTTTCTCTGTATGCATCTTTTTTTATGCTTTTAGGTTCACCACATCGACCTTTGCCGCTTGAGCAGGTGGAGCAACCAAGGGCAGTAGCAGGGTCTTATCCTCCGTGCCCCACTCACGCCGCAGGGAAAGTGCACAGTTGGGGAAGATGCCAAGCGAGCGGCTCGATAGAGGTTTAGTCGAGCAAGAGGCTGATCTGCAAACCAGTAGGAAACAAAACCCAATGGACCAGGGTCATTTCTTCCCATTGCCTCAAGCTTGACTTCTCCCAACACTACAGATCTCCTCGGTCCTGCTTCAAACTCATCGGTGTCTCATACCGGCCCCGTCCTCTCTGCGGTTCTCAGATCTTCTCTTCTGTCTCCTTGCCCCAGTCTCAATCTCCATGCTGAGCTATGGTCCCACTGCAACCACATTTCGTCCGGCCTGGGTCGTTATCTGTCACAGCTTTCGGTGAGCTGCCTGCCTGTGTCCGCAGAAGAAACCTCTCCTACACCAGTTCGCTCTCATCAGCTGTCCGTACGCTTTCTGATGCCAGAAGGTCTCCAGGAAAGATCCAAAGGGGGATGGGGGGTCACGTATTATTTCATTCTTCAAAAAGGCTGAAAATTTCTGGAAAATTTCATCCTGAAAAGGATACCTAGCATGGAAAATTTCATTCAAATGTTGGGAAATTTGTGGGAATGGCCTCCTACAAAAAGAAATGCAGGAAATGAGGGCTATTTGTGGCACTCCTAGTCTGTGATTGAAATAATTATAGGAGCTCTTGCCCACCGCTTTCGTAACCAGGAGTAAGGGCTCCCCAATGAGCTAAGTGATTCTGCATGTCAAGCCATACTAGTGCTGTATGAACTCTAATATTTACTTAAAATCCTCTTGCAGAAAATGTACTGGTTCAAACTTGATCCCGTAGCTGCTGCAGACAATGTCATTATTATACAGCTCGTTATCCCACGACAGCTGGCAGAAATGAGCTTGGTAAATCACACCCAACTTTGAAAATGCGCCTGCACTTCTGTGTTACCCATCGTGACTTCTTAACGGCCCCTTGGACAGTCATCTACCAAGTAGTATCGGTAGCAACGCTTTGGGCTGATCAAAAGAAATGAGTGACCATGAGGCAGGTTCCTCCCGGCGTGTGCTGAGGTTATGCCCGTGGTCATTTTTTGCTGTGTGACGGTGGAGGCCACGGTGCCTTTGTTGGGTGAGGTAACCCACGAGAGAAATCTGTGTGAAGACCCAACATTTTGAGGTTGCCTCACGGTATTCAGGGTTTGGCAGGCCCGTTGTTTATACAACATTAATCCCAAATTGATGCTTTTGGGAAACTCCACCCATGAGCCATCCAGAAAACTTCCTGATATGCCCAACAAGACTTCAGCCAAGTGTGTTAATCGTAGGCTGCAAAATATTTTTTCAGAGGAAAGGGACAGGAGAGAAGAGAGGGTGAAAAGAGAGAGAGGAAGAGATAAGCAAAGAACTTGTGGGCTACAGTAGGATGGACAACATAGGCAGAACAAAGTATTAGTGATGAAGGAGGCAGAGATTGTGGGTACGTTTGGGAAGACTGTTCAACCTAGTTATGAGAGGCTGTACTTAAGCAGAGTCACGGGGTTCATGTTTGTCCTCTCCCTCTCTCTCTTGCCTGCATTCAGCTTCTGCTGGCGTTGCTTCTTCCACTCACACCCCTAAAACTTACAGCCTCTTCTTCTCCTTGGAGGTTTCAGGGTCTGGCAGGGCTTACAGCATCGCCTAGAAAATTACACGGGGGCACATCCCTTTCTTCCCCATTTTCTCGATAGCTCCTGGCCATGCTATGACAGCAATACAGTCTGATCCTCTTGGCTGAGCCAGCCTCTTGGACAACCCACTTTTGGATGCAATGGGTTTCCTGATTGAGAAAATATCATTAAAACTGAGAGGTCTGGAAAAAATGAGATACCCTAATGCTTAAAGAGAATATTAAAAAGATGCTTACAGCTGGGTTCTGTTGTAGAACAGAATCAGCTCCAGAGTTTAAATCACCAGATCTTCTCGATGTTGACCAAATGCTGCTTCTCCCTCGGATGCTTTTCAAAGCCAAGTGAACCCAAGTACACAGAGACAATTCACATACTGATGGAACTCATAGGCTGATGGAAAAAACACGTATAGGAGCTTGTTCGAGGTTGAGAGTCTGGACTACAAAGGCCGATAAAGTTGACTGCCTACAGCGTGCGCCCTGAGGTGAATTAGAATTTATCTGCTTTCCCCAGCTTGCTCTACCTCTTGAGCCCCCCGGATCCTGGGCACACGCCCGCACAAGCTCCTGCCCTCAGATAACCCCACATTAAAGAGAAAAAATGAAACGACCGGCCCCCCCAGGTGATTCAGACTGAAGTGCAGCGAAATATCTCTGGCTCCAAGGGAAGATGGAGCAGATAAACCAGGGAGCAGCAGTCAAAGCACAAGCAGCCAGCCACAGAGATGGCTTTCTACAGTCTACCTCTGTGCCTAAGGTCCCAAGAAACCACCTCAGCCCCATAATTCCAGCAGCCACGAGTGCTCAGAAGACACTGGAGAGGTCGATGGAGCCTCTGTACCAGAAACTGGCCTGGGAGAAGCGAGTGAAGGAGACAGCGCTGAAGGGCGCTGCTAGTACAGAGAAACTGCAATGCAATTAGGCATTTTAGAAAATAGAGAGGAGGAGACAATATTGGCATCGGAAGGTCTCCCAGAAATGCTCACAAATGAAGCTCAATGTGGTATGAAAAATATTTTACTTCCAGGGCAGTTTAACCTGAGCAGCTTCTCTGGGAGGGAGGAAAATGTCTCCCACATAAGAAACCAAGGGACTGGGCTGTGCGAGGTCCTTATTATCAAAGTACCTAATTCTGAACAATCAGAAAAAGCCAGGCAGAGCCAATGTGTATTTCTCCCAAGACCTTTTCCCTCTAATTCAAAAAAAAAAAAAAAAAAAAAAAAAAAAGTCAGGAAGAATCACAGGTTCAGTCCAGAGCCGTCCTGGAGCCTGGAGAGCTGCCAGGCGAGCTGGCAGGAAATCAGGCGGGTTTGTGGTGGAAACCTGCCTGTGTTTCATCGGAAGTTCATCCAAACAGAGACGCTTCTGCGAAACGTTTTGCTTTCCACAAATCAGCATTCTCTGACAAAAACTTGTGCTGTTGGAAACCTCCCAGCCAGCGTTTCTTATGGCATAATCATTCCTTAAGTGAAAAAAAAAAAAAAAAAAGAAAGAAACTGCATGTGTCACAGCTAACACTAACGGGCTACGTTATATATAGTTTTGTAAGTGCCTCCTTATATAGGGCAAATCTTACCAATGGCATTTCAGTCTGGTTTTTCACAGAGTGCTGAAGGGTCAGCTTTGTTACCCTACAACGTACAGAAATGTAAAAGCAGTGGTGAGATGCTAGGTGAGAACAGAGCGATTTTACTGTATGCATCATGTTTTCATTCTGAATAGCATTTTTCAGATATTACAGATTGTTAGTTTTGTATTCCTCTCTCTTCCTCCCAAATCCATTAGACAGAAAAATATGGATAATTCCCTCCCAATACTCAGATTATGTAACAAGGGCATAACTTGTCTCATTTTGAAATTACTAATTTAAGCATTTAGAGAAAAGGGAGAAACGTGGAAAACACATACACAACTTGGAATAGCTGAATAGCTGAGAGCATTTTTCTTTATAAAAGAAAAAAAACCAACAACAAAATGAGGGATAGTTCCTCTTTTATGGTTTTGAATGGTACCGGAAACCTCTCTCATCTTAGCATCTCTTCCAAAGGAGCACCCAAAACACTGGAGGATAAGGTCTGCATACAAATTGGGGACTTAGTTCTGCATACTCTTCATTTACCTGAGTGCCAGAGCCAGGAGTGGGAGGTTCTAATTCAGACAGCTGTGATATAAATAGCAAAGTACCCATTTAAACTAACCAGAAGCTCGACTTATAACGGCTGTATTTGTTTTCCACATACCTTTGAAAGAAACCAGCCATCAGCTGCCATTCAAATTTTCTTTCCTTGCTCCCCAGTGATGTGAACACAGCGCACAGGATTAAGACATTTTCAGCCCGTAACTTCAATCACGTGAGAAGTCCCGCTGAGTTCAGCCAGCAGACTTCCTATTGAGTCAGCAAAGTACTTCTGCCTGTGATTTTAAGGTGCCTAATCTCCCTGGCTGCCTCTGCGCCGGCAGGTAGGTTCGGCGGGCAGGATGCCCTGAGCCCCCCGGTCCCCAGCAGACGCCCTTGGCTCCATCCCGGCTCTGGGCTGGGACGAGGTTGGCGTGACCACGAGGTCCCGCGTGCTGTCGTGCTTTTGTTGGGAAAGAAATCCCCGTGGCCGGAGCTGGCAAGAAGCGCAGCGTACTTTGTGAGAATCCGCAGCCGGGGTGACGGGGGGGACGAGCGGTGGGGCAGCGACGCTGCTGCATGGCCAAAAGCCCAGCTTCGTGTTTAGCGTTACCCACATGCCGAAACTCTTTGGTCACTTTGGAGTGGTACTGTATCAGCCCTGGCTCAAAGGAGGCTGTCACAACTCCTCTAATGAACCTCTCACGGTCTTTCAATAATGCAGCTATTTATAGGCTCGGCCTATACTGAATAGGTTGCAGAAGCTGCACAAAAGCTCACAGTGTTTCAGCGCTGAAGCCGTAGAGGGACATCAGGGCAGACCAAAACCACTTAGTATGGTTACACGCAATCAAATATTATCATCTACTACGCTTCGCCTGATTACGCTCACTGCTTAACTGAAAAGTTAATGGCATCCTACTACATTTATCAAATTTTCTTAGAAGTGAAAGCTGGTTTTGTGAAGTACAAGAATTTCCAAGCCATACAGATTAAGAGCTAAGCCCTGCTTTTTCTCAAACCACCAATTTTTAGGTCTAGCATCACTTAATTTCAATAGAATACCCCCAGTAAGCAGTGCAGAACTTGGACATAGTCAGGAACCACTGGCAACCATCTCATCTTTCTCTTTCAAGTTGATCTTTTTAGGCTTTAGCAAACATCCTGGGTCTTGTGCTCCCAGCACGTATCATAGGGTGAAAAATATTAATTAAAAAAAGTGATTAAAAAAGCGTTCGACAAGTGCTCTCATGAGGAAGAATTGCTGCTGGGAGCGTTCTGTCCTTTTCGCCACCCAAGCGCATTGCATCTTAAACGTTTCTTTTTGAGATGTGCGAGATGAAGGTAGCACGAAGCAGCAGGACCCTTTGCACGTGGCTCGCCTGAATCTTTCTGAGAAGAAATCAGAAAAAGGAGTTTACTGCTTTGACCTTCCCAGACTTCTGTCCCTGTGATACTTGTTCATAAAGTCCCACTATACAGCAGAGCGCTGCAAGCATGCTTTGATTATGAATCTTATAAATCTTCTGAATCTTAGGAGAGAATTGATGTTCTCTCTGATACAGGTGTTGGAATAAGCGCTGTAAGCCTTCGGCTTCCACCACTGTGGCCAGAAAAGGCTTCAGTGACCCCCTCTAGCACAGAGACTCACAGTTCCTGCTACTTTCTCTTTGTCCTAAGGTTTTCTCTGTCTAAAAGGAGCAGAGATTTCCTCTGGGGATTAGGAAAAGGAAAAAACTTGAGGCAGAGGTACTATTTCATTACAATACAAAGCACAAAAGATAAAAAAAGACAGCTAATGGTTGTCTTTTCTTCTTCTCTTCTGGCAATTGCTTCCTCTTTAGCAGCTTTGAAGAGAAGTTGGGTCCCTCTGTTTTACCCAGGTCTGTAAGGGCACAAGCCACAAAGGGAATTACAACTCCAACTTCTCCTCTGAGTTGCAGAATCCTGTATTTAGGTGGCATCCAGACCCTCAGCCTTTCTTCTCAGCCCACTCCTGCCTCTGCAAGGACGCCGAGCCCTCTGCTGCCCAGGTCCCTGCTGTAGGCGGGGGAAAATTGTGCGAGCCCAGCCGCCAGCAGACTCGGGCCCCCCCTTAACGCCAAAGCTCCCGAGGGATTCCTAAACTAGATGTTCCTGTACTGGTCTAGACCGTCGCTGCTCCCTAGACAGCCAAATTTTACATTCGCTCTCCACAGGTGAGAGAGAGGGACTTTTGAAGGGCGAGCTTAGGTTAGGCACATGGCTCCAAACTGAAGTCTCTGCTCCAGTGGGCTCATAGAAGTAGCCTAGAAATTCCCAGAGATCCTTGGAATCAAACTATTAAACTACCAAACAGCAGCTCTTCCGGCCCTGACACACCCAGATGGTTTTTTCCACTTGTTTTATTAATTTTTGCTGCTGAAGACGGGGAAAATGAAGCGAGGCAAGGTGAAGACCTTGATCTGATCACGTAGCTTTGTGGCAGGAAACATGTTAGTGAAAATAAGCAATTTTTCTGCTTTAAGTTGCATTTACAAATACACTGATGGTACCTTGTCCAGAACTGCTAACTCTCTTATAAAAGAAAGATTTTGGAAGGGATGACCCGTTTTGTCTTGTATAAGGTTCCTCGGTGCTCACCAGTAAAATTCTTCAATACCAATAAATAATCAAAGACCTTATTTTCATATTATTAAGATGTTTAAGTGTGAGTACAATACTAGGTTATAAATATGTTCTGTAACAGGTCATAAATGCAGCTTATCACTCACTGACTAGTTTAGAAACTCTTTTTTTTTTTTTTGGCTGGATTTAAAATTTCTGGTGAAATTGGTGAGGAGTGTACTCAGCACATCCTGGTAGCTGAGTCAATTGAAATTGCACCTGTTCTTGGATGCAAGTCATAACAAATGCAACCCATATACATTGTAAAGAAAAGGACTTGTATGCACTTTTTCCAATTAACATCTGCCTTTTGGCAAGTCATTAACCTATTTTCTCACAAAGAAACGGCTTCAATTGTATTATGCATCCGAAGCGTGCAAAAGTCCCTGAGGGGGCACTCTGACAAAAACATACTGTTCCTGGATCCAACGTGAACATACATATTCATTAATTGTTTGGGGCAAAGAGTACAGAATTTCTGATTTTTACAAGTCTTACAAGGTAAACAGGTTACATAAAGCTATGTCCCTGGAAACACATTCACATCCCAGCTACTGTCGCTCCGTAGAAAACTCAAGAGTGGTTTTGTGCTATGATATGGCAACGAAAACAATTCAGCAACACTGTAATAAGACCTTTAGGAAGAAAAAAACCTGTTTCCCCTAAAAATAGTACAGCGTATTTATTTATTTAAATAAATTTATTTAAATAAATAATTTATATAAACTTATTTATTTAAATAAATAAAGGTGGGAAGTTGTATTTCTCGAATCCCTCGTGCTACAGGGATCTGTTCAGGCCATCCTAAAATGGTGAGGAGAACCTATTCTACCACAATTTCTCCAGCCGGAAGATTAGCTTAATCAAAATTTAAAACTACAGTTTAAGTTTCTTGCCATAAAGATAATGAAACAATTAATTATTACCTTACACATGTAAAAGCAGGAAACAACAATCCCCCAAAGACGAGGGAGTTGTTCAGATACATTCGCCTCCGGGAACTGGTTTTCCAAAACTGTAAGTTTATATAAAAATATGTCAGCAGTACTAAAAAGTAAATACTGAAGATTTTTGGAGAATGTAGTGGTGTGTTTAAAAGAAAAACAAAACCAACCAACCCCCCGCCCTCCCCCCACTCCCCATGAAACAACCTCCAAAAAAAGAAAAAATCCAGAATACAGTTTGAGTTGTCAGGTTTGTCCATAAAGCACAATGATGATTGGCATAAACTGATGTCTCGGTCTGACTTTGCCCTGGTATTTAAAAACCTCTATGTTCAGATCAAAAGAAAAAGTGACATGCCTTAAGGTCCAACATTGCAACATTTAACCATTTGATGTCTGCCCCCATGGTGATAATTAGGAACTTCTAAACATGCTCCCAAAGGAAGTGCATATTGCCATCCATAACAAAAAACTGAGAAAAAATCCCTTTATTGCCTCAACATCATGCTTTACGTAATGCCCAAGATAAAAGTTCCATTAAAATTCCACTAAACTTTGATGGGAATCACAAATAAAATTTAAGGCACAGTAGTAACTCGCAGCATTTCTTTCAATTTGGAAGAGCGTTTTTGTTTCGAAATGTCTACAGAAGCACGTACGATGAGTTGCTGAGCTACTGCATAATGCATTGGCACTTCAGGAATTTGAAGTTGGGTTCCTCCAGAGGCAGGCAGGAGAGGTTATTCCCGCTGCCACCTTCTCTCTCTCCCCCACAAACCTTGGGAATCTACTGCACGTCATTCAGACATTGGCGTTATTTTTTTCAATAAGTAATCGAGCCATTTTTGCAGTTAAAATTTTTTTGCAGTCTTTCTCCAGCAGGGTGGCCTATTTACATTTACTATCCGAGGGTTAACTTAGCTTGAGGAAAACTGGACTGCACCAGGTACGTGGTTTAGAACAAGTATGGATTCTCAGTACTTCACTGCAGTCTGCAATACAGCTATACTCTTCATAATCATTTAAAGACCTGTGCAATTATTTTTCCGCATGGTGCAGAAGCACAAGGCTAAACAGCAGTCATTTTCCTCTAGCTCTCCAAGTTAAGTCAAATTAATCAAGTCACCAGTTATTTGCTAGAGCACAAACCCTGGAGTAAATGCTTGCGAGTGTAACCAGCCTCTTCAGGTGCTTTTAAAGGAAGTTTTTCTATTCTATAGCTTTACTTGAAATGGTATGGATCAAGAGAATGAGATAACTAGCTCACATCAATGTTCCTTTAAAAGAAACATCACGTTAGCTGGCTGTGGTTCTGTTTTAGGAGAGCCATCACAGCTTGAGGAAAATACCTCCATCCTGCTCTCAACCAACCATCTCTAGTTATACAGACACGAGTGTTGAGTTTCAGTACCAACAGACCGCCTGATAGAATGACAAGAACATATCTTAATTTGGAAATGTTATGCTAGTTCGCCAGATTCACAAACAGCAGAGGAATAAACTGGATTAAGTAGTAAATGCTCCAGATAATGGGTACTGAAAAGGAAGAAGGATTAGTGATAGGAAATAAGGCAGAAAGGAAAACTTCAACAGAGAATGTATTAAAAAATACAGAAGTAAAAGACATTTCCAAATCTTGTTGATAAATAATCCTGAAAAGCTTATAAAAAACAATCTACAGATTTAAAACATATATATATATATGTAGTCCACTCAGAGAAAACAAGAAACAAGCAAAGGTTTTCAATAGTTACATGGTTTTGTGTCTTCTAATGGAGCCAAGAAAAGGCAAAGACCACAAGAGTATCTGCAAATGCATAAAGCAAAGTACATCTGACCTAAAAGACAGTATTTACATAACTATGCATTATATAGCATTATAAACAATTGCATAATCAAAGGTCAGGCTGTTTACACTGGAATAGGTAAGATCATCCTTTCACAAAAAAATCTGTGGTTAAGATGCTGCATAGAAAGTTGCATCTAAAATTTTTTATAAGAAGAGACTGCTTTTTCATGATGAACAGTACTACTCAAGACTGAGCTGAAAGTACGTAGTACTTGGTAAAATTCAGTCTACCAAGCAAGTGAGGTCATGTCTGGCTATCTGAAGGCGATTACTAGGAGAGAAAATGAAAAGTTATAAAAGAAAAATTGACTGCTCATTGCTTTGGCTCGAACCGCAACAGTATTTACACAGTGAACTTCTGTACTTAAGCTGCTCTATTGATGTTAATGAGGTTCAGCCTGGGAAATGGGCTTTATCTATATACAGTCAGTTGCTGAATTGGATTAAAATGCTCCCCCCCATTTCAAGTGTCCTATATTTCAACATACAAAATGTGAAGTTGCAGGACTGGATGACTGCCCAGTTTTGATTGTGGATTTACAACAGGTGTTCTGCAATTGCCATTTTAAAAAATAATAGGTAGCCATAAAGAAGCAGAGATTCTACTAAAAGCATATTTCTATTAAAAAAACAAGACCTACAATCACGTTTCTAAAAATTGCATTTTTTATGAAAAAAAACCCAAAAAACAAACAACAAAATCTTCAGACATTGCAAAGTCTTTCCTGATTTATGGCTTCATTCATAACACATTAACTGATGGGGAACATTCACAGCATGCAAAACCTGAGCACCTGTAGAAGTCCTCGGAGGATGAGAAACCTCTGTATTTATGATATAGATGTCACATCATTTTGTGTTTGGTTCAAATACATTCTTCAGAAGTACAAAGCTGATTTTTATTTTTCTAAATGTAAAAAATGAATGTTGATGGGGATGAGATAAGCAGAAGTGCTTGACTGCATCAGTCTTGCAGCTCAGTTCACACAGATACAATTATAGTTTCAAAGCTTAAATGACTTCATTTTCATATTTGTAACTAAAAGTTTTTACACTACACCTTACAATCATCGCTAAAATGTTTAGAAGATATGGAGTAACTGCCGCTAGTTTTTGATAAAATATTTGGGAGTAAGGGACAAAGAAAAACTCTAGCATTTTTGGAGTTAGAGCTAATTAGGTCTTATTTAATTTACACACTTGAGTAACATTGCCTTCGCACAAAGAGCATTTTTTCACAATCCTTACCTGACTTAAAAAACCTGTATGGTGCTCTTCCATAATAACTGCTCTTCATATAAAAACACATCGTTTGTTGCTTAGTCATATTCAAAGATCTTATTAGTTTGAAATAAGAGTCCTGTAATGTTCAATGGGAATTATTTTATAAAATATTAGTTTTGGCTGGGCTATACTCTATTCAATATACAACTAGAATATTTGCTGGCTACCAATGTTTAAAAAGTGTTGTGTTTTTTTTTCTTCAGTTTTTATTACATTGACTTGTTAGAAAAGAAGGATTTTTTGCTTATAGCAAAATCCAATGAAGTAACATTTATTATTTCCTTGTGAATATATGAAACATTCATCAATACAGTTCATTTTCATCTTTTATTCTTCCTGTCTTCCCTGAAGTAACATTTTTTGCTGATTTTCTAAGCATTCTTTCAATTTATCTTCAGTCAAAGTCAGACGTTGTTCCAGGATTGAAATAGTCTGCACGAAGAGGACAGTAATTTCAATTTGTTTTTATATTACTCACACAGTATTATAAAAGCATGCAACATAGTAATGTAAGAAAAATTGTTTTAACTCAACAGGAAAAAAAATCCTAAGATAGCTTTTCCTCAGCTATTCCACTATTTACAACTGTATTTAAAAATAATGGCTTTGTATCTATGGAGATCATCTAAAGGTTTAAAACTGTTTTCACAAAATATTTTCTCAGAGAGAGAGAAATATATACATTCGTATACAAATTGCTCTGAAATACTATGAGAAAGTTTCATCCATATTTCTACAGAAAACCAGCCATTGCTGGTGACGCCAAATGATGTCTTCCAAAAACCTAAAAGAAACTTCTAAGGCATCCCCCCCAAAAAAGGAAGTGAGAAGAAAAAATATTATTCAAAGGCATTCTCCAAGAGATTACCTTCATCAGAAAACGTAGGGTTCTGGACACATGCTGGCAGTTTCTTTTTAATCCAACTTACTACACAAATCATTTTCAACTGATGACTTGACTCCTTACTTCCCAAAATTTATTTCTTGAGTTAACATATACATTGCAAAAGAACACAGAAAAAACCCCTTAGCCACTCCCTTTTGATTTGGTTTAATGTTAATATATTCCAGACTAGAGAGTAGTATCTTAAACCACAGATTGGCTAAACCTGGATTACTAAAAAGAAGTATTGAGCATTTGCAAACAAGTGACTCGGAGCCACTGACTGGGGCTCGTATTTGTGCAGTTTCACTGACACCAGGAATTATTGCACTGATTAGATTCCCACCTAAGCCAACACCTTGAACACTGAGTTTGAAAAGGGATTTAACGGTACATTGCCAATTTACTTTGTTCATCCCCTGCTAACGCAGGCCTTCAAGCTGGAATCTGACAACGTCTGCTAAACAACTGGCTCCTGGCAAAGCTACACAAGATCTCGCTACTGAAAAACAGTGACTCTTTTCCTCCAGAGTTAAAAATACAACAATAATCTTGATGGTTATGTAGCAGGAAGCTCTCACTTCAGCAAACACGATACGTGCGATCAATACTTGCTGAAAGGAAAAAACCCAAAAGTCACTTGACTATGCAACTATTCAAAATAATCCCATAGACTTTAATATTCTGATTTATGAATGTGGTTCTGTTGGTGGGGGTTTTTTTCCCCATTGACAGCATTATCTTTTTCCACTGCAAGTGTTATCTGTTATTGCATACTTACTAGAGTTAAAACATCCAGCTGCCCCACAATGTGCTCCAAAGCATTACCCAGGGAGGGGGAGATGCCTGTTTGCGTGTCCCCATTATGCACCGCTGATTCGCTCCCGTTCTCCGACTTCTTTTTTGAACTTGTTGCCAAGACTGAGGCAGGGCGATACTGCAGATCTTCACTGCCGACATCATCCTTGAACACAGAAACAACATTTGAAGATTCAGTTGCCTTTGTCTTCATTTAATTGGAACCATACAAGAAGATAGGCAGAAAATTCTGGCTTTTAATTTTTAAAAAAATCTGTTTACACATATATGCACACACACAGGGGCCTTCAGATTTGCTTCTTGTACCAGGTCGAACTCATAACTCTTCAATTCATTCTGACCTAAGAGAGAATTTCATCTGTGATGGATGAGGCAGTAAGAGAAATCTCAGCAGTCTTTAGGTACATGTTTCAGGTACTTATGACTGAGGAACTACCTGCTGTACTACTAGAGCTTGAATTAAAGCTCGAATAAATACTACTACCGACTGGAGTTTTCTTCAAAAAGTCAGCTGCAGTTCACAAAGGAATTCATTCAGAGCAGTCATATGGATTAAAAATCCATACATGACTAGATGTTCACAAGGGTTCCTTCTGATTTCATAGCACAAAACCTTTGTTTAGTATGAATTAACTTCTTTCAGAGTAAAAAAAAAAAAAAAAAAAAAAAAAGTAGTTTTTAGTTGTTTATTCGGTGGCATTACATTTTCAGAAACTGATTCCTTCAAAAAATGGGAGAAGGAAAAAACAAAATAGACCCACACAATGCGAAGTTAAGAGAGAAATAACTCTGATGTATAAACATTGCTCCAGGGTAAGCGAGAGAGCATGATCTTCCCAATCACTTCTGGCTTTGTGCCTTGAAGTTCTTAATGGCACTTTTGAGTCGTGAAAGGTTAAATCGTCACTAATTCCACTAGAAGGTCCTTCATAAGAGCTTTACCTGATTTATTAATCACTTTTTGAGATTTCTTTGAGAACTTTTTATACCTTCAGATAATTTTCGTTTATTTTTACACTAAAATGAACTGAGGCAGTCAAGTTTTATTATCTCTAACTGTATTTCCAATACCCACAACATTCACAAAATAAAACTTTTCAATGGTTACAATTTAACACTTTCTCTGAAATTTATCGACAGCTGACGAAAATATCCATTAGCTATGCAAAGGGGAAATTTTAGTCTTACCTGGTGTATTTAAAATACACAATATTTACAATGTACCCCAAACATATTTATGTTGTAAAGCTGAACAGATTTTCAAAAGGAAGAGTCTTAAAATCAGTGTCAGCCATTAAAAAAACCAAACTCTCCTACGTCTATAAAATAATCTTGTAGAATATAAAGTGCTAGGCAGAATTAGCGGCAAACCTTTACAAGATTACTAGGCAAGTTGATGAGTTTCCATCAAGAATGATTTATGTGTAGTTGACTCTGCCTTTGAATCAGGTAGGATCGGAGTGATGGATAAAATACTACTACTCCTGCTATGATAATATCATGATTTTAAATATAAGTAATACTAAATCATATCAACATTATCACGAGTTTATACTGCTGCGTTATCCACAGTACTATTTGTGGCTTCAAGTGCCATCCTGCACACTCCGGACCAACCACCATGCTCTGTTCTCTGGACTCACTGCTGCTGATTCTCCAAAATCTTTTCTTCCCTAAGTGCTGGGGCTGTGCTAGCTACATCAATGAGAGAGAACTAAGCAAGAGACAAGTTGTGCCCACACCTGTCTGGAGGGGTTTTTCTTTTTACTAGCAAAGCACCGGAGCAAACCGAAGATGCCACACACACGGAGTCAGCAGAGGACCGGAGGGGAACGGCTGAAAGCAGAGACTGTGGTGGGGTAAGAGCGTTTCATATCTGGGGAAGAGGAGGGCAAAGAAGAAAGTCTCACCGCCCTCTCTGGATTAAAAGCTGCCTTGTTCCATTAAGTTCTGCAAGGACAGGGCTCAGCCACAAAGCGAGAACCCATGAAGTGCAGAGCACGGGGTCGATAGGGCTAGAGGGAGATACCCGTGCATATATTTCAGGCCTTAACTTGCAACGCTACAAAACCACACGGAACCCTTCTCAGGGTTTGATAGTACCATGGCATTTGGCGATATGTCACTTTCATTGATTTCGTTATGATGAAAGAAACAGATAAATGAACTAGAAGATACCTCCAGTTCCTTTTCAGCCCTCTTTTCTGTGCTTGGTGACTGATTTATGCAAACGAACTAAGCATGTCAAGTAATAAAGGTCTGATGCAACTAATACTGAATTCCATCAGTGATTTGCATTGATACTGGGCTGTGTCAAAAAAAAAAAGTGTGCTAGATGTCCAACTACAGATTTCACACATCAAACATCGGAGGCTGTTCTACAGAATGTCCTAACGGTTACGACATTTGCATTGGACTATAGAGCCTTCTCAGTGTAAAGCTATTTAAACTCAAAGCACAATGCTTTGTCAGCCAGGCTGTTGCCTTTTAAAGGCATGAAACTGTGGAAGGAAGGGCACTCTCTCCAGCCATGCTGTTCGAGTTTTGCCACTGGTCAATAGAAAGCAGCTTTAGTTCAGTGGTGAGGATGTTCAGTCAGGAGCAGGTAAGTCCTGTTCCCATGAGAGGCTTTATATTTTATATATAAGGAGATACAATGAATAAAAACTCCATAGGAGAAAGGATTTGAACCCAGAACTTCCCCGCACCTAACTAGATGGTTTAGTTGCATCTCTCTTTCCAGTACCAGGAATTTCAATTTCTTCTCAGTATGAAAAATCTTGTGATGTCAAGTTCAAATTATTCCAAAGAATTGTGTATTGTGAAGGAGTCACTCGTTAGCACAAAATGAAACAGAACACAAATGATTTGATTCTTGGACAAGGTAGGAAGGAAACAAATTTCCCATTTAATTTTGCTTTGCTTTAGCTCCTTGCTTTAAAGTGTTAGAAGTCCTCAAAAGAAATATCTCAGAATATTCTGGCTCACAATGCATCCCCTGTACTTTTACATGAGCATGAAGTATATAGGATTATTGCATTTTAAGACTGTCCATATCTTCCCTTTGCAGATTTCGTTATATGAGATACCGTTAATTCTATCCTAGAAGAGCTCAGATTCACTCTGTTATTTCTGACTTACCAAGTTATATCTGAGGTCCTTGGGAAACAGGATTAATGGAAGCTTTATGGCACGCTTACTCCATCACAAGGTGGAGATAGTCTCAAATGCTGATTAACATGGAAAAGATTAAGC
Organism: Astur gentilis; assembly: GCF_929443795.1. Lineage (NCBI taxonomy): Eukaryota > Metazoa > Chordata > Aves > Accipitriformes > Accipitridae > Astur > Astur gentilis. Next base: position 11,210,902 of record NC_064913.1, read on the forward strand.
TCAGTTTGGCATTCAAATGTTAAAGAAAAAAGTATTGCTATACATTAAAGAATTCCTGCCTTACAACCAATCATACTATGAAGAACATCCTTGTATTTAACTACAACAGGAGAGTCTGTTAGAATAGACGACTTAATGAGATTTCTATAGAAAGATCGTGAGATTACAGAAACCTTGCTTCTGTCTGTAAATCTGGACTGCTTGCCCCGAAGCTTCCAAACCTCAGCCAGGATTAGCTAAATTTGACAGAGATGTAGAAGGGTCACTGATTAAGTTGCAACAAATTTCAGGAAAGTTGGAGGCAGGGACGTGTTGCAGGAAAGACAGGTAGAACTCAAGCATTTGGATGGCAGCACTAAACCTGCCCGGTTATCACATGCAGAAACCATTTCAAACCTAGTGTAGTTTGTCTAATGTTAACAAGGCTACTTCTACTAATGTTTTGAGAAGTACATTCATTTTCTTGCCGTTTGAACGATACAAGTAATTTAATAACACAGCCAAAGCAGATGTAACTGCAAACTTCAACTGCTAACTCTCTGACTTTGCTTAAAAGCATACTGCTTTGCAAGTTCGGTAGCCTATGGATAATCTATTAATTCTCAAGTACTTAAAAATAATAAAAAATAGATTAAACATTCAATGGCACTCAAATTAAAAATTTGCTGTCTGTGATTTGAAGTATTAGGATTTTAAAATAATTTGAATTAATGGAGCAGGAAAGGAAAAATGATCTGAGGTTATTAGACATTGACAAGTTCTTCTAAAAGCAGTTCTACTCTGAGGTTGGTGTTTCTCAGTTTCTTTTCAAACAAGCCTGCTGTACTTCAGACTGAAATAAAGTAGAGATTTCAGTTTAAGCTCCCACAAAGTAATTACAAATTTTGCTATTAAAGCCAACCTAAAGAGATTCTTCCAACCCAAGGAGGAAAGCTGTCAATTCAGGTAAACAGAGCAAATGCTAAGTTACTAAAAATCTCACCAAACATTTTTTCTTATAGTAAAATTGATCTAAAATTCAATGTATCGGACGAATAGACTGTGGAAAATGCTTTGTAGCTCAGTAAATTGCCACCAACACTGCCAAGTCAGAGTAGTGGAAAAGTATTCTTGTAATTTAGTGGGTTAAGCAGGAAACTGATACTCTTCTATTATATACTCAAAGACGTATAGGGACAATGTGACACAAAAGTGCGTATATAAATAAGGTAAAGGCCGCGATGTTTGTCAAGTCTGAAAGGATCAAATACAGATAAGCAAATAAATGAACTTTCAAAATTAGCAAGAGAGAAATTAAATAAGATAGTTTCAAATTTTCAACTTTCCTAAGAAGTTGTGCCAAAACAGTTGTTATTTTTATCACATCCTGGAAATTTGTAGAGATTTTTAAATGTCGTCATACATCAAGTACGCTGCTATACCCTCGAGGTGCCTGCTTTATATTTTAACCTTTTCTAGGATCTAAATTTACAATCTCCTCCAGCCCAGTGAAAGGTCCAAACCTGCTGGAATCTAATGCAACACAAATGCCAAAACGTTGTTATAAAGGAGTGACACTGGTCTCAGTAGATTTCCTTTCCTTTTGGATACCAGTCAATTCATGTCCACCACTTTCATTCAGCTGAATCTTTTATAAAAAAGTTGTTCAAAAGAAACTCTTTCTACCCAACAGTCTATTTTACATAAAGTGTTTCAAGAACTAGATGTTCCATTTCCTTCAAATTAGCCCATTTCTAAAGTACTTTAAATACTACCAATTCATAAACAACAATTCTATACGTTGCCAGCAATGTAGTAAAAATGCCTTATAATTCAAAAAACCAAACTCTTCTGAAAGACTTCAGAGCTATAGCTTATTTTGAGAGAAGAAATTTGAATGAGGCAATCAGTTTTAAATTGTTACTTCTGAGCAGAGCTAAAAAGAAAATTAAAATGTGTACAGTGTTTCCATTCACAGCCCGTTAGTAATAAAATGGACTCACATTTGGGCAACTTCATGCGAGTTACAAATAAGGAGGAGAAGGAACAGATTTAATTAATCAATAGGAAGTTATTACCATGACATTACCAAGCAGATGTTCAGTAGAAAATTAAATTTAGCTTATAAATGATGTCACAAACAGCAAACTATAACTGCTCATCTTTGTTTTCTGTCAAGCAAAATAGCCAAAACTCTGTGGGTGGTACTTCATCAATTTGTGAAAAATCCTTACACATAACCTTATCACCTCTGCCTATTCCCAAATGTTTTCCCATGAAACATTCACAGATCAGACAGAAAAACTCTGCATCCCAGTTTCCCTTTGCTTCATGATGTGTAAGAATAGAATCTGAGTAAAATGCATCCATATATAAAGATGCCTGAGCAGTTTTATTTATAGAGAAAAAACATTCCCTTGAGGAAAAAAAATACAAAAAACCCCAAGTCTCTGTCACTAAACTGAAAATCATTAGTCTTCAATCTTCTAAGAGCTTCGATTGAGACAACATAGACAACGGCTTCCAAATGAATATCTTAATGATCTTATAATTAAGATGGGCTTATACGAAAAAGTGACATTGGTAAGCTTCCTAATGAATCACAAAAATTGGCATGGTCTACTTTTTAAAAATAATCCTTTAAATTTTGAACACATGGTACATTTGCCTACTAATACTAAAACATTTCTGATACTGTGATTAAAACAAGTACAAACAATTAGTCATAAGTAGGGCATTAAGCTCAAACAGACCAAAGAGCAAAGGCATAAGAGAGTAGTCTCCCATCTTACCAGACCTTGATTTTCCACGTTTTTTGGTTACTTGAAATCACGGGAAGTTTCTCAGAAGTAACACTACTATCATTATCGCTGCTTTTTCCTCCATCTTATGAACATACCCTTGAACAAAAATGGTTCACTGTGGATATACTAAATTGAGCCGTTCTGAAGATGTTTTTTTAATCTGGGGTTTTTTTTTCCGTAGGCCATAATTATTCACAGATTGCTTCTATTGCTTTGAAATTATTTTTTTCAATCAATAAGTGATCTACATAAACCAGAGCTCTCTGATCTATTAGGCTAACACCGAGTATGTTAAATCACAATCTGTTTTATCAGTTTCTACTGCAGAAAACTTCCCTGTAGTTTCAGCTGATGACAGCACTCTTCATTTCCTCTCCTCTCGCACGCACATGAATCAGCACAGCAAAAAACTGCCATGTGCCAAACTCCAGCTTTCTGCCCCTTGCTATCTGATGAGGTAGTTCGGGCAGAACTTATTTGCAAACTTTAATCAAAGTTTTGCATTCGAGCAGTAAAATACAGATAAATTATGCAGCGCATAGAATCAAAGTTCTACCAAGGATTTCTAGCTCCGGCAGGTCTCTTTCAGAACAACTCGTAACACAGAATTTCACACTTAATCCAAAGTCTTTCATGGCTTCTTATGCATCTCAGTCTTCTCTAGCTCTTAAAAGGTTGTCCAAGCTAAAACCAAAAATTGGAAGCACTTAATGTAAGCGCACATCATCCAATCTGACAAGGAAATATTTGGTCTCCTGCTCTCCGGCACAGGTAGCACAACCTTCAGTTTAGAACCTGACCACGAGTAGTAGGGTCAGGATACAACCTCACAGCTGACAAACCAAGCCAGACTATCAGACTGTATTCCTTAGCCAAAGAGGCATTTTCACCTAAAATGGAATAGCACTTTCTTAAGTCTTGAAAACAACAAATTCAGCCTGAAGCTAACTGAGTTGATAGGAGTCACGAGGCCAGTACAGTGCAATGAAAACTAGTTGCTACTGTGTTTGGTTTGGTTTTTTAAATATCAGTACAAAATTAACCAAAATCCTGATGCACTTAGAGCTATAGTCTGCTCAATCAGATTTCTTTCTTTCTTTCAGGATTACAGCTATCTTAAGTTTAGCATTGCTGTAATGCCATGAAATAATGAACTCTTCTCTTCACAGGCACATCTCAAGATATCCTGAACAGATAGTTTTATGTAAAGAAATTATATCATACAAGTGTTCTTTCACACACATAACGAGAAACTGGCTACATGGTTTTGTCATGTCAGCTTTTTCCCAGATTGCTGCTGATGGTCTGAGAAAACACTGTAAAACAGCACTCAATGCACTGAGTATTTTGCAGTTCCACATATACATAAACTAATACAGAAGAAAAAAATTTCTCCAGATTCCATTCACATCAAGAGAACACAGAAAAAGAACCAAAAATGAGCCTTGTATTCTCCCAGAAATATAAAAATTAATTATATTTCCCCAACAAAAAACTCATAGAAGTCCACAAATACTCGAGTGCATCCAGTTAGAAACAAATAATATTTCTGAAATATTTTTCTAAATTCTTAGATCATCAGTAATACCTAGGCTTTATTTAAAAACAGATAAAAAATTTTTTTTTAGTTTGGTCATTGATGTTAATTTCTAACATCAAAAGTTCCCTGCACAGTTAGAGTCTGATTCAGTAAAAGGATCCACAAAAACTGAATAGCTATGCTCTGTTTCCACTGGATTTACATAAACCTAACCCTTAAAATGAAATACCATACCTAAATACAGTAGCTATACAGCTCGTAAAGGAAGAGAAAACCACAGCCCCCTCAAACATGTTCTAGTCAAACCAGCATTTAGAGAAAACTGAGGATTTCCCCCCAGAAAACAAGCAATACTGCTGGAAAGTTAACAAATGAAAAAATAAATGTCATGAACATCCCACACAAACCAGACAGAAATCATCAGAGGTTCAACTTCCAAAGGTGAGAATAACCCTGCCAGGAAGTCAATTCTAAATATAACAGTTCAGGAAGACCATATTCAAACACTTTCATAAATTATAAAAATACTTGCACCGCAGGCACTGAAAATAACAATATGGAATAGAGGTAAAGGAAGGTAATAAATGATCTTAATATAGCTTCAGCAAGAAGCTTTGTAAAGCCGAGGACAGATAACGTGAAACCATAGAAACATTCCCACTATTCACAATTACAAAATAAAGTAGCCAATTTTAATTTAGCCAAATTACTTTGGACTGCATGTGCGCACATCCAAGGAAACATCTTATAGCTAAAATCAATGCTGAAGCTTCAAGTGATGACTCCTTTTTACCCATATGGAGTCCTAATAAAAAAATATATTACATACTTTGCCTGACCTTCTGATCCATACTAGGGCAGGGAAAAGCTGAAGGAGGGCAGGAGGAATACTTGTAACGGAAATCGGAAATATCATGAAATAGATACTAGAAATGAAATAACGACAGCAAATGAATAACCCTATATGGACAAGGCCTCCTTTCCAAAACTATAAATAGAATATTCTGCCAGATTTGATACTACAAATGCTAACGAATAAAACCAGAAGTAAAAAACCCTAGGACTTTCCTAGCATGTGGGCAAACTCCCTATGCTCCACGTAGCAGATTGTGGAGGTTGACAGAGGGCATCCAACACCCGGAGGGAAGGAGGCAGGATTACCTCGAGTGGGAGCCCAGCATCCTCCCCGGGAACTCATCTACGCAGAGAAGTGACAGCCGTTCCTCTGCAGTGCCTGCTCACGGCCCCTCTCGGTCCTCTTCCCCTTACTTAAGAGACTGACTGAGAGTCTCTGCTTTAGACCAGGAGCTGGCTAAATAAGTCTGGCTGAACTCTACAAAGAAACAATAGCTGGTAGCAGCATGATTTATCGGGCAGACTCTTAAAAATAAAATATATATATATATAAAAGGGCTAACACTTAATCCCTCTCATTCAAATGGCTGGCAAAGTCACCTAGTATATTCATTGGTGGTGTTCAAAATGAATTTACAGTGAAAAGAGATCGTTCAACAAACCCAAAGGAATTTCTTGTTCTTGAAGGCATGCTTACTCCTAGGAAAACCAAACCACAGCCAATTTTCTTAAGTTTAATTTTCCAAACTAACTCATATACTTTACACTCTGTAATTGATTTCTCTTAGGTAAGTGTCTCTTAACCGGTTGGGGCAAAACAAATCTTGATCAAGTTACACTGTATGTGAACGAGAAGAGCTAAACGAACATACTTCTGTCTTAAACTCCACCTCAATAAGAACGAAGACAAAATCCTGAAGAGACAGACTCTGCCACGACAAGGAGAAGGATTGAGGGACGCGAGTAACCTCCTCCAAACAAGAGGAGAGCAGAAAGCTGAGAGGAGCTGCAATCCCTGCGCCCCACTCTCCACAGACCAGGGTCTGGTGGGATGCTGCTGCACGGGAAAACCAGGGGAGAACCGTCTGCGCTGCAGAGCCTGCCTTTATGCACACAAATATGCACCACATTAGCATACTACATACATATTACATACTACATTAGCAGAGCCCCCTGCTGTAGAAGGAGCACACGCGATTTTTGCTAGCCCACGCGTAAGTGTGTACTCATATACTCCTACCTATCTACACACAACCTTCTTTCAAAGTTACAGGCAAAGCCAACAGCGGCTCCTTTCTGCTGGCACCGCTGCACCTGTACCAAGGGGTTTTGTCAGGGTAATGGGGTCAGTGCTATGGTATTAAATTTTTATTTTTTTTTTTTTTGGTCCTTCATACCAACGTAACTTGTGTCAATAAAACTTTGTTGAATACACAAACCTAGCGTGCGTCCCGTTACGGGTGGCTAGGAGGTGCAGGGTATCCACACAAAGATTTCGCAGAGAAATCCTCTGTTATTAGCTGAGATCCGGCAGTTTGGACTTTCCTTCAGAGCAGGAGGAACACCAGGAGGGCGTACCACTTGACTGGATGGCTAGCAACCATACCATTGGGTTTTTACTCCTACTTCTATGGAGCAACCAATGTCCTTCCAATTATTTACAAGAAAATATCAAGGAGTAAAAAGCATTAGAAACTAAGTCAGCAATCCAGCATAGTAGAGTCCAAAGTTAAATCCAACAGAGCCAGCACAATTGCTTGAAGACTTTGCCAAGGAGCCAGATACTACTATTAGGGGGGGAAAAAAAAAAAAAAAAAAAAGATGCCCAATATTTCACAGCTTGGAACTGAAATCCCCTGACTATAGCCAGGAAAAAATATTTCACTACATAATAGAGGAACAATGTTCCTCAGCATTTGGCCAAGGCTTTTGTTAATAAAACGGTACACCTATAATGGACGATGAAGAATGATCTGACAAGAACATCAAATACTTCAACAGTGTCACAGAAAACTCCCACAAGGATAAAATGAAGCTTCAAAATTTTCCTTGAAAAGTCAAATTTATGTGCTTTTGTTAGGTTTCATTTAATACCTGGAGAGAGAAGCAAAAGCCTACACTGAGCTATTTCAGTGCTCAGCATTAGTAATACGCTGAAGATTTGGACAAGCTGTCCAAGATTGTCCAGGTGAAAACAATATTCAGCACTGCTGAGCTTAGTTCAGAGGTGATATTTTCAAAAATTGCTTTAGCAGCACTAGCATAACTTTGTATTTAAGTCAGTTGAATTTTACAGCTCACTGTGTGGGAATCAAATTAAGAAGCTCCAGAAACTGAGAAATTTGAGAATTGCATACAAATATCCAAGAAATGTTAACTTTGGAGTGGTCTGACATGCCTGTTATACTCTTGAAAAAATCATTTATTTTAATTAGTATTCTATTACGAACTTCTGTCAAAATACACACATTGTTCAACACCAATTAAAATGCTAAATGTGTTGGCACATAAGATTGGTAGGTAGATAGGTTCTGCTGGGCTGTATTAAAAAAGGAATTCAACAATGATAAAAATTACAGTTAAAGCATTAGGCTTGCCAATAATAGCTTTATTTTGAAATGCTCCATAATTTTCTCCCATGTTGGGCTGTGACAGTTGGAACTTTGAGAAAACCAAAATAAACACCTTACTGATTTAAGAATATGTTCTGCAGTTCTGCCAGTTCGTTAAAATCAGAATTCAAATTAAAAAAACCTAAAGAAATATCTCTGTGATAAGCTGAGAGAGTGGGCTTCATTGCTCAAGCAATTCATTAGCTACCAGTTCTAAAGATTTATCTTCTCCCTATTTGACACTTGGTATTTGTATTTTAGCCAATTTCTTCCTACCTAAAGTGACAAAAATTAACAAACCATTGGAGGTGAGTAACTGTCAGCATGGGATAAATGGCAACCCCACTCTGACTGAATTTGGGTGGTCGGGGCAGGGGGAAGGGCAGGTACGGTGCCCAACTAAGTGAGTTACAATTCCAAGAACATTTGTTATTCTTCAGTTTCACAGGAACATACCACTAGAAGAGGTCTTGATCACTGAATCCGGTCCTCAGGTACGAGAAAGAGTTTGCCCCTCTACCGTTCTCATTGAGCAATCTCTTGTTTTGGAACCGACAACATCTCCCATAGTGAATTTTTTATGACTATTTATTTTAATTTAAAAAAACCCAACCCATAAATATGGACAAAACTTATTTTATACAGATTGTGTTCTAGCCAAGTAAAAGCATAAAACCTTCCCATTTTTGCCTCAAAAGCTGCTCTTAATATCACAATGGTCACATCCACACTGCTGCTGACTTTTGTTAAAATAAATACGGATAAATAAATAACAAAAGTAGTCAGCTAAAGGGGTTTGTTCTCCACTTCTGCAAATGATGCTGGGAGAAAGCCCCTTTTTTCCTTAGTTCTTTGTGTAAGAATACCTTATGGATTAAGAACCTGATTCATATTATTAGTGATGTGACACGGCTGGCCGATTTGCAGCCAGCTTTTCCTCCCTACCAAGCCAAGAGAGGGGGGGGGAAAAAAAAAAAAAAAAAATCTAGTACAAATTCCTGCCTCTCTCAGCAGCAAAATGCTATGAGGCCAACGACTTGAGGGTGCTCTGCATCATGATTCTTACAGGATTCCTTTGGCACTGAGCTGCAGAGAGGCAGCTGGCGAACACAGCAGAAGGGAAGCAACCTCCCTGGTCTAGTGGCCGCGAGAATTCACAACTTTGTGTTCCAGATGCAATCGCTGTCACACCTTATTACTCTTTCTTGGTACAAGAGAAAACTCCACTTACAGTTCTGTTTTGAGTAGCGATGCTTATGTGACCAGAAAAGCTGAGGCACTACAAGCAGATACACAACTCACAAGAAACAAGACCAGTGCTTACTCCTTCGTTCAGCAAGGTGTAGCATCTCTTGCACAGAAGAGGTTCTGAAGAACAGGCTCACTGTGGATTGGCACATCTCTCCTTTTAATGTATATAAGTAGAAAATAATAATGTAATTTATGATTTTTCAAAAAAATAGCATAACATCACACAGGGAATTAAAAAAAATGCATACACAAAGAAATATCTCCTCAGAATATAAGGATAGATATATATAAGCCTATATATAGACTTTTACGTATGTATTTTTATATGTAACATTTTTCTATGTGTGTGTATATACATACATGGATACACTCCATATATATATATGCATACACACACTTACATAAAACACCTTACAAACTCTTATTACCTTAGAATAGAAATAACCTACAGCTCTGTCCCCTATAACACGCAAAGTTTTAAAACTGTTTGTCATATATATATATATATGTAGGAAAATAAATGGAAAACACTACATAAAGGGTTTACCATTTGAAGATAAATACTAAATTCCACTGGTCAGTGTATTATTTTATTCACACATCCACCCAGGTTTAAATTAATTTGTTAAATACCCATGCAATTCTTCTGCACACATTCCATGTTTAATTATGTTTGCTACTACATTACTACCACTTGTGGTGTGTTTGGGGTTTTATGGGTTTTTTTAAAGCCAAATTTAAAACATTGATTAACATTAGTATTCCGTGTGTGTTCAACGTGGGGAAAAAATATGACAACACACTTATATATACTAAGTAATTGTTTAACTTGCTCACCTTCCCATTGCTCTAGCGTACAAAAAGTGTCTTGGAATTATATTTGAATTGGTGACATCCAGATCAGAACCACCACAGTCTAAAACAGTATTCAATATCAATTTTCTTTATATAGGTCTGTACAATTCAGTATATTCTTGCATGAATGCTGTATCAAAGTCCTGACCAAAAAAAAAAATGAATCTGCATCATCAACCATTTCTTTTTGGTGTAAAAGAACATTCTTTTAACGTGACTAATCACACTGGCAGCCAAAACAGGAGCGTCAGTATGTTCCACGAGTAGGACGGAAAGCCACAGTACATGTACAACTCGGAGCTGAAGCACAAGGGTAGAACTTGCTCGTGTCACCATATCTCCATGAACTACCACGTCTGGTCTGGAAATCTGGTGCACTGGTTAGACCAGGACAAAGAGAAACTGGAAACTTGTATTCTACTCCTGCTTCTCATTTCTTTGGCATTGAGGTCTAATGCTTTAGCGAGCAACAGAATGGAAATTTTGTTAAGAATCACCATGGATTCAAATTAAAGCTCTCTCGCTTTGTAACGATGACTAAGTTGCAGTCTCTCTACAACTTTTCTGTTTTTAGAAAAAACTCCCTTATTTGTACTAATATTATGAGCTTTTAAAACTTCTGAAAGGAAAATTACTTTGGTATTTTATTATCACCAGCAGCAGCCTGGCGGAAGCAAGAATTTATGGAACTGCATGTCTGTGCAAGGTACAAACGGATGCATCATTTCCCATGCTGTAACGAAAACACAGCGTCAGTGGCACTCCCTGTCAATCTATGTCCCCACATCTTAAGGAAAATAATTTCTAATAATAATAATGGACAACATGAACACAAATCTTTCCCAGAGATCAATCAAATTAAGCGCATAACGCTTACTTATAAGACACTCCTACTATGAACAGCAGCTCAGATTCTGAAATGTGCTTGTGCTCCCTCGTGCTCGTGGCCACGTGGCGCTTCCTTTGAAAGTAGAGCATATTTCTCTAAATGGTTTGGTTGTACGGGTTAGAGTTGGATTAAGGATATAACTGAATTGAATGAAAGATATTTAAAGTTATAAAGAATATCTAAATACTTCACTAAATTAGCATTAATAAAAAAACCTGCATTAAATCCTATCCACTGGGGTATAGATAAGAAATACAAACACAACTATGCTAAAATACGTGCAAAAAAAAAAAATCATACTGTCACATCCCCTTTATTAATTTGATTTGATTAAGGTTGGCCATGTGCTTGCAACTGCATAGAAGAGCTAAACAACACGTAATCAATTGTACGGTATCAGTTATGACAGGTAGTGGTCTAGTCGAGATGCCACACTCGGTGGGATATGGAAGACAGAATATCCCCACTGTGTGCCGCACTCTGTACTCGATGTTAAAATGACAATATAAACGATAGCAGTTGGCACTATAATCCCAGATCAACAGCTGACATTCCAGTCCTAAACGCCAAATTCCTGTTGGGGATTTAGAGCCTTCATGGATAAAATATACTGTTGCTTTTTACAACTGTAAAAGGCAGAATAATACAAATGACCATAAATTAGAAGTGATGAAACACAGCTGATCAGGATAATTGAAGGCCTCAGCAAAAACTCCATAGGCATTAGAATTAGGAGCGATAAAAAAGCCATTTTAGCCCCCTTTCCTAAGGAACCAATGCTGAGACTATCACTTCTGTCTGCTTGTCCCCACACCTCACTTTGAGGTTTTGAACTTGTTGCAGATTTAAGAGGGTCTGATGGAGGAAGAGATATCCTAGAGAGAGCTCATTTCATATAAGTTTCCAGAGAATAGATTGCCAGCTAAAGAAGAGAAATCAGTAAGTACTCCCACTGGGAGAAAGGCTCTGGCATAAGTTTACACATTATTGGAGACCAGAGAATGCATATGAGAGAAACAGAACTTCTAATTATCTCAAAGCAAGGAAAAAGCTTCAAATAAAACCTTACAGTCAGCCATGAAACGCAGATTTGTAGGAAGCTAGGCTACATAACTTCTGTTACTCAAGGATTATTTGTACTTTACAAATATCAGGAACAAAAGAAGTCCTAGCAATGGCATACTTATTAGCTAGAGGTTTTAAAGAGCGACGCAGAAATTTTTTGAAGTCGTTAATTAAGTATTTTTATCTTCCATTTTGGAAGATAATAAATGCTGTAATTGTATTTCTGGCAAAATACTTTATTCCAACTGTAGCAAAAAAGACTGCTAAACGATTTATGTTGTATGTAAATACTGTTGATTACTGGGTTACATAGTTTGAACTCGGTGGTTTTGAAATAACTTAATAAGTAAGGTAATGATGTTGATGTTTAATATGTCCTGTAATAATGGGGAAATACCAGGGGAGTAGGGAAGCTGTCATTCCATCAGTAGTTAGAAAGGATAAACAGGATAACTGTGTGGTCACAGGTCACAGCCAGCTTGAGAATTGTGTCAGGGAAAACCACTCAAAAGTTGATTTAGGACATACATAGCAAAGATTTAAGGCATAACGTTAAGCAAATCAATATGGTTTGAGAAAGAAAAGAAATGGTGTGTCAAACTGAAGACCTCTCTAGTGAAATATTTAGTCAAACTGTTCCTGATAAAAGTACATTTTTTTTAAAATCCATAATATGCACGCTACAATTTTAATTAACACATTTTAGCTTGTAATGCGGTATGAAGTCAATTATCTAGCTAATGTTTCTTCAAAACCAGATAGATCAGAAACTACAGAATTATGCTACTTTTAGTGATTCCATTGAAATCGGTTCTTTCTTCAGTCGCACGCAAAACGTACTAGTGATCTGGAAGATCAAGTTTACAGAAACACAAAAAGGCATACTGGAAACCTACTAAAATAGGCAGGGTTACTTGGGAATCTGACTTTATTCAGCTATCCACATACAACCTTCTGTACACAGGTAAGATCTCAGAGATGAAGACACTCCGGACTAATACACTATAGGAAGCAGAGATGTTGAATTACGATAACGTAATATATAACTGAGTGAAATGATAAAACTATGATGTGATAAGGTTATCGCGTGATGAATTACAGTAACTTCTTACATGTCGTTATAACTAGCTGAAAGGACTGAGCAAGAGGCAGTATTGTACTGTTACACTATACTGGCAAAAACTGGAAGCATGGACACAGAATTCCTGTCCTAAGAGACATGTAAGAAATGAGGAAACACCTATAAGAACAAATCATGGCTTCGAAGAGTAATCTTTTCAGCGAGGAATACTTGATACTGGTTTGTCCTTAACCTATTCTTAAAGTAATTCACTTAAATCTCTATGTCAGGAAAGGGGTCTTCCTCTACAATAAAGATACTATAGTAGTCAACTCAGAGTTGCACTGTGACGCCTGTGCTTCAGGCATCTGATGCGCAGTGTGGGACTGACATCTCGGCATCCAGGCAGCCCGCCCCCGTGCAGTTAGAACAACCAGAGGACAGCATCTCTCTATCCCTCCCTCCCTCGCACCAACCCAAGCTGGTACAACCAGAGTACCGTACTGTGAGGGGATAAAAAAAAAAACCCAAAACCCAAACCAAACCCCAAAGGTACAGCTTTTCAGAACAGTGATGCCATGTGTCTCCACTTATGGCATCAATCACGTAACTCCCACTTTCTCCGCACCCCCCTCTCCCCCCAACACTATTTATTGCAAAATGCATAAAGGCAATGGGATCCAGTGTTTCTTTTCCAGAAGAACACCCTAATCGCTAACCGTGAACTGCTTCTCACTTGCTTTGCTCTGATGCCATATACTTTCAGCTTTGACTTTACAGTGCTTCAAATTCAAGCGTGAAAGATGGAGCTGCCTCCACTCTGCCTCTGTCTCAGTTACCTGCTGTTTAGGTTACAGCCATCAGACTGAAGCAAGCTGAATCCTCTTAGGCTGAAAAAAATAGCTGAATCCAACGCACCGACTGCACGAACGAAAGGAAGCCATTACTACCACCTCCTTTGCTTGCATTTTTCCATTGCATCTTAAAAAAAGATGATGTTCAGATGTGTCACGCATGTAACACACCTGTACGTGTTACAGCACGATCACATTGAATACACGGCTCATGGACACTGGGCAACCTCAGTTAGGTTACAGCCAGTGCTAATCTCTTACTTAATCTCCAAAGAATTTTTTCTCATTATTTCCTTTGTGCTGGTATTACTGTTTGGATAGCTGAGCAGATCAGGGAATTGACTTGGATGGAATTAACCAGACAAAACCAGTCATTAAGTTAAAATGACTGTGAAACCATCCTTTATAATTGTCCTACCTAATTTCTGACCCCAAAACTATTTTGGTAGAAGATACAAACCAAGATGCTTTCAGAGCTTTTCTATATCAAACATCTATCTGAACATTTTTGCCCTTAGTGCCAAATTTTATTTGAAAAGTCTCAGTCTTGTTTTAAGCAACCTATATATTTTTTGGATGTGACTCAGTGTTTCCATTATCTCACATGAAGCAAGTAACTACTTCTCTTATGGCAAACTAGATAGTAACGCAGCAAGTTTTGCAAGGAGAGATGTGTTGTATTAGAAGAATTGATATATTTGGAAAACGCACCAGCTTTTAGGCAGAAAGCACCCTCTGGGTTTAGATATCACTGTAATCTAACCGATAATAGAATTTGCTAGCACTTGTTCAAGCCCTGTCATTTAGGAAAAATAAGATTTAAACAGCATTAATATGTTTGCTTTTGTAACAAATGTGCATTAACCATTTTGAATAGCACTGGTTATATCTATCTCTCTGTATTTCATTTCATATTCAAGGTTCTACCACACAGTCGCAAGCTGCGCTAAACTTAGACTCCAGTAGTATTTAAGAACAAAGGGTAATTCAAGGGCAGTATTTTAGCTTTAGCGTCTTGTTTTCTGACATGCTTGATCTGTAGCTCAGCTTTATTATCCAACTTAAGATAAACAAAAATAAAACCTTGCAATCTTCTCTAAGAGAGTCACGCAATATGAACTAATCTAAACATTCCCTTGTTTCTCAGTCCCACAAAATGTGCAATCTCAGAGTTATTAAAGTCCCGTGAATACCAAGAAGTCCAAAACTTAACTTGTGCTACTGCATGAAAAAAAAATTAAAACAGGTGTTTACGGAGTAAGGGAGCTACTGAATGCTAACTTCATTAACTTCCATTAAGCTAAATGACTCACAAATGGCATTTAGATCAGTAGTAAATCATCATCTAGGTCAGCAGGAAGCTCATTACAGACTGACAATCCAAGTGACAGAAACACTTTTCTCCAAGCGCTATAGTAGTAATTTCCTGTGTGAAAGGCTCGCTGCTGTTCCTGCATTCCTCAGGGGACGCTTCTTCTCAGAGGATGTTACTCTTCCTCAGGAAGAGGAAGGAACCAGTTGTTACGGGATGTGTGGGCTGAGAGCTGTCGGGCATTTTCTGCGTGCCGCAGAATCAGCTGTGGGAACTGTGAATACAGCTTGGATTCCCAGCCCGAGCGGGGCAAAACACTGCTTGGGCAGCCAAGGTCAGAGCGTACGCGGACAGTATCTCAGGAAGTTGAAAGAGAAATAATACCTGGAACTTCCATCCCTCTAGTTCCCAGAAAGGTGCTGATTTGCTAAAGGAACAATATCCAGACACGGATCAACTTGAAAAGCATTCCTGAAGCATTGCACTGTTGCCGTGATTAAGAACCTATACAAAGTAAAATATTGCCAGTTCTCAAAGTCATCCGCAACAAGCCGGTTATCTCACAAAACACCACCAACGATCCAGCAATAGCATCTGTTAATAGTGCCGCTACGGGCAAAGGCAACGTAATTAAACAAACTGCCTTGTGAGGAAACTAGACGCTGAAGCTTGATCTTTCATACGGCGGCAGGAGTGAGATTTTTTTTCCTGTTAGGTCCCTCTCCTGAGGTTCCTGTCCTACAGTAACTCAAGCTCTCTCCGTACGTGCTGTGACACTCTTATGGGGCAGGTCACCAGTAGTTAGTCTGTGCCTAGCCCAGCATCAGTGAATTCAGTCTCACATCCCACTGGCTTCTTCTTTAGGGGCAGCACTAATATATTTCCTTATTCTACCAACCGCTTATTTCCAGACTTGGTTTAAAAACAGCCCCACCAACTATTTGATTCAAAAATTATTAGGGAGATAGGACAGAGACAGACAAATAAACAGTACAACCTCATAAGGTACATTTCCTCAGGAAAGCAGGCTAAAAATAGCATAGGAAATATTATATTCTTGCACTCTCTAGTGCCCAAATTCAGAATTCTGTCTCCAATGAAAACTTGACTTTCTCTCAAGCTCCAGTTCACTCAAAGAATATAATGAAGCCTATTAAGGAACATCAAGACATGTATTATTACCTAATTATGTAGCGGCACAACACATTTCCTGTTCTCTCCTTGTAAACCAGCAGTTACACGCTGTGTTAGAATAGCATCGCTGCAAAACGCAAGGGCCATTTGGATCACACCCTTCTTTTATTACAAATTTTGACTTCACCTTCACGTATCTGATCTTTAAGCGTTATTTGATGCTAGAGGAATCAAAGCATATTGCTTTTAAGATTAAGCACACAAATCTTTTTAAACATGCCTGCGCCTCTGCAGCGGCTCAAAATGCAAGTTTAGAAATTCACTGTTCAATATGCCAAACGCTTCATCCTTTTGGCACTTCTGACAGAAGATGAGCCATTTTGTTCGTATACACCATACCTTCTTCGGAAGGGCCCTAGCTGGGCAACAGAAAAGGCTGTCTCCACTGCTTCATGGTTATTGCAGAGGGATTAGGTGTAGCCTTTGGGAGGGACGAGAGATTTTCCTTCCCCGAGAGCAGCTGAACATGTTTAGCTGCAGAGCTGTAGGGAGAAGGCAGCCCATCCTCTTCCCCCAGCCCCACAGGCTGTACCTGCATAGCATGCAAAGAGTAGAAAAGCCTGTCTGGAGCGTGCCATAAGCCAAGATGACACTAAAAATTGCTTGTTTAAGAGGAAGACTGGACAGAAGAGAAGGATTCATTTGCAAAGGCACAAGAGCCGAATTTACAAATTCTTATTTTTATTCTGCTGCACTGAACACTTCCGAGTCCCTCTATTTGCAGCATTTATTCTATGTTTTTGTAAGACCTGGCATCAGAGATTCAGAGCCTGTTCGAAAGGTTTTGGTACGCTCATCCACGGAAAAGGGGCAGGCAGTTTTACCTCAAACCTTCGGAGAAACGGGATCTCTTCACATTATTCCCTAATTTCATTCTGTGTTTGTGATTTGGAGTTCAGGTCATGGAGTTGGCAGTTTGTTCAAATATGCATTTACTGGTAATCAGAAGAATGGCAGCGTATGAAAAAATCCATAGCTATTCAGGGAGCGGCCTTTCTTATTTCTCTGTCTGGGAGCAAGGAAGGTAAGGTGATGGGAGAGGCTGGGAACTCTCAATTTTTATCGAAGCCCTTCTACAGGTGGGATCACTCCTCAGTGCAGAGCTCAGTCTAATTGGCAACTGAGTTTTGAACAAGGAACACAAGCAGGACATTTTTCTCTTTTTCTTAGAGGACAATGATTCCAGTCTTCCTTTCAAAGGGATAGTGCCAGAACTTTCCTTTGGTAGAGAAAAATGTATGAATATCACGCATCGATCAGAGTTTAAGTGAAAGGCTAAATGTCTAAGGTCCCAAAAAACCTTGATATCCATGAACTACAGAAAGCTGTTGTGCTTTCAGATGAACTATAACAAGCAGTAAAGGCAACCACCGTGCACAGTGAAGTGCCATATGAATTTTGCTCTACTGGCTGTTCCCTTCTGAACTGGACTTGGGCCCCAGAGGAAATCATCTATGCATGAAATTCCTATTCTTCCCTTTCTTCCTTTTTCGCCTCCCCTTAACCTCACTGAAGATAGTTGATGTTTATTTCCATGTAAGGCTGGAGCCAGGATTGAAGTTGCATGGTAGGGAAAATATGCAGTGTTTCTAGCTTTTAAGATAAAATTTCTTTTGTCATCCTCTTCTACAGGATTCTGGAGTTGTGTTAAGCCATGCAAGGAAGAGACATTACTCTAATGTCTTTTCAAAGTAAGGTCCCGTGAGGAAGAATAGTTGTGTGAGCCTTCATGTACACAGAGAGGGAAGAATAGATGCAAATTTTGCATTCATAATTGTTGTCTTTGCAAAATATATGGGGTGGGTTTTAGGTTGGGGTGCATTTTTGGGGGGTTGTACTCAAAATAAAGGCAGAAAAAATTGAGTCAAAAATAACTAAACCCTGAAATATATACTAGGGAAGCAATGTGTATAGGGTAAATTGAGAGTACAGATATTTCTACTTTTTGCATCAAGACACCTGCTACAAGTGCAGTACAGATAAAGCAACATTGTTTTATCTTGAGGAATAAAAGTTGCACCTGCTCTTATTTGCTTTCACTTATTTAACAAGGTGGGGGTAGGAGAGAGAGGTTATTTGGTCACTTTCTATTTTAAAACATAGTATGTTCCTTTTGCTCCAAACAGGAACAATCCTTATCTTTCCCCTTCCAATAATTAATCCAGTCTTAACTTTGTAGAAATCGTACTGTAAATGAACAATACACGTCTTGTTTTCAGCGTTAACTAGCACTGGAAGAGAAAAACCAGCAAACATCTCCCAGCCAGCGCAAACATTCTGACTTCCAGATCACAGTACATTGCTTTGCTTCCTCCAAATCCTGTTTACATGAGCAAAGTCAGGGGATGGAACAGTAGAGAGCCTCTACAGTGATTTCCTGCTGCTGTCAGTAAAAAGTACCTAGACATCATCAACTTTCCCTTGTTCCCAACAGCTTATCAGGGACCAGAGGTTACTGATGTATTGCCTTACAGACTTGAAAAAACCCAACCTCCCTCAAAACTAAAAAGTAAGATCAGAGGATGAAACATGAAGAAATACTCCCAAAGGGAAACAAGGCTTACAGTTTTTCCTTTTCAATGGTTCAGAAAACAAAAGCAATATTACGCTGCTTGGTACACGGAAAAGAAGGGGTGGGAGAGAGGCAGTAATGATTTCAGAATCTTCAGTGAGATAGAAAGGAGAAAGAAACACCACCCCTAGCCCCCAAACCTTGTCCCCAATTCAGTGAACATTTTCAGAGCGTAAAAGGCTAGAACACACCTCATTTTTGATATCTGCAACATATGAAGGCTCTTACCATTGGAAAAGTCAGGGCATTATGCAAATTCCAGTTAGCTAAGCATATATAGCTTGGGTTTATACTGGTTTTAATAACACACAGAAGAACTGAATAAATGAATCAAATTCAAAGCTATTTCCCTGACAATAATAACACACAGACAGGAATTTCTAATGTCTTTGTAAATATGGTCCAAAAGAAAGCTGCTCCATACTGGAGATTACCCTGAAGTTTTTCCACCGACACAGTGACCACATTCCCTTCACAAAGTTTACAAAGGAAGTTGCATCAATGTGAATCTTGGATGAAAACACGTTTTTCACCATGTTCAAAAAGAGCTGACCTTACAGCTTTAACTTGGAACACAAGCTGAAAAGATAACATGTTTAGAGTTCAGAGAGTTTAATAATTTAAGTGTTTTCTAGCAAAATCCCTATGAGAACATTCATACCTGCATATCTTGCCTTAGTCTTTGGAGCTGGAAAATAAAAGTAGGTAAATTGAAAAAACCCACATAAGTAGGCATTTTAAGCGTGGAAGTTGTTATGGATTGTTGGCTTTGATGAAGCAACAAATTAAAATTCCTTGAAAAGAAGAAGAGGAGTGGGAGGAAGAGATAATACCAGTATTTCCTCATACAGATAAAGCTCAAAATATAATTGAATTACAAAGAAAATATCTAAACATGTATTTCAAATACACAATAAAGAATCAAGAGTGATAAATTTTTAAATATTTGTTTTCCAAATCTTCTCCAGGCAGACAGTTGTCAAGAACAGATGACAGTGATACTTAGCAGCAACTTAATTATCTAGAGTTGTGTCCCCTGTTTTGGGCTTCTCAATTCAAGCCAGACATCGACATCCTGGAGCAAATCCAGCGGAGGGCGAGCAAGATGGTGAGGGGGCTGGAACACATGATATACAAGACAAGGCACCGAACCAGGTTTGTTCAGCCTTAAGGAGGAAGGATACAGGAAGATCTTACTGCCATCGCAAATATCTAACGGGTGGACAAGAGAAGACAGGGCCAGACACTTATTAGAGAACGACTGTGTTAGAATTAGAGGCAACAGACAGGTTGGAACATAGGAAATTCTAGCCATATATTATGATAAAAAACCCCAAACCAAACCAAATCGTTTTCACCAGTCAAACACTAGAGCAAGCCGCCCAGCGGGGTGGTGGAATCTCCATCCTTACACTTATTAACAAATGAACTGGACAAGGCCTTTAGGAACCTGATCAAAGTCAGCCTTGCTTTAAGGGGGAGGTTAGGTGAAATGACTCCAGACATCCCACTCAACCTGTACTGCTCATCATTTTTATTAATAAATCTTTACAGAAGGGAGGAAAAGGAATACCTTTTGATCTGCCACAAGTCATCTTAGGGGCAGTAATAGCATATTTCCTATGAGCAGTAAGACCAGTCACAGTTCCAATAGCTGAAGAAGAGATTCTCAACAGGAAGAACACTTTCTCGTATTTTCTGGACTGGCTTGAGATCTACAGGAGTTTGCCCACTTACTGTCAGGACTTTTGATAGCCATTCAACAAAACATTACAAGGTTTTGCATAGATTTCCAATTTCCCTGAAGATATTTCAGGGAGCTTTAGGGAACTCATCACAGATCCTACAAAAGCTTCAATGTTGTTATTTGTCCCAGATAAGCCAGTCTTTAAATACTTGAGACAGTGATCCGAGAAAGGCTGTATCTCTTCTTCGGCAGAACTGAAGTAAATATGTCGATTAGCTACTTCCAGTGATCCAGGGACTTGCCAAGGTGTTTTGTAAATAACCCTTAGGCCCTGCTGTGTTTCATGCATGATAAAGACATTGAACAAGAACCCTTAAAAATATGTAAGTGCAGAGTGCATTTTTCTCTTTCTACACATATCAAAAGGGCAGAAGAACTGCTTAAGCTAGAGCAAAACACTTCAAAAAGAATAAGTAGGTATAGACAGGACGTTTGTAAATTAACCTGGCAACCTGATCAAAGATTTTTAGTCATTTGAACAGCATTCTTCCAGTAGAAGTAGGAACAAAAAGCCATAAGCAGCTTTAAGATGGGTCTTGACAAGTTTAAAAAAAAAAAAAAAAAGAAGTGTACAGTGATATTGTCTTTGATAACCAGTAGAAAAAGAACAACCCGGGGGGTTGGAATCAGGGAGAGGGATGGGGGAGGAGGATGAATTAGACTAGAGGTTGGTAACCTCAAGTTAGAGAAGGATTAAACAAATAATAAATACACAAATAATGCACAAACACAGTATCATTCAAGTGAGGACAAACAGTATCAAGAGGAAAACTGGCAGTGAAGGTGGGACGGGAAGAAATCCAGCATCTGCCCTTCCCCCTTTGATTTTTATGAAGAATACATGAAGCCTCTATAGGCAGGGCTTCTACACATTAGGGAAATTGAGGCAGCTGCAGATGAAAAGGTCCAAGTCGGTGAGATCTAGAACCCTTTGGGAACAAGACACAAAGAGACTGGATGGCTGGCCTGATTAAGAAACAGGTGATAATTCCACAAACAACAGGAGCTGGTAATGCAGCAGACAGACACTGAAGAGGATGATGACACTAAAAGATGAATTGACATTAGAAAGTAGGGAGGACCAGCCAGGCTGGCAAGGTTGGGGAAAGCGTTACTTACTATGGGGGAGGAAGGATGCTAGTGGCAGAGAAGACATGCAAATGGTTTCTGGATTTGTCTCAATAGTGGTGTGTTGGACAGAGCAGTTGTCCTTAAGGCTGTAGTCCAAGTAACAAGTATACAAAAATGTTGCTAGATGGAAAAAAGATGCAGACAGTGAATGCTGAGATGCAGAAAAGTGAGAATCAGTGGTGAACAGGAGATTAAGATAAAGGGAAAGAGGAAAAAAGAGGTACTGATTACCGAGAGCCAAAATGGATGAATTCTAAAGCAACATTTTCGTAACAAGAAAGACTGTAAAGCGGGCCAGCCAGTAATCCAAAGGATGATGTCTCTAGTGGGTCAACTTATTCCCACTATGAGTTCTGGGCATTAAGTTTTATAAACTGCTCTCATATTAGAAGATTTAATGAAGGAGATTAAATGATTGGCAGATTTATAGGTATGTAACAACGAATTACAGTGTAACCATACATTTGAATTCTGTGATCATAATTAAGATCAGGAAGTAATGAACACAGAGTATTTTAAAGTGATAGGTAGCCAATAAATTATATCCACCACAATCCACTGTCTGTCAAGCCCACTAAAGAGACTTCTGTAAGTCTGCAAATTACTTTTGACAGAAGTTACCTTAAAGAACCATATTTCCATATGAAAACACAACACAACTGCTAAACCTTAATATATATGGAATTATCATCTCAAATAAAAGTTATCATACTATTCTTTGTTTTGAAGAAAAGGCTTCTCTTAGACATCAACCTCTGTATCATGATCTTCAATAAATGATCTTGAAGAATTTTATAAAGTACTTTCACAAAATACCTTTTCATAAAGCATTCATGACAAAATAGAACAGCAGAAACCACACCTGCTGCCTATTCACATTTAACCCTTCAGCCACACAAACTCTTGTTATAGTAACTAAAATTGCTCAAGATACAATTTATGCCTTCACAGGAACAGATTTAGAGCTAAAAGAGAAATTCTCATTTTAACCTAATACTAGAACAGTACGTCTTTTAGATTTCATACCAGGAGAGCATATTTCTCCTCCTACGAAACTACCGTTAAAACACTGCCTTCCTTTCCTCCCACATGCCATACCAATGTCATATGAAAAGCTAACACTAGAAGGATCTAATCCTATAATTCTGTCTTAAAATGTGTTACTTTTTTTTTTTCTCCTAGAGAACTACTAGGTGCCTTAAAAGGAGAAAAATTAAATAAGAGAAACAATTTTGGAATTTTATCAGTGAGGCAACTATTCTTTAGGTTTCCCATTATTTGCAGATAAAGACAAAGAGTTACAAGAAGTGTTTGAGAATAAGCCACAAATTTTAACAGTAATATTTAGATATAATTAGCATGGGCTTATAATTAGAATTTCTGCTTAGTATATGGGTAAAATGACTAGTAAAACGTGAAAGCTTTGCTATTACACCATCTTCTGGTTAGCCTTGGGAACTGTGAAAGAAAGCTTGATAGGTTCAGATATTGAGCTCTGAGCAGTCAACAGGTGTTAAAAAAAAAATAATTCATTCAAACAGACAGAAAGAGCACATTTCCAATAACCTGCTAGTTTAAGCTATACCCTATCTTTTTTCTCCCCCCCCCCCCCCCACCTCTCAGAAGGCAACTTACGGCAGTGCTGAGAGATGAACTAATCTCTATGACAGGTGGGTCGGGTGTTTGCGTATTAGTCACATCAAAGGTAGGGTCGACCTGTTGAAAAGGAATTATAATATTATTATTTCAGCACCAGTAGAGAAAGGGAAATAAGACTGAAATAAAAAGGACCACTTGCTACATTAAGGTACTACTATTCACTAAGGACTGGAAACAGGCTTTACAATTTGTAAAAATAAAGGTAGGATGTTACCCTGCAACCACGTAAAATGCAATCATATAATACAGAAAGAGAATCCACATATGCATTTATTACAGAAATATAATTTATATTTCATAAACTTCCATCACCCAAACCTAACACAGGGGATTTCTACCACAAGAGGTGCAAGCATTAAGAAGTTCAGTTGTATGACAAATCAATAAAAATGAAATTACTAGTTTGAAATTGATTTACTAAGACAACTAACTCAAAACCTGCCCAAGGCTGAAGCCATGCAATTAACAGTGGCCAAAGATGCTGCTGAAATACCGAGCAGCAGGAAGTATTCGGAAAATTTCCCAACTCTGTAACTGCCACTTGCAGGTGCTTTTGGAAGTTTTTGCACGTGCACAACAACTATAAGGGCTCCTGAAAGTCACCTTAGTGTTTTACTTTCCAGCCTCAATCACTTGTGGGGGCAGCTGTAGACCCTTTTTCCTATTCCTCCTTCCACCAAGAGAACTGTCCCTGGCAGAAGCGGACTCTGGACTCCAGAGCTGCCTTCTAGCAACGACGCTCAATGAGCTTGTCACAGCCCAGGGACAGCAGTAGCGCTCCGCTTGTGGAGGCTTCCATATACAACTATTTTTTTTATGTTACACTGGTCCCCTGCCTGTTGTAGTTTACTTAGGGCACATCCTCGCTCGGTCTCATACCGCAGCTTCTAAGTCCCACTACCACTCAGCTTAAGCTAGGCTTAATGCAGCTGCAGCCACTCTGGCTCAGCAATGCATAGGACGGCGTGCACCAGTCCAGTCCCTAAGCCCCAGTTGCCTTGCTAACAACTGGGTACAATGGGTACACCATTAGCACCAAAGCTGAAACAAGCACGCACTTGGCAGCCCAGATCGATCAGTTCCCAGCTCACACTTGAGTTCCTCAAGTCCTCTATCGCAACCAAACAGACTGTCGACATGCTTGCTTCTGACGTGCCAACCCTGATCGCCAAATAAATTGAACAACACTGTTGTGGAAAACAGGTAGGAGGTAACGCTGAAATCTGTGATAAGTTAACCGGCCAAACACAAATCATGCTGTTTTTGAAACTGCAGGAAAAACTACTTTATACTGGGATAATGTCAGAGGCTGATTGATCAGATACGTCACCATAACATCTGCGATTTCGATGTCTTAATATCACAGTTGGACTACTCGCTTATGGTTGGTTATAGGAGTTAATCTTTAACTTTAGCAATATTTTGCTCATGTCCTTTCCTGAAAGGGAAGCATTAACATACAGAATATAAAGTTTGAGAAAGCTGCTGCCTTTATTTATCTTATGGTTTCACCTAAGGATCAAAATATCCTCCCTATAAAAATCTGTGTGTGTATTTTTCCTACTACTATATTACCCAGGTGTATCACAGAGTAATACGTTTGTCCTCTCAGTGCGATGTATGGAAGTACTATCCTTATTATTTTATGAACTGACAAAATTCACAGGAAGACTAGATGACTTTCAAATCACCAAGAAGTCTGGTGTAGTAAATAGAAATGAACTTTCCTCTATTCAACTTGTCATCAGTAACCCAAAAGCGGCCTTATCAGAGACAGAATTAATTCCAACCATCTTACTTGGAAGTGGGAAAAAAAAATAAAGAAAACCCCTAAAACTCACACTTGCCTAGTGACAGGTTTATATTTTAGTTACTGAAAGTTTATTAGATACAAGGGTCACTTTATTTTGTCTTTTCAAGGAGAAAGAGCCTACTATTTCACCTGAAGGCTGTCAAAACTCTGGCTCAGCCAGAGCTGCTCACCCAGTAACAGCTTCAGTGCTATTTCCACAAGCAAAAAACCCTGTCCATACATTGGTATATAGATTTTTAGGTCAGAGATACATTTGTTAAGTAGCCAGAATGAGATCTTAAAACTGGAATTAGTAGCCAGGGAAGGCAGGCAATAGCATCTTGTATTGCCTGAAGCCTTTTCATTCCATTCATTTGGATTTCCTTAACTTACATGCAGAAATCTGTTAAAACTAATAGAAGTAAAATCTTCCTTGGAAAATGTGGGTGTGGGGGAGAAGGAAGAAGATGAACAAAGTTTACTAGCAAGCTAGAAGGCAAAAATACATTTAAATACGGATGTTACCTGATTATTCAAGCTGAAAGTGATCCTTAAACTTTCCAGCACTTACAAATCAGAGATGACAAGCCTTCCTTAAGGGGAGATCTTAATTCTGTTTTTAAGCTATTTCACCTTTGTGACTAGCAGTGTTTGGCTCCTTCTTGGATTGCAGTTTCAACAAACCATTCTTCATCCATGAGCTGTTTTTTGTAGGTTTTCTGTCTTTTAACTCAGATTATAGTTGCATCAATTGAGAATGAGCTACCCAGAGACAATCAGGAAAACCCATCCTGCTACAGGGCCATCAGAGCTGATATCCACAAATTGAGGGAGAATTTTAAGTTATTAGGATCAAGTCTTGCTTTCTTCCAGTTTTGTCAAATGGACTTGGAGGAAAGAAAGGGAAAAAGGAGAACTGAAGCCCAGTAACATGGTCTAAGTAATAATTTCCCATTTATCTGAAAGCTCTGCCATTTTAACTGGACTTCTCCTTTAGTTTCTTCTCTACAGAAACAAGACTAATGAAAAGTCTCCTCTGCATATAGTATTGCTTAGCACTTCATCAGAGTTAAGGCGAGGAAGAGGGGAACTGCAAATTTTGCTTTTTCTCCCTCTATACATACCCTGTATATTTAAACAGACAACTGTCCTGAAGAGCTTACATTTGTTTAGTGCCCAGCATAACCAGGGTCATTTGCTTCTGACCTTCAGTCAGTCCTGTAATGAACATAATTAACACATTACCTGAACGTCAATCACACTATAGGCAGCTAAGCCTACATTCTTTTTCCAACATGCCTTCTTTGGGCACCGAAGAGAGGACAAGGCATCTGTAGGACTCTGCAGAAGGACATCAGGTGCCTCTCACCTATCAATACTCTAATGTAGAGGAGAAGCTGTAGTATTATTACTAATAGCTCTTGACACATCTTCTTTGAGATAATATGTCCTTGTTATATACATCAGGGATATTGTAGAATGAGTTAAATGCTTTTCTCGATACAGGGTTGCTAAATAAATACATGGTATGATTAAGTTAAGAAAATGTGCAAGTGTCACATCCTGGAGCTGGAATGAAAGTCTCCTCTGCCTATAGTTCTGCTTACTGCTTTATCAGAGAAGAGGGGAGGATGAGGGGCATTGCAAACACTGACTAGTGGTGCAGGAACTGTCATACGACATATTAAAAGCTATATCTATAGAATTGTTAAACAAGAAGTCAGAAATAGCAAAGTGTCTAAAGAAAAGAGCACAAAACCATGAAGGCTGTAGCTAAACCTTTCTTGCAAATATTTGTATTTAATATTGCACTACAAATTAATGAGGTAATAGGATGAAGCTAAGTGTAAAAGTTTCCAATTACTTGACATTTCCTGACAAGGTGATGTAGTTAGCTGCTAAATAATCTCCCCAGACTTATTTGGAAAGACGTAACTTCAGAAAACAAGAAAGAAAACCCAGAACACTAAAAAGCAAGGTAGAAAGAACTATCATGTATTAAAGGTTTTCAAAAACACTCTTCCAAAGCTTTCCTTTAATTACCCGGTAAACTGATATATCAAGTATTTTCATTATCTTCTTCTAATACAATAATGCAATTATCACATTTTGATTCACAGCACAAGAAAATATATTTGAAGGAAAGTTTTTACAGAATCTTTCACGTAAGGAATTACAGATTTCTGAAGACTGAAATGGAAGACTGCTTAGGACAGAGCACTACAGGAAGAACAAAAGAAGCAGGCCCAACTAAGAATGTGATTCTCAGCCATATGCTTTAATTAAACGATCATGCCCCTACAGATATCCCTCTGTTGATTTTAGTAAAGCATATCCAATCTCAACCCCCTCCCTTCCCTTTATTTTTATAATGCATTTCATAAGGTATTGGTATTATATCAAAACCCTAAAAATGAATAAAATTAAAAGAGGAAGTTTCAAATGACTCGCACAAAATACTTCCTAGGAAAGTAATGTAGCTAGCTGTGAAATAGCCGCTCCAAACATACCAAGAGAAATTTAGCTTTCAAATTGACTAAGCGCTATTCTTTGGGCTAGACTGGCACCCTCGCTCCAAGCAAGCCATATATTCTTATTTCTACTGCCACCTAGCGTTTATTTGGATTTCCTTCGGGTAAGAAAATACAACTGAAATTACACTGAAAATTTTAAGATGTAACTAAATTAATAGTAGCTTTTCATGCTCAAGATATAAACTCTACACATCTTAAGTTCAAACCTCAATGCCATGTTTTTAAAGAAAACTTATTTCTATCTTCTATCTGCTTTAAAGACATCTCTAGTATAGGAAAGATTAATTATGTATAAACACAGGAAATTCAGAAATACAACTGTCACTAAGTGGAATGCATTTCTTTTAGTGTATTGCACTAAAACTGCATTACTGATTAAACATACTATTTTCAAATATCTCCAAAAGCTCCTTATTCCAAAGACAGACAATGACTGGGATTTATCTCAGCTAAATTTAGACATACTGCTAGACACCTGTATTCGAGCTGGTCACCCAAGATTACCTCTATGGTCAATGGAAAAAAGTAGAGGCCTTCAGAGAACAATTTACTTACATTTCCAAGTTGTCTGAATAATTGTAATGATTATAAGCTTTAATCCTCTACTTACTTGAATATTCAAGAATCACATTGATCAGTGCAGTTGGAAAACAGTTGTAAAGATTTATAATTCAAGAACAAGAAATTCAACACTGTGTTAAAATTGATGCTACTGCTGGTCTGAAGAGGAGGAGAAATGAATAAGAAATTTCTTGTAAAAGCTAATTATGCTTCAAAAAGTAGGCAGGGAGAGAAAAAAAAACAAGAGAAGGTATCTTGAATATTACTGTCTCTGTGAATAGTTTTGAAGAGTGAATAAGGAAAAGTTCTGAGACAAGGTGAAAGTACACTCGAGCTCCACATTTCAGTCACTATCCTGAAGGCAAAATACCAGGTGGTACCTGCAAGCTGTTTCATTCAAACAACATTTCCAGCCGTGGTGTGTGAAAACGCTACAACTGTCTCTCTGAACCCAGCTGAGTAAATTCTGAGCAAAGCCAGCTCCATTTTGTGTGTACTATTTCCCCAGAACAAGGTTCTGGAAGAGCAGGGACCTTGCCACATTGAGGAAAACAGGGATAGAGAAGTAACAGCTACACAAAAGCAGTAACAAACCTAGAGAAGCATGAGACATTACAAATTCAAAAAAGTATGGACAGAATTACTTCCCTCTTGAGTTCTACTTGTACATCTCTTGAATTTTTTTTGTGTTCTACCACTTGAACTTTATCCTTAGGTAATCCATCTTCATTCCTGCTAGCGGGGACTAAATTAACTAGCTCAGCATAACTCAGGGCAATGTATTATAACATCTCTCAAGTGTCTAGATGACATTGTAGTGGCTTGTAGCAAACCTGAAAAGGTCATCTATGCTTTTAAATACCCTGTGTCTGAACCACCTTTCCTGCTTCCCTGTAACTCTTGCATATCTACTGCATCTCTTAAAATACTGTTACTTCAGTTTAGTTAAGACCACTCATCTATCTCTGTTTCTCATGAAAAAGAAAAATAGAAAGCCATCAGTCTGCATTTTGTCTGAGGTGCAGATGAGATACTAGGAAATAAGAAAAAAATATATGGAGCAACAAAACTTGATAACTTCACTTTAACAATGTCTAAATTATTATTACATTAATTCTGAAAATAAGCTGCAAAAGAGATCCTACTAATTATTATATTATTAAATATACAAATATGTAGTGCATTACAATAATATCAGTTTTGTTGAAACTATCAGACACTGTTCTGTCTTAAAGAATATAACATACTCCCTGTTTATTTGAGAGCAAGATATTCTACAGATAATGTGCTGTTAATAGAAAACTAAACACAGCAACTTCATTCTTAAAATCCTGAAATCAGGCCAGAAAATATACCACAAGAGTCCAAAAAAAAAAAAGAGAAAATCTGGAATATTACTTTAGAGAATATTCATGTCTTCACCAAGCATCTGAACAGCAGAGATCTGGAAAAGTTGACCTGAAAAAAAAAGCAGCTGAACTCTGCAGCTATAAGCTACTGTGTGTGTTTAGCAGGTGTTATAACTGGGTGCAATTTGAATGGGTCTTGAAGCAAACTGTTGATACAGCAAGAGTGGTTTAAATCTGCTGGCAGATACTGTGATTGAGTTTGTTCCATTACTGATCACCTACACTGAAGGCTGTAACCAGTAAAATTAGTTTCATTCATTGACCTTACAATGAATATGACAGTCCGGCAAAGAAGTTTGTTTACGAAGCTCATCATACATGCAGTTGCCCTGCTCTTGTTCTGACCAAAATGCTAAGTATCAGAAACCTTCATGTCCAAATTGACAACAGAACCAGACACGTGAGAATACTTCGTGATGGATTCTATCAGGGTCCCTCTCCTCCACCAAAACATTTTCAGTCTTTATACTACTCATATTGCACTCACCTCAACTGACTGAGGCTTTTCATCATGGAGATGAGGTGACCTCGGGTAAATATCAAGAAGATGAGGAGGATCATCAATATGTGTTCTCCTAACATGGTGTTTAAGAACTTCTTTATAATCAAATGAATCAAAGTTGGTTTTCCATAGTAATACCTGCAAGAAGCCATCATATCAGTAACTACATGAAGCATATTCAGTGCTCAAAACAATTATTCAGTCTGTTATTACTAATAGATCACAACATCAGAATGAGCCTGCTGTCATCACCTACTCTGATCTCTACTACAACACAGGCATTTCCCCAGAGTATCTCGTACTTCAAATCTGCAGCTTCACCATCACAGATAACAAAAATTAGTAAGAGTAAAACCAGCATGGAAACATCCGTATATGCCTTGAGTATCTCAACTGCAATGCAAACTGTAAAAGCAACTATGCACAACCTTAGAAAAATAGTTATTCCATAAGAAAGTATTTTACATCAAAGCAGTTACCAGACACAATGAGTTGTCTCTTCTATATGGTAAGAGCTGAATTAACAGCACAGGCTACTACCTTCCAAAGGAATAGGTATAACTTTGTTTTTTCCCTTAAAAGTAAAAAGTCTTATGTCTTCCATGGAAGCAGGTAAATGAAATAATTTGTCATGTGCACATATAGTCAAGAAGTGTGAAGACCATGAACTTCAGAACTCTACGTGTTCTGGGTTTTTTTTTGATTGGGGAAAGAAGCAAACAGGAAGAAACAGAAGAAGCATCCAATGCTTGCTCCAAACACTTAATGTGCTTCTAAACAAAGTTTTCAGTTGGCTCTGCACCAACCAGAAAGAAACTTGAAACTAGAAGCAGACATCCTACTTTTTCTTCTTTGACGGAGAAAGAACAGATTTTATCTGTTGTTTGAAAATGCAATAGTCTTGAAATAATATGTGGATAGAGCAAGTAATCTGTGGTAAACTTACAATGAATCAGCTGCCTCCAACTCATGCTGTGGGCAGACAGTATCTTTTGGATACTGCACAAGGGACAGATGATACTTTTATGGCCAGCCTCTGCTCATCAGCTTGACGTTGTTGATCTGCCAGCAGAACTTTTCAAATGAATACACCCTACATTTACAGCAAACCAACTGAATTTTATCACAGTGAGTTGAGAAGAGGTCCCACAACTATTCTCCTGGCAGACCTGGAAGAAGGCTGTGGACAAGTCAGCTAAAAAGGATGTTTGTGGAGTATGTATGTATACACGAACAGAAAATGGACCCGGAAGAATAAAGTCTTATGTTTACTATAGATAAAGATATGTACATAGGCAGTTACCACACAACGGTTAGCACTGCACATTTTAAAACTTAGAATACAAAAGGAAAGTTTCAGCAAAATAAATAGCCTACTCCCACTGGAATGTTCACAAGAAAAAGGGAGAAACTTCAACAAATAAAAACGTGCCTTTCTGTAAGATAAATAAAACCAGGATTCATTACTAGACCTACTATGACCACTTTTTAAATTCAACATTTACCTAAGAAAGCACTTCCTGATGAAACCGGATCGTACCTCTCACACATTCAGCGTGAAACCACTACCAAACTGCTGAGAAATGAGTGATCTTATAGATTTTTGCACTATAATACCTACTCACTCCATGATCCCATGTGCCACCAGCTCTACAGCATGGAGTCAGAGCAGAAGAAAGGCAAAGACATGGCTGCACTGAACACACAAGTCATTCAGGGCTCCCCAATTCAAAGGAACCTTGCAAGAAGACAGGCATTCCCAGGGTATGCTGGCATTTATTTGGGAGGTTGAGTAAGGCTTACTTAGTACTCTAAGTCCTTTCCATCATCACAGCTCCTCAGATGAATCTTCTGACATGTGACATAGTTTATTACATGCACTTCACTTCCTCTCAAATTAAGTGTAATATATCAATCGTCACAAAACTCAAAAGAAAGTACTCATGAACAGTAAGGTCAACAATTCAGTATTACCTAGGAATCAAAGGTTCATTATGGAACAGAAAAATTCTCTTTAAAAAAACCTTGAGTATGGAAAATAAAAGATTAGACTAGTGGCTCAAGGAGTAAATATCTTTTCCCCATTCTTGGGTTGTTTTGTTGGGTTTTTTTGTACTTGTAAAATTAATATTGGAAATTTGCTAACGTTTTCACTTTTCCAATAACTGCAAGTCTTGGCACTGCTTCTTCCTAACGCCTTGTGATAGAAAGCGATTTTAATTATTTTCTTTGAGTGCTTTCAAATCTTTCTAGAAAGTGTGCTACCTGAAGCATCAAGTAAAAACCAGAAACAGACTGTATTCTTTCTAATGATACTGAAGTTTTTAACTGAAAAGTATTTATTATTTTCCAAGACTGTCTCTGTAACTAGCTGAAACATATTTCAAACTCCACAAAACAGAATATAAACATCATTTATGGTAAATTCAAAAGATCTTCATTTCTACAGCATGGCTTCTATGTCTACACTGAGCTTTTAATTTTTTATAACAGGAAATAATGAAAAAGACAACTAGTATTAAGGAATATTTCAGACAAACTCTAAGCCTTGGGATACAAAAGTTCTTTCTGGAGAAAGTAAAGACCTGATAGAGATGATTCTAAGCTTGATAGTATTTTTGTAATTGTGAGATTTATCACAGCAGATGAAGATTAATTGTATGATTTGCTGTCCAATTTAAAATAATTTTTGTTTTAAATGCTCAAAACAACTCTTCCCTGTACAAAATCCAGTACTTTGTTGTTTCACCAATGTAAATTAGCAAAGCTACTGCAAGATTTTTTTTACCAATTCTAGATAAAGTTTTCCCAGTATTACAACTTAATTCTTACAATTACAGAGTAGTGACTTCAAAAGAAGTGAAAACCTAGTGGCACGTGTAGACGTTAATACTAGTTGCAACACAACTACTTTGTTGACACCGAATTGCAACACTTAAAATATTTCTATTTTTAAAAAAAAAAAATAATCATTATTTTGATATATAAAAAAAGAAGTTGCTAGTATTGTGGTCTTCTCATCGTAACATCCAATTGAAAGTAGTTAAGATCAAGTTTTTAAAGGATGTATTTATTTTTCTCCTCAAATTTAACTTTAGGCTAAACAAAGTCTATAAAACTCACTACTAGACAGAATGCACGTGAACATACTGTAATTAGCATGTTACTGTGACATACTGTATTTAACTCCCATCCACTGTATCAAAGATTAAGGCATTTAATTTAAAGAGACAATACCACAAACCTGAGCATCTGCTCCACCTGAGGCAAATTTTTCGCCACCTTTTGAAAAAGCCACAGAAAGTACAGGTCCCTAAAAGAAAAAAAAAATAGCATACATTAAAATTACGCTATTACTGTAATCATGGTATTTTAATGCAAAGAGAAAAACACTTATGCTGTTACCCAATATAAATAGATTCTTTCAAGTTTAATAAAATAAGGAACAATTTAACTGTAGTGAAAGTTTTGCAAAACAACTGGATTGGAGAGTTAATATTGCACATCTTCATAAGATGTTGCATTACAATGCATTACGATCAATACTAGGAAAACAGTGGTATTTTCCTTAGATTTTATGCTTCAACTCTGCAATGAAAAATTATCAAATATATATTAGATCACTCAAGACAATGTGTTTGAGTGATTCATTATCAAAAGTGGTGTTTGTTTTGCATTAGGAGGAAAAGGAAAAAAGTGTCTGCCATTCTTTACAAAAGTTATCTTCCATAAGCTTTCCCCCTCCTTAGAAAGCACTGTTTTTCAATAGACAAAAAGACTAACATGCCAAATAATTGACTTTGACAATCAAAAGAGTGAATTATTAATTAATTCAGAACCTGTTTTATTACTTAACATTAAGCATGCATACAATATTGACAGATTGACTGCATGGTCATAGGTAAAATTGATGCATTTCCTTATGCACTTGTGACAAGGTGTATTAATACAGCACTTTGCTGTCCGCTAAAGTTTATCCGCAAGTTGCAAGATACAGGACACAATGGCATAAGTGTTACTCTCCCTTTGAAAAGATACTGCATAATCTATTAAGATCTCCACTTAAATAGGATTATTGCATATACCTTGTGTCCATGAAGAGTGTAAATAAGTCTTCCTTCTAAGAGGTCCAAAATCTTAAGGGTACCATCAGTAGAAGCAGTGATGAGATAGTTACCAGAAGGATGGAATGATACACAATTAACCCCTGCTCTGTGAACTAATTTACAGAAGACAATATTCAAAGACTGTAGATAACTACTAACAAGAAATGTACACTTTATTTCTTTGCTCTTTTCTACTTCTCAAAGAACAACCTACTTCATTTAAGGGAAAATCAACCAAAGTGCTGGGGCATAGCAGACTCTCCAAAGTATTTGCTTAGTTCTGTTCTAAAAATTAAGATAAGCATTGCAAAGGAATAATCAGGATTCAGATTGGATTTTTAGGGTTGCCAGACTACAAAAAGATTACTTAGAAAATGCCAATATGATCTGTTTGTTCAGTTTCCTCAATAAGGAATGAAATCATATAATCTACATAAATCACATTTCATCGCAAAGAGCTCTTTTCTAAAGAAAATACAACAAACTACATTGTATTTACCTTTGTAATGCTGCAGCAGCTTGTTCATTCGAATATCCCACAGTTTCACTGTATGATTAGAACCTGCAGAAGCTATACACGTACCACTTGGGTTGAAATCCACAAAATTTGAAAATCTAAATATAAATAATGAAAATAGATTGATTATGTGTTTCCACAGAAATATTTGGTTGTATATGTATGTCTATATATACAAAACCCACAATATTAACACTGAGTTGCCGCAAACTCGTATGGAATCCACATGTATGGAAACTCAAATAAGGTATTTCAAGGAACTGAAATAAGCACAAGAAAACAAGATGTGCATGATAAATCAGACTGCATATCCTGGCTTTTGTTAAAAAGATAGTATAATCGTCCTGACTCAAACCTTCACAGTTTGTGTTGGAGTACAAAGTTCCTAGAAGAAAGTCTACAAAGACTTTGTAAGCAGCAAGTAAAATATTTTTGTCTAAGAATAGACCATTTAGCTATAACCACCTTTTAGCTTGGAAAAAGGATAGAGAAGGCGGCCATGAAATTAGCAAAGCAGATAGATATACAAGATTAATATTCTATTGCATTTGTTAATTAAAACTCTGGTTCCAAGATGTTTAAGAAAAACACAAATAAGTAAAAGCAAGTATTTTCTAAACCTAAATAAGGCAGGTCACTGAAGCTAACAGAATACTGTTTTCATCAACAAGTGAAGAATTCTTAAACTTCTCTTCTTGTTAATGCTATTTGATATTGGATACTTCATTGAAACTGAGGAAACACATGAAAATGTTCAAAAACCTAAGAACAATATGACTTCTCTCTGGTCTGTTTCTTGACTGTTGAAAAAAACTTGGATAAGTGCAACCAG
Source organism: Astur gentilis (assembly GCF_929443795.1). Lineage (NCBI taxonomy): Eukaryota > Metazoa > Chordata > Aves > Accipitriformes > Accipitridae > Astur > Astur gentilis. The sequence goes on from NC_064913.1 coordinate 11,246,534, forward strand.
TTAACCTCTTTAGAAAAATCTGAAATAAATTGTTTTACTTTACATGGGTAGTAGAAGTTTGATCTATTTTCAGATGTAACAAATACAGACATTAATATCACAAAACATGAATTTAATCTCATTAAAATTACACATTTACATTTCTCCTTTTTTTTCTAGTAACACTTACCCTCCATAATCCAAGAAGCTATCAATACAAGTTTTATTTCTCGTATCCCAGATCTTAACAGATTTATCCTCACTGCAAGACGCTATTAGTCTTCCATCAGGTGAAAATCTGGAACATGCAAGTGTATACATTACTAAACAACTGACACTACCTAGATTAGCATTAGAGACATAAGTAGCAAAACACCAGAACCAAGAAAGCCTGTTTGGAATTAAAATGTGTAACATTCAAAGGACATTTGAATTCCTCACATTTCTCATGGAGTAATAAAACTGAAAAGAAAAGCTTTTCCCCCACTCCTCCCCCCTCCATTTCACAATCAACTACAATTAAAAACAGAGCCATAACCAACGGCAGGGGGGGGGGAGGTAACAGCAGCCTAAGGTAGTCACTTCCGATGCCAAAAAGATTGTTGTAGAAAACTATAGGCAAAAAGACAAAGAGGACAGAGAAGAACCTTGCGTTCAATGTTAACCTACATATATACTCTCCTGTGAGCTCTCTCTAGACTTGGAAACTGTCAGCAAAACAGTCATGATTATTCCTAGACTAGCAGACTAGGTTTTTAAACAGGAAGATTGATTTGTCTATCATTTCACCAATCATTATTATTTCTCATTTTGAGCAACTGCACAAGGACATTAGAATAGTGTTCAAGAACTTTCACATATGATTTCCTAGAGCTTTTATCATTCTTTTCAGTGATCAGATACTTTGGAACTTTGTAAGGCTCTGCACTTCACCGGTGTTAAATTTCTTCCTCCAGAGGTTTAAATCAGGCCTCTCTTGACTGCAGATTTTCCATTAATATGGACAAACGAAAAAAAAAAAAAAAAAAAAAAATCAGCAAAAAACAAGCTTTTCTTGTCTTTGAAGAGCTGCCCTGCCTTCAAATAGAGTGCGAATCTTAACTTGCAGCACAAAGGCCATTTCTTTTACCTTTTCCAATTACGTAAGCTTAACTCATTTTGACTCATGACCATTCTTTCATGCCACTACTGTTCCAAGATTAGTTGAGAAAACCCCTACTGTGCACAATAAATCTAGAAACAAGTGAATGCTGTGAAATAAGTTAATACAGCACAAAAACAGACAAGACCGGGGAAAGACAGGATACTCACTGAAAATAAATACAAAGACCCTATTTGTCCTTTAAAGTAAAAGAATTAATACCCAGCAACAGATTTAATATGTGCATACATTAACACAGAGCAAGCTTTCAGACTTCAACTAGGAGATATGTAAAAAAATGTGTGTGTGTGTGTAAGAGTGATTTATTCAAATTTAATTATTAATGATAAATAATGATTCACAGATTTTTCTTCTCTTAGTTCTGCCCTAGGAAATAAAAACTCCTTGTTAGGAGTTCTGTTTCTTTACAAGAAGAATAAAAACAAAGCTTACTTGGCACAGCGAACCCAATGAGTGTGTTGGAATAGGGAAAACAGAAGGCGCTGATGGCGAACACTCCATATTTTTATTGATTTATCATTGGATGCTGAAACTAGAAAGTGGCCGTCATGCGAGAAGCTCACGCTACGAACAGATGCTGTATGACCTTTCAGTACCGATGATTCTCCATGACTAGAGGAAAAACAAAAAAAAAACCAAACCCAAAACAAACAAAAAAAACACAACCAAGCCACAATTGTATTAAACCGAAAGAGTTTTAAAACCCATAAAACTCAAAGTTAACATATTTGGAATCTTATCCAAGTGAGAAAGCAACGTATACAGGCTAAATCTCAGTGCCACCAATATTTTTTGCCTTATTTGAATATTATTTATTAGAAAAAACAGACTGCAAAGTAATTGTATTTAATATGACCAATTTTATGGAGCAGTGCAATTAACTAGCAGCATTAGCCTCCATACAGTATATGAAAAAGAAGTTATTATATTTTTTGGTACAGTTATCCACAAAATGCTTAAAAGTTAAAGTCAGACTGGTTTTTCTAAGATAATTCTGAATAGCTCGTAATCACTGCTACTTGGGAACAGTCTAAAAAGGCAAGTCATTTCAAAATTATTTTTTTTTTTCCGAAAATGCTACTTGTTTCCATTGTCACTTGTCCCCCAAAAATGAAGTGCAGCCATGCAACTCTTATTAAAAGAAATGTATCCTTTAAGCCAGAAAAATACTACCAAGCATAGTCCCACACACATGAAATTATGACCTCTGAATTTCTACACTTTTCTTTTGAAACTACAGAGTATTCAGCAAAGAACAAGGAACACAGTCAAGAACCATGTTGCTTGTGCTCCCCAATTTCTGTTTCTGTCAAAGCCTGGGGATGTGGGAAGGAAAAAAGAAACTTTTCTTGGGTAAAGACTGCAATATTCGCATTGCCCGTTAATGAAACACGTAGCCAGCGTTGCCCAGTTATACTCACATGCAAGGGATCCACAGTCTGACAGTACGATCTTGAGAAGCTGAAGCAAGCAGCTGCCCGTCTGGTGAGAACTGTACGCTGGTCACCGCTTCCACGTGGCCTACAAATTTATAAGCTCTGCATTGTGTCTTCAGCTTCCACACCATGAGAAACCTATCCAAAGAGGAGGTAGCTGGCAGGAAATAAAAGATATTATGAGTCTGCTCACTGTTACTAGAAAAAAATCAGAGCTAACGACTACAGATTTGGATTTACCAGTGAACTTACTGGGTTTTAGGGGGAGGGAGCAGTTATTGGGTTTTAATGGATACTTGGCCTGAGCAGAAGCTTGGCGGGCAGCAATGCCAACACCAGGCTTTTGGAAGGACATCAGAAGACTGGGAGGAGTAAAGGATAATTCTTAACAGGTAGCTCTCCCATATATTAAGCAAACTGGTTTACAAGTCCTTTAGAAGATACAGAACAAAAAATCCAAAGCTGAACTTCAGCACATGTCATTAAGTATGAATCCAGATTTGGCATCACCAAATACTAAGAACAAGAGACAAATTCTTCAGTGATCTCACTTTGATCTCTGAGATAGATTTTATTTCAAGTATCAGGTGTTTAACTCTGAAAAGACAGGCCAGCCTACACCAAAGATAGAATTTCTAACTCTTCAGATATCTACACTAAAGTGAATATCCAAATAGGATAATTCTGTAATCCTATTTAAGTACCAATTTTTTTAATACTAACATTTGTCTAGTTCAAATCACAATGTGAAGTTTTCAGTCTGATAATAGAAAGAGCATGAAGTTGTTTTTTTTTTTTGCAATCACTTTGCAGGTGGACCGTACTATCTACATTTGAGAAGGCAGTCATAGTTTTTACTTGAGGTTGATCATTTTCAGGAAACGATATGCAGCAAAAGCAATGAACAGTTGAACTGGCTAGTGTGATATTCCTATGCCCTCTTATCTTCATCTCTGCTAAGTGCAAACATGCAGGACAAATAAAACCAAGGGATTCACACTCCCAGCCCTCAGTTATAAAATTTCTACCCCTAGGACAGAAAGGGAGGGAGAGGAAGAACAAGAACCTCCTGGAAGTTGAAGAGGACATGAAAAGGATGGCTATTCTCTTCCCAACCTCTTTCAGGCACCAACATAGCACAAAGGAACGGAGTCTGTTTATTAGCACATGTGTCAAGGCAAGCCTTGAACAAAATATTAGATATTAAACTCTCCTTAGGGATTTGGCACAGAGATATTATTTTACTCCCAAAAGGCTAGCTTCTGGTAAAAGATGTGGGACCAGGCTATCCCTATGCCCATATCAATAGGCCTAAATTTGACACAGAAGTAGATGCTGTTTTCCCCCTCCAACTTTTCAGAACTCTATTTTACAGCAGGCTCTTTCTAATTGTACTTGAATGATTCCTTTTTCCCCTTCGATTCAGAAAAATGTGACCGAGAGTGGCGTAAAACAGAAAGGAAAAAGTGAAGTGTAAGCTAGGACAGAATTTGAAGGCATCACATTGGAAAAGCGCAACAGACAAGACTAACAGTTTCTAAAACAAACAATGCAGAACTACCAAGCACCTACGGTATTAGGAACTGCATGAAGGCCACGTAATACCAGCTCTCTTTGCTTTCAGTTCTAAAACCCGAAGGAACTATTTTAAAAGATGACAGTACAATAAATTCAAAGCCTGGTTTCTTGTAGTTTGCTCTCTCGCAGATGGATTATCCCAAGGTTAATGAGACACAAGCAGCAATCTGAAGTTCTCCTTTCCCTGGCACATCCACAAGTGCCTGCCTTGTTCTCCCTCCGGACTCCCCGTTGCCTACGCTCACACAGCACCCTCTCCCCATCCTTACGTAGGTTTTTCTCTCAAAGTCACCCGCTCGTTACCATGCCACTCAAAGGCTACTATTATCTCTGATAGTGCAGTTCCAGCCCAGCTGACACCAGCCCAGGGGTGTCAGGGAAGCAGTTCAGGACCCGCACGGGAAAGGGTGAATAACCGACAAACCCACTGCAGAATTATTTTCCTACAGCACGCAAGCTGATGTGACTCTGTGTCCGAACAGCATGGGAGAGGCGTAAACCCAGAGCAAGAAACTCTAAGCCAAAACTCTGAATGTATATTCAGCTTTGACCTCTATCCTGCCAAGAAAACCAGGTCCCTTTACCATTAACAAGCCTCAGTGAAGCCAAGCTATTCAAGCTATGTTCAAGCAGGCTGAAATCAGTTTTGGTGCATATGGCCAACACCTAAGCATTTTGCTCTAACAGTCAATGTTTTATCTTAGCTAACCACAGGCACTAAATACAAGAGTCTATAGGGTAATGATGTTGCCAGCACTGATTTTCATTATCAATACTAACCTTAAAAACAGTTTTATACATGAAAAATGTACTATTATCAAATAAACTTCGTTATTTCTTTTTATTCCATTCTAAGGGATTTTGCCTACTTTATAACAACGCTGGTCCAATTTACTCAAGCACAGTATTTAAAGATAGCTTCTTAATCCTTTATGCATTTTCCTCCCCTCAAATTCATGTTGTCCATGCATTTAGGTCTTCAAAAGCAAGAACCTTCCAGGACAGATTACACATGAAGTCCTACAGCAGTGCTGATCAGACCCAGTTGATGCATTCTGTCAGCAGCCTACAGTCTGACTTTTAATTACCAGACCACCAGTAAATGGTCCACAACAGATCTCCAAGGCTAGTTTAAAGTATTGGAACTGAAACAAAAGAAACACAGAAGGTCCAGAAGAATTTTTTAGGATGGGCCATACCACAAACAGGTCTGTTGCACAAGGTCCTCAGAAAACACAACATAACCAGAATCATATTTAGAGGTGAAAGACAAAATTTGCCCTTGCTGCAATAATGAAAATATTTGACCAACTGCAAAATATAGCTAGAAAGAAGAAAGCTGAAAATTCACACTGAGCTGACTCCAATATGCAACTTAGACCAGTTTATAACATCAGTGCCTTTTTTTTTTTTTTTAATCAGTGTTTTCTGTACACACCCAAGTATAGCTGACGTGTCTCTATGTGATTTGCTTTTCTGGTGATGAGTCACAACAGAATCAAACACCAAAGAATAGAGACTTGGCCTTTGTACACCACTTTGCGCAGTTCTCTAAACTCTCTGGGCTACACATATGGCATGAAAAAAGTTTTTTTGGTACTTATAAATTGCACCTGGCTTCATTGCAAGTTGTATATTTATGAAAATGTATACCATCAATATTCACATGTATATATGAAGATACAAGTTGCCGCAATAGGGTATTACCATTAAACTCCCATTTCCCAAAATACCACAGTAGTGACTATAAGAAAGTTGGGCAAAGATCAGAAGAGACATACTCAGCCGGGCTTTAACAGCTAGATATACCTCTTGGTCATCTTTTTCCCCTCCCAAAATATTGAGGCATCCCCAACATAATTAACTCAGTGCAAGAATTACAGGACAGATGGAGTACAGGGCTGCACACATGATATGTGTGTGAATATTCAAACACCACCACAAAACCCACACACTTCATAGGAACCTTGCAAATCTCCGTGTGATAACCTGCAATGTCAATATACAAACACATTTAAACAGTGATTTGCAAGATTTCCTACTTGGAGGAAAACAATTATTAATTGAACCTCTGTCAAGGGAACTAATCTGGAATTCTAAGCACAGTGCATGAATTACGAGGAACTTTTAATAAGTCCCATAAGTTCAAATTCATAGCAGTTTTTATTGTATACTGTATGTACTTAAACAAGCAGAAGAGAATTGAAAAGAGTCAGCACACTAGCCAATATTTATCATTCTGGATTTTATTTTTTCGAAAGAAACCCCAAAGCCCTGCCACATTTATTCAGTGTTAAGTTTACATTCAATTTCTTTTAGGTCACTTAAAATCAGTAGTTTAAAATATATACAAGTCTTCCCCAAATTTTCAAAGTCTAACAGAACCGAAAATCTTTCAGAGTTTCAGATTTTCCAGAAATCTTAACACACTGAAAAACCATCTGGATTGGAGCATTTCTGTAGAATTGCTGCAACTCAGTTCAAAACTAGTGGAAATGAAATGCTAAGGTTTTTTTACTTCTCTCTTTCCCTCTCCTTCTCAACCCCCTCCTCCTCCTACCGCCCCCCCCAATTTATTTATTTTATTTTTTTTATGGTGAGGTTATTTGCTTTTGCTTATTTTTCCTTTTAGTTTTTAAAAAAACACAAAAATAGAATGGGAGGTGGTGGGGAGAAGGAGGAAGGGATCAGATACATACATAGAGAATAGCTTTTTAAACTTTAAAAGGCAGTTTCACTTAGACTTATTGCTTAAATAGATAAGGAGCACTTTGTCAGTTTTAACATGAAGGTAGTTTTCTTATATGAAATGTAGTTTTTGCCAAGTCCTAAAAAAGTTAACCATATAAAAGTTGCATAGTCTATATTCACACCATTTAATTATTTTCATCTGAGGAAACATGCATTGCACATACAACTTATGCTCTGCCATGTAGGAGAACCCAGGCCTTTTTCCTGTCATTTCTACCGAATGTAAGAGTCTACAGCAAGCTTTTCACAAAAGCACATACTTTATATAATTTACCACCCCAGTACATAATGAGTGGCTGCCTTTTAAAATTTGATAAATGGTTCATAACTTGTAGGTCCACAAAAGAATTCCTTGCTGCAGAGTGGAATGGACTTTTTCAGGAATGTCTCCCTTATATAGTAAAAAAACTTCCCTTTTCAAAAAAAAAAAAAAAAAAAAAAAAACCACCAAAAAGCAACAGTTTAGGGAAAAAAAAAAAAGAAAAGGAATAAAGAAAAGAAAAAAAATAAATCAAATTGCAACTAACCTCCTAAAAATAAGTTAAAGACTTAAAACTACCCATGCCACACAGTGGCAAGCATTTTTAGCATGATTCAATGCTACGTCCCCAGCTCCAAATTTTCTTCTTCTCTTTCCCTTCTATCTTAGCCTGCTTCCACCTAAACCTCTCAACTCTGTAAAACCACTAAGATTCAAGAATACATCTTAACTTACTCTTGGTTTATTTTTGGCAAATCTTCACTTATTTCAGGTCTCACTTCCTCCCTTTTAACCCTTCTACCTACTAACACCTCCAGCAAATGCACACCTACTACATTCCTCAAGTACCAGATTCTTTTTTGCTCACTAGCTCAAGTTCCTACCTACCAGCCCCATGTCAAGAATTACTACACTTTAGCTACTGAAAAACATTTATCACTTCAGTGAAAGTAATCAGAAAAGCTGGAATGCCTGAAACATTAAGAGAAGTGTTCAACTTAAATCATATAAAGCTAAAAAACACAGATACTAATACAAGATTTTTTTTCCAATAACACAATACATCTATCACATCTACTGTCTATAATCACACTTAAAACAGATTAGTGACATGATTCTAGAATCAATATTCTTCAAAACTTAGCATAACAGGATACAGAAAACATTCTAAAGAAGCTGTTTTGTGAACCACCTAACCAACAAATCTTGGTTTCCTCCAAGCTGCCCTTTGCCTTTTCAACTCCCCTCACGTCAGGAACTCCAGCTTCCCAACCTTACCCGAGGTGTCCCATGGTACTATTGTGACTAGAAAGAGGCAGCGTATGCTGCATCATTTCAAAACTCTACCTAGGGCTGATGCCTGCTAGCTGTTGCCAAAATACTTAACATAAAACAGCCCAAGTTTTCCTCTGTGTCTCCTTCCTCTACCCCACCAACAGACAAGAAAAAAAAAAAAAAAAAAAAAGATACATGGTATAGTCACATAAGCTATGTGTCCCTTGGATGCCAGGCTTAACATGGAAAAGTTTACACAGAGGCAACGTAAGTATTAAATATATAACTAAAGAAACAGCAGTAGCTAATGCAATTCTGTGCTTTCTTTCCTTCTCCGTTATCTATGTACAGAATTTTTACTTGTAGCTACCCCTATTTCTTCCCATTTGTGGTACCCACCAGCACGTCCTTGGTTCTGCTGCTGCTACACTCCTCTAAAGGCATGAGAGCTCCTGACTCACCCGCATGAGGTAAGTGTTCCAGAATAGGCACAAGACTGCAAAGCAGTGCCAAAGCCCATCTACTGAAAAAACTTGCTTTTCTTCAGTGTAATAGAGCTAGCTGTCACCCCAAAACACTTAAGAGCATGTAAGTTCCCAGAAAACTGCAGAGTATTACAAGGCTTCAGATTCAACTTCCCACATGAATGTAGATTCAATCACATGCTACTGTAGCATTACTTACTGTGTTAGATACATTATAACATATGTATCTGCAACATAGGTCAGTTAATTCCACTGCAACAACCCTAACTTTTACTTCTGTAAGATTCTTTACTTTCATGTAACATTATCTTACAGGTTTAGTGTGGGGGGTTTTTTAAGGAAAAAAAAAAACAACCAACAACCCTCCTCAGTCCCCTCAGAAGCCTTTGTTTTACCATAATCAAGACAGACCAAAGTACGAAAATAACGGATAAAAGTTCTACAAAAATAAAAGGCATTAGACCTGTATTCAACATTTTAGAAACTAAACCCCAGCATTTACTTTCACTTTCCATACAGTTCACTACAGCAGATGCAGTTTCTACACCACTACAGATGCATCTGGAGACATTCCAAGGTATACAATCAAACATGTAAAAACCTTGGAGATTACAGTCCATTCGATTCATACTACCAGCAGTGATTATTTCTCAAATTTCCAAATCTGATTTTTATCTGCAGCATTACAAGTTCTCATTTGCACATCGGCACGCCCCTCAGTTGTACGATAAGCAGTAAGGCACTTTCCCGAATGAGGATGGTAAATAGTCCCATCTTCTTTGAAATGCCATATAATAATTTCTGGGGTAGGAGATCCATCTTTTGGGCAGCTCCTCATACCTATGAAGTCTTCATGCTCAGGGACTTCAGCACATAGCTCAGTTACAGAGTTAAATCTAATCTCCTTATTTGATGTGTATTCAAAAAATTGATTGCCTCCCTGACCATGACATCCAAAGAGAGAAAGGTGAGCCCCAGTAGGATGATGTTCTGGTAGGACATAGTCGAGGCATTCTGAAGCTATTCCTGCACTGCGGATAGCACCATGCCAGCCAGGACGATCTTCTGGTACATGCAACTCAGCAAATATGTTTTTTAAATACCAGTTAAAACTCTTGCATTTCAAACGTTCTCTTAATATCTTTCTCTCAGAAATATCTCCATAGTTTTCTTTTCTTGCTGAAGGATTTCTGTTGTAAAAGTGCTCTTTGTACTCATCCATCCACACCTCAGCAGCACGTGCTGTGTTCTGAAGGAAATTTGGTCTAGCGTAGGGCGCGCGCTTTGGAAACACATGGCCAACATGGGAGCACGGATGAATTTCCAACATGCCTCCACACTGCCAGACCCTAAACGATAATTCTAAGTTCTCCCCTCCCCAGACATCCATTCCTGTATCGTAGGTACCCAGGTACTCAAAATACTTCTTGCTGACAGCAAACAAGCCACCAGCCATAGTTGGGGATCTGATTGGGTCAGTTTCAGATTTCCGCCTGAGCCGCTCATGTTTAGGCACCGAGTGCCACTGGAATGTCAGCCGCCAGTCAAACCCCCCAATCATGGGCTCTGCCGTTTGCATGTAGTATTCAAACGTTTTCCAGTCAATGGTGTCAATGACAGGGCAAACAATAACAGTCTCATTCTCAGCGATCCTCTCGAGCAGTGGCTCCAGCCAGCCGGAGACACATTCACAGTGACAGTCTAGAAACGTGAGAACATCACCAGTAGCAAAGGTAGCGCCAATTAAGCGTGCACGAACCAATCCTTCTCGTTTGTTGGTTCTTATCAAACGGACTCTGTTCAGACTGCTTATGTATTTTTCGAGGTCACTCTTCAAATACACTTTATCGCTCAAGTCATCCACCAGTATAATTTCTTTTAGAAGCACCGAAGGTGATGTTTCAAGAACACTGTGTATCGTCCGCAGCAACGTTGACCAGGCTTCATTGTAAAAAGCGATTATAACAGACGTCGTGGGCAGCCTCCTGTAGTCGTAAGATTTGGTTTTACAGCCACTCAGTCGATTATCTTCAATGTGCCGGTGGAGAGAGATTTTATCGCTCACGTAAATATTAATTGCATACTTCTCGATCAGCTCTTCTTCCTGTTTCTTCTCCTCGGGAGTCAGCTGCAGGCGAGAGGGCTTACCCCATTCTCCTGGGGCGTAAGGATCAGGCGGGGATTTGTCATACACGGGACGAGCCAAATCCACAGCTTCTCCTGCTCTGTCAGAAAAGCGCCTCTCCCATTTCCCTTTGGTGATGCTCTCCCCGGCGAGGGAGGCACCGAAGGAAGAAACCGACAGCTCGAGCGCAAAGTAAGCGATCATCAAGAAGCCGAGAAACACGCAGCTTTTGCGGACCCACGTCCATCTTCTCGCCAGACGGATCCTCATCGCGGGCGGTTACAAGCAGCTCCTAGCAGAGAGGAGCTCCGTCAACCACCGCCGGGCTCCCCCCCCCCCTCCTCTTTCTCCCCCCGCCCCAGGACGGAGGGGGCTTGCGGGGTCTTCCAGCTTCGGGCTCGGGTCGCCGGCCGAGAGCTGGCAGCCGGTCCCCCCGTCAGGGCCCGGAGGTTTCCCGGGGGACGGCGGGGCTTGGCAAGGGGGAGTGGGGAGGGGGGGGAGGAAAGCGGTGAAGGCGCGGAGCAGCCCCCCCACCCCCGGCGCTCTCCTCACTTACTTCTTCCTCCTCCTCCTCCTCCTCCTCCTCGCCGCGGGACAAACCCCTCCTCCTCCCGCCTCCTGGTTTGCTCAAAAAGTTGTCGCTTAAGGAAGGGGCAGAGACTCCTCGGCCCGCCCGCCCGCCCCGCCTCCGCAACCGGCCCGGCGGTTCTCCGCCGGCTGCCGGGGAGGGAAGGAGCGAAGGAAGGAGGGAGGGAGGGAGGGAAGGGAGGAGGGAGAGAAGGAAGGAGAGAGGGAGGGAAGGAAGGGAGGAGAGAGAGAAGGAAGGAGAGAGGGAGGGAAGGAAGGGAGGAGAGAGAGAAGGAAGGAGAGAGGGAGGGAAGGAAGGGAGGAAGAAGGAGGGAAGGAGCGGCCGGGCCCCCCCGCACTCACCCAGCCCCGCGGCCTCCGCGTTGAAGGCGACGCCGGTCACCGCCGCTCTGTGGCCTCGGAAAGGCCGGATCAAGACGGGGTCCTCCTGGGGAGAAGGTGCGCACCGTCAGGCTCCGGGGACGGGGTGAGGGCCGGCGGTCCTCCCCTCACCCCCGGAGCCGTGAAGGGCCTCACAGGGCCGGGCCGGGCCCTTACCAGCGCGGAGGCCATGGAGCCGGGCCGGAGCGGCGGCCCCTCAAACCCCCCGCGCTCCAAGGCGCGTCCAACCGAACCCCGAACCTCAGCCGCGGCGCCAACCCCGATGGTTATCGACCCGCCCACGAAGGCCGGCCGGCCAATCCGCCAAGGGGCGGGGCGGGGCGGCAGAGGCGCCTATCTATCGGTGGTGTAGGTGCTCGACTCCTTCTTAAAGGCGTAGAGCCGCGGCGCCCGGTTACCTCAGAGGCGGGCGGGAATTCAACGGACCGGACCGGACCGGCGAGGCCCGGAGCCGCCATCCCGGCCGGACCCGGGTAATTAAAGTCTCTCGTCTCGGTCGGGACCCCGCGGCTTGCTGCTGGGAGAGGTTGAGCGGCCGCCGAGGGAGCGCGGAGCGGTGGGTGCCGGAGCAGGAGGCGGGAAACTGGACCTGAGGGTTATTATTTAAAATAAACAACGACGACGAAGCCTGTCGAGGTTTCCCGGTCAGCGCTTGTGCTTGTGTCATACGGAATCGTCTTTAAACAGGCCTCGAGTGCTCTAAAAACGCCCAGCTACCTTCTTAAAATAAAATACGCCCCCCCCCAACCCAACACCACAGAAGCGTTGGCGTTAGCGCTGCCGATGTCGGTGCAGCTTCGTGGTAAGGGAACCAGCCTCGCCGAGAAAACACGGCTCCCGCCGCTGTGCGGGTAAAACGAGAGCTGACCTCGAGTAGCAAAAGGGAGGGATGCGATAGCAACGCTGGCATTCGATATGGAAGTGTTCCTGAAGAAGGAGCTTACGCTGCAATTACCTTCTTTTTTTTAAAAAAAAAAAATCCGGTCTGCATTTTACAGAGTTTCATCGGACATTAAATTCTTACATCTACAGAATCGGGTCAGTAATTAGGCCAACATGTAAGATTCGTCAGGTATAGGACAGTTCCAAATCAATTGCGTTTAACCGTGAAACAGACATTTAAAGTAATAACTTTAAAAGTGCTGAAAAAAGCAGGATTATCACAAGTAGGTAGGAAGGTTTCCGTGAAAAATCTGCTAGCCACTCCTTGCATCGATGTTATGCAGGCTGATAATTTGCCTTCACAGCTTCAGAACATAAAAAATTCCCCGCTGCGGTTCAGGAGAGCTCAAGGGTCTCACTCAGTACCACTGCTTACAGGTTCTGGAGATGATTGCCTTTAGTCATTAGCAAATTACTGGGATTCCAGCGGCACTGGTACTGTTTCACATCAGCAGTGATTCAGATAAGGAAGGCTCCAAGGCTGTCAGGGAGTGACTTAAGATTCAGATACGGGATGCTCCAAGATTGTCAGGAGAGGACTGGGATATGTTTCACGGTTGTTATGAAAGTACTAGTTATCTCTACTTTTGTTTTTTGTTTTCGCCAGGCAACAGGAGTCCTTGAGACAGTCCGCATGGCTTCCTGTCTTAGCCCTGTGAGAGTTCCTGGTACGGTCAAGGGACACTTAACCGCCCGACTCATTACACTTATGCTAAGGCCTGGTGAGACTTCCCGAGTTCGTAGATCAGCCCAGAGAGGGGAAAGAAATGGACCACCACTCCCAGTCTTACTGAATCTTTTTCCTTTTGCCTTCTTCACTGCTGCTACACTTCCAGCAGCTCAGCATCCTTTACTCATTTTGAGGTGCTAGCAATAAACTGGAATCTGTACCAGCCCACAAAATTCCTGAATTATAAAGTGCCATGTGATAGGCATAAAGCAAAGGAAGGACTGCGATTACTGAGAGAAAGAGGGCGGCATCCCTCTTTCTACAAATTGCTGGAAGAGTGTTTCTCAAATTGTAGGGCTTGTGAAGTTAGTCTGTTCCTTGCAGCTTCTCCTCACCTGAGAGTGTTTTGAAGACTCCCAAGTGCTTGTAGGAAGCAAAGTATTCCCTTGCTGCAGACATATAATTAGCTATGATGACTGTAGTTATAAAGCTGGCAGGTAATAGTTTTTACGCTGATTATTTTTTCTCATTAGCATGCATAGATTTTATTTTTAGAACGATTTTAAGATTATTGTAATTCCTAATAATTTCATACAATTATGAGTTGGCATTGTCTTTTTAAGGTTGAGAATAACTGTTCAGCGATACACAAGTGCAATCTACTGTATTAAGTTGTTGTGCCCTGTGATGACAATGATAAATGGTGCATCAGAAAATATCTTCCAAGCGTAGGCTGTTGTTTCAGCAGCTGTGAAGTTTATTTCTCAGGCGCTGAGTTAAGGTAGTATATGTCCAAACAGAAATCGTGTATATGGAGGAACACTTTAAGATTGTAACTCAAGGTTCGTGCAGGATGCATGGTCACTGTAGGAAAGGGCCTAGTAAAAGTACGTGTAGAATTCAAGGACACATAGACAAACGTCGTACCCTTTGTGCCTGTGTGTTGCAATGACCACATAAATTACACTGATCACAGATGATTTCGTAACAGAGGTAATACAATGCATGTGCACAAGGGGCAAATGTAATATACTAGCCCACCTAAAATTCTGTCACGTCTGAGATGAGGACTTTTAACTTACTGTTAATCCTGCCTTAAAATAAAACTGAGAACCCCAACTTTAATTACGTGGGATCATATTGGGAGCAACTGTGTTAGCAGCAGAGCTGTCCAGACCCCCGGAGAGGCCTTTGGCCCTCAGGCTGTTGGCAGACAGGGAACACAAGCAGGCAGTAGTGCGCCGTGGGTGCTAGAGGGGAGTGTGAGCTATGCTTTGCCAGCGTGGTGTCGGTTATTCATCCACCTACATGCAGGAGAAGAATGTAGTCTCAGGGCACAAAGATTTAATTATAGGCTGTCTTGCAGTTGTAGAACCATTATACCTTATGCCCCCGGCATCTTTGCAACCTCTCATCCTACCTTTTTTTCTCCTACATCAAAATGGTTATGAAAATAAATATTAACACTGTAAAGTAACTTGTGAAGTACTGGAGTTTTTTTGTTTTGTTGAAATTTTCTTTTCAAAATCCCATTAAAGTCTGTTTGCCAACAGCAGCAAGAAAATGGAAAAGAAAAGGATATCGAGTAGGTACATGTAGATTTGAAATGCAAGGATGATTTGGAATATATAGGATGTTACTTTTAGTCTAAGAAACATAACATATAGTCTAAAAAACATCTTGGGGTCCTGAGGGAATTGGCAGGTGTAGTTGCTAAGCCATTCTCCATCTTATTTGAAAAGTCACGGCAGTCAGGCGAAGTCCCCAGTGACTGGAGAAAAGGGAGTATCACACCCAGACCATGGGAACATCACACCCAGACCCTGGGAACTACTGACCAATCAGCCTTACCTCTGTGCCTGGTAAGATCATGGAGCAGATCCTCCTGGAAGTTATGTCAAAGCATATGGAAGGTGAGGAGTTGACTAGAGACAGCCAACATGGCTTCACCAAGGGCAAATCATACCTGATTAATCTAATGGCCTTCTATGATGGAGTGACTGCATCAGTCGACAAAGGAAGAGTAACTGGTGTCATCTACCTGAACTTCTTTAAATCCTTTAATACAGTCCCCCACAACATTCTTGCCTCTAAATGGGAGCGGTATGGATTTGATGTATGGACTATTAGACGGATAAGGAATTGGCTGGATGGCTGGATCCAAACAGTTGTAGTCAATGGATCAGTGTCCAAATGGAAATGAGTAACAAGTGGTGTCCCTCAAGGGTCTGTTTTGGGACCAACACTATTTAATATCTTCGTTAATGACATAGACGGTGACATTGGGTGCACCTTCAGCACGTTTGTGGATGACACCAAGCTGAGTGGTGCAACTGATACGGTAGAGGGAAGAGATGCTATCCAGGGGACCTTGACAGGCTTGAGGAGTGGGCCCATGCAAACCTCACGAGGTTCAACAAGGCCAAGTGCAAGGTCCTGCGTGGGGCTTGGGGCAACCCCCAGTACCCATATAGACTGGGGGATGAATGAATTGGGAGCAGCCCTGTGGAGAGGGACTTGGGAATACTGGTGGATGAAAAGCTGGACACGAGCCGGCAACGTGTGTGCTCACAGTCCAGAAAGCCAACCGTATCCTGGGCTGCATCAAAAGGAGGGTGACCAGCAGGTCGAGAGAGGGGATTCTGCCCCTCTGCTCCGCTCCGATGAGACCCCCCGTGCAGTACTGCGGCCACATCTGGGGTCCTCAGCACGGGAAAGACATGGACCTGTTGGAGCAGGTCCAGAGGGGGGCCGCAGAAATGATGAGAGGGATGTTGTAGCTGATAGATATTTGAGATTTTTCCCTTGTTCAGTGTATAGGTTGTGTTTGTACTGAAGAACAAATAAGAAAACCTAAAGTGCCTGAAGGGAAACATGTGTAAAGGAAAACTGCATAATTTAAAACCAGCACTTTAAACCAAATAACCATCTAGATTAGAAGCCGAGAGTGACAATTACTCTGCCAAAGAACTTCTCTCAAAGTCATTAGAATTTGTATAAAAGGGGGCACGTTATCCAAAGGGGTTTTTCCGTTTGTTCCTTTTAATTAGATGCTTTTGTATAAAAGATACATATCTTTCTAATGACTACAGTGATTAAATTCCTTAATGTTTCTCCCTAAGTACCCAAACAGCACAGTAAAAATACTGACATAGTAATATGCAGCTGAAGCAGGCACTGAGCTGCATGTAAACCTCTCTTAGTGTTACCTTCAATGTCAGATTATAACTCATACTCTCTATAATGTATGTATGTGCATTACTTGAATCTGAGAATGTCTGCAGCCACTGACTGTGTTCTGATAACGGGGCTGGTTTGACTATGGAATTTTGTGGGATAATCCTATTATGGTGTTTTATAGCAGTGGCATCACTACCTGCCTGGATACCCACATGCAATTCCATATCTAAAGAACATCTTTCTCTTTCTTCTTTTTTTTTTTTTCTGTTAATGCTCTAATGGAGCTCTGTGTTGCCAGGAACATGGCTATGTTGGTAAATACATTTTTATTTCAATGTGCTTGCATCTAGCTTTTCTAAAAATAAGTAAAGCAGTTCTTTTCTAAACAGATATGTGGTATGATGGCTCTTTGCCATTGCATACAATAGCTGAGAAACTGTCAAGTTGCAAAATTCAATTTGTTGGAATCAAGTTAGTTTAGCAAATTGTTTGGTAATGTGGATTTAAAATCAAGAACTATTCATGTGTCTTACCGGGTTCATGAGCATTAGAACAAGTTTGGAAGAATTTAGTACAATGTAGCAAAGGTTAGAACAAATTCATTAATGCTTCAGCAGATGCCACGTAGAGTGGTGTTTATAGAATATCTTCCATTTAGTACTGCTTAACAACAGCATCATCTAGTATAATGCGGATATTAACTGCAAAAGTCAGTTGATGAAAACTGGTGAACAGTGAACTGAACTGGAGGTACCCAGCTTGGCGAAGTATCTTTTTAGGTATGTATCACAAGGCAACACCTCACCTAAAGAATCTGGTAAGGAGCGTGATCTAGGGAATGGAATAAACAGGACCAAGAGAAATTAAAATAAGAAATTTAACTAGAAAGATGAGGTCTTGATAGCAGAGCTCACTTAATTCTAGACAAAAAAGTAGCTTTTACTGAAGTCCAAAGTCTGTGAAACCAAATTCTGGCTTAGGTGGCAAATTTATGAATAAAAGGTTGCAGTAAATCTATTTGCTGGGTGTTAACGAGGAACTTGGTATTTGCACAGAGCAGAATTCATATTAGTAGGTATTTTATAAGTTCATGTGGTTTGTTTTAAACCAGACTACATTAAAACTGTATGGGTGAGGTTTTCAACCATTAAACTGAAGATACGGAGAATATAAGGCATGATAAAACCTTAATACATCATGCTTGACTCAACTTTTCAAAAGGAAAACTGCTATATACATTAGCTTTAAACAGAAAATGTAGAGAAGCACCTGTTTTTACCACCTCCAATTACAACTGATCAGGTTATTTCAGGAATCCAATAAGCTGCTAGAAACACTCAGAAAAATACACAGGTTCTCCTTTGTACATAGATAGACAAACAGGGTATGAGACAGAAACATGAACTGAAGGCTGTGTAATAATCAAGAGTGTATCAGTGAGACTGGGTAGTTGATGATACACCAGTGAAGACCAAAGACAAGAAAGTATTTTTTCACGTACTTGAAGGAACAAAGCAGAAAGGGATGCATAGATGTTACTATGAGGCTTTGGGGAACTAGTGGGATTGAATGAAACATTACGAGAAGTGCATATTATAGCAAAAATAATCAGATACGTTAATACGGTGCTTTTTATTCAGAGATTGTTAAGTATTTTTCTAGTTCTATTAGTTGTTCTACAGGTAAGAAGTTGCTTGCTTTCACATTTCTGTAGAAGCATACACAGTGGTGAAGGCTATTGGAAGACTGCTCTTGAAAACGTGTGCTCCAAATAGACTGATTTTATGGGGGATTATAGCAAAATCAGAAACAGAATTAATGTCTGACTCCCAATTCTGATTTCAGGGCTCCAGGAAATTACTAGTGTGCCTCCAGGGAATACTTACCCCTCAAAATTATGTAGAAATAAAAGAGAGTTGGTTTTTAAGTAAGGCCACTTGCTAAAATTACCTCTAAATGAGCATAACAGAGTCCCAGTTGGCTAATGACATTTTCTGTTCATTACTCCTGATATTTCAGATTTGACCAATGTTTTTTGTGATGTCTTGCTCAGATCCCATTTCTTATTGTACTTTATGTTAAGTGTAAGACAGAAGTAGTGACTTCTGTCATCCTGGCTAGTTAAATTGATACCAGTAGTATTGTATTTGAGCACATCTGTAGCTTTTGTTTTCCACTAGCTATTTGTTGGGGATTTTTTGGGTGGTATCCGAGTCATACAGAAGAACTAGCGAGTGACTGTTTCTGTGTTTCTTGCATTGCCTTGGGTATGGCAGTTTATAGCAAGAAGTATATAGGTATGTAGGCAGTACCTGGATTCACAGTGTGGTTTAGGCCAGAGTCAGAACTCAAGGGTTTTTTAAAATAGGTCTTGCTTACGTTGATAAATTCTAAATTTGGTTTAAGTGTCTCCCAGCTCAGGCTGAAGTTCAATGGCCAGTCCAGCATCAGCAAGGTGTCTCAAGGTTTGTACATTGACAGCGTCTAAATATGCTAGTTTAAGACTAGCTCATTTCAAGTGCTTTTAAAATAAAGTTACTGTGTTAATTTTGAGTTTTCTTGCATCCCTGTACCATATGTATACTTAATTGTAGTACCAAACCAGACATAAATAAGTCTAGTGGTTAGCAGCTGCCAAAAGGGCCATCATCGCTCCTTCTTTTCATGTCGGCATTAGTGATCATCTGCCCTAAGAGTGAAGTGGTTCAGAAAGCTAAGCCAACACGAATAGTAGTGTGGTGGTTGCTTATTTATTGTTGGTTTAGTGTTCGGCCAGTTTAGCGCGTTGAATTGGTTCTTCTCAGGATCAGACCAATGGTAACTGGCACACCGTAAGTGCCTGGAGCTTGCTGCCGAGCGCAGGACTGCTCCTTTTGACAACACTCAGCCAATACGTTATCTTAGAGAAGTTATCAAACTACACCCTTAGACAATACATTTTCCTAGTTTCATCAGCCTACAGCTGCTACCTCATGCTCAACCAGTAACAACCACCATCTGGATTCCTGTGCTAATTTATTTTTCCTGCTGCTGATGGGAGGGGAAAATGGAAGTTACCTTACTTTCTGTCTTTCGTGTGCTTGCTTGTCTGCACTTACCCAGGGAGGACTAGGGGGAAACACACATAAACATATTAAATATGAGTGAACAGTGAAGGTACAACACAAAAACTAAAGCAAGTGCTTGAAACCAATGACCAGAACTGCCAGGTACAAAGTCTGAGAAATGATAACAAATGTTATTACAGAAACAAGTCAGGAAAAACAATATGCCACTATTATTGGAAAACAAGGAACCTAATGGTGCCTGAACACCTGCAGCTACAAGCAGAGGAAGGGAGTATGAAGCTGTAAAAAAGGTCAGTGGGCCCCACTGATCTTCTGGGTCCTCCACTATGACTTCCAGTTCAACGAGTCTACGTGTAGTGGCAAAGGAGGTGGAACGTGGTATCCAGAGAGGTAAAGAAGGCAGCAGAACGGTGTGCTCAGTGGAACAGGGACGGTCTTCGACTGTACAGCTTGGCGCACGTGCCAAGTTTTATCTGTGGCATTAGCTGCTTCTGCTAAATGCTTGCTGAAGGCCAGGGTCTGACCCACCAGAGCCTTCGGGCGCCTAGCACACAGCTGTGCTACGTGCATGGGTTTAGCAATGTCATAACGCTTGTGTCCCAGCTCCGCACCACCCACGCTTACTATGCCTCCTCTAAAAAGCATCCTTGACTCCGTACACTCATGACCAGAGATGAACTGGGGCACTGAATTAGAAACGTCACTGTTCTCTCCTCTCCTGCCCCTTTGTGAAATGTATCTAAAGACCGAACCACCACTTTATTTTACCGGAGCTGAACTATATTTTGTTACTACACTTAAAAGAACAAGGAGATCTTAATTCCACTCTTCCCTTAGGTTAGTTTCCAGAGGGACAGGAGTAAGGCAAGGTGTTTCTGCCCAGGAGAGGCACCTCTTTCAGGTTCGGGATTGTTACAGGGAAGACTGGGTCACATGAGAGACACAAAACCTTACAGATTATTTTTCTGCCACTTCATAATACCTCTGGCACTTCTGCCACCCCTAAATGCTGATTGATCTGCATTCATTATTGCTATACCAGAGCAGGGTAGGGCCTTTGTCGGGTGAAGGAAAGCCTGCATCTGTACATTATTTTTTATTTTTGCTATTGCAGCACTGGCTGCTCAGGCAGGAAGAGCTTTCCAGCACAACAGTCGGCAAACCCACAACATGACAGAGTACCACAGATGCTTCCTGCTCCTACCATTTAGATTTTCTTTTGAATATTACTGGTGTGGCTGGTGCACACAGAAAGATGAAGGGGGTACCAGTAGTTTCAGACTCTCAGAAGTTTTATTATTAAATACACTGCTCTGTTTGCGTGCCTGCATCAAGTATAAGAGCTGCCACCATACACGAGACAGCTAGACACTGCTCTGAGTCAAAGAGTAAGTGGCAGAGTTACACCTTGGCAAATGCTGCTTATGAAATGATAAAAATCTAACCAATGGCCCTAGTCCACTGATGAGGCGTGAAAGTACAGTGGGTCATTTTGGGGGTAAAAAGTCCGAACCGCAAATACCTTCCCCACCCCACCCCTTCTGGTTTTTAAACTCCCTTTCCTCTCCTACAAGAAGGCTGCATTACATGCCTAGCTGGACGTATGTCAGCTTGCTTTAAAGCTTCTTGCAGGGGCTCTAATGCTGTGAAATTTTATGCTGATCTCAGCATAGTGACTGGGTTTGTTTCAGAGAGGGGTCACTTCTGAACGGCTGAACAACCCACGTACTGTACAGCGGAGAAAGGCAGAAGGTGGCATCTGCTTATTATCACAAAATGGAGCAGAGAAAAACGCCCCTAATTTTCTTGTTAAAACAAGTTTGCGAGAATACTGCTCAGGCTCCCCGTAGCGTTCTGTTGTATCACAGTACGTGACTTGTTGTTATCATTTTGCACGCTTCTAATCACAAAGCTGCTGCATATGGACATGCTATACCCAGAATCTCCATCCCGATCCAGTCGGGGTCCCGCAGGGTGTTTCGCAGCGGCAGTTAACGTACAGGTTCCGTGGAGCCTGGTCCCAGCTGCGCGGAGGATCATTCGGGCCTCATAGCGGACAAAATACGCAGCACACCGGTACCACTGCAATCCGTGAGCACTGCAGAAAAGAAAACAGAAGTCAAAGCCCCTTCTTTTTCCAAGTTGGAAGGGATACGTGGGCGCCACAGCTTTTGCAGATGCAGTAGCAGCAATCTCGCGGGAAGCGTGCTCCGATGGCTTCTGCCCGTTCAGAACTGAGCCCGGCAGTTTTCCTTCAGCACGCCGCGAGGCTGCAACCTAACAAGTATTTTCACACCACACGTTCTCTCCGATGGAGACAAAATATTCAATCCGTGCTAAAACGATCACAAGGCAACCTGTTAGAGGTGATAGCACCTAACTTGCTCTGTGCGCTGCTTGCATTTGTTTGCACTAATTCTTACTTAGAAATTGTTTGCTGGCTACTTTCATTCTCGTTTAAGAGAATTCATCCTTAACCAGACTTTTGTTTTAAAGAACGCAGCCTGCCATTAGTATAAACAGCTTGTTCTAGCACCCGTGGAACAGGCAGGGCGTGCTTTGAATTTCCCATTTGTTGTCAGAAAAGGGCCCTACATGCTTGCTACAAGACCTGCCTTCAAAATCACTCCTGCTGCAAGGAAGTTTTCCTGCCATAGTATTGAATACGATCGTGAAACTTATGTCTTCACCAAAAGCATACGAACACTTGCAGACAGGCATATTTTACTGTGACACACCCCTTAATTAGGTTAGCAACATTTAATTTTGGTATTTTAAACCAAAAGCACTGGATGAAGTTTCTTACATCCGTTTACTTAGAACATTTGATATTCTAGTCTTGTTACGCTCCCTCCAACCTATCATGATTTTCACATATGATTTATGTGAAATCATACAATGATCCATAGCGGTTGTCAAATTTCGGTATTCAGATTCACAGCACAGATCAGAGTAGGTTCTCCTCCAAAGTAAAACAAGAAGATGACTGAAATGCTCAAGAAAAAGTATGAACTGATAGAGGGCATGATATGTAGGACCCTGACATTAGTGCCTTGAGCTAGAGGAGCCTGCTTTAAGACACACGCTTTTCAACTTGTACATTCATTTTTTTTGCCCTTCTCACTCCTACGCTGTTATCCTGCTTCGCTTCCCTTGCCGCTTCCAGCAACCTCCTCGCTGCTCAATGCTTTTCCTTCCACTTCCGCTTCACTTCCTTCATCCACCGTATTTTAGCTGGTGCTTCCTCCCCCTCCAGTTACCGGGGCACGAGGAGCCACAGAGGGGAGCGCCTTTCTGCTCCGGTTTTGCTGTCCAGAGACCCGCCCGTGCAGCCAACAGCATCCAACAAGCATCAGCTCGCAGCAGCGGTTTACCCAGAAGCGATTCCGGTGCGGTTCACCACGCTGCGGCAGAATTGTTGAAATGTTGAAACGGCACAAGTGAGGGGATGCTGGAGGAAGAGAGGAGCGGAGCAGAGCAGGTAACCTGGGCCAGCATCACCGACTACGATCCTGCTGCTGTGTGACAGGTTCAGTTGCAGCCCAGTTTGCTCAGAACAGGTACAATTTTCAGGGAATGTTGCTGAACGACAGGCGAGGCTGGTTATATAGGTATTTAGGTTGCAACTTGTCCATGCTTTCCACTGGGAGAGCAAAAGGGAGCCCCAGCACCAGGAGATCCTCCTTGACAAGTGTCAAAGCTTGTTCAAAAGCTTGGAGATGTTAGAGTATCAGCAGCAACAAGCGTTAACAGAAAAATGACACTTTCCCCTCAAACTCCACTCTTTGAAATGGCTAAGCCCTTTTATTTCATAACATTACTCTTCCTCCCCCCCACCCCAAGCAAAGCTCTTGTATAATTTTATTAAGGTGGTCAGCGGTTAAATGTATTTCTCCATGAAGTTTCCTCAAAGGCCTGATTTCTAAGTTACGGTACAACCATCAAGCTTTGCAAGACTGAAATAAGGCAAGAAATCCACAGGAGCCCTTGCCTCGTATTTGGCAATCTCTCAAACGCAGGCAGTTTGGAAATAACTATCTGCAGCTTAACTGTTGAACTTGGATGGTTCTAAGTGCAATGTCTCAAACTGGGTTTCTGACAGCACGCAGGAGCACGTTTCAGCATTTCAGTCTTTTTGACAATGATTGTCAGAGATCAAGCATGACTTCGGAAAACGAACCCTGAGGGGTCTATGGGTTGTGGTGATTGCCTTCGGGGTCAGTAATGAGGAACGCTGATGTAAAGTAGTATTCTCAAGTGGTATTTATCAGCTCGCGCTCCTCATCCGATGATCAAAAAGCCTGCAGCACTTCTTCATTCAAAACGCTGATGGTGGTGATTGGTGTCAAGCTGACACACGATCATTTCGTTGATATTCAGACTTGGACTGCTTGTGGCCCTTGTGAAAAAGAACGAAGTCAGTGAGTTTTAAAGCTGTAATAATTGTATTCAAGTATTGACACGCCTGCAGAACGGCTGGGGACCCCTGCTATCCCAAGCTCTTTAAAAACGGCAATTCAGAATACTTTTAACCTCCTGCTGTCAAGTTTAGTTCGTCTTTTATTGAAACATTAATACCTTTGAAATGAAACATGCTGCGATATACTGGCCCTACAGAAGAAAATTCAAATGATTTCTGCACCTTTAAGGTGGAGAGCCAGAATGCAGCATATTAAGATTTAGTGGTGTAGGCAATCCCCCACATTTTTTAAACATACGTATTTTAAATGTTTTTGTTTCAAAAGCAATGTGTTATTTATAACAAAAAAGGCTATGACAACTGTTTTGCAGAAACCCAGCTATTTTTTCAATAGTTAGAATGTCAAATTTCTATTTGAATCATCACACACTACATTAACATTTGGTCAGCCAGCTAGTTTTACTGTGCAGCTTATATGCAGAATATTTGATAGAACCTTTTTCCTATTACGTTCTTTTTCAGACCAGAATGGCAGTTTTGTAATGTCAGGCTTCCTACATTAGCATTTAAAGTTTTATGTGCAATTATCTGAGAACCAGTAAAAAGAGACTCCAAGTCTGATAAAACACTAAACTCTCCAAGTGTAACAAAATATTTCTGTAACTCAAGGCAAAAGAGGGAGCTTTTGTATGTAACGGCAGAACCGATATTGCATTTAATTTAATTTCACCGACACTTTGCTCAATTAAATAAAAGCCTGTAACACCACCACTTTATGAACTAAGGTGAGGAGAGAAGTCAGCTTCTCAATTCCATTTAAATTATAGGCTTCCATAATTGAAACCATATTTTTGCAGTGCTCTTTATTCTTGATCAGTTAGAACAATAATATAGATTTTATTAACTTTATACGCCTGCAAAAGAATGTTCTTTTTCAGAAACTGATCTTAAACACATAAACCCAGAAAAAAACCACAGTAGCTTTGAGAAAAAGGAGCCGGTTCTTGCAAGAGAGTCCTAAGTAGAGAGCAGGGCAGTGAAACCACACGCATCTGCAAGTAAGTCAGCTTTTCATTTTCCTTAGAAATAGCTACAATTTCTATTCTTTATACACCTGAAAGATTTGAAAGAGACAAATAGCAGAGTGAGAAATCCTCTCATTCCTTGAGGAGCAGCTGCTCTGCGCAGGTCTGCAGCGTAACTTTCTGGAGATCACATTAAAATCTGTGAGCTTTCCTATGAATTACGGACGGTTACTTTGAAGTGGTTAAGCATGTCTGGCTTGTAGTATAAACCACAAATATTAGAAGGCATAAGCAAAGTTTAACAGAAACCCATTGAAAACAGTTTAAAAATAGGATTACAGGATAGGGGCCTTAGGAAGTCATCTAATGCAAACTCCTGCTCAAAGCAGTAGAACTTCATGAAGTCTCATTCAGATTATTTCATGAAGCATCATTCCTTTAATGCCTGCAAAGACAAAAAGACTGTGAATTTGCCTCACCGAACAGTTATTTTTCTGCTGAAGGGTCTCCCATCTCCATAAAAACCCTGAATAAGCTGTTATTTTGAACATTTGAACACTGATTTAACCCAGTATCTCTCTTCACAGCTCAGAGTATCCTCCCAGCCAGCTGTCTGCAGAACTGCATTGCACTGCGATGGGACACGCTCAGGAAGGGGCAGGGACTAGAAGCCACACAAGTTCTACGCAATTCAGCCCTGAACAGTAACAATTAAGCTCTGTGTTACTTCTCCTGCAGGTTTCTCTCCTAACAGGAGATGAGGAAAGCTCAAGTCCAGTTTAAGCTTCACCAACCAGCTAAGATTCACTGGGAGTTTTAAAAAAAAACCAAAACAAAAACCAAAAAAAACCCCAAACAACCAAGGTATCTGAAGCTTCCTACAAGGAGCTTTTCATTCACAACCAGTAACTTAATTCCTGACCATCTCTGAAATTTAGAAATATCACCGGTGAAGACTTCAAGATTAGATGTTAGCTTAAGTTCAGCTCACCAGAGAACAACTCTAAGAACTATAAAAAACCTGAAGTGTAACATATTTCGCACCAAGCTTCGTTACTAACATTAGCCATAGGAGAAACTTTTAATTCTTTTTATTCCATTTTCAACTGGTAAGAAGTTGATAAGAGAAAGCTGCTAGAAGAAAGAAAAGAAAAATACATGCTTCTGTTTACTAAAAGATGCTTCTGCAGAGGAATAGGAACTGCAAGTCTTTTTTCAATGCACATATGCTATCTCCTTTTTTCTGCACCTAATGGCCCCATCCTTCCAACAAAAGATCAAAGTCACTGGTAACATTTTAGACAACCCAAGTCCTTCTCTTGTAAGAAGCCTTCTGGGATACCTAGCAGGCCAGCAAGCATAGGATATCAACTTGCAGGCAGTAAGTTAAAAGCCTGGAAGTTGTAGCATTTTAGACAAAAAACAAGCAAGGTAGGAGTTCCTTAATCCTTAATTAAGTTCCACTTAAAAATCCTTAATTAAGTTCCACTTAATCATTTTGGGAATACTTTTCTAAATGGTAGCATCTTTCAGTGCTGTTGTCTAGAGCAACTCATAGGAGAGCTCTTTTGATGAGATGAATGGAAAGAACTGGCTTTGAAAAAGACATATTTTTAAGATAGAGGGACAGCTGTTTTCCCCATTAGAAAAACAACAGTAAGAGTTCCATTTCAATGTTTCAAAGCCCAGAAGAACTATCAGCAGAATTACTTAGCTGGTTACTTAGTGCATCAGGATTCCAGGAGGCCCATCATCTCTTTACAGAACATAGCTGAAGCTGATGCTATTTAAGACATTATTTTTTTACTTTCCCAGTCAGTCATCATTGCAAAAGGTTTACTATAGCAGAAGCAGTCCCAGCTTTGCCATCGCAGTACGTGTTACAGCAGGCAAATATCAGCAAGCCCACTGGTCAGGTCAGCTTAAGGTTCCTTTCTGACTTTTGCTCGGGTTTGGTCACTCCAGCGAGCGATTTCTTTATTGAATTCCATCTGGGTGTACATTGTACATAATATCCATGAGGCTAATGGGGAGACCCTATAGAATTACACCTCCTGCTCCAGAATTTCAGGATCACAGAATGGCTGAGGTTGGCAGGGACCTCTGCAGCTCATCTAGTCCCAACCCCGCTCAGGGCTCTGTCTAGTTGGGTTTTGTGTGTCTCCAAGGACGGAGACTCCACAACCTCTCTGGGCAACCTGGGCCAGCGTTTGACCACCAGCACAGGAAAAAAAGTGTTTTCTTGTGTTCAGACAGAATTTCACGTGTTGTAACTTGTGCCCGTTGTCGTGTCAGCGGGCCCCAGTGAGAAGAGTCTGGCTGATCCCTTTGATCCTACCCATCACACATGCCCAGTTGTGGCAAATGAGACCTCTCTACAGCTGAAGAGCTTAATACTTGGGGTTGGGGAAGAGGAGAGACTGTTAACCACGTATTTGCTACCCGTGGCCAAGGGGTCCGTGCAGCGCAGCCTGCGCCTGCCCACGTTAACTGTGGTGTGGATCCATCACTCCTCTCCGTGCAGGAGTCTGCACGTCAGGACCACCACACTTATTCAGGTAAGTGGATGTTTTATTATCTAGCTACCTGACATTGCCTTTGCGTGTCTTTTTCCTATTAAATCCTCATAGGCCTTTCATGCATATTTTCAAAGCCCCGCCCTTAGGGCTTTTTACTAGAAGCGGGTCTTTAAGATATACGTGACAGAAGTCTACTGTAAGGCATAATGCTTTTGAAGTTTCCTGCCCAAGGCTTAAATTGAGAAGTGTTATCCTAATTCTCAGCACCTGTACATCTGCAAGCCTGACCAAAGTCAGGCTGGGTGTGGAGCTGGAACCTTGTCTATAAACCAAGGTGCTTTCATAGAAGCAGGCACAGAGTTTCGAAGGAACATCAAGGCTTCAGCCAGGTTTTTATGAACCACCTGGGAGAGACAGTTGGTCTTAAATGTTCATTCTCTACCGCTCATTCTTAGTTCCTTAGTCTAAACCCTAATTCTTCAAGCCTTCGCACCAATTAAAGTGGAAAGAGCACATGAAGGACTCTTCACTGGAAACACCAAAAACCACATTGCAGAGCGGTTTTCCAGGGTGTTTACCGATAGTGGGCGAGATCTTGAAGTAGAAATCAGAAGAGAAGATCATAAGGCAGAGTAGAAGGATGATAAAAGGAGACAAATCCACAACTCTTACTCTATCTGCCCTTCACTGATTCTCTACAATAGTCCTTGGCAGACTAGAAGGGAAAAGAGGAGAAAGGGAGAAGATACCAGCTTTTAGGTCATATCCATACCGCTGCTAGATTTATTAGAACAGAGCCTAGTTGATTTGGTAAAAGGAAAAAAGCTAGGAATGACTCATCGTTTTGAAAATGGAAATATGACAGGAGTGGTTTTTTTATTTGAAAACACTAGTTTAAGGGAGTGCTTTTTGGATGATGGTCCTCAGTGAATTAGACTGTTACATTGATCAGACTATTAATGACCAATACACGGCTAGTGAGTAAAGACATACCTTCCCATCTTTAAAAAGTAGTGTCGTCAGAAAGCAAATCCTATCGCTTCCTACCCAAATATCAATTCCAACAGCTCCCTGTTTCATGTAGTCTATGTCTGACCCATGACAGGTCCCGTGACAAGGATCTGAATGTTCTAAATTGATAGTTTCGCAGGTTCTCTCCTAAAACACGTAGCACAAAACACTATGCAGTAGCTGCCAGCACAGTATTCAAAATAAGCTCTGTATTTCCCCACAACCATCAGCCAAAGAGAGGCTTACCTTCAGGAGATCTCGAGATTAGCTGAGGTCATAACTGAAGAAGTTTTGTACCTACAACCATCAGAGCAACCAACTTGTGGAGGAGGGAAAATGTCAAGTGCAATCCTGTGTTAGTAAAACTGAAACCATCAAAGATAAACCCTAGACGATACATCCCGTTATTTGTGGAGTGGTTTCGTTGGGTTTTTTTAATTGTCGTACCTTAAAACAGAAGTTTTGGGAGGCTATTCACACAAAGTTTAGAAGCATTTGAGCTGTACTCTCCGATTCTCCACAGGAGACTCTGAAAGCTTTTAAACAGGGAAAGCTGGTATTCACTTTGCGCCTCAGCAATCGTCAGAGAGCAACGCCAAGATTGTGCCTTTGCTAAGGAGGAAGCCAGAGAAAGTTTTCTGTATGGTCGTACTTACAGTCTTCCAGCATACTTCAGCTTCGTGGCCTGTAAGAGAGGCAGCCTAGGAAAGCAGATGAAGATATTCAGAATACTGTTAGACACTGCTAGCTCTGCAGTGAATCAAAGGGATACAGAACGCATACTTGCATTTCAGCGAGCAACTGCTGCTTCGTAGTTGGATTGACACTTGTCACTACACCAGAAGTTCAGATGCCAAGTGACGTTGCAGTATTCCAGAATGTAGGCTTCCCTCAACAAAAAGCTGTTAATTCCCAGAAATCCCCTTACCAGTCATTTTTTCAAGTTCAAATTCCCACTGTCTTCCAGTAGGGGCAAGTCAAGGAATCCTTTTCAGCCTAACAATTTTATAGATTTCTAGAAAACTAGATGTCTGGTGCACACAACAGTAGTAAAGAGTTACAGAGGAATCCACTAAACCTTGAAGATCAGGTACGGCTGAAGCAAGCAAGCAAGCAAGCTTGCTGCCGACCTTCTGCAATGCTAGGCACCCTTACCTATCTTTTAAAGGAATACACCCAGAATACTAACAAGACCCGAAGTGGTCATAAAGTTGTGTGTGGACACAGAACAAAGTCCTCTTCCTGCTCCATACAGGGCAGGAGAAACCCGCTTGCTTCCTTGCAGCAGTTCTTGTTTTAGACATAAGTTACATCAGTCTCTTCTCCTTTTAAATACATCTCCTATTAACGCTCCTGAGTTACTATGAAAGCGTAAGAGCCGTGTCCAATTTGTTTCCCCTACTGAGGAATACTCCCTGCTTTGCCAGATTTGCAGTGTAAGCACATACTCTGGCTTTATGCTTTGTAACTCGACTGGTGCTGCCGCTCTCCAGTGAGCTACCTTTTTCATACCGTCTTCTTTCAGGTGTTTAAGCCCATCCCATAGATTTCTAAGCAAATCCTCATCCTAGACCTCACTTTGAACAAAAAGGACAAGTAGTACCTGTAGGAGGCTTTTGGTTTAGACACCGTGTAAGCCATATCTCCTTGATGGATGCTGCAGTCTCCTGAAGAAGGTGGTTAGGTAGTTCTGTGTACAGTCCAGGGGAGAAGATAAGCAGGAACAGCTCTAAAGGCTCTCGATTCTGGCCCAGAATTTCTCATGACATGGCCTTGAATAAGCAGGCCAGTTCAGTCTGGAGGTAAGTCGGAGCTGGACCCTCCGCGCTGGCTGGGCTCATCCAACAAAGTTAAGGGATTTCAGTGAGGGCTTGGAATCTGTAAGATCAGAAGATGTGCACTGCCTGGGGAAAGGGTGGAGGTGGGAAAAAAGCAGCAGCTCTTTTAGAACCAAGTCTTTGCATCAGAAAAGCAGTAAGGACGTGTAAGACATTCTACTTTAATTTACGCAAGGCTTAACACGATCTGGATTCTCCTAGGGCTCTGCCGAGGCTGACACTACTGGCAGTAGAAACTGAGCTTATCAGGCCTTTGGGATAACTCTGCAATACAGTCAGCCATACACAGGTTATCCTTCCGTGAATATTACAGTTGCTTGCTCATTTGAGAACACATCAGAAAAGTTCCTGTTATTCTAAGAAAGTCTCCGAGAGTGTTAGTTCATATTTTTTGACTGCTTGCACTTGCTACAGACCCCTGCATTTACCTATTGGTTTGGCATTAAGGCATTTGTTTCCATTATTCTCTCCAGACTACTCCGTGATGCAGCATTTTCCTCTTCCTGTTAAGACCAATACAGAAAAAAATGAGTCCTCTCGTGTAACGATTTTCACCCCTCCCTCAAAGCCAAGATTAGGTGTCCTAGCATTTGTCTTATACACAAGTATAGCAGACATCCTACCCAGGATACTGAATGTTAAGCCACTTCCAACAGTCGTCAGTCTAGAACTGCTTTATGTTAAAAGTTACTATTGCTTGATCATAATACCATGTACACCACGACCTCTTGGAAGGGAATGAGCTTAAAGGTGTAGCGAGAGCCATTTTATACAATTGGCGTGCATTTCAGGTTTCAATCAGCACTGCACTGACATTCAAGAACTTCAGTCTCCATACAGACTGAGATGAACAGCACTTTTATTTATTTCAGTTACAAGAAGAAAGACAAGTAAACCTTACAACCAGAAAGGCAATGAAGGCCTCATGAGCTTACTGATAACCATTTCATAATCTAGGCAACATGTTATGATTTCTTGAGATCACAAAGAAAGCATACCCCCCTCTTAAACAACTTTTCCTTATTTCTGTAAGGAAATTTCCTGTAAGAACAGCACACCGATGTTAACAGAATCAAGAGGGTCCACTGATGTACAAAGTCTACATTCGCCCTCCCACCCCTCCTCAAAAGGCTTAAGTGTAGACTTTATTCCAAAAAAAGGTAACACGCAGTCATGATCACAGTTAGAAGAGAGGGGAAAAAAATTAAAATCTGTTTTCAAAGGAAATCAAATTATGGTGCATTAATGAAGATACTTTCTTACGTGGCAGTGTACTTCATGGGTAAAGAAACTCTCCTCCTTTTAAGCCAATGTTTATCTGACTTTTGTAGTAGGGAGAAACCAGCTTATATAAAAACTGATCCCCCCCTACCAAGCACTCTAGGTAAGAACTATCACATAAGGGAAGTGCTAGAAACACGTGGGAGAAATTACTATACAAAGTGTCAAGTGCAAACCCCCCTTGCCTAGAATTTGGTGTATTTACTTCGGTACAATAGAAAAGACTGAATTCAGGAGTGGTTGACAGTGGGATACAGTGCTACAGGTTGAACATTAGCTGCTAAAGGACAAACCCAAGCATGCACATATCCCGCAAGGCAAAGATACGCTTGAGCTTCCTGACCGGCTCATTTCTGCAGTTTCCTCTAGTATTATCTCCTCCCTCATTACCAACTTAATTCTTGCACTCCTTTGAAGGGACCCCTTTAAAAATCTCCAAAATTCTGGATTATTCGGCAAAAAAATTCACTTGCTATTTTAACGAACACAGAGCTGGAAAAAGAAAGGGAAAAAAAAAAAAAAGAGTTCACAACTCATCTCTTCGGTTGCTCTTCTAAGCAGTATTGGACCTAGAAAACATGAGGATCAAGTACTGTTCCGTCATCCTTCACTGTTTAAACAATGCAGTTGAGGCAGGCCGTAACTTCTTCAGTCAATCGCTAGCAGGTCAGTTTTGGTACATAAGATATTAAATCAACTGAAAAATGTATTTTCACCCGTGCTGTATGTCAGTTCTCGGTTTCCCCTCACTTAAGTGGTCAGGGATACATTTATTACGCAGTACTCACAGTAAGTCTTGGAATTTCAGGCAGACCTATTCATTCCCAAGGAGTATCCTTTTGGCTCAGTGCAGACTTTTGAATACCTTAGCTTACATTCATTCTGGAGGCAGCCACCATGATTCCATTTACCCAAAGTACTAGTTTTAATGGGGCTGTTACCATCTTGAAATTGCGGTTTGACATTAACCAGTAATACAAGAGAGTACTTTTCAGTGTTTCCAGTGAAGGAGCTGAGAAAAAAAATCTGTAAGAAACCATTGCTGCAATTTTATTTTAACAAAAGGGCAGATTTATTCATGTTTACAAACAAGTTTCAAAAACAAAAAGGAGAACATGTATGCTACCCACTAACAACCTTTCAAAATGCCAACAGCCCTCATGCTGCATGAAGGATTCTATAGATTAGAAAAAAGAAAAAAAAAAAAAAAAAAAATCACAGTTCCACTCACAGTTCACCAAGACAGCACTAAACTAACATGTTCAGACAAAAACAAAGGACTAAGATTCTGATGTATTTTGATTTAATCCATTTTGCCCGAGATAACAGAAATATTTCAAGCAAGTTCCATCACATATTGATGTCCTGCATTAAACAATCCTACTAAGTTCTGAACAAAAGTTATTCAGTAAGTTTCTCAAAATTTTTAAAAATTAAACAGTTGTTTCAAAACCATTAAGTAGTAAATGTATTTAAGAAACTAATTAGGACAGAGGCCATAACTTCATTAGAACACCACTGCTCATGTTTTTACAAAGCATTAGTGTTATCTATTTGGCTATTAGTATTAGCAATTTATCTACAATATTTAACAAGGTAAATTGCAGGCAAAATTTAGTACAGTTTCAATAGAAACACCCTTTTCCTGAAAATACAGCAGTATTTGAAGGACTAGTTTTTTTGTTGGTTTTTTTTTTTTTTTTTCTCTGCATCATTTATAAGGAAGCTTCCCATCTATGAACAGGAACAAAAAAAGTATCTACAAACCTTGTAAACAGATCTGTATCATTTATAAACATAAATAATCCAAATTATTAACAGCCAACAGCAGAAATTAAAGTATCAATTCAACGATCCAGGGCCTCCTTGCCCTTCCCAGCCTTCCCCTCAGAAAAGGATCATGATAAACTAAAGCTCTGCTAACACACTGTTCAGGACCACTCTTAAGTACAACAGATGATCCACAGGTCACTTATGCCGAGTTACTGTTTATCTGTCAGAGTTCATTATTACTCCCACCCCCAGAAAAGCACCCTCCAGTCTGGCAGAAAGCTTTTTTTTTTTAAAAAAATAAATCTACATTCGTACAAGTGTGTCTTCTGTTGAAGTCCAAGACAAGAATATCATCTTGTCCATCATAATGTGTGAAGAGACCCAGTTTCAATTTCTTTACAATGCAGCTAGTGTGTTAACATTCAGCTTACAATCAGAGTGATGTTTCCAAACTATGTAGCGGGCTCCCTGGGGATGAAGAGGTAGCAGACTTGTTCATGTCTGTTGTAAGGTGAATTCCACTGTCAACCGCATTGTTATTTTTATTGGGAGAGGGTGGGGGAGTAGAGTTGCGTTTTGTTGGAGCATCGTCTTCAGCATCAGTATCATCAATAAGGGGAATATGAGGCTCGGAGTCTTCTATTCTAAACTCAGGATGCGTCATAAAATTGTGAATTGAACTTCGTGTCTCAGGTTTCTCTAGCCCCTCGTACAAGGAGCTACGAAATGCATTCACCACTCGGATCTGTAAACAAAGAAAAAAGGTTGTTAAAATGCTGCAGATTCACTGGTAATGGCATGGTTCTTATGAGTTTGAATCCACAAACAGCTAGACATGAGTGAATCGAATTTGTATGTGATGCAGTGGAACTTGCAATAAACTGTAAAAAATGAAGAGCGTTTCAGTAGAGCACTGCCAGTCTACACAGTAGGAATAAAAATTGTAAAAGTACTGCAAAAAGCTGAAGGGCCTAAAAATTCAGACGTGGCACTAGAATGGGTCGATTATTTACCACGGGCTAAGCATTTTTCAGAAGTGAGGCCGACAATTATTTACTTATTCACATATTAAACAAATCTCAGTGAGGGCTTTATTGAATACTTGGGGGAGGTGGGGGGTGGGAGAAGGAGGGGAGAGGCTGAAAATAAGTTAGAGGATAAAAGGGTTACTAATTCTCATGCTAGGAATTAGGATGTCAACTGACTATGAAAAAGCCAAGCAAGTGTAAGCCAATGTCACAATGACCGGACATTTACAGAGAGTCATGCAAAAAAGGATACCGCTGTAACAGCTGTAAATATTCGAGTATATACCCATTTACCACACTAGAGAAAGTTCCTTACTGAATAGTGCTTTGGAAACTTAAGACCAGAACTAGGAAATTTAATACTGTATTGTACAATTAAGTAGCCACGACAGGTTGTAACTTTGAAGAGACTATTCAAGTAGCACAAAGTATGAGAAAAGCAGGTGATCAGCCTTTGCTTGAGCCTTCAATTTACACTGAGTTCATGGACAAAATTCCCAGGCTGAGTATTATTTCGAGTCCTTTCATTGTTTAACTAACATTTTTCAAATCAGAAAGCTAAGTTTATAGAATTCAAAAATAAACATTTCAGAGTGAAATAGATAGAATAAAGTACAGCTTCATTTTGCAAGTTGTGCGTGTCCAGGTTGCCTTGAATTTAAGCTTTCCATGTCGTAAATTGAATGACGAAACCACCCGCCTGCACCCCCTTCTCCTCCCATGCCCCACACGTTTCCCTGATCAACTACACAAATTCAGGATTTGTTCTTGAACTGATAAAACAAATAAGGTCAGGCAGAAGTCAGTGACCCCTTTGTCCAACACTTTCGTCAAGACACAGTTTCCCCCTTCTGTTAGGTCCCTATTCAATTCGACACCTGTACTCTGAGTAAGTCTCCAGCAAAGCTGTTTCAATCCCAAAGCTCCTCTGTTGCGTAGTAAGCAACAGAGCAACTCTGTAGTAAACAAGAGCTTACTGTTACAAACAGTAAGTTCAATTTAAAAAAAATTTTTTAGCACATCCAAGATGACTTGTTTCAAGCT
Organism: Astur gentilis; assembly: GCF_929443795.1. Classification (NCBI taxonomy): domain Eukaryota; kingdom Metazoa; phylum Chordata; class Aves; order Accipitriformes; family Accipitridae; genus Astur; species Astur gentilis. The sequence continues at coordinate 11,282,073 of NC_064913.1, forward strand.
GAGAAATAAGTCATGACTAGTGCTTCCGTAGAGTTCCTCGATAGTAAAAATAAAGTGACTTCTAGGTGAAGGAATGAAGCTGGAAGGTCAAGCAGATCAAGAGCACGGACTTCGAAACAGCTAAAATACACCGAACCACCTCACTGTAAACACAGAGAAGGGCTCCCCCAAAGCAACGCATTATCAGATTTGTTACCGCAGAACCACTGCACGTGATAAAGTCCTGACTGTGTTCCTTGACCTCTAGAAATAGCATTGCTCCCCCACCCCTACCCCCTCAGAGCACTTGCACAAAGAATTTTACCCCAAAGCTATCACGTCCCCATTTGATATTACAGGTACACAGCTAAGCCCCATTAACCATGGAAATGGGGGAGTGGGGGGACACGCGCGCAAGGGGAAGGACCTGACTGCCAATAAAGGGAGGACAGGGAAGAGCGGGAATGTGCTTGAGAAGTAAGAGACTACAACAGCAGCTAGTACTTTACTGTTCATCACATGAAAAAATTGAGCATGCTGTTACAGACTTGGCATGTTACATGGGCTTTAAAACAAGTCCAGCAAGCTGCCTAAACTGTCTTGGCACTTACCAAGAAAATTAGTGGTGACAATGCTAGACTGAAATTTTGCGATGCCTTTATTTGGCATGTTGCATCCCACTGTGCCGCTGATTTATGTGGCAAAATGGAATATGACTGCCTCGTGGGACTGGTTTTTCATTGCTTACAGATGGTGAGTTAGAACATAAGCAGTAATGGAAAACAATTTTTGGCTTCACAGGACAGCTGTAATTATTATAGGAATATAAGCATACCCACAACAAAGGCTTGATTCCCATGCAGAATGCATACTAAACAAGTAGTCTAGACACTCCTGTGAACCCGAGACCCTCAAAGAATCCAGCTATGAAGGCAGAATTCAGACTATCAGCATTTTAAGTTATACTTAAAAAAGAGAAAAATCTAGTGTTTTGATGGTTTTATTTTCCACTACTCAAGATAATTAGACGAGAGAGGTAACTATAAATAAATTGCATAAGTGAGGAGCAAACAAGACAATTTGTTATGTGTAATTTATACTGTCAACAGGCCTTCCTCATATTAGTACCAGAATAGCAAGGAATGCAGTAAGCACTCCAAATCCTCCTAGCCAGATGGCTGCTTAAGAGTTGTAACCTCACTTCATAGGAACAGCTGAACTATTTTCCAACAAACAGCTCTGCAAGAGAGACACAATGAAATAACACATCTGCTTCCCGTTAATACATATTGGTTATCAAAAGTTGTTCTCCTGGAGGCTGTAGCAGAAGGCTGTACTACTTAGTGAGGATCAAAAACTCCTTCTCTGCTATTGCAGCTCCATGTCTGCATTGGTCCTTTGACGCAAAGAGATACTGCAGCGCCCAGTAGATTCTGCTGAAATGGCAGCATGGCATGAAGTTGCTCTCTAGAGAATTCCGAATGTCTAATTAATGTTCTTGAGTGTAGTTAGGGATACAGGTTACTAATTAGCATTTTAAGTAGGAGATGCTATCCTGTGCATCCTTACTGTTAAATCTACCTTTCATTTCTTGTTCTTGAGACACATGAATTTGTGAGCCGAGCTTCTCAATACTACTGCAAGGTAGGGAAATACCTGTCTCGCCAATGGAGAACAAGTACAGGGCTAAATACTTGTGCAAGCTCACACAGGAATTCTGGCCAAGCCAAAAAAAAAAAAAAAAAAAAAAAAAAAAATCAGAAGAGAACGTTTCATTTAGGACAGCTCCTGAAATTAAGGGTCTTCATCCATCTGGTAATCTGAAAGTTTAAAAAGTAGCGGGGGAAAAGCAGCCCCCTCAGAGTTATTTTAAAAAACAATTATTTAACCAGTGTCTAGGAAGTTAGAGAAGGAAGTTAAACATGTAATATATAATTAAGATGGAAAACTCTTTCAAATAGATATTAGCTATCAGTATTCAACTACAACAGTTATGCATCTCCAGGGTCCAGAATTTAAGCCTACATACACGAGTGATTAAGTCTCTAGCCTCTACAGAGAGGAAGGCTGAAACTGAAATGCCACTTAGAGCACAATATAAAAAGGGCAGAATTAAGGCGAGACAAACTTTACTTTCACTGATGGCTTATGAACTGCTGCCAGAAGAACCTAGAGAGGAAAAAAAACCCTTCAGATTTGAAAGAAAGTTTCACCATTCAATGCTTAAACCTTCGTTTTCCTTTTTATATTAGCTAATTGAATGTTTCTTCTGACTTGTACGCGTTTTAGAAGCCTTGTTTCGCCTCCTGAATCCTGATGTTGAGAAAGTTGTGTTATTCAGTAAAAAAAGTCCAACAAAAGCCGAGATTCAGGAGTTCCTTACAGGCTACAAAGAAAATGCATTTAGTGCTCCATATTCTAACTACATTCATATTTTTAACATACCATTTGTTTTTCCGTCAGCTTGTTTACCTTAAGTATCATTTGTGCTGCAGTGCAAGACATCTATTTTTGTTGACCTGGGTCCACGATTATACAGTTAATTCACTTATTCAGTGTAAGTCACCCTGAGAGGCATATACTCGAAAATTTACAACAGTTTTCCCGTTTTATCTTAACCATCCCTCTGTACACGAATGGATGAAGGCACAGGATGTGCAGGCTCACAGCTTTCACATTAAGGTCTTTTGTTGAAACTGTTCCACCTGTTCTCAGCCCTCTAAGAAAAAAAAGTCTTGAGGACTCCACTTTGTGGAAGAGCTCTATAAAAGCCTGAAGGATGATTTTAAGTACTAAGGAGAAAATGAGAAACGTTAGGTACGTGAATTAGGAAATGTTAATTTCATGCACTTTAGGAACACACACTCACACCCCACAGTAGTAGAAGCAGTAGTAGAGGAAAACACTACATGTGTAGGGGTAGAAATATTTGTTACATCATGGTGCTGGCTGGCGATGGAGGGTTGCCGCCTTAGAGCCCCCTGAATGGTACTTCCACTCTGGAAAGCATTCACTACATCCATCTGCAAGGAATCAGAGATTGTGACAGCTTGCTCAGCAAGAGAGAGAGAGAACAAGAGAAAGGACCATCCCATCTATAACACACAAGAAGTAAAGAAAAAGGCACTTTTTTTTATAGAGCAGATACACAGGCAAGAGTTGCTTGCATTTAGAGCTGAAGAAAACAGAGGACCCTGAGGGATCACACGTCCAGCCATACCCCCTTCTGACAGCCTCAGCCACACCAGTTAGAACTGCCACCTTAGTCAAAGGACTGGAGATGGAGAGATTTCCCTCAGAACACCCACTGCGTCCTACCTTTCTCAAGACCATACCTGAGTTTGTATCCTGTTTAGGCCCCTAAACCACAAGATCTGACCACGACGTAATTCTCTCTCAGCGTGATCGATCTCCTCTACATCTTCTGCTAGTTCTTCTTCAGGAATCTCTTCCTTTTGTGTTCCATGACCAGCTTCTTTAAGGAATTTCAGACGGCTGGTTGGAATTGTTGAAATCAACTAACGGTGAATGAAAAATGTGAATCAGGATTATTCTTTTTTAAAAAAAATAGTAAATGTATTACCAGGCTTAAGGCTTAACATAATATCCTGCACATGAACAGCAAAGTTGAAAAAATAATTATGTAAATGGGATGAGCGCATCAATGCAGAGCAATTGCTCCAGCTGAATAGCTGCAAAGCTGTGACTATCCTTAGCACCCTATCTGAGGTGTGGAAATTAAACTTGGACTACAAACCTAGAAAACAAAACACCCTTGCCAGGGCAAAAGAATTCCACTTATAGTTTACTTGACTATGCCAGGAAGGAGCAGTACCAGAGCTATAAGAGCCATTAATTCTGTAGACTGTGCTTGTATCTAGAGCTCTCAGAGCTCCCTCAGTTTGACGAGCATGACGTATTACCTCAAGTGAGAACCACATCATTTAACTAAAGCAGCCACAGTGAATTCAGAAGTACAGAACAGACATGCATTCTTTGGTGACCTGGAAGGTATCAATCCATTTGCAAGACCAGTGATGTTTCCAAAACCCTCGGCCCAGACTGTTACTTTGCTACTTGGTGTACAGCAGTTCATCTATCTTAAACTAAACAAAAGCTACATATGGCTGTTCCAGCTTTCCTTTTCATCCCCACCTTCAGGGCTATTCTGGTGAACTATGTAGTTAAGGGGAGTCATCTTTTGATACGTCCCGTCTAGCAGCTCCAGATCAGTTCCAAGACTGCTTTCCTTGATCATCACAAACCTAGAAGACCACTTCAGCAGCCGCAGAGGAAAAAGACTGCTCCAAAAGCAAGATAAACGGCCCTTCATGCTGAAATTGCTACTGTGAATGCTCCCAGATCACACTTCGGTTTCTACTATTCTCAGAAAGTCAAAAGCTCTTTGACTTTAATGAGATACTAAAGCAGCACGAACTGCAGCAGGGAAGCTTTGCCCTTGCAGGACACTTTGGGTCAAAGGTATTTCAAGCCATCTCAATTCTCTTCTAGGCTACTTCCAACCTCAGAGTGACTCTATTTGATTTTTTTTTTAAATAATTAATTTTCCAGACAACCTTATTATAAAGCTTATACCCACTTTTAGAATATGCATCTACGTATGTATTTAAAACTAAAATTCACCCTACCAATTTTATACTGAGCTCTGAAGTGTCTTTTACAAAACAGAAGGAAAGGAACTGCAATGGAAAACTCTTCATGTGGTATGAAAAGTTTAGACAACTATGTCATTAAATAATGGAAAACTCCATAGCTCTAAAGTTTCATGTAAATAAGCTTGCTGCTTACAAGCACTGTTGTGCATGCAATAGTATTGAAACCTGGGGGGGGGGGGGGGGGGGGGGGGGGGTGCGTGGGGGTGCGTGTGTGTGTGTATAAAAATCAAAATGCAATAGCTCAATAGATGGGAGAACTTTCCAATTATTTCATAATTATGCAAATGAAGATTAAAGAGAAAGTTGGTTTTAGTTTTTCTGCATTTCTTGCTACTCCAGGGAGTTTTTAAATCAAGAAAATACTATCAAGTTTAACAATTCTGATCTTTTAAGAAAACCATTCAACACTAAGGTAATTATATTTCAACATTAACATGTTCATCGCATCTGTATTCTTACAGAACTTCTTCTAGTACTTATCTGGCTAAAGATAATATAATATTTAAAAGGTAACTATGGCTGCTTCTAGTTAAATTACTAAACATAAACCAGCCATAGCATCTAGTTATGAAACGTAACTAATGGACCAAGTCAGAGTAAGGAATATCCAACTAAACACCTTATAGCTATTGAACTAGTCAGTTTTCATCAGTACCTACTGTTAATCTCCATATATAAGTACAGTCCACTTGAAAGATCTGAATGCTAAAGTTAGTGTATTTGTATTTTCTGCTTAAAGTATTCTGATGCGAGTAGATATTTAGCATTTTGAAAAAGCTAGTTTACCTGGCCCCAGAGTAGTGTTCCCATGCCCAGGAAAATGGACCACAGCCACTGTTCAATCGAGAGCTCTGAGCAACTGAAAGGCTTCCCACCAAACTGCACAATAATTATCTGTGAAGAACAACATCATTAAACAACATGTATTAGTGAACCGTTATTAGAAAATTCCCTAATGCTTCAAGATCACTACAGACAACTCGCATTAGAACATAGCATTTCCCATCTTAAGCACACACCTCCGCTGTCTCAGCAGTTTGAGCAAGTTTCCAAGACTAAGTCATCTTCTTATGGCTTTCAGCATTTCAAGAACTACCTATTTATTCTTCGAATGTCACACTCACAAAAACCTGTTGACTCCTTCAGTTTCCTTGCAGTTCTTTCCCTTCGTTTCACAATTACAGCATGTATTTGATGCTCCAAATTTACAGTGATTATTTATCATATGAACACCCATCTCAAAACGAAGTTTATTAATCAACTTCTACTAAGAGAAGTCATAGATCAACAAGACATGAAACATTTCAGAAATAACTCAACAGAATATTACTATGTATCCCATCACTGTTAAATGTCAAGACTTTAAATCATCACAGTGTAACACCTATGTAGTAAGTCTTGGGGGGAAGAGGCAGAGATCTCAAAAGGTGAATTAAATGAGCTCCTATTGACTCACCTATTACAAGCAGCTGTACGGGCCCTAATGAGCAAGGTATCCCTCTGCATAGGAATTATATGCATGAAAGTCTGCCCTGGAGAATCAACAATTCAAGTAGCAGGGCAGGCGTGAAAAGGAGACAGTATTGTCCATTACGTAGGACACCTGACAGCTGAAAAGCCCAAGAGTATCTTCTTTTATTAACACAGAAAAAACCCACTGAGATGACAACTCAGGAGTTACTTATTTGGGAAGGCATTCAGTCCGCCAAGTTTATAAAGGGAACACAGTTGCAGTCAGGAGTCATTTCTACATATTTGGCTTTGTTGCACAACAACAGTCGGTCTGCTGCATATGTAAACCTAAAAATAACCGTAGCTTCTGAAGAAGCGTCATCTAAAAAAAACTAAACCTGGGAGAATAAGTGAACTAACTTTACGTGAAGCAGAGGTGCATACGTTTGCATTGCTTGAACCGCTATGAATGCGGTCAACTTCATGGAATCCCGAGTCTAAGGAGAAGCTTATGGCATAGGTTATATCTTAAGTCCAAAATAACTTAAGTCAAAATGAAAGAGTTCTGAAAAGAAAGTAGTTTACTGATTTGTTAGTTATTTCTTGTGATGAATTAAAACTAAGGACATTTAGAAGGTGAAACTATTTCTTGTAAACCATTTCCTTTAGATTAAATTTTGACTTGGTGTTTCTCAACACCAGTGTGTTAACCCAATCAATTTCAGATAATTTAATTTCATTTGTTAGCATATACTGAGGTAACTATCTAGCTTTTACAAATCTGCCTAGATGCACCAACAGAAGGTCCCTAGACATCAGTGTTTTTCACCTAAACCAGCAGCATCTATATACAGATAACTGTAAAATATATACCAGTACAAATAACTGGTCTAGGCATCAGAAATCTGAAACCTGATACTTAAGTTTCTAAAGTTTATTCACGTCCTAATCTCATTAAGAAGATATGAGACATTGTAACTTTTTTGGTAATTGTTTAAATGGGCTCTCCTTCAGAGGCAGGTACTACGAGGAAGGGTTCCGTCTTGGGAGGGAACATACAACTTCTTCACATTTTGTTATGAGACTAGAACACTAAGATCAAATTGAAGGACTAGAAAATTCGAAAGGTAAAATACAAGTACTTCTACATTCCAATTTTACCAATTTCAAAGAGGTCTTACCTGAAAACCCTGTCAAGCAGCACTTCCAAGTGATTTATAGCGTGTTTGACACTGAAGGTTTTTCCACATTGCAGAAATGAGATGCCTGGCACTACCTGATTAGCATTTCCAAGGTAAGCAAGTACATCAGTGTACTAAGTGCATTTTCCCCCCCACCCTCCGAGAATTTACTTACCTGCACAACAAATGTCCCCAGAACAATAGAACAGAAGATAGCGTTGTTAAAGATTCCTTCAAAAACGTTTCTTTCACCATGAATTTTTCGGGCATTAATTTCATTAAAAAGCTGCATCATCACAAATGTGTTAAATACAATAGTATAATGCTCTGAAGGAGGAGCATGCAGAGGTGCATTTCTTCCACTATCGATATCAAAAATTTTCTCACCTGTGTATAAAAGGCATTTATCAGAAGCTTAATTGGTGTCTTTACACACACACTACAACAAAAAACTAGTTTTAAGATCACATCTCGGTACAACATTTAGAAAAACTTTGTAAAGCCTCAGTGTTCTTACCAGCAAAGAGGAGCGTGAAGACCACTACGAGTTGGTAGAACGCATGACCCAAAATGTTCTTCATCATTGTACGAGAAATCAAAGGTTTGTTTCTACCATAAGGCTTTCGCAACAGAAGGGCTTCAGTGGGTGGTTCTGTTGCCAGGGCAAGAGAAGCTAATGTGTCCATTATGAGATTTACCCACAGCATCTGCACAGCTTTAAGCGGAGAATCCTATAAAGATAGATACATAAACCCTCCAATATAAGTGAACAAACCGCAGCTATTAAAGGCATTTATTACACAACACGGGCATGTTCTGAAGAGCATTATGTTCTTTGGACTAGTATTTAACTGGAAGTTTGAATTCAAGAGTTAATCAGTCACGACACGACATTTTCAACCTTTATTAGCTGAAACAATCCACCACCAGTACGTACTTGTGTTATGCATGCTCCTGTAAAAGCAACAATTACTGCTACTACATTGACAGTAAGCTGGAACTGAAGAAATTTGGAGATGCTGTCATACACATTTCGTCCCCACATAACTGCTTTAACAATACTTGTGAAGTTGTCGTCTGTAAGGATAATATCAGAAGCTTCTTTAGCTACGTCTGTTCCAGCGATACCCTGGCAGAAAAAGAAAAACACTATGAAATATAACAGGACACACCGACTTATGTAACAGAAGCTATTAGTACATCCTTGGTCAGCATTCACTTTGATGTGCCTTGCCTGAAGGACCATTTTAATGTAAGCACCTAAAGTTCTACTGAAGCAAGTTTTGCTTGCAAGTTCTACTCAAGCATGGGAAAAATATAAACAACAACAGCAAAAAAAGTAATGTTGCCTTTAAAATAAAGACCTTAATAAAAATCCTCAATTAAGACAATAAAGACTGTGCAAGTTCTCCCACCAAAGAAATGTTACTGAACCCTGTTCAAGTTAAAGGCCGCCAGATGGTGCAGTACTCCAGTTTAGTCTCTGTCCTAAGAGTTTGCTATATGGATTCCCGCAGCAGCGCAATGCATGTGTTCATAACACAGTAGAATGATACACATTACCAAAAACCTCTTGCAGAAGAGCATTGACATTGAACAGTAGAATATGCAATAGGACGTTCTTACGTTTTAAGCACCTGTAGTCTCCCACAGTATCCAGTTAATGTGAGTAATCTGTGTAATACCTACTTCAAAAATACTTATTTTGCTTTCAGCATTTCAAAAACACTAACTCAAGAGCAAATTTAATGATCCTTATTCTTGATGCATTATTTTGCCAAGGAAATGAGTCACCTGCACAGTATGTGTATACCTTAAAAGGTACCTTTCAATATCACGTAGTAGGTGGTATATTTTAAGTGCTATTTAGATAAGAAGTTGGAGAAATTAGTTTCTTACACAGATGAACATAGACAGCAACTTCAGGAAACATTTAAGTTCTGGAAGATAAAAATAAATCTGCCCCTGATAATGCCAACTACAGCAGCTATACAACAGCAGAAAACAGATACTTGTTAAAACAAGACTGTTACAGTCTAGAGAACATTTCATGTGTAGCTGTCAAATTTGTAAGTTATGCTTTTGGAAAATGCTCCTCAAGAATGACGAAAGCTCTTCCCATTTTTTCCTTCAGGATTAGCATCTGAGTCAGCGCATCTGCATGTGGTGTAGGAGGAGTGTGGTCTTTTTTTTTTTTCTTTCTTTCTTTTTTTTTTTTCCTTTCAAATGCTTAGCACCAAACTACCTTTTCAGCTTAAGGCTGAGGAGGAATCTCAGTGTTTTGAAAGAGACAGGAGAAAGCTGAAGCCTACATACTTAAGGCATGAGTCTGTCTAGTATTAGCACTTAAAGCCAAGACTTGGTTTGGCTAACCATTTGAAAGGGTACCTGAGAATTTAAACTGACAACACCAAGTAATCCAAGGAACCATCCAGACCAATGCAGATCCTAGATTGCCGTAAAATGGTGTTACTTCAGTTGTACTAGAGGTGTCCCCTAGTATAGCCTCTGAAGCCATTTTAAACATTAACTGGCAGTCTGTCTTATTATAACCTCCCTGTTCCTATGCATCGTTTCACAGAAAACAGATGAATAAGCTCATTCCATATTGCATATAAGCTTTACTCAAAATCAACATAGCATGCTATTTACCACCTAAAGTCATCTTGCCTTATGTTGAACAGATCTCACTTCAGAAATCTTCAATATCAGTAATTCTGTTCCTACATTTTGCAACAAGCCTTTGAGTAAAAAGGTTTTGATTTACAAGTGACTGGGGATCTGTGTTGAAGTTCTATTCAATGGCAAATGCCACAAGGACATTTTCCATCAAATAAAAACATGGTTAAGTTGGAAGACTGAGGAAGGAGGAAAAAGTAATTGGTATTGAGAGAGATGTTGACTCCATTAACTTAGTTGTATATTAGGCTCATGAAACAAGCAAGGTTGTTTAATATTCTTAAGTGATAAGTTATTTTATCAAAATAGGTCTCCAAAATACTGAAGATTAAAGAAAAAATCATACCATAGCAAATCCAACATCTGCTTTCTTCAGAGCTGGACCGTCATTGGTACCATCACCAGTTACTGCTACAACTTGCCTCTGTTCAAAGACAGTGCTGTCAATTATACCTAAAATAAAATGATACCTGTGTTACAGTTCAAAATTGACAACACAGCACAGATTAAACCTGCAAAAGGAACCCAGTTTTTGTCTTCCTCAGTCATAAAAAAAATAATTAAAAAAAAAAAAATCACAACAGATATTTCTACTTGGCTCCATTTCCAAGCAGGAGAAAAAAAACCAAAACAAATCAAAAAACCAAAACCACCCCCCCCCCCCCAAAAAACCCAGTTGGCAAATGAAGACACCCTCATAGGTATTACCCACTGCTGAGACCTGGATTTTTTTTCTAGAAGCAGAAAAAAAAAAAAACCAAACAACCTAGCTTTACTCAGAAGCTCAGTTTTTACTTACCTTTTACTAGAGTGTGTTTGTCAGTGGGAGAAGATCTTGCAAGAACACGAAGCTTTGGCCAAATTTTATCTATTCGCTCTTGCTCTATCTGCAAAAAGAGCACTGGTTATATTTTACAGTTAGGAGACCTAGAATATCTGCTGATTTGCTTTACATAGTCAGTACGCTTACCTCTCCTTTTTCATTGCGTATTCTCCTGTTAAAGTCTTTGCCCTCTAAACACAAGAAGTCTTCACCAGGATTCAGAATACCACATTTTAATGCAATAGCACGAGCAGTGTTAATGTTATCGCCAGTGACCATACGTACAGTTATGCCTGCACGTTGACACTTTTTTATTGCATCAGGTACCTATAAGGAAAAAAAACCCACCAAACACCTCAATACTGTTGTTATGGAACATTTTTTAAAAAAATTAAGTAGCTTGCCACAATTCTCTTCCTGCAAAACACACACATGACAATTCTGGCAAAGAGGCTTTGTTGTTTTTAAGTCATGTCTGTCCATGTCCCACCATCCCCCCGTTTCATTTTTCAAATACTGCAGTATTCAAAAATACCACAAAAATCCTCCGTAGGCTGTAGTATTCAAAACTACTGAGTACTGGCTTCTCATTTATGATTATGTGAAATAAACTACAGCTCCCACTCTACTACTACACCCGTGACTTTCAGTGTGAAGTGATGATAGTGCAGGTCAGACTGGAGTTCCACCCACAGGTGGCATAAAAGCTTTCACTATTGAAAAATACCGCTCTCCTTAGACCTCAACCGCAAGCTGGACTCCTTCCCTCGGTTCTCAGGTCACAATCCCTCCTCTCCATCATTCCCCATGAGAAGCTGGCAACAAGCACAATGGCTAATATTATCCTAAACAATACTCCTAATATTCCAAGTGGTAAAAAAATGACAAGTTCCATCTACTGAGACCCTGCACAGTAAGCGCCTTAAGTCATTAGTTTGTACAGAGCTTCAGTAACACAGCATAAATGACCTTAAGAAGTTTTAATCTGCTTTTATAGCACCATTAACTCTCCCCCCAATAAATTAGATTTTCATTCATCAACTGTGCTTAAGGCATACAATAGCAATTCAGTTTCTTGTACTCTCTGCATGATGAACAAGAACAAGAATCAAGACCTATTGTAACAGAATCACTGCAGTTTAGTCAGTGACCCTACCTCAGGTCTCACAGGATCTTCAATCCCAACAACAGCAATGCACGTCAGACCAGTAACAATATCATTTTCATTGTCCCATTCCGGTTCAGGTTCCCCTGCTGGGAAGTCTCTGAACGCCAGGCAGATGGTTCTGAGCCCTTCAGAAGCCATTGGCTCAATTACAGTTTTCACGATATCATCGCGGTCCCTAGGTCTAAACACCTTTGGTTCTCCATTAGCACTCAGTATTTTGAAGCACCTGAAAAGGAAAAGTTTAAAGAGTTATCAAATTTTAACCAGAAGTTCAGCCCATTCAATGGCTCATTAGTAAAATCCAGTTAAGTTTCCACAAGGTTTGATTTCACTAGACCCACACACGCAAAAAAAGCCAGTAGCAGCACCTCTAAGGCAATCTCCTCCACGTACACTTAATCTCTTCCCAACTGCAAAACATACTAGCTGTAGAAAGTTAACTGAGCCCGTCATCCTAGGATGAACATAACGCCAGATGAATGTAGGACACAAACATTAGTTACCTCCTAGAAGTATCCGTTTCTCCACTGCATGTAAACAGACTGGTGTCTGTGCTGGTTGAGTCAGTCCAGTTTCAAGTTCAACAAAATAATCCCACCTTGTTAACAGTTATACAAGTCTCAGAAGTACAGTATGCTTCCAGAACATGCACGTGGTGCTTAAACAGCTGCAACTTATGGCACTAAAAGCAAACTCTGGTACTGCTATACTTTATAGTAAGGTTTGTCATCCATTCCACCCCGCCCCAATCTAAGTCCAGAAAATTCAGAGAGCAATAGAGTTCTTAATGTAAAGTATTAAAATAAAAACAAATACTTAAATTGGATTTAAATGTTTGTATAAAAGATTAGATTCAACACAATGTACTCTAGCATTGCAACACATGCTCTTTTAGTTATGCTTCTTCATGCCAAAGATGCCACTGCTTTCCTAGACAGCATATATAATTAACCGATATTGACGACATGAATATGATGCTACCAAATCTTTTGAACAATAAATTTAGTCTTGTTCATCTTAGCAAAGTTTTGCCATAAAGCGATGCCATAAGCATTTGTTTTACAAATTAGTACTAAAGCGGCACTGAAGAAAATATAAGAATTTGTGACTCTTTAAAATATCAAGTTCAGGCCTGGCAGATCTGCCAAGATGACTACTGCTACATGTAAGTGTTTAGTCCGAGGGTTTAGGGAAATCCCAGTTGCAATACATATAAAAAAGTTTCCACCTCAGCCAGGAAATGGAAAGGAAGCAGTCCCTTAAAGCCTCACAGTATTCACCACAGCTGAAATTTGAAGTCTATCTGAATTTCCTGATTTTGGTTATCTTTTCAAATGTCAGCAGCCACTAAGGATATCTTGTGTTACCTGCAATCATTGGGCTTGTGATAAATTCAAAGCATTCAAAGATGACTAAATGGAAGCCAGTAAGCTTTATGTAAAGATTTCATTGAAACTCACTTCAAACATTTGACTTGATGCCAAGGAAAGAAGAATAAAACTGCTCTGCTTGAAAAATTTTGCTGCATTTCTTCTATACTTATTAGTGACTTGTTTGTGTCTTATAAATATTCATGTTTAAGCTTTCAGTGCTCAAGAATAGTCATACATGTTATAACAAAGACTGAGCAGCACAACTGACAAAACAGGTTACAGGCTCTGAGATTAATTTCTGGCACTGCATAGGTAGTGGCTAAGGAAAGTGGCTTATGACGCCCAGACTTTCCTAGTTGGTGCATACTCTGAGATAGTTTTGGAATTACAACTATTCCAATAGTAGCCAAATCAGTGTAGGCTTTCTTGTTCTTTGCCAAATGCCCTTATTATTTATTTTCTTATCTCACTTATGAAGCCAAGTGGACCACATGAGTCTGGGCTGAATGAGTTCCAGCAACTTCTACAGTTCAATTGCTCAATAAGATAATAAGGTACAAAATACTTCTGAAGGTAGAAGTAATGCAAAGATAGGCATACTTGTTCACTGACGAGACTTGGCTTAAAATCTAGCTCTGAAAAAAAATCCCATCTAAATCCAAGTTCCATATCAAAAGGAACAAGAGTCCTTTAACAATTGACCTTTTGTTGTCAGCACTAAGTTGAGGAGAAGGAAGATTTCATCTTTTTTTTTTTTTTTTCCTTTAGTGCATTAGTACTTTCCTAGATAATAATTTGGGGGGCTATAGCGAGCAAAAAGGTAAACTGAACTGATGAACGTCATCTATGCACTACTCAGACTAGAACTAGTCTGATGTTAGAACCAAAACCAGACTGGCTACCACTGCTGTTCCTAGAGAACATGACACATGCAGGCTTGACTTCTCTCCTCACCTAGTTAGGAGTTACCACAGCCTTCTTTACACCTAAAGGTTTGTCCCAGGGGTGGCTAATCCCCCGCTTACAGTCTAATCTCATTCTAATAAATCCTCTATAGATGGGCAGGTGGATAAGGAAGCAATTTCCTTTGTCACATTAAAAACCCTCAAGTTTCTCAATGGGCCAAGCTCAAGCTCCTGTTAAAATGATCAACTTGGACACCAACTTGCACAGTCTTTTGAAGCTAAAAAGTAATCACTTTTCAAAGGCAGGTCCTTCCTGGAATTTAAGCATATCACCTGGTGGGACATTACTGGAAGACGGGCGCCCATTTTGACCAACCACACCTAAACCATCAAATAGCTTAACTAGAGAATAGATCAATTAGTAGATGCTTTCCTATATCGGAGCAGAGTTTGCAAGTTGAAATTAATCACAACCAGCGCTTTTTTTTTTTTTTTTTTTTTTGGGGGGGGGGGGGGGGGGGGTTGGTGGTGTGGGGCTGGGGTGTGGGAATTAAAATAACTGAAATGTTAATTGCCCATCTTACTCTAGAAAGTCAAACAATTGAGGGAGGCAAGCTGGGAAGCTGGCTGCACCACAAGGGTATAGGACTGCTGCTCTTGTTCGTGAAAAGGGGACAGAAATACATCACAGACTATGGCACAATGTTGTTTAGCACTTCAGTCTCCTCACCTATCACAACATTTAGCCAAATTTAAGTGCTGAATTACAATAGTAGTTGTTCTTACTTTTTAAGAACTATCTCAGAGGCACCTTTACTGAATATCCGGAAACTGCCATCAGAGTTTTTTAACACGGTACTCATAGATTTTCTAACAGAGTTGAAGGTGTACACTTTGTACAAATCCTCTTCTGGTATCTCATTTCTTACGTCCTGATAATCACGTTTTAAATCCAAGAGCAATCCCAGCAAGGCACATTCAGTTTTATTTCCGACATGACGTGGTAGGCCACCTTCTTTTTCAGGAGGCTGCAAGAAGAACAAGAACCTTCACTGATTAGGAGGTTAACTCAGGAACCACTAAAGTACAGCATTTAGAAAACAAGGAAGCTAAGGCCAACCTTAGCTCTGGGATGGGGAATTTTCACTTTCACAATGATTACTCTACAAATTCCTATGAGTCATGAGCCAAATTCATACTGCTGGCTTTTGTAAGTAACAACTTCTGTGCCTGTTTAGGATATTTTACTTGCCTTCTCAGACTCAAAAATCACCCATTAAGTTGTATCAAATCCCAACATGACCTTTCTAAAAGGCATTTTCCACTGTTTGAAATATTTATCTGACCAATTGAGTGCAGTCCCTGAATAATTATTTTGCATTTTAAAAGTACAGACAAGGTTATTTAAACTGATTTAAAGCAAGCTAAATGGCATTATTTCCGCTAAATTAAAGTATCCTCTCCCGTAATAACTCTTCCTCAATGACTTAGACTACGATCACATCACCTGTTAGCCTTCTACTGAACAAACTAAGTCTTTAAGCTTCTTAAGTCTCACTACAAGTTCCGTTTTCCAGGCCATGGCCTATTTAACTGGATCGAGTTCAGAAACAAGTTTCCAACCCTTCAATACCAGAACAAGTTTCTTATTTCAGCAATGTGGAATATGCACGTTCTAGTGCTATAAGTAAAGGACTATTTCTCTCAAGATTTTTCTGAGCTTACATAGCTATAACATTGCAGTGTAGTTTGTAGCAAAAAAGGCAGAAGCCCTTAACTCAGCCTGACGTGCCTCAAGCAGCTACAGCTGAACTATATTAATCAGAAGTCAGTGATCCATTTTCATCATTCAGAGCTGGAAGATCTTGGATTGGGCCATTTTGAATATTCACACTTTCAAAATGTTCACTTTAACGTGCAGTTTAAGATGTCCAGTTCTGGGCTCCCCAGTACAAGAGACATGGGCATCCAGGAGCAAGTCCAGCCACGGGCCACAAAGATGAGAAAGGGACACCACAAAGATGATAAAGGGACTGGAGCATCTGACAGGAGGAGAGGCCGAGAGAGCCGGGACTGGGCAGCCTAGAGAAGAGAAAGCTCTGCAGCGAGAAACTTATCAGTATGTATTCAATGCCCGAATGGGGCAGGCGGTGGAGCAATGGTACAGAGTGCCAAGCCACGCTTCTTAGTGGTGCTCAGTGAGAGGACGAGCAGCAATGGCTAAAAACGGAAACTCTGGAAGTTCCATGTGAACAGAAGGAAACACCTTTTTACTGCAAGGGTGGTCAAATACTTGAGCAGGTTGCCCAGAATTTCCAGAGTCTCCATCCTTTGAGATTCTTAAAACCTGGCTGGACATAGCCCTGAGCAATGTGCTCTGGCTGACCCTGCTTTGAGCAGGGGGGATGGACCAGAGGATGGCAAGAGGCCCCTTTCAGCCCTCTGAGATTCTGTAAAGCAGACTAATTCTGCCTGCACTGGATGCAATTTGATCAAAATTGTAGTAGTAAGGGACCTGGTCAGTTTACATGGAGCTACTTTTTTTTTTTTTCCTTCTATAAAAAGTTCTTTAGAAAATAGACTGTGAAACTCCTCACATACTTCATTAGTAGTGTTTCAGAGAAATCGGTGCTGGTGATCTTGATGTGCCACCTCAAGTACCGCTATCGAGGAAATTCTTGCAGAGGTACCACCTTTAGTGGCTGAAAAGTAGCTTTTGGACTGAAGTTTTACTGCTATTCCTCTACAAAGCATTTGTAGTGGAGGCTTCTACTAAATCTTGAAGCGCTGATTTATTTATTTTTTAAAGCTAAATCCTAATTATTATTTTTACTGCCTTAAAGCATAGAAGTTATGCAACACATTGGAATAACTACAGCAAGGAATCTACGTTTGGAGTTACAGAAAATGATGCACAGAGAAGTGCTAAATAGCCCAGTATTTAAAATGCGTAACAGTCCATTATTCTTTTTATTTCAAAATACTTTGGAAGTCTCAAAGAAGGTATGAGGAAAGATGTTGCAGTTCTAAAGGCTACAAACTCATACACCAGTATCTGGAATAAAAATCCATCAAACCCCTCATCTGTACTTGCATTTATTTTCTCATTGCATTCTAGCTAATGTTATGCTACTCTTGCATGTTTACTTTGAAGTAGCACTCAAATCGAGCCAAGATGCTCTTCAAGTAAGGTAAACAGCCCCACTTATAAAAATAAATTTAGACACAACTGTGAATTTAAAGGAAGTTATCTTCCCGAGATTGTATCTTTGAATTATCAGTCCAAACCCCAAATTATCCGTTCTAACTGAAATAAGTTGTTTTTGAAATTTAGTCTCAAATGAACGCTTGAGCAATTTACAGTAGGTAAAAAATACCTTACACTGCATTTTGCCACACACTTACACTTAACTGCCTACCATGTGGCCACCAGACAATTTGCATCTTTTGAGGAAGTTGTTGAGTTGTCTTGATTCGAATGGAAAAAATCTACTTACCAGTATTTTGGAAGTATAAGCACAATTAACAGAAATTCCTGTCACAAGGTAAGCCATAGTTTTTTCTGGAATAGCTTCTGGTTCTGGAATTTTTTTATAATGTTTTTCATTGATGTAGGCTTGGACCACTGTCATCCTGTTCATGGTCAACGTTCCCGTTTTATCTGAGCAAATAGCTGTTGCGTTACCCATTGTTTCACATGCATCCAGATGTCTCACCAAGTTATTATCTTTCATCATTTTCTAGGGAAATAAAAGCAGTCAACAGCTATCCATGACCATTACTTCACATTTCAGAAATTCTAATTTAGGATGTCCGGTCTTACACAGCAGTTTCAGACGATATTCAGCCTTTATCTGGCATCTTACAGAGGAAGAATTTGTAGCTGCCACATTGTTTATTATGTCACAGGAAACTTCATTTTGAACAAGGTTCATAAATATATTCTTAATCTCCTGTATCTGCCTGTCACACTGACTACTGATACTATTCAGACTGTTACGAGCAAATGATTTATCGTGATATTTCAAAAGAGAGGAGAGGTACAGACTGAGCTTTACCAGATACAATGTTAAAAAAAGTCTTTCTGCTTACAAGAAAGATCAGGTAACATCAGATGATATATATTTCAAAGACACTAGAGTCAGACTTAAAATCAAATACAAACTGGGAAACTAACGTTTCAGCTAAGGTAGTGAGGACTACACAAGTTTCCTAAGTCAAATATTGCTTTAAATTCTTTACTTAACAGGTTTGGATAGTATTTTAACCTCAAAGAGGCAGAGTAACTTCAAATGATACAATACTAAGGCCACTACCAGTTAGTGCTGTAAGTTATTAAGTTTTGGAACACTTGTCTTTACAAATAGATTTTCAGATCAATAACCAGTCCCAGCATGCTGAAGCAATAAGAAAATTGTGAAAACAAAGAGCATGAGTTAAAAAACATGCTGTGTAATGAATAGAAAGCTATATGTTCTACAATAATCAGTCCTCAAGGAGAATCAATCTGGAAACTTTTGTGGTAGTTGCTTAACACATCAGTTAGGTAGAAGTTCAGGTTTACAGAAGAGTTCCTTATTTGCAAACTCTAACACATCTATTTATAACAAGCAAATGCTACAATGTTATGAGCTAAACCCTTTCATCTTTAGTTGGTGACAACAGGCTGTCACTGCTCACTGTTCATGTTAGTGTGTATTCAGAGACTAAGAAAAATACTGTGGCAGGAAAGGCTTCTCCCCAGTCTGTTACATATATGTCATGCAACATATCTCAACTGAGATTTTACAGCTGATGAATATGCCCACCCACCTTTAAAATCTGTTCCCCATCTATCCACTTACCTTAACAGAGTAAGCCAGAGATATAGTGACTGCAAGTGGAAGACCTTCTGGTACCGCCACCACCAAGACTGTAACTCCAATAATGAAGAACTTCACAAAATACTGAATATAAATTGGTGTACATTCAGCAAGCCAAGGTCTCTTCTGAACCCAGAAGGTATCAATTACAAAATATAACACGAGGATAATGACTGTGATTGCAGACATCAACAAACCTTGTCAAAAAGAGAATAAACAGTTTTCAGAAATTAATCTCAAGTATTTGGCAATACAGACTGTGGATAAGTCAAGTGCAAATACTTCTGCCTTTATAGCAGTTAGTTTATAACTAAGACTTTAAACAGGCAAGACAGAAACATTTAGGTAGTTCTCAAAGGTGTTCCAACTTCCAAAGCAAGTACTTCCTCATGCATTTCACCTAGAAACTTCTAAATTTTTTATTTGAATTCCCATTTAATTGAAAAGTGTAGATCTAATTATGAACAGGACAGACCAATAGGTAAAGTCAATTGACTAATCAGCATAAGAACTGAAATAATTCAGCAGGCCTTCAATGACTGTGCTACTGACTTACTCAGTAGAAAAAGCTGCTGACAGCCCGTACCCTGCTTCCTGCTGAAGGTGGGATTAAGTATGGCAGCTAAGCACAGTGTTCAATGAACTGGGAGTAACTGGGAAGACAAAGCAGAACTGCTGTTAGCAAGCCGAGTGGCACATTTAAGACACCACTGAAGGAAAATGGACCCGGCTGGAATAAAGGAACAGAAGTCACTGAAGTGTCAGCCTTTTACAGAAGGATGCTGCAAGCACGTGTACCGTCCCAAAGCAGCAGGACAGAAAAATGCATGCATGAAGTAGATGAGCATTAAGGGTGCGTGGGGAATTACAATGGGTCGAAAGGTGCATAAATGAAAGCAAGAGCTCTTACTTATGAAAGATGTGAAAAAATTGTTTGATAACAACAGTATTTTACGCTAAACATACCATGGAAGCTTTATTCAACATTTGTTAGTACAAGTTTCTCTGAAAAAAAATAGCATTGCTATACACAACTATGGAGTGCTAAAGCTAGAAGTTTAATTGCTTTGTCCTCACACTGTAACTGTCTTATGACATAGATGCTGAAGTCGGCACTTTTTGAGCTGTGGGCTGGGCTACAAGACTTCTAGAAGTCCCTTCTAGCCTAAATCTTTCAACATTTCTACATGGACCAAAATAAATCCTGAAATATTCGAATTAAACCTCTACAAATGAGATGATAGTATGATACCTAGTATGATATCTACATACTAGATTATAACTAGATGTAGCCTAAAATTTACACTTTTCACTGTTGTTTTAGTCTGCTTTCAGGAAGCAACCGTTTACCAAAAGTTTTGACAAGACAGCTGAGTATTAGCTGATAGAAGAGTAACAGAAGCTAAAATATAGTAGAAAAGTCAATAAAATTTTTACGTATCAGTGAGGCACGTTAAGTGGAAATTCCTAAGCCTCTGGAAGTACCAGAGATAACCTGGTCGACCCTACCACATTTTTCCAGTCTTCACTCAATTTATAGTTCTCCAGGTACATCACTAAATGCCCTATCTTATCTAAAAATCTCTTTCATAACAGTTGTCCAGTGTTTTGAAGTTGGAATTTTCTCTCCTAGAACCTGACACTCTAAAGCCTGAATCTATTTAAATCAAGGAAAAATAAAAGCCATCCACATGACACAGTCTGAGAAGCCATGAGCACACTCAGGCACAAAGGCATACTTGCACACATTGGAATTTTGCACTTAAAATAATCAAACCGGTCAAGACTAGCTACTTAACTTACCCCCCACAAACTATGCACGTTCCAACTTTATTCAAACACGTTGCAGCAACATAAGGAGGGTACTGATGCATCATACCTGCTTTGCCAATCTGAACTGCGAGCTTTGTAAGTTTGCCTTGAAGAACCGACTTTTCTTTCTTTGGCAAATTTGCTCTCTTCTTGTCTTTCTCGTCTCCATCCCCACCATCCTCACTCTTCAGCGGTTGCATTTCCATGGCTGCACCATCCTGAGCTTTAGCTAGAAGTTAAGATTAAATGAAGTTTAGCCATTGGGGAGTCCCCAGAATCAGTGACACTTGAAAAGCTTAACGCCAAGCTCCACTAAACACCAGTACTTTGTAGTGCCTTGTATCCAGAGATGCCATACTACACGTGAAAGTTTAAATAAGTGTATTGGGTGTGGGTGCCCAGGTGCTGGCAGCAGGGGACCTGCAGCCCGTGAGGAAGACCACGGCGAGGCAGGCTGTCCCCCCGCAGCCCACGGATGTCCACGGTGGAGCAGATCTCCACCTGCAGCCTGGGGAGGACCCCACGGCAGAGCACACAGCTATGTCCTGAAGAAAGCTGAAGCCTGTGAAGGCTCCGTGCCAGAGCAGGCTCCGGGCAGGAGCTATGGCCCACGGGAGGGGGCTGCACACTTCTGCAGTCTGTTCCTGAAGGACTGCGTCCCGCGGGAGGGACCCCATGATGGAGCAGGGGAAGAGCGTGAGTACGAAGGAGCGGCAAAGACAAGTATTATGAACTGACCAAAAAATCCTATTCCCCAATCCTGCCGTGCTCCTCAGAGGGAGGAGGTAGAGGAGTCAGGACTGAAGCTGAGCCTGGAAGGAAGGGGGGGAGGTGGGAAAGGTGGTTTTAGTTGGTTTCGTTTCTCACCATCCTACTCTATTTTTAATTGGTAATAAATTAATCTTCCCCCAAGTTGAGTCTGGTTTGCCTTTGAAGATAATTAAGTGATCTCCCTGTCCTTATCTCAACCCACAAGATTTTCATCCTATTTTCTACCCCATCCTGCTGAGGGGGGGCAAGAGAGCAGTTGGGTGGGCATGCGGCAGCTGGCCAAGGTTAACCCACCTCAACAAGACAGCTTGTAAATCGTTGGTAAAGTTTACTATTGTAGTATCTAGCTGTGTTGAGACTACCAAGTTCATTTAAGCATTTGCTTTGCGCAGATTCACTTGTGCCATCTTTAGCATAAGCACTGTGGATTTAAGTATTCAATATGCATTTTCAAGGGAAAGAACATATTCATTACATACACGCTCAGAAAACAGGGACTTGCAAGAAAGGATTAGACAACCTGCATTTACCTTTGTTACGGTTTTCAACAGCTCCATCTTGCTTTTTACCTGTCAGAGAGGGGAAAAAGTTGCGTTTTAAATTGCCAGTGCAGAGCTCATTTCAGTGCTTATGTTTACATATAATCCATACATTACCATATGCTGAAACAAGCAACTGCCTTTATAAAAAAAGGGTAGAACAAACTGGAGACAGAGGGCTGACATAACTGAGGCTTTAAAAAGTATGTCAGCCCACAGAAACGGCTCCTATTAGTTTTTTGGACTTTACTTCTCCCGTACAAGACTGCAGCAGTGTTATGCTACCATAGTTAAGTTTACACAAATTACCGATACAGACATTTATTGCTTGTGAGGAAAGTTTTTAAAAGGTTTGCCTAATCTTTTTTCTAGGAAAGAAATTTGTGACATTAAAGTGATTCTGGTGGCCTCAGTCTTGCTCTCTGTTCTTCCAACACTCAGCAACTGGATCTGACTACTACTGTAAATGAACTGTAGGATCTCACTTCCAGAATCTGCGCTTTTGCACAACATTGCAGAAGCTATTGTAGTATAAAATATTTATAAATCCAGACCAAAGCTTAATGGAGGTACAGTGCTGGATTACTGGATCTATGCTAACCCTGTTTACGCAAGCATGAACATAATCTGTTGGCAACATACCAATATTATACCACTAAGAGAATAGTTCAAGTTCATAATGAAATATTGCTCCTACCTCTGTTCAGAAATGGAGTTCAACAAGAGATCATAAAGGACAGTGAAATAATGAAAGAAATTAATGAGCAAAATATTAAAGGTAACTAAAAGATTGACACATCATGTGTAGCTTATTGGGGCGGGGGGGGCACACTGCCTTTTTTTGTGTTTTCATGTAAAAAAGGTTTAGATACTACCTTGGCAAGTGACAAACTTTTCTCCTAAGTAGAGGAAGCAAGGGTTATAGTTACTATAACTGAGGAACTTAGAACAAAACCTAGAAAATTTTAGTATCGCTGGTAATTCGTTAAGTCTTCAGCCTTAGGTTATGTAGACTGAAATGTACGAGAGTACTCAGGTAGAAGAAAATCAATTCATCAAGCAGCCTGTCTGGCATGACATTTAATACCTCCACTACATTATTACTGTGGACAGTGACATAGTCCGATTTCTATATATAAGATTTGCCCCCGTCGAGCATCCTCAGAATAGCTGAGGAGGGAAAAAAAAAAACAAAAACCAAAAAACAACAAAACAAAAAACCACCACCATGTTTACCTTCTAGAGAAGATGCCACTTCAGACTTCTTAAAAACTCATCATTGT
Organism: Astur gentilis; assembly: GCF_929443795.1. Lineage (NCBI taxonomy): Eukaryota > Metazoa > Chordata > Aves > Accipitriformes > Accipitridae > Astur > Astur gentilis. Next base: position 11,305,576 of record NC_064913.1, read on the forward strand.
CTCCTAATTTGTTCTTTCCTAGGTCCCCTTTCCTTCTTACAGGAGTAAAGTTCTTTTGACACTTGAGTTACTTCTACCTCCTTGTACATACATTTGCTTTCACTCTGAACCAAGCCATACACAGCCAACTAAAAATAGCCACTTTAATCTCCTTAACATTCATAGAGAAGCTAATTTAGTTTAACCCGAGTTTTACCAAGGAGAATCTTATCAGACACCTAACTTAAGGGAAAGAGGAAGTATTCTATCTTGGCAGACAAAAACCCCACAAGTGTTCAGGCCCTAGGATACACCAAAACACTACTCGTCAAACAGAACTCTCCTTATAGAATAATAAACACTGGCAGAATATTCATAAAAGCTATGATCTTCTCCATATCTCCTGTAGCAGCTGGTACTGCTGCTTGCTTCCTTCTCCTTCCTCTGTAAGGGGAAGAGCAAAGGATGGAAACTGTTCCACACTAACCCTGGGAAGTGTTGCAGGTCAACTTTTACCTTTCGCTACCAGGCTGGAGCTTGAAACTAATTTTCAAGTTTCAATTCTTCTTCTAACAATTCTTGTCACTTACTCCTGAAGGAACTTACTACTAAAAGTTTCAAGAAGGGTCAGAAATGTAAAGTATTTGTGGATTAGGACAAGACAAAAAGCACAGTTTAATCCTAGCTCCTGCACAGAGCACACATTTCAACAATTGCCTCTTTAGTGTGAGGGCCGCTGAGATTCTTAAGCACATTTCTGTATGGCTTTCCATTACTGTGTCATATTCCCCTGATGAAAAAAAAAAGTGTATTTTTCTGCCAGGAATCATCAGACTCACTCCCATGCAGTAGACCTCAACAGTTTCTAAAAAAAATTTTGCTGTGGTGAAGCTCAGACCTGAACATGCCTTGTGAGAGCGAGTATCAAAACATTACTGGTTAACATTTCTAAGCTTTGATCCTCAGGATAGAGGCTGCGGCTTAGACGAGTGACCTTGTAATTCCAGCTACTGAGCGAGTCCTTCAGAATAAGGAAGACAGCCCATTTCACACTTCACAGAAGGGCCCCTCATCCCTCCAAAAAATAAAGTTTACTTAAAAGTGCCACTAGGGATTTGGCTTGTGTAGATCTCTGAGCATTCAAAGTTTCAGCTCTGGAAGAAAAGCAGTGGCAGAAGCAGCTGTCTGCTCATCTTTATCAAAGTCAGTTTAATAAATGCTTAAGATATCCACAGACTCAGCAGTACCAATGATACAAGCGTTTCCCCTTCAAGTGTCACAGAAGAACTCCCTATACAGGTCATTGTCTATCTGTCAAAAGCAGAACTAGATATTATTAGGTTGAGTTATTGGTAATATCCTGTTTGCTGTAAACAAATATTTGCTATTAGACATGAATGTACTTTGCAGTCATCCAAGATGGCAGTTTAACAATTTATACATGGTATGGCTGGTTAGCAGTTGCAAACTTTCCAGCCTCCAATTGATCAATGAGATCTGAAGTTTAATTAAAAATCGATGTGACAAGAGTTATTAGTAGTGGTGTACTCTTAGGTCACCGGACCTGAGGGTTTTTTCCTGTGAAACCTACTGATAGTATGAGGTTTAAAACAGATTTCTGGCTCCAGATGACTAGAACATATTTTTTTTCCAGTAACATTCAGGACTTCATCCCTCCCTCCCCAGGGCTTTAAGATTAGTATGCCTACTTTTCTTGTCCTTCTTCTCTTTTTCCTTCTCCTTCTCCTCTTCATCTCCTCCAGCCCCAAGTAAGGTAAAGATGATTCCAGTTTGAGAGTTCACACCTACAGCAGTAACTACCATTCTTCCAGAGCCTTCCATCACATGCGTACCTGAAAGATTGAATCAGGTTTTCCACTGAGACTTGAGCAGTTACATGGCAGAGCACAAAGGAAATGAGTTCTCAAACTTCACATTGACAAAACCTTAAGATGTGTATATATGTACTACTGTGTTCCCCTAGAGCTTTAATTGCCAAAACCATCTGGAAAATAAAGCCATAAGCAGCTACACAAAACGTTTGTCAGTTTTAAGAGTCTGCTCATTTTGACAAAGTTTTGTAGTAGTTGCACTGGTTTTGGATACTTTTAGGAGTCAGCCTAGATAAGGTCCAGCTTGCCAGATTTTAATCTCAAGATTGTAAATAACCAGTTCACCCCCAGAAACAAACCACTTCCTTCAAGAACTGTCAAAAGCTACACACCTGACAGCAGCATAGGATCTCTGTCCAGAGATTTCTTTACATGATCAGATTCTCCAGTCAGTGAGCTTTCATCAATTTTGAGGTCATTTCCTTGAATGAGTACACCATCAGCCGGTAAAAGATCACCTACGAGAGACGACTGGGTATGTTGATTGCAGTTCTTTTTTTTTTTTTTTTCAAAAGTACAAGAAAGTTCAACTTTAAAAATACGTTTACCATATTTCACTTGTGCAATATCTCCAACAATTATGTCAGCTACTGGTATTTGGATGACTTGGCCACCTCTGATGACTGTGAATTTTTGTTCTTGTTCAATACGGCTCTGCAGTCCCCGAAATTGTTTCTCTTTACTCCAGTCATTGAAAGCTGTTACTAATACCACACAAACTACAGATAGGAGGATTGCTGCTCCTTCAATCCAACCTGCTTCAGACTCCTCCTCTTCTTCACCAACATTTACTGATCCACATACTGTAGAAAACAGGTTTTAGGTTTAAGAAACTTCACACAGACAGTTATTTCAACAACAAAAAAAGTTTTGCCAAACAGAAGAAACTACTAATAGTTGCTAAACATTTTCCGTGCTAGCCTTCTTCGCAATTTTACATTTATTTTCAGTACACACAAAGAAGCTAAAGAACCTGAAAGCTAGAGCAGCCAGACTAGACAATTAGTTAACCACCTTCTGCTTTCTCAACATTTCCCACTTTACCCTTATCTTAACAAGCCAGATATCATTGCAAAAATTCAGTTCAATGAAGGCCAGATCCCTTCGTTTTCCATTTAGAACTATAAATATAGTTTCATTTCTTAAATTAGAAAGTTACCAGTGTCATATTGCAAATCAAGGAAAATTTAAGACTCGCTGACTCCCCAAAGAAAGCACATGACCACAAATTATAAATTGCTTAAATATTTGAGGCAAAGCTAAAAAAACACTTGCACAGAAACATGACCGAGTCTAAGGAGAAGTTCTTGTTCCTGCTGCTTGCACTTTACCTTTGGCATTATTTTGGTCAGAATGAGACCAGATCATGAGCAGGGAAATCTCATGTTGCCCTTTTAAGGCAAGCTAGACTTTTAGTAGTGTTCTTTCAATAAGGAATAATAAGCTGCTTTTCCACTGACTTACTGTCTCCCACCAGATTTACAGTATAGGCATGTGGGACCAGGGAAGTCAGTAGTATAATACAGGTAGATACCTACTTTTTAAAAAGTTTACTTACATGATTCATTTCCTCCTGGAGGCTGGTAAAAAGAAAGGCCCAAGGATACTACGGCTGCAATTTCTAATATAATTAGTGTAACGTCCTGTAGTGCTTCCCATACTAACTGAAGAAATGTTTTTGGCTTTTTAGGAGGTATAAAGTTCTTCCCAAAAACTGCTTCTCTCCTTTCTATATCTGCTGGATTTCCACTTAAACCTATTTAATAATAAGACAAAGTTAGTGATGCTTATTTGCATTTCACCCTCACATTAGACATGATTGAGGTTTCCCATTCACGGAGTCAAGTCCCACTCCATATTTCAGTAACAATACTGAAAAGCCATATCTCAAATATAATTACAGAAGTATTATGATTAAATCAGAGTCACTATAGAAAAACAGCTATATTTTACAATTCATACTTTGCCAGTATAAAGTAAGCTGATGGTCTACCTACTTGCGCTTAATACGATATAGCAACAGAGTAATAGTAACAGACATACCTTTGTACAAAGTAAACAAGTTTGCAAGACAAGATCATTAGTAGAATTACTACTATCGAGACTGAGTAGCACCATGCAGCTTTAGCAAGACCACAGCCTGTGAAGCCAGCTCTGGTTCCCACTGTAGGGATCCTGTATTCAGAGATAACATCCTAGGATCCTACAATTAATGTAACATTTATAATGAAATATTTAATATAATTAATAATATAACATACTATAAATATTGTATTCGTGTATTAATTATTATATAAGAGACTATAAAAAGCTGGTGAAGCTCTCCAGGCGTCACGTGGAGATAGGCAGCCACTTAATGACGCTGCTTCCACCTGGACAGCAGTTGCTTGCTCTTCTGAAGCTTCACTTTCTATCTCTTCTCACACAGAGAGAGCCCATATTCAGCACTGCGCAGGGTCTGTCACCTCAGTTTCGTACCTATCTTCTTTCTTATATGGCATATTTCTTTGAGTCCTCTTCTCTGTCTCAACTCTTGTACCATCCTTAAGAGACACTAGCAGGCAAGAGTGAGGGGCCTTCACTAAAAGGCACTGCGTGCTTCAAGAGTTAGCCAAGTCCTTAAAAATAAAGGAATACCAAGTATATTCAGCGCAAGGTCATGCACTCAAGGTCTTCTATAAGTACACCTCCTGTTTACTCCTTCAACAGTTTCCAGCTGCCTAACCCACCATTCAGAATTTAAGTCACTAGCTCATTTTTCAAAGCGAAACGGCCAAACGCCCAGCCATGTTCAGAGCAACGGTCTGGATACGTCAACCATATTGCCCCCAAGGTTATGATCAGCACCTGCTTAAAGACAACAATTTTCTTAGTAGCAGGTTTTTTAGTAGTTAACCCAACTGCTTAGTGATAAAGGCATTGCAAACGCGACCACTGCAACTGGCTTTCATAATAAGTGGGGTATTTAACTCCTCTAACAGATATTTCCTAGAACCATCAAATAATTTTTCAAGACGTTTTGCAAAGACTACTGAACTGCAAAGCTCAGTTTTAAATGCTAACAACTGCTATGTAATCATTTAACTGAAAACCAAAATATTACATGCGTATCTTTTCAAAAGTGAAATGAATTCAACACACTCTTAGTGTATATAATAAATTATATTTATTCTAACACTCTTAGATTCATTTTGAATTCATGGCTTTGGAGGTTTAATTCAAAGGAGCTATGCTATTTTACTGGTTAGCCATAACACTACGCTTCTGGAAGTTCAAGCTTTGAGGTGCTTACTTTCACTCTCAACTCAAAGAGCACTGCAAGACCATTTTCAAAAAAATCAAGCTATATGAGAGGATCTAGAGAAACTCAGGACAGCTTGGCCATTCCAAATGGCCCGACCATATTGCTATTTTGCAACAGGTACCATTTCTCTCTTCCTTTTAGCATGGCAGAGTTTGGAAGATTATTTACATAATGTCAGCAGCACCACTTTCCTCCTCCCTTCACAGGGTAGGAGGATGCAGAACATCAGAAATATACAGCAATGGGCTTTGAAGAATTCAAATTGCTTTCCAATAAGGCTACATAAAGTCAAGCTACTATCAGAACCACCCATAAGACACCAGGCACCATTATTGAACTTGCTACATTTACCACACAGCTGGCAATTTCATAGTTCACAATCTACTGTCCGGAGGTTGAAACTACTGCTGTTATATTGTTCATTATGTATCTTAACCAGGGTAATTTACGTTATTTAGGGTTTAGTTTGAAAAATATTAGGCAAGGGACTAGTTAAAGCTTCATATACAAATTTTATTAGAAATCTAGATGTAGCAGTTACTAGACAATCAAAATTACGTAGACCTGCGGGAATATTGGTGGTGGCCCATCTCTCCAGAATATAGGAAGGACTTCTGCTACTTACAGATATGTCAAACATTCACATTTGCATACGTTTGTACACGTATAAAGGACATGATAAACGTTAAATACTAAGCAGTGAAGTCTGCTCAGTGTCTTTTTTTAGTAACGCTGGTAAAGGACAGTTACCATTTCTCATTTCAAATCAGATAGGTCTGATCCACATTTCTCCTGAAAACAGACATTGCCTTACATTGTCAACAACTTCAAAGCAAGAAATTATACACGCTGAACCAACCCACTGTGTAGCATTTTGGAACTACCTGTACTTTTGGTGTGAAGCCACTGGTAATTACACAAGTCAGCATTTCATATCATAAAGAAAGCTTCTGAATAGGAAGAAATGCCATAGGGCCTTGCAGGTGTACACACGGATTTTAGAGAGCTAGAACTAGTATAACACATAGTTTTCTGCATAGATCTTGCCTAGATTTTCTCCATTAGAAATGTCTCCATTTCTATACTTGCAACTTGAATTTGACAAGAGAGCTAGTTCTACTTTTACAAGAGCTCTCCAGTACTACCTCTGAGAAATTTATAGCAGTTTACCCGACAGAGAGGCTGATTCTCTAAAGTTTAGTGTACTGATTTAGAGCCAAAATGAGACCTTTGTAGAGGACACTGCCCTATCTCATCTTACTTAACCTTTTCTGAGCTAATTACCACGTTTGACTATTGAGGCCTTGCTGTGTTTATGTGCTGCTCTCGCACTTCAAAAAAAAAAAAAAAAAAAAAGATGGTGCCCTTTTATCAGGTTAGTGATTGTATTTAACTGATCGCAGGACAGTACCTCTAAATGTCAAATCCTTTTGAAATGGAAAGGCCTCGATCACGCAGTCTGCAGTACAGCAGAATCAATCTGTAGGAAAGGGCATCTAACCCTTTCTAGTTTTAGTACGCCAATACTCATCATTCCCGTGTGTTAAGCTGCTTGTTACATTAAGGGACATAAAGTGGATCCTGCAGTATTCCAGGTATTTGGAGCTTAGTGCATCATGGCTCTCTACAATCGTACGCCCACCTATTTTGCAGTAATAATGCGCCTTAAACCTTGCAGATTACTGTAAAACAGGATTGGACTCTCACGTCAGTTCCTGACTGTAGAAAACTACAGGCTTTTTCACTGAGAAAGGAAAGTGCCGTTCAATACTTTGCGACAGGTCAGTAGGGTAACCAGAGACTGCTGCTCCTATCCAAGGGGTGTTACGCTGCTGGTACACAGCGGTGCTTCACACACAGGCACTAAGGTTTACAATTCTGTTGATGCCACGGAACAGAAGTTTGCACTCATCGTGTTTTACCAATTTCTTCTTCAACCTAAAACTGGTCTACTCCTATTCGCTGGCAGGTCAGGCATGAGAGCTGGCTACTTTCAGTTTGGTAAGAACACAGTTCACGTACTGAAATAATTCCACAAGTCTGGAAATCGGGCGTCTGGCTTCAAAAGCAGATCAAGCCAAAACGTGCTAAATGCAGATGGACCCAGAGATATCTTAAGGCATTAGTAGGCTGTTCTTGATCCAAGGAGACAAACCTTTCCATAGCATTTCTGAAGAACAGAAAGCAACAGCTCTCCAGGATTAAGACAGCAGGTAGTTTACTGCCACCAGCATGACACCACATTGGTTAAAAGCTATGCGAGTGCTTAAATGCCCAATATACCACAGTTCGCCAAAATCTTGGTTTCGGTACTTCTCACTCACTACCAACTGCAGGATTTCACCTTAAGTTTGAGTTAATGTTAGACAAAAATATGTAAAAAAATTTTTACAGAATAGTACAGTTTAGATATCTTAAGCGATACGACTTGCATCTTTCTTTCACAAGTTAAAGCTTATAGTTTTCATTTATATTGGAAGAAAGTAGCAGGAGATGGCCAGATCTTAAGAAAAACTTCTGGAAAGCTCTCAGGAAGGAGACTTGATACATTTATTTCCTTCTTCACATTTGTACAGTCTATCTTGGAGTAGTATAACTCTAGAGAGCAAAAGCATCAGGTAGCCACACTTCACAGAATGCCATCAAGTCCAACATGGGAAAGACTTCTTCAGAGATGCTTATTTCTAGAGAATAAGATTGTGTGATCACTTTGCAAACCTTCTACTAATAGTGACAGTACCTCTTAGTGCCTAAAGCTGTATTGATAGTTATTTTGTATAGATCAAATGAAATCTACAGAAATACTAGATTTAAAAACTAGATCCTGCTTTTAAGAATTCAATGTAGTACAAATAGAAACCAGATGTCACCAGTTTTAAAAACTGTTGCATTAGGGAATACAAGAACTAGGTAGCAACATAGAAGCATGAATAAGCCCTGCATTAGACTATTAAAACCTTGTGTTCTATGACAGCATGATCTGAATTGTGAACTATAGGTCACATGAGCTATTCACAAAACTTACACTTTCAGAGTAAGTTAAACATTGCTACATTGCATTGCTGTTTCATACGTGGATGCCTACGTCTATGAACTTTATTCCAAAGTACAACTTCACCACTAATCCAACATCTCACATGCAGTTAGACCAACTGAAAAATACTCTTGCTTACTTATTACCATTGAATACTTCTGCCTTAGAGTAGTAAGAAGCAATATTTTACTCTGGTAATAGAAATACTTTTATAAACTTTATTATGTTAAAAAAAGAAGTGGTTTGCTTGACTAAGGTTTTTCCTAAATGTAGCTTCCTCAATAATAGTGTTAAAATTGACTTACCTTCATTTGGTGAAGTTTTCAATTTTGTACAGATGCCATGTACATCTCCATAGCATTCCTGTATTTTATGCAGTGCATCTGTAGCTCGAAGTTCCATAAGAGAACGGAGCTCTGCAAGAGTAACTCCAAAATCTCCATGATTAGCTTCTTTTACGGCATTTTTTACGCCACTATATGCAACCGAGTTGTTTGCCATATCGCCCATGATGCGTGCAGTCTTTAGTGTAGACAATTTCCAGTAAGGAACAAGATTTCAACTTCAAATATTTCCAAAAGGAAAATAAATCCTTTGGGTATTGAAGACAGTCAGGAGAGCAGACACATCACCCAAGTAAGAGACCCCGTCTGGAGAGATATCTTTGAGGTTGTCCCATGGTGCGTTCTGATCCTGAAGCCAAATGGCATGTACGGTCTAGAGAAAAAATAAATACACATTCAGTTACATAACACTATACTGAAATCCATTGCAAGACAACCCTACTCTTCATATTGAGGTTACGGAACAAATTTCTGCTTGAGGACAATTTCTTCGTATTTCCTATAATATTTTTAGTTAGCATTCAGCTGGCAAGAGTGATGAGGCATAAAATTGATGTTTCCCATCTCAAAATAACCTTGCATTATTATACGTTCTTAAATCATTAACTTCTTAGAACAGCTGTTGCCTTTTACATCTTGCATTTTGCTTGGTATATCCATATGGTTCGTCATCAAGAGGAAACCTTTAAAAACACCTGGAAAATGGAGTTCGGAGCATCCACCGCTCATGTCACATGGGGTAAGAACACGCTCAAGGTAAAAATCCCGACTTTTCACCGAAACTTTCACTTCGGAGTTTGGGATGAGCAAGCTTTTGTGTTTTCCCATGAACTCATTTGTGCAAACCTCAAGGAAAACAGTTTCCACACCAACTTAGCCCAAACATGAGGTAGTGTTGTAGTGTAAGTAGGAGTATATCTTCAGGCAGACCTAGGTCTTAATGCATTTTCATGTCCAAACAGTTTTAATCTCCCTCCAGACCATTTCATCATAAGTCAAGCCTTTCACAGTATCTGCATTTAATTCTTTGAACAGAAGGGAAAATTGCACAATACCACCTTCCTACAGAAGGGATGGGGAGGCTAAGAGCAGCTCTTCTGGCTCATTACCAGAGCACTGTAGCTGAGAAATTAACATCTACCCGCAGGATTCTTAACCTGCACAGGCACTCTGTATTTAATTCCCGCTCGGCTGACACATCTTGCATGTACACATGTATCTACACAACAACATAGCCAACGCACAAACACTTCGTGCCTATATAAAGACCTGCTGTGTGCAGAAGACAGAAGTCTGATCACGCAAGTCAGCTTTATCGACATAGTGGGGCACGGTGAGCACAAGTAACAATATATTCCCCCATGAAACATTATGGCTGCCAGGCTCAGATGAACAGTAACTTGGACACTTCCAGGTCAACAAGACCCTCAGGTGTCATATGCCTAGCAAAGGCAATCAGTTACCACCAACTGCATTGCTTTACAAAGACAGAGACTCAAATAGCAAAGAAAGGATTTCTGGCTTTTGCCCTGCCAGGTTAGAGGACTGCTCAGTTGAACCACTGTGTCTGTGTTGAGGTCCAGGTATAAGCACCTAATTACCAGAAATTTAAGGTCTTAGTTCCAGGAAAGTCTCAGTTCTCTGCTCTGGAAACGATCAGCTTCGGCTATAGTCAATCTACCGTTCTAAGCACCGTGCCACGGTACTGCATTTGTGCTGAAGACAGTCACTGATGCTGAAGGACCCTGACGTGATGCCACCCAACCACAAGTGACAGTCCCATCTCCAGCAGAACTACAACTGCTCTTCTCTTCCTAGCACTAGGAGATTCTGAGAAAAGCGCTGCCCATGGCTGTTTTCTGGAGAGCGACAAAGCATAAAGCAATCAATATTCATACGCATAAAACTTCAACATTCTATAACATCAACAAGGTACCTAATTTAAAAAAAATTCATTTTAAATCTTCGTTTTTTTCTTGCAAAAAAAAATCTTACAACAGTTGAAGAGACCGTGACGATGGTGTTAACCTGCATGCTAGCATGGAGCCTGATTAACACACGTTCTTCAGCTGACTATAACATGTTCTGCTAGAGTATCCTTTAAGTGAAGAAATTCATGCAAATCATATATGAAAGAGTGCTTTTTAAAGCCACAACACATCTTTATGTAATGCCTAAAATATGGACGCCGTTGGCCAACTAGTAGCCTAGGAAGATTTATCAATTGGCATCTGATCATAAGCTATGACAGTGTAACAAGAAGCAGATCACGCAAATGACTTTGTATAGCTACGGAAAAGATGCTGCAGCTGCTAATTAGGCAAAAATAGAACAAGCAGAATGCCCCACAACTAACTGCATCAAACGTGATTCAATTTTAATTAAGAAAAGCTCTGTTCAAGCCTCTAGCAAGATCCTTGCACTTGAGGGCCAGATACACCCAAAACCAAGTACAGACATGAGGTTAGGAAAAGCTACAGCTCTAGTCACTGCTCACTTGACATTGAAAAGCTTTGAGACTGACTATTGAGCCAGAGCAAGACTTGCTTTCACGTGCAAGTAATCTTAAGAGCAATAACATTGCTTAATCACTGCTCACACAGTGCTTTGAATCTATGCATCTAGGTCCATTTTTGTTAAGACGTCATAGTCCCGTGATTAGCTAATTACTAACAGTTTCTACTGGAAGGGGTTCTCAGATGTTCTGAAGTACCTCAATGGTGTCCGAACGTACCAATGGACCCTTAGGGTTCACAGACAAGTTCAATAAGCTTATAAAAGCAGTGCGGTTCTGCAGATGAGCTCTAGTAGTGTTACAGATTATTTGGCACATCCATGTTAGGAAATAGCTGTGGAAAATTGAAAAGAACAGCGTGAAGACTTCAAATTCTGAATACTGAGCATGAGCAGTTTTACTCCAAATCATAAAAACTTGGTTAAACATTAGCAACTGTTACACCAAATCAGACCAGAAAGAATCTGCTCCAGTAGCCCATTTTCACCAGGCATTAACGGACAGTACAAAAGCCTCTCAGCACATGGGTACAGAATGGACTTACCTTAACATAGTTTCTTTGCCAATTCCTACAGAAAAATCTCACTACAAATTTCTTTAAGAAATGTCCTTAATGCAGTTTTGATGTCAGACCTTGCAAAATTCAATCGCTTCCTGTTACAGCAAGTTCCAACAGTCCACTTTTGTAACAAAGCGGCGATGCATAATGCAACTATAAACAGTGAAATTCAAGTATCGTAAAAAGAAAGCTCATTTTTAAGCTGCATAGATCATCTAATAATATTTATCTCTTCAACTAGTGGAATCTTTTGTTTTGACCAGTGTTCCAGTTCTCAATTCAATTCTTGCAGCAGCCATTTGAGATACATTATCTGAGTAGCACGAGCTCTGAAGCACTATAGTTAAAAGCAACTCACCTCAAACTTCCAATCTTCTAATATCTCAAATTTTAAATTCAAGAAACAGTTACCATACTAAAAGTCACTTACACACCATTGCTGAAGTTCCAGCTTATTTAAAGTTTAATTCAGTTGAAGTTATGTTAAAGTCCAGCTTAAACAAGCTGCACACAAGATGATTAAGAAAAGTCTATCTTTCATTAGGCACATCAACTTTTGGATAAGCCCTTGTTTACATATCACAGAGTAGGACCAACCTTAAAGCTGTTGTCTGTCACACCCAAATGACTAAAATTCCTGCACTGCAGAGGCACCTTACAGCAGCAGCACGTTCTCTCGTAGGCAGGATTCAGATGCTTGTGCAAATCTCTCTGAAGAGACCCTGCCGCTCTATGACTGTAATAGATTCACTGACACCTTGTATCATCACGGCTGCCTATGAGGAGTACCGCATCTTAAACTCCTTACCCAAATCAAATTAATATTTATTGCTAAGTGGGTGTGTTTTGTTACCAAAGACATTAATTCAAAACCATAACCCATGAAACAAAGGTTAGGTAATTTTACCAGTGTTAGAAGTTCGACAGCCTCGCAAGCCTCTGTAGTTGGACTGGAAAAAGGACAAGCTCTAAACAGAAGTCTACCTGTAGAGATGTTTACCAAAGCATGCAGAGACTATAGATTACAACTCTAGTGCCACCAGAACATACTGTGTTGACCAAGCTAGAACAAGCTGTAGCATGTTCTTGAAGTGTTCTTGTAACAATACTTTAAATATAAACCCATGGTATTCCCCTGCCCCAGGGCTAAAAAGCAGCTACTATTGAGGCAGCCCTGAACATCAAGTACACTTAAAAAAGGACTCCAGAAACAGTCCTTCATAGGTGAAAGTATTTAGTAATTAGTAATTTAGTATTTCCCTCTATTTGGAAGAATGCTATAATCTATGTTCTACATTCATGAAAATTAATGCTACCTTGAAGTGATAGTTTGCAGTGGCCATGCACTGACAATCAAATGTGAACGGCCGAGTTTGAGTGGCAAAATTACTACTGCCCAGATGCACAGGACCTAGCTTACTTTAGACCCCTATCCAAGTCTTTCCTATTACTGAATTTGTATTTAATACATACTTCACCAGCCTACTGGTAATGCATTTTAATATTGATCAAGAAAATTAAATCTTAAAACACTTAAGGAAACTCATACCTCAAGAGTCAAAGCTCCAGCAGTTATATATCCTGTGTCATTCAATTTAATTTTTACATCTGCTTGAGCACTATGCATTCAGATATTAAGCATTAGCTGGTACTAGCATTTGACCTTCAACAACACCCTAAAGCTGGTTGCTGTAATATAGGAAAAGGCTTGCAAAGTGATTATCTCAGGAAAGCCTTTGTTTAATCTAATTAGTTCAATGAAGACTGGACAGTTCTACATACCAAGAGGCTGCAGTGATAAAAACTGTCCCCATATGTTTCAGTTGTCATGTCATTTTAATCCGTTTCAAAAAACAGCTTTTGAGATACTGAAAAATATGCCTTTGCATACTTCAGTTTGAAACCCACAGCACTAGGTATGTTCCACAGCTTCAAACCATCACATGACAGTTTTCCTTAGGGGGAAAAAAACCCCAGTTGTCTGTAATATTATTATAATGGAAAGTAATTGTAACTGAGAAAGTGACCTGGAAATCACACTGAAAAACTCTGAGGTCTTCTGCTCTAGAGGGTCAGTTTTCTTACTTTCAAGTAGGTATGAGGGTCTGTCTCTTAAAGGCTACAGAAACTCACCAGCCGATTCACAAGAAATACGAATGAATGCTAATAAAATAAAAAGTTCATTCACAACAGTATGCATTTACAGGTCACTATCCCGTATGTTAAAATGTGCCTAACCGAACATCTAGGAGTTAAATCAGTTCAGTGGCAGGCTGTTGGTTTAGTGGAAGCATCTCAGAGAACCTAGCTCATGAAGAGGCAATTACAAATAGATTGAACAGCTAAGAGGAAGAGGGCACAAGCTGCAACAGAAAGTTTTTAATACGTCACCTTCAGCCCCACAGCGTTGTAGTGACGAGTTTCCCTTATTACAACTCCTGTTGTAATGATAAATTCAAAGGTCACAAGTTTCACTGAGTTCTCAAAGAGAAATCTGACTTCACTCTGAAGCTTAATCTCTTGGGAGGCAGATGTACTCCCCTAACAGAAATAAAAACTGGCTACTGTTCCTAGACTCTGCAGTGGGTGTAAACACTGGTATTTATCACACTTAATCTAAAGGATTGCTGCTGCCTACTGTGATCTGTAGTAGCAGTTTCATGCCACTAGCCTCTTTTGCTTTAAGATCCCAAATTATTTCTTATTGAAATGATGGCTAACAAATTTGGACTTCAGTAGTCTGAAGTCAATTCAGTAGTACAAATTAGCAATGTTCACACAAAGGATTCTCGCATCATTTCCCTCCTATTTTGGTAGCAGCAAGGGAAAACTCTGACAGTCTTGAAGGCGAGTTATTACAGCATGAAGAACATGACCTTCTCTTACGAAGCAGCTCTCTCCACAGCCTCTGCAAGGAGCCCAGCAAGCGAGCAGACATTGTCTTACGGCACCAACCACCTGCCCAGGCCAGCGCTGCCCTGCCTTTTCCAAGCCATGGCCTTCCCACGCTCACGAAGCACGTCAGCTCCAACTGAAGTGACAGCTGGATTAAGAAACAAGATCAAAAAGTGCTGTATAGAATACTCTGAGTAGAAAAACTATGTTATCAAAAGCTTAAACTAATCATTAGCTCTCTGAATTTAAGGTATTTTAACTTGAACGGGAGAACTGAATAGATACAAGAGACTGATCCAACAAGCAGGGCTTCAGAAAAACCTGTGAGCACTTTCAAAGAACATCAGACTTTGAGACATACTGGAAAGCTCTACCGAGTAAAACCAATGCGATCATCATTACAGAACGTGTCAAGTGTCCCGTGTATTTAAAATACTCTCCTATTACTCTTCCATACTCTCCTATTTCATATCACAATGCTGACTCGTCCACAAGAAGCCAACCCCTTCAAGACATAAACCCATGCAGGAGAGTTGAGTTTTTAACTACTTAAAACACTCTTCTGAAAGCAGGAGTTACTCATTCCAAATATCCATTAACGGAGCAATGTCTTGAAGGGTCTCCTACAGTCCACGGCTCCGATCAGCACTCAGACAGCTTCTCCCTTCTGACCCACAAGCCCCGGAGCTTCATTCTCAGTACTTCCTTTTACTAGGCTCGTCTACTTTTTGCTCTGTGATGACATCGTAAACTGGGCGGGGGGGGGGGGGGGGGGGGGGGGACACACACACACACAAAAAAGGCTAAATTTGACAGGACAGCTTATAATACCAGGTAATTCCAAGTTAAGACTATAATCCCAGAGAAAAAAATTTTAACATCTGGATATGACTCTGTCCCATTCGACATTGTTTCTAGCGTGTTCAAGTACCTGCAATGCATTTAGTGTGTCTGTCAGGTTCCTCAGATAACTTGAGATGAGTGGAGCTGCCGAAATTTGGACTACGGCAGCTGATGGCTGAAGTCAAACCTGGGATATCACAAAGTTCCACCTACTAGTGTTTAAAATGCAAGAAAAAAAAGTTTGCCCAATGACCACCAACATTTTCTATTACTTTAGATCCATTGAGTCCTAAACAGGACAACTGAGAATTTAAAGTCTCTTAATTCTGCACAGTTCAGGCTAAAAATGTTTATTTGGGATAATTATGCCATAAAGTAAGTTCTATTAACAGGTCTGTCATTAATAACAATATAAAACCCTAAAAGTAGATATATTGGTTTTTTGCCATAAAGCCATCCATTCACATTAATATGTTCAGGAACAACTTACCATACTTTTCCTCATCAATATCTATCAAAACCACATTGACAAAAATTACAATAAAAAAAGATGGACTTTTTCAAAAAAAGAGATGGTAGTATGGCATGCTACTTATTAAAATTATGCATCATAAAACTACAACAGAGTTTACTCGCATTCCCAAATTACAAGGTGCATCCCAGTCACAAAACCTGACAGGCATGCGTTAAATGAGGCATACGACATCGTTATATGCAGCTAAGTTTCAAGTAAAGGGAAAGTGGGACGGTACCAAATTTCATCCAACAGAGCTGGAATTGGATTCCTGGATTTCAGTCGCTTGTTGCATTTAGGTTTAAAGCTTAGTGCATGCCTGTAAGCGATGCATCCAGTTGGTCAGTTCTGACAATAATTACGACTAGGAGCAAAACAGCAGCTGACTTCCTCATAACAGTTATTCCTAGAGGTATATTGCTTGTCTTGAGAAATCTTTTTTATCTTTTTTAACAAAGCCTCTAATTTTTGCTGTTGCTCCTTAACCCTGTTTCTGATACCTTTTGAGCTAAACGCATATTTCAGATGTTACCTTTATTTTTATTTCCATCTTTCAATTCCCACAATACCATACATGCATACCATTGAAATTGCTTTAGTCAGTTGGAGCAATGATTTTCTTCTCTTCCCATGTCATTAGACAGTAAGTAGCATTAGTGGAATTTTTTTTGTTCTAAAGCGCCAAGTCAACTTCAGGAGTTCTTCACACCAGAAACTGTTTCAGAACATGTTGCACCCATTTAAATTAAAACAGATTCAAAGCTAAATTGCAAGTAACACTTCAGCCAGAACCAGACATCCACCATCTCATCTTGATTTAAACACTCCCCCTTTTTTCTTCCAGAAAGTATTCTTTCATATTAATATCTATCTAAGCAAAGTGGTATGCTTTTGACTGTAACCATGCTTCCTGATATCAAAGAGATGCCAAAAGCTCTTTAGAGCTATGAGCCTTCCTTCAGGCAAAGGGCAAAAGGCCATCCCTGCCTGATCCTTGTTGTATTCAGGAAACCTCGAGAGAGAAATTTAAAATTAGTCTTAAACCTACTAGGAAATATCTATGCCCAATGAAATTAAGCTTAATTACTTCTAAAAGTCACTCTGCATATGACTCCTTTCTATTAATTAGGGCAGTAAAATTAACTTAGTAGGGTAAGTTTTAAGGGTAAGTTTAAGTCTTTTTGCTACCTTGCACTAGCTTACTGCTATATAGAAAGAGTACTACAAAATATATGCTCACTGAACTGTAAACACATAACATATAAATAGTAGTATTTATGTGGTAAATCATCCATTTATGATCCTCAAAATCATCATCCCCAGCAAGCAATGGTTTGGAATGTAAAAAAAAGCAAAACAAAACCCCTAGCTCTGGTCGCCCCTCTCAATGAGCACACACTATGATGCTAAGTTGGATATCTGTTTTGTCATCTTGTGGCCAAAGTTGAAGAAGCTTCCCTCTTGTTCTGTAAGATGCCAGTTTGAGAGCCTCCATCTCCAGATCTTTCAAAAACCTTCTGGAGGTACAAGAACACAGTTTATCCTTATCCTGAAACCCTTAAAAAGCCCTACTTCCTGAAAAATTTAAAATTTGAAAGCGATGCTAGCTTCCCCTGCATGTCGTATTAGTCCCTGCCTGCCAGAAAACACCGAGTAAACTGGCTAAAGAGTCATTCTGAGAAAATCCCTTCCAAAAATTGCAATTACATTTGCCATCTTCTATTCCTAAGGAGCCAAAGGTTTTAATTCAAACATCATAAAGAGTCTACACTGGAGTAGCTCTTTCAGACCTATTGCGCAAGTTTGCTGCTCCTGCTGGTGGTGGCAAGAAGAGCTTCAGGGTTTGTGTTTTGTGGTTTTGGGGTTGTTTTGTTGGTTTTTGTTTGTTTGTTTTTTAACCACAATATTTGAATTTAAGAATCCACTGTATGGCTTTGCAAGAAACACAGGTGTGGAATCTCTTGCGAACTTCTTCATTATGATTATACTGATCATCCCTTTAGATCTTTTTGATAAGTTTTGAGAGCTTAGCTCACTAACCCATTCTAGCCGGCCTCCTCTTTCTGGTACAGCATAAGAAGCAGCTTCAGCAAGTTGAGCCTCATGGTATTATCTGATATGTTTTACCATTTAGTGAGGCTACATACTGCTGTATCCTCCAGGCATATCTCCAGTTTCAAAAGTGGTCCTTCCTCATGATTATACTTTTTGATCTTGCTGAAGTCTGACACCCACTTAAAGGCTAAGTTCTCACGCTGCCTGCCCTGTCCTGCTCTTTCAGCCACTCTTTTTATAGAACTTTTTCATTTATTCAGGGTTGGTTGCTGGTTTGGGGTTTTCTGCATACATTTAAGCATTACTGCAATATAGTTACTGGTACCTGTCCATAGAATGATGTTGAATTAAATGTTGTGTCATCAGTGCGAGTTACACGACAATCCCTGGTCCACTATTCAATACAAGGTAATCAACCCTTCTCTTGGCAGGTTTTTTCCTTAACATAGAGAGGGAGTGTGTACGCACTGTTAGTAGACAGGATGCACAAAGCTGAGATTCCCATCACAGCAATTCCTGAGTCTAACAAAGCAAGTCTGTCACATCCTCAGGTGACCAAAGGTATGGCTGTGCTACAGTGTCGAGGCACAAGACTTCCACCCACGGAGGTCCTGAAGCAGCTCTCATTATTCGACACTAACAACACTGCGACTTACACCTGCCACCCTTATCCTTTTGCATTGGGAAAAGCTTTAATTGGCAACTATGTTAATGAAGTAATAGACTGTGTGAAAGCCTGCTGTCGCAACGGTCACATAGGCAACCCAGGGCTCAGAATAGTAACTTCTCATGTGCCTTTTTACTCTTCTCTCACAGCACCTCAGCCACTGAGAGACAGCACTTTGGTTTGGGTCCTGCTCCAAGTTCCATCTCTCTTGAGACACGCAGCACTCTGACCAGTTTTAGCACCCCTTCCTTTACTAATCCTTTTTTCATTGCTCTTGCTTTCTCCCTGCATTTCCATGATCTTTAAGAATAGACAATTTTTATTTTTTTTTTTTTTTTACAGCAATGCGATCTGCCCTTCTGGATCCGAGGAGATGGAAAGCACCATGCATGTTCCTAAGCCTCCGCCCTCCCACTAGCTGTGATCGTAGCCCTGCATTTCACTTCTCTACAGTCTAAGAGTGGGCTACTCGCAGCAGCAGAAAGCAGTCATGCAAAAAGCGTTTCCCCCTCCTCCCCAGCCACAAAATAAAGCCAAAAGATTTAAATATCAGGGTTTCTACTGGTTGAACAAGTTACCACAACAGATTCCCCAGAAGTTTTTCCACAAGATGCCAGAATAGCCGATTTATTTGTAGAAGTCATGAAGGCAATGTGGATATGCCAACATAAGAGACACCCATTCAGCTAATGCTGTGAGCATCTTCATCATGGAACCATGTTGCTGCCACCTTTCAGATAACATTAATCTCCATTCAAGAAAAGGTTCATTTTCCCTCCGTTATTTCAGGTAAAGTGACATGCTACTAAATAAATCGCATGATACATCACTCTACCGCCAAGGCTAGACACCGTTTGAACTGAATAGCAAATTCACCAGACCGTCACATAGCAGCTCGAGCAGCTTTAGTAAACTTAATTCATTTCTCAGTTCTGGTAGGCTATTTAATAATTGCTGTACAAACTGCCTATGCACAATTAACAATTGTAGCTTCATTTCTAAAGTCTTCAGGTGTGAAGATCTGTACTGTACACAACTCTTTAGGTTTCTGAAAGCCCAAGAGTCATCAGTTGCATGATTAATTCATTAGAAAAAAGTGACTGGGGAAAAGAATGCAAATGGAGCCATGCTCCCTGATATTTAAAAGTCCTATTCCACCTAGCAAAAGAAATCCCTCCCCTAGTTTCCTGTAAACCAAAGGTCTTAACTCTTCCGTAGTACCAGTGGATCTTATCAATTTGTAGATGGTTGTGCTTCCAGTGTAAACAGCAAGCATTCAGATTAGGAGGTGAACTAGGTGTCTATTTAGCTCTGGCACAACGCTTATTCTTCTAGGTAGGGAAAGGCCATGCCTCGAAAAACTTCACAGCAACCAGCTGGACCTATTCAGCGCTGAGGATCAGATATTTGTTTCCCTCACTCTCCTGCCCCATCGAAGCACAAGGCTATCAGAAATAACGTGGCAAACCAGCAGGCACTCAGGTGCCTAGAGCATAAGTACCATTGGCATAAACAGTAAAGTTTCAGTCTCCTGCTAAGGCAGCTCTGAATCCTCAGCAGTAATTCCTAGTGGCTACTTCAATCAGGGTAATATTCCTCCTTCCAAAAGACAGCATCTGAGTCAGGAGCCTACTGCCATTAGTTCAGCTGCAGCTGAGCCTCAGGGCCAAGAGTCAACCCATCCATGAAGACTACAGATTGTCATTCTGACTCAGACCTGTTTTGTTCCTTCTACATAAAGGTGCTTCCCACAAGCGTTTGTTTATTTTACAGTGGCGCATAGTAACATTCTGCAACTTCTGCAATCAGGTTGTTTTTAGCAATAGCATACAATCTCTCTGAAGAAAGGGAATTGGGAAGGGCAGTATCAGCTCCTCCACTCAAGGGACAAACTTCAAGCCGCCTGCTAAAGTGTTGAATTTGTGCACATTAGACTAATTCCAGCTGGCCACTGCTGAAGGCACAAACTCTTAAGAACCAAGATTTGTATGTCCAGCTCACGGTTTCCAACGAACTTCCTCAAAGGGCCATTGCAATTACACATCTGACAGTAGCGCATCTCAGCTCAGAGCGAGTTTCTTTCTCCATACAGCCAAGCAGGGCCTCACTGACCAGCCCTGGTAAGTCAGAAGCTAGTTAAATTTTCAGTCCAGCCCCTGCAGCCCACAAGTTTCCCTTACTGCAGCAAACAGGTAAAGCAGAGCAGAGAAGCCGAGAGCTTCGCTAGCCTGAGGCTAGCAACACTCAGGGAAATGACGTTTCCCCATTGCAGGGAAGTGACTGCAGTGCATCAGCGTATCATGAAACAAGAGTGACACAGCACCATGAAACAAGAGATAACATGAATTACCAAAACTCCCACAGTTAGGGACTCAGTCTTTCTAGAGGTAATTTTGGAAGATGCACAGAAATTTCTCCCTCTGCCTCCAAGCGCTCCACAGCCAAGCAGTCTCCCGTATTCCCATCTTCCTCCCAGAATACCATCCCCTGGTTTCCCAGCGCCTTCAACAGACTCTTTAGCTTGAAGGACACATAGCAGTCTGTCTCCATGCCTAATGGAGAAGAGAAAGTAGACTGCTAGGAAGCAGCTGTGCTAGGACTGTTCTCCAAAATGCTGCTTATTATTTCAGTCCCATTAAGAATGGCTTATTTCAATTTGTCAAGGGAAGTACAGGAAGAAACCATCTGAAAACCTTTATAATTAAGGATGATTTCAGTAGCGTTTCCAAAAAAAACTACCTGATGTAGTCAAGACTTAGAAAAAACTGGCGCAAGTATGAAGTCTGCTAGTAACAAGTAGCAGGCTCACTTTTCACACTTTCAGACTTTATAATTTTTCCCTAGGCAGGCTACCAAACACTGGTTAGGAAGAAGCGAAACTTCTTACTGAGGAGTCCTACACATTGAAAAACAACCACACACCTCATTACAAAGTTATAATATGAATTTGGCTCATTTAAGTCTGTGCATTGTGTCAGGCAGGTTGACAGCCAAGTCCTACTGTGGTCTCTAATCTATGTTTAGTTAAATTCTTAGTACGATTCTACTTCCAATATTTTACAACATTGTTTTGTTTCCTCCTTTTCTGGAGGAAAGGGATGCTTTAAAATAGACACAAATTTTTACCAACAGAATCCTGAATATCCTTCATATGTTTAACATTCACAGGTATAACAGCACAGCTTATACACAGTGCTTCCCATTCACCTTCAGGAGAAACATGCATTTACACTGAACATTTGTGTAGTTTTGTATTTTGCATTTGTACACTCAATACCAGAAGCTTTCTCTAGACTGGTAATAGCAAGTTGATTCTTGGTACACTACCACTCCTGCTACAGGTATCAGATCTTTGCACATGGATCCGTTCCTATCGAAATCTTTCCCTCTAACCAAATCAGCATGAAACTGGGGTGGTGGTTGTTTTTTCTGGTTTGGGGGGCGGGGGGGGGGGTGTTGGTTTTTTTGTTGGTTGGTGAGGGGGTTTTTTTGCAGGGGCTGGTGGTGGAATATCTTATTTTGTTGGTATCTGAACACAATTTAGAGCAGTTATGTAATTAAGGGAACTCAGCAATGTGATCAAACAGTATATGGTCAGAATCCAGAACCAAACTAAGTGTGAAGGAACAAACAATTCTAGGCAGCTACACAGCTGTCTGTCAAAACCACAATCTGGTTTGAGGCATGATGCTTTTTGCACATAATTAAGACTAAACAGCTTTCAAGACCGCTTTCTTCCTTAAAACTCAAAAAGTAGGTACTTACTAAAACATTACCTTGTTGTTGAGCAATTACTATTAAAATAAGCCATTAGCTGTCAAAAAGTATTTTTTCACTGAGCAAATACTTTCAAGTATTTAAACAATTGTCTCAGCAAAATTGCTCAAAGAAAGCTTAAACCAAGCTATTTTAAGCTACTTTATTATTTTAAGCTATTTTAAGATTAGGAATCTCTAACTCCTTAACTTGGAGGTTTCTAAAATACACTGGGCTTTCCTAGAAAAATGGAAGCATTTCCCTGTGCACTGAGAATCCTCAGCTGCTCTTGCTTGACAAAATTAAGGTTGAAGGCAGGCATTGCTAAACTAAATTTGATGGCCTATGTTTTGCAGTCCACAAGTTTTAGTTTACTTGTCAACTAACGTGAACATTATTAAAATACAACTTTGGACATTAAAACAAAAATTATTGAGCATGGCAGTAAAACTCTAAATTCTGATCATAAGTGGGGGGATATCCAAGTCATAGGGCTAAACTTCAAGACCTTAATCCACAATAGCACGCACAAAGGGAAAAACTGGGAGAGCAGAATATTTGGTAATGGGAACACACTTGCCGTGAGAGGAAGACTTGTTCTAACCTTTGTGTGAACACCTGGGCAACTGCCTGTTTTCATACAGCCAAGCAGTCCCTTCTCAGTACAGCAATGCCTAAAGACATCTACAGACACAGGTAGACCCAAAGAGAAATCTAACAGGAGGAACCACAAGAGAGTTCGGCTACACCAAATTCTTAAATCAGGTTTGCACAGTAGTTTTCCTGTTCCAAAATATTTGACAGTCAGGATTCATACAAGCAAACACCTGGACAAAAGACTGCGCTTTCCAGGAAATGCACCTTGCAGGCCTGAAAAGCCAGAAAACATCCTCAGATTTAGCAACCAGAAACCAAGCTCTCCACATCACAAGGTTCAGGGGTTCTTGTTCAGAGATATTCTGAACTAGAAAACATTAAAAAGGCAGTTTGGCTTGTTATTCCACTTACCCAGCTTCAGACCAGTTACTGACCAGAATAGTAGGGTAGTTATTCTCTCAGTCTTCCAAAATTGTTAAACCATGCCCCAATCCCAGAAAGCAAAAATAACTAGACTAGTAGTATAACAGAGTAATAGCATCAGAAAACAAGAACACAGAATGAATTGCATTGGCACGTAAATATGCCTGTTGACTTCCAAGAGCAATTGTTTTGATTATGGACATAACACCTTTCTATACCAAGACCT
The DNA here is from genome assembly GCF_929443795.1 of Astur gentilis. Taxonomy (NCBI): domain Eukaryota; kingdom Metazoa; phylum Chordata; class Aves; order Accipitriformes; family Accipitridae; genus Astur; species Astur gentilis. Next base: position 11,329,179 of record NC_064913.1, read on the forward strand.
CATTCAAGGCCTGAACTTCTTCCATTCTGGCTGAGAATTTTTATATCCAATATCTCTTCACATAGGAAGAAACCAGTAGTCTCAGAATGAGCAAATAAATGTACAGAGCACTGTAATTTATGGAAGGAAGTTTTCTTACCCCGTGGAGGGCTTCCAGATGTTATACCCCTTTATGTACATACAGCACAAAGTACCTATAAAAATAGGGCTCAGATGTATGACTAGATGTACAAGTAGTTGGTGTCTTACTTTGGATAGCCCCATCCAAACACTGATACACAAAAACAGACCAGACTACAATTACAAAGGTATATACAACACCAGTGCTTACCATTATAGCAGGAGATAGCATCTGAGACACCTGATTAGCTTTCAGTAACTATTTGTTGACCCATTTTTCAGGAAAATCCCTCTTCCATTCATTAAACTGTTCTTAACCCGGAATTTCACACAGGCATTTTTGTAAGAGGTGTTATTCGACTATTTAAGCTCACAAAAGCTATTTTTGCAGAGCCAGCAGAGGGAGTACAGACATCATTTTACTTATCAGCTATGGAAAAGATACTCACCTTGTAAGAAAGCACTAAAAGAGCTGTGCCTGCAAACCTAATGCGGTTACTTTAAAGCATGCCAAGAACTTCCTCAGGCTTTCAGAGACATGTATGTCAATGGCCAGGAGAGTTGGTGTTTTGTTTCTGATCCCCACCCAGCAGTCACATCTCAAAGTCTGGTATCTGACAAAAATGGCAGGATCAACTCTAACAGTACTAACAAGTACCATAAGCCTGATGCTTCACATGTCAAAACCAAACATTATAGAGCTACAGTTCAACCTAGTCAACAATTTTTATTCCTATGGATTCTGCCGTTTCTCAATTTCAGAAGAGCTAAACCCTTTCGGTTGTTCATTTCTTAAAAAGCAGCTTCATCTGGAAGAGAAGTTGAGAAACTCAGATTTCAAGATGACCCACTAGCAAAAGAGCCAGGAAGGTACGGCTTGGCGTGGTCTTGGACTGGAAGGTAACAGCTAACCTTTCTGCTGGCATTCCCAGAGGCACACACCTACTGGCAAATCTGGTTTTACACATCCTCTGAGGCAAGAGCTCTGCTGCTTTATTTAGCATTTCCATTGATCAGCCTGCTTTGGAGTTGGTAATTAGGACTGAACCATGTTGACACAGCAGCGGCTGTGGAAACAGTCTGAAAGAGGAACGGGCTTTAAGCAGACAGATTGATAGCTTTTTGCCATCTCATGGAGGTGAATACTCAGCTCTAGGCCAACACAAGACAACATACCTTCCTGGCAAAAACTTCATAAACAGACACTCCTTGCTTGTTTAGACTGCAAAATTTTGACAGGATTTTTTTTATTTTTTAAATAAAGTCAGTATTTCCCAACTTCTTGGTAGGAGGCTAAGCTAATACAATATTCTTGCCAATCTTAAGCATTTATCAAACTATTTTATCGGGTGGCTATTTCTAAGTTTCACTATTTAGAAGTTCATATACAAAGAGGTCACACAAATGCAATGAGCTCCTCAGCCTCAAAGTTTCCTCTAGAAGAGCAGCATAACACTCTCCTCCTCTCAAAGAAAAGATAAATTTCCATAATCTTAAACTTCACATGAACTTTTAAAAAGCTTTGGCAGCTTGAATCATTAGTTTTTGATTACTACCTATCCAAGAAGAAGAATGTGCCTGTAGCTATGGAATTTAGCCTTCACTTGTTTCAAGTTCTGAAAATAGAAGAACCACCCTTTGGCAAGTTAGACGGCTGCTTCTGCTCCCCACTTCCTACAGGAAAGTGTCGTTCGCTTCTCAGCTTCATTTTCACATAGCAGATTCGCTAAACGAGTAAGTCAATGGGCCAAACTGGTTCCCATTTTACAGAGCTTACGGTCGAATACTGTATAGCTGACTAAAGTTTCTCCCGTAGCGTGGGACAAGACCACCTCACTGTTTTGCTGTTGAAATTCAGGGCTCCAGCAGCGTCCCTGGTTCCCAGGACTCCGACCAGGCTGCTCAGTGTGCTTTATGTAGGGCAACCACAGCAGGAGAAGCCCTGCCTCTTCCATCACAAACATAGTGATGCCCAAGTATCAGGATGTGTCCCGACCACTCTGATCATCCTGCCCTTCCCCAAGTTATTGCCGTCTCTTGTGACAACAGTGAAGTTTCTGCAGATACACGAGAAGCTGATCCTGATAGGAAAAATGCTGTTTTTCAGGCAGACTGGTTATCTAACCGGACTCACCACACAGATAATCCAATACCAGTGCCAACTCAAAACAGGGCACAGAACTGCAATGAACCTGCTTGAGTCAAGCAAATGGAAACCATGCTTGCAGGAAAAGATGTATTTGTCAAAAGATGTGACTGAATTTATGACAACAAAGTCTTGAACAGGTGGTATAAGCAAGGTGAATGCCAAAAATTCACATAGCAATTTATTGGTTGAGTATGATACCACAACTCTAATTCATCCTGCAACTGGAGCCTCATTAAGCTCCCAAATAATTATGTTTATAATACCCTTTATATCTGAGAGACTGACATTAGGCTTCTAATCAGCAGGTTACAACATGTGATCTATTTATACAGAATAGGTAGGGTGGGGGGAAGGACTGAAAAGCCCCTTGAAACATGATTATATTTGGAGCACTTTTCCTCTTGGATAAGTTTCTACAGCAAATTCCACAGAATTTTACACTTTAAAATTACTACAGCTGCCTTTAAGGATCTATGGAGGTTTACCTCAGTTTTTCACCTGAAAAGCTGAAGACCTTACATTTAGAACACAGCATAACAATTACTGATTCCAGTATTAATCACTCCCTGAGATTTAGTACTTCAATAATTAGCAACAGACAGCATGCAGCAGATGTGAGAGCTTTTTTAGAAGCCAATGCTGAAGTTGTGCTCTTCCCTTACCCCTTTTCTCCTCTCACCACCTGGAGGTCAGAACTGAAGTTCTGAAGCCTGTTTGCATTCCACGGATTACAAGTTTACATTCCTCCCATCACACCCGAGACTCACCTGATCAAATGGTAACAACTATATGGAAGGTAGGCACCTTCAGGCTTTTTATTTATGTATTTATTAAATAGGCAATGGGTACATAATAACTTCTCCGCGGAAGATTAAATTTAGCCACCTAGGACACTATCTAAAATAGTCACGTGAATCTTATCTTAGACGCACTTGTGTCTCTTCAACAGAAGAGTGACAAGTTTCAGTTTTTTTAAGATGTTTATGTAAGTGGCCAGGATTGCTCTGCTGAAGTTAAGCGCTGTCGGCTGAACTTGCATATCAAGCAGCTGCACTACCATGTCAGAGCAGGCACATGCAAGAGGAAGGATGTGGTTTCACAGTTAGTTTAGGAATATCCGAGCCTACGCTACTGCCTGAAGGTACAGTCCTGCGCCCCAGCCTGTGCCAGCACCGATGCTCACCCGACCTCAAGGTCAGGGGACAGCCCTCGACGAGGACCAGTGATGAGGAAGACGGCAGCCATGCCGGCGGTTCCTCCAGAAGGTCACACGGGTGATGGGGACTACTCCCGTCCAGCGCAGCAGAGGCCCTACCACCTCAAGTCAATCGTGGGAGCTCTTCTCACCCCACGTTCATCCTGGGAAAAAGAAGAGCCTGGCTGCACCTTCTCTGTGAGGCCCCGCTGAAGACCATCACCAGGGTCCCTCCTCAGCCTCCTCCCTTCCACGTCAAGCAAAGCCGCCTTGCTCATCCTCTAACCGGCTTAGTGACCCTCCGCCAGCCTCTCCCCGTCAGGAGACGTTGCAAAACAACAGGACGCCGTTCTGGATGCAGCCTCACGAGCATGATGGAGGTCAAGAACCTGCTGGCCACGCTCCTGCTGATGTTCTCGCCAGCACAGGAGAAACCTGCTGCTGCTGACTCAGGCTCCCCTGTCTAGCAGCATGGCCAAGACCTTTCCTCCAGACCTCCTCCTCTTCCTCCTCCTCCTCCAGCCCCACCGCAGAGGTACAGGCCCCAGCAGCCCCACTTTCCTGTTCACCCTCACCCCCAGGGATCTAGACCCCCCCCGGCAGCCCTACCACCACAATCCAGCACCCACGCATCGCCGTTTCCAGCTATCCCTACACGTCACAGAGAAGAGGAAAGCCCTTCGGTAGGGTTTTTACTTTGCTGGCTCAGTAATGCTCAGGAGGGGCCTTTGGCAACTCCCGTCAGGAGCTTGAAACAAGCCTGGTTTATGATTACTGCCTCAGAGTAACATGTATTTACTTCGTCCGGTTGAAAGCGTTTTGCCTGTGGTTATATATAGCTTTATTCTCCATATTCATTTCTCTAGCTTTAGGTTTGACAATAGCATGAGAACATTAATCTTCCAGCCTATGCAAATTCAGTGTTTCAGTTTTGGAGTGAGTAGTCCACTTACCAAAAATGTTACTACAGTATATTCCCAGAAAATAAAAATAAAGTACTCCCCTCAAGCATCTACCCCTTGTATTTTTCCATCTGGTAAACTGATTTCCTGTGCTTTGAGATAGCTTAATTTCACACCGCAGCTTTAGGGCGTCAGACTTTGCATAACCAAGACAACCTTTACTGAATGGTTTTGGCAATACAGTTTGAGGTGCTGCTGTCCAGTGCCCAGCAACGCCACGGTCAACAAGGAAAAAATAAACGACATGTAAATTGTTCATTCACAAGCAGACAATAACCTTAGTAAGCGCCACTGTTTTATGTGCTGGTATTTCATTTTTGGAAGTGTGTGTTTGTACTAAAGCTCTTTCAAAAGTTCCCTGTATCCTGGTATGCACCAGGAGCAGCTGTCTCTCATCTGAAGGATAGCTCCGCTACGAGTGCCTCCACTAACAGAAACCAAATAACATGAAAAAAAAAAAAAAAAAAAAAAAAAGAAATCTGAAAGGTAAGAGACCATGCTTTTCTCAAATCCTAGATAATTTGGTGCTTTATTACCAAATCTCTTTCAACTCGCTTTAGAAGCACAGCTCCAGTTTAGAAACAAACCCCTAGAACTGCAGTCACTGCAGCCAAATCTACCTATTACCAACAGAAAGTCTGAAATCAGACTTTGTGTAGATGTTAAGACATTTCACTATGCAAAGCAAGCTCATTACAGAACATGAAAATTGCAGCCACTGTTAACTACGTGGATTTCAGAGCTGAAGTAGGTGAACACAAGCTGAAATGATTGGAGCTGTTAATAAAGCAGAAGTAAAAGCAGTTGTGCTAGCAGCGGTAAAGCACCTACCCTCTCCAGCTGTCAGTCTCAACTATGTACATTTGAAAGCTGTCTGGCACAGATCCTGCCAGCCAGTTTAAATCATTTTATGTTTCACACAACCTCACCAGAATGAGGCTGCTAGACACTGCCCTAACTTAGGTATTGATTTGCATTGTTATTCCATAGGCTTCATGGAGTTTTGCACCAGCTTCATTCCCGAGAGAAGAAAAATTGGCAGACCCAAGTGACATAAAGCAATTTAAAGTGCAATATCAACAGTGATAGCAGTTGCACCTAGATGAAAGTGAAAAAACTCCTGCTCAATATGCATATTACAATCCTGCTTTAGTCTCTATCTAAATAGCCAGGAGAGGTTCAAAAATACTACCCTTTCACAAATAATTTAAGGTTAACCATATCTGTCATCTTTTCTACCCATTTCTTGTTACTATTTCCTCAGTCTTACCTACGTAAAAACCTCAGAAAGCAAGTCTGGACGCAAAATATGACAAGCAACTTTTCATTTCCTCCACTGCTGCAGTATCAGAAACCACCTAGGCATATAGCTAACCTGTAATATTTTTTAATATTTTACTTAGTGCAAAGATCTCTATGCCTAGATCCAAATAATCTTTTCTGGAAAGCCATTAGTTGAAGGCTGGCACTCAAACTACTCTCCGATCTAACGTCAGAACAATAACTTCAAGTTCTTCTACACGAAAAGGTTAATACTCTCTAGGGAATGGTTCCATGTGATGACCATGCAAGGAAGAACCTTTCCACACCACCGATCCGAAGACTTGTGCTGCTTCCCTCGTACAAGCCTCGCCTCTCGCCTTGGAGATCCCAGTCTGTGCACAAGGATTGTGTAACACAAATCATCTACTGGTGCAGCAAGTAGACGCAAAGGAGCAGAGATGGCACAAAGGAGGGGGAAGTTATTGAGCAGCCCAGGACAGTGTGAAATGAAAGTAGCTACTGGGCCACCTCAGCCACCCCATGAAACTTTCCACTCACAGTGACAAGCCAAATAGGCAAGTACAAATGAAGATGTCTCGCTGTCCTCGCAGTCTCTTGGACTAGGCTGATCAACACAGCAGCTTCAGAGGACCATGAGAAAAGTGTGCCATAACTTCAGAATATTAAAAAAGCAATCAAACATCTTATATGAACAGAAGTGACTAGCAAGTCTTCTGATCAGGACTTGAAAGACTCACATTCCTTGAAACACCTACCACATATAACCAAATGTTTTCCAAGCTTTTGGAGAGTCACGGTGGCTTCTTCACTTTTTATAATATTCTACAAGTACTCATAAAATAAGCTTGCAGTAGCTAGAAGACTACTTTATTGCTAGTGACTAAGCTCCTTATTTCAATGAAGAGCATAGCACTATGGTCCTTTCTTTCTATGGTGGAAAAACTCCACCAAACACAGCTAATGTCTCTTCTTCCTCCTTTCTCCATATGGAGTTATCAGTTGTTTTTTATTGGTTTTAAAACCAGATATACTGATCTGATTTGCAAATGAAGTTTATTCTCTCATACAGATATGGGGTGTCTTTTTTTTTGTTTTGTTTTTTTCAGAAATTTGTTATCACATAAGACCTAAGACGTCTCAATTTCATTAGAAATGCAGTAGTTCAGGAAGCCAAAGTACACACTGCAAGCAACACATCCTTGTATTTGCATAGACACAGAAGCAATCCTGAAAGATCCACATGGACAAGCCGCCAGTCACTTGTCAAATAACAAGTGCAAAAATGGTTGTGTGATCTCTATGTAAGGGCACGGCACATCTGTAACATTCCAGCGAAAAGAGCACTTGATTTTTCTTCCACTGGTGCATGTATTGTAAAGGTGATAAAGATCACCTCGGATTCAAAAATCTTAGAATGAATACCAAAGTTTGTGTTTCGATGAAGACCCAAGACAAACAGAAAAAGAGTACACCACTGTGAACCTTGGGTTGAGTCCCACGAAGTTAGGTAGTTACTGAAAGCAAGAGCAGCCGAATCATCTTTTCTGCCTGGAGATGGGGTTTGCCGCTATCGACTATGCAGGGTACGGTACATCCCGGGCCTCCTCTTCGTAGACCAGACACTGTACACCAAGTGGTCAGAACCCAATAGTGTTGTATTCCCTGCTGCCACCTTATCTTTCTGTGAATATAAGGGCACAAGTAAGGGTAGCAGATTACAAGTGATAGGCTCCGCAGAAGTGTGTTTTAAGAACACGGTGTTTCCTGTGCTCGCTGGGAATTAAGGCGGCATCCAGCTCGTAAGCAATATTAAAAAAAACTGAGACAGGCAGACCACTGAAGTTCAGTGTAGGAGTCCATGCAGGAACTTATCTAGCTCTCTCCTCCAAAGCAGTATCAGAAAATAACCAGCGATAAGCCAACACTACCCCTACGGCTGAGACCGGTCATACTTTAAGTGGCAAAACCAGCCCGACTTAGTAGCCGGCCTCAAAGCTTATCAAGGCTGTCATCCTCAAAATGCATCCATGCACTCCTTAACTGCACAGTACAGCTGCAAACAGCAGTAAGGGGAGGGTATACCCTCTTCCTCAGTCCATTCCCCTCCAAAGGCAAGGCAGATGTTGTTTGTCTGTCTTGTAACAGCAAGTTACATCTTATCTCTTACTGGACAAAAAGAATTTGGATTTATTTTCAGAGCTATTTCTGGGCCTTTTTTTTTTTTTTTTTTTTAAATTAAAAAAAAAGCCTCCTACATTTTCTTTACATTTCTTCTCCCACCAGACCTTTAACATACCAACTGAGAAAGACTCATGTCTACTTTGCAATTCAGCAAAATTAAACTAATAACACCTCCTGCTGTCATCTGTCAGTTAGAATAAGATTTATAAGTGGCAGCAGCAATCACTTTCATAATGTTTACTGGAATATGAATAGTCTGAACAGGCAGATCCCTCAAATTTACTGTTCGTATCAAGTGAAACCTGTCATGAAAACTAGAAACTCATTTTTATAAACTGTATTTGAAAGCCTGATAATTTAGAAAAAAAAAGAGAAACCGGACAATACCATGTGCTTGTGATAAAATTACATTTGGTGTAAAAAGATGAGACTGTTCCAGGATGGGTTAGTCTAATATTTTGCCTGTTGATTTCACTGTACATGTCACCCCGCAAAAATCCTCCTTCTATACTGCTTACTATCATTGTTTCCATCTTCTGTATGCAGCTGCCCTGTTTCAGAGGCACTGAACACATTTTTAGTTTTTACATGCGGATACAAATGTTTGGGGGGCTTCACGAACAACAAAAATCCTTCCTTCCTTCCTTATTTTTTACCACTCTGCTGTGCAATTAGTGAACTAGTTCTTTAGTGAATTAGTTCTTTATTTGAACCCAAAGCCAGTGGAAAACTAACATTAGTGACAGTTATTTAAAAGTGAAGAAATCTAAATCTAAAGACAAACTATTTTGAGTTAATTCTTAATGCTTGTGAGAAATACCCATCCTCTACATAAATCATCCTACATTTTACTTTTCTTTTTCAAACGGGCAACTGTATCACCTCATGTCCACTGCCCTCCTTGTTCTTCCATCAGTCAACTTTGTATGGACAAATAAAAACGATGCCTTCAAGAGAAAATTCAACAAGTTTGAATAAAAAAAAAAAACCAAACCTGCTTGAGACTGTTGCACACACTATAGCAAGCCAGCAGGCAGAGCTAATCTTAGCTTTTCAGACACAGTACTGCAACCCCTAGATTTTATCTAATTTTTAATTAAAATACTCTACAGAGAAAGATTATTATCTCCTGAACAGCAGCTTTTAACAAGTTTTATTATTATTATTCATTTTAAGACAAGTTGAGGATACTAAAGAGTACAAATTTAAGAATATTATTGCAATTTTATTGATCCTTTTGGAGGAAAATAAGCATGCTTTTCGACAACAAAATCTGCTATAGATCCAAGTAGTCTTCCTTATTTCTCAGAAGATATTTAAATGCCCTGGGCTAATCATGGCGGTTCATTATCCCACATTAGATTAAATTTTGCTCACTGAAACCCGACTTCAACTCCGAGCAAAATGAGCATCCTTGTTGCACTAGTGTTATTTTCCCTTTAAAAACAGAAGAGAACATATATTAAAATAAACAGTTCAAACACTGAAAGACATCACTGAGGTCACATTTCAGCGGTAAAGAATGCTCAGTGCCATTAATATTTAGTCTACCTTAATGGAAGAAATTTGAGTTAGAAGATACTTTAGGTTATCTTGTCCACCCTTATGTCAGGGGACACTTGCTTGCTATGGCATGTTATTGATTGCTTTGCCAAGTCCATTTTGAACTTGTCAGTTAATATTGAGTTCCCAGCTCTAAACCTTAAACGTTGGCAAAGTTAATACTTCCAAAGCATCTGTTTTGGAGGTGGCTTCAGCAGATCCAACCTACGTTTCTTCCTTCTTAATACCTTCATCTTATGACTGTCTCCAGTTTATCATATCCTTTTCTGAATAAACTCAAACAGTAAAAAAAAAAAAAAAAAGGTAATTACTAGACCTTCTTGACTGAGCTGCAGAACATTTACAAGCCTCTCAGCTTCCTGTTAAGCTTCTACAACATGGTTTAGAGGTTCTCGATTTTAACAGCTGACAGAAGTTCTCTATATTGTGGTCCATGAAGGAGTCGCTTTCTAAATGAGATTCTAACGTTAGATTGTAGGGTGGTTTAATTGGTAGGATCGCTCACAGATTATTAGCCGATTGTATATTACACGAATGGGGTTCCTTTGCTTATACCATTATCTGTATGCAATGCAACTTTATAAGAAACCAATACAGTTTACCCAACGCTAATGTGACGCTAGCCTGTTTTCTGCTTTAAGTTCCCAAACACATCTGCTTAATATGCAATAGTGAGTCACTGTGTGTGTGCATACACAGTACAGCCACAATTCCCTTTAAAATTAGTTTTGACTTGTATCATTTTAGTTACCTACATGTAAGCAGCAGTTTTCTTTGAATGAACTGAAGCAGTAATGTTGAAATTCAGCACCGAGATAGCAACATTGATTGGGAAAACCTGCACGCCTCTGTATACAACACAGGATCCCCGTTTTCTTCAGATAACCCAACCTGGGGGGGTTACCGTAACGAACAGAGAGAGCAGCAATACACCGAACGACACAACGATGCTGTTCCAGACCGAAAATTTCACATTGAAGTGTACGGAGGTTTGGTTTTTTTTTCCTCACTGAATTCAGTGACCACTTTTTCCACTGACACCGAGAGAGTTTCCATTCATTATGCCATAAGTATTAAAGTCCTAGTACATTGGAAGCTATTCCTGCCAAAAGAGCCAATAGTTTAAAGATACCCAAGTTTACCTCTCTCGGAATTCATGATCTGTGGTGTTTGGAACAAATCCTTGAAAAGCTCCAACAAATGCGTTGTGGGGGGAGCACTAGCTATAGCTACTGTTACCACCTTCTGAATACACTTCATGATGAACCAAGGAGTCTGCAAGTTATCTAGCCAAGATCTTTTCAAGCACCTAAAAAAACACAATTTCAACTCAAATTCATTAGGACCCACAAGTGTTTTAAAGATGCAGCAGCTTTTGGACAGGCGGCAGTTTTCCAAAAGCACGCTCTACTTCTCCCCTCAGCAAGTCAAGATTGTCAATCGCCGAAGATGCAAGACACGTTTCCCAGGTCCATTTGGCTTGGGACATCTCTTCCAAAAAGGGACACGGTAAGGGACAATGATTTGGGTATTTATTAACCTAGCTAGTCACCCCTCAAACACTGTTAAGCCAGATCGCAGCGCAAGCAGAGCCTCAGAAGGAGGGTTTAAGGCAAGGCACAAGGCGTTCTCACCAGTTCCTTTTGGACAGACCTCGAGATGAAAGCCTCGGCACCTGAACTTACACATTTAAGAATGCTGTATGTAACAGATATTTAAGGACTTCTGTAATGGGGATCTTAAAATGGCAAGAAAGAAGCCCCCGAAATCTTGTTACTGCGCATCTTTCTCCCCCCCCCCCACATATGCAGTTTAAAAAGCAAAACGTAAAAAAAGACATCCACGTATTACTAAGGGTTTGTGTCGAGCGTGGAACACGCATAGCGCTGCACAGCCTCCTGTTACAGCCGTGCAAACAGGTTGCCCCTCGGGCTGAAACACCCGGGACAGACTCACCCACCGCTCCCGGTTTCCAAACTCTTCCAGGAGGGAAGAGGGGGCTCAGGCAGACACCCCCCACACACACCCTCCCGAAGACCCCGCGACCTTTCCACGAAGACCTTCCTCCCGGAATCCTAGATCCTGCCGATCTCAGCCTTTACCGACAGGCTCGGCGGGGGAAGCCCGGGCGGCGCGGACACCCGTTCCGTTCCGTTCCACCCGTGAGCGGCGAGCGCTCCCTCCCGCGCCCGGCGGCCGCCAGCCATCCCCCCCCCGGCGGAGGCTCCGGCTCCGGCCCCGCTCCCGAACTCACGTGGTGCCACATCCAAAGGTTACGGGCACCGCCGGGACGAGGACGAAGCGGTCCCCGCCGCCGTCGGAGCCGCTTCCCACCGCCGCTCCGCTCTCACCGGCGGCGCGAAGCCTGCCAGGGTTTTTCTTTCCCGGTTCCCGTAGGGACGCCGCATCCCTTCCCAGCCCGCACCGGTCGATGGGCAGCCCGGTCAGGCATCGATAAATCAAAACAGCCCGCCCGCTCCGACGGGAAAAGAACCGAACGACCCGGCCGCGGCCAAAAAACACCGCCCCGGGGGCGCGGCGGGCGGGCGGGCGGGCGAGGGAGGGAGGGAGGAGGCGGCGGCGGGGCCGGGGGGGGGGGGGACGGGGGGGACGGGGCCGGGGACTGCACGGGTGCCGGTGCCGGGCTCCCGGCCCCCGCGGGGCGGCGGAGAGGCTCCCGGGATGCCGGTGTCGTGCAGCCGCAGCGGGCTAATCCCGGCTACTTAACCCGGCGGGGGCTGAGCACCGCCTTAATCCGCCCGCCTCTCCCCCCCCCCCCCCTCCTCCTCCTCCTCCTCCTCCCCACAGTCTCCCACCCACCCGCCACCACCGGACCGGGGGTCTGCGGGGCCGCGGTGTGCCGGCCCTGCCCGCCGTGGTGGTGGTGGTTGCGGTTCCCACGGGAGGCTCAGCCCCGCATCCCGCTGCCCTCAAGGTCACGCCGCGCCCCGGTTGCACGGCGGCGGCCAGGTGCGCGCTCCGGTTACCTGCGGGGAGGGAAGAAAAAAAGAAAAAAAAAAAAAAAAAAGCCAAAAAAAAAAAAACAAAACCCAAACCGGCGAAACCCCCGGCACCCCGCTTCCCCGGGCTGAACCGCGGCCACGGCCCGCTGCTGGGCGGTGAACGGAGCGTTAGGCTGCACCTGCCGCCGGGAGGAGAGATCCACCGCGTACCGCCGCCGCCGCGCTTACCTCGGTGCCGCCGGGGGCCGGGACGAGGCGCCCGTGAACCTGCCGCCGCCCGCTTCGTCGAGCGCACAAGGTCCCCGCGCTCCCCGGCCCTGCCCACGGCCGGCCGCCCCCGCCCTGCGGCCGCGGAGGGAGGGAGAGGAGGAGGGAAGCGGCGACCGAATTGGGGAGGGAAGGCGGAGGGGGCACCGGCGCGGGGAGAGCCGGGGGAGGAGGAGGAGGAGGAGGAGGAGGAGGAGGAGGGGGGGGGGGGGAAGGGTGCGGACCGCCCGCCCCGCCCCCGTCGCCTCACCGGCAGGAACCAGCGATCCGCCGCCACCGCCGCTCCCCGCCCGCCTCCTTTTCCCCACCCCCCCCCCCCCCCTCCGGGTCAGCACCGCCAGAAACCCCCCCCCCCCCCCCCAACGCCGCAGAATCAACCGCTAACAAGGAACCGGGGCGGGAGCTACCGGGAAGGGCGGAGCGGAGAGCAGCGAGCCCGGCCCGCCTCCTCCCTCCGCCCGCCCCGCTCGGTCGCTCGGTCACTCACTCGCTGGCTCCCGCCGCCGCCGCCGCCGCCGCCCCCCTCCCCGCCTGCGGAGCGCCGGTCACGTGACGGGGCCCCTCGCGCAGCCGGTGGAGGGGAAAGGGGGGGGGGGTCTTCAATGAGGGGGGGGGGGGAAGGAGGGAGGGGCTACTGCTAGGCACGGGGGCGTGGCTTCTCGCTTCTCCCCGCCTCTCCCCCGCCCCCTCGCCGCCGCCGGCTCCGCAGCCACTGGCGGGTCGGTTGAGGCTGACGCTCTTATTTCCATGACGTCGGTGGGCGGGGCCTCGGCGTTTGATGGAGCCCGGCGGGCTTCGCGGGGGTCGGTGACTTTGCCACCCAGCGGCTGCCGTGAGGCGGGGCGGCGTGAGGGCGGCCCTGTTCCTCCCCCCCCCACACACCCCCACATCCCCCACACACACCCGTGGGCCGCCGCCGCCGCCGGCGGGGCCGGGGACTGCCTTGAGGCGGGGGGGGGATCCCCCGGCGGCGGGAGAGGCCTACCTACCCCCCCCCCCCCCCCCCCCCCCCCTCCGTCCCCTGTGAGGGGCGGCCCTCACCTCAGGGCGGGCGCGGGGCCTGGGCGAGGCTCTTTGCCCGGGGCGGGGGGGTGAAGCGGGAGCCGTTGAGTTGCGGAGCGGCGGGAACGGGCGTGTGAGGAGGAGCGGGTCCGGCCCTGGCCGTCGGGTTTTGCCGCCCCACGGGGGAGCCCGGGCAGGTCCCGCGGGGAGGACGGGGAGGGGGTGGGCCGCAGGGTGGGGGGTGGGGGGGGGCACCTCGCCGCGTCTGCAGCCGGAGGGTCTTCGGGAAAGGACGGTGAACGGGGTGAGGAGCGTCTGAGCCCGAGGGAGACGCTGGGAGTGAGTAACGGGGCTGGGAGTGGAACTGGAAATAAAAGACCCCGGTTGCGGTTCTCCTCTCGCAAGGCAGTAGATCCCCCCCGACCACCACCACCACCCCCCGGTGAAAAATCCCCGCCCGTAAACCACCCGTAGTCCTAAAGCCCCTTTGTGTGGTTTCCCCAGCCTTGTTTTGACATCCTACCCGCCCCTCTGGTGGGCATCTCGCTGGGGTGACCGGCCGGCTGTGCCACAGGCTGCTCGGGTCCTCCCAGCCTGCCATAAACACCCGGCTTCTCCCTCCTCGCCCCTCGGATCCCACTGCGGGCACAGCCAGTGCTGCGAAAGAAATGGGATGGAGAGGCTCGCGTACCGCTCCTGCGGCAGACCCGAGGTGGTTCGGAGCCTGGAGGGTTAAAGCGACAGGATGAAGTCAGCACAAAACAGCCCACTAGGACTGGCAAACAAATAAATCACCCTAACGACGTTATTATCGTGGCTCGCCTGAGCTTCATTGTCTCTTTCTTTCTTACCTGAGTGCCTGTTACATTTTTCTCCTTGTTCAAAGGGAGGCAATCAAAAGAGACTGCGAGCAGTAAACGGCTCCTGCCCGGTTTGGATGTTGCTAAAAATACTACCTTACCTCTCCATATCTAGAGGTCAATTGAAAAATCAAAGTACTGAGGTAAGCAATCCCGCAGACTGTTCTGTTGAGGAGATTTCTCGCATTTCTTCCCAGAAGGAGAATACACAACTACCTGGACACATATAAAACAAATTCTCTTACATTCTGTCTGCGGTTCAGCACCCTCCTCTGCGCTGATGGCTGTAGCTCAGCGAGGCTTCCCCAGGCACTTGGAAATTGCATTTCTCGATACAGCTTTATAAGACTGGCAGATGTGTTCTGCACAGTTCTGTCATCTCTCCTAGCTCTCAGGCAGACAAAATTAGCTTTGGTACAGCTAAGGAGGAGATGATGTGTTTAACGCATTGCAGTTTGGGTACGTGTCTGTACCTGCTTCCTTTTGTCTTGAGGGAAGGTAGGCAGGTTGTGCTTCAGTTCTTTGTCTATGAAATGGGAATAATATCCGATTTTCTTCCCAGGAAGGAAGCAAAGGTGGGAGGGGTATATATCAACATTCATTTTTCCAGATACTGTTGTGGTAGAATTCTCAAAGTAGATACATTTTTCAAGGCACAAAACAGTTACTATTTAACTGTTGCACTCTTGCCCTGTTATACGAGGATAGCACAAAAACATACTGCACATTGACCGAAAGTAAGAAGAAATTTCTTCTAGCGCTACAGAATCTTCTCCCTGAGGATTTCAAAATGTTTTCCAAATTAATCCTCACGCTACAGCAACTCTTCATGCTTTCTGTGAAAAAATAGGCACTCCTCCTACTTCTAAAGGTTAGGACATGTGAGGGACTAACAGAAAACATTCCATGTAATGTAGGTCACCAATCGTATAAAGCAAGCAAAACCAAGATGCACAAAGGAATACTTCTGGAGGTCTTTCATTTAACTTTTGAGGAAACATTACCATTTCAGGAAAATTCAGCGTTGTTCGCAGTTTGGAAAGGCCAGACTTGACAAATCAGTGACAAAAGCTCAAGTCATTCTGTGACCAACACTCTAACAACAAAAGCATCCTAACAGAGGCAGAAAATGTGTTGCAGAGAATTTAAGTGGGTTGCCTGAACCTGATCTACTTGCTATGAGACTTTTAACATAAAGAGTCAAAAATGAGTCAGGCGGCCAAGGTCTGAGTGACCACCTTACCGTCCCGCATTAAATAGGGGCCTTTTGGCAAAATGACATGATGGGCTTGACCTGAGAAGAGAAAATAGAAAACAGACAGTGCATAGATCTAAACTTTATTTCATTTTGAAACCACTTTCCTGACTGCTGCTAGTGCTGGTCCTGTTCAAACTCGGTCAACGAATTAAATTTGATGAAACTGGAGACCACGGAGAAAACGTGAGAAGTTGGGCGAATATTTGTGTGTGAGCACGGAGGGATGAGTGTCCAAAGCTTCCATGGGGCCTACAGAGCCAAACATTTTCCATAGCAGCTACACTTCCCCAGCCAGCTTTCTCAGTCCGGTAGTATTTTTTGACCACTCTCCGCAGACCACCCCGGAGAAGATTCCTGTTCTGCCTGTTCCCTGCTCTGATTCCTGCTGGGCCATGGAGGCTGCATCTTGTGATGGTTCCAGTATCCTGCATCTTAACAGATCAGTCTGTTGCCTAAAAGACCAGACAGCCGTCTAGATAAGCGAACAATTGACCTCTCCCTCATCTTCTAGGTGTCACAATGACCGAATGGCTCTATCATCCACCCATGCAGCCTAGCAATGACCTTGTGAAACAAAACAATATCAGGCAATTCATCCTGAAATCATCCACCCCTCCCTTAGGAAAGAGGCCTATCTGTAAACATTTACATTTTTATCAGCTCAAAATTCTTTCTCTTGACTGTTTGGGAGCTCAGGTTTGTGCATATTGTGTTTCCTGTTGTAAATGCATATGTTAATGTAAAATACTTGATTTTTATTTCTTTCCTCTATTCCATTTCCCTCACAACACCTTTTGGTTTATTTTTTTTTTCTCTTAGTTTTATGTTCTTTTACTGCGATATGCAGGATCAAGAGAGTGAAAGACGAAAAAGAAATAAACAAAGGAATGTGAGAAGCAACAGTTATTGCACAAATCACTTTTTCATATATATATTATATTTTAAGTATGTAAGAAAAAATACATTGGACTTCATACCTTAACCGTTTCTTCTTTACACGTTCTTTTCAGGTGCCACCACAGCACAGCAGCATTATAGCCCCAGACAAGATGAAAAAGTTGAAAGATATTTCATGAACAAAGGCACAACATCTCCATGCAGAGAAAAAAAAAAACCAACAAAGCACAAAATCCTGGAATTGATGGAGACTCTGACCAATTAAAGGACTTTGATTTGACGTGAGAGAGGAGAAGAAAAAAAGAGGAGAGCAGGGTAGGATAACCATACTTTACACTGCTATAAAGAGGGGGGGGGGAACATGTCTGGGAAGCTTTTCATGGTAAAACATAAAAAAATAAAACCAACCATGGATATGATGAGACAGTATGACCATGGCTGCCTCTTAGAAAGTGAGAAATGACTGGTGATTTGACTCTGCAAATAGCGTACTAGTAGCGCTCAAAAATATATCCAGTGAGCACTCAGCTACCTCCGCTGCAGTGGCTTTTCCTACGTAGCACTTCCCCAGTTTGGAGCTGATACTTTCTCCCCATGGCCAGACCCCTTGCTGCTTCATTGTTGAATTCCTAAGGGGTGGCCAAAGTCTCAAGCAAGGTTGTCCTGGAAGCAATTCAGTCCAGTTCCCTAGGAGGGTTTGTTAAAAATAACACTGCTGTTGCTGTCTCCTTGGAGCTGCTATTAGCCATCATGTCTTGGTGCCTGCCCTTGGTATGGATATGTATTGGTCTGGCAGCTCACCTCATTATACTTACCAAGGTGCAAAAGTGCTTTTGGGGGTTCATGGTATGTACAATTCTGGACTGAAATAAAACATGTTAGTTCATTTGATTTGTGCTCCTGGGTGCTTTCAGATGTGTTGCTTTTTAAGGCTTCTCTGCTGAACTTGTCTGATGAAGTTGTTGTCTTATCTTTGAGAGCCTCTTGTCAGCTGATGTTACTTTGCGAAGCTTCATTGATTTCACTCTTTTTGTGGACCTGTTCCAATTCATGCTGACTGAATATCTGGTTCATAAATTGTAATGTTGTGACCCTCTCCTCTGTGGTCAAGTGACAAGGGTTTTGTTTATTTTTCCTCCCTCCCCAAGATAAGAAGTAACACAGGTAACCGAGCTATCTCTCTCTGAGGCTAACATCAACATCACAGACCGGTCTGAGTCATGCTCCTGACTCACAAAAATTAGTTTTAGGAAGAGTAAATGTAGCCCCTCCCCTCTGTCATCAGTGCTGGATAATTGTCTTGGGGAGAACTGTAAATTGTTTCTTAGCAATGCTACTTCAAAGTCCTTTGGATAAGAAAATGGATAATTCAGTTAAGGTTCCTTCAGCAAACATCAACATTTCTGCCCCTTGGCGATTGTTCAAGATGGTTTTGAAACATTTAAGAGTCATTAGAGCTAATAGCTCCCATTCTGCATTTCCTTCTAGGGGGAGTATCAGAAAAAACGCACTACCTTATTCCTACTACCTTAATCAAGAATTAATCATTCAACTGATAAACAATGACTGGAACATACTTGAATAAATTATTTGTTTTCTTTGTTGATCAGATACAGCTCTAAATCATCTTGGCCGTTTTTAAGGTACTAAGAAAAATATGCCACCTACCTAAAATTGCATTTTAAAAATATTAATAATGACCTATTTCACATACATAGTTTAAAACTCTGGGCTCAGCCTTGCAAGCCTTATTCAGGAATAATCGTTTCCAGATTACAAATAACAGATCTGAATATTATCAAGATCAAAATTTGGGTATCTAAGAAAAGGTGTGGGTATAAAATATCTCATATCAAAACCTTAAAATAAATCACTCTTCATAGTAGTATAAATTAGAGTAAAAGTATTGCATAAAATGTTTATACTCGTGTATATATAAAATCAAGTATACTTAGAGTGCTTAAGCGTAGATTATGGGCAGTCAAAAGAGGAAAGTCTTGACTAGGGCATTGTCTCTATTGCCAGGTAATAATACAACTATAAATATTAAGGTAAGTAGGAACAAACTTTTCAAAACAATTTAGAATGTTGCTTGTTAGCTCATAAAACCAAGGAAAATTAACTGAGTTCTTGTGACTTCAACCCTATTTCTATTATGTACTAGTAGAAAAGATCAATAGGATTTTCCTCTGCCTAAATTCCCTTTTATCAATTGGATAACATGGCAGCCTTGTATTGAACCACCAGAGTTTAAATATATCGTGTTATGGGCACATCTAGTAATAGGACTGCTGTAGGTTATTTTCAGGCTACAACATGTTATGCATCAGTAAAGGCAGTTTGGTTTAGGACAGAAGTGGATTAAAAGATGGAAAAATATTTTGTACATGACAGCAGTCCAAACACTGACAGTTTTGTTATCTTCAGTTCTGACTGGATTCAGTGAGAGCTGCACACACTTAATAATTACTAAAACTGACACCTATGTTACTAAAAATACCTTGGATTACTAAAAGGGATTTAAAAATTAATCCCCATAAAAGGCTTTTAGATCTATTTGATTTCAGATTTACAGTAAATCCTAAATTTGTTTATCTTTTGTGTTTCACTTAGCTTGATGTTAAAAACAACCAGGTCCGTTTCACTGTTCCAGCCGGTTCTTGGTGCCTTTCCCGTTCAGGTCCCCAAGCCCCAGCGGTGGCTCTTGAACTGCAAGCCAGACACTGGGAACCGTCCTCCAGCGTGTCAGAAAGGGCCCACAGCTCGTCCGCGGGACTATAGTTAGGGGTAAATGTATGGATGTCCTTGACAGCATATGTAATGGTCTTTAAAAGTGTTAAGGGCTAGTGATAATCCACTGGGCCAAAGCATCTGAGCAGCACCCCCCTAGTGCATTTGTGCAGTTTTTGGCTATATACATTGAAAACTCATATTTACTCACAGTTAATGAATAAGTCTCTACAGGGATACTTGCTCTACAGGTCGCTGCAGAAGGACTTGTAATGGCACTGGAGCGTGGGAGGTTTAAATCAAGCTCAGCTAGAATCGCCTCTCCCCACTGTCTGCTCTGGACTAAGAATAGTAGAGGGGAGACTTTTGTTTTATACTGGGGATGACCCAAGAGTTCACGCTTCTCTGCTGTACCTAGGGAAAATGCAGGGGTGAACCAACCAGGAATTCAGTCACATCATAGTGCAGTTTCAGAAACAGCCAAGGTAGGCCTTTGGGGTCTTGGAGAGATCTTTCTTTAGGACTTGCCCAGCCCTGCGCCTAAGTGCTGAGCCACACTCTTCCACCCGCTTTGCTCCTTTCCATAACTCCCTTTGCTTCTTCTATGTACTCTCTCCTTCACTTTTCCTTCAGTTTAGCTTTTTTTTCCCTAAGTAACACCTTTCCCACACTTACCGCCAATGAAACCAAAACAAACCTCAAGAACATCCCATGGAACTAACGCATCAGATGATGAATTTGCAGTTTGTGCTGTTGGTGTGTGGCGTTCCTCCCCTTGCCAGTGGGACGGGGCTCATTTGTCCTTACATGAGCATCTAAAAGGGACACATCTAGACCCGTACTCGTAACCCTAGGCTCCTTTCATAGTCAGTGGTGAGGAGCTGCAGCCTCCAGAAGGCAAATGTATGTCATTCTAACTTCAATGGTTAGGATAATTCTGTAGTTGTCTCTATTCTGGAAGTAAATAAGGGTGAGTAGTTTAAATTTAAATGTCTAATTCTTAGAAGGTCAACAGTGGGTTTGTGGGATGAAATTCTCTTTCAGACTGCATGATTTTCTGGCCGCTCTTAATCTACCAGCCATTACTTTTAAGTGGCCACTGAACTGGAGAATGCCAAGAAGCCAAAAGGAGAAAAATACACAAGGAGAACCAGGTTTTAAAAACAATCTGTTGTGATTTTTAAAATCAGTGATTTTTGATGAATGAAACTTTTTTAATTAGTGCAACTTTTGCTGACAACTTTTAGTAATTAGAGCACAGAAACTTGAATTGAAGTGAATAATCCTTATGAAGTAAATAAATGACATGACCTTAAGTAACAACATGAGTGAAGTATGTCTGAGTCCAGTGGAGCTATCTGTAAGGAAGGGGATACTGGCATGCAGAAGGCTTGCAGGGCATGGCTCCTGGCTTGAATTCCACTGAACTGGTCGGTTGTGGTCCTGATGATAGACTCACTTTGGACTAAACTCCCCTGAGCTTGTGTACTTTGTTGCTAGACTAGCCAGCCATGGGAAGAAAATGGCTGTGGGTCCCACACTGGATGTAGCACATGGAGTTTCTTAAGAGTAAGGTTTGAGATGCAGGGTGGGAGTGCCAGCAATATCACAGCCTATTTTGAAAATGACACTGAGACTTGAGTGACACTGAGACTTAAGCTTTGATCTTTCTCATCACTATATGTTTGTCTGCCTCCCACCTTTACCGTGGTTCTGCTGAAGTCTGTGATGCTCTGCCAAAGTGCAGGGAAATGGTAGCACTTGGCAAAGTGTTGAGAATCCTCCTCAAAAAAAGTGTTGGTGTGTATCAATACACATAAAAATATACATATACATAAAGAGAGCTTGCATTAGAAGGATACTGTAATCTAAAAATATGTCCAGCTAAAACTCTAAACCAAAATTTAAACATTGTAAACCAACAGTAAAATGCCCATAAATTCTGTTGCTATTAGAAAATCCAGCTTGTTACTTAAAACAAAATTGTTCCTTTCCTTATTATTGATCTTTTCTTCATACATATCCCCATCCATTTTAATTTTGCTGAGAAGACAAGCAAAAACATCCATGTTAGAAAAAAGTTAGGTGGTCTGACAGTTTTATATGGGAACCATACCAAATTTTGTTCTTTTTTTTTTAAAAAAAGGAACCAGAACACTTATGGTAAACAATGGATGTTAACCACAAGAAATGAAAACAGCAAGAGTTAATTAAGACCTCTAAAGCCAGAAAACAGATAGTGTTGTACAGATCAGGTTTTTTTCCCTGATCTTTTACTCTTTTCTAAATTGGATAAAAAAATACATGAAACATTAATTTGGCAGGCAAGTAAAGCTAAGATAAAGTACCTCTCTCAAACCCATAATGCCAGGAAATTCAGAGCTGAAGCTACAACATTACTCTTATGCCATACTGCAGTACTTTTGGTGTGTGGAGTTTCTCATTGTTGACATAATACTGAGATAGGTAAGAACACAGATACTTTTTTGCATTCCCTCAAAATTTTTTGTTTTGAGATTGAGGGGTAGGGGTTTTGAATATCTTACTACAACATTTCTGTTTTGTCCTTCAATGCATTGTGCACATTGGAATGTATTCTGATTTTAATTTTGGTTTTATTTTTGACAAAAGTAAATAAAGTTATATTAGAGAAAGCAATGATTATAATATATATCTCATACCTGTATTAGATGAGGGTTTTTTTATTATTCTCTTGCAAGCTCCAAAGAGAAACATGTATGCAGATTAAGTTAAACTTGTGCATGTCTTTGCAGGTTTAGGATGCAAACTGCCTAAAGGAACTCATGAAAATATATTGCTTGTGTTGTATCAGGGAGTTTCTGTATCTCTCTCAGTATAACAATGTTTTCCATTTGCAATATTAAAAAGCATTTACTGGAACTCTAGTCTGTTCCTCTGAAAATTTAAACGTGCACTTACTTTCCATTATTATGAGAATAAGGAATGTGTTTTTTTCTTAATAAATTTCAACTTTATTGCACTCCTGAAATACATCAAAGAAGTGTCTGATCTGAAGCCTTATAGTGTGTATGATTTTCAGCAGGGTTACAAGGATCAGCAAGGATTTTTAAAATAGAGATCACCGGGCAGGTTCAGTTTATTTTGTTGTTTAACTTTTCCCAGTTTTCACCCATGGCCCACTGTGTGGAGAGGATGAACGACTTTGCTGACTGTTCACCTCTTTCAAGAAGTGGTAGGAAGGAGGGAGGGAGGGAGAGAGGGAGGAAGAAAATTAATCAACAAAGTCCTGGTTCCACACACCCCTTCTCAGCTACCACTTTGTATATGTTGACCTCTTACAATAGAAAGACATTTATTAATTCTTCAGAGTAAGGAGAAATCAGAGGGGTAATGGATCTCGAGTATGAGCCTCTGAGTCACTGTATCTTATATATTCGTCCGTGGTACAATCTAGCCATCTCCTATTTTTCAGGGCTGTCTTTAGAGTTCCTCTATCAGTCTACAGGAATTAATAACTACCTGAGCACAAAAATACAAATCATTAATCATATAAAATGCATTCACCTGTATTCCAATTCCTTTAATCTGCTTTTTGAACCATCAGTGAAATGAGGTGTAATAAATCCAAACCTATCTAAATTATGTTTCAAAGATTTTTTTTTTTTTAGTGTTTAAGACAGATACTGCATTTTTATAGCATAATCTATATAAACATCAATGGCATGGTCTGTTTCCGCTTGGCTTTAGTCACACAAGTTATTTTTTGTTTTATTTTGTTTTTAAACATGACTCATGAGGTTTCCAATACTTCTTCCTTCCTGATAATGCCTTTTTGTTCTCTATTTTTGGCTTGCTTTTCCATTATTATCTCTAAATTATGTACATTTAGCTGATGACTGGAGGATCTGTTTAATTAATACAACTATTACAGACTAGTTACCATATTTTGCTATTTATTAAATGTCTTTGAAGAAACAATTTTTAGTATTTGTTGCTCTTACTTTATTCTTCTACAGTGTTCCTATACTATGATACATTCTATGCATTAATTATGATTTATCTGATTACAAAGCCAAAAGTAAGTTTAAAATATAGTCAGGTTTCTCTGAAGAAGGAGAAGTTTCACGTTATCAAAATCAAATGCAAGAAAGAGTGAAAGGTGATATTTATGTAAACTGTGAAGACTTATCAAAGGTTTATGAAGATTCAGATGGGCTAAAATAATGTTTGTGTACATTGATACAACAATATGATAACTTTTTATTGTGGGTAAAAAGGGAACAGCCTTCTAATTGACTATCAATGCAACAGCTTTTACAAAAACTAATTCACTAAATGCCAAATAGTACTAGTTTAGTAGGCAAATAAATAAAGCAGTATTCACCCAGAATAAGCATGGCAGAGTCAAGCTTCTAACATCCTAAAGAACAGCTTGGGGAAAGGTATCCACATTTTATTCTTGTCTTCCCTGATATTTGCTTTCCTCCAAGTTAATATTTATCTTAACGACGGGTTTAATATTGTTTCGAGAAACAGATGATATAGTGAAAGAAAATATGTATCAACAGTGTATAAGATCTATACGCTGTTCTCTAAATTCTACAATTCTAATTTCCTTATTAAAGTTTACAATCCTTATTTTTAAAGATAAAATCTAATCTACAAAGAGATATTTGTTATCCTTTCGTACACTATAAGCTTCATATATTGTTCACACATTAAATTTCATTTTACAAGATAATAACAGGGATATATTTTTATGAATACAGTTTGATATAATTGCTATTTAATGATAGTATTACCTTGCAATTAAACAATTTGCTTTACCCATACAAAAGGTTTCCATGTTATATCCTTTTCTTTTGGTCCACTGAATTGCTGCCAATTCTTGGGTGAAACTACTTGCCTTTTCATTACACTCTTTTATCCTCTTATTTAATGCACACTTAAGTGTTCTCCTGAACTCTGGATGTTTGATGTCAGGCTTGCAAGGTTCAAAACATTTCACTTGTTGCATGATGTCCTTTGGAAACGGAAAGCACAGAGGAAAAAATAGTGTTGTCTCTGAAGACTTGAATGGGATATAAATTGTCTTTCATAGCCAGTATAAACCTATGAGAGCTATGCCTCTGCAGGATAACAATGAGAGACTATAAAGAAGAAGAATTCAGGTTTCTATTTTTGATGGATGGTTTACTTCCTTTAATCGTACCCAACTTATTTTATAAGTTATGTAGTTTTCAACGACTTAAGTTATGTAGTCTCTTGTTACCAAGTTATGTAGTTGTTCAAGAGTTCTGCCTGTAGTACAGTGTCTACTCATCAAATCTGTAATCAGGCACCACCTCTGTAATGGTCTGAAGTGCTGTGAGGCAGCCCAGTTTTTCTATCAGCGTTACAGTCTATCTGACAGAAACTGCTGCACAATTTGCATATGTTTTTCAGAGACATTCTCTCCTGGTTTGTTGTTGCTGGAGCTGCTTTATCCATGAAATACCTTTCTCTCATGTAACAGCTTGAAAATCCTTTGAGCATGTTCTCCTTAGAAGAGGGGACATGCGCACAGTGTAATGACAATATCCATCAGCTCTTCTTCAGAAAAAAACCCACAGTGTAGGAAACATGGCACTGAAGTGCTTTCAGGGAAGTCTTCACTAAAAATTATCTGCCAGATTGTTTATGCTGTGCGGAAACTGGTGGTAGGGAAAAATAAGGCCAGAATTAATGAAGCATAAATCCCAAAATCTTGTAAATGTAAATCCAGTATCTATCTATCTGAGACATATGAGGGGAAGAAACTACCTTCTGCTTCAGCCTTACCTTTTCTCAAAATGTCCTCTGCTAAAGATGAGAAGGAAAACTCACCTGTATGTCTATTTGACCATACCGTTTGGTTTATTTATAAATTCATCACTCTTTTACTTGCACCTATTCATATTTGTAGTTCTTCAGTAGCTGACAAGCAGTAAAGAACACACATATGTGATAGCACAGCTTACCTACTCCAGGTTGAAATCCTGGCTAATGGCTAAGCCAGTTTCTTAACGAAGTTTTTCTGCCTTTTTTTTCTCTTTTTTTCCCCCCAGTTTTTACATCAAATACTGCATATTAGATCCAGATTTTGATAATGTAAGGCACCACTTCAGCCAAATGGCCTCTATGAGTAAGGCAGAAACATTTTTTATTTTCTAGGGCAATTAATTAGACATCCACACTGTCACTCCCACACTTAAATTAATCTCCATATGTTCAGTTATCATAGGAAAAAAAAAAAAAAAAAAGAAAGAAGAAGCTGAAGGGAAAACTCATAGCCACATCTCTGCAATGTTTTTTCAGACACCTAAATTTCTGTCAGCCTGTTGGGAATTCATAACCTCATTATTACATGCTTAACTAATCAGCACACTTCATAATTTCCACACAAAAAATGGCCCTGCCACTTTTCATCATATATTTAAAATAGAGAAGGGAAAAAAAAAAAAAGAAGCCTCACTCATGAGACTTTAGTACTTTTATTACAGGCATTTTAGGACAGTTACTATTTACCTGTGAAACACTACTTCTGATTTAAATAGCACTTCTCAAGTTACTTGTTTTGTGATATATTGTCTTCAGTTCATTTAATTTGTTGTTTTGTTTCCTCGGTAATTTGAAAAAAACCTCCATACTTTCTTGGTCATTTTTCTGAATTACCAAAGTTCTAATAGGTCTTGTTGGGAACCCTTTTAGATCACTTTTTAAATTAAGTGTCTTGTGTGATGGGTGGTCTCAGGTAAAAAAAGAAATATGAAAATCACATTTGAACAAGTGAAGCACTTTAACACAGGACATGTTAAGAACTTGCAGCTAGTGAAATGTAGAAATATAATCTGTAACAGCTGATGTAGCCCTGGCCTGATACAGTTGTTTTCTCTATGTAACATTCCTGTGTTCTAATACATTAAAAATGTTCCCAGCCAAAAGCTTCCACCCTTGCCCCAGCATTTCAGTTGCACAAGAGGCAGTCTGACTGATCCGCACGTACGAGGGAACAGACTTTGCCTTTGTCTTGGGTCTGGCTGAGATGGAGTTAATTCTCCCCACAGCAGCCCTCATGGTGCTGTGCTCTGTCCCGGGAGCTAGAACGGTGTGGATAACCCACCGGAGTTTTTGCCGCTGCTGAGCAGCATCATCAAGGCTGTCTCTCCAACGTCCCGTCCCCCCACCGGCAGCCTGGGGGTGGGCAACATCTTGGGACAGCCAGGACAGCTGACCCCCCCTGACCAAAGGGGTGTTCCATACCACATGGCGTCTGCTCAGCAATACAAGAGAAGAGAAAGGGGAGCAGGGTGGGGGCATTCGTTATTACGACGCCGTCTCCTGGAGCAACCGCTACACGTACTGAAGCCTTACTTCCAGGGAAGTGGCTGGACATCGCCTGCTGATGGGAAGTAGAGAATGAATCTTTTGTTTTCCTTTGCTTCCACACGTGGCCTTTGCTTTTGCTGTATTAAACTGCCTTTATCTCGACCCAAGGGGGTTTTTTCCATCTTATTTTCTCCCCCCTCCATCCGTCTGAGGAGGGGAGTGATAGAGCCTGGCATCTAGTCGAGGTCAACCCACCACAACCACATGGGCACAAATCTTTCATGCAGGTCTGCACAGCTAGCAAGAGACAGCCTCATCCCCTCTTTTAGGCTGGTGCACACCAGTGTTTAGGATGCTTACCACATAGTTCTGGCCATGATAAAGAGCTTTTGTCTGCCAGCTTTTAGAAAGGAGTATGACAAATGAATCCTAACCCTCAGCCAAGGCTGTTGAACCATGCCAGTACGATCATCCTTTGCTCTACAGCACGTCAAGGCATAGGAGGTGCTTGAAACCCACGGTCTTAGGAAGTTGTCAACCCGCAGGATTTTATAGTCTCAGTAAACAAAACCAGATTAAGGAGGAAAAGGTTCAAGCCTTTATGTAAAGATCTGCTTGATATGCTTTATATTAGTTCTGTGACCCTCCTGTCTTTAAGGCTTCACTTTCAACTTCTTCATTTTCTTGAATCTCAGGATCTCATCGCTTGCTTGGTTCAATGTTTTCTTCCAGCTACTGCCTACTTGCTTGCTTTTTTAATTCCAGCTGGGTTATTCTCCATGTATAGCTTTAGGACAGAGAAGATTCCTTAGTTATAGCCACCCCTGTGCTTTTTCTCTTTCATTTGAGGAGATTGGAGAAGGGTGTTGGAGCTTAATCAGTTGTGTTCAATAGCAGAAGGCCTCCTTCCCTCCCTTTCTTTTCCTACCTTCCTTACTTCTTTCCCTCCCATCCTTCCTCCCTTCCTCTCTTCTTTTCTTCCTTTTCTCCTTCACTGTCCATAGAACCACTAAGGAATTCAGTGAGATTTCTGAATTGATTGTAACTATATAACTAGACATTACAATAATTGTTCTTCTGTGTAAGGGCAAATAAAACAGGAGTTTAGTGAGAAAATTTCCATGGAAACAATAGTTCAGTGACAATGAAAAATATTTCTCACCACAATGTGCTAAAAATAACTTCACAAATAACTTTATAAAACTGGACAATTTTTTATTGATAGCATGGCAGGCAAAACCATTGTATTTTTCATCTGGAGGATAATATGGGTCATTCCGAGTTCTGCATCCTTAATTCTTGAATAGGATAACTTTGCATTTGCCAACCTGCTTTTTTAAGCCTATTCTGATGTTAGGTATTCTTATTCATCTAGATACAGGGATTACAAAGCAAAGTGGGGTACATTATGTGCTCAGTTGCTTGCCACTCCCCAAATTCTTCTGCACTGTTGCCATTTCACAGCAATACTAAGATCAGTTCCTCAGGAAAAGAGCAAAGACCTTGGATCTGCACATTCTTCGCTATTGCAAGCAAGCTGTGTCTTCTTTTACCTTTCCTACAATTTTCAGAGAAAGAAAGGATGATTGGCAGTTGCTCTACAAGGTACAATAGAGCAGTTAAATTGGAAAAGCAGTCCTCCTTTGTGAGAACCATCACTGTAACTTATATGCTGCTGCTTCTGTCATTGGGCTTAGGAAATTCCCTTTGGGATCTCAGTTTTATGTTAGTATCTCAAATAGTCATGTATGTCCTTGGGGTTTTTTCTGCATTTGGTTTTCAAGTACAAGTATATAAGCACATATCTGTGATGATTTGTGTATTTAGCTATAACTAGTTGATTGATACTGGTTGATGTTACAAGGTACACACAAGTTGGCTGCAGAGTGCAACTCTGTTTTGTCTGTAATGGTCGTATGGTCATACTTTGTTTTCCCATGGTGTTTCACTTTTTTAGTGAACTAAAATTTCAGTGGAATTTTCTGTATAGGTTGGTTGGTTCGTTTGTTTAGCTAACTGAAACATCGTAGTCATAGAGGAAGCAGTTAGTTTCTGTGAAAGGAGCTAGAACTGTACAGATCACTTGGTCAACAGGTTTGTCCAGCAGGGTTTTGTGGTCATCGGATGGGTCTTGACTGACAGACACACTGGAAGGTTTGTAACAGAAGGAGCTAAAGTAAATACATATACTTTTTCATTTTTGACAGCCTACTTAAGGAGAAACTGTCTGCAAGAGCAGTTTGAAGGAAGAGGAAATATTCCTGTCTTCTTGCTGACTGCGGGGCCCTCAGGGCTTTCAAGATGAATGGGCTTAGAAGTCCTGTATTTAGACTTGCTACTTATAAAGCAATTTCTGACTATCTTTGTTTTCTCCTTTGAGTAAATGAAACTGTATGCTTGAAAAGGTCATGCAGAAGTGCAGTTGCTCATAATTATTGTGTGTTTTTTTCTGAGAAAAATTATGTCTAGTTTATGGTGGTAGTTGGAACTGGATTCTACATAGACATAGCTGGAGTGTGGGTTTGGCTCTTAGGAAAAATGTTAGATAGGTGGTCTATGTTCTCAAATTGAAAAGTAGCACTTGGATTCCTTCCAGATGGTGGAGGTTTCAAAATGGGAGTCAGTAACTGAAGCTCCTCAGTTACGTGAGAGTGTCCACAACTGGGTGCTTTATTAGGTATTGCAGTGGTGAACAATACAGGTTATGTTCTCATGGTGTCTTCTCTGCCAAGGACCTGCTCCTCTATGTCTGTTTGTGAACCCCTCCCAAGAAGAAGTATGTCAACAGCTCTTAAGAGCCTTAAGAAATGAGTTACAGAAAGTTAGGCAAACTATCACAATTCAAATACGAAAACATTCAAACATGAACAAAGTCTTTAGTGGTTCGGAGTCAAGATTGCATAGCCTCCTCCAGTCATATGACGGTAAAGCAAATCTAATGTTCTTTTGAACATGAAATTCTGAAAAAAAATAGTTTGAGATGTAAGGTGGGACATGCAATGATAAAATAATGGCAGCTTTGTCACATTGATGAAAAAGAATTCTAATGGTCAATGTATTTTTCTTCAATGTTTTCTCCATCTATGTAGTGGGACTTACTTTTAGATCAGTGGAACTTAAAGTTGAATATCTGTGACATATTTATGTACTGGTGGGAAAGAGCCTAAAATTTGGATCCTGAAGAAGAAAGTCGAGACAGAACTCTCAAATGAATTTTTGACTGAAAGAACAGATTGGAGGGGGAGGACATACTCCTTATTTACAACTTTGAGGCAGAACAAACACAATAGCTAAGATCACTGAACAGGGCCAGTAGAGAAGTGCAAAGAAAATGAAGCCTGTCTTAAATGGAATTTCTAGTTTAGGTAAGGACAGCATGAAACCTTGTTGGCCAATCTGCCCAGGGTTTTGTGGCTGACAAAATGGATAGGGCTAGGACCCCTCCATCTTGACCGTCAAAAATGCCTCTAGTCTACTAGGGGCCTCTTCTGGAAAAGCAAAATACTTTTAAAAATAGTCTTAATATGCAGGTTTTATTATGTAAACATGTTCTAATTAGGCATCTCTGCATTGATTGAGTGAGTTTAACTTCTTTGTGCTTAGAAGTTTTGTGGCAATCTCATTAGTGATCACGCTTAAAAATACTTGCTTTGAGCAGACAGTCTTCTCTGCACAGTGGATATAATAAATACCCTGAGCTTCAGCATTTGCAGTCAGAACACCTTTTAAATGGATTTTGGAATGTCACATTGAACATACCCTGCTGCCTGCGATCCAGAGCAGTCACCCATGTGAAAGATTTTCAGTCTCTATTTGTTTGTGCTCTTGGCTCCACTGGCAGTGTAGGTCTTGCACAGTCGATTTAAGCTGACCGTCAATAAGCAGTTTTCTTTGCTAACTGTTAAAGGTACTGGTAACAGCTTTTGCAGAATATGTAGACTGTAACTTGAAAACCTTCAACTGAAGAAACTGTTACACTACCTTATATGACATATTAAATAGTATGTAGTGTGACAGACTTGAAGTGGGCTTGTAGCAATGACCATCTTATGCAATAATTATTTTAACGAGATCCCTTTATTTGCGTTACCTGAGCCCAGATCCACAAAAGCATATATCTATATGTGTCTTCACTGATAGTTCAGTTGACCCTGATATTGACCTCCAGCCAAGACTTTGTAGCCATTTATATCGCATATATCGAAGCTTTACTCTGGCATAGTCTAGCTTCATCCTGGAAGCTCTGAACATCCTCCCCCAGGCTAAGCCTGTTCCTGTGGAGTTTGGAAAATGAATGCATACTGAAGTGCCATTTATAGGCTGCAAAGGTAGGTAATTAATTCCAAAATATGGAACTTCAAACTTGGCATCGCCTGACATGTGTGTTGAGATGGTTTTGTTTCTATCCGTAGTGTTCCCCAAGTGGGCATAGGTCTGACCTGAGGGTGCTCAGAGGCACTGACAAACTCACAGGGCTGAAAGAGTCACTGAAATGCACAAATTAGGCATCGTCTTCCAAAATGTGGATATTCAGCTAACCCACTGTGTGCATTCAGAGACCTCCAGCTGAAGAAAACCTACCCTCAACCCCGACTGTGGTGCTGGAAGAAGCCCCTTAAACTGCTAACCTAATGGTTAAATCTCTCACCTGTTAGATGGGGCACACGGGTCTGGTTTCCTTCCATAGGCGATTTCATCCTGCTACTTCCTTGTGAAAGTCTGAAGATCAACTGGTAGGATATTCTCTTCTGATGGAAGATGAGAAAGAAAAGTCATTGTGTGAACACACGTTGTTCATCTAGGGGAGGCCACATCCAGGGTGCCAGCAGCTCCGGTGGGTGCTTGAACATTTGTTGTGACCTTCCTCCCAGGCTGGTATGGAGGGGTCCTTCTGCCTGGGCTGCTTCAGTTCTTCAACTCATCCATTCCTTTCACAAAGGGTGTGAGGCTTTCTTCATTCTATGTTTCCCAGAAGTGGAATTGGCTTTCTTCTGCTCTTGTAATAAGGAGAAGATTTTATTATTTTTTTTTAAAGTATTCTAGCATATAACTACTATTTGGGATAGGTTGGTTGTTTTCTTGCTGTTTATATAAACAGGTTGTCAGTATTTCATTGAAAACCAAAATAAAGCTGAGAGAATTCGCAGTCTAATCTAAAGGAAAGGACTGCAGGCTCTGTTAAGTCTTCTCCAACCTGGCAGCAGATGTTGCTTGAGGGAGATGGGTCAAATGTTTCTAGAGATCTCTCATCAGCACAGAAAAATGTTGCAAACCTGTCCCAGTGCTGCTAGCAGTTGGTTTGCTCTTCAGGTGCTGGCAGGGTTTAGAGCCTTGGGGTAAACAAAGCTGCCAGCATTTTCAACATTGTTATCTACTTAGAGCAGGCCTGATCAACGCTGCTTAAAATGTTAGAAGCCGTCTGCGCTTTGTTTATGCTATAGCTCCCAACTTTACTGATAGTAGGGGACACAATCAGTGAGGATTTTAGGTGTTGCCATGGATTAGAGGCTTATCGTTCATTTTTTACTGATGTCTGCTCCCAGAGTGCAGAGTGTCCAGTCTGCTTCCACTGGGCTGGCCGTGCTGTGCAAGCTGCCTTTGCAGCCTGGAGATGTAGTAACACATTTTATCTACTCCCCAAGAGCAGGGATGCGGGTGAAAAGTACAGGATGTTCTGCAGGAATGTGAGAGGTGTCATGTGGTGGGCCTTGGGGAAAACCTGCTCGTAATCTTGGTCCAGGCAGGAGGCTGCCGTTTGAGAAGAGTTGCCATCAATCGTCATCAGTGATGTAACACAAATCTTCTGTTATAGCAGAAAAAAAATTCATTATCTATGAATTTCTTTTTTTCAGTTAAAACCTAGTAAATTAATTTTCCTTCCTAGCCTTAAGCTAGATAATGAACCAGACAAGATCAATACAGTCCTTTGACTTCAGTTGGATCAGAACACACTTTCACAATATTAAACTGTAGATGACTCTATTAAAGCTTTTTATTTGTATTCAGTGGGTCAAATTCTTAGCTTCTGTGACATAAATCACATTTGGTCTTGTGAAAGCTCACATATGGTGCTTTGCACTGTAAATCACATATGTTTTTCAATACACATTGTACTGCAAAGTAGAAAACATCTTTTTGAGAGCCAGAGGTTGGGAAAAAAGGTTTATACAAAGCACAACTGGAAAACTTCACAGTGCCTTTTATTGTGCCTTCCATGGCATAAAAATATATTTGAACATAGGGTGATAAGGACAGAAAGCTCAACGAAGGCCCTTGGCTATTTTGGTGACACCTCGACTGTCTGCTTTGCTATGTTTGCTTTGGTTTTGTCTTGCCTTTACTGAATATTTTATATTTTTAAAGTGTTCATGTATTTATCAATGGTATTTTAAGCTTTAGTTTCCTTTAAGTTATTTGTATGTATTTCAAGCTATATTTTGTCATAGAATTATCAGAGTGTAGACTTTAAAGGCTTGATTGGACTTCATTCTTGTTTGTTAAGTGAGATTCTTGGGGAGACTCTCAGTTCATTTCAACTGCCATTTCTCTTTCACGTTTTAGGATAACATTCCTAAAAATGGAGATTTAGACTACACAGAAATTATTTGTCACTGACCTTTTAAATTGTTACTCTGCCAAGTTCAAAGTACTGTAGATTTTTCTTTTTTCTTTTTTTTTTTCTCTTCAAGTTTAATTTGTTGCTAAGCTCCCACCACCGTATATGGTGTCATTGTTTCACTTATTCTATGTATTTTTGTGTTCTGACTAGATTTAGTGGAATGACTGAAAACAGAAAAGTTCTAAGCATGCTTTGTGGGATACTAAAGCAGTATTTCAATTCTGGCAACATATTGTAGGTATTATCTCAGCTGTGTTGTAAAAATACTTAATATGGGTAGCAGGAAGGAAGAGAAGAAAGAGGCAAATCTTGCTCTCCCTTACATGGTTGTAGAAGACAGACAAGGGTGTGGAAGGAGCAAATAAAATCTCTTTTATAGGCTGTGTAAAGGTTTTGGTAAGACCACCAGGTAACTGCTGTCAATTTGTCCATCCTGAAATAGACTTTTTAGAAGATAATGGAGAAGAAGTAGGAAAAAAGGTCACTAGCTGGTCTGGATGAGTGAATATTGTACCTGTCAAAAATGTCTACCAGTTGACTTCCCTTCCTCCCTTATTGACACAGCAGCATACCTCAGGAAGATGCTGTGAGTAGCGAAATGCTTCCACAAGAAATCCTCACGCACCCCAGAAGGTTCAATAAATGGTTTGTTGTTCTACGCTTTGCAAAAAAAAGTAAAATTAAACATGGTTCCAAGCACGAAGATCTTTCAAAGGTCAGCTTTGGACAGCACAGAACATGAAAAATGTTCAGGAAGAGGAAGGCATGAACAAAAATTGGGTAGGTTAGTAAAGGTGCATTGAGGTAGTGGGTTTTAAATAGGGCTTGAAAGCAAAGAAAGATGCTTGGCTGACAATGAGTGGGAGGCTTCCAAACATAGGAAACATTAAAGAATGTAAAAGTTGAAAGAGGCAGAAGGATAAAAGAAATGAAGATGCCAAAGCTGAGTGTAGGGACACAAAGGGTCATTTGAAGTTTTTCAGTTCTATTAGACTTTCTATTTATTTTTTTCCCCTGTCAGAATCTCCATCTCTTCAGTTATCAAACTTTTTAGTGGGTTTCTCTTTTTTTCTTTCCTTTTGGAATGAGTTATGTACTAAACGTTAGTTTCAATGTATTTGTGTTTAAAGTCACTGGGCAGCATCAATTCTACTCCCTCTTTTCCCTATTCTGATAGAGGAAGAGATCTTAAAAAACACTTTTTTCCATCTGTTTGTGAAGCCAAAATGAACAAGATTGAGATCTGAGACTTGCTACTCAGCACCTGAATAGCAACTCCTTTTTAGCTGGAAAAAAATACATTGATCTGAGACTTGGCTTAGCAGGTTTTACATTTTCATTAAATATTGATACTCAAACATCATCTTTGTTTACACTGCATGCTGCTTCCTCTAGGTTTTAAACAAGGTGGGTTTTTGCAGAGAATGTTGAAGTCAGGAGTTCATAACAATTTTACTAATTGATGTGTGATAAGAGTTTATCAGTGTGTATTGAATAGTAAGGATATACTCGGGTTTGTGAATGATGCTTAAAAGCCGTGGGTTTTGTGATATCAGGTTCCTGACTCCAGTCATCTTAGAGAATGCTTTCAGTTAAATCAGTCATAGTCAAATAAATAATCTGCATAAATGTCATGTTAGGTTTGGTCAATGCACTAGGGTGTGAACAGCAAACTTTAAGGATATCAACATTTGAAATTAATTTAATCTGCCATCTTGTTCCAGTTGTTTGTATTGCATTTGCTTTCTGGTGATTTAAATGGAAAAAAATTGCTTGTGTGTATAGTCCTTTAGTTTGATTTTCCTGTTTTCAATAAATTATTATCTTTTATTCTGTATTTGTCTCAGGGTTTAGGGAAAGGCAGAAAGAGGGCTGAGAAGAAAAAATTTAAAGCTGTTTAGTAGTAAAATTTTGAGATACTGTGAAGATAAGCAAGGCCCTGCTTGTGTGTTTAGGTTCCCAAATCAGGGTCAGATCCTTCTCTGAGGTCATTACAACAGAGTAAGTGGCTGCTGCTGGCTATTGCTGCCTTGTGGATGGATGTGCAGGGATTGCACAACTGCATAACTGACAAGTCACTTGTAACACGACTGGAAGCAGATTTGTCTCGGGGTACTGTGGAAAGGGGAAGGACTGCCTCCATCTTACTTCCCCATACTTCTCCCTGACTTCTCTTCTAATAAAATCACAAGAGAGAGAATTAAATCAGCACTTTTTCCCTTGTCAGGGATATCAGTACCCTGAGAGTTCATGGGAATGGAAAGAACAAGGTATCTGCAAAGTAAGTCAGTGATTCAAGAGGCAGTGGATGTGGCCTGGTGATAAAGTTTGCATGTTGCTACATCAGCCTAGATTTAAGCGGTCCCGACGGCCACACAGAGAAGGTGAGAGCATGGAGCTGTACCACAAATACCTGCTACAGGGGTAATGTAAGATGACAGCATAAACCATGTTAGAAGGCAGAAGGTAGCTCTGTCTCACATCTTCCCGTAGCCAACCGCTCAGAGCTCTTCTTGCTTCCACTCCTCGTGTACAGTAATTTTGGTTTACCCTAGTGTCATCTGCAGCACCAGAGATGCCTATGCTACATTACTGTCATATCACATATAACCACCTCTTATCTATGAAAGATCTTGGCAGATATCATCTGCTTGCTAAAAGGAAGCTAGTTAA
Source organism: Astur gentilis (assembly GCF_929443795.1). Classification (NCBI taxonomy): domain Eukaryota; kingdom Metazoa; phylum Chordata; class Aves; order Accipitriformes; family Accipitridae; genus Astur; species Astur gentilis. The sequence goes on from NC_064913.1 coordinate 11,365,231, forward strand.
ATCTGATGCAGTCTCGAGTTACCAAGAAACAACCCGATTATACAACCACAGCCCCCCTGCCATCCTCTTTTCGGATGGCACCGGGGTTGCTGAGGCCATCGTCCTCTCTCTGCGCTCTGCTGGGCTGGATTCTCTAGTCTTCCCCCTTACGCTGCTGCTGCTGACCCTCAAAACAAATGTAAAATAAACTAACTCAAGAGGGCAAACCCAAGTGTGTCCAAGATAGAGAGCTCTGAGCTGCAGATACACATGAAGCAAGCATGATGGACTATTCGAGTAATTTATCAAAGGAGACAGTGGATCCTCTGTTCAACCCTTACAGACTGATTTTCTCTTTCATAGAGATACTGTAGTTCAGTCAGAAGTTATGGGCTTCATGCAGAAATTAGTTGGATTAAAATTGATGACCCAGATTATCACTGAGAATATATTTGTTTTGCAAGCAAAGTCCATGCAATAATCTGCTTATATCTAGCTGCAAAGAATAGGTAGCCATTAACATAATTTAAGGAAAATAAATCTAAGCATAGATGCAAACTGGAAAAACATCCCTGAAGTCGGTAGAACTATTCTGATGTAAGCTGGCGTTGGTTCACTGTGAATCACAAGCAAGGCAAAAAGACTGTTTTGAAAGGAAAGAAGGCATATGGAATGTTAATATCTTAAACAAAGAGTAAAGGTGAGTTACTATCACCAGCTCATTTTGTTTATCATAGTAACGACTGGCTATGGAGGGAAGCAATTATTTCATAATATTCCATGAGTAAGTTTTTCCATCGTACCTTTTATGCCCCCACACAACAATCGAAGACGCAATGAGGAGTTGTAAAATGGTTTCTGAAATTGCACACCGCTGGCAGGCTCAGGTTGGAGGTAAATGGGTGTCACAGCCGGCTGTCGGGGGGTTCCTCCTGCACCGAGCTCCAAATTGGGCCTTAGGACCCATCAACAGCACCCAATCTGTTACTGGGTGTTAACAGGAGCCTGGTGTTTGAATGCTGATAGTGTCAGTCAGCAGATCTGAGAAAAGCAAGTGAAAAGAAGAAGATGGGCTGAGTGAAGCCTAGGTCTTCTGTGCCAGGAGAATGGGCAATAAATGAATTAACCTTCACAAGAGGCACAGAAACCTGGGTGTCCAAACAAAGAGGGAATCGATTGTCGAGTCAGTCTTTCCACGGGACTAAATAACGGATACAGAAAATGCTCCGAAGACCTCCGCCGTCCCTTCCACTCGGTGGTGTGTGCCTGAGAGGCGGAGAGGGAAAGGCAGGGTGAGAGCCGGACTATCATGCCCAGAGCCAACACATCTAGCTTGTCTGTCATCCATTTGTGCCTGCTTTGTTTGCGTATTAGTCTTCAGCTCGGGGTTCACTAATGAGGTCTTTTTTTTTTATTATTTTATTTTATTTTATTTTATTTTGTTTAACACTTCTGTGAGATATCTTGCATCTGTTTCTTAAGTTGAATGTTTCGCGGTGAGCCAATCCTCTCTGACTGCATGTAACATGCAGACTCAGCAGCTCAGCTTTTCTTCTTCTCATGCTTTCCTGAAATGTCAGGCAGCAGCATTTATATCTGTGCAATGACAGGGCAGGAATCAGCCTGAAAAGAGAGTTTCGGTGTTGATGCAGTTCTAGTTTCTTTTCAGCTGAGTGGAAAAAACCTGACTATTTTTTTGTCAGTTTTCATAGTGAATTAAACCATTTTTCTGTATGTGCATGTGAATTGTGCCACCCTGACAACAGCAAGGTGTGGAAATTTATGTAGAAAGCCAGCTTGACGACTACATTTCAACAGTACAAAAGTAGTTGATTAAGCTGGGTTTACTCTGCTTCATATTGCCAGATAAAATAAAGATCGATTTGGTAAAAACAAATACATCAGATTATAATTCAAAAGTTGTAGCCAAGACAATAATTCAAAAGTTGTAGCCAAGACATGTTTTCTTGTATTATCTTATTAATTGTTTGCATATTTCCCTGCTCTCAGAAATGTATCCTAAGCCACGTGTTGTGATGGCAATGGGAATTTTGATTCCTGTGTGCATTGCTGAAGAGATCGTATAATTTTGTTTAGACTTGAGAGAAAAGAGTGGTGAGAAAGAAGTGCCAGAGTCAAGAGATTATGAAAAATATATTTATAGCAGTTACATTTGACTGGCATAAACTCCGTCTAATTGATCTATACTCAGGGGGAGCACTCCCTTTTTCTGGCATGATTTGCATGTCATAATAAAAGCTATGAAGAAAGAAATGAGACTTGATCTAATACAGAATTGTGGGTTTGAGTGGCCTCTTAATGTTCAAATGGCTTTGTCTACAACAGTATACAATAATCATATTTAAGCTAGTATAATTTCTTGATTGTAATGAGATCTGTGATCTGTACCATCAGACATAAAGTCCATGGATTATGGCCTCTCCAGGACAGAACAGAGGAGGGGAGAGGGAGCTGAGTATATTTGTGTGAGGAACACGATGAAAATAAGACCACACTGCATGCTCATAAGCCAAAAAAAATCAAGTTACTAAGAATCCAAGAGCTTTAATGGTTTCTTTAGTACTGAACGCTGGTGTTAGAGAGAACTGAGAAAACATGCATTGACTGAGAATTCATTTTGCAGATGTGTGAACTCTTTTCTGCAAAATGCTGTTTGATCAGTTTTGACCACACCTTTCCTGTCTTCTAAAAAAACCCTAAAAATATAAACGAGGACTTGCCGTTAGAAACTGAGAACACTTGTTTGGTTGCATGGTTACAGGCTCTAAGAATATAATATCTGTTAGGGTAAATGGATTTATATTATTGTCAGCTCCGAGTGTTTTGTGGGGTTGTTTCTAGGTACAGTCCCAGAAGCTGTTGTGCAGATCAACAGAGCCTTAAACAACAATTAGTGTTTTGATGAACAGCTGCTGAGTTTGATCAAAAAGGAAAAGCAGTGACTGAAATAATAACAACTAAAGTTCTATATGCTGAAAATGAGAATAATGTTTACAATTTAGTGTAATTTCATGGGAGGATTAATGGGATTTGGCTTTGCATTTTTGAGGGGAAAAGAGGATGAAAGATTTCTTACAATAGCAATTGCAGAACATAAACTGTGCAGAACTGTCCCTAAATATTGTAAGTATCTTGGAGCTTGTTTCCAGGGAAGAGTTACCACGTCTTTAGAACCTACCTGCAGTTTAGGCTAACCTGGTTTGGATGTGCTTAGCATGCAGTGTGCATGATATAGCTGCTTCCACTTACAAGCATTTTACGGCCTGAAAATAAAGTAAGTACCTTCCAAAAAATGGGCATAAAGGGCAATATCAGAAGTAGAAGCCTGGCTCTTGAAATGCAGTGTAGGCTTAGGGTCTCTATTCTAAAGCATGCAATCTTTAAAATAGAATAAAATAAAAGAAATAATATAGAAATAGACCTGAATGACCTGAACAAGGTCCTTAAATTATTGAGGAACCTAAGCTTTCTGGCAAAAGTCCCTTGCAGGCAGTTTGGTGGTTAAGACAATATCCTGTGAGGGGGAAGGAGCTACTCAGCTTCTGCTCCCTACTGGGTATATTGCAGGAGTAAAAAGTAATGTAAAATTCAGAAAGTTTCCTGGAAACAGATGATATAGTAATCCTTCAAACAATGTGTTGTTGATTTAGAAGAAAATGGGGCAGGAGCTGAAATGGCAGTGAAGCAACAGGACAAAATGTCACAAACACTGTTGTGGAAATCCTAATAGTATTCCCAGATTGTTCTAACCCTCAGTGCAGTCACTGATAACTTTGCTGGTTGCTCTCAGAAGGCTGAATAGATGCAACTGGGTGTGTAAGTACTGAGCCTGTCTAGCAGAACCTTACTTCTACACTGGCTTTGATTTATGGGGTTTGGGCTGCACAAAGCCTCACTAGATCCCTAAAATTAGCAGGGAAAATGCTGACTTGATACCCAGTTGTGATGACATCTTCAACCATACAGCTACCAGACTTGGGATGAAGGCATCTATTCAACCTGTCTGCGGAGAGACAGTAATAACATGGCACTCTGCTAGAACTATCCTCTCATTCTTACTAGGGACAAGCACAGTAAATGGAGCATAAGACCTCTCTGGGACAGTCCAAAAAGGACATTTTTTTGCAGCAGGTCATTATACTATGCAAACTGACATAACACTCATTGACTGAAATGGAAATAGGCTGTTATATACAGGAGGTGTCATTTGAAAAGGAAAATCTTGCAAAAGTCTGTACTGCTGCTAAAAGTTGTGGGAAAAAATGCAAGCAGGCCCATGAAACAAAAAACCCACAACTTTTTAAGATTATTACATTAATTTTACGAAGTGTCAATATACATACTACTAAAATGTGTTGTAAAAGATGGGCTAATGGCAAAATGATATTTTAGATGATGGAATTAAAACTAGGTGCTTGCTACATTAAGAATACTTGATATTGCATCATCATATATACATTTACCAGCACTGTGACTGAGATGGCACGTAATTTGCTCCTGAAACTATTTCTTGCGTCTCAGAAGCCATTAAAGCAAATTAGCAACAAAAGTCTAGAGATCAAAGATAGGCTGCCAAATAGCTGGGCATGGATTTTCAAACCCATACATATAGTAATACCAGATAAAAATCTTAATGTGTCCCTGCAGTTGTAGTCCATGGCAAATGACAGGTCTGGCAATGATTGTACTGTAATTGCAATTTTTTTGCCTGAAAAATCTATGCCTTTAATAGACATAACACATTAAAGTTCAGCAAAAGTATATATATTTTTTAAAAAAGTTGCAAAGTAGTTTTTGGTTTTTTGTTGGTTTTTTTTTAAAGCCATCCAGCTATTACTGATAGTCTTAGCAGAAAATGGACGTAGTTTAGGAAAGCTTGTCTCCTGAAACTAGCTCTCGTATATATAAGCATGCAGGCTTTGTGCCTGTAGAATCTGCAGTATTAAAGACAAGAAAAATGTTTGGCAGACAAGAATTATCTGAAAGGGAGGTTAAAGACTGCATAATGCTGGTAAAGTAAGCTCACACTGTTTATGTCCGCACCATATGGCCTATGTATAAACACAGTAGTTCAATACTTGTTGCATTCTTACCCAACATTCTCTTCCTCTTAATCTCATCTTCACTTCCTTGTTTATTTTTTCCGTTAACATCAACAGCATTGTCCATGAACTAGGCAGGCATGACCACTAGAGTTTCATATAAAGCTGTCATTTCCATACATGGCTTTTTTTTTTTTCCAGTGGTCAGCATCTTGAACTATTCAGAAGAGTCTATAACCCCTAAACATGTGAACATAAATTCCTCAAGCCCAATTAGTAGCTGAGTTCATTGGAACTATGCTAAAAGGGAACCTGACCACTCATGTCTAAAGAATGAGACCAGAGGAACAAAGAAATATTGTGATAGGTTATCACTGGACTGGATTGACAGTGACTGATCGGATGTTAAATGGTCAACAGCGAAGGTCAACAGAACCATTCTCCAGCTGAAACCATAACCACAAGGGGAAGATGGACACGGGTTCGACCAAATCATGTTTGCTTTAATTGCTTCTAGCTTGGCTGATGATACCTGTTGCCAGCCAATGGAATAATGAATTCCCGTTGCTGCTGCGATTACTGTCTTCTTCCTTTTCCATGCCTAAGAAAAGTTGATTATATTCACTAGCTCCACCCTGTCTTATATCAGCTAGTTAAGATATGCAAGCAGAGACTGTTTCCTATCATCTTTGTGTAATCCCATGGACCTTCACTGGCACAACTAATGCTGATGAGAGAGGCAGCATTGGAAGTCGCAGAAAGATGGAAACTGTGCCTTTAAACCTATATGTGCATACTTGTTTTCATATTTGCGTATACATGCTGGCCTATAGGAGAAGACGGATCAGGCTGACAGATGAAAACATATGTAGCAACATCAAACCAGTAAGGATTGAGCATGAGCCAGCAGCGTGCCCGTGGCTGCAAGGAAGGCCAGCAGCATCCTGGGTTGGGCTAACAGGAGCCCAGACAGCAGGTTGATGGAACTGATTATTCCCCTTTACTCATGAGACCACATCTAAATATTGCATCCAGATTTAGGCCTCCCAATACAGGAAAGACATCAGTGAATTGAGCAAGCTCGGCAGAAGGCCACCAAGTTGGTTGGGGCTGGAGCACTTGCTGTGTGAGGAGAGATTAAAGAACCAAGGACAAAAGAAGGTTTCAGGGAGACCTAATAGCTGTTCTCCACACCCAAAATGTCCCGTACCTACAACGTACCAAGTAGACAGAGCCAGGATCTTCATGGTAGTGTATGGCAGGTAGACAAGAAACAATGGGAGTAAATTAAAACAAGAGGGGTTCTTACGTGATAAATATTTTTTTTTACCATGAGGACAGTCAAGCAGTGGTGGTGTACAGAGATTGTGCAGTCTCCATCCTCAGAGATTTCCAAGACCTGACTGGATAAGGCTCTGAGTAATCTATTCTGATCTCAAAGCTGGATCTGCTTTGAGTGAGAATTTGGATTATAGACACCCTGAGATCCCTTCCAACTGGAATTATTCTGTGATTTTGTGATTCTATATAGATGAACACATTGACTATCTTGAACTTTAAATTCAGGCCTATTGCAGCAAAAGAAAAATGGGAGACTATTCTGCTATTATTTGTGCTACAGCTGTGATTGCAAAGCTAAGATGTCAAGATATGAAATGCAAAAAAGATGCATTTCAATTAAATTTAATTTTGGATCTCACTTTCTTGAGAATTTCTTGAGAGTACAGCAAATGTACTAGGGCAGATTTACTGTGTGTACATAGAAGACTTATTACATATCAGACCAGACTTATTATATAAGCATGCACTTTACATACTACATGTGATGTGTTGAATTTCCTGATATTCTTTGTTGTTTGGGAACCAGGTTGTCCTGGTTTCAGCTGGGATAGAGTTAATTGTCTTCCTAGTAGCTGGTACAGTGCTGTGTTTTTGAGTTCGGTATGAAAAGAATGTTGATAACACTGATGGTTTCAGTTGTTGCTATGTAGTGTTTAGTCTAAAGTCAAGGATTTTTCAGCTTCTCATGCCCAGCCAGCGAGAAGGCTGGAGGGGCACAAGGAGTTGGGAGGGTTCACAGCCAGGACAGCTGACCCAAACTGGCCAAAGGGGTATTCCATACCATGGGACGTCATGCCCAGTATATAAACTGGGCATCGGTCGGTGGGTGGTGAACAATTGCACTGTGCATCACCTGTACATTCCAATCCTCTTATTATTACTATTGTCATTTTATTAGTGTTACCTTTATCATTATTAGTTTCTTCTTTTCTGTTCTATTAAACTGTTCTTTTCTCAACCCATAAATCTTACTCTTTTTTTTCCTGATTTTCTCCCCCACCCCACTGGGTGGGGGAAAGTGGGTGAGCGGCTGCGTGGTGCTTAGCTGCTGGCTGAGGTTAAACCACGACACACGTAAAACTAGAGAGCCAAAGGCTGGTATCCTGTAGAATGGCTTTGCCTTGTCTAGTTTTTCTTTTTGAGGAATGAAAAAATGGTCACATGCCATGTTTTGCCTCACTTCAGGTACATTAAATGATGTTCAAGACCTGTATCTTTAATACTTTATAAGCATTTCATGTTTCTTATATTTCAAAATAGAACTGTGTCAATAAACAATCGGATAATATAAATAAGGGTGACAAAACAGAAGGAAAGCAGCAAAGTCACTGTTCTCTTTACCAAACATGAACAATTGAGGGCTTTTTTAAAAAAAATTTCTCTGGAGTTGCTCTGGAACTCCCTGTTCAGAACAGCAGAATTAGACCTAAGTGTACATGTAGTTTTTGAATAAAGTGAGATGCAGTGAAAAGTGCTATTCTGGAATTGAGGAATGCACACAAGAAGTTCCATTTTGCTTAATTTTCATTTGCTCAAAGTAAATCTCTCTTCTATGGCAAGGGGAGAAACAGATTCAAATACCATTTGTATCAGATCCTTCCAAACAATTGAAAATATAAGAACTTTTTTTCTTAACAGCAGAGTATGAGTTGGAGCAGATGAGAGAAAACGTGGTTCTACCCAGGCAGCATTTTGCACTCTGAAATGATAAGGTGATGGAGTCTCGTGTTTTCCAAGGACGAACACTAGCTTTAGTACTGCTTGTAATTTAGCTAGTGATTTCAGAAGAGCAGTAGTGTGTTTAACAGTGCTATAATTCATAGCAGTTATTGAAGTAAAGGTGGCAGAACAGTCTCCTGAGCGAAACATATCTCTGAAAGTGTTTAGCCCCATTACAGAGTTTGATATGTTACCTAACGCAGGTTAACAAGCACTTTTTTACCTTCTAGAATCCCGACATGCCTCGGTATCCTAGGTCCATCTGGACTGTGCAGGACCTGGACATGAAATGAGGATGGTAGATGCAGTTGGTACACCTCCGTCATGGCTCCCCACTTCCAGAGGTACCTGAGAACCATTCTGACTGTCGTATGTGACCACTTCAATCACAGGTCACTCTGGCGACAGAATATATAAGGCAGACAAGCATTCCGGATGCACCTATTTTTTCCCCAGAAAATCTAGGCTTACCAACTCGTACTTACAGATCTTTTCTTGGAGGAAATTTCTCTCTGATCAAACATCTGTATTTATGTGCTACTTCTACCACTAAAATGGTAAGAGTGACGTTAAGTGCTCAAGGTTGCACAAGAAATCTGTGGCAGAGGGAGACAACTCAGATCTCTTGGGCCCCAGTCTATGCTGAATTTAGCTGTGAAGACACTGGACTCACAGGTTGTGAATTGTCTTATTCTATAATATAACCACTTGTGCTCAAAATGCCGCACTGAAAACAACCAGCTTTAACTATATCTGTTGTTTTAATAGAAAAAGCTTTCACTCCTTTTTTTTTTTTTTAAAAAAAAAAAAGCATAGACTGACTCTGCAATAGAAATTTCCCTGCTGATCAAACCATATTCTGTTTTAAAGAAAGGCTAACTTGTTGTGCTAATCATTCGTGTACTCTCATTTATGACAGCCCTATCATCAAAACATTGCTTGCAATTTATTCTAGCTCAGGGTCAGAATCATTTTTATTTATGGTTAGTACTACATTAGTACATGCACTCCAAACAGAATTGGTGTCTCATTCTATGTAGGTACAAACACATAGAAAAGACTGTTCTGCCTGTGAAGAGTTTTCATTGTTAACTAGATGTCTTGTTATTAAAGAAACACAATATCTGTATTCCAGCTAAGACAGGGCTTTAAATTCATTAGCTGACATTCCTTAGATGTGGCTCTACACAGAGGACTTTGGGTTCCTGCATACTAACCTCTGTTCAGTTTCAAAACTCACTGCAAAAACCCTCTCTTCACCTCACACCCTCAGAAAGCTACGTGTAAAAGAATGCAACAAAACAGGAGTGCGATTGTTTCTTGCTTATTAACTGAGCCCTCTCTTATGATGTGAACCACCTATCTCTTCCCTGGGGCCCCAATAATACTCACAGTGTCCTCAGGAGCTTTGAATGAACTAGCAGGGGTCCTGCGTCATCTTGTAATTTACTCATTGTAGTATGGAGTTGTTAATTTCCTCTTTCGGCTGTCCTTATGTCGGGGACTGATCACCTGACAACTATTCCTGTCCTTTTTATTTTCATCAGGGAAATAGCAGATGATAGTATTGATAGCACGTTGGCCATTTCTGTTCTGACCCGAATCTGTACATCCTCCTCCTACCAAATGGTTGGCCTGCTGAGATGATCTTGAAGGTCTTTTCCAACCTAAATGATTCTATGATTCTATGATTAAGTGAACCCTAGTCTGCAGTCATTTCTTCTTCTCATTACGGCTAATCCATAACACCTTCTATGCTGTTGTCCTATACAGTGCCACAGAACGAGTTTTCTTCTATTTGCCTCATCAGATATTTGCTCCTCTTCTTTTAAAACCTAGCACAGAAGCACAGAGCTCAGAATAATCTAATTACCTTATCAAGAGGCCGATGCTGAGCCCTATGCTACTCTACTGAGGTGACTACCGTCATCTAAGCTAGGTAGTAAGTTAATGCCAGCTTAAACATACGTTTTTATAGTGCGGCAGGGATCCTCTGCTAATGTATGTCATGTCATTCAATACCCAAAATACCTGATGTGATCTTTCTTTTCTTTCCCAGTTTGAACAATGGCTGCAACCCAAACTGTAAAGAACTCTAATACAATTACATTTGGTACCACACTTCATGGCTTCTGTCTTAGAAATGAATCAATTATGGAGAACTATGCAAAAGAACTTCACCGTGTCCTTTTCAATATGCTTGCAGTGCAAAATAAGTTCAAAGTTACAATTTCATGTGCAAACTGGTTGATTAGATTAACCACTCATGCAAACAGCTGTTTGGACAAAATAAAATTTGCAATTTAGAGGCTTTTTTGTGTATACACACTTTTTCACAATAGGAGAGCTATTGTCTTGATTTTGTTACTGATAACTTGCCTTGAAATTCAAATTAAAGATAATGTGTAACAGAATCATATTGTGTTTAAAGACCACCAAAAGTAGGAGAAATGATTAGAATGATCCTGGAGATTACTCTGATATCCAGGGAGGGGGCAGGCTTTGTTTACGTGGAATTATACACACTGAAGACCTCCCAATGTGACAGTGTAGCTAAAAGCCCTGGTGCAGCTCTTAAGTGTAAAAACAAAACCTATGAGCGCGGAGGCTTTATCACCTCTGTGCTTGTGAAAGCAACCTCTGCTGGAATAGTGTGTCCGTTCCATGGGTCCAGAGCTCAAGAGAAGTATTGAAAACTGAGAATGGGTGAAAGGAAGAGTTATTGGGAGTAAGGGAAACGTGATAACAAAGCAGTCGTCAGCAGATGTATTGTCTTCATTTGAAGTAAACCACATTCAATCTTGAATTAAGGAATATGTATGGGGTTTGTTGGTTTTTTTTCCAGAAAAGATAATTAGATATCAGAATCATTTACCAAGGTGGATTCTTCATCAGAAATGCTTAAATATAACATAGCGGAGGGGGGGGGGGGGGGGGGGGGAGGGGGGGATTGTTTGGTTTGTGTTTTTTTGGGGGGTTTGATTTTGGGTTTGTTTGTTGTTTTGGGTTTTTTTTTTTTTGAAAGACATGCTGTAGTTCAAACAGGAACAATTTGGGAAAAGTCCTGTAGCCTAGTGGAGATCAGAAGCTGACTGATGTGCTATTGCTAGTCTGCGTACCTTCTAATTATACTAAAGAGAAAGGTGGGGGCAGACAGAGATGTTAATCCTATTCCTAACTATCTCAGCTCACAGTTATGAAACTAAAAAATAAGTGAGACGAGACATCAGACACTAATTACCATTACTATAAAAGCAGTGGCAACTGTAAATATTTCATCATGTGTCTGAGTGACATTGGATGTTTTTTCTTAGAAGTGTAGTTCTTGAAAACCAATGACTAGGATTTTCAACTTTCCTTAAAACAGAAACAAAAAAATCTTCCTAACCTTCTCCCTTCAAAGAGAAACTTGAAAACAAGACACAATCTCACCCTGAAGGCTCAGAAAGTGAGAGATAAAAGCATGCAAATATATAATTAAAAAATAAAACATCATGATTTTTGGAGAGAGAAGTGATTCATAAATTTTACATGTTTGAGGTTGGCATACTGTCACTAATGCACTTGAGTAATACACCGAACCAGGTACCCTAGGCACTACGTCCAGTGCTTCACCTTTGGAGAACGTGGAAAAGAGCAGATACAACCCAGTTCAAATCACGAGAGGGGCATTGCTGTGGCTCAACGAAGTAGTCCTCAATCCCAAAAGCACTTAAAATTCCTGTTTTCTTTTTAATGCCTGTGAAAGGCATTCAGTTGCCAACCACAGAAAAAGGCAAGAGCTTCTAAACTATGTTGAGCCTACGAGTAGCCGGTATCAGCAGGAGGCAAATGATGGCTGCTAACAGAAGCGATAGATTCCTTCAAGCACTGCCTGCTTCCTTCCACCACCTCCTGCCCCTCTTACTGCTGTCGATATCAGCCAGGGCTTGCAAAAAACTCACACACAGCATTCATTACGTCTGATGGGGTCCAACAGTTTTCATTGCCTGTTTGCTGCTTGTGCATCAACCTGGACTCATAAACTAATGCAATGGCTTCCTAAGGATCTTTAGTAAATTAGCAAGCAGCCAGTTGTTAGGAATGTGGGCTCCTCAGATGAGTTAGGGATCTAAGGGGTCTGCGTGTGCTTCATTTATAATCAAGATGAACTAATGGTGAGGCCCGAACTACAAATGCCTTATTTGGTCCTTTGCTATTGTTGTTAGAGAAAATATTCTTTGTCACCTTGAGGTGACAATGCATTGAATTTTGATGCTGTATGACTCTTAATAATAAAAGTAGATGATGTTGTTTCTTTTTCTCTTCTCTTTATTATCTTTGGCTATTAAATAAGACATTTAAATATTTTAAAAGACATTTCAAATAATTTTTTTGGGGATAGGGTACAGATTCAATTTAATTTCAGTATTCTGAGTTGTTAATTTCTGAATGTTTTTCTGAATGTTTTGGAGTTATTTGCAAGCTTGCTTTTTGGAGTAGACTTTTCTTTTGGATTCTTGTCTGTTGTGGATAAGCTCTACCTTGATATATTCAGTTAGCTGCTCAGAGCTAACAAAGTCTAAGCGATTGAAAGATTTATTTGATACCATTATTCATATAAATATTTTTATTATAAAAATAATAATTATTTAGGAATTGCAAACTAGTTTATACTCTAACTGCAAATGTGCGATCCCTAAAAAGAAGACTGGTTGGCAGATAAGTGATAGCTTGGGACCTACCGATCAACGATACAAACATAAGTTAGTCAAAGTGAGTTAATCAACTTCTCTTTAAGGTACAGTACAATATTTTTAAAATATGTTAAATCTTAAAGTAGCTCCTTAGTCAACCAAGCTTGTGAAACAGCTGGGAGGAGAGAAGCAGCGGTCTTACACAGAGCGGTAATTGTAAGATACTCCAGCTTGCTCAAAGGTCAGGTCCCTGGCCTCATGTTCAATCGCACTAAGGTTCTCAAGCAGCACAAGGCAACAAGGAATCTGCCCTTAGTACAGTCAATTCCCTGTTATTAGAGACTCCTAGTCCCTTCTCCTTACAGCCATGCAATGTGAAATCAGGAATACACAGCTTTTACAGCACTCGTTCCCATGATTCTGCCTAAGAGAACTATTTTAATTGGAGATTTGTGTCGTGAGGGAAGTTGAGCCACAGCTTTATGGACTCACCTCATTCCGGACTGGCAGAGTGGTCCTCCTGGATCTGCTGTAGCCAAAAGCCTATGGAGCCTTGGGCAAACTGAATTATTCCAGACGTGTTAATCCCAAGGTGGTCTCAGATTGAGGAAGACCAAAAAGGAGATTAAAGAGTCCATTCCTGTGTAAACCACGATCACAGATGGCTCAAAGTTCTTCAACAATGTAGAAAAATCTGAGTTGTGTTCCTTGGGAACATTCAAACTTGGACAGCTCTTCCATGTGAAGGCAACATGCCAGAGGAGAGCTTTGGAGAAGTCGTACACCTTTTTTTTTAATGCAAGGAGTGTTAAAAAGTGTCGGTTGTCCCAGCGCCTGGTTTGGCCAGTGCCCGATTCTGCCTGGAAAAGATGCCACTAACCTTCTTGCTCCTAATCACTCGTTCTGCCACCCTTTCATGGTTGTAGCCACAGCTGACCAGCGTACTCCGACTCTTCCTTCTCAGCAGCAGCTGCAGACCTGACTTTCTAGGGCTTGAATAGCCATTTGCTATCCCTCGCTCTACTACTGTGGACAACTTACTCCTTTACCTATATCTATAACTTGCTTCGACCGTAGTGCCATTGAATGTCCAGGCTGGACTCTTCTAATTCTCTCAGTATTTCTAGGCCAGTTGAGAAAGCAGTCAGCATCCCCCCAGTACACCTTACTCCCTTGCTATTGCTTTTCCAGCCTTTTCCTGATGAGGTTCTTAATTTTATGAAAGCAGAAATTGAATGCTTTTGGTACTAACTGACCTTGATATTATCTAGACTAATGTTGCTTCATGCCTCCATTTCCATGGTTTTCTCCACATAATTGATATTAAAGGTCTCTGCTGATTATTGCTGTCACCTCTTCCTTTATTCATGTTGTAAAGGTTAGTCTAATGACTTCGCAGAAGAGAGAGAATTTAGGTAGCTGTGTGGGAAGAATTAGTTCAGAGAGAGAAATCTCAGTATGTTGAAGACAAAAAGGATTCTTCGTATCCTATCCTGCATAGGATTCTTGTTTTAAGAGGTCTCCCAAGGCAGGACCTCACTCCATCACACATATTGTTCCCAGGAATATATGATTGACTGACTTACCCGTGCAATTACGTTCTGACTGCAAGAAACCTGTTAAATGACTGTGAGAAATGCTCTTGTTTAACTTTGTACTTTAACATGAAACATGGCATAAAGGCAGCTTTTTTTTTTCTTTGTAGAAGACAGTTGAGCTTCTATCCAGAAATGTCAGAGTTTGGTTTTGAAATATGTATTTCCTTCCTGTACTGGTGTCACGTGCTGGATTTGGAATTCATACTGACAGAATTGTTTGTAAATGAGTGTATGTGCAAATGAAGATATTCATATGCTTCTGTGTAGTGCTGGAATTATAAACCTTGATACAAAGGAGGCTAACAGATTTCATTGTACCTAAGTAATTATTGGAGTGTTTAATTCAGAATTTAAAATTTCCGATACTAGCTTATTTTTAAAAATTAAGTCCTTTGTGCCATTATTGGACAGTCAACTATATGGACCTAAATTATTAAAGAAGCAACAAGACTTTAAAAATGGAAGAATGATCCTGTTTACACTTTTGAGGTGACTAATTTCAGATCCTTAAATAGATCTGTTTTTTTCAGAGTAGATCTTCATCACTTTATGGAAAACTAACATCTGTAAAATTTCTCAGTGTGGATATCAAACCACTGAGCTATCCCAAAGCATCAGTTTCTGCTTGAGTAGAATAAGTGCCCAGAAAATCACTGCAAATAAGACTGTATTACAATCTTCTGCATGTAGCATTGTATCTTGTAGCAACAACAAACATTTCTAAAGTGTGTTATTTACATTCTGCTTTTGTACAGTCTTTTTACTTGATTTTTTGGTAAAATTTTGTATCGATTCTAATCTGTCAACTGGATTTAAATCACTTTGTTCTTATACCTTTGTTAGAAAGTATATCAACATTCACAAAGAGGTAAAGGTATATCTAGACTGAAATATTTGCAGAACACTTGAGGGGATTAATTATCCCACCACATTGAAGTCAGTTGACTGAGGTGAAGTAAATGGAAAACTTCTACATCTGGAATGTTTAAAGAAGCAGAAATTTGAACTCCTGGGTTTATTTGCATTTGACCCATGCTTAGAATTTGCCACTGTAACTGAACATGTGATAGCCATGAAGTGTGCTAACTGACTTCCATGCGTTGGTGCTATAATAAGAACTGTTCTGTTTCATGGCCAAATTCTCTTCGTCAACAGAACATTTTGAAAGTTTCAATTGCAAAATTGTAACAACTTCCACGTTGGAAAAATTTTAGTAAGATGCTGGTTATAGACAGCTTCATATTTCCTGGCAAGTAAGTAAAGCAGGTTGAAATATTTCTACATGAAAAATTTTCCTCTTGGAAAATGTGGTTTTGCTGAAATAAGAACTTTCTGTGGGAAGAAGTCAATTTCAATGCATATTTTTTATTTTACAATTGGGTAATGAAAACAAAGCCACATTTTAAGGTGACAGTTTGAAACAAAGTTACTTTTCAGTTCCAAATAATTATTTGAATTTAAAAAACAAAACAAAACAAAACAAACCCCCAAAACAGATCAAGTTATGCTGGAACTTTTGTTCCAAACACAGGTGTGGTAATTTTTCACTTTGACAATTTTCTTTTGAAATTTCTCACAGTTTTTCATCCTACTTTTTTGATACTCCAATTTTTCATTCTGCTTTGAAGTAGAAACTAATTTCCCATGGAACAGAATATTGCTTCCCAACCAGGTCTACAAGAGACCAATCAGTGAAGATTTTCAATAGGAGTAAGGGAGAAATACTTTATCAATATATGTGCATCAGTTACAGTTACCTGTCTGATCTCCCAAGTTGTTTTCAAACAGCTCAGGTGAAAACGATGTCATTAGTAGAGGTAGAGCTCCTCAGAGTACCTTTATAAGCAACATTACACATGTGAAGCTGTTTTAGATTTTCCTTTGACTGGGTTACACACATAAGTTCTTCAGAAACCATCTTTTTTTGAATCAGTTCAGAAACACTCCTGTCACCAAAGTCCGTGAGAACTGGGGACAATTCTTCCATGTGAGAAGGAGGTAAAGACCTCACCGATACTTTATGGTCCGCAAAGGACATCATCCTGCATGACCAGTGCCCTTCTGTCTAGTTGCTTTTTATTGTCTCATGAAATTATATGTCTTAGCATGTGCAGTCAAGGATCTAACAATCTGAAAAATCATATCTGAAGAGTCACCTCCTTTGATTCCCACTCCACTCAGTACATAGCTCCTTTTATTCTCCACAAGACCTTCACAACCACCTGCTCTGTCGTCTTCTATGAACAATGAACTACTCAACAAATACTATGTAAACCATGCCTGAAGAACATTGCAGATGACTGGTTAATTTATTATTATAACTAGAGATGATCAAGTGTTCTGTAAGAAATAAAGTATTCTCTAAACATAGCTTTTACTTCACCTGATTGCTTCTACCTAGACTTCACTGCCTGACTCCCAGAAATACGGGATTGTTTTTCGCTTGAGTTTTAGTCATTGATGTTCTGAGAATCTAGATATGCTGCAAAAAATGTATCTCTAAAAATAATACATCCATCTCACATATTTTGGCGAGATGAGCCAGAAAAATTTTGGAATTCCACTAATTATGTTACTGTTTATGATTTTGACTGTGGTGGTAGCAGATCAGCACCATTGTGTCTAGGAAATAACATCTAACAAATATCTCTTCCAGCACAGAAGTGATGCTAGGAACAGTATCAGTAAACCTGGAATATACCCAGTGAGGTGGAGTGCTGGATGTTGTTGAAGAAGAAAATAAATCTGTCTTTGCTTCTGGAGGCCATATAGTTAAAAAGAAGTATAACACTGTAAACAGCTTGTTTCAGAACAAGAATTTTCATTGCAGAAGATACGTGGTATTTTTCTCATTCTTTCCTGATTAATTCTGAGGGTAGACTTTACAGTATCATCTAAAAAGACTGCTATTAGGCATAAATAACAAGGATCTGCTTCCTTAATCATATCATAAAAGTCAACAGTTTGATTAGCCAACATGTGTTTAACAGAATGAATCAGCGGGCAAGACGGTTGCTTGCAGATAGAACATGCTCTTAAGAAAGGACTTTGGGAACAGGTTGTGGGACTAAGATTAAATGTCTTATACACACATACATGCCCATGCATCTTGGCTATGTCTCAAGATTCAGGATGTAATCACTGGAAAGCAGTCAGCTTTCCCAAAGTGTTATAAGATGGAAGTAGATATACGCAGTTCCCTGCTGGGCAAGGGAAGGAAGCCTCGCGTAAGCTTCATAGTTTACAGTGCTGTGGCTCTCAGTGTACGGCTGGGCAATAATTCGAGTAGCTGGGTCTCAGTGATAGCATTTATACCTGGACCCAGCCCTCCACAGAGTTCATGGACGTTTTGTTTCAGTCCCATCGCAGCTGATGACAGTCATGTGTTTCAATTCCTTGTCTCAGACTGGGATGGTCAAAGACTGCTTGAGCAGAGACCTTTAAGAAACATGGGATCTGCAGGAAACGAGATACACAACACACTTCTTTCTGAGACCTTCTTACTAAACCATATATCTGCTATGATTCTGTGAGGATTTTCATGTTACTGCTGGCCTAGAAAAAGTGCTCAGCCTCTTATACCATTGGAACTGTTGGATCTGCCCCAACTCACCAGCACTGCTTGAGGAGGGGAGGAACCTGAAGCTCAGGTTTTACTTGGATGCTCTCTTCCAGGATTTCCAAGAGGTGCCAAAGTTCAAAGGGGAGAAATTATCTAATTTTCTTCTTCTGTAAATCTTAGAAAGAAACTGTCTATACGAAGTAAACCTCATCTATCAAATAGGAGCTCTAAAGACAGCACAGGGTTGACGTTTCTTTTTCTATCACAGGGGTGACACTATTCAACAAGCGGTTAAACCCATTTGGGAAGAAAAAAACATAGTTCCCTGCCATAATGCAGTAGGCTATTACCCAATTAAAACCGGTCTGATAAAAACACTTTTTAACATTTGTCACATTTTTTGCCTGTTTGTGATCCAGCCAAAGAATTTCTATCATCTTCTGAATGCAATCAAGATGTAACTAACTGTTGCCATATCAATAACTACGAAGAAAAAGAACCTCCTCCACATGGACTACCCACACAGATCTGATGGGCACAGTTTGTGAAATGCCTCGGGAATAAAATGGTGTGGTAACTGGTGCTATGCACAAGGCTGCTGCAGTCGGATCTGGCCTTAGATTTACACGCTGTGTGTATGTGTAAGTGCATATGGTATAAATGTGAATCACTGAGGCATTGTATCTGCCCATGTTCCCAATCACATCTCCCATTTAAGTCACTGGCTACTCTTTTTTTTCCTCAGTCTGTCAAACTGTACTGGGTCAGAGGAGATGAACGCCTAAGTCCGGCTGTAGCTCTCTAACAGCGCAACTCACATAATCCTCACAGCAGAAAAATAAATTAGATTTTTTTTTTTTTTTTTTTGCTATAAATTGAGGACAGTTTTGCAGATGTATCGTCTTAAGTTCTTTGATGTCTATGTGTTCAGTGATACCTGTTCACTGACACTAGATGCTGAGACATTCATATGTAAAGTGAAGAAGGCTTTATACACTGCAACTTACACATATTTTCACTTTTAATATGTCTGCTAAATTTCCTTTTAAAGCAGCATTTCTTCTCCCCTTCCTTCTCTCTGTCTTCTTGGCTGTTAGATTGTGAGTATCTTGGAATAGCGTTCAACTATTTCTGGATGATTGCAGTGGGCTTAACACATTTTGAAAACTAATACATGTATATTTTAAAAAGGATAAGAGTCTGAAGAAGTGTCTGAGCTACTTATTTCTCATTTATGTTATAAACCAGCAAATAAAACAATAAATAAATCTCTGTAGTCCATGGAAAACAGCCAGTAGAAAAGGGAGAGCAGAATATATAGTTTCTTAAACCTTTAGGCTCTCAAAGATATTGAATTTACTACTCAGTTGTTGTCTTGTAATGCCAATGTTGTGATATGACTTACTGTCATGAATAAATATAGTCGTTGAACCCCCAACATTGAAAAAATAAGGCCAGTTCAAGTCAAAACAAATTTTGCATGGGAAGAGAGGATTTCTGCAAAATGAAAAAAGAAATCCCATGCTGCTTCATTTTCACATTAGTCAAAAAAAAAGCTTAAACTGAAATAAAATATCATTTGCTTGTGGGCTATTTAAGACTTTTAACCCTTCCTTCCTTATTTTAATCTACTATGAAAAAATTTATTTTGAAAGCATAGAAAGCAAAGATTTTGGCTTTTCTAAAATGAAATTGGTAAAAATGTTTTGACATTTAAAAAATTGCTGTGATTTTTTTCAGCTAACATTTTTTGTTGGCTCCTAGCCACACTTGTAGATAGATTCTGCCATGTGTGCCCCTTCTCCTCACTGAAAATGCCATTAAAAATAATAGTAACTTCACTGGTTATCAAAAGCATGTACCTCCATTTTAACAATGGAGTCATACTTTTATATATACTTAAGTGTCTGCAAGATTTAATAAATCACGTTCCAATGCAATATATGCAGTCATTTTAAATGTGTCTACTGCACTTGTTATTGAATTCAAGCTTTTATCACTCACAAATCTGCCTTCTCCCTTAAGACTATAGGGATTTTATGCAGTGCTTTGTTAATAACCGGACTATTTTCACTTACATTTGCTAATGGAAATGTTTTCTGAGATATTTGATAGGAAAAAATCAGAAGTTTAGGCTGGATCTCCCTCTTTACATTCCTGTCTCTTGGGTCCTCATTTCCTACTTGCTGTGTTTCCTGCTAAGAGAAGACAAACTTATTTGTTTAACGTAGGACAGGTTCTGGTCTATCTTTGCAAGATGTACACCATGTCCTTTATTTGTCCAATGTCTTCTTTGGCACTTTTTGTAAAAGGATAGACAGGTACCTTTGTAGAGATATACATGTGAATGTCTGAAGAATATAGGATATGGTGTATGGCAGTACAAGCAATTCATGGTTTCCAAGTCACAGAATCATAGAATTACAGAATAGTTTGGGTTGAAAGGGACCTTTAATGGTCATCTAGTCCAACCCCCCCGCAATGAGCAGGGACATCTTCAACTGGATCAGGTTGTCCAGAGCCCCGTCCAGCCTGACCTGGAATGTCCCCAGGGATGGGGCATCCACCACCTCTCTGGGCAACCTGGGCCAGGGTTTCACCACCCTCACCATAAAAAATGTCTTCCTTATATCTAGTCTAAATCTACCCTCTTTTACTTTAAACCATTACCCCTTGTCCTAACGCAACAGGCCCTACTAAAAAGTCTGTTCCGAGCTTTCTTGTAAGCCCCCTTTAAGCACTTGAAGGCCACAGTAAGGTCTCCCCAGAACCCTCTCTTCTCCAGGCTGAACAACCCCAACTCTCTCAGCCTGTCCTCATAGGAGAGGTGCTCCAGCCCTCTGATCATTTCTGCGGCCCTCCCCTGGACCCGCTCCAACAGGTCCGTGTCTTTCCCGTGCTGAGGACCCCAGATCTGGCCGCAGTACTGCAGGGGGGGGTCTCACCAGAGCGGAGGGGCAGAATCCCCTCCCTCCACCTGCTGGTCACGCTCCTTTTGATGCAGCCCAGGATAAAGGAATTGATCTAGTACGAACAGACATCATAGAATTCATCCACTTAGATCCACAGCAGCTCCAGGAAGTCACGATGAAGAAAACTGCACAGGGCATCTTATGTCAGATTTGATAAAACTTCAGCTAAAGCATCTGTTCAAATGGGTCAGAAATTTTAATGGTAAATCTATCAGACTAGGGCATTTTTTCTGAGGTCATGAACTTTGAAGTATTTGTTCCCTGTGGCTGTCAGTAGGTCTGTTCTGGAAAATAAAAGCAGTATTTAGCTAAGGATCCAGCTCTCCTCTGGGACACACACATACCACTTCATCCGATTTCAGCGGGGCTTACGAAGTTGTACCTGAGGACTCAATGAGCCCTCTAATAATTAATTGTGAGGATTTTTAGGTTAACATCAACCTGTGCTGTTCCAGTTAAAAGTCCCAATGCAGAACCTTTGACAGTAGCAGATTAAGTGGTAGAAAGGCATCAGTCTCTTTTGTCACCTGCTATAGCGGTTGCAGATACACGCAGAGCAACTCTCTGCTGAAGTTAAAGGGGAAAAAATATTAAATATAATTTCTCTATCATCTCCTCACTGCTGTGCTTGTAGGAAGGCTGGCTTTGGTCTTCCATAGGAAATTTCAGTTCCAGTGGAGCCAGCATCTTCTCGCATCTCTACAAGGCCTTCTAAGTTATGCAGACATGGATAGCAGGGGCCAAGAGCTAAGGGAAAACCCATCCCACACTGTACTGGACTGAATCAGGATCAATGATCACAACCTCTTCTGTTATTTGCTGCACCACAGATGGCTACATAACATCTGTGCGTCTGTTCTCCTAATGGTGCACACAATTGTATAGACTGGACTACAATCTAATCTTAAACTAACTTTGCACAGTTAATAAAAAATCCCTGTCGTTCCAGTTACGATAACAGGACTTTATTGTCAACGCACAAGTATGTCCCTTCAAAAAAAGTGAACTTCATAATGGGTTCAGGGTTTCGCAAATGATCCCTCAAGTTCCAGTCCTGGTGTTGTATAAAGTACTTTAATACTCCTTCATGCTGACTTTCTGTTTACCTAATGGAAAGCTATTTAGCTTTTGGAACTTTACAGATTTTGGCACACTAAAAGAAACCAACCTGCTTTATTAAATTCATGATTGAAGGAAATCACTGTAAGCCTAATAAGATTTACATGTTTCCATTCAGTGTCAGCAGGGAGTCAGATTAAATCAAGGCTGAAGGTCTCAGCTGCATTTGAACCCTTGATCAAGCTACTAATGTTTCAGTTTGAAAAGTATGACAAGATGATTAGATGATTTAAATAGCCCTGTGCTTTTTGAGATGGCTGATATCACTAAAGCAATTATTTTTGCAGTCAAATTATGGATTTCTTACAGTCATATTAATAAAATGTGGTTTGTCAAGTAAGGTGGTTTAATGAAAAGAATAATTTATTTTGTTTCTTTCATTTCACACAGTTACCTGTTATACAAGTTGTCTATTAATAAAAACATAATAACTGATACTTATATAAAGTTGTCCTCAAAGCATTCTACAAAAGAGGACTGTGTGATTATCCTTTCCTATAGGTGTGAATGCAATATCTTTAATGTTAAAGTTATTGGATGACATGCCAGAATTTCAACATCTGTGCTGATCCATAGAGATTAGGGGTTTCTTACCTTTCGAGGTCTTACCCATAAATAAAGTTAAAATAGATCTAAAAAGAAGGAGTCATTTAACCTGCACTGAGTGTTTGGAAGAATTTTCTTGTACCACCTGAAGATTAAGTAGTGTTAGTTGGTATCCTTTCATGAGGGATGGTCTAAAGGCTGTGTGTGAAGGTCTACAAACTGACTTGTACCCTGTTGCTACCCATAGCTTTCATGAGACTTGTAGTTAAGGATGGATGTCTGAAATTTTCAGGACCATCTGCTGGATTTAGAAACATGTATTCTATCATTTTATGCAAAATAGGCTTGGATTTTGGGCCACTAGCAGCCTGCTGAAGAAATCCAGGGACATGAAGTGAAATCTTGGGAATCTTATTTTCATGAGCTGCATGTGATGAAAGCATTGAAATCAGTCAATCAAACTACGGTTCTGATAAGACACACTCTTCAAAAGCCAAGGTGATTAATATACCTTTTGCCTCAGTGTCTGCAAACCAAAACTGTAATCCCTGACAGCTAAAAACTGTAGATAACGGATTCATTTGTAATCAAGTCAAAAGATAAGCCAAGCATTAAGGAAGATGGTGGATATGGAGGGTTACAAACTCACCTAGATTAAGTTCCTTTCTAAACCATGCTTTTCTTCCTGCACGAGCTGAAGGAAGAAAGGTAGGTTCCTTGCTGGCTGTGTAGGTTTGCAGTGCTGTGCAGGTTTTGCCAAAAACTGATCGGCACTGATGTATAATGGATGCACAAATCGAACTTGGCTTTGGCAACAAGGTACATCCTAGTCCTTACTTGGATTAAATGACAACCTGGGACACTGAAGGCTGGCAGTAGAGCAGTTTTTAGACATTTTATTATAGTCTAGGCACCTTTCTGAAATTTTAGCCTGTATCCTATACTGGACTTCATGCACAGGCATCAAGCACTTGTACTAGCAAATGGTCAAGGTCTAACCATGTGGTGCTAGACTTCTTCTGTAGTAAAAGAGGTAATGGGAAACTGCTTCTTGGGTTCTCATCCAGAGTACAGGGAACGCTACCACTCTGCCAGGCAAGGTCGATGTGGCAGGTTAGGGAAGATCACGGATTGACACTTCACCAGGGTAGATAACTTTGTGGGAAAGACTTAGGCCTACTAGATTGAGAAGCATCATTGTTGATAATGTCATGGAATTGTCTGAACTGTAATCACACTGCACTTCGATAGCCTGCGAGATAAGTATTTTCCCTTTGCTCTTAGCAAAGTGATAGCTGAGAACTCTCCTTATAATGTTTCGGGTCACTGAAAGCTATTTTCCCCTTAATGAACACCTAAAAAAAGGTGATGAGCAGATGGACAAACTGATTCTTCAACATATATCACTCAGGACTGTGTAGTCAAGGATACTCTAATGAAGCAAAATGTTGTGGGCTGAAATAAACTGTCAGTCTTGTCCTCTATTGCTACTTGCCAGTTGGCTGTGGCTGTATAATGTTATCAGTCTACTGTACTTCGAGAACGCTGATATATAGAGATAAGAAGTTTCCGCTGTTTATCCCAATCAGATAAAAGTAATGGCAGTCTTAAATACAAGCCCTCCCTCTACTTTCAAACTCTATGGGTACACAATTTTGTTTGACTAATGTGGGCTGTAAAAATTTCAAATAATGGGCCGACTGAAGCAAGAAAACACAAACACATTGCATACTAGACGCAGTTCAGTGAGTACTGACTGACCAATTGCAGCTCCCTGGCAATAAATTCTATATGGTTCAGGAGTCTTAATTGCAGAAGTGTCCTAAAATATGCAAAAGTGTCCTTTATGAAATGCAAGCGTATATGAATGATTTATTCTAAATGTAGGAAGCAAGAAATATATATGTACAGAATGCTCAGCATGACTGAAAAAGTGGCAAGGGTAAAGGGGCATGTGTTGAAAGGAAACTCTCTCTTTTTTGTGAGTAAATCAATAGGGGAGCATTTTGCAAAGCCATCCAGTGATGATTGAGCTTTCCAACATTGCTGTAGGCTACTGACCACAAAACAAAATGCTTATGCATCTATTTTGTTACAGGCTGTGAAACGTCGTGTTTGCGTAGCATCTGTTTAATGATAAAGGGCCTGGTAGAGGAATTTCGCTTCTTCCTGCACGAATTTCCTACAAACACAGATGCCTTTTCTCAAGCAGTACTCTTGGCTAAGACTCTGGCCAAGCTCACACAAGTGAGATGAGACAACTTTGGAGTGGCAGGTGTCATCGGCAGCTGCGTGACGTGCAGCTGACATGGAAGGAGCAGGCTGGCTGGCAAGACCTCTAAGCAGCGATGTGTTTGAGGGATGTGTGAAACGCTGAATTCGGTGCTTCGGTTGCGGGGCTGCTCCGACCTGTTTTGTGCTCACACATGGAATGTGTCTGCAAGTACCAGAGATAAAGCTGGAGCGGTGTGAGACCGAGAGGCACATGTGCATCCACTGAGCGCCCTTAGAAAACTTGAATGGACTCCAAAGCGAGAGGAACTCATATCTGCTGCGATAAAAGTGCCAAATAACTAAGGGCTACACTGATAACTGGCAGTAAGTAGGTGCGAGGTGGGCTCTGACATACTCGGTGGCTACCATAATGCTAACCTCTCTTTTCCACAAGCATGGGAACCCAGTGACTGCCGTGAAGAAATAAAGAGGAATCAGAGTCTGTCAACGACAATCCTGTTTCTCTCTCTTCAGATTCATACAGACACTCAGGCTCAGTGGTCAAGAGGTTTTCAGATGCTAACTGCTAATTTACAGCGAGACAGAAAACTGCTGTGACTGTCAAATAAATAGCAATTACACAGATTCTAACGCTGCCAGGCCTTAGCTTCTCTCTGGGACTTGCAAACTACTGAGTGGCACACGGACCCCCAGAACACATGCTGCGTGCTCCCCTAGCCTCTCTCTCTCCTCTGCTCTCTGCTCTCAGGGATCATTAGCCTGCCTTCTGACTCCCTGAGCATTTGACGTTTTAATCTTTAATGTCTCTACATGTTGCTTTTTTGTGCAGAGTACCCACAGCAATGGACGAGATGTCTTTTGTTAGTAAGTTACTGTGTTTGTTTATGCAATACAATATCTGCGTGGGACTCCTCTGAATATTTGGTTTTTTCTGCTGTGGGAGAACAAAGGTCATTATTTACTGACACGGGTTGTCCACCATGTTAGTGGAATCTGTAAATTAATAGTCTTATCCCTAAATCCAGAAAGCCTTATTCTTCCTTTGTTTTTATCCTAATGCAGAGCTAAGACAGCTTCACACTTGCGCAAAAACGAAGAAGGGAATCCTTGTCTGATAGTGTTCACCTCCATCCAGACATTTCTGCATGGTCCATGTGGGGCAGCTATTGCAGGTTAGCATGCGGATACTTGCACAAGCTCCACTCATATTGCTCCCAAAGGTGGCTAGCTGCTCTTTGAGGCTCGGCATCCAATGTTTCTGAAAGCATTGCATTTATTCTAGCAACAGTAATTTTGCTGTGCAATTGGCCTGTTATTACACTTCATCTGTTGGAATAAGCACGCAGGTGGAGACATGCTGCAGCTCTTCTCTGTGCTGAAGTAGGGTGAGAGGGCAAGTGGAGGGAGAGAAATTGCTATTGGTTTTAGAGTGTTTGCGAAACTTAGGAAAAAAGAGCCATATGCTCAGATAAAAGTTGAAATCTCATTAATTCAAACCAGCATGACAATGAGGACATTGTAACCCCATCACCTACAACTTTCATACAAAGTGAGCTGATAAAACATGAAGGATAGAAAAAATGCTATACATCTCCTTGTTTAATCATTCCTTCCTGCAGCTCTGAACGCAAACTAGACCTGTTAACATTCAAAGCAATTCTTTCCCTTCAAATGCTGTCCAAAAGAGATCCTGCAGAGAAGCTTTCTTTTTCTATGGAAAGGTTCAGGAATGTTACCGGCTACTTGGATACAAAGCTGAGGCTCCTTAGTGACTGTAAATCAGTCCCATCTTGTTAATGTCAGTAAGGCTATGCTAATTTATGCTTGCTAAAGTACTCAAACCTGCCAACAGGCACCTGGTTAAATACGTATGTTTAACCTGCTGGAGTTGCTCAGAAGCAATTAAAGCAGCAACCACGCCATTAGATGTAGGAAGGGTTAAAGTGTCACCCAGTTCAAGTCCATCTCTCACTTCAACGTCAGGGGCACGAAGATCACAAGGAGTATCTTCCCAACGTCCCCTTCCCACTAAAACCTCTAATGGAAATATGAAGTCAGAGGACGAGAGATACCAACAACGTGCTCTAGGAGCAGTTGAAGAAGGAAGATAAAGACTTTCTGAGACTTTGTCCTGCTGTGCCCAGTGCTGAACGACGGTATGATCCAAATTTCCCCTGCTATTGCCTTCACAGTCCTTACCTCACTTTTCCCTTCTTGACCTGCAATATATCCTTGGTCTCTTTCCTTCAGTTCTTGAACATATTTTCTTTTTGTTTATCATTACTAAAAGGAAAAAAAAAAAAAAGAAGAAAAACCACCTGATGTTTGCCACTGCTGCTAACTCTGCTTACATACTGCACGCTTTTCCTTTCTTTTGTATTGTCTACTAGGACTGTAAACTCTGAGCACTGTTTTTAGCTAAGCGCTATACAAATAATGGAGACCCAATCTTGGTTTGTCCTCAGGCATTACCATAATAAGAAAAGCATTTCAATTTAGTGCAGCATGGTAAAGATGTGCCTTTCCTTAATGAGAGATTGTCTTTCCTAGCTCCTACCAATACAAACAAAGGAAAGAGAGACCAGAATACTCATTATGAATAATACTTCAGCAAAATCCTGCTATTTCATTGCCTTCTGTGGTCTACCAGACACTTCTTTTCTTTAAAAAATGTACCTGTTTAACAACAGCTAAAGTATTATCATGAAACTGAACAAAAAGAGTTATCCTAATGTGGCAAGATGTGCCCTTGCAGGACTGATGACAGAAATTATAACAGAAACATATCAAACAATTAGATAAATGTTTAAAATAACATGTCACATTGAGGAATAGTCAAAAAACAATCCCGCAAACTTAGAAGTAACTTTCTAGACACAAGGCAGTTTGTTTTTTCTGTGTCTTTTGTTTTGTTTTGTTTCTTTCTTGTTAACATCCACTTTTCTGTCTCTATATGGGACACTACTTCCATACAGTAAACGTTAACTTTCGTTGGGGTTTTATATGGGTGGTGAGATATCAGAGAAGATTTTGATTGCTTGAAGGCAAAGTTTCTTCTTTATGCCAGCAGTTGTGCTGCTGTTCTCCGAACAGCAAATTGTTTGTGGACAGCTTTAGCCTGGGAAATATGATTAAAAAAACAATTTAGAAATGCTAGTGTAGTCACTTACATGGAAAGGCAATGTGAGTGTGGATGATTTTTACAACTGAAATCAATGTAATTCTGCTACCTTCCTTTATTAGATGGAGATATGGGACATCTCACCTAACTGTAAAAACCCACACTGTAGATTATCTCCTTTGAGCAAGTCATGCTACTCTTTTTATCGTCAACAGAAGGAATTTAGCCCTTTCCTTCAGATGAGATAGATCACACCCTCTAAGTGCCTCTTTCTCCCTCTTGACTCTAAAGGCCATCTACACTACAAGCTCAGATGGGGGTGTTTGTAGTATAGATACTTGCATTTGGTCAGCTGAGTCCTTTTCTTGGTGTTGGGCCTGTAAGGAGACAATAAAACGCATCTTCTGAAAGGCTTCACTAAACATGCACCCACTGCTCCTTCTGTGCATCCCAGGCTTGGACCAGAGCTGGGTCCTGGCTTCTGAGTTTGAGGCAAAATTGAAAATTGCTGTGAATGGGAAGGATAGTCAGACCAGGGTCTGCAGCACAAGAAGGAACAGGGCAAGGATGGAAAATCTAGAGGACTGGGCTTAATGGTCCCATCTCCCTCCTCTCAGCTGCTCTGACACCTCCCTTGGCTGCAGCAGGCAGCCTGGGCTTCAGCCCTCGGCGCAGGGAAGCGATGCTCCGAGCTCCTGGCCTTTCTGACACCTCTGCTGCTTGCTGCTTCTGGTGTCTCTTACGTGAGCTAGCTTTGGCCTGAGAAGAAAAAGAGGTATGCTTCCAGAGCAGGTGTTCTCAGGGATAAGTCCTCTTCCCTCATTCATCTGTCCAGCTGCAGTTTTTATTTGCCATTTATTTGAAAGACTGTGATAAGGGGTAATTGGTACAAGATAGGACAGGCAGGCGCCTGCCTCCCATAGTAACAAAGGGGATGAAATATTGTGAAGGAAACTTTCCCTTCAGAAACTTAATTCTATTTTACACACCTTCCTGTCATTTAAATAACTAATCTGAGGAGGTGGGACATGGCTTGGGGGTTATGGGAACCGTTAACTCCCGACTGCCACTTGCTCCTTGTGAAGAGTAAATCCTTCTGCCTCTCAGAGATGCCTGAACCTAATATAATGATGAACATTAAGGATTATGTCCTTTTCTTTGAGGTAGTGGTAGGCCACACAAAACCAAGGCAGGAGAGGAATTATTACTATTTTGTGTGTCTGCGACACACAAAAAACCTATCGTAATTTTGGTGGGAATTTAATGATAGGTCAAATTCACAGATCAGTCTCAGAGGAGATGGAAAGGCCCAACATATTTGTTTAAACATTTAAAGAATATGTCACCTTTCTAGTCTGAAAAGGTTTTTTGTTTTGCAATTAATTTACTTTAAAGATTTTTTTTTCAAAGTAAAGAAGTTCCCCAAACAAAAGTGAAAACAACATATTTGGTTTCGGAACCAGCCTGAACCAATCTTTTTCACCAAACCTAAAAGGCCATTATTCATAAAATTGTGCTTAGAAAAACTGGAGACAGATGAGAGGAACACTTTTTCCCCAGGCTCCTTGGAGACCAGTGAAGCTGCTAGTAGCTTGCTTTAATGCAGAGCCGGAAAAGGGCTCTGCCTACCCACACAGTATAGCTGTATTTATCTGAACGTATTCCTATTACTTTGCCTTGGATACAATTAATTATTTTGTACCTACTGTGTTCTGTGGCACACCATTACATCACATTAGCCATGAGTTTGACATCAAACTGATGCCATGTGATACATTAGGAGTTTTATCAGAGCTGTTTTAATTAGGCGAGATATTTTATTCACTTAGTGAATATTTGCTTTGGGTTGCCTATAAGAGACCATAAAGTACAAGCACCTAAATGCTCCCAGCTAAATGTCAGATGGGGTATCCTGCACTCTGCTGATTAATTACATAATATTTAGATCATTTAGCTAATCTGTTGAACGCATATCACATAGTTAATGAAAGATTTCAAAGCTGCGGGCAGACTGAAGAAGTGAATCATCGTGTAGAGTACACAGTCTTCATTACTCCCTGCAGAAACGCAGCATCCATAGGTACGAAGTTTGAACCGGGAAGGGTGCAAACGGCAAGGTTACCCTGCCAGACTCTGCTTGCTGTTTCTTTTCTGCCTACCTGAGGACTCACACACAGCGGGATGAAGAGATATTCTGGCTCCTTCTCAGTGGAGCAGAGACTGATCCCTGAGGTACTGGTGAGGAAGGGGACTCATCAGTATCGTTCTCTTCTCTGGTGTGCTGCAGCCCCTGTGAACCAGGCTCTCCCCTCGCGTTGCTCCTCTGGGTAAAATTTTAAGCAGGTAAAGGAATGGTAATGCTTACCCAAGCAAAAAAAAGTTCTGGGAGGTGCTAGAGATTGTGCACACCTGTGGGGTTTGCTTGCTTTCTTCCCGCATGCAGGGATGTACAATGATTAGCTAACAAAAGTTGAAAAGTCAACATTATCATCACCACCTACTGTCATGGCTTGAGTAGCTCGGTCCATTTTCAGGGTGGGTTTTTTCAGCATATTGGCAGCAATTAAAGGTATCAGTTGACTTCTAAAATGACCGTGAGGGGTTTTTTCCATAACTCTGAGGGCTAAGGTTTCTTGAGTTTCTCTGGGATGGTGGAGGAGAAAAGGTTGCTTGTTTGGTTTTTTTAAGGAAAAGATCTGAGAACATGAAATGGAAGCTTCACTGAACTCCAGCTCATGGATGTTCTGTGATCCGGTTCATTAGGTCTGGGCTGGAAGCCTTAGGTTTATAGCAAAACACTTTACGAGGGCTTAGTAGATGGAAAGGTGAAAAGCAAATGAGAAATGGTAAGGAAGAAAGGCAGATAGGCTGAGAAGGCAAAAATGAGATCTGTTTAGTTATTATGATTTAGCTGATTGGGCAACTCCTCCCTGACAGATTGCCTGTGGAAAGAAATGACACGAACGGTGTGACATACTATCACAAACAGATAAAAAAAATAGTAGAAACTCTCCTCTGGGATGCAGCCGGGAGGCTCCGGAGCGACCTTCCTCTCCACATCTCTCTCACATCACTGTTCTGCACCGTTATCAGTGCACAGGAGCATTGGGGTCATCCTGCCCTCGGCTCCCTTGGTGGGAGGAATTGTGAGTCGCCTCCCTATCTGACTCAGCCAAAGTCGGCTGGGATAGCTCATATCCATCTACTCCTGGTTTTTAAAACTGGCTCTGGCCGAAGCAGATTAAGGACCATTTGCGCTATCCCTCTGTCCACTAGTCCTCCAACGAGGGGTGGGAGCAAACGTTTGAATTGAGACTGATAGTGTCTTATCCACTCCAGCCACTTTCTGAGTGAATGTCCATTTGGCGTCTGGGGGGTATATAGCAAAAAGCAGCGTGCATCTCCTCCCCATGTTTAAAAAATTCCTGTATGTGGTCAGGACCTGAGTTTTATATCTCATCAGGAAGATAACACCTCCAGGAGAGCATCTTGGGAGGGCAATTTAGTACTGAGTCAGAGGGAAGAGAATGAGTCACCGCAGCTCTTAGATTTTTCTTGGAAGTTTCTCACTAAAGCATTGACCCAGCCTGACACTGTTTAGTCGATGACATCAGAGAAGACTAGAGTTTATGTTAAATTCAGAGTGGATAAAGGCTAGGATCCCAGGAAACTGGTTTGAAAAGAGTGGTTAATTTTTTGTGGGGCAGTTAAAAAGTACTTAAGTGGGGTCCATTCATCATCCACTTACTGTAAAGCCAAAGTAAACAACCAAAAAAAAAAAAAAAAAATCAGAAGGGAAGACTGTCTAACCAGAAATCTCGCGCTGTTAAGTAGGATACAGCATGTGTCACATTACAGACTGTTCCTTCCTTTAGCAATGGCACACAAAGTGAACTCATTATAATTGAATTGTATTTGGCTAGAAAAAGTGCCGGTGTTTTTTTTTTTTTTTTTTTTTTTTTTTTTAATCTTACTATGCAGCTACCTGATTTTTGCAGTAAAGCTGCCTGCAATCCTGTGAAGGATCCCCTCATCAACAGCAAGACATCAATGGCAGTGCCAGGTTGTCATTGTGGAGTGGTGCTCTGGTGATTATCAGTGAATTGACAATGATTAGTGACTCACTGTTGCTCATTCTTAATCCAACCCACTCCACCAGTGCTTGTACTGCCCTGTGGGAAGCAAATCTAAGCACATGCACAGGAAGAAGCCGTGGTGTTATTTTGCTGGCAGCCTTCCAGAAACCTCCTTTGCACTATAACTGCTTATCTTCTACCCGAGGAGTTTGCATTCCAGCTAAAGATTTTCTTCCAGCTCTATGGGGACTTCAGAGGCTATACATCTACATTAATGCTGAATGGTGAAAAAAAAACTTATTTAAGCCAGTGATGTACGAGATGTGCATGCATGTAATACAATGCTAGCGTATATGTGAATGAAACGTGGACCTGCTGGCAAGAATCGCTGCAGTCAGTCTCCTGAGGAATCTCCCTGTGCTGAAGAGATCCCCTCCCGTGGAACACAGAGGCGTCTACAGGGGCATCTTTAAGAAGGGACCCAAAACCAGAAAGGTTTACTTAAGCTTTTCTGCTGCTGCAGGCTTGAAGCCACACATCATGCAGACAACTGTAGGTGTGCAAAAGCTGTGCTTGCTGTTTCTTGCCCTCCGTACGCTACTCCAAGTCTGTTCAAAATGCAGACCAGGTTGAAGTTCCTGAAGTGTGGTTCCTGCCTGGCCCATGTGCCTTGGCTCAGCCCAGTTAGTTAGATAAAAGAGAACTTAAACAGCTTGTAGGCCAGAAGTCCCCTCACCCTGTACCA
Organism: Astur gentilis; assembly: GCF_929443795.1. Lineage (NCBI taxonomy): Eukaryota > Metazoa > Chordata > Aves > Accipitriformes > Accipitridae > Astur > Astur gentilis. Next base: position 11,397,983 of record NC_064913.1, read on the forward strand.
CAATCGCATGAGATCAGGAAAGGTGGAGAGTAGAACGGTGGGTCAGAAACCAAGGGGAGTTCAGCTGCAGAAGCAGGACTTTTAACAACCTGAGCTGGTGAAACTGGAAATGAACCTGCCTGTGGAAGTATCTGAGACTCACTGTGGCTGTCTCAGTTCTCTTAAAATGCTATAAAGTCTGTCCCTTTCCTACTATCCCCTTATGCCTCTGTTGCACCAAAGTATTTCCTCCGTGAAGCTGGCCAATAAAACCTGAGCTTCCTCTATGATTAAGCACTCAAGGTGCAAGCAAAAGGAAGCCAAATATATTTTCAACAGGCTATTCTTTAAAAGCTGGAGGGAAACAATAGGTGCCTATAAAAATAACAGTCTTTCTAGCCTAGTGCTCATATTTGAAGCAATAATTCTCAGAAACCAAACTGAAGGCAAAAACATGCTTAACAGCTATATGCTCAACAGCGTTATTCCTGGAAAGGAAGAACATTTCTGATACTTAAATGAATTTATAAAACAAGGCAAAGTGTTTTACGATTGCTTTGAGAAAAAGGGGTAGGTCTGCTAGGGTCTCTAGTCTTTGACTTTGCTTTTCATGCCAAACATATTTTGTCACATTTGCTCTCATTGCTTTGAGCTGTTTCTGGCAAACCAAGCAAGTTCTGCTTACTGCAGCTATACATCTTGAAAAACATGAAGTTGTTTATACGTAATGTTTTGACGGATGGAATGAAAGCTGGCATTTCAAGGCACATTTCAAGTGTTTGCATCCAGGGTTCTTGGCACACTGGTGCATCCTGCAAAAAAAAAAAAAAACGGTTCTGCCTCAATAATATGGAAAACGTCAGCTATATTTAATGGGTGGCCACAGGTAAGGTGGCATCCACACAGCTGCCTGCCAGCTGTGTCCAGGTGTCCAGGCATGCTCTAAACTGGGCAGCATGTCCCCTTTACAGTGCAAGGCGTCTGTCTCTGCCTGAGGGAGGCTACGCTTGCTAGGCTGAGAAGCAGATCTGTTATTCTAAAGACGCAAGGATACCTCCCAAAAGACTTTTGGACACCTCTCTGGTGTCTTTATTTAGGTTTTGACTTTGTGTGGTTACCATTCGAGTGAAAAGGGACCCTCTTACCCTCTGTCCTTTCTCTCACTGAAGTCCTTGTCCACATGTCTTGTAGGCAAAAGACAACAGGGGTCTACTCTTTTTTATGCACACTAATTTCTCAAGCCTTCATACTTCTGTTTTCAGGAGAGAACTGGACTGTTCGAGTTTCTTATCAACTGAGGCATGAGATAACATGGGACTGGGTTGTGTGACTCGCGGTGTACCTGGCCTCTTTGGGCTACATGGCATGGGATGTGACTCCAGGGACTATCCCTTGTGTAGGGGTGCCTTTCTGGTTAACGCGTCCTTGGGCTATTCCGTAGGGCTGTGGTCTTCTTCTCGGTGACACCAGCACCTGGTCAGCGAGGCACGGACTAGGCTGATCGGCAGTGGCACAGGGTGTTGGAGACCTCGGCTTCGGGCTGCATAAATGGGACAGAGCTCATCGTGTTGCTAGGCAGGAGTCAGTCGCAAAACTTGTACGGTGCGTAAGGCGTGAGGGGTCTGCCGAAGGCTGTCGCTGCTCGCCGCCGGTGTCTGCTCCGTGGTTCTTCCTCAGCAGCTGCAGTGACTGAGAAACCTCGGGCTCCTGCTTTTGACATCGCTTTCAGGTCACTGTTTCCACGCACCAGGCTGCACCAACGAGCGTCCCAAGGACATGTGCCGCGTCTGTGCTCCTCAGGCTTGTTAGGGCAGGCTCTCCTCCTGCTGCAGTTGAAACCCAGGGACAAAACGCCCATTGAGCTAATGAGAACACGGGTGAGCCCACTTCCCATATGGTGCCTGTCAACCACGTGCTTAAGAAACATCTGATATATTTTTATTCTGATCATGTGTTTGGTATAAAGATTGAGGCTTCTAAGTCCATCCGGAGACCGGAGACCGTAGGAAATTCCCAAGTTTTTTATAAATATCCAGCTTTGTTCTTTTGTGAGAGAACCACGTGCTAGCATGAGAACTCATGATTTTGGGTGAAACTTAGAGAAGCCATCTGCTTTAAGGTACACTTACAGCACTCAGTGGTAAGTCCTGTGACTCCTGTCAGTGCTGCATTTGTTTACACAAACCTAAAGTGGCAGATCACTTTGAATTTCTGATGAGTAACTGAGAAATATTAAGGCTGACCCTTACAATTTTTTGCCTTTCTGTGGCTTTTGTATGGTTTTAGGATATCTGCCACCATGGCAGCTTAGTCATTGTGAAGCTGTAATGCTATCACCTTCGTTGTAAAATGAACTTACACTTCCTGTTTGAAACATAAACAGAAGAACTTTTATACAAGACTTTAGCCGAGAGCGTCACCGTTACAGTTAAAATACTTCCTGTAATAAAGCTGCTATAACATAAAATCATTGGAATGATATTAGATCCTGGTATCTATTCTTCACTGATTAATATCTTGTTAGGTGGTTCATTTCAATTGAAATAAGTCCCTGAACTTCAGGTAGATGACCAAAATTTTAATATGACATAACAGTGGGCAGGATTTATCTGTTATGAAACAAGTTTACTGTTTTATGTCACCTTGACTTTGAGCAAATGTATCATATTATAACTGAAATTGTTCAGAGTACAATGGAGCATAAAAGAAAAATGGTTCTGAACAAGACACAGGCACAACTTGACTTTCATGCTTCCTAAGGACAGAGGCTCAAGGGAAGTGTGGAACATCATTTTTGTTGGTTTGCTTTTACTCTCCCGAGTTGCTCGAGGAGTCCTCCAAGACTCGTGGATTGCACTTGAGCGCACTGGGTGTAAATAACATGGCTTAAGAAAGATGCAAAAACCAAAGATGTCTTCCCAAAACTTATTTCTATTGCAGTAAATTGCTGACAGTGTCACCAGAGCAGAGACCATCTTATATTTTCTTATGCTAACAGTAACAGTCAGGAAAGTTTTTCTTGTTATACTGTTTCATAACAGCTATACTTCCTGTGTCAATCCTAGTTTGCATATTAGTTTGTGAGCAACAAAGGGCTGATAAAGGAAAGGATTAAAAACGTGCAGCAGCTATATTATTTGTAGGAAACCAGAGTGAATTTAATATAGTGTATTCTATTAAGGATAAAAATCAATATCTATCTCAAACGAGTAACAACCTAACCTGAGTGGACAAAAATCTTCATTTACTTCCACTGCACCCACAGTGATTTCCCACTCTGCTGCCTAAAGCTCATTCTTCACAGTTAATAATAAACATCATTGACTAAATGATGACTGCAGTTCCTCTGCTAGAATCACAAGTCATCGCTTATGTTCCAGCCAGTGCTGTTCTTCCTTCAGTGCATTCATTCACAGCACGCCCTGCATTACCAAAGCCTCTGCTTGATCACCGGCTTCAGCCCCCGTCAAACTCACTTAAAGTAAAGCCGTAAACATTTTCCAAGTAGTTGTGAAACACCTAATAAACCTGTGTGTTCTCCTTGTGCTTCAGTTAGTCACTGCCTATTTACCATAAGGAAAAAAAAAGAAGGACTTTGACCTCTAGAATAGAATTTCAGGGACGATCTCATCCAGAACGTCTGAAAAATGTGTCACCTCAAGCCACTAACCGATTTAACCTTTACTATGTTTCATACTTAACAGGGGAAACAATTCCCTCTAACAGTACGCTAAGGGTACTGGAGAGATACTGATATCGCTTACAGTGTATTCTGGCAGATAAGGTTTCATTTTCATCTTTGGCATTTGAAGATATTAAGTCTAATGACACTGTATAAAAGCGGTGCTCTCTTCTGCATTAATTTCCAAAATGCTAATTTGGTAATGCAAAAGGTAAGTGGTGGTGAGCTTCTGAACGTGGTTCATTTGTCTACTGTTAGTTTAAAAAATGTTGGCTTGGCTTCTTAATAAATAGGTGGCTGAGTTAAGTCCTGGAGTGTTAACCAAAATAGTTGTTAGTAATCTGAGAAAGTCTAAAGGTTGTTTGAAAGACTCGTGCATTATTTTTTTAAAATGGATTGGAACAAACTCTTCATGTGCTGTATGTTAGTCCTCCAAATAGTATAAAATGTCTGTAAATCCTGAAATACTGTTTGAAGTGTTTCTCGGGGCTATGGTTACAAAGCATCTGTTTGAAAAGTTAATGTTAATCAAGGTTTAGTTATGAGTGAGACAATACCACGCTTGAATAACTACTCAGTCAGTATAGGGCCTTAATCTAGATAGCTTGTGTTCCGCCTCTGTTCCACCGAAAATATATCTCCTCCTGGATTATTTTCTATATTCTTGTCATCTAAGAAATAGTTTACCACAGAGGCAATAAACTTTCCATGATAAATGCAAGAGGAAAATGATTCAGTTCCAAATTTCTTTACCTTCCTGGCGGTGCCAGGCACACACCAGCCACGTACCGTAACAGAACGTCACGGTGCGCCGCAGAACGGGACTGGCGCGGGGAAGCCGCGCGCTGGTCGTGTAACGCCCTCAGCACGGTCCTGCGCCCACCTGCTTGTACGGAGTCTGCGCACCCGAAACACTGTACGCTATGTTTCTCTCTTGAGTAAGTAATTAATGAAGGCTGAAATAATTAATGATGAAGGTAACAGAAGTACAGTGTAGGTACTGAGGTTAACAAGTTTATCTTGTTTCCCACCATCCGTTATCTGTGCATCTCTGATATTAATTGAGTAAACTGCCAAATCAAGAATTGGGTAAGTATAACCTAAAACCTAGGAGTCCTTCAACATTCCAGTTACATTTTTGGCAATGTGAAAGATGTGTGGTAAGTCATCAGACCGATTACTGAAGTGAGAGTGTTGCAGGTAACACCAGAAGATGCATTCCCTGAGAATAACTCTATCTTTATGGCTCCCTATTATTAAGCAGCGATACTGCCTAAAGGACAGCAAAACAGTGATGTTGTTTTAGTTCAGTCTGGATGCTGATGTCATTCTTGTCAAAGTGAATGTGAGAAAATCCAATTGGGAAGCGGACTTCAGCATGACTTCAGCTCCTGCTCAAGTGATAGTGGAAGGTGTGTAGGATACCTCGGGAAATATTTAGCAACTCAGTGAACGAGGTTCAGAACCTGGAGGAAAGGGAACCATTGTCATCTGTACTTCTAAAAAAAATAAAGAAAAACAAATCTTTCGTGTTATTAAAAACAAATTTCCCAAGAGCATCTGGACTTCCCAAATGTTTAGCATGTGGATGACTCACCAGCTTTATGCTAAGATACCATGCTGTTATTTCAAAACCAAAATATCAGCTTTGACATTTTTATATGTCGCATAGAGATCCATAGTCTTTCTCATTATTATATATCATTTCAGCTTTTAAAAATCTAAAAAGAAGCTTGAATTAAGCATGATGCTGATTTTGAATCTAGGAAGGTCTCTTACAAAAAGATTTTTCTCTGACAAACCATTTGGCAGAGATATTGTATCTTTATATTTCTTCTTCAGCCAGACTCTCATATTAGCTCACTTGTACTTGTTGCAGAATTTGAAATAGGAAGAAAAAAGTTATCCTTTTTTCCAGCTAGCTCAGGACTTAGAATGGACCAAAGGCTGTCCTGAGCTGGGCCAGTTAAGATGGTCTTTCCAGGACTCCTCTGCTCACTGGGTCTTGCTAGAAGACAATTCAAAAGGTAGCTCTTCCACCACTTCTTGTCAAGAGGCCTTAACTGCTCAGAAACACCATTTTAAAGGGAATGGGGGGAAAGGGAAGATTTAATACCTTTATGTATATGCAGATATCTTTGTTTTGAGAACTTTTACCAATATGAGTAGTTTAAAGGAGAGCTGGGGCTTCTTTTTTTGGTGCTTGTATAAAAAGCAAAGTAAAATGCCCTCCTCAAAGAATTTACATCTGCAAGACTTCGTTTTGGCTTCTGTGACTACATGTAATTTTCATGCATAAGGAGTTATATGTGTCCAAGGAATTCATACTCAAAAACTCAGCATGGTCATGCAACTTATTACTTGGAACGAAATGAACTATGAGTCTTCTTGAATGGCCAGTACTAGGAATGAGAAAGTAATCTAAGCCAAGGAAGGAAAAGTGCATTCCCTAGGCATATCTATTGCTTGTGACAAACGAATAAAGAATGAATATGTTATTTTTGTTATTTTTGTTATAGTGAAACATGGAGTTTCAGATAAAGAAAAACCTAGTCCCCAGAGATTTCCAGATTTTCAGCACATGGTGATCTTTTAGTTGATGTAATAGAAAGAGCAGGGCTGAAGTATCTTCTGTAACAGCATCTAGGGATCTTTTGGTTAACTCATCTTAGACGGACATCTAGATGATCTCAGGATCAAGATCAAAATGGGTATATAAGGCTTCCCTATCTCCACGATTTCATGCTAAGGTTGTGTTATAAAATGTATATATACCAAGTTCAGAGAGAATGTTTTTCAGTGTATAGAAACCTACATCACAAATACAGGAATTCAGGTCTCTGTGTATGTGCTACCTAAAAGAAGAAGCTCTGGACTGGCTATGAACTATTTTTCATGATAAAATGGAGTATTTCTTTAGCCACATAGGCTTGTTAATTTTACATTTCCCTGGGTTCTCTACAAATAGAAGGTGTCTACAGGCCTGAGTAAAACAGGTATAGGTAGGAGGAGAGACCAGCCTCTTCTCAAAAGGCTACACCATTTGCTGTTCTATCAAAGCAAGCTAGAACTTTTTAGAGACACCTTAATGCGATGGATGGACTGCAGATGCAGATATAATAATTGCAACTTCATAATCCCCCTGCATGTGGTCATTGCTATTTTTCTATGCCTCTGTAAATAAGATAACTGAATAAGAGAGGGACAACAGTCCCTCTCCTGGGGAATGGACTGCATTTCTTGAGCCCGGAAAATCCCTTTGCCTTCCCCGCTCCTATGCCTGCTATCCATTGCAGGCCATCAGGTATACAGTTCCCTCTCAGTAGCTAATGAGACTTAAATAAACATACTGAGAGACGAACATGGCCTCTACAGTTTAATAAATGATGTTGATTCTGGTCTTGATTACGCTGGTGTAAATCTGGAACACCACCACTGCTTACAGTTGAATTACTCTAGATTTATATCAGAGCTGAATTTAGCCCATAGATTTCAGTTTTTTAACCCACTGGAATTTTATCACTGTGATTTAAGCCATTTTTAAACCTCAAATATAGAGATAGTTTAGCAGATTAAGTTGCATACCTAATTTTTTCCGTATCTCTTTGCATATTGCAACTCTAGTTTTATTTTCATCTATTTTTAAACTTTACTCTTCCAATAGTCAAGGAACTGATAACATTGTACTGATAACTGATAAGATAACATTGCATATTATAATTAGAAGATCAGTGCTTCTTTTCTTAGAGAAAGCCCTTTAACTCTGCCCTTGAATTTTTGTACTTTTGGCTGCAAGTAATGTGCAGCCCAAGTGTTTAAAAGTAGTTTGACATCTGGTTCATGATTAAAATGAAGTGATTTGATGGATGGAAGAAACACAACGCATCTTAAACTAGTCAGAGGAACAAAGTACTGTTTTGTTCTATAAAACAAGTAGTGCCAGACATACTATGATCACATCACCACTGTTATAATGAACAGGTTGTTCAGAATCTGCCAAAAATCAAAGGTGAGTCAATGGAAAAAAGACATTAAGAGGGGAGATGCAGCCAGTCAGCTCACAGGCAATATAAACCTTTGAGTCAAGCAGCTTTCTACCACAGTCTTCCTTTTTAGGTCAAAATACTAGTAAATGACAACACTCTCTACAGAAACTGAGTAGCCTTGTTTAGATTATTCTTAGCCCAGACAGAGTATGAGTACAAATAGGTATATACAGTATAAAGAAGGAAATTTCTATGCATTTTAATTCTAAGATGGAGGTGCCAAACATGCGTGAAATGTCATGATTTTAGCCATGTTTGAAGCTGATTCAGCTCATTAATGCTTCTGGATAGTGTTAGAATTTGGTGAAAAAGGAGAGCATGAATTGATGTAGTAAAGGTGTGAGGGAGCGGGAGTCTTGGATTGTGTGAGTCTTGCGAACACAAAACACAAAGGTATTCCAAGCTGACTTTGGGTTAAATGCAATTGCCAATCTTGATGAGGCAATGATCTTTAGTAGTGCTGGGGACAGGAATCCATACATCTCGTAATAGTTACCCATATCTTCTTGTTATAATAAAAAGAAAATGTGTGTGGGAAGGGGGAGGGGGAAGAAGATATAAAAACCTGTGCAACAGAAGCCATTTAAAAGACAAGATTTGCCAACTATTGTTACCATAGTTACCTTGCATTATAATTATAGAAGAAAGATCTGTGGTGGTCTTATTTAACCATGTGTGGGATGTATCGGTGATTGGATGATGACCCCTGTTCTATGAAATAGAGATGAGACATACCCTCTCTCAGCACATCAGACTCATGGAAATGAATTAACAAACTCATTAAAAAAGTCAACCTGACAGTGTAATAATGATGAATTATGTTTATTTCAAGACATCTGGTCACATTTCCTGGAGATGTGCAAGTGAAAATTTCTTAAGAACGGGAAAAAAACTTAGCTGAGTACTTCAGTGTTAATTTTCAAATGCACTGAGCCAGGTTGTGTGTTCCAAGAGAGCTGATACACACTCCTACCGAAGAATTAAAGTACACTGACAAGGCTAGGTTAACTTTGAGGACTGAATAAGAGTCTGTTTGTTAAAGTTATGTATACATAAGTCTCCGAGGTTCATTGTTCTTCGTATTTGTAAACTGGTCATTCCTGAGGCATGCACGCTTTGTTCCTATAGCTCATCACTTTGGAGATTTTTTGATTTGTTCATCCGGGGAGAAAAGAATTGAGGATTTTCAGAATAAACTTAACAGTGTAGGAGAGCACATGTTCTCCAGCTGTTTTTCCTTGCAAATGGTACTGGCCCAGAAATGGTGTGGGGCTTCGAAGATGCAGAAATTCTGGCATTCCCATACCCTATTGCATCCAAATTCTCCTCTGGATTCTCATGCCTGGTACAACCCATGGACTACTTGCAGATCATTTGTCTTGCACAAATCGTTGCAGGACTGCACAAGGCAAAGATAGATGCTAACTCATGAGCTTAGGGACTGTTACTTATAGAAACCCAACGATGTAAATCTCTTGAACTTCCCTTGTAAGCCCTGGGAAGAATTTGCAATATCAAGACTTTAATCCTTCCTGATCGGTTAGTTCCCCAAGTTGATCTTTTTTTTGCCCTTTTGGAAGCTTCCTCCTACATAACATTAGAAAAAAAACGTACAGCTGAGTAAAATATAAAACTGTACTTACACAAGAGAGGGACTTGTGTAACTTGTTTTGTAGCCTAGTGGCTTTTGAGTCACCGCTGCGTTGGCCTTTTCAGAGGCTGTAGATATATTTACATTGTCGTCAAACAACCGATCTCGCTATAAACTGGCTAATTTGGGACCTGCTAGCAGCATCACCATGGCACCTCAGGCTAGCTGCCCTTGTATTTATCTACTTCTGGGGCAGATTTCACAGCCTCCTTTGAGCTTGTGGCTGCCTCTCCTACCACTGAAATCAGGACCTGAAATAAAGTTTAAAATTACACTAGGTGTGTCTGCAACAGTTGGAATGCATCCCTTCGACTATAACATATAAAACTCTGTGCCCTGTTGTGACTCATGCTTAACTTTCTGTCAGTTTGGCATTTTCTATGGCAACACCATTACTTTTTTATTAGATCTCCTTGTTTCCCACAACTTCTTCTGGGGAAAAATCAACCTGACTGTCCTCCTGTTTTTCTACCCTGACTACTCATACTTCTATCACCCAAATCACGGCATACCTGTGAAGCGAGGAAATACTATAGTCCTATTTATGAAAAGGAGAAGAGCGCCTTGGTTTACATAAGGTTTACACAGGGCTGTCTAAGGCATTGAACTCCAGCCACTTCCTGCAAGATTGGTTTTTCGGCTCTCGTCATGGCTGCAGAAGAGGAGTTATCACAACATCAGTAGTTCTGCCACCTCCCTGTTCTGAGTTTCTGTCTTGTTCTGTTGTAATTTTAGCCTGGTTTCCAAATTTCATTTAGTTCTACATTAAAGATGCCCTGAATATAACTGAAAAAAATCCCTATCCTGAAACATTTTTCTGTTTAATTCACTAAATTTTACATGTCAGAAAAAGTCTGAAAAACACTTAATCCATTTTGCATGTGTTATTTATGTTCTGCTTTGGCACTGACCCAGACTTAGCAATGGTTTAGATAGTTCTATCTATCTAAAAGTCCTACAGGACTTTTTAGTTAGTGTAAACTGGAGTGACCCTCAATTCTGCTGGGCTATGCCAGCCTACATATGCTGATAATCTGACCTGTAGTTTGGTAGTTTTCTGTATACTGAACATCCACTCATCCTGCACCTAGAATGAAGGACGGAAGTAGGAGGGAAATAAGAGTCTGGCATTTTTCTTATCGTGCAAATCAATTCTTATTCTACTCGCATACTGATATGTCAAAGAAACCAGTAAATCTTAAGAGTATGTTTCAAGTCGGCATTTTAATCTTTTTTCTTTGTGATGAAGGGATTAATCATAAAGGTGCAATACTTCATGGCAGTGAAAAAATATGCTGACGGAAATTATTTTTATGGGGCTCACTTTGCCTTATTAGTCTCCGTAACATGATTAAAACAATTCAGAGAAGCAAACCATGGCAACCTCACTGTACTTCCTGGATCCTCTCCTTTTTTTACAGAGTAGCATTTATTGCCTCGAGAGGAGATTAACTAAGGACTGGAAAGACCCAAATTTTCCATACTTGCTGCATGACCATGGAGTCTGCAGATTCTCTAAAGCCACTTGATACTATTTCTGCAATCTTCTGCAAAGCCTAGCAGCCTGAATATGTGAAAAAGATCTGTTAAGTTAATTTTCACTGGGGGAGGCTGTAGCTTTTGACTGACGCCCCACATACAAGAATGACTAAATTTAAGCCTGTTAAGCCTTTTCTCCAGGTATCAGCCTTGATTGGGTATAGAGGGTGGGGAACAATTCTTTTCTCATTCTGAGTAGCCTCCATTTTACACAAGAGAAGTGGTAAGTATCACAGATTCTTCTGGGCTAAGAAAACAGCGTTAGGCTATTAAGATGAAACTACGAATTGTCTTCATTTTGAAGTGGGTTTTCCTTTTTTATCCATAGCAGTAATGCAGTAATGAACATGAATAATTAATTCTCTCTCTAAAGCCAGAAGCTAAACTGTTTCACAAGGAAATTGTTTGTTTATGCAAGTGAGATAATAGGCCCTTAAACTCATTTTGCACATATATACAGTGCCTAATATTAACATACCAACATGGCCTAAACGTTGTGGTTGCAGCCATTTGGACATGTGGAGGCATATGCCCAAAGTAGCTTCCTGATACAGTTCTGGTCCAAAAGCTCACGCTGAAGAAACGAGCCTCACTGAGCTGTCTGATTTTAAGAATCAGAACTTTTATTTTTATAAGAATCTTTTTGAAATGCATGTTCAGGATTTAATCCAGCAATGCTGAAATGGGTAAGAAAAGCTTAGTAGTTCAATGGTTTGCTCTGCGGGAATTATTATTAAACAAGAATTTGCAAGACTAGAATCTTAAATTTGAAACTTTTCTGGGGGGATGGTAGCGGTGTCCAATTATCTAAGGAAAGAGCGTTTATTGAGGTGAGCCAATGTCAAACATCCGGCACCTGGAATCGCAGTAAGATTTAAATTTTTTTTTTTCCCACTTCTCTGTCTTCTATTTTACTCCTGCATCTGCAGATTTGAATATTCAAGCACAAGCTGAGAGTGGGAGTACATTATTTTGAGCTACTGGTATTTAGTTTGAAATTGTCAATCAGCCTACAGTCAGTGCACAGCGAAGAACAAATACTGCCACAATCTGAAAAAAAGCACTCATTACTGTTGATATAAAATGAATTTATACTGAATAATCCTAAATTAAATGTTAATAGTTCACAGCTTGTGTATTAAATGTTGGTGTGTGTTGACTTCCTCAGAGGGTTCTGCAGTACCGTAAGTAGAAGTACACATGGTGTGTAAGTAAAAATGACTTCCCATGAACTCATTTTTCTTGTGGTTTTCTCAAGGTCAGTAGCAATTTTCCTGCAGTGAATTAAAAAAAATGCAGTTTTCTTTTATCTTCTCTGTATCCTTCACACAACTGGATTTAGACTTAACACTCCAAAGCTGCTACTCATATAAGAGAGGAACATCTGCACATGCTCAGTCTGCTATCAACTAAATAAACTCAACCTTCAGAAACTGCTCAAAGAAAACAGAACAAATTCACACACATCCAGTCGCTCTATGTCAGCATCACCTCTGGAAGAAATACACATTATATAAGAAAATGTTAGGATACCTGTAAATAAATTAAGATTTCCCAAAGCGTTGGCGATATGAAGATGCTTTTACAAAAACTTGGGACTTAAAAATTGAAGAGCAATGTCATTGTCAAGTTGTCGAGAACTGAGTAGAATATTATCAGCTTCTCTATTTTTCCAAGTAAAGGTGATTTTTCAGAAGAAAGGTTAGACGTCACAGTGACTTCAGCTAAGCTGCTGGCTGAAGTTTGGCCTGAGGAGTGTCTGTCCGGGGCTGTGTTGACGTGGTGGCTACCTGTTTGGCTGGTTTTATGCCACTGTGGTGGCATGGCTTGTAAGAAACCTTGCCGAACTGCTGAGAGGTAAGTGGAATGCTTTTATACTGGAAAATACTGATTTATCAATATAGGAAAAATTTCCATAAAATGCATTTCTTTTGAGAAAAAGGTTTGCTAAGAGGGCAACTCATATCCAGTGTGAAATTTCTATTCAGAAAGAGAGAAAGGCTCAATACAGACCTTCTTGGCCTCTCAGGGTGCTGTAACACCTTGTTTGGCTGGCCACTGTTCTGAGGAACCCTGGATCTTGAAAAACACAGTACGCTGCATTTTTCCTGGCTTGTTGTGGTTTAACCCCAGCCAGCAACTAAGCACCATGCAGCTGCTCACTCGCTTTTCAGTATAATTTTAAACGGTGACAGAGAACCTTTGCATGGCCTTGATGTTAAAGTAGGTACATGTTGTTTCTAGTCTTGCAAGGTCAACTTCAGAAAGTAGTCATCATATTTTCAGTGAATGTCTATCTAGGCATCCAAAATGAACAAATACATCTTGATCTTTCAGAACTGCTTGATACCTGAATCTTCTGTTGGCCTTACTTCACTACTCTGATATGCATTGAAATCACAAGCAACTTTTGGCTCCAAACTACCATCAACTAAATTATGCATCAGCATAATCATGCTAAATCAACAGTACTCTGTTGATACAAATACAGGATCACTTTAAGTACTGAACAGAAGCACTTCATTTTCACTTGTAGTTCATCTAGCAAATTTTTTTACTTTTGTCTTCTGCAGAATCTGGGGAGTCTGAGCTACTTGGCTGTGAAACCATTTTGAGCATTGCACTGAGAAGCAGTGCTGAGTCATGTGAAGGAAATAAACTGATACAATCTTTTTCAGACTTGTCTCTTGAGAGTCATATACTTCAGGGGAAGATGCAGGTTGTCCGCATTTTTTGCAGTCAATCATTTTTATGTAGCTTTCTGTACTTTGAAGGAAAGGGTCATTCCCATTTCCACTTGCATTTTAACATGATCTTCTCACTAAGATTACAGTACTTTACTGTTAGGCTTTGACCTGGAACTCTGCTAAACAGCCACAAGCTTTGGTACCATATCTGGGAAATATATGGAATATTGTTCCATTGCAAACAAACCCTAATAGTGTGGCTTCAACATCACCGAAGAGACAGAAAATTCTGCTTTTCCATGTTTGCAAAAATAATCTTTCATAAAGCAATGGGAACTGCCTGTACATAAGGGAAGCAGAAATTTGCTCTGAATTAAAATGAATGTATGAAAAAAATCTGAGAACACAGGACTTACAGAAAATGTTTCTTTGCCTGCTAGCTCCAAAGCACCAGTTCCGATAGAGGCCAGGAAAGCAGTGACTATTTGCTGTCACCATTTGGTAGTCTGTGTGAAATGAGATACTAAGTGCTGCCAGTTACATTTTCTGACTAATCCAGTGCCTTTGCACCTACGGGAGTTGAGAATGTGCCTGAATAATTAAATATTTCCCATGCTCGAAATCAAGCAGGTGGTTTAGTACCTTGATGAGTCAGGTGTCATAACAGAAAGCACTATAACTCTTAATGCTTGTTGGCGTGTGTATAGGTAGGCTCAGCCAAGAGGACAAGAAAGGAACGGACTTCTCAGCCCAGGAAGCTTGTTGGCAGCGTAATGTGGGAGCTTACCCTGTCACTGCCTAGGCTGTGCTGGAAGATTAATGGTTATTTTATTCCGACTGCCTTCAAGTAGGAAACTGTGCTACAGCCTCTTTAAGAATGCCTAAAAGTTTGTGTGTGCATCTCGGTATGAAAGCACAGTTCACGTCACATACATGCACACGTGCGCACAACACATGCATACAGACTCCCGTGATGTAAATGGCTCTGCTGCTACAGGGATTCACCTAAAACCCACAGAGTTTCACCAGCCTTTCTCCACTTTATATCTATCGCCCCTCAATCAACTTTTTCACTTCTTTGGGGGTAACACTTTTTCACTGCAGAGTGAATGAAAATAAGAAAAAATGGCTAACAACACAGTAGGAGCATTAAGAATTGTAAACCTTGTGTCTAAGCAGATGTTTTTCTAGAGTTTTATCATTATGAATTTTCTGCGTGAGAGGGTGGTATGTGAAGAACATCTGCAGAATTACTATAGTTAAAAGGAAGTGGAAAATATTTATTTTATCATTTCCAAGGACTAGGTTTTCAATGGCTGTTTTGTTTATATGTCCTGAAGTCTGCGCGTAGCAGACAAGGGTTTAATGTTCTTTCCCAAGGTCTTCAAACCCAGCAGCTTATTCCTCCTTTTGAAAGCAAAGGCCTAACTTACAGCTCGGGGAAAGCGTCTAATCCTTAGTACCCTCTAGCAGAAATCAGTTATTGTGATTTTGGAGCCAAGCCGGCCACTCACGCACATGAGCAGAGAGAGAGGCTCATGGTAACACTTAAATGCTGTCCGAAAGTTGTGCCCTAGCCAATGCTTCAGGGGCATCACCGGGCACTGGATCAGCCACAGCATATATCCAAACGCCTGCAGCCAAAGGAGCGGGCCGGAATGATCCTTTTGCGAATGTCTTTGCTCTCAACACATTTGAGGACTCCCAGGCTAGATTTTCACGTGAGTGCGCAGCGCTCGCTCTATTTGCGGCACGACTTTCTTCTGGCGTCCCACCACCTGTCACCGGCTTTTTGGTTAGCTGCCAAGGCTGCTTGCCACAGCCCGGAGAGATATATTAAAAAAACTAGAGCTTCGCATT
Organism: Astur gentilis; assembly: GCF_929443795.1. Classification (NCBI taxonomy): domain Eukaryota; kingdom Metazoa; phylum Chordata; class Aves; order Accipitriformes; family Accipitridae; genus Astur; species Astur gentilis. The sequence continues at coordinate 11,413,427 of NC_064913.1, forward strand.
TGTAAGTGTGACTTGGCAGTAAGTATTGTCTCCAAAAATCCCATTGCTTAGGGAGGGGCAACCGCTGGGTTGTGCTGGGGAAATCCCTAACTATTGTTTAATGGCCAGAGAGATTGCAAGTTCATAAAGGTAGTGAACTGTCTTAATATATACCTAAATCATACATAACAAGTCAAATGCCATAGTACACCCATTTTACATGTTTTATATTAAAAAAAAAAAGGAAACAACTTAGTGACTATGCTGAATAAACTGAAAAATGCATCTCTTATGTAGTAAACTAGTATTTACAACCATGGTTAGAATGTTGGGTGTTCAGCTGAAATACTCAAAGACTAGTTCACTGAAAACACGAACACAAAGAGCCTTCTCTCTGAAAACGGGGCAGCTTTGAGATGCTCCACGTTAGGCAGCCGGAAATCTAGATGTCCCAAATAATTGGATATTCGGTGGGTTTGGTTTTTTTCAGGTGAGCCAAAAGGAGAAACCAATTCGCAAAAGAGACCATTGCTCTTTCAGTGGCTCATAAAACAACCCCGGATCTCCCTTTTGCTTCTGCTGTACCACGAGAACCGCTGAGTACGTCTCACCGTACAGAACTGGTAAGTGCACGCCCAGAGTGTAAGAGAGGAAGGCAGTGAGTTCACTCCAAACTCTCAAGAATTTGGATCTGTCAAACAATTTTACCTTTGTCCCTGTGCTTGTATCTCCCCAACTGACCTTTTACGTTATTTTAAATTATTTAATAGCTATCGAAATTTAATTTCAAAAACCTACAACAAATAAGACTGTAAGCAATGAGAAACTTATATTTGTACTATTACACTAATAGGCTTAATAACAATAATCCACCAACATCTGCAATCATAAAATAAAAACTTCGTTATCATTTCAATACAGTTAACACAAATCCTCAGGTTCGCCAGTACACCAGCTGTGTCCTGGTGCTCAACAACACAAAACAGCAATTCATGCAAAATTACCAGCCTTTGTTACTGACTCTTTTCCCTGGCTCCAGGCCCAAAATATTCCTGCTGCTCAGGTCTTTTGTTTCCTCTCACTGGAAGTCTTTTATTTCCTAGGAGAATACAAAAGATCATCCCCAAGGATGCCTTCAGTAGGCTTGTCACCTCCAATATCTTGCCTCCAGCTTTTTATTCCTCACAGTTAAGAGCCTCAGGTGTTTGATTAATGGTGTCTGCTGATTTGGATGATGTGCTGCTTTCTCCAGTGCTGCTGGCATTGCTCTAGACATGCCCACAATGTTCTCCAGCACCTCTAACCAGCTTGGAAGATTAGAGCATTAGGAAAAATACTCATACAAAAATAATATATTCCGACATTTTTCCTTAAGGATTGTAAAATGCTCACAAAAGCAAACCAACCAACATTTAATGCTTCTCTTTGAATTAGGGTGAGACTCATAGTGTCGGATACTCTGTTGAGCTAAAAATTTGAGGCCTTAGGAACAAGGCCTGAATGTGTTGGGCACTGTGCACATGTTTTCTAAGAAAAGTTCCTCAGTGGGAGTTTGCAACTTAAAGGCATAACAGAGGCGAGAGGCTAAGAAGAGGAGATAGGTTCAGGATGAAATATTTCTCTCCTGGACTTGAGCCGGTAATTCAGAAATAGTCCCATTGCACTGGACCTACTGGTTCAATCACCGCCAGCAGCTTTCCAGTGTGCGCTGTAAACGTGCATTAGAGAGGTGACAATGATCACAAGGTTCGTGATGCTGAGATGTCACTCGTGTCCCTCCCAGGCAGCTTCTCATTTCTGCCAAGTAGCCAGCCAGAGAAAGGACAGTTTATGTTTCATACTCCTGGGTCGCCCTTGTGATTCCTCTCTATCTCACTCAGTTGACCGTCTTGTCATTCCTGGTATGGGTACAGAAGAGCTTGTGTGTTTGCTGACTGAGATAATGGATATCTTCCCAGCAGTTCTTTTGGGAGGGGAGGGAAGGGAGAGGAAGTAAAAAGTTTGCCTCTCAGTTGGCTGCATCTGTTATTCCCCAAAGCCTACTGAGAATACAAAAAGAGGAATGAACATCTCGGATAATGCCCTATTATGTAGCAGACCACAGATCTCTCAAGCTGCCATTAAGATGAGATTCAGCACTGGGAGACAACAGAATAGTCAAAAATAATTATCCATTATGAGAGGGTTGGCACCTTTCCTGAAAGCATCCTGCACTGCACCTTGGCAGAAAGAGGACACAAGCTCTCTTAGCTCGATGTGCTAGCTACACGCGCTCTCTCCCCTTTTATACTGGGAAGCTCCAGAGTTACCATGCCCACTGGTACTCTGTGTCCAATAAAATAGTGTCCAAATGAAGAAGCGGCACATGTCTTTTAAGAACACGGATTCCCAGGTGACAGGGAATGATCATCTTTACAATGATCATCTGGTCACTCACTAGTAGAGAGAATAAAGCCACTCCAGTGGTGTCTGGAGCACAAAAGTCTGTAAACAGTGTGGTTTGCTCACTGGGCAGGGGAAAAAGGTTTGAGATGTAAACCCTTTAAAGGTGTTTTAACCTTACTGGGAAGCTAACAACATCACGTTTTGTTATTGCATTTAAAATAAGTGTCAGCATTGTGTTTGGGCAAATAACGTGCCTGTAAAATGGGCAAAACGCTTTGTAAGCTTACAAAGTGAGGGCAGCCAGACGCTATACTGCAGTCAGCCACTGTTCTTGTAGATAAATCACTTCCTCAATGCTATCTCCTTCTGTCTTTCCCGATCTTGTTTATTTGCATTGCAGACTTCTTACAGCAAGACACGTTTCCTAGTAAGACTCTGTGCAATGCCTAAAATTTTCAGACCTTACTCCTCGTTAATTTTCAATGCTGTTTTCAGATCTTAAGTGACTTGTATGGAGCAGGTTCAAGCCGAGGCTCTGCACAAAGCTTTTAGTGCCATGGAACCAACTCAGGTCTGTCTGCACTAAAAATGTGCTCCAGTCCATATATCACTGATACTCAGGAAAGACCTAAGGAGTTATAACTTTGGCTTTTAAGGTTCAGCTTTGCAGCTACTAAGGTACTTTTTTTGCTGTGTATAGAGAATTTTTCATTTTCGCTTAAAGTTCACATTTTCAAGCCTGTAATCATTTATCACAATGCCCAGGTTTATAAAACTTTAATCCTGAGACTTACTTTTAATATTTATATTAGAAAAAAATAAAGTCCAGGAGGTGACCAACCCCAAACCAGCTCTGGGCTTGTTATGTGACAAATGTGGGATTTTTCATTTTGTGTAGACCCCTAACTAAAACTTGTCCACATAAGCCAATTTTATTTCAGCAACAATGGATTTAAAAAATGAAAGATAAAAAAAAGTTTCTTTCATTTTGATTCGAGATTGTCAGACCAAATCATTTGGTTAACAGCTTTATGTCTGTTCCATTCTCCTATTGATGCTGTGTCTAAAGGTCAATCTCTTTACCCCATAATACAGACTTTTTTTTGTTTGCATAGCTGATTCAGTCTTTCCTCCCTGAGTCAGATGTAACAATCGCCCTTTGCCCTTCTCTGTAGGTGTTGTAGACAAAGTTCTGGACAAGATGTTAAGAGGGAATATGCACAGACTTTCAACTTTGACTATGGATTCAATAGAAGTAAGAGAAAAACAGTCCAGCATCAGCTTAAGAATATGAAAACATCCCATAGGAGTGGGAAGCTTTCCTGAGCTCTTTGGGAATAAGGACTCTTCTCTTAGGAATACAGTACGGCTCCTAACTCATTACTTAGGCAGAGATTAGCACTTTGAAGCGCCGTGTATTTGATAATCTTTATGTAGACCAAAGAGGCAGCTTGATGGATGACTTTTCTGATGTCAGCCTGCCACAATGACTCTCAACAAACTTGATATTTATACCCTTTTTTTCACAATTTCTGTTGTATAATAGTAGTAAGACAGTAAGCAGAGTGTTTCCAATCATTTCTTGTCCAGTGGAAACCACTTAGCCTTCATTTGTGTTTCCAGAGTGCTTCACCTGAAGATCAAAACAGTCCCTAAGATATACCATGGACACTCACTGTCCTGGCACTTCTGTAAATCACAGGCAGTCTCCAGTTCTTGACTGAAGGAAACAATTTTCTGACAAATGGTGCCCATAATACAGATGACCTCAAGATAAGAACCTAAGCCTGCTGTTCCAGGAGGGTGGGTAGTGCAGCGTAACGTTACCAACAACAAACAGCCTGTCTTTTCCTTTTCTGTGTGGTTCCCACTGCAGTTCTGTTATGAGAAATAGGATTTTAAGGTATTAGTAGCTTAGGATTCAGGGCACCTGAATTCGGTTCCTTGTGATAGCTATCACGTCTGCTGAGATACCGAACAAGTCTAGATCCAGGACTTCAGTGCCCTGCAACGCCACGCTCACGTGTACAGAGTGCAGAGATTTGTGTCTGGTAGTAGTTAGGCTTCCTACGTAGTGGCTTGTTATAAATGAGGTATAAAATAGCTTTCCTATTAAGCACAAAGATTTAGATGCCTGCATGCACTTGAGACCTTCGATGCCTGAGTCAGGGTGGCAGGTAAAAGTCTCCATTCATTCCACTAGTGCCCAGAGCCTACATTTCTTTGAAGGAACAGGGCAGAGTTCTTGATTTTTATTGTTTCTGTCTCTCCTACACAATACAAATGATAAATAAAACCACAATCTCCTCAGTGGCTATCATCCTCTCCAAATTCAGATTTTAGGAAAGTCTGCCTTTTAACAGTGAAAACCTACCATGAAGTTTCTAGAAGACACCTTTATGCATCTCTTAATTTTTCCTCAGCTCTTTAGGTGAAATAGCTAGGTGAGTGTTGTCAGGTATTGTATATTGTTGTGATTCCACTGTGTTCTTTACACCAGTTGATGTGTACTCAGAATCTGGATATGTGCATCTGTTCCTTCCCTTTGCTTCAGCCAGGCAAGGCTTTTCTTTGAGGTCATGAGTCCTGCAGAATGAAGCAAAAGCTTGAACAATGCCTGTCATAGCTCACTGTGTGCTTGCCAAAGCCTTCTGCTCAGTGTGAGACCATCCTAGTACGATTCCAGCAGATAATCAGTGGTTATTTCCAACTTGCTACGTCTTAACTACATCGTGGAGCTGTGGCAGGTTGTTCAGTTTGCAAATGCATTTCAAAAGAGACAGTAAATTCAGATTGTTATTGCGGCAGAGCAGCCCAAAAGTTTTTCCGCAACATTTCCCTGCTGTAGCAACCCTCCTTCCTCTGAGTGCTGCTGGAGCTTCCTTGTCTTCCATTCTGCTGCCTCCCATAGTGTCCTCCCCATTCTTCTACCTGAAGGAAAAAGGTATGGGGAGGATAAAAAAAGGCATGGGGAGGATAAAGAGAGAAAGTTTATCCCATGTCTGGTTTGAAGAATGTATACGTTACCTACTTCTCATAGATGTCAACACTGACATCTTTTTGTTGTTGTTTTGTTTGTTTGTTTGTTTGTTTAACACTACACTTTGCAAGGAGCTTTCAGCATTGAGAGGCATGGGCAAATCACAGCTCCACAGTGCAGATAAGCGCCAGCACAGCTGGACATACAGTCTTTGACTTCCACATTTCTGTCAGTGGCCAGGCCCTGGAATCACCAAATGGAGAGGACATCTTTATTCCAGGAGCATTCTTCCAAGTAAAATCTGGCGATAGTGTGTTCCTGGGCTAAATATATGCAAAAGCGGTGGGTACTGAGCAGAGAAGCCATCCAGGGATTTGATCCAAAAGAACCACTGGATGTGAAAGTCAGCCACTTCCATACGTTAGTCATAAGGAACATCTAGAAAAGATACTGATTTTGTAAGCAATGTCATATGTTGGAAAAATCTTGCTAACATCTGTATGTGAAGAACCTGACTTATACCTCCAGCCCATTCGACATTCCTGATTTTGAAATTGTCCTACATGAATGAGCTAGTGGATTTTTATGCACATTCGCACACAATTATCTGTACTTTAAAAGGTGCATATAATACATTATTATTTTATCTCACTAGCTATGAGCAAGTTCTGATCTTACCATTGGTCTGCACGTTGTTTATTCAAGTCTTGCTTGCTTAGAGTTGTAGCTTGATTTTTAATAGGCTTATCTAGTCTATTTACTTTTCCGACAAACATATACGAATATATACAAAGTCCAAAAAAAGGCTTCTCCGTGGCTGAATACAAGATTTTTCAAACTGTGAAGCTGCAAACTGTGGAAACAGATACAATATAGAAAGGAAGGCCTTTTTTAAAGGGAGCTTGGGAGACCTTGCATACCTGATGCTAACAAAAGTAGCTGCATGCTCTGTATGCATTAGCTCCTGCCCCAGTTCCAGGTGGGCTACAACATTTCCTGAATAGTGGCTGTTCTGCAAAAATAGGTTACCTTTCTTCTGAAATCCTGCAAGGATATCAGAATTATCCACAGCATTTCTGTGACTGAACTGTACATCAATGGTACTGACAAAAAGCAAATGTTAAGCTGACAGTCCATCGGTATTTGTGTTAGAACAGGTTTGTGTTACGTTGGACAGGAAGAAAGACAGAAACCCCTTTCAAAAGAGCTCTGTCACAGAGCATGCAAATTTTCCTGGCTGTGATGTGATTACCCCTGTTCTAAGCAGCATTTAGCAGGTACTTTGTGCATATGAGAATAATAAAAAATAGAAATAAAGAGATTATATTAGACTTTCCATAGAGCAGGGACTCATTTTTGGTCTCTTTTTGCTACCTTTAAGGAGTCCTTGTTCATGAGTGCAGTTTGCGGGCACTGGGAAGTTTAATTAAAAAAGAATTAATTATATTGCATCTTGTTGTTAACTTCTTGTTCAGTCAGGTAGGACTTGAAAGACACAGAGAGGAAAGATTCAGATTATTCACAGATACTTTAGTCCTGTTTATTGTCAGCTTCCCTCTTGGTTTTTCTCCAAGAGAGAGTCCAAGGTCTGGGGATTTCTTCAGACCCGTCCCTTTGTAAAAGTTCTGCCCACCAGAAGGAGTGGAAAACACTTTACTATATTCAGTAACTACTCACAGTGAATGAACGCAGGTCAATTTTTTTGTCAATATTTGTGGTAGCTGTTTGTAACAAACCTTGTCACCTACAGAGCTTATGTAATGAATTAATTAAAGGGGAGACAAGCATTCTCAGGAAGTATTCCCAACCAGAAGAGAATCCAACTTTGTCACATTAGTGCCTCTGCTCTATTCTGTAGTTTTCACAACACAGTATCTACAAATTTGGGTTGCGTGCCCTTAGTCTTCCTAGCCACAACACTCAGATTTATGACAGCATAGATTTCCCATTGGAACAGATGGCATACTGCAGCAGAATTTATTAAATCTGCGTTTCCCAGACCATTTTTCTGTAGCACTTCTGCTCCTTCCCCTCCTTTTCCTAACATGACAGGGCATCATATGGCTCTGACACTGAAACTAGCATGAAGACACGTGTGGTTCCTTGCAAATCTGCTCTGCCTAAAGAATCATTCAGATCACTGACCTGCTAAGGCTCCTAGCTGGCAATCACACAGCAAAGCCTGTAATTTCTCCCGTTTGGTGCTGCTCCACCATTCCCTTATCCTGACTTCTAAGCTGTTGTATGTCTCTCGTGTCTGACATCAGAGAAGCTAATCAGCTGTGGCTTAGGAACATTATCATTGTAGGTCTTACGTGTAAGTATCCTGGGCTGGTAAGAAGACAGATAGGTATCAAAAAAAGGATGTGACTGGACAAAATAAGGCCAAGTTACAAGTGTTTATGTTTCCAGGAAGTGTTACAATTTCAGTTTTTCCATAAATCAGGTTTGTAACAGATGGGCGAAATGTAGGTCAGATGCAGCAGGCATCTTAGTAAGCACTTGCTTTATGTTTCTTTGATCATTTCTGTGTCTCTTGTCACATGATAAAAGAAGGTTTAAATCAGTCCGTGCAGACCGCTTCCAATAAGACAAAGGGTAACGAGGGGACAAACCTGCAACGTGAAGGGCAGGATTTTGGCATTCCCTGGTGCCGGGGGTCAGCTTCATCCTGGCTGCGCACCGGATAAAGCAGCAGCGTTGCAGGCAGGCAGAATTTGCACCCCTGTTAATAAGAACTGTGACACATACGATACGCAAGACCACACGCTGAGCTGAAGCTCTTGAATCCCAGGGTATCAAAGGGGCACCCAAGGACACGGTGGCAGCCTTGACTTTGAATTTCCTAGGCGTTGTTGGCCAGCTCGGTGCTTGAGGTTTACGTGTCTGCCTTCATATTTCGGAAAAAGCTGTCTGGGACACAGAGCCCCCTCCTCCAAAACAATAAGGAATTCCTAGTCCTTTCCTTTAAAGGCTCACATCCCCTTCAATAATATGGGAGAATTTAAACGATGGGGTTTTACGTGGGGCATCTTTCGGAGCTGTGAGGGCACGACGTATGAATTCGTCATAGCCCGCAGGCGCGAGGGATGGAGCTGTACCAGCCCCTGATGCTGCTGCGGCCGCTGCAGGGGCTGAGGCTCTCGCATCCCGACGTACGCGGGGCTCAGCCCCTGCGGCTGCTCAGCGCTGACCGAGATCGCCGCCGCTTATTTGATTTAGCTTTAAAGGTAAAAAAAAGAAACGTGCACGAAAAGACTCAAAATCGTCTGGCGTATTACCCTTCCTTCCTGAACACGTTCCCTCCAACTGTTTTCCTCACGTCTGATATCTTTTCCTAAATTAGACACTGTGTTTCTTGTTTTACAGCGCTGGCTGGGTGTTACTAGGATTTTAATTCCCCTGTAAAAGAGAGTCAAACCCAGGAATTATTTTCCTCATGCATTTCTAAGTTTGCTTAGTTCCGAGCCTGAGAGCAAATTATTTTGAATATTGTTGTTATTTTGTTGTATATATTATTTGTTTAGGTACTCTACTTAGAGAAGCCAGCCAGTAAAGCACTTGCTTATGTGTTTGAATTCAACAGAACTGCTGTTCAGCTAAAAGATATAAGTAAGTACTTCACCTTCTGACATCTCTGGGTAGAGTTGTAAATCAGAAATTATAGTTACTGATAAAGAAAGTGTACTGATTTCAAAATCGCTGCCTTAGAATACTTTACAGCCTGTATGGAAAATAATTCTTGAACTAGATTCACCTGTAAGGGCAAAAGGTGTGCAAGAAACTACATATTTTCCCTGCTATACTTTTGGGAGCCACTGCTGTTAAGTGCAAGTCAGACCTGCCGTGGGGCAGACGAAGGCCAGGCTACCTCTTCCTCCGCAAACCTTGCATTAAGAGGGGTGCAATGGAAGCCTCTGGCTGGGGCCTAAGGACAACATCCACTGGAACTCGAATCAATGGTAATCTTTTCCATGGCATGAAATAGCTTTTGGATAGGATCCAATAGGAAAATACATGTTAGCTCCCTGTGGAACTGAGTATCTTTGTTGCCATCCTGTTTATTTAAAAGGAAAATGCAAAGTCCTGTTCCCCCTCACGCAGTAGAAACTTGTTTTTGGTGACACTTCTAAGCTCTCCTCCTGGAGCACTCATCCCATAAAAGTCTTTTAAGGCATTTCTGAAGAATAGCTATGAGTACTTGTTCTGGCTCTGTTTCTGATTCTTCCTTGCTCTCTTCTCTCTTGTCTTCCGACTGAGTTAATTCGCTGGCTCTTCTATAAAACATACAATGATAATCAGAGCCAGAGACATTTTTCCACGTAAAAGTGAGCTGGATATGGTCATAAAAGCTTTTGATGGGGACACTGCCCTGGTTTCACCAAAATAGTTACACAGAGATGCTTGTAGCCTACTTAGCATTACCTTAAAGAAACCTTGCAACTTCTCTTATCTTTGGAGAGATTTAATGTGATCCATCACAGGTACATTTTGTGTTGTCTTCCTGTACTGGTGGACTGTTGTTGACTGAAAGGGCCATGCAAAAGGCAACACACTTGTCTTCATTGCAACTCCAGGCTGCACGTTCATTTGACTCTACAAGTAGAATGGGATCTGTACCGATCAAGTATCAAAATATCTTTGATGATAGAAAACTGCCTGTATAGAATAAATTTGTCACAGAACGATTACCCCAGTTTTATGAGAAGTGGAAGAATACCGTGACTTGTGACTGTGTCTAAGCCCTTAACAATGGGCCATTTGATCTGGTTAAATGCATTGTAAATACTCTGCGATAAACATATCTTCATGTTTAATGACTCATCTGTCATGGATGGAGGGCAACTGCCCATTTTTGTGTTCTCCACCTCCAGGAAGGTTGTTAGAAATGAAGCCTTTCTCCTTTTCACGTTCTCACTGTTGCAACACACAGCAAAACCCAAACTTGCCTCCTTGCTTGATGTTGCCCTGAAACTCTGTGTAGTAATGGATTATCAAAGCAGCACAGCTCTGCTTGGCAGGGACATTTTCCAAAGTGGAGCTTTAACATACCACGGCATAGAAATTGTGCTCTGGCTTCTAATTAGTGCTGACGTGGATTTGATAAGGGGCAGAGGCAGGGCTGGGGCCGCAGTTGCCAAAGTGGTGCCTCTTGCCCAGCACGAGCAGTTCCAGTCCACCCACCAGCGAGGGGAGCGAGCTGCCCCGTGATACAGCTTCACAGACACGTGGCATTTTATATGTGTTTCCACCATTAAAAAAAAACCAACCCACCCAAACTCAACAAACCCTCAAGTAGAGAATGGAAATTATAGCCTGACAAAGATGACATTTCTCAGGATTGGCTATCTCCAAAATGCAGCCTGTTGGTCACAATTGTTGAGTCATTAATTTCCTTTCTGGGCAAGCAATTAGCGCTCTATTTCCTGGGAAGAAAATTTCCAGAGAGGTTGGGCAAATGATGACAGGTTTGCAGAAGCTGGGCAGCTGCCTAATCCTTAGAAAAGTTTCTGGCGAGATGTGTTTTACAGAGGAACACTTGCATGTCCGTAAACATCCATACACGTGTTCATTCACATACCACACCGAAATGTCAGCCACAGTCCAGGCCTCGCTGTTCCCTGGGCTGTAAAGATAGAGTTCATGCCTAAAAACCTAATAAACTCCACAGCTGATGCCACCTGAAAAGTGATCTATATAAAACAATGATATTTGATTTATACCAACAGAGAAAAACTTAATTTCTCTGCCTTTACTGGAGCTTTGCTTGAATAAAGATCATAAAAAAGAAATAAAATATGACAATGTATACTTAAATATATCTTATCTGAGCGAGGATGGAGAAGGAGAGAAATAAACAGACAGACTTTATTTTTCTTCACTGTTTGTCATACAGTTCTTCAGACTCTATTATTTTAAATGAAAACTAATAGACATTAATAAACTACATATTTCTCACGGTGCATTTTATTTCTGTTGCTAGTGAGTGCTACTCACTTCAATTTCAAATCCAGTTCAGACTGCAGAGCATTAATAAAGCCAACTGATGAAACAAATTCCACCCTTCATAATCTTAAGCTCTAAAAGATTTACTAAATTCTCATGTCCTTCGATCTCATGTGACTAGCACAGTCAGAGAAAAATATAAAAACTGCAGCTGGGCAGATAAGGTTTAGATTAAGAGAACCATTACCTCAGAACAACACTAGGAAGAGGATCACAAATATTGAATTCAGTTTGGATGTTGCTCAAAGCAGAATGTAAAGCGGTGGGAAGAGCCTGCGAACCCCCTGCTGCTGGGCAAATCTCTTTTCTTAATGCAGCTGCAGCACTCAGGTAATCAAAATATGACGCTACGCATTTCTTTTTCAGTTAAACAGCGCTAACTGTGAATAAACTTTCCACGAAACTCCTTCCACCACTGAGCATGGCATTTCGTATTGAAAATTGCTGCCCCGCGGTCTTCAAAAGCCTTCAGGCGCACAAACGTTTTCTGGAAGGGCTTGGGTCCGACGGGTAGGTGTGACTGCTGGACGTATGGCCCATAGGACGGGTAAGGACATGCCCGCAGTATCGCATGGCCAAGGGTAGATGATGCTGTGCCCCTGCCAGTGGATTCCACTGCTCTTTGTGGAGCAAAGTGCTGGACCAGGACCTCAGCCCGTGCGTCGGCAGAACCTCGGGCTCCATCTGCAAAGCTGGCCACAAGGTTTAACGCTTTTCGGTATCAGCCCTGGGTTTCGCCTGAGCGGTGATCCAGTGGCCTTAATCTACTGGGGGATTTCTCTGGGTAAGCAAGGAAGAGCTCTTCTTTTCGCACCTCCGTCTCCACGTCCTCCTTCTTCCCCCACTTGTCAAGTGCAGAGGGAGGGTTTGTTGGCTGGAGGGGAGGAATAACACACATCTCTCTACTTCTCTGATCCTGGAGCTGCTGGCGTGGGAGGCAGAGCCACGCTGCCTCTGTTCTCATTGGAATCTGTAGTTAACATCTCCCCCGGGAGCTTCACAAAGCAGGAATGGTCTCCCAGGGGTCAGTCCCTCCACGTAGGTGAGAGGAGTAAGGAAATGGAGACAGCATTCTGGCTCTGTTTGCCAGGAGATTTCCTCTGTGTCGGTTGTTTTTGCCTGTTCCTGGAAATGCAAAGGGCCCAGAAATGGTTGTGGACCTGTCTGTACGTGCTGATGTCAGCTCTTCTTTCAAGTTCGTCCAAAGCTAGAAAGAAGAGTAATCTGAGAATTGAGTTTTGCTTCGGTTGAGCTCTGAAATATGTGTCAGATTCAAGCTTCAATGAAGCTGCTTATTCACCCACACAGGATTGCACTTTTTTTAATATTCTCCTTTGCATTTTAACTGCACCCAGTGGACCATTCTTCCAAACAGAGAAATCAGATGCTCAGCTGAGTACCAGCAGCTTTTGTGACATGTGTGCTGTAGTAAACTGCCCTTGTTTCTTCTCCTGCTGCTTCATATAACCTGAACTGAGCGTCTTGTTCCACAAACAATTAGTATTTTGCTTTCTCTCTCTTTTTTTTTTTTTTTTTTAAATTAATATATATATGTTTGTGGGTAACTATTGATTAGGCCCTTACATAAAGACTTTCCTGTCACAGTGAAAAATCCCAGTGGTGTGTTTGGTCATGTCACACAGTACTAATTGTTATAGGGTAATAAATGAGAACCATTAAGCTCAGTTGATCTGTAGCTCACATTTCTTGAAGATGAACTGAACACCTACATTCAATGGTCAATTTTTCCAAAATGAAGTTTATATTATTCTGAACCTTTCAGAAAAAAACATCTGTAGGGCTAAGTTCAGGTCAGAGTCCTGTCTGGAGCAGCACAAAACCAGGGAGTTTGGCTGCAGTAAAATTTACTCCTTAATCTGAAGAGGTGAGTTAATTCTTGAGCAGCTAGGCAAGATAAGAGAGTGGTGATTACCCAATACTTTGTGATTATCACAGTACTCATCTGCAACTGCAATATTTTCAGCCAGCACAGGATCCGCTTACGCCTTACAGCCAGCCATCAGCAAGGAGCACAGTAGATCCCAGCTAGGACACAAATCAGCGTGTATTATGGCTGAGGGACAAAATAATTCTCCTATCCGCAGGAATTTATACCTATGAACCAGAGTGTATCACCTGCCTGGGGCAGTAAATCCTTGCTCTAACAGATTTCTTCCCTGCAGTCCGGCTCTCTAGCAATGCAGGGGTCCTCATGGGCAACCTAGACCGGCTATTGCACAAAGCTATCTCATAGTAGGCTTATAGCCAGGAGCTGTTGAAACAAGAAGGGCTTTTATATTTGTTTCCTTCAAGTGCTGCTGTGAACAATGCTTCACTCACGAAAGTATTTGCACAAAGTAATTAGGAAGGGTGTGAGCTTGCCTGCCTGAGTTAGGTTTCACAGCTCAGCTGTGTGCTCAGGGCCGCCTCTGCTGCTTGGGTAGTCGGGCCGAGCGCGTGGGCTCCGTCTCAGGAGCAAGCTTGTGGTTGTGGCCATAGATATTCTCCTTCCCGTGCCTTTGTTCTCCATGCACCCTTTGTCTGTCTTGCCTATTCAGGCTATAAGCAATTTTGGGGCAGGGATTGTTGCTATCGATACGCAGAGTGCCATGCTGCAGCAGTTTGGAGTCCTCACCAGCTCTGTACATGCCCCAAACCAGAATCCGTATAGTAACACCAGCACGGTGTTTGACCGTTAAAATTGTTGTGGAAGCTAATTAATCTGGGCAAATAGCACACTGACAAAGCTATATTGTCTCCTAGTTCCTTGCACTCTGCTGCGCCATATAGCTACAGCCTATTTAGTTGAACAGCATTTAGGCTAAAGGGACCCTGATGTTGAACAGCACTACTATACGCTGCTATAATAGAAGCTAAGGACATTATCAAGTCGTGCCCAAATTATTTACAGCAGGGATAAGGAGTAAGGTGAACAGCAGTAATTGTTCAGCAGTGCCCTGGGTGCCAAATGCGACACCTTCATGGTCCAAGAGGGCTTAAGCTTGGGGGAGTAACTAAACAGATAGGAAACAAAAAAAGGTAAAGCAAGAGGGGCACATATGTAACTGTAAACTTGTAGTGCAATAAATTGGAAATTTGGGGGTGGAGGAGGGAAAAGAGTGAAAGAGAGTGGAAGAGAGAGACAGAGAGAAAAACTCCGTGTTCCCCCCCCACTGATAACATATGTATAATTGTAAGTCTGTGCAAAAGTCAGAGCTCGGTCCATCTTTGATGGCCTGGAAAGGGGCTAAGTTTTCAAAAGCTGCCTTTTCTTGTTAGGCTTGTAGAAAGGCAGAGGCAAATAATTCATAAGCAAGAACTACGTTTTATAAGAGTGGGGTTTTTACATCTAGAAGGTAAAGAGCTCAACACAAAAATTTTCCATCTCAATACAGCTGTTTCATGAACTATGAACTGAATGAAAGTAGATTTAAACTAGTTCCAGGTTATAGCCTGTAAAATAAGGCCGGGATAGCTGTTGAGCCCCTGTCCTACTGAGGTAATAGGAAAATAACTTGATTTATACTGAGTCCCTTTGGCCTTGTTTATATCTGGACTTGTGGCAAAAACTTCCGGAGTGAGGCATTCCTACTCTCATTTCTGTAACTTACACCACTTTGTTTTGTAATTTTTATTTTTGGTAATCTCTTTTGTAAACAGAATGTCCTGCAGAGACCTACAGTAGTGAGTCCAATGCAAACAGGACATCAAAATGCATTACATTTAAAAACACATGCTGGTGTATGGTTAAGATTACGACATTCAGGACTACAGTCTGTAACGTTATATAGGGCTACACTATACAAACACTTGAAGAATTTCTCACACAGTTACTATTATTTTTGAAGGAGTTTATGTTTGGGTTTCTTAGCGCCTTATCACAGACTTTAATAACCTCGCCTTGAAAAATCCTCCCCCTTCCTTTGTATGTGACAGAAATCGGTGTGTGAGCAGACCACGAGAATAACTTTGCACAGGGTATTTATTCTACACAGGCAAGCTCTAAGAGACCTCCGAGGCAGCTGGGATTTGCAGGGAGTCCCAGCTCCGGGCAGGGGACGCAGCCAAGCCTGGGGACCCGTCTCCCACCTGGACCCCCTCATCGCCCCCCTCCTGCCACCCAGGTACTGCCCTGAGCTCCCAGCGATGGTTTTCTGGTCCCCAGTGCCCGTCCCCTTGCTTGTGTCCCCTTGCTGTCCCTGGGCTGGCTGGAGGTGGTGAGGGGCGGATTGGGCAGATTGGGGTGCAGGAGGCTGGGGGGCTGCCCATACTCCAGTCTCGAATTCAGTGCCTCCTAGGAAAAACGTGTAGAAAATGCAGAAAGAGGTGACGCCCCCGTATTTCAGCCTATGTCCTTGTATTGAAAGGAAGTCCCATATCAAATTGGAGATGTAGCAACCTATTTGGGGCTTACTCCAGCCTTGCTGAGAGACTTAAACTGGGGTCAGGGCTTAGCTTTGTCTGGTAGAGTAGAAATATGTGAGAAGATTTGGCCCCGGCAGAAGATAGTTTCCAGTCTAATTCACTTCAGTGATTTCTGTGTTTGTCTTGCAGCTCGTCCTGCAATGAGATGGAATGCCACGTTGTGTGGGAACTTACTGTTTTGTAACTAGCTTTTGCAAAAGAAAAATATTGCTTTGATAGAGATATCATTCAGTTTAGGCAGCGTCCAAGTTTTACCCAGGCCTTACAGCCCGCTTAATTTGCCCATATACCACAGGAGTGTGTCCCAAGTTTCTCAGATGGCTTTGACTATTCCCTCCCACATAATTAATTTAACGCAACCCTGAAAACAGTGCGGTTTACTCTCCGTGGAAAGCCCTGTAGCTCCAGCACGACTTAGTCCTTCCCAGCTCCTTTTTATCCATCGACTTTCTCGCAGTGGAAAGAACCGGCAGGGCAGGAGCTGCTCAGAGGAGACAGCATCCCTACAGCCATAAAGCTGCCACATTAAGACAAGTGACAAGGTAGCTTTTAAAAATCTCCTGACACAGCTGAAAAAGAATGTTTGCTCTAAAACCTTGTCTAACTATATTAGTTAAAAAGAGCGACTCGACGAAGAAGAACATATTCCAGTCTCTATGAAGGCAGCAGAAATCTGGAATTACTTTCTAATGACTGAAGTGCAGTTACAAAAGATTTCCACTTGTAGAGGCAAGATCAGCTTTGGGCCCATATCACAAGCATGATGTTTTAATGACCTTTTAATCACAATTTGCCCCAGGTGTGGCTAAGATGTGTATATGGATTTTAGTTGGGAGGAATAAATACCTGGGGAAATTCTAGACTTTTTTTAAGACACTGGTGAGATTGAGGCAGCACTTGTGAATTAAAAACAGACCTAGAGACAGCCTTTGGACATTGCTTTCAGAAAGATTGATTCCTATCACCTTATCAGCCAAAGCATATGACTGCAGAATGCACTAAAAGCCGGCAGGCCGTTTCCACAGCTATGACACAGAAATGACCGGCAGATTATCTGCTCCAGTACAGAAGGTCAGCAGTCTTGCTGGGATCTCGGAATACAGGGAGGACAAATTCCTCTCTGTTACCAGGTACAAGTTAAAAGAAAAAAAAAAAAAAAAAAAAACAACACAAAAAACCAACCAAACAAAAAAAGCAAAAGCAGTTGGTTTTAATGGAGTGACTCTGGATTTACACCGTTACAGCTGAGACCAGAATTTGGCTCATTGTGTGTAGATATATCTATGAATAACCTTCTTAACCTGTTGGAAAGCTAATGATGGAAAATGTTCCCCATAAAAGTATATATATTACAGCTGTGTAAATATATTTAAAAACCCCAAACTGTCAGCAGACTTGCTGGCAGACGTATGAATGTTTCAACAAGTTCTCTGTATTCCACATAGCTTCATTTTTATTCTCTACATAGACGCACACACATGCACACACACGCGTATAGAGACTTAATAACATTTAAAGAGTACAGGACTCTAAAGAGAGCTAATTTTGATCAGTTAGCTCCTCTAAACAAGCAGGCTCCCATTGCAGAATACATGCTATAGGATGTGCTGCTTATGAAACACGTTTTATAAGCCTTACCTGGTTGCCAGCTGTAAAATTCAGAAGGCAATCTATTTAATAACCCCAAGACATAAGAAACAGAGGGCCTTTTTCTCTCCCTTCACATCTTCCAGGGGAGAACAAGAGATGCCCTAATGATGGCACTGGAGTCTCCCCCAAAATTTCTCATCAAGAGCAGCTGGACTTCTTGGGTTATAGTTGCCGTAAGTTGCTTTTATTATAGGCTAGTGGCAATTTTTTAAGGAGTGAGGAAGAAACATGGAATAGGTGGCTTTAAGTCCCACTGCCCCTCAGAATTACTTCTGGAGAGACGTGAATGACAAACTAGGGGCTAAATCTAGAGACACAATCAGTCCTTCATTTTTATAACTGTGTTTAATCAACAGAGTGACTCCTGACCCAAACTTGTATGTCCACTATTTCAGTGGAAAAAAAGGGGGGTAAGGGAGGATTTGACACATACTTCTGGTATTTTTAAAAGCTAATAAACTGGTTAAATGTCTATAACTGAGTAGTTATAGTGAATAGTTAGTGTTTTTGGCAAGACTGTTAAGACATATTTACAGCATGCAATTGGAAAATAAGCTTGTTATAAATAAACTATTCCCAGTGACAGATTAAGAAAATATTGGATATGTACAAAATGACAGCATTAAACAATGAAAGTATTTCCTGAGGAGCTGAGCCTTAGCAAAAGCCACAGACAAAATATTTTTAGTGGCATTCCAACACTCTGTGTTTCAGAGCCATTTATAACAGAGCTCATTATGAGATATTCCTTTCTGCTACAGGCCACAGCTGGATGTACCAAAAAATAACCCTCAGAAAAAAAAAAAAAAAAAAAAAAAAAGATTAAAGAAATATTTACCTACGAGAAAGAGTCACAGTACCTGTCTTTATTTCGTACGGCTAATTTCTTCTCTTCAATCCACCACGTGGGTTCAAGAGAAGAATTTGTCCTTATGTCTCCAAATCCTCAAGCCCCATGCCTCTCCCAAGGACTGCTATAAATCCTCCATCATTCCCATCTGCAGGAGCACGGAAATCCCAGAAAAAAGGCTTCTGCAGAAGCCTGGCAGGGCATGAGGATACCTGTACGTGTGGGCTGTAATTACCTGCTCCCCTACCCTCCTCCTACAGCACAGTCGCTGTGAACCCTCTTTTACAGCACATGCAAAATGGATCCCGACTTCAGCTATTGCGCTGGGCATGAAAACTAGCTTTCAAGTGAGTCATGCCGCTAAAAGCTCAGGTTTGCTTTCTTGCCTGTTTAGAAGGGCTCAACCAAACCACTAAAATATCTGTATTCTAGCTCGTAAGGCCTAAGATGGGCTGGGGAGGTGGAAGGAGAAAGGCAGAGCACAAGGGTAAGGATGCATCGCCCCTGAGCAGCCGTGGCTTGAGTGCCTTCAGGGCACTGGGAGGAAAGTGCTGGGAGGAGAGGTTTTGCAGGCTTTGGAAAGGATAAAGGTATCGTTGCCCGCGAAACTGGCTTGCAGGTATTGTGTTACTGGGCAGTGACACTTAAAAGAGCATTTTGGCTGCTTCCCGTTGGGCGGGTATCCACCTTCCTAACAGTCGTGTTGCTCTGCTTTGTCCTTCTGCTCATGACTCAAACCAGAGCTCACCCCCAGCACTTTGGCTTTTAGGTAGCAGTTTCACCTCCTCCCAGGCTATGTCTGCTCCCCTGGGGTCTTCACCTCCTTCCTTCCAGCCAGGGCAGATGGCACAGTCTGTCACTGCCCCAGGAAAGCTGCTCCAGGGAGACGGAGAAGGTTGGGAGGAGGCAGAGAGGTATCAGCCGTCTGCTCAGGGCACAGGTCTATGGAGAGAGCTATATTCAATTACTCAATTTTCCTTCCTTTCTTCTCCTTTCCTATGAGAATGGTGTTGATAGGGTTGGGGGGGGGTGGGGTGGGTGGAAAGCCTGCCAGGCTCCTGCAGCTGCCTAACTGGTTGTGCTCTCCCAGGGAACAGACATGCAGGTAGAGCTGCCAGTTGGCTTCCCTAGCTGCTCTTGCTGTATAAATACATACACTTTTCATAGGTTTGCCTTTCTTTTGGAGAATATTAGTTCTTGGGTCTCTGGATGACTGCAATCCGGCACACATCAAGTGCTACCTTGTCTTCTCACCCTCTGTATGCCCGCCCGGCGTGCTGACTCTAAACATACCTAACCCCAGTTGTAAAGGCAGATGCACGCAAATCCCTGCCCCTGTGTGACAGCGGCCGTGTCCTGGAAGTCAGAGGCAAAGTGGATCTCTTGGGTCAGTTTGTTTGTCCCTCCGATCACTGGGGATGCGACACATTCTGGAATAGCAAGCTATAGCTGTCTAATAAAAAGTCCAGGTATTCCCTGGTGGGTTTTTTTCCCCCAGACAGCTGTCTACTGCATCAGAGTTTATTTAAGATCTTATACTCCTTCCACAAAAGACCATGCAGATACACCGATGAGCTTTTATGGGAGCTGAATCTCATTCCTCGTTTTTAATAAATAAATAAATAAATGTCAGTTGTTCTAATCAGGGTGATCCAACTTTTTTTTTGATGGCAAATTTTAGATCCCTTCTGGGCAACATGGAACTGGCAGTGGTAGGTTTTGGCTCTAAGAAAATACATGAGTATTTGTACCTCCAGACAATCCTTCTAAGAAACAGAACAACAGTGATGGCACATCTTCTGAGCTCATCGAAAGATTTCACCGGGCTGTCCTAACCTGTGGCCCTTCTGCTGTTTTGAATGATACATGCTACATGGTGGAAAATGAGTTTGAAAGTCCAAATTCTTTTATTCCAAGTCTAGTGTAGTCTTGTATAACTGAGATGAGATTTTTGGCATTTCTGCTGGTCTGATTTTGTTTTACTGTCTGGACTGCTTGATGCTATGAAAGGGTACACAGTAAGCAAAGCTGTTGCAATGTCCAGAATTTCCTTATGGGATTGTTCCAGTGACTTGAAAACTTAACCAGGAAGTCAGATGGTTCCTTACAGCAATACATTAATTACGTACTTCTTTTTTTTTCCAAACTGACCTCAGGAGGACCCCTAACGTGCTGTAGCTAGGTATATTTGCTAGTTGTTGCATATTTTTCCCATGAAGCATATCACATTTTGAAGCTAAGAATTTGATAGCAATTGAGGCATGTTTTAAGTTAGATAGGAACAGCCAAATTCTATTTGTAGGTAGTGTAAAAACAGAATAGTTCCTCTAGGTTTTATTTCCCTGGTACAAAATCTCACTCCCACTGAATAAAATGCAAGAGAGTCTCAACTTAAATAGGGTTGACTGGATCCACTGAGGGGTATAGATGAGGGTAACAAAAGCAGACTAATGGTTGAGACCATAAGCCATGGAAGCAAAAATGAAACTCAACAGAAAGATTACTCTATTAAACAATAGTTAAGATATTATATGTTTTCATTAATCTGTATTTACTGTGGATAGCTATATGCATAAGAAAAAATATTTTTATTGTGAAAGTGGTTGAACAACAACTGGAAAAGGCTGTCCAGAGACGTTGTGGAGTCTCCATTCCTACAGATATTCAGAACTCGACTGGTCATGGTCCTGAGCAAGCTGCTTTAGTTGTAGGGTTGGACTAGATGATCTCCAGAGGTCCCTGCCAACTTCAGCCATTTTGTGATTCTGTGATTCTGTAATTTCAGGGTCCAAAGGAAAGTTTAAGAAAAGACAAAATACACCCTTTTGTAAAACTTCGTGCTTTAAAGGCTCCACCTTCCTCCAGGAACAAATAAAAGCTTTTGCTTTGTGGACTTTTTGCATGGAAAGTTGTTGTAAGTAAGAAGTACAGCTGTATCACAACATAGAAAACTTGTAGGTAAATAATAAATTTGGTTACACCTTTTCCTTTCTTTGTGTATCTCCTAGTTGAAGTAAAAGGCACAGCATCAGAAGAAGTGAGTGCTGGAGGATGGGACTACATTCAGAAAGCACTAATTCTTGTAAGCTGGAAGCGTAATCAATAACCATATAGCAGAATGGAGAGTCACCAGTATGGTATTGCCCTTTGGAAATCTGCTGTTGCAAAAAATAGGTATGGTGATTGTCATGTTCAGGACAACCAGATAATGGGCAATTATAGCCAAATTCCTTCAATTTTCCCTGTAATTAGAGTAATTATATACCCACCATGCCTATATCCCAAGCTGTGAGCATGCTAGAAAAAGTAATTTGTTTTCATGAAAATCTTATTAAGCTGCATCATCGGTATTAATCTTTCCTTGTTAAAAACTTTGTTATTTCCAATAATTGAAGTCCAATGTATTGTGCTTTTTGTATTGCAAAATCCATCTGTATTTTCCCTCAGGGCAAAAGGTCTGAAGCAGCTGTTAATGGAGGAAGGTCTAACAGTATAAGTCATTTGAATTTCTCTTCAGTTTGATTCTAAGTAACAGCTGCTTTAGTCTACTTCACAGCACATTATGTTTGTAAAACAATGCAAATTGGGCTGTGTTTCAGTGGTTGTCCTGTTTGTCTGGTGAGTGTTAATTCAACATAGTGCTGCATTTTACTGTCATATTTATAAAGAACAACTGATTCCTACCCTGGGAATTCTCTGTCTGGATGTTTTCCACCTTTTGAAGTATAATAAGAGATTGACTTCAGTTGGAGTAGAAGATATTTTCTTCCCATGGAAACATGCATATCTGAGCAAATTCTTCGCTGCTCTAACCCTTGTGCAATCCAGTAAGGGAACAAGAGTGATACATGTCGCGTATGACCTTCCCTTGTGCACAGGTAGCGACAGAGCAAATCTAAATGGAACATCCCTGCAAATAGGTACTGTACCTAATAGTCACCTAAATCAGAGTAGCTATTTTTGCACAAACATCCTTTATGTGTTTCACTTACGCTGAAAGGATAAAAACCACCAAGATTTTTTTTCCCTTTCACTTTACTATTTTACATTCAGAAACCTGATATGAACAAATGTATGGTTTCACTTTACTGTTAGTGTATGGCTAGGATTTATGGCCTTTCTATTTCCACAGTATTCTTTTAATTTGCTAGTTTTCCCCCAGCCAGTTTATATTTCAGCTAAGCTTGAGGTAGATGTGGGTAACAATTTGAGAATAGTTTTGCACATTCTGATTCACTTTCCCCATCTTATGTTCCTAAGTTCATACGTCCTTGCTTCTCAATGAATTTGGGGTGTTTGTTTCTTTGAAGAGTAGAGAATTCCTACTCTTTAAACAAATACATACCTAACACCCATGCAGGAGACAAAAGCTGTCAAATGCTGTAGTGATGTTACTGTAGTTGGCGTTATTACATGCATCAAAGGTTCTTAACTTTGATTATAATGGTTTTAGACATCTAAAAGAAATGCGGTGGCTGGTGCATGGTCAGGAGAACACTGACAGACAAGCTCTGGTAGGTCTTGCTGAACTAGTTAAATCAGCACTTCTTTCAAGAAGGTATGGCCTCCAATTGCAGAGCTGGCAGAATAGAGCATTTTACTGCACCTCAGCTGTTCCATTTTACAGTCCTGTACATGAGCTTAACTTAGCAATAGAAGTTGTTTTGCAGTAAGACACCAGATTATGAACTGGAGCAGCTGAGGTGCAGCAGGTTTTGCTGTATCTGGAACAGGAGCAAGAATTTCTGGCAAAGGGTCAGTAACAAACAGCTGGGATAGGGGGAGAAGAAGCAGTACGGTCTTAGCCACCACAGCTGTTTGCTTAGTGAATGTGAGTCAGAGCCTTGAGAGAAGCATATAGTCAAAAATAGTTGAATAGTTCATGAACCACCTGTAGTCTGAAATACATTCACAGGGAATATTTGTCGGACAGCTGTAAATGATGAGTAAAAGTACCCATGTCTGCTCTTGGATCATTTGCACAGAGAAAAGAAGGCTATGTCTGTAGTATAAAATATTCTTTATAAAGCTCAAGGCCTTGTACCTGGACTTTGAAAGTAAAACATTTTGAATGGAGATGACTTTTATTGGGTGTGTCCTTGTAATCAATATGTCCATATCACTCTGCAAAATGCAATCCATTTGAAATTCTTCTGCAAATGGCACCATGGTACCTGCCCCTTACAGTGCTGACATGGTTTATTAGGAAATAATACCACAGTAGAAGTCAGAGGATATTGAGGGAAAAAAAAGCTATGACACCAGCCAAAAAAGGCTCTCAGTGTCAAAATACTCCTTCTGTGTTTTTTTTTTTTCCCGTTCTTCTGATCATTTCCTGACTCTTCTCTACAGAGAAGCACTCACAGCTATTTATTTATTGATTGACATTCATATCTATAAAACATGTGCCCACTGCCCAAGCATCTGGGTGGATTTACATTCACAAAAAGCCTAATAAATAATTCACAACATATTACCAACAACTGCTAGAGAAAAGAGAATCCCGAAGCTAATTAGTATCCAAGAGCACAAAAGCCCTCTAGGAAATTCAGGTCTAACCAATTTCCCCACTAAGTCTGCTAAGATAACAAGCTCCATGGATTTTCTTAGGAAGAAGCACAGGTAAACAGATAAGCTTTGCTCTGTGCCCTAAAGGCCGGTAGGACTAGCAGTCCAGCTGGGAAACAAGTTCTAGAGCTGAGCATTCTTCACAGCAAATATTTTCCTGTCCATTAGTGAAACTGGAACCGACAACAGAAATGCTCCAGGTAAACTCAGTGGCTTAAAATATAAAGGAAAGAAAAAAACAGGTCCCAGACCATTTAGGACTTTGTAGCTTATGCCAACATGTTCAATATTATCACTCTACAAACAAAACTTTATAGAGTACTTTCATAAAAAATGCACTCGGAACTAAGTAAAACGTCCACGGAGTTCATTTATGAAGCAATAAAAGTAAATTAGTCATGGAGCAATAGAATATGGTAAAATCAAATCAGATTTGCTTATTTGAACACTTTACAACCTGGAAAATAAAAGGCAATAATTTGGAAAAAGTTTTATGCCTTGACAATAAAACCTTTAAGCAGTCAGATGCATTATCTTGCATTTAATGTGAGGGCAAGCAAGCTGAAAGCTGTTTAGAAACCTGCAGACCTCATTGACTTATACAGTAAGAATTTGGCAGATGAGTAAAATTTATAGAGGTCTGCTGACGTAGGCTGGATGCTTATGACCTTGTGGCACATGCTCCCAAGGGTTTAAGCTCCAGAAGCTGACACTGGTCAGAGAACTGAAGGTTGCTTGGTGGACTGGATTCCACAAGTGCTGGCGTTCCCTACGTAGTTCAAGCCTCTTGGGTACAATACTGTTCTAGTAGCTGCTTTGGTCCTTGGTCTCATTAGGAAGGAGAACCTTTCTTTGTCCTGTAGGGATACTTTTCCAAACTTCCTTTATAATTCTCTGCCCTTTTCCCCTCCACAGGCTGTTTTTGTCTAATGGGAAACAATGACATTGTTTGGTGGGGGAGAGCTGAACAGCTCTATCTCTTCACCAAAGATGGTGGAAACTCTTGTCCTTAGTTCTACGTTAGGGTAATTGCATTGGAGAAACTTTTTTCAAAATGTCTAAGGGGAGTTTAGAGGACACTGTTGAATGTTGGGAAGAAGTATGGAAAATCACTAAGTATACGGAGACAACATAATGGAAGGTGAGAAGGAAAAGTAAACCAATTCCACTCAAGCCTGAGAATATTCAAAACACGTAACTAATCAGGACTCAGATAAAAATCTAATTCATGTAGAACATTTTACTTGCTGTGTATCTCATTCAATAAAACCTCAGAACTCCTGCTGTCCAATGGCCTGTAAATTCCAAAATGTTGGAAAAATTTCCTCCCAATGACATAAACCTCATTATTCCCTCTATTAAACAAAAGACAAATCCTATTATTTGTCTTTTCCTGGGTCTGCTGGCTCAAACCAACACCACAGGTACAGTCCTCACAGTGCAGATGGGGCCTGCTGAGAGAGGTTCTGCTCTACTTGCTCCCCAGCTCTGTCACTCTCTGTTAGGTTTCTACTCAGCCAGCAATTGCCTTTTGGACAATATTGAAGAGCTCGGAGTTATGTATGCATTTCTATTCAGTGTAGGACCGTTGCTTAAAAGCGGCAGAGCAAACTTACTCCGAGCATGGGCAGAGCACTCTTGGTATCCAAGCTTGTGCCTTACTTCATAAGGAAGGTGACATGAGGTTATTTTTATTGTCTCTTTCCTAGATATAGAGCTCATTGTTCTGAGATCACACCTTCAGCAGCACAGATTTTGACCACATATTTTCTGTTGACTCTAACCTGACATTTCCCGATATCCAGGCTGACGGTATCGACACACTGTTCAGCACAAGCATTTCTATTTTATTTACTTCTTTTAATAGCCAAGTTATCATTCTTACACAAAGAGTAATAGCAGGTAATTGCAGGCATGTTCCCTAGCAGTGGGAATAGCACGGGTGTCTTTTTCTGTTTCTTCCCGCTGGAGGTCGGTTCAAGTTGGCACCGGTGCCACCCGAAGTGCAGAGCAGAGTCTGTCACCTGTACAACCACCATCTGTCCTACCTGCAAATTCATCAGGGAAGGAGCACAGATAAACAAGAGAGGAGCCTCTCCGTGAGGTTCCTCCTGCTGGATTGCTTCATCAATATTTCAGCATAAGGAAGGACCCGCTGTGAGCCACGGTGGACGGCACCGCAGAGCCTGCGGAGCTCGCCGGTCCGGATGGGCTCCCCGGTCCGGATGGGCTCCCCGGGGGGCACCGGCGGCCAGACCCTCACGAGGAGGACCTGAGGCACCAGCAACCCCCTTGGGCTTCCCAGCAGGCTCCTACAGCAGCTGTGCTGCCCCAGACTTCGCAGAGAAAACTCCCCAGAGTGGCGAATACAGCTCCAGGCTCTAGTCCAGCCGTCTCCGTATTGGTGAATAAGAAACGATGTGCTGACTCAAGGTGTGCTGTTTTAAGGGATATGCAGTCCTGTCATCTCTTGCTTTTATTTCTTTCTGTGCCGGTCGTAACTCCGCAGACAGCATATCAGGAGTCTACGTAGAAGATTTCTGCTACCACAGAAATGATCACCAAATTTTTGTTGAGCAACTCATTTCTGATCCTCCAAAACCTCTTGCTCTTTGTGCTTCAGAATGTGGCACAGACATCTGCTGAGACCAGTGACCTCTCAAATCCTAGCCCAGAGTTTTCCCCAAAGGACAGATAAATCAGTCTACTGACGGTGTGACAGTCAGAAAAGTAAGCTTTACATCAGTAAATAGCATGCACTGTGTTTCTTCCAGTAGGATGCTTGTACAGGGCATTGAATGTCTGCTCCAGTGTGGTATGCATAATCACCACTAAGACCAAACAGAATATTCCAGTATTTGAGAGTGTCAAGCCACGTACATTTTTTAGAATGGCATGGACAAGTTAAACTATGATTAAGATCTTTGATCTTTGTAGAAGCATTTCCAAAGATCTAGCAAAAAAAAAAAAAAGCTTGTAAAATACATAGATGTATGCTTTTTTATCGGCCTTCCGGTCTCGTATAGATCTGTGCACCTCTTGAATTTTCTGAATTCAGACATTTTTTTCACAAAAGACAAAAGTAATCTTGACTAGCTTCACCCTATATGAAGTTAAGTGTATATACAGTTAAGTGTAATGCCAAAAGGTGGGCAGGTGGGGTCCCTGTCAAAAGAAAGGAGGCAAAGCTAGTTGGCAATTTGTCTTATTCTAAACTGGGTATTTAGGTTATCCTGGCAGAGTACTGCTCTGGAAGTGCCTGTCTCTACTGAGTTTAAAGGGGTCCCAGAAAAGGTAAGACCTCCTGCTCTTTGACGGGTGCAATCAGTCCTAGCTCTAATAAAAGCAAACTCTGTTTTACACACTTTTGAATGTCCCACGTATTGTTTCTAATATTGTGTCTCTGCTTTACTGAGCCAGATTTAATAGACTTGTAACTTAGTGCAAAGTCATTAGTCATGAGGGGGTACTGACAAGAGGTGGTGAGCAGTTGGTAAGAATGACCAATTTTTTTTGCAGCATTTTGTAAGGTTAACAAAAATTAATTACGGCAGGAGGCAAGGATTGAATTTAGTTAAAGCCAGTGCCGCTGCAGATGTCCTCATGGCTAGAGTCACGTATATGAAAAACATAACTCTGAGTTTACAAATCTTAACAAAACCTCCCATGTGAGATTTTAAGTCTATAGTTGTATATCTTACTATTTTCTGCAGGAGGCTTCAAACGACTTTTATGTAAGCATCAGGGTTCACGAATTCATCCACCTGCATAAAGAAGGAGGAACACATTCATATGAACACAGTGCATTGAATGCATCAAGTACTTCACCGAGGAAGCAGACCACACTTCAATTTATTTACTAGTGAGTTAACAAAACATTATAACAGAGGATTTATTATAAGGCAGAATGTGAAAATGGGTAAGGATCTGGTTCTGAAAATCGCTGAGTGCTGCACTGCTGTGTGGGAATGATAGACTCCAGGGAAACATGAAATGCTGCGCAAAAGCTGCACTACAAGAGTGTCTGTCATCATGGCACTGCCCATGGGACTAAATAAATACAACAGCTGTACTCACTTCCATCGTCTCCGATTTTCGTTCTTTAGTTTCTAAGACTAAACAGAATGATGAAGTTTTGTGCAAACACTACATTTCCTTTCCTTCAGATGCTTTCCAATATATCTGCCAGCGTTTATCACTGTAACAATTTGTCAATAAAGAAAAAGGGGTTGTAGTATTTTAGTCCTTGCTGCAATATTTCTTTAATCAGCTTCTTTGCTATAGGAAGTTCAGTCAAATGTTAACTACTATGAGCTACTGAAGTGATAAAAAACAAATATTGCAGAAAATCTTTCCAGCTCCGGGACCAAGTCTATGACGTTTGACTTTTGTGACAAGTCCAGTTCAGAGCTTGTGAACAGCCAACACATTAGTAAAATTAGGTAACAAGTTAGAAGGAAAAAAAGAAGTCTCATGAATGTTTCACACTCTCTCATGCCCTGTCTCCAATATTTTTATTTTCCTTTCCGGCTGTAGATTCGTTTATGCTGTAGTTACAGGGCTGACAGGACCCGGTGTAGGTACCTGAGCAGAAGCATATTGCTGCAAACTGGTGTTGTGCAATCCTAAGTACTGCTGGAGGCAAAAGCAAGAGTTTTGGTGTACCACAGCAAAGGCTGTGCCACTGCTGCTTCTGTGCTACAGAGGTTGCGTCGTTGGGCTGAAGACTAAGTGATCGTGTGTCTTCCACCTCTCCTGATTGTATTTTGCAGAATTTCTCTTCCACATGATAAGTTTTTTATCTGCACTGAGTGAATATTGTTCTAGCTTGTCTCTTGTTATTGCTGTGATTGAAACTACATATGAAATTCCAACCAGCTCTCCAGAGACTGGAGACTGTATTTCTGTAATATCACGCAGACCACTTTGTATTGTTCAGAAACATGGACTAACTTAAGACAAATTCGTAGAACAAGCCAACATTTCCAGTTAAAGCTCTCTACTTGTAAAGCTGCAGAATTATTACACCTGTATTTACACATACAATTTATTATTTTAAAGATAAGACAAGTTAACTGTAGCATCCAAAATAACACCATCTTTCCAAAACAAAAAATAGGATTTACTAGCAGTGTCTCAAATACTTATTCTTTACTGCTGGCAAAATGTGAATTGTTTAAATGGTGACAAATAACTGCAGTTTACTCTCAGCTTTCTCCTGGTGATTAGATCACCAACTAACCACTTAACTTGTTTTATCACTGTTTGTATTAGGAAATGAGTGAGTCTATTTCCGCTTGGACAGCAACAGGAGATCATATAAGTTGGGAGAGCTTCTAATTCTTTCATTTAACATGAGTCATATAGTAAACTTGAAAAAAGAATAAAAATCCTGAAGCCATTTAGGCATCGGCGACAAGGAGTACAATTTCATTGCTGTTTTCATGTGATTTGCTATGTGAAGCCAAAAGGAATCATTTTTAAGACTGCCATAGTGACTTGGGAATCATCAAACTTATTTTTAAAGGGAGTTGGGGCGTGCACGCTCCAGACTGTGACACCCCGTGCAGGGACACCCCAAGGCTGGGCTTTGGCACCTAAGCCACTAATCCTCGTGTAGCAACGTGCTGCTCTGTGAAGATATAACAACCTCTGTGGAGCTACTCCAGGGATCTCCCAGCTGAGTTCCCTTCACAAGATAGACATGATGTCAAGCACGTGAGTGACTAAGTATTATTAAAAATCAATGGGATACTGATTTCTGTTTCTAGTAAGGATTTATATTTCTGTAGAGAATGGATGTTTCTATTCCTTCATCCTTTCGTGGGAAAAAGCTGACAAAGACTTGAAGACAAGATTGTTAGCATCTTTTATACCATATGCTGCCTGCATATATCTTTGTTTTCTTTTCTGATGCCCTGTATTACCTAACTCGGTAGTACTTTACTTTGTGGATCAATACACCTTTTGACCAAAAGCATTACATTTTGGACACCTGCCCCTTGATGCATAGGACCGAGTTTCCCTGCTTCCCAAGTGCTGGAGGCTACACATCAGGTGGCAAGTATAGTCAATGGAGAGACATAGGCAGGTTTAGAGTTCACTTCATCTCCTCCCGGAACAGAAATCTGAAATAGGCTTGATGAACTAATTTGCCTTTGGCGGTCTATTGACAAGCAAGGATGCAAATGCCCGTTTTCCTCAGCTCACGTGTGGATATGTAACTTTAGATGTCATGAATTCTGTTAATTGAGGCTTATTCTCCATAGTAATTTTATTTTTTTGGTTAGCTACTGTTTTTAAAATGTTTCCAATGAGGACAACAGTTGCTAATGTGACTATAAGCCAATGGAGGGTCAGGATGAGTGTCTGATCTGGGCTAGATTTTTATTGAGTGTCAGTTTCTTTTACGCGGTCCGTAAGATCAAGCTTCAAACAAGAGCTTCTTTGTCTTGTTCCAGACCCATGCCTATTTAAAATAGTGGTATTCCTGGTACAGTAAATATTCCATTTACTAGTGAGCTGAACATCTTTTTGTTCCTCTTATTGTAAAGAGAGATCACCGGTAAGCCTAAAATTAAATCCATCAGTTCTGTGGGTTTGTTTGTTTGTTTGTTTCTTTTAATAGCTGTTGCACAAAATGTTAAGGCCCATATATAAGTCAGCTTCTGCCTGCTTGTACCTCTTGCCAGCACAAAATGTAAGAACTTCCTCTCTCCTCCTTTCTTCATTTCATATGAAGACCTATAGAAAGGTGGAGAGTATTGTTTATAGAGAGGCAGGATATCAAAATTTTGTTCTGTGCTGCCTATGGTTGTAGAGATTGGAGGAATCATGGGCAATGTTCAGCCTTGTACAGGCATGAGGCTATGTACTAAAGAAAACACTTAGAAATCTGTGAATCATCCCCCAGGCTCCAGCATATTTTCTAAAAGCACTCCAAGAAGATCTGCAGAGACTTAGAAAAATTGCCAGTACATTTCCAGCACTCTAAAGGCATTCTGAGACATAATATGAAATCAGCCAAAGGTATGCATTTCCATTGTAGGGGATGTTGTGAAGTACAGATGAAGATTAAGTGAGATGAAATAAATCTCCTTCACGTATGAGCTACAGATCAGATAGACCTTAGAAAGTTTGCCTTTTTTTTTTTTTTTTTTAGTTTGGTTTTTTTTTTGTTTTTTTTTTTTTTTTTTTTGGTTAAAGTTCTATTAACCCCTCCCTTCCTGTTAAAAGATCAAAAGAAATGTTAGGATTACAGAAAGGTGAGGTACAGCTTTTTTTGTTTGCTTGTTTTCAGCACTGGACAGCAGAGCGAATGATTAAAGCTCCTTGCATGAAATTAAAATGATCTGGAGTTTAAAGCAGTGTTATCCTTTCCTTAAACAGAAATCTTTCTCATGATAGAATGAGAATGATTTGCAATTTCTGTAAGAATAGGCTTTCAATAGCAGTTATCCGCCCATCGGTAACACTGATAAGCAAAGGAAACCTTGTATTGTGGCATAAGTATAGCACATATGGCAAATTTAATGAGCTTAAAATCGTGTCTTGTGTATCCTCCCATGTGTTGACAGCAGATATGTAAGGTGCCCACATAGGGGCAGGGGCTGAAAAGGCCAAAGACTTGGGGAAGTGCTGATGTTTGTTCAACAGGAAAGACCAAATCACAGCTTAGCTCTGAAGAATATATTAAGAAACTAAACTCCAAGTTTGAGACTGTAACTGATTCACTGGACATGGGAAAGGGGGGACAGCCAGAGGGCTGCACAAAATCTCAAAACAGGTGAATCTGGGGGCCTGAAATACTTATAGAATAAAAAATTCCAAGCAACCTTCTGCAAAATACTAACAAAACCAGCAGAGACTTTTTACAGGTACCTTCTCAATTAGGTGACCATCAGCATATTTGGGTGTTACTTATGCCAAAGCCTACAATGCATTGGTGATTTTAGCTTAAACTGACAGTGATGGAAGAGTGACAGATGCTTTGTCTGCCTGCTGAGGAGTACAATCATATGGAAATCTTTGGACCATTTGAAATATTTATGTTACCCAGAAAATATGCTATTCTCGGTTAAAGACTCCTCTCTATTTGCTAGGCTAAGGGAGAAAACATGCTTCATTTTGAACTGAAAGCAGGCTTTGCTGTACCACACCAGGAAACCAAAACCGTATTCTTGATGAGAAGGACTCCCTGTTAGGCACTTTAACAGCTCAAAGTCAAACACCATCTCCAGGTCTCTGAGACAGTTTTCTTCCATCAAATGAAGACAAACAAAAATCCTACAACCATCCAACCTCATTCTAAGTGAGGTTGCTGATAACAAATTGGAAACAATATTAAAAGAAAGTGTCTCCTACCCCACTGGTATTAAAGGTTGAGTGACAGAGGATACAAAAATAGCTGAGTAAGAACCACCCGGGAGTATAAGACGTCACCTGTATAATGTTATTCCACTAGTCCAATGGAAGGAGACATCTACTGACCCATTAAATGTAGGCAAAACCATATAGAGTAGGTTTCTGACTGGTCACACAATCTTATTTTGGGGGACTAGTTGAGGGTTATTCCCAGGAAGGTTCCCTTGTCTGCAAGGAGCTCCTAATAGGGAAAGAAAAGATGAAGACATAATTCCTGAAGTCATGCCTGGCACCCACTTTGAAAAAAACCCTTCCAGAATGACAGACAGACGGCGATCTTAATGAGAGGAGAAGCTTCACTATGGCTACATTAACTTGATCGGGTGCCACTAAATGACTTTATTTGTCTATTTAAATTGTCTTGCAAAATTCTCCACAAGTTTTATACTGGCACCTGGAAGGGCAAGGCCCTGTTGCTAGTCACATGGGACGTTATGGGGCGATAACACATTTTGTGACACAGTCTCCAACTCTTCTCTTCCCTTAACATTGAGGAATGGTTGTCACAATAACGAGCTGTCTAAAATCAAGCCTAATTCAGAAAAAATGAAAACTAGATCGATGCTTTGTTCAGAGATTGCTAGCTTGTTCTCTCCTTCCTCCCACCTGCAGGGAGGTAAGAGGAGAGATAAGGTGAGCGTACAGCAGAGCACATCTCCTCCTTGCTGACCTCTGAGTCCCGCGGGCAGTTTGCAGGTGGGAGCGTCCGCCACCTCCCTTCTCAGCCCTACGTGTCAGTCCGGGCATGGGACACGCTGGGCACACAGCATCCTTCTCCCCACTCTTCTTGGATCCAAAATGTAGGCAACCCTGATGGGGGTGTATCGGTTTAATAGCGGCTGCAGGAGATGAGACTTCAGCCCTCTAAGAGACAAGTGTCTTCTCAAAGGGCACTGTGTGTTCCCTCTGTAGTTAGTTGAGAGGTACAGGCATTTCCAAGGGATGATTCATATAATCAAAATTTAAGTGTGTAGAATAGATGGGCTGAACCCTCTAGAGGACTAATTTTCTCTGCACTGTCTGTTCAAGTAACCTAGATGACAGTCTCAGACTAGATGCTTGAATTTTACAGGGCTGCAGTTAGGTGAGGTGAACCCTATCTAAACTTGAATTCCAACCACACTGTATCTAGAAAAGCACTTTAATCCACAAACGTGACTGAGTTAAACCCACGTACCTATTGAAATAAAATGGGATTTGGGTGTGGGGATCCATAAAGAAATTTTGGAAATACCAGTTTACCTAGTGGAAGCTGGCAAAAATAATCATCCAATAATCAGACATTTACAGGCTGGGTTTTTTTTTTCCCCTGCAGATGAGTCATTTACATGAATAGTCCAAGAACTATAGTCCTGTTTTTCCTGTTCAAACATGATCTCTGCAATCCTTTCAATTTCTTTTGAGGAACAACTTCAGTGCTTTCTGTTTTCTTTAACGCAGTTGTTGCTTTGATTAATGATTTAATTGTTTAAACAGTTTGAAAACGTAAAGACTGCCTCTAAGCCAGGCCCTATTTAATGAACAGCAAGAACAAAGAAGCTGCAGTACATGTTACAGAATTAGCTTCATTGTGGTGGCCCTGGTGAGATCACCAATTCCCTTGTCCACCTCTGCAGTCTAGCCATTATTTTCCGCGGAACAAACCCTGCCATCTATACTCAAAATTTAATCAGGAGAAAAGACACAATAATGGCACTGAGAACAACTTCTGGCGCAGCCCTGCATAACCTGAAGCTATTTTGCCTTCCCTGCAGTAGCGTGCTCCATTTTGCTTGACATGATGATTAAGCTCAGCAAAAGGCAGCGCTGTCGATCCTGAGGAAAGCCAACCCACAACCCTGTCTACCCACTCTTAGAAGTGTGATGAGAAGGCTTCGCTCATTACCTTTACCTCTTTCTTTTAAGAAGGATAGCAGCATGAGAGAGGTTTTTTTGAAAGAAACATTATACATTATCTGTGTGCTTTTAAGTCATATCTTCTTAAATCCCCTGCCCATTTCTTTTCAGGTGACGCTGGCCTCCTTCTTTCACAAAGCCTCACCCTGTTTTATCTCCCCTCCCCTCCCATATTTCTTCTTCCCTGCATCGACCTCTTGCCGCAGTGACGATCCTCTCGGTTCCATTAATTGAACTTTGATGGTGTCGAAATAGAGAAAGTATCACTGTGCTGGTGTACTGCTGTGCACCACTTTCCATAAAAATACACTTTTCTCTTTCTTCTATTCAACGCTTCTGTTATTTTAGCGCTCAGCGCTGTCATCGCTTTACTTGCTTCCTCCAGAAAGTGGGAAAGGCAGTCAGCTTTCAGCTCAGGATGACCACTCAAATACATGGAAAGAGCAAAAGCTTAGTTTCATAACGTGGGAAGCTGGTTTGTTGGGTTTTTTTCAGAATCAGAAGTGCTGAGAAATGCCGAGCAGGCGCCGTTCTGCTCTCCGGCTTGCTGCAAGCTACAGTTTGTTGGGCTGATAAGTGGCTCTGTGCTTGCACATGAGTAGCTCATGACAAGGGAAGTGATTCGGTGCCCAAATGTCCTATTATCAAGAATGTTCAACATGTAAAGTAAGTGCCTGTTCCTGGATGAAGATAGTGAAGTTGTTAAAAAAACCCTCAACAATGTAAACCTGCTTATGTTGTAATTAAAACCACGGGAGATAATGTGAGTGCTACGCATTCCTTGGGCTGTCAGCTGTAAAACAGACGCTATCTTCCACTCTATTGCATGATTTATTTTATTTTTATCTGCTTAAAAGGTACTCGTTAGGGATGAGCTTCAGGAGAATGATTTTTGGATAGACACGGGTCGAAATGAACACACAATGAAGGGTGACCTTTCAAAAGGGGGATTACCTATAAATAGCAATGGTTATCCCTCACAGCCTTCTGACATAAGCCTGCCGAGAGTATGAAAAGGAGACCCTTTCCACCAGTTCCTCCAACATGATTTCAGATTGGCACATGGCACATTTTGGCCATGAATAGCTGAAGAGAATTTGCAAGGGATCAAGCAAAAAGCCTTAGCAGCTGGCTGGCTGTTGATATTCCCCTGGGTTTAAAAATTAGCTCAGAGCTTCCTTCTTTTTCCCCATGAACAATGGCACACACTTCACTAGAAAGGAATATTAAGATTTTATGTTTGAAATATGTCACTTTGGGAGCTCATTTATTTAAAAAATTAATTGTAGCAATTTTTAAAATTAGCCAAGCAGTGCCAGCAGAGTTTATTCAAACCCCAGAGGGCTTTAGCATCAGGCTGCAGTTCTTAACTACTGTTTTAACTTCTGCTCTGCACCATGGATCTATCAAATCCTTTATTTGGAATGAGGAAGAATTGGTATTCCTGGTCATTTACTATTGTTAAAGTGAAAGAGGTGAGTGAATTAATCAGGAAAAGATACGGTCTGTTCTGTTTGTAATGCATGTTCTTTGCTTATTTGCCCCGTGAGATTGTCATAAAATAATATTTCAGATATTCTATTTTGCGGACCTTCATATGAAGGTCACCCTGCAAAGAGACAATGCATAGAAGATGATAGTTTTAAGTAGTCGGACGTGGTCAGCGCCTGAACACTCCTGTATTCGTGGCACGCTTATGTATCTGTACCGTGTTTTCAGGTGGATCCTGCGCGCAGGCAGAGATCACCAGCAGCCCCTCCGCAAAACCGCTCTGTGTTTCTGAGTCCTGTGGCCTCACGTGCTTAGGATAACGCTTCTGATAAAAACAAAACCAAAGCAGCTTGACTGCTGTTGTTAGATTCCTATTGGATAATTACTATGTTTAACACCACTATTAAAAGAATGATTATTAGTGACCAGGATCTGTACACAAGACCGAGCCCATGCACTACACACTGTTGGTAAACAACGTAAGAGACGGTCTTTGTTGGACGGCGTTTACAACCTAAATAGCCAGGCAGACAAGAGGTGTTATTATCTCCACTTCCCAGATGGTGACCAAGATACGCCGATATGATGTGCCAAGGGACACAGGCGAACGTGGCGGGGGCAGGGAGGGAGCGAGCCAAGCGCTGAAGCTGGGTTACCAGGCTGCCCTCCCCGTGACCACTCTTCCTCGCGGCTCCCGCTGCAATCCCAACAGCCGTCGGGTTTCCCTCCGCTCCCGGACCGGAGAACGTGACAAGCGGCTTCTTCTCGAGCGGCTCCAGCCCCGGTTTTGCCTTCAGAGTTGATTTCTGCCAAGCGGTGCCGCGTTCGTCTTTACTCAGGAAGTATTTGTTACTGCCGGGGTCCGCGGAAGATTTGTCGATTCTGTCTTGCAGATGTTGTTTTAACGCACATAGGGCAGTTGTTTCTCTGCTTTAACATCATGATCTGGAAGCTGTTCGCTTTGGATGTTTACAGCTGTTGTTGGGTTTAACAGCACTGCTTCATTCAACCCTTTCCACAGCCCAGAATTCCGCCTTGAATTTATTGCGGGGAAATGTTGCCTGTAAAAAAATTAGGGTTCTTAAAGATGAGCTAGTGAAAGGGGTTATATGATAGCGTGCTGGCACTAGAAGCAGACTCTGACCCAGAAGACAGCTTGCAGTCCTGTGTTGCTGCTGCCTACGATACGTGACTTATCTTCAGCGCAACACCACTGAGCATTGCAAGTTCTCTTCTGACGTGAAAATCCCTGGAACGGTGACAGGGAGCAGATCTCTCTTTTACTATTGCTATCCTGTATTTATACTCACATGCATCTCCAG
This sequence comes from Astur gentilis, assembly GCF_929443795.1. NCBI lineage: Eukaryota > Metazoa > Chordata > Aves > Accipitriformes > Accipitridae > Astur > Astur gentilis. Next base: position 11,450,403 of record NC_064913.1, read on the forward strand.
CCCAGGATCAGTGTCCTATTGTGACCTCTCCTACAAGCGAGGTATAGAAGATGATCCCTAGCCTGAACTACCAGGAGAATAGGAAATGTCAGCAGGTGCTAACTGCCAATTTACATCTCCTGGTTTTCCTTCCCGCATAAAATTGAGGGGAGCTTTATCATGCAGTTGCCTTGCTGCTCCGCTCTAACTGGCAGGTTAGTTTTTAAATGTGATTTATAATGTGGATCTTGTTTCCGTGTTGGAGTGCTTTTGGATTACAGCATGAAATTTGAATGTGTCTAAATAAAGGGAATGCAGTGGTGGCGGTGGCTGGGAGGCAGGGATTATGTGAAAGCTTTCAGGACGCTCTGAGCAGTGTGCCGCAGTAGCCAAGGGATTTTTATGGGCACAGAGGCACAACGTAACCCCTCTAATCCCTTTCTCACTGGCTTACAGACTCTGAAGAAGCTTAATAATTACAGGGGAATGCAGTCAAAGTGTTTTTAAGGACATATGTGCAGAGGCTTATTTTAGTCATTTCCTAACAGCGAATGCACTGGCAGATTCTCAAGGAGAAATCTGAGTGCGAGTTCTCCCTTCTCCCACCCCTCCAACAAAAAGATGATGATTTACACTTATATCAGAAAGAGGCTTAACCAGTGAGGAACTGAGGGAATATTTCCCAGCCTTGTAAGATTACGATTTTTCCACAGCCACACCACTCACCCCTCTCTTCTTGGTGAAATACAAAACATATCCCTGTTCTGTTGAGCCTCCCAGATGGGCTTCTTCCAGTAAAAAAGCCAACAGAAAGCCTGCACGTTCCCTTTAAAATATTCTCTTCTGGAGAAGTATTTCACCTTCTTTGAAATTACTAGTTCAGCTGACGGTGACTCTGCTGCTTATGTTTCACTACCCATAAGTATGTCCCTAGCTGCGTGTGTACTATATATATATGCATACGCAGGAGGTGTCCAGGAACTGTTTCTGTGCTGAGCTGTTAGTTTCACAGCTATGTCATTTTTGGAGGAATCTGTGCCTGAAAGGAGAAAGATATGGTGTTACTCTCTCACCCTGGAGAGTTTTTGTGGTTTTTTTCTCTTTGACAGTCTTGCCCAATTCAAAAATTATGGCATGGATTTTCCCTCATTCTTCCTCAAATGTCAGCTCCTAAGAAAACTGGGCACAAAAAGATTACAGCAACATGAAAAGATTTTTGAGTATTAATGGTAGAGGAGGATAGGAAATGTATACTTGTTTTATGGTGCATGCTAATGCAGTGCTTGGCATCCCACTGCTGTTTGGGATATAAATGGCAATAGAAATGAAAACACTTATATCTCATTATTGCATTACTAACTAAAAATGGGCTATTTTCTCAGCTTTGTAGCAAAGATGAAAGTTTTGTCCGTATACTTGCCATTTCTCTAAGACACTCTTGAGACCTGTAAACTCATATTAAAAAAAAAAAAAAAAAAAAAAAAAAGTAGTAAGAATTAACCTCAGCTGTCTGGAATTTCTCTTTTCAAATTGCAATATTCTGCCTGAATCATCAAAAAGACCCTAACTGAAGTCTTGATCCTTTGCTGCCGGGGAAGAGATTGCTCATGTTAGGATTGCAAATTAACTTCAGTTTGAACCCTATGCTAGGTCCAGTTTACTGTGTGCGAAGCTTGGAGATGAAACAGTATAAACTAACCCAAGATCTACTTTTCCTGTTTTGGTACTAAAAACCTGTAGCGCTTTTTGAAGAGAGGGTGTTTGCCAAAGTGATATGAGCCTGAATCTTCTTTCCTGCGACCCCTAACGTTTTTCCTGGGGAACCGACTCCCCTTGTAGTTAGTGCTTTCCCACCAAAGGGAGCTCAGCCTGGTTCATGTGCTCTAAGTAGTTTAGATTTGAACTGATTCAGCAAATCTCCGGTTTCAGCATTGGAATCTAGACTCCAGGATGAAGCAATGGGCTTGTGGATCCCAGCACATGCTCGGACCCCGGTTGGCTCCACATGAACATGGGTGCCATCGCACCCACATCAGCCTCCTGCACCCTCCTGTACTGCTTTCGCTTGCTTTGCATGAGAGATGCCAGAGACCTTCTTGGCAGCAATAGGAAAGACAGAACCTTCACCCTGCAAATGGGAACATCTCCTTCCCCGTGTGGTCCTACACATCCATCCCTCAAACAAAGCTTTACAATTGTCAGAAAGACACAGCACCTTCACTGATTTTTTGCAGGTGGCATAAAGTAACCTCACAGTATTTGAGATGGGCAGGTCTATGCCATCTAATGTCCTACTAATACATCCCAGCTCATGATAGTACAGTGTGCTAAAAAACTCTTAGACTGCGCTACTTAAAAATGACTAACGCTGAACAAAGTTTCTCTCATAACTGGTTCTGTAGGCTTCCGTGGAATGACTTAGTGTGAACACAAGTGGCATAATCTGACCTTTCACATTTATAATTGGAGTTATCAGCTTAAAAAAAAATAAAAGTGTAGGATTTGGATCTTAGATGCCATTACCCCAAGGTGCTGGCTGTAATTAGTTTTTTTTCTCTTTGAATGTTTCCAGGAAAAGCTGCTTCCTGAGTAGAAGAAACACGAAAGATCAGGAAAGTGACTAACAACATGGAAACCTTAATGACGCCTATCAAGTGCAATAACTGAGAACACCGCAGATTGTGGCAAGGATAACAAAATGGGCTGTTTAGCACAATGACTGCCAGCTATTGTTTTTCAAGCAAATGACTGAGACTTGGAGATGATTAGTCTATAACCAGAGGAGAGGAAAAACACAAAACAAAATGAGAAAGAGACTGTAAAAAAAAAAAACCAGGAAATAAAACCTACAGACAAATTTCATATAGACATGCATTTCACTCCAGAAACAGTCAATGATCAAATTTACTCCTCATGTATGCCAGTAAAGTCAGCACATTTACACTGGGTTAAGTTTAATCTAATGAGCTTGATCACAAGTTAGCTCTCTTCTTTGGCAATAAATATTTTTCGCTGCTTGAATCCATTCAGCCCTACTTTGCACACCTCCAGGCTGCTCCACCGGCCTTATTGGTAGGAGGGAATAGAGACGGTATTTCCTGACGAAATAGCTGCAAGCGCTTGCAGCAGAAAATCACCACCGACGACAACTCTTCATACCGAAACAACTGTCATCCATAAACACATCCATTTCCGTGGTGTCCGTCTGCCCCAGCAGGGACCTCGTATTACAGTAGGAACACAATCTAAAAGGCAACATGGCATTAAAATATTGATGGAACGATGTTAGTAGGAAGGGGAATGCATATTTAATAAGTGCCTAGATGCTTTTCATGTACACATGTGACACCAGATCTCTCAGGCTAATCAGAGTGAGGTTGGGTCAGTCCTTGTGAGGGGAAGGTTCCAGACAATAATGGGGATATTCTGTTGTAGCTGGTTTGAACGTGTCTTTCCGTGCCTTGACAGGAGGCAAGGAGCAGGGTAAGTGATGTCTCGAATCTAGCATCCCGCTGGGGACACTGGGCAGGTTCATCCCCTCAGGTGGTGCCTCAAAAGACCCCTTTCCTCCATGACTACCTCCTCTGTAAGGAAACACGTGCTTTGGGATGCTGCTGTTGTAGCCTTCTGTGGGCTGCTAGGAAGGCTGGAAGACACAACATTCATTGTGGTTCCCCACCTGGGAGCTGGGAGGTGGCGGGACTCCCGATCCACCGACGCGAGGAAGTCCCAGTCTGCCCAGTGAAAGCACGTGAGGGGGTAAGACAAAAAGCTCACTGTGTCCCGAACACCCCCTCCTAGAGAAAGGTCAAGAACAACATAACCCGGGCTATTAATAGCAACGAGCTGTAAAAGCTGTGGCTTCTGCATCGTGAATCTGCGGTTGCGACGGCGATGCCCGTTAGAACCTCCAGTTCCACCTTGGCCTGTGCTGGGACTGTAAAACTGTGTGTAAATGGGTGCGCGCACCTCCGTCCTCCGGCTTCGCAAAGGTGCGAACTGCAAGCAGCTGTTACGTTTTACAGCCGTGACACACAGCTTTCAAATAGTTGCTCGCAGGTACATAAACTTTAGCCTTTGAATTGCAAAATTGTCCTTTGTGTTAAAGTACCTAAGTAGCCCCATGTGTGCTGGTGAACGTGTGTGGATGTGTGTTTAGGTGCTTGCTCCTTTATTTGGCTGTTATAACACTTACCAACAGTCCCCTGTACGTTTTTATTATTACCAGCTCTTCTTTAGCTCTCACACACCACGCATTTGGTATGAGTAATAAAACTTACTTAATTGCCGCAATAAAGGCAACTTTGTACATTTGAACTTTGGTTTTGAAGGATTTTCCATTATATAACTATATACTTTTAAACATAGACAATAAAGTAATGGCTTAATAGAAAAGTACTTAGACACAGTGGTAAACCTTATTATGAATGTCATCTATTGGGGACTAGAGTGAGTTGTAGATTGCTTTTTAGTCCTAATCACACCCACTGTGTTTTTCCACCTGACAGTGTATGTTTTCTTTCAATCAGTTAGTTAGGTAGTGGTGAGAAAAAAATCTATGATAATGAGAAAAAAATCAGTTCAGTTAAAGGAAGAGAGTGTTTTCACAGAACCTGGACAAAGCTAAAGCACACTACGGGCAATTATTTGTAGTCCATTACATCCCAGGCAAAGCATCCTTACAAAGCTTTAATAGTTACTTGTGCCGAGCCAGAATGATGCCTTCATTGTAAACGTACTCCATGTTCTGGCACATTGTCACAGCCACAAGTCTCTGAGGATCATTATGTTATCACACAGTTCCCTTAAGATGTATTCAGTGATAATGTTGGTTATAAAGAACTTTAAGAAAAGATGGAAATATCACTATTAGGCCAACTTTTACATATATTGCCTATTTACCATTTATAGACTCACTAACTTGGGTTTGATTTGTTTTACAGCTGTTTGTTGCTTTATAAAATATTAATGGGAACAGTAGAATTTATTTGTCATAGAAATGCCAGAACGTAAGATGAAATGAAAACAAAAACTGGAACATAAAACTGAAGACTGGGAAACTTCTCTAGCTCCACCTTTTACCAGGATATTCAGGAAGAATTGAGTGAAACCTATTAGAAATAAGTGAAAGTGCAGGACTTTTGGGGAATCAAGTTACTCAAGCCAGTATTGCCTGATTTAGAGCCCTTCCTGAAGTGAAGGCAGCACAGTGAACATATTTAACGTGTGTATGGAAACAGACAGGCAGATACTAAAAAGAGGCCCACAGCAGCATCGCAGCTATTTATTTAGCATATTGAGATCTACAGAAGTAACAGAGCAGCCTATACAAAACACTTCCAAATGAGCTGGAACAGTAAATATACATATAGCTGGGAGTATTCAACGCAGAATACACACTGAAGTCGGAAGAACTATAGAGCAACCACACTGTATTACACGAAAAATGCCAGTTTGGGTCTCTGTCTATCAAGTAACACCCATAATGGAGAAAAATGCATCTGCATTCTTCTCCTGGGATTCTCCTCTTTTATTTCCTGGGGCAGGCTGCCTCCAGTGGAAGGGCAAGGGTGGCAACACCTGTGGGGTGGGCCAGGCTGACCCCACTGGAGACCCTTTGCCCCCAGCATTACACCTGTGGCCTTTTGCCCCCAGACTTTCTCCTGGGAGGCAGACATTAAACGGAGCCGTGGTTGCAAGGACTATTGGCCTGGCAGATGTCCCTGCAGTCTGCTTATATTGACATTCCCAGAAAAGAGCTGGGATGCCTTTTGCATGGTTTTTTTTTTGCAAGGCAAGGTCAAAAGGGAGAAGACATACCTACATCTTCCTTTTTCCCTCTTCTCCTCGAGTCTCATCCCAAAGACCTGGTGCCTCACAAGGGCACAGGAGCAGAAAGATCTCTGGCAGGACAGAGGACCAGCTCTGTACACAGAGGCTCTTCTCTATGTGTCAATCATAGAATCCTAAAATCATTTAGGTTGGAAAAGACCTTCAAGATCATCGAGTCCAACCATGCCCACTAAACCATGTCCTGAAGTACCCTGTCCACTCGCTTTTTGAATACCTTCATGAGTCAGACTGGCTCAAGGGGGGCTGAGCTGGCTGGATCTAGACGAAGGGCTGCATGCGCTAATCTTCCTGAATTGAAAGGATTGGACGGTGTTTTACTCACTGCAGCTCCTGATCAGAATAATTAGTGAATTAAAATGGATTTTCCACTAGGCAACGTGTTGCTGAGGCTGGTTTTAGAAGGTTTTTTTTCCCTTCCTTGTTAATAAAAAAAATAGAAATCCAAGACAGCTGTCTTGTGAGGGATCTGTATTCAATATTAGAAAGCTACACAGCTGTGGAGTCTGGATGCTATCATAAAAATTGAATAGCAGAGACATGGCATTGCTGGAATACAACCCACTTTGTAAGTGTGCTGGGTGCTTGGATGTGCATATCACACAATAAAAGTGCTGCTCTTGTCTGTGTTCAAAGCAAGAGCACCAATAGGCCTGTGGAGCTGATGTAATGAGATTAAGGCTGCCCTCAACAGCTGAAATATTCAGTTCAGCAAATGGATATTTCAAACGTAAATATTTATATGGGCCGAGGGCTCTTTGTTGCTCTGCTATTTTGACATTTTCAAATCCCTCGGCTTTACTTTTGTTACAAAGATGGTCTATTTGCTGACAAGAAGAACAAAGGTCAGTGGCTAGTTATGCAGGAATGGTGTTATTATCATAGCAAAATACCAGTTCTCCCAGCCCACAAAGCCATGATTCCATATGTTTCAACATCATAACCTACACGCTGATGACTGATGGAAATAATGCATCCCCCTGGTTGTCATGAGGAAATACAGTAATAGAAAGAAAGAAACAAGTTATTTGAGGTCCTGATTGGATAGAATTAATGGCTCATCAGGAAAAAATGTTAAGTACATTTACCTTTCATTTCAGAAACATTCCCCAGCTGCTCTTAATAACCACTTTTTATATTTTTGCAGGACTGGTATTCACCTTCAATACCATTGTTATTGCAATTCTTCATTCATTTAACAGTGTGCTCACCTTTTGGGTTTCACCCAATTTAGAGATTGAGGAGAGGTTTAGGAGACTTATATCTTAGCTAAAATTATTACTATTTTCTAATCTCTAAAGCTTTAAAATCAATACTACATTCTTCTCGATGTTACCTATACGAGTGATTCCCTGCCTCTCTAGAACGAGAGGAAATGTCCTCAAGGTGCATAAGGGGAGGTTTGAGTGGGATATTAGGAAAAATTCTTTACTGAAAGGCTTGTCAGGTATTGGAACAGGCTGCCCAGGGGAGTGGTTGAGTCACCATCCCTGGAGGTATTCAAAAAGTGTGCAGACAAGGTACTCCAGAACATGGTATATTGGGCATGGATGATGGTTGGACGTGATGATCTCGAAGGTCTTTTCCAACCTAAATGATTCTATGATTCTATGGCTAGGTGTCACTGCCACTGCATTTTCCTCGTCCTTTGTGTACCCCCCCCTCCTTCAACCTTCTGTCTCCTCACCCCTTCCTTACTCTTTCCCCTTGCTATGCTTTCTGCTTTTCTCTCCTTTTCCTTCCAGTTCTTGGGTATCCTGCTACCCCCAAGCAATGTGCCTCTGCCTCCTTGCCTCCCACATTTTTACTGTCTTCTGCCATTCTCCTGGGCTGCTGCTAGCTCCTTCTCAGCCCACTTCCACCAACTGAGATCCTCAAGCAGAGTTTCTTAGTTTGGGCTTCTCCCCTCTCAGGGCTAAGTCTGATTTTTCTTATTGCCATGTCTCATTAGTGGGTACTGTTGAATTATAAATAACAGCTTCTTGGAAACTTGAAACAAAGATTGAATGTTTACCAAACCACTCTTTGGAAGATACCCAGGCTTAAATTCATATTGTTGGACTTCTGCCAGAAATTGTTTTCTGTAAAAATAAAATGCCAATAGTTTTCCTGAGGAATATATACATCTGGAGAGGAAATTCTTCCAAGATGATCAAAGAAAATGTAGGGTGATGTGGCCTTGCTGCTACCTGCCCAGGTTGAATAGGTCAAGTTCTGAGGATATTTATTTTAGCCCACTTAAATATTTGGCTCCTCAGTATTGCTGGCTACTTGGTGCTGCTTTTGATGAGGGGTGTGTTGATGCATCATTATTCATATTTGGTTGCATTCACTACCCAATTCAGAAACCAAGAGTTAAACTTTCAGCAGGAGCCTAATTATAATTCAGTTCTGGAGCTGTATTTGACTTGCAAACCAAAGTGGGGTGAAACTGTTCCCTGCAGGATTCCTTCCTCCAGCCTCCAGCATCCTGTGTGCACAGACCTCTGCTCATTTCCTCCACTCATCACCAAATTCTCATTCCTGGCAAGTGGTTTAGATTCTACAGGCTTTTTTTTTTTTTTTTTTTTTTTTTTTTAAAGCATTGAAACATTCTTTTTCAAAGCAAAATCTGAGCTACATTAATTGCCATGGAAAGGGAGTTTCTAAGAAATAGCTGTAGAATCAGGCTACTATGAAAGTACATGGGAAGTCAGGAGCATGCAGATGTCCTAAGAACGTAAGAACAAAGGTCGGGACTGTGAATACATGTATTATAGGGTAATGAGTGTAATACAGAACTCCAGTGTAATTGCAGAGCTCCAGCTAGCCTCTTAAAAGAGAAGACCTGAGGTAAATGACCTCAGTTCTCCTCTAGTCCCTCCACTTTTGCTCAGTTTTCAGATATGAAAACTTATGTCTTAGCATTTGGACCATGACTAACAAATGCTTTTTTGATGGAGGTAATTGAATTTCCACATGGAGCCGATTACATATTTTGTTAACAACTTACAGTATTTTCAGAACACAACTTGTGTGTATCCTCTGATGGGAATGGATTTGGAGGGATGCACTGGTGTGTTTTTGAGAGTAGTTCCCTGACCGTTAACTGTACCATGGTTCAGTCACATGAAAATCTCACTTGCCCACCCTGCCTTGCCAAAGATGAAGTAAGCATTGACAGCATTGCTTTCATCAGGCAAAAATATTTCTCAAAAACATTCTTTCCAGGTCACTGAGAGGCTCATGCAGCAGCTTCATTTTTTGTATGCTTTCATATATTTTCCTATGTGTGCATACACATGTACTTTCTGGCTTGCAACTTGCCCTAAAAGAGTTGCTCAATGATAATTTTTATCTGATTAGAAGTAGAAAAATCTTGACTTCGTAATAACTTCATGCTCCTTTACCAGTTTTTTTGAGCCAACCGCATTCACAAAGTTCAGAAGCTGGTTTTATTTTTGTTGAGTTCCTAAAGTACAAGCACAAAAGTCTTGAGTTTGTCTCTTGGGCTCATTGACTTACCATTGGAATCCTTTAGGCACCACCCAGATTCAGTGTCTTTGGGGAAATCTGGCTTTTGCAGCACTCTGCTCTCAAATATTTTTTAGTTTATCCCCAGTATCAACTTATTGTACGTTTTACCAGTGATTTCTTCCCTTTGAGTTAGTACACTGACTCCTCCCTGCCCCACTCAGCCCTGATGAGACACAGCTGGAATGCTGGGTCCATTTATGCGCTCCCCAGTACAAGAGACGCATGGACATATGGGACTGAGTCCAGCAAAAGGCGACAAAGATGTTTAGGGGATTGGAGCATCTTTCATATGAGGAAAGGCTGAGAGAGCTGGGACTGTTCTTCCTGGAGAAGACAAAGGTCAGGGGGATCTTATCAATGTATATTAATACGTGATGGAGGGGGATAAAGAAGACAGAGCGAGACTCTTCTCAGTGGTGTTCAATGAATGGAAAAGAGGCAGTGGGCACAAATCATTTAAGCATAAGAAAACACTTTTTTACTGTAAGGGTGATTGGACACTGGGCCAGTTTGCCCAGACAGATTGTGTAGTCTCCATCCTTGAAGGTTTTCAAAACCTGACTGGACACAGCCCTGAGCAACCTGCTGTAGTTGACCTTGCTTTCAGCAGAGGGTTAAAGTAGATGATCCCCACATGTCCCTGCCAACCTCAACCATTCTGTGGTTCTGAAATTCTCCCTCATACTCCTATAAGATCCTAACATTTTTCTCATTTTGCATGCCTTCATGGTCTGCTTTTCCGAGACTGTTCAGCTCAAGAGCCTTTGTGTGTACATCACATGCTGGTGTGGTTTGGAACAAGCCTTTTGTTTTGCCACAGGTCACATCTTGAGAACAGTTTGCCTAGTGATTTTCTTTCTTTCACATCTGCTTACGCTCTTACATAAAAGTCAAATTCTTTTTGATCAAGCTTTCTGGTGCTTTTTTGGACTGAATGTATCTCATTTTTCTAGAAAAATTTGCTCAGTGCAATTTTCTGACTTGCTTCTCACTGACATTTCCTTTTGCTTGCATGTGTTGCCTGGCTAGGTTTTATGGCGCTCGGTGCCTGGGAAGTTGTATACATATAGATATCAAAGCATTACTTTGTCTCAGGTCCTGCAGTCCCACAGAAGCCTCCAAACAAACTCTTCACAGAGCACTTTCTGCACATTTAGATAGAAGAAAAAACCTCTGTATTACCATCACTACCTAAATGCCATCAGAACCACACCCCTGTATCTGTACTGACGTTCTTCCCCTATGAAGAAGTCAGGGTTTTTATGTGGGTGGCTGTGAATCTCAGCTCCTTCTCTGAAGGAGAGAGTGGGGCACCAGCTGGAAGGAAGGAAGGAAGGAAGGAAGGAAGGGAAGAAGGAAGGAAGAGAAAGAAAGAAATTTTAACCAAATCAGTGGGAAGAGATTTCCTGAAGAGCAAGATAATATCTTGGTGAAATGAACAGCAAAATTTCCAAAGCCTTCTGGGGGTCCACAGGTTTTTCTTACTCTGCCTCACTTTACCTCCCCATCAGTTTCATTCTCCTCTAGGCTGTCTACCAGCCCCTGCCTTCCAGTACTGGGAAAATCCTTCTCAAAACACTTGAAGTTACCCTGTGCTATTGATCACTTATGAAGTCATTTCCACAATGCAGTCCTTCAGAAATGGGATTGAGAGCTAGGCTTAGCTTATCCTTGCAAAAACATGTTTTACAAAGGTGACCGCAGTAACAATGCCGCATCTTCTGATCCTCCTCTCCCAACCACTGGTTTTTTTGGTTGTTTTTTTTTTTTTTTTTGGTGGTGGTGGGGATACATATGTATTGAGCATGTCTTTTATGTCTTTTTCCTGCTTTCCAAAAAGGCAGGGTTTTTTCATTTTCTTCCTGACTATAAGCTGACAACTGAGCAAAATGGAGAGGGGAACGCAGCCCTTCTGAGCCGTGGCAGCTGATAATTACCTTGCTCTGCTCAGGGCTCTCCATAACCCCAGCATTGTGAGAAGTGTACTTGATTACAGTGAGTAAGCCCAGCTCGGTGTGAGAGTTCTGCTTCATTAGGGAAATAGACCTGCAGTGCTTTTGCTGATCTCATTTCCATCTCCATTTTTGCCCTTGCGTGTAGAGCTAAACTACCTTTACGCTCAAGTAGCTGCCATCCTTTTGTCCTTGGAGAGCCTTACAGGTAAATGCATGGAGGCAAAACAAATGGTGAAATATTTGTAAAAGAGGGTAGGGTGAGGAGAGGATAACCTGGAGGATCACTGGGTGCTCTCCAGAAAAGAAAAAAAAAAGTCCCAATAGGCTTATCTGGGGAAATAATAGTCCCTATCATTTGAGTGGGTTTGTTTGTTCGGTCCCTGGAGATAAAAAAAAAAAAAAAAGAAAAACAATGTCTATCCCACAGGGAAAGAGGAATGATCTCCTTGTAGAGTAGGCAGAGACTAAGTACAATGATAACGATGATGATGATTAGAGGCCTTTTAATTTAGAAAAATGGGTACATTGAACATTATGGCTCAGCAGCCTGGCTCCGGCTAGGTTCAGGGAGAGCCCATGGCACTCCAAAACACTCTATTAATAAAGTAAGTAGGGACTCAGGGCACGAAGGGGGCTTACCTGACAGGATTGTTTTTGAAACAGACTGATGTTTGCCAGCATGCATGTTTTCTTCTGCCAGTGATCAAATATTTAAATTATAATTGTGTGGATTTCTGATTTGTCAGCATTTCAGTCCACTTGTAACGACATTCAGAAGTCGTCTCCCCTCAGCCCTGGAGTTGTTCCTCAGCACTCAGCAGTGAATGTGCAACCCTGAGAGCAAAGCAGAGACTTCATCTTGGACAGGAAAATTATTTAAGCATCTTTAGACCCAGCTGCAGGTTTGGGATTATTTATTCCTTCATGGATGCAGTGTCGAGCCCTTAATGAGTTTGTGAGTATAGATGCATTGGCATTAAGGGGATGGTGCAAGCTAAGCGATAATTAGGGTGTATGTACACCCAAATGCAATGAAGCAAAGAGATCCCTGAGCTAGGGCAGACTGGGGCTAGTGCACACATAGTACGGTGCAGTCAGCAGCAAGTAGCTTGGGGCTGAAGGCAGATAATATCCTCCTGAGACCGTCTTGCTTCCAGCTAATTCGAGCACAGATGGCAAGTGAAGGTGGGAAGTAGGAGGAGTGAGTATCCCCCTCCAGGTAATGTTGCTCTCACGCTCTAAGATACATTGCTGCCACATTTTTTGTGGCTGTGGAGTCCCCGTGGGGTCAGGGCTGGGTACCACCACGGCTGTCGCAGATCCAGCTTGGCTGTCACCCTAGTGCTGGCGTAGACATGCCGTTAGCTTTTCGAAAGCCTATGTTACACAGACTAGGAAGCAAGCTACTTGATCTGCTTTCCGCAGTCATGTGTGTCTTCAGCTGATATTCCAAATGCTGCAGTTCAGCTCATAGTCATTTTTCTGGATCGTTTTGAAATCTGTAGCTACAAAAAGCTGTTTTTTTGAGCCTAATTTTTTCCTCATTTACATCATTAACTTTAAAAGAGCTCCTCACAGTCAGCTGTACAAAGGGAAAAAAGACTCTGACCTGACTGTCAGAAAATAAGGGCCTTAGCTCTCATTGACATAACCATTTATATCCACTCTTAAGACCCCTTTATAGTGATGGGCCTGCTGTGAATTTGGTTAGCGTTCTGCTGCAGCATATTAGGCACGACAGAAGCAATGAAATGGGGCTTGTTGCTCTGCCAGCCACCCATGTTCCTTCTGGTTCCTTGCACCATCACGGAGCGATGCTGTTCCTCCCCAGCCTGGTACAATTCCCATGCCTGTATACTCAGTAGCTTCCTCTTTTTTAATGTATAGAAGAAGATCCACTACATCAAACCTATTCATAAAGCTACTCTGAACTGAATAATGCTGCTTAAATGAAGTCACCACAGAAGGAAAGACTGGTCCATGCTATTACAACACAGAGCAAGGCACTATTACTGGAAATCAGGTAAAACAAACAAAAAGCTTTCATTGCAAACAAACCTCTAACCTACTTTTTAACATTCCTCCAAAGAAGAATGACGTTTATTTCCACCAGTGGCTGAGGTTTAAAATAAGATCTTTCCTATTATGCTGCTCATGACCTCCTTAGATCTTGTCTCAGTCATAGTGCGTGGAATGAAATGGAGTATTACAGTGTTGGCTCCCAAGGGACGCTTGAGTCTTAGTTACCTTGTGAATTAACTAAACCTTTTGGAAACATTAAGCCATTCCCATGCTATTGTGTTTCATCTGGTCATTTTATTGGTTTAGTTAGCATTTTATGGTTTACCAACTTTGATCAATATTGTCAGGTCTCTCCCTAGAGCAGAACAACCATGAAGACAGTTTACTTAATCAAATTCTTCTCAGCTTTCTCACCTCCGTACGGTCATTGGCCACTTCATGACCAGCACACACGTGGCTCCCGATGTAGTTTCTTCTGCCTTATTGTCAAATGTGCTGTTTTTCTAGGACTGAGGATATTTATAATGTAAGGGCTGCTCAAGCTGTCTCAATCAAACTCTTGCAATATTTTCATCTCTTTCTACACAGTGGTGGAGCCCTTGGCTGCATACTGTATTTTATCTGCATTACAGTATTGGCCCCATGCTCTTGTTCTCAGGCAAGATCCTCTGCTTTGAATCAAGAACACTCAGGGAAGAGGTATAGGCTGAACTGGGTTTGTAAGGCCATTTGGAGGCCTTTTGGAAGCAGTGCCAAGGCCTGCCTGCCTCATTTATACCTATAGCATTCTGAGTTTTTCTGTGCTGAAGCACAGTCTGCTTTCACTGCCCCCATCACACCCGAGGAGCGGAGCGTCACCCACAGAGCAGACTCTTCCTACTCCTTGCCTTCACCCTTTCTGGCTCCCCTTGGACCCACGTTCTTCTACACAGGGGACTAAACTTCTCCAAGGCTCTTGTATAGAATTTAGGATGGCTGAAACTGCTTTCATAGAAATCGGATGCCCCCTTTTTTTGGCTTTGTTAAAAGGCCCCTTTTGAAGCCAGGGTTCAACAGCAAGACCCTTGTGTGACTGCAAATCAGCTTCAGTACATGCTTTTCTGTATCCCCTTGGGATGGCAGAGCCTTGTGGAAGGAAATATCGAGCTGTGAGAGGAAAGTTTCTAAGAGCAAGGCAGGTGTTGCTCCATTTCCAGCTGATGGTATTGGCGGTGGGGCTAAACTTTGCACCTTAAGAATATTTTCTTAGTGTAGAAAAGAGTTAAAATGTGGTGGGCAATTAAAGCATCTGATCATGCAGCAATTACCTTCATTTGATAGGTAAATCATTAACAGTGCTTAGGCAGGCAGTTGTGTGAGACCCATGGCAACTGGATAGTACATTTAACAGTGGTTGTGTCCCTCACACAGGTATGTCTACATTGCAAGCTGGAGAGATCCAGGATATCTTTGAATCAGCTAGCTGGAGTTTGGGAAATGGTCTGGTTGTGGTTAGAGAGGGCAATTTAGCCTGCCAAGAAACAGGGAAAGAATCACAATAAGGTTTAGGGAGTGAAGGCTTATGCTATGCAGGTAAAAAACAATGGTGTTTCAGTCATGCAAAAATGAAATAAGAGTGTTGAATTAGGCTTTTTTATTTTTAACCATGGGAAACAGACATTGAAATGTGTATGGGAAATGCAGCAGAATGTGCTGTAGCCCAGGAATCTGCAGAAAACCTGCTTTCACATTTTGGATAGACTGTTGCGGTAGGAGAATTAATAGCATTAGCAGCCTCTGAGAAGATACACAGATTTCAGATTTCCTAAGTGGGTGGGTGTTAAAGCAAGGTGGATGATGGCAGGATGATTTTCAGTTTTAAAGAGAGCACCCAGAGCTCCAGCAAACAGCTTTAACAGCTCGAACAGCTCGCTACCAAGCTGAACAGCAGTGCTAAGGCTGGGGAGGAGGAAAGGGGAAGGGAAGGGAGAGAGAGGAGAGGGATGGAAGAAATAGCCTGCAGATTACCGTCAGTCCCTGGCCGAGTTTACTGAAATACAAAAGGATGACTCTGTTGATTCAGCTTCACCTGCTGCTGGGAACCTTCTCCCCTGCCCTCCCTCACATCTGATCTCAGCTCTACATTTAAGAGCATGTATCAAGCACAAGGGAGAAAAGCTGCTGAATATTTTGGGCACAGAGTTTTCTTTGTGAAAAGTACGACATCTTTTGAAACTGAAGCATGTCTCCTGGAAACACTTTTTCCCTTCCCTTTCCAAACCACATTTACTTTTTTTCTGACATTTATAATCTGACCTCAGCTCGATCTAATTTTAACCATAAAACCTACCCTGATTTATCTTCTTTCCTGGCTGCTGTTTGGTAAACTCTTTCCTTCACAAGCACAATTCACAATACTGCAGCAATTATGGTCTTTTTATCCTCAGCATCGAAAGCGTGTAGTCAAATATCCTTTTTGTAAAGCTGCCACACAGGTACGATATCATGAACAACAAAAGTACCTCACATTTAGTTACAGTCCTCCCTCTCCAAAAACACCAGACGCTGGTGGGTAAACATTTAAGGTATCAGAGGAAAGAAAACAGCCCCCTTCAAGAGCTCCTTCCCCGCCGAGAGGGAGCCCTGACCCCCCAGATGTCCCAGCCCATATTCCTGCCTGGCTCAGGGCACTGATTTGAGTTGCATCCCCACATCCCTCCTGCTGAGAATGGGCCTGGAAGGGACACCTAGTAAATGCAAACAGATTTGATTTGGCATACCTTTTTTTAAAATTTTAATTATTTTTATGTGTGGTGTTTTTTGGTTTTTTGGGTTTTTTTTTTTTTTGCTTAGCCTGGCAACAGCAAGCATGATGAATCTGTGCTAGCACATGTTCCTCTTGCTGCCACCCCCTCTTTGTCTGTTCAATGTCCTTGTCAATTCCTGCCTTAAATTGGGCTGCAGCATCCCATGTAGGGACTCTCCCTTCCTCAGTTTTTGTGTGTCTGAAGTCACCGGGACTACGAGACTTTACTCCTGACTAGGACTTGATTCAGTATTGCTGTAAAAGCAGGTCTTCTGGCTCCTCTGGCTCTAGGCCCGTTATCACAGACTTTTGTCAGGCCCTCTCCACAGTTACAGCCTGAAAGTAGGAAAGTGTCATTTTTCATGTGTTCTTCCCTGATTGTACTAGCTCATCTATATTTTAATCACTGTTAAAGTCACTTTTTGCCCCCTAGGAGGCTTCTTTGGAAGATTAGCCTGCCTGAGACACCCTACAGACACGTGAGACAAACGTGAAATCGCAGTGACTGCGGGCACTACGTGTGCGCCAGGTCACTATTCGGCAAGAAACCAAGTTCTGGTCAAGCACCTTGGGTTGGATGTTGCTCCTCACCCTCCCTTGTTCGCATCAAAACCAGCAAAAGACCAGGAGGTGGTGGGTGCATTCCCATGGGCCTGGAGCTGGGTGAAAATGGCCTCTGCCTGGGCCTGGCTGGGCTCCACGCACTTTTAGGCACCACCAGGCACCCCAAAAGGCCCACATGGTGTGGGGAGCACCCGGGACTGTGCTGCAGCAGGACGGGCAGTAGCACCGTGCCACCGTGGCGGTCACTTCATGCCACCATTGTGGTCACTCCATGCCACCGTGGTGGTTGCTTCATGCCACCATGGTGGTCACCCCATGCCACTGTGGTGGTGACTTCATGCCACTGTGGTGGTGACTTCATGCCACCACAGTGGTCAATTCATGCCACCACAGTGGTCACTTCATGCCACCATTGTGGTCACTTCATGTCACCATGGTGGTCGCTTCATGGCACTGTGGTGGTCACCCCATGCCACCATGGTGCTCACTCCATGCCACTGTGGTGGTCACTTCATGCCACCATTGTGGTCACTCCATGCCACCGTGGTGGTTGCTTCATGCCACCGTGGTGGTCACCCCATGCCACTGTGGTGGTGACTTCATGCCACCGTGGTGGTCACTTCATGCCACCATGGTGGTCACTCCATGCCACTGTGGTGGTCACCCCATGCCACTGTGATGGTCACCCCATGCCACCATGGTGGTCACCCCATGCCACCGTGGTGGTCACGCCATGCCAGGCGGGGCAGTGAACCCACGCCGTGTCCCACGCGACCCTCGCCGCCCCAGGGGAAGGCAACGCAGGGAGGCCCTTCCTCTCCCGGCCCACAGCGGGTATAAATAGCTCCGGCTGAGGGGAGCGGAGGGGGCTGGGGTCTTGCCAAGAGGACGGAGCCGGCACGGAGGGGGCTGGCAGGGGCCGCGGCATGGCCTCCCCGCCGGGCTGCAGCTCTCAAAGCCTCCTCTGTCTCAGCCGGCTCCCTCCGAGCAGTTGCTAGGTAAAGGCAGGTGTGTCAGCTGAAGTAGTGGAAATTTCTATTCATCTTATAAATAGTTGAGCAGCCCGACTTGGTGAAATGTGAAACGAGCAAACATCCCATCTTCTCCTCGGAGGGCAGATCGGGATTCAGTCTATAGTGCTGTCATGTCAACTGTGTCAGCGCTGCTGTTCATGATGCCAAGGCCCTATAAGTTATTCATGTGAACACAGCAAACAAAGGTTTAGCTTAACTGAGGGATGAACATTCCTCCACCTGCAGCTTTCTCCACGGCTAGACGCAAAAAGTGCAGAGGTCACTTAATCTGTGACAGAAATAGACTGCACCCTCTTTGGGGTCAGTATGCTTTGCAAGTATAGTAATAGGACTGCAGGCAGGCCTGAGGGCTTCTGGCACAGCGTCCTTGGTAGTAAGAGAAAATGTCATTAAAATCCTAATGTAGCTTGGCTGGTTTGCTTGAAATTTGCTGGGCAAAATTATAAATTTCCCTTATAATCATGTTTATACCCTAGGCTATTAGAAGGCTTTTTCCTCCTGCTAATTCCTCATGCTTCTTGTCGGACTACGTTAACCCTTGTTCTCTGGTGTATTAAGACGGATCCCCACCAGAGGTTAATACTCCCTGTGAGACTGTGGGAGCTTTTCAGGTTTTTCTCAGTGACTGAAGATTTTCTGCACTCAAAAAGATGAGTCTTCACAGACTGAATTCGAAGCTATACATCAGCTTGGCAATATATTAAATGGAGTTTATTGTAGATTTCAATCGCAGTCAATTTTAAAGAAAGGAGGTATCTCCGTGATATTGCCTGGATACGGATGTGTCTGAGCAAGCTTTCATATAACCTCAAAGAATCTAGTCATCAACATCATCTAGCGGCCAAAGCAGAGGGCTGGGAGTAAAGATACATAGACCTCGGTTCTGCCATGAACCCTTTAGGTGGACTGACCAAGCCAGTCCCTCCTGCATCTTAGATGATCAAATTGCCATGGGGACACTAAGAATAACACGCACAGCAAAGCGTGGTGTGCTCATTAGATGAAAGGAAGTCTGTAAGTACAAGTTCTTTCTTTTGTTCCCATGTATTCTTGTTAACCAGGCGGTAGGATCACGCCGATCCATAGCTGACCTGCACTCCCATCTCCGCGTGGAGGCGAGGACACCGCAATGGCCCTGGGTAGCAGTCACTGCCAGTTACTGCGGTGACAGTGACTGAGTGATATTGTCTGAAACCATTACATTTACGTGCAAAACCAAACACGTCCTTTCACCTGACTGGTTTACTGGTGAATGATAAGGCCCTGCTCTCATTTGCCCTCGCTCTGCGTAGCTGCTTCTGGAAAGGGGTGGCTTGTGGCAAGCCAAAGGAGGGTGCTGTGATGAGGAGCCCAAGGGGGTATGTGAACGAAAACCAAGCCATTAGCTACTGGCTTATGCCTCTCCTGAACTCTTTTTTGTTAGACTCACATCCACAGAGAAGGAAGAATTCAGTCTTGTCACATTAGCTGTTACTCTTAACACATGTTCGCCTGCAATCTGATCAAATACAGGCAAAAGGAAATCAATCAAAATTAAGACAGATGACAATGCTCAGCACAAAGCTGGTGCTTTACCCCTTAGCGTGTGATGTAAGCTGTAAGTGAGCCTCGCTATCTTTCTGGGAGATAGGTAAGTAAGCGGAGCAGTCATATTTAGCAGATGTAGGAACATGAAAGCCTATAGCTACAGCATGAAGGGGGAGGATAAACAATTTATAAGTACTTGTAAGTGATGATGGCACAGCTCTGAGTCGCAGTTCTAATTTACTGCTCTCTGCTTTTCTCCCCCGCAAGCTGCAGCCAGCAGATTGCAGGGCCATCGCTTTTTGAGCTCTGTGCAGTCTCAGACACATGCCAAAGGCTACGCTGTATGAACCACACTTGCATTTTTGAGAGGGTACACGTATAGCCTCACTAAACTCAGTGGGATGCTTCGCATAAATACTCACTCTGTGTACGGCTTACATAGCATAATGCTTACGAGGTGAGCCACTTGGCCACAAAACTTAGCAAAGGCATAAAAAATGCAACCACTTTTTATATGGAGCTACTGCAGCCCATTGGCCTCAACAGTCCTTGTTTTAAACATGATAAATGGCTAACTCCCAAGTGTAGTCACTACTGTTGCGGAGTACAATCTGATACAGAATGGCAAACAAGGGTTTATTTGATGCACAGCATTGTAAGTGAATTCATGGTTTTAAAACTGCCTTCTCTACTGGTCTAACTGAGCACAGTGTTCTACACTGTACAAGTAAATTACTGATGTGGGCTTTTCATATGCTTGTTAATACGATATTGCTTAGTCTCATTTAGTTAGCTGCAAGAAGCCATTTCTTGGTAGGATTCCTCATCACCTGAATGGAAGGATCAAGATTTTTTGAGGAACTGTGTGTGGATCAAAGGTGCTGTTTGAACTGCACCTAAGTATTGATGAGGCCTGGGAAATGAATTGTTATGGGAGATGTTTTTAACTGTGGGTGAATATATAACTTACAGCAGGAGAAAGGAAATTGTAGTTTCCTTAGAACTTCAAAGGGAGGAAACTTTATAATGAAAAACCAATATACATCTTAACAGAACACTTCAGATTTTGTGTCTCCTGCCATTGTGTAACCTTGCATCAAAGGATACCTGGGTTATTACTTGAGGGAAGCCATTGGCAAGGACAGCAGCGCAAGCTGTGGAGGGAGTGAGAAAAAGAGAGCTATCAAAAGGATCTAGGATTGAATAAAATAAGCGAAGGATTGAATAAATTATGTTTCTCCATATTAAACCTTTATAGATGAAGAACAGCTTTAAGAAGCTGTTTAGACATGTCGTGTGACATAGTTGTTGTAAAAAATCCATAAATATTCATATATTATCAAAGTGATACATTCCACTGTTTTATTGTGCTTGCACATTGTGTGGGATTTGCTTCCCACCGATATTGTTGAAAGTTCTTAGACTCGCCCCCTTTCAAGCAAATGTTGAGAGACACTTTTGATCATCAAATTTCAAATTAAAAAGATATTTGATCTAGTCAAACTCCTAAAAATCTTAAAATTTCCTAAGAAATACATATAACCACTTCGCAGGTACCTGGTGATCACTGCAATGAGATCATTCTCAGGGGAGGAGAACAAGGTACCCAAGGATGTGGCTCATTTGTGCAATAGAGCTACGAGTACAGTTTAAGTCTTGAATATTCAATACCCACAGGAAACCACTGTATGCCACAGATTAATCAAAAAAGATAATTAAAATAACTTTGAATACTGAATGAAAACTTCAACGTGCCCATGGGCAGTTTGAGTACAGAAAAAAGAGGTAATATTCATTTAAGGGATCATTTGCTAGGGATTGTTTGCCAAGTTTAATTGGTTGCCATCTTTTATTTTGCATTTTACGCCAGCTTTTCCACTGGGTATATATTTTGTTGTCGAAAGTCTGGAACAGCAACCTAAGCTACATATGGGTACTCAGAAATCACCTAGCTGATATGTTACTAAAGTGATTTTAGGGTTGCTTGAAAGTTTAAAGAAAGCCAAAGTCATGCAGAAGCTCCATAACACTGCACAACTTGTATTCTGCTGTTCAGTTAATTCAAACAAACACAAAAAGCTTATGCAGAGCTATGCGAGACAATCCTCCCACTTCTACAGATGCTATTTTGTACATAAAAATACAGATTTCTCTTGTACTTTTGAGGTTAATTTGGTGAGCAGCAGTACTACTCGAGCCTGGTTTCCTATGGATTTGTGTGTTAAAGTTGAGCTCTTAGATAGTATCTGTGATGACAAATGAAGTATGAGCTCTCATTTTAACCTTTTCCTCAGTGAGGTTATCACCGAGTTTCTCAGCTTTCACTTCCTTTCAGAGAATTTAATAAATTTGGGATATTCTGCCATCCACCAAAGATGGTAGAAAATCAGCAGTGGATTCAGAAGTTATTAAAGGAATCGATAGATAGACATTGGCATCACATAACCCTTGTTTCTTTCAGCAACCAGACAGCAAGAGACAACAAACAATATATACTTTGGAAGTATTCCCCTCCTAGGTGTCTTCCTGGCGCTTGCAACAAACTCATGCCCCCTAAAACTTCAAAGACCACTTCTAAAAATTGACTGAGAAGTTCTCAAGCATGCTTAGCAAAAGTGGAACAGGTATCGGAATACAAATGCCGCTTTCAAGAAAGCTAAAAATATGCTTGATGCTCTTTACCTGAGAGATAACAGAGAAAGCCAGGCCAGCCCACCAAAGGCGGCTGCTAGGCTGAAGGCACTGACAGTCTGATTGTGCAGCTCTAACTTAACGGCAGTATACTGATTATCTGCTGTGCTATGTCTTCTACATTTTCCCTTTATCAGCAGTAAATGGGAAATTTTAACTTACAGAGACTGAAGTTAACGCTGCTGTCTTGTTAAGCCACAAGGGAGAGAGGTACACATTATCAGTAACTGCCATTATCAGTAACTCATTAGTCACCATCGAGAAGGTGATGTGGTGCCCACCAAGTCCTTCTGGAGGACAATGAATGTTTTGGCACCATTCATGTTGATCAGGCTCCTACAAAGGACTTCTTAAAAAAAGATGGGATGGATTACTGAAAATGCATATATGCCATTCAGGTATTTGGCTGTAGAGAGAGCTCAAGGGCTCATGAGAGAAGATTTTGCTATCCAAAGCCTTTTTTCCTCTCCTCTTCTCTTTCCATGGTGTTACACGATGAGCCAATACGGCCTGAGGTCATGGAACAGGAGAAGAAAATGGACTCCATTTGCCCCATGCACCAAACTGTGTATCTGTGAGAAGTGAGTCTTGTAACAGCCTAGCAGGCACTCAGTAGTTAGTTCCCTACCTGCAAATCTCTACTTTAAAATATCCTAACTATAACACTACAAAGCTTTAGAGGATGTCAGATGCCAGGCGGTTTGTTTCTGCCTTCCTTGACTCCACGGAAATCTGTGTGAAGCCTCTGTTTAGTACACTGCTCTCTTGAGGGTTTTTTTGTGTACAACCCCACCTGCTTACAGAAGCGGCTGTGATGTTTCCTCAGCACCATTTTACATTTCTCTCTGGACCGTAAGAAATTCCCCTTCTGAGGATCTCAGCTGAGTCAGAGCTCCCTTGGGATTTATGGCTTAGCATGGACACATGAAGGACAGAGAAAGGGGATATTGTGCTCTGCTGCGCTGTTGCTTTCAGACTAGACAGATCATTTCTGGAAACTGGGACAAGTCAGGCCAGGCAGTAACAGAGCTGAGAGCTGTATCACATCCTTATGGAGCTCCTAGATCTGCTGCTGAGCAGCTGCAAGGGGAGCCAGATCAAAGGCAATGAACATTTGTGGGCTGCAAGGAAGACGGGAAGCTGCGCTCCACTGAGACGCAGCTGCCCATGCAAAAGAGGATTCCAGTTTTGAGGAAGCTGTTTCCTTTGAATTGCTTAGGTTCTGACGTCATTGTTCCAAAGGTTTAGAGGATGCCTTGCGTGGCTTTAAATATGAAAGCCCTGCTCTGTGGTGCTCTGAAGGAGAAGGAAGCGAAGAACGCGATTCTTTTGGCTGAGGAATCTTTTCGTGCTCACTAGTGATAGCAAAGGGCCATGAAAACGGCTGCTTACTCTGGCACCAAACGGGAATTTTATTGATGTAAAGAGAACAGAGCTTTCCCCAGTTTTTTTTTTCTCTGATAGCACGGAAATTACATGGCTGAGGGTTATATGTTAAAAACACTTAACGTGTACTTTAAAACAAGAACCCAGGCCTACAAGAGTTACGTTTGAAAAAAAAGGTATAACCCAACATGAGTCATATCAAAGGATGGCCAAAGATGTCACTAAGTGAACTGAGTATGTTGCTTTTGGCAACTATAGGTTCAAATCAGCTAGTCACAGGTGGCAATCTAGTTCTCCAGATGTCCTTGAGGAACGTCTCAGATATACCATGAACTGTATTCTTATTGGTGGTCAAATCTGAGGTGTAAATCTGTGTATTCAGCATTCAGAGCAGCAACCATCCTCTTACCATCATATGTCTTATAGCACGGAGCTGGGTCAATGATTGTCCAGGCAATGTAAAGACAGCAGTACGGGAATAACTTTGAGGACTGTATGCAGAGTTCTGGCACTTGGTGAAAACAGAATTACTGCAGTTAGTTTTAGCTCATCTTCTATACTGAGTCATAAGGAATGAAGAAATAGTGCCACAAGGTCAGTTCCTGCTGTAATTATTTAAAAGTATGTCATCTCACGAGTTATATTTTTTCCATTGTATCTGATCTTGTTTTTAAGCAGTTACAGCCTGAATACTCTGATGCCTGGTGAACTGTGTGCCTTGTCTATCTTTCTGGCAAGCATTCAAAGCATAAGAAATTATCAGTGCTTCTGG
This sequence comes from Astur gentilis, assembly GCF_929443795.1. NCBI lineage: Eukaryota > Metazoa > Chordata > Aves > Accipitriformes > Accipitridae > Astur > Astur gentilis. The sequence continues at coordinate 11,474,484 of NC_064913.1, forward strand.
TAAGCTAATGAAATTAATGCTGATGCTTGACATCTTTATTGTTTTTGACTTACCACTTCACAAATTATTTTACGGAAGAGTGCAAATAACAAAAAATAACACACACATGTACTAAAATATCCTGCTAAATACAGTGAATATTGAGTGTTACAGGAAAAAATAAGCTAATCTGGGGTTGTATGTTCACCTACCATTTGCAAGGGTAGAGTAAAACTCAACAGTAAACTGACAGGTAAAGACCTATCAACCACATGACAAAACTGGATTATACCTATCAAGAGTAATGTGCGTTTTTTTTTTCCTTGCTGGAATTAACACATTTGATAAAACTTTTTGGCCTTTACAGTGCAAGCACTTGCAGTAGGAAAAATTACTAAATAATACATAGATGACTAGGAATAGTATTTTCTTCATTCCTGTTCCATGCATTTCTGCACGTGACATTAGCAAGCTCTAGCTGTTATGTTGATGATAACAAAACAATGCTGTAGGAGAATCAAATAATACTAATAAAAAAGTATATATCCTGGCCTTAGATTTCCTTCCTGTTATTTTCCTAAATGTTTCTCCCCCCTCCTTTTTAGAAACACACAATGAACCTTTAAAAAAGCTTTCAGAATTGCTATCGTCATCCAGATCAATTTGGAACAAAGTCCTGCCTCCCAATCTATTCTAATTTCACTGTACACACTCTGCTGGGTGGCTGCCAGCATGGAGCTCAGGAAATGATAAATACCCAGTTAGTCACAGACGCACAGATTTCCCTGGGATGGTAGGTTGGGGCTGCTTTAATATCCCCAAACTTACTGCACATTTACACATTCATTAACGTCACTCAGTGTGATATTTATATGCTGGGTGTAGGAATGACACACGGGAGGAAAGGACATAATTTACACATCTCTTCAAGAGGACTTAATCTCGGAGTCTTGTTTGCCTGCCCTGAGTTGATAGCCTTCCACCTCAAATAACTGTATATAACATGAATAGAAAATTAGGTTGGACTAATCTAATTTGAAACAAGCTGGCCACAGCCGGATACTGTGAATCTCAACTGTCTTATGAACTGGTTATCATAACTATTTGACATGCCTGCTGGGTACTAAACATACCTCTCTGCTGTGATAAAGTAGAGCACACTGTGAAAGGAAAATAGGCTGTATGTATTGACTTGTTTGCTTATGGGCTTTTTTTTTTTTTTCCCCCACTCTTCCTGAATTGCTGGGGAGATTTGGTTTTCTGTGTTCGTCTGGGAAATTTCCAGAAAAGGGGAGAATTAATAGCTTTGGATGATTTTTCCTTATAATTAAGTCTTCTATCCTTCTCTCCAATTATTTGAGGACTGGATGTTTTGTAAAGGCTGAATCTAAAGTCATGATAAATACTTTCCGACGTGGTTTGAATATTTTTGGTGCTTCTTTTGCTGGTATGTTAGGTAGTTGAATGCTGTTAAAGACATCAGCTTTAGCAAACCCTTGAATAAAAGCTGGCAGCCTACAATGCAGGTAACCCCAATAAATGGAATAAGGTTAACAAAGACGCTCAGATTTTTCATTTACATTAACAAGTCATTGAAAGACCAAATACTTGATTAGAGAGTAATTATGGATATTTAACTACTACTGTAGGCAAGAAAGGTCTCTGCAATTAACTCAGAGCCTTGTAAAGTACCTGATGCGCAATGACAATGTTAAAAACACATTCCTGTTTTCACCAGCATTAAATACAAACATATGTCTTGACTATGTGGATGATATATGGGCTGGATTCTTTGCTGCCCTGAGTTTCTTCTCAGTTTACTAAACAGGAGACTGCCATGACCCTCATCTCAGTTTCTTGGTCACCTGCTCTCATCTCAGTGCAGGTGAGAACCGACAGTTCTGTGCTTGCCCGTTATATGGGGATTATGGGAGTTTTGCTTCTTTTTCCCAATCCAGTGCAGTCCTCTCTCACACCCATGGCGTGGCAGCCATAAAGATCCTCCTTATAATGCCTCCCCTAGACAGAGATTCTCCTGAGAGAAAGCTGTGTGGCATTTTTACACCACTGGCAATTGAGGAGTGTCTCACTGACAGCAGAGTAAGACAGAAAGGTGGAGGAGCTCCGTCTCTCCCACGTTGTACCAAGTGGCGCTCAGTGAAATTCCTCACTGTTATCTACAAACGTGGGTACAAAAGTTAAAAAAAAAAAATAAAAATCACCAAACAGGCCATCTAAATGAAGCACACATCCACTTCTGCCTTTCTTTTACCAAGCTTTCAAATGGCTGCTGCCTTTTAAAAGATACCACGCCAGGACTGCTTGTAGCAATAGTTTCTCCCAGCCACCACCATTAAGCCAGGGTGGCAGAGCGACGGTGATGTCTCCCACCCAACTGAGTGGGGGCCCAAGCGATGTGCTTCCCTCATGAGAGGGTGGGAACATGCAGAACGGTAGCATCGCCATTGTCTCCGAGACATAAGGTCACAATTAAAAGAAGGGACACAAGTACACAACTTGCTCCGGCTCAATGCTGTGTGAAGCCATTCGTGTTGGGGTCACTTCACTTAGAGGTCTAGGGTGCAATACCTATAGGTGAGCAGGGTCCTTTCAGCTTTCTGTAGTTTCATGGGGAGAAACAAGCATTTCTGGGGCACAATTCTTAAGATTTATTTTAGGCAAGATGGTCTGAATCACTCTAAAAGTGCCTTTATCTATTGAGGGGAGCCCAGGGACACTTGTTCAGACACACGCGTTCTACATGGTACATGCGTAAAGTCAGTGAGATGAATCTTAGGCCTGGTTCCTGTTTAGGGAATAATAAAGCTAACTACCTTAAAAATTATTGATTTGTTACATAAATTGTTTAACTAGATGTTTATACTAGCTGATAGGGATGTTTTAGTTTCAGATCTCCTGCCAAGACATTGCTAAAATGAGTGTGCTTTTTGCAAAGTTAGTATTTAATAACACTGTGACTCTGATCATAATGTGTCAGTAAAACAGTTTAGACTTGGAATAAGTTTCTAAAGTTTGAACCAATGGATACAGGTTTCATAAGCATTCTTAAATCAAGTGACTTGGGAATACAGACAGACAAAATATGTAGAGAGACCAAAAGCAAAGAAGAAATCCCTGCTAAGTGTCCTTTTTCATGTTTCTATCACGGCAAGAAGTGTTTTCAAGTACAGAATTGCTAAGGACGTGACTTTGTTAGGAAACTTACTTGATAATTAGTATTAATGAGTTTCAAATTTACATCTCGCTTTGTTCTGTGCAGGCATACAAAATTCAGTATTTCATAGAGGACTTTAGAAGAACGAACCTAATTAGAAACAGGTGTTTATCTAGGCCATCCCTATCTCCAGCTCCATCTTATTCTAACAATCTACCGGAGTGACTAGTTGCAGTTGTCAAAACTGACCTGCCAAACATGAAATCTATCGTATATGACACCTTTTCACTTTTGTGCAAACCGAAGCGTGTGGAGGGACCCGAGCCTGAAGAGGGCTGAGTGGCTGTGTGACCACAGCCCTGCCACAGCCTGTGGGATGGTGTGATTGTCAAATCTGACAGTGACACCTGGGGGCTGCTGCAACCTGGACCTTAGCATACGCCTAAATATGTCGTGTGTGAATAATTGCTGATTAAGTTGTACTGTAAAAAATTAATTTGCGATCATAATGTCAGAAACAAACGGACATTTGCTTTGCAGAGTGTCTTTATCCCGTAATAAATTAATCTCTAAAATGTTGCACTAAGCTATATTTCCTGGTTCTATCACATGCCAATGTTTTTGTCTTCTTGTAATGAATAATCACAAGGGCACACTGTATTGACAAACATTACCATTAGAGAATAAGAAAGGAAAGAAAAGTTCTTCTTATCTCGGAGAAAAGGAAATGTATTTTGGGAGTGAAGTAGCTAAGATACAATAAATTAAGTTTAGCACTCACTCATATCTATACAGGGATGTTTGTTCTTTCCTAGTATTGGTCTGTGAGTCATTGGATCCTTTATCTAGTAATATAGTTAAATTCCAGGGTTATCTTGTTTTTTTCTTCCTCTTCAGCAGAGACATGAAGACTTCCTTGAATGTTATATTCTCCAAGGTCAGCAAAACGTTGTTTTCTTTCAGTGAGCTGGGAAGGAAAAGCATTCCTGGCCTTCAAAAATATGTATTGTCTACTACTGGATTTGCAAGAGAAGCGTGATGAAACCTGTGTGAACTAGAAAAGTTGTTTTGCATCAAAGCTATTTAAAACACAATCTGAGTTAATAATAACATTTTCTAGATGCGCAGGGGTGCATGCGAATAGAAAACACTATTCAATACAAGCACTTACAGGAAGATTACTTCAATTTATACATTGATCACTAGTGGAGATAACGGCTGTACAGCTGTACAGTCCTAATGTCTTTTAGTGTGCATCTCCACCCTGGCATGAATAAAACCACACCACGCTTTGCTGCTCCCTGTTCTTTCTGCTGAGGGGGAGCCCAGACAACTTCTGGCTGAATTGTACAAACAAATAAAATGAGGTGGTACTAATTCCAATTTAAAATAGGACTGGCAGTCCATTTGCTTACTAAATTTCAGGATAAGTTTTCTATGGACATTTCATTTGCTGAGGGTAAATTGTAAATATGCTTGCAAGAGGGGACTTGTAACCTTGTGTACTAATGCCCTTGTAGGCTGTTCACTTAAAACTAACACACATCTGGTGTTTTGGTGATGTGAGTAAAACTCTGCTAACACTTAGTACCCATAATAAAGAACTTTCCCGAGGTGTCTGGTTGTTTACCAGATATGAGTTAAAGAAACGAAGTCTAACACTTTCCCCCAATTGTTTTTGAGTTTGTAATTAAATCCGTATGAGAAGAACTGTTTGGTGGATTGGGGTGAATAAAGTGCTAATAAAAACAACTCTAATTTCCTGGCCAGTCGCTGTTTTCCGTCCCTCGTGCACCAGTGGCTATTCCAGGGATCACTGCCAGATTTGCAGCCATGTCCCCTGGGGCTTTGGTCTTGACACATCTTTCAAAATAAACAGGACAGAGGATGTGGACAAGCAAATCAGTTACACAGAACCAAGTAAAGCTTCAGAAGCACCAACAACACCCCGTGGGTCTTCTTGCACCTTGGAACCTTGTTTTTGCCATGTACCATGGAATAAGGACATGGACCGGGGTATTTCCAGTGCGATAGTGCTTACTTCCCACCCTTACTTATTTTGTGATGTTTCTGACTAAACCCTGAGCTTGATTAAAATGCAAGTCCTGCTGTATCCCCCTTTAAAGTTTTCTTAAACCTTCCCATCGCCTTAATGAAGTTGAAATCAGTTCTGTAGATTGGCATCTCAAAGGAAAATGTGGGCACTACAATAAAATGATGTGGGTGAATCAGTAGGTGTCAGATTGCTGAGTCCATAATGAATAATTATCTCAGCATAATTATGTGTGCTGTTTTTCAGGCAAGATGTAAAACTGAGGTCCTTTTGTCTCCTGGTAATTAAAAACACATCTCTTGTGCGATTGCATATTACAAAAGAGTCTCTCTTTTGGAGAATATGGTCTGCTAGTAGTATCCAAGGTTGGATAAGGAACTATTATACTGATAATTAGAACTGGCTGTCCTGTATAATTTTATCTTCCAGTATCTCTAATACTCATTTTTGCATTTTAATTTCAGTTTATGCACATATTTTGTAGAAGCGGCTCATAATGTTTTACTTTATTTGATACTTTTTTTTAGCTGCATGTGTATGCTGATACTCCTGCTGGGTCAGCTTTGATATAATTTTGGGTTCAAAAATCAACTGCTGGATTTAAAAAGCAACTGGATGCATTCACGGGATAAAAACACCTGAAGGAGTGTTAAACACAAAGACGCAACTTCTGGTTCAGGAAATACTTGAGTTACAAACTGGTAAAAATCAGAGAATTCTTAAGTTATAGTTCTGAATGTTCCCTCTGTTCTTAAACTCTTCCCACAGCCTCTGCTGCTGACCACTGATCACAAAATCTGGGGTTATACATATCTTTGATTTTATCCAGAATGGCCATGCTTAAGTTTCTATGTAATCTAATGTAACTGCTGAAAATAAATGTGCCATCATTAGGATTTTTTACCAAGGCAAGGAAACAAACCTGGTTTTCAAAAAAAAATATTGAAAATTTAAGTAGATTATTTTCTCTTGAAGAAATGTTACATGGGAAATATTTTTCTATAGAAATATTCCTGATCTATTTTATTACCAAAATGGGCATCTCTTATCAAGACGCCTTGCACTTTCTCTAAGTTATGGTAGTTTTTCAGACATTATTCCTTGTCCTGCCCTTGGAGCTATTATGGGAAATTGGATGTAGGGTACTAATTTCTTATGCTCCATCCAACTTCTTCAGTGTATACTCTCTTGGATTTGCTAGGTGCCAATACAATTATTTTGAGTGGAAGAGTCACGAGAGAACAAATGTAGATGCGGCGTAGCTAAAACCACTTTCATGCTTCTATCCCAGAGACAACAGTTAAAGGATACTTTTGTGGAGAACAGTAAGTCTGTCTAATTAAAACTGGATTTCCGACCTGCTGGTCAGAGTCAGATGAAAGAATTGGCTTAGTGTACAGTCCCAAACTGACAAACCAGGCTTTTCAGATTTTTCTAATACTTTTCCTGTGATTATTTAGTGGCCATAACCAGCAAGGGCTGCTTTCAGCTTTACTGTTGACTGCCCATAGACTACATCTGTGTTGCCCGTCAAAGTGTGAATTTGAGATTAGTATTTTTCTTTTCTTCTGGTAAAATTGGAGGAAAAAGGGGTAGAAGACATGAAACCTCTAAGTCTGAAGCCAGGTGCAACAAATGGGAAGCTGGAGATTAAATCTACCTGGCATTTTTATAAGTTCATAACTGGGACATGGAAGAGGAGAGGGTCCCTTTCATCAACCAACAGCAGAGAGAAGGAAGACAGCAAATAAAGAGTGAAGAACATGGCTTGACCATTGTAATGGCAACTAGGAGATGAGAAAACCCCCAATAATTACTCTGTGATTGATATCCTGGAGAAAGAACAGCCTCATGTTTTAGTACTTCAGACATCAGAATCTCACGTGAGACTGATAATACGGTGCATTTGCTTTGTGACAGTATATGACGGTGTGGCTTTAAACAAAACAACAGTTATTTATCCTGGCTGAAGTTTGGCTGATCAGTGGTGAATGCAATTCTGAGCTTGTCAAGAAATCATCAAGATGATAGTCATGTCTTTGGTTAGGTTTTGATTAAGAAGGAAATCTGAAGCACTGGAACTAACGTTTCAGACTGTTGGGAAAATAACAGAGTACGTATACCTAGGTGCTGCTCCTGCTCCCATGTTGTAAGTACAGAATACTGGAATAAGAAATCATGACTTTATTGTATTTCAATGTGTCTCCTGGGCTGGTGGAAGTGTGGAATCAGATCTGGCAGTCAAGCAGGGTCTGCAGTGAGCTACCCCCGGGGCTCAGGTGTACCCTGTGTTGATCGAATTGTGAGACCTGGGCTTGCCACGAGCCGTTGTCAAAATAAAGAGCCATGTCATGTGCTCGGAGAGGTATGGAATAAGGCAGTTCTCAAGCAGGAGGCCGAGGTGGTTTTTTCTCTTGCATTTGCCAAGTGCATTTACACACGGAGTTCTTGGCCGCCACTTGTGCAGACTTCCCTCGGAAACATTTTCCATCTGTCATGATCACATGTAAAAAAAACCCTGGAGATTCCACCCCCATCCCTGAAACGGAGCCGCTCTTTGTCTCTTACAGCTTTTTGCAAGACTTTTATTAAAGAAACGGGGGGGAAATGTAGACAAGGTGCTTTCTAGCATTTCATACCAAGAGCTGCAGCCAGGAGGATCAGAAATGCTTGGGATGGCAAAGAGAAAGGGATTCAGTTTCACCTTGACTCCTTGTTTCATCCACTAGCAATCCTCCCTTTATCTGCAGCACTCTAAGCTCCATCAGCTGCTCTGTCCAGGCCTACTAAGAATTAAGAGTCTCCTTATCTGTGGAGGACAGTCAAATAAAGTGCAGCCAGAAATTCTTGACACTGCCTTCTCCTATACTTAGAACTGCACGTAAAATGCCAGCCACTTTCTTCACAAAAGTAGCAGAAAATTCTTTTAAAATATGTTTCCTAACAACAGCCCCTCTTTTAGTGCTTTACTGACATCAATAGTAAAATGACCAAAAAAAAAAAAAAAAAATCACTGAAAAAATATACTGGGAGGATGGGCATCCTAAACCTGACTCAGGGGAAATACATGACTCTGTTATGTCTCCTTTCTTCAAAACTGTAATTATTTTGTAAATAAATCAGTCTCTTGTCTAATGACTGTGATTTGCAGAAAACAAACTTTGGAACAGCACTTTATAATCTGTACAAAATATATGCTGAATAGATGGAAATTCAGGGCATTAGATGGCAAGAAAGCCAATTGGCATTAGGGTAACTAGATCTTTTGAACAAATGGGGTCTTTCCTTAATAGAATTTCCTTGATTTAGATTTCTGCTTCAGATACCATGTAAAAGGAAGCTGCATATTTAGAAAAATTGAATGGCAAGGCCTGCTTAGAAGACTGGCCTACTGTGCCTATCACTGACAGTGAAAGTCTGGAATTTCTGTTGTATTTTAGTGATAGGGTCATTTAAAATTATCTTTAGGTATAAGAATATTGGAAATAAGTCTAGCTCATGTTTTTCACGAAGATTTTTTGGCTTTCCCTGTCTACTCTTCCTTTCTAAGTCTACGAAAGCCATCTCCCTCAAGTCACTGGAAACAACAGGGTAACACATTTTTCCATACAGATGTGTTGGACCTCCGCACATTAACGGGGCTTCTTCAGCTCTCCTGTGTGACACCACGGTGTGCCAGGCTGTGGCTGGGCTGACAAGGCTTTGCTGTGACTCATTATAACAGGAGGCACAATCAGCTGGTGCAGTGAAAAAATAAAAAAAAAAGGTTTATCAAGGATAAAGAAAACAAGTTATTCAGGGGGAAATAATCCATAACTGCTTGTTATTAAAGCCTTTAAGAATTACTCGTAGAAGAAGAAAGGAATTGCATAATAAATTTAACTCCCTGGTTTGTTCTCAGAACAGGAGTGAGTCAGGGCAAAACTATCCTGGGAGCCAAAATACACAAGTGCTGAACGTGCTCTTCGGCAGGCCTCTTAAAGGTGTTTTTACTGAATTTAATGCTATTTCTGATTCATTCTGTATTGGAAGAAAAAGAAGGTGGCAACCATGTGAAAGTTTCATTTCTTTTGAGAAGACAGAATATGAATTGGAAAAATTCCTTTGAGACCTCTCCCCTCACAATTCCAAAAAATGAATACAAATCTAATGATATCATTGTTAATGAAAAACATACAGGCACAAGAAAGTACTCTCAGCTTACCAGAACCAGCCCTGTTGCGGAGACCATCATTGTGTTCTTCTCCACATCCCGTTTCAATTTTTTCCAACAGTTACCGTACGCTGTCATCCAGCATCCACGTTTCACCACAGAGGAGGCTGCAATTCAGTTTTGGCTCAGGAATTCATGGTTTGCAGGGACGAGAGGGGCAAGGGCAGCACAAGATGGCAAAAAGACAAGATAAATCTCGCAACGCCCCTCTGATCTCGGCGGTCTGCTGCCTGCCAGCGGTGACCCCAAGCAGAGTGCAGATGCACACCCATGGATATATACCGCCAGGTTCTCTCTTTGCCTTGCCAGCTCTCCTCGTACCGCAGAAGACATTCCTTATTTCCTAGGCCTGCAGGAAGGAGGGGGATGAGGGAAGGAAGAAGAGGATGCTGCCAGGATGCGGGGGCAGAGGGGTTCTGGCAGATGCTCCTCGAACTTCCCCGCAATGACTGTCTCACTGTGCCCACCCCATCTCGGGGGAGACTGGTGGTCACGGACTCGTGTGGGCAGATATGTCACAAATTGCCATGATACTTCCCTGTCCGTGTATTATATAGACAGCAACTGATAGATTCCTGCTGGGCAATCAAGACTCTGGACAGAGTGGGCCGAGAGACAGAAACTCGTATATATGGGCACATGCTGTTAAAGATGTTAAAGGTTGATGCCATCTCCTTCGGGGTGCCAGAATAGCTTATTACGGTCGCAGTGCTGAGGTTACATCATGTTTATATTCTAATATCCTGCTTTTAATAGCTAATAACATTCAGAAACTTTTCTCTGTTCCAGATGTGTTTTTCGTCCAAATGTAATTTTATTTGGAAAGTTTGAACAAGAATGGTTCTTGTTTTTCTTTTTTATTTACCTTGAGTTTGAGGAGGATGGGAAAATAAAATCGCTTGTAAGTCCAAAAAATTATTCAATTCTGTGCTTTGGTCATGGGCTGATGAAAAAAGGATTTGAGTCAGACTAAATCCACCTGCTTTCTGGGGGGGGGTGTGTGCCTAGGGAGAGGCATCAGCAAGTCTTCCGTTGTAACGGCCTCCAACCTATGTACATCAGGGCTTCATTTGTGTACATTAACTGCGTGCAGGGTGAAAAATATCTCTGTCAGAGAAAATGAAAGAAGTGAGGTCAGTATGAGAAAAAACAAGGGATGTGGGTTGAAGAAGGAAAGTGTGATGTGCTGTAGGTGGGGACAGTCTCTAAAAAAGAGAGGGAGGGAGGACAGAAGGGTGAATTATTCATATCTCTGATCAAAAAAGCATTACTATGTTTTAGTTGTTTCTCATTCTTCTCACCATTTTTTGGCAGTTGCATTGCCTCTGGGAAGGCCCTTGGCATCATTTCTTATTTTGTTCCTGTGAACGTCTTTCTGTCAGCTTGTGGTGAATGCTTCTCGCGCTCCTTGACTGAGTCCCTTGCAGCGCTCCTCCAAGGGCCGCAGGGGTGTCACGTAGTCATGTATTTTCTTTAGGTTGCCAGCATCACCTGCACTGACTCATCCATCAGGGAACAGAGAATGGGCTTTTAGTTAGTTAGTCTCCCTCATGCAGTGTTACTTGGAATGTAAATGCATTCTTTTTTTTTTACGGCAAAGGGGGCAGATAACAGTCCATGATGCTGCACAATCTTCAGTAAGTAGGGGCAAGGCGGTGTGAGCCGTTTCAGTACTTTTCTGCAAGTAGTCTGTGTGTGCCATTTGCTGTTGGTGTCCTCGTTCTTAACAAAACATCGCAGGCGCTGTTTGGCAGCGTGAATGATCTCACTCCTGCACTACCCAGGGCATTCCTTCTGCTGCTGACTCAAGTTTGCTTAATGTTTTAATGGCTCAGATTAAACCCTTTCTAACATTTTCTCACTTGTACGCACGGGTTTCCCACTGCGTATGGGTATCATGTCATTGCTCAAATGGCACAATTGGTTTCTAAAATCTGTTTCTTTTTTCCCTATCAACTCCACGTGACCAACACCAACCTTGTACTTTCTGTGCTTACTTATCTGACTAATCTCAACACCTCTACCAATTCACTCTAGTCCAAACATTATACAAACCCTCCAGCAGACCTTTGCAGCCTCATATTTGGACTCAGAACCATGAGAATGGCTTTGCTTGTGCTTGTAACCACCACCACCACATATCTTCTCTAGTTCCCTAGCAAATTACTTACGCATCATAAATTGATTCGGAGCCTATGAAGAAACAATACCTTTGTAAAATGCGATAATACAGATTGTATACCTATCTAATTGTTAAGTCCTACAGTATGGCACTGTCTTTATTGCAGGGAGGAGAAAGTTAAATTCTTTCTGATTTAGGAAGTTATTCCCAGAGTCTTAAAAATATATATATTTTTTTTTCTTTGTTAACCAATATTGCACAGTTTAAGGATATGAAATCACTTTTTTTTCCTGAAAAGGAATTTAGTGATCAAACAGTAGAAACTGGGACCTATGGATACTCCAAATATTTCCAAATGAGACCATGGGAAGAAAAAAGCCACATCACCTAACAGTCTTTTGAGATGTCTTTTTATCAGTGTATTTCCGGAATACCATTTGTCTCTGGTGCATAGTTATACAACCAGACGTACGGCTTATTGTAAAAAGGCACTTGCCCTTTTGAAATCCCCAAGAAGTAGGTGTAGTCATCCTGACCGGGAGACCATGGTACATCGAGCAGTGAGTGATCCATGTAAGAATTATCCTAAGCAGGCACAGAGCTGGGCTGTGCTGCACGAAGCTGCCTGCGTGGTGCTGTGCAAACCCTTTGGGTGCAGGACAGACTCCTCCAGCTCCCTGCGGAGGAGGATCCTGCAGGCGGCTGCCCCTCGGGAGCACTGATTTCGCCTCTCGCACCTTTATCTAACAGTGCAGCGAGAAGACGTTCTCGTGGGAGCATCAGTTCTGTTTGACTGTAGAAATGATGATTAGAGCTGTTGTAAGCCAAGCCTGTGATAGCTCAGATGACTGAAATGGTGGTATCTCTTCTACGGATGGGGTCTGCCCAGCGTTGCTGCATGTGGATGGGATGATGCACTGCCTGGGGGCCCCACCGTCTAACGGGATGTAAGGTTGCCTCTGCTATTCTCTCCTTAGAGCATTAGCTCTAATAAGTTGCATTTTAAATGATATGATATTTATGATATGACAAATATGATAAATGATATGATAAATATGATATTTAAATGACACTTCCAGAGTCGGAGTGCCTTTCTTTCTGGGATCATAACGGGCCAGTACATCCTGTTGCAAAACATGAGTACAAAGCAGAATTATTGTACCCATCTCTGTATGCATCAAGCTAACTTTTGATAAGACTGTTTATTGATAGGCCCAAAATACATCTCAGTTTAACAGACCTGCTGTGCTGCATCTAGAAACAACAAGTTTAGGGGAGGTGGCTGCTGTAGGAAAAGAGGAGTGAATTGCTAAGTAGTTTAATGTGGGAGATTCAAAACCTACAGGTGAAGGAAAAGGTCAGACTACATCAGATCAGCTTTTATGTAGGGTTAAAAAGGGTAAATAAATAGAAATTTGGCATTCCCTCAAAGATATCAGCTCTTACTCTCCAGTCTGGGAGTGACTCCTTTATGTGAAATGTGACACTTCAAGAAAGGGTTATTAATGAAGTGGCTAACAGCTTCATGCTACTGTCACACAGTTCATGATCAAAAGAGAGGAAATGGTCCTTACAAACATCAGACCATTTGCAGGGAAATGGGAAGTTTTTGATGCAATGGAGACACCTTCAACATCTGTTGGAATCATGTGAAAAGCTCTAGAGAGACCCCTTCTCAACATCTGAAGACACTGAGGACTGGAAAATCACAATGTAGCTCACTTCAGGGCCTGGAATAAATTTAATTTATAGCAAACAACAGTGCTGAGAGGCAAACAGTGCAAGAAATTAATTGCCAGTCCATAATCTCCAATCACCATAAATGACATGGGAAATCGAGCTTGCACTGAACTTGAGGTCTGTACAGACAACTGCTCTGGGGTGACTAATGGAATGAATTCATCCCATCTGCTTGCAGCACTCTGAAAAACCGAAGAGATTGGTTGGTAAAGATCAAGGCTTTTGAAGATGGCAAATCTGAATGAAACCAAGGATGTGATAAGAGAACGGGAGATCTGGCTACAGAGCCTATTGCCTGTGTTTACTTGCTCTAAACAGGCGTATGTACACAAGAGTGCCCTGCTACGCTCATTAGCTTGGAGCTGCACCTACGGAACGCCGAAATGGGGATGTTTAGCATCAAAAGCGAGGTGTGTGGGACAGAGATGTGAAAACCGACCGTGATGTGCCGCTTGTCGCAGCAACAGGAATGGGCACCGCTCTCGGTTACGAGAGAAGCTGTGCTGACAGCGATCTGACTCATAGGGTTCAGCGCAGCTCAGGAATGACTGTCAGTGATCTGACTAACAATTCGTCATGGGAGAGCATCAGAATTGTTTGCCAATGAGCTTATGGGCAGCAGCGGTGGAGCATCTTCATTGTTACACCTCCTTGTGTTTCCAGAGACCTTTTCGGTTCAGCGTGGCTGCAGGTGTAAAGTATGGGATACCAGTTTTTACTTGGTTTACCTCTCCAGAAAAGAACATGTGACAAAGGAGAATGTTAACTCCATGAGGGAAAATGTCTCTGAGTTCGTCGGGAATGACTTGAAAGGGCTGCTCTCGGAAACACCAGCCGGAGATCAGCCGGTGCTGACAGCATGTGACAACTTCTCCAAGCATGAGATAAAGCAGCCACACAAGCATAACCCCCCCACTGACAGTTAGAGATACATTACATAGTCCTTGCTGGCCTTCAGCCATAGGGGCTTTTTTTTATTCACTGGATTATTTTAGGACTACAGGAACCTATGTTTCCCTCTAACTAGGTCTCTGTAGTTAGGTGCTCTGGCAGTCCTAGGACTGCAGAGGATGGGAAAGCTGAGGAAGCACAGCCAGGGAGCCTCTGACAGAAAGAGTATATATTGATGCTGAAAAGACAACAATGACGTAAAAAGCCAGGACACAGGACAGATGTGGCTAAGCAGCCAGAGAAAAACAGAGGGGGAAAAAAATCCCGGAATACTCCTTTTACCGTTCTTTTACATATCTGGCATAGTTGTTATGAATCCAAAAGCTTGGATTCAGAAAAACAGAGCCTGCACTTTGCAGCACATTGGAAACTAACATGCAAATTACCTAGAAGTGAGAAAGGCCAGTAAAAAAGAAAACTCAGTGGTTGGAGGGACATGAAAGAAAATCTAGAAATATTCTGGTGAATTCTACACATCCTAATAAGTTTTGTTGCATTGGTTGTAAGGTAGCAATTTGCAGCAAAGAAGGAATTGCAGCTTTGCCACCTAAACCTCAGCTCGCTGCAGTCCATAGCTGCCAGAGGATAGGCCTGGCTCGGCAAACGGGAGACGACTGATAATACAGAACCGCATTTGAACAGTGACTTTGAGGCTGAAGTTAAGACAAGAGCGTGTGCGCTGCTTAGGAATACCACATAAACAGACAACCATGTGGATTCCTGGGGGTTAAAGGAATGATAAAGGTTTATTAAAGCTGTCTGGATCGGAAGAGGTTGCAAAGTTCAATGCAAACAGCATAAATAAGTGCTAATAGTTTTAAGTTCCGGGTGGTTTTATGTTGACTTACTGTCATCTAAGCTGTAATTTGCCTGAATATGCTGGCCTTAGTATTTGTGTTGTCACTTTAAATCAAATTGTTCCTGTTTATGAGTATTAGAGTATCCTTACGGGAGGTGAACTGCTTGGTTTTCCTCCACAATATAGTGCCATACTTGACATGGCTACAAGACTGCACTGGATCCAGCAATTGTGTATGTATGTATGTATGTATGCGGGTATGTATTTCTTCACTTAAATTTATTTTGATGACTGCTTGATGCTCATTTGGGAAGATAGAATAAATGGTACAGTGTATTCAGATGTTGTCTCCTAATTTTTATATGAGGATACAGCTTTCAGAACTCCTATCAGCATGTTTGATAATAAGATAAACTTTACAAATAAGAGCTCCATTTATTGAGATTAAATTGTAGTGAATGGTGTGTCCCACCTCTCATGATCTTTGCAGAAATATGAATTAATTAAATAACATTTGGAAAAGGTTGCAGAACCATAGCCATGCACATTTGAATATTTCCTCAATTAATTATGATTTAAAAAAAAATAATTCTGAGTTTCTCAGAGTGGAAATGTCTCCCCAGGCATCCCAGGAGGGTTATCTCTCAGTGGGCAGACTAGGCTCACAGAGTAAACAGAAGTTGTTTCCATCTCATAGCATTGTTTCTGCCCATTTTTTTCTAGCCAGAATACTGTTGCTTTTTCATTCCTTCTGTTGAGACTTTCACTAATAGACAAAAGCAATTCCTGGTAAACAGGAGGGTGCAGCATCTGCCTACAGCAGCGGCTTAAAAGTGGGCAAAAAATCAAACCCCTATTTTGTAAAAGTGGCATTGGCTATCAGGACAATCAGAAACTCTGGGGAATCAACAGTGTTCAAGGAATCGTACACCTTGTGCACAGAAACACGGAGCCAGGCAAAGCTTTTCTGATGGCACCGGAGCCAGCAACAGCTTGCAGGTCTGTGGAACGAGCTCTGGGGATGGATGCCAGTGACAACTAATTGCCTTCTGGAAATAAAAAGGGGCAGAAAAAGGGGCAGAGGATCTTAGAAAACCACCTGAAGTCTTAAAAACGATTGGCTGCAGTTTGAGAATCTGGCTAGGTTATTGCCTTGAATTATTTCTTCTGCTATCACTTTGAGAAAAACAAGAAGAATGACTCAATCCCCTAGCATCTTACATGTGTCTTAGTCATTGTCAATCACAAAAAAGTTACAGTCTGGTTCTCATGTTGAATTGAAACACTTCCTGAGAGAATGGGCATACTTGATGCAATGCTGAGTCACTCTCAGCTGCTCACCATTATTAGGTATTCAGCATTGCTAAATTGATACAATTAATTTTCCTGAAGTCCCATAAAAGTCTCTTTATCCTCCTGACAGTATTATTCCTCTTCTTTTTATTATGGTAGTCAGCATGCTGCTAAAACAAAGACAAGCCAGCTTTTTCTCTTGCTTTTTTATTTGAATCTCACAGAGCAATTTTTTTACTCTCATTTCTGTTCATTTATTTGTGAATCACTGCATCTTTCAGAATACGAATCTGTAGAACATCATGCTCTTAGGTATAAAGTGAAAGGAAAAAACCCCTCAGCCATCTCCTGAGAAAGTCACAGAAAAAGCAGCACTGGAGAGGCTGACCTACATACCACACAGTGTCCCTTAAACAAAACAGAGTCTGAATACTTTCCGTGAATTACCGAGGCAGATATTATCATTGAAGACAGGACACACAGAAATAGTCCAGAATGCTTTTCATTTAATGTTTTGTTCTTCAGTTCATTTGACCAATACCAAGTGTTCAAAAGTTATTACTTACTCCCCTCATTTGTACACAACTGCCTCTTCTTTCCCTTTTTTTTTTTTTTTTTTTTTTTTTTTTTCTTTTTAATACCAGCTTTATGTGATTTTGGGGTATGGGTGATTTTGAGATATAAAAGGAGTTTGACAAAAGCCTGATCTGAAAATAGCTCCTGACCCATCCCTCTGGAGAAAAGCAAGCATGGTGACAGTGAGTGTTCTCCGCAGCCAGAGGAACTGGATGAGGCACGCACCTTGATCCTGGAGTTCAAGATACCGTGACTCTGCCTGATTAAAGCAGAAAGCAGGTTTCAGAAAGGAACGCTGGGGCTGGCTTGTTAGATGCCTCAGCTTATCTCAGCTGCCAGTCTGATTTACCGGGAGAGACTGATTTCAGGGGAGGCAGATCCCAAAATGTGGCTGGCCTCATTGGCTAAATGAGCAGGCGATGAGCTCTACGTGACTAGCACAGTGCAGGGATCCCAGCTGTTAAAGGTCCACTGGAGGAGGTTTCTTGAGGGAGCAGGTATTATATTTTGCACTCCCTGAACAATCTTTCCAGACCTCTTTCCTGTGAAGTACAATGCTGTATTTCAAGCTGAAGGTAAACAACTCCCCTCCTCCTCCCTCTGAAAAACAATTCCTGTTAAACCATGGAAAACTATTGTGAAGTCCTTACCAGGGTAGAAAATTTGCACTCTCTCCCAGTGCATTTCACAGGAATGAAAAAAACTTTTCTGTACTTTGGGTGATGCTAACAGCAAAAAATGAAGAGGCTTTCCAGATTTTAAGCCCCCGAACAGAGAACAGTAGTAAACTTTCCAAAGGAGAAAGGAACGTTACCTCTACTAACTGCAAAACATCTCTTCTCCAGAAACATCACCTTCCTTTCCTCTCTCTTCTCATTCACTTTCCTCAGCGCGCTTCCCTGACCTCCACTTCTGTGGCTTGAACCCTGCAAATTTCCAAGTCCCGGCTAAAATAAAAACTGGAGCTATAATGACATGACTGATGAATTAAACCCCACAATTTTCTTATGGATGATGCAGAATTTCTTTTTAAGAGTCATCACCTGTGTGGAAGCCTGAGTCAACATACACAGTGAGCGTCAGTGGTTCCAAGAAATGGAGTAATGTGTATTGCAAAAGGGATCCTAGAAAGATCGGTGGTTTTCTCGTACGTAGACTGTCACAGTCTGTTCAGACCAACAAAGAAGCAAATGGCGTGACAGCACCAATCTTTTTGACTAGAGCTTCTCCCCGACACCTTTCATCTGTCTAATGCTCCGCCAAGAACCTATTTTAAAACGCAGCTTAAATATTGTCACAACACTTGTTTGTGTGGGACTTTCCCCATGTCAGGTCATAAATTGCAGGGCCCTTGACAGCTTCTCTTGATTCGCTTTGGAAGATAAGCAGGATCGGACTTTAATATAAGTAATCTGAATTAAAAAGAGCCCCAGACTCATGACTTCCCCCAGTGTAAGATTCTGGACAGCTATTACCATGTTTTCCTGTTTATTTCATTAGGAAAAATTTGAAAAATGTAGGTAGTTTAGAAAACTTTTTATAACAAGTTTTGGACAGCATTTAAATACTTTTAATCAGAGATTTGCCTTGAGTATATAAAATTAACTTAATTGTGCTTAATTAGGTCATCGGAACTTTCTAATCTTTTTATACTTTAGAGACGGATTTGAAACTCAGTAAATGTGAGGCTGCGGTTCTCTTAGGAAAACTGGTGAGGTCTGTAAACTTTTAGACATGTCTGTGCTGCACAAAACATGAACCTGATCTCTTGATTTTCTTGTTCTCGGTTGTCTGTGGGACTTTTGGTGATTTTTCCCTCTAAGGAAGGCTGCTGCTTTTGTAGAAGACTGCGACAGATTTGTGATATGGATACACACTCAGTAGTAACCAGAGGGATAATTTCAGTAGCTGTGTTTGTGGCCTAACTTTGCTTTAGGCAAGAGGGATTTTTACAGCTGAAAACCTCTTACAGCACTATGATTTGTCTGTATGAGGTAGTAGATGTTCACATAAAAACTATATAAACATCCAACAAAACCAATTGTGATTTCAAGTTTCACGTGAGTTGGATCCTCAGTTGACGTAAATGTGCACACACTCATTTATGGCAAAAGACCTTTAGCATGTGTTGATTTTTTTAAAATTAATTAAAATTATTGTAGTTCAAACTTCTACTTTCCAGAGCCTCATTTTATTATATTAAATAACAATGGGAAGTTCAACTATACCAGTGTTACATCCCAAACGAGCACTTTGGTGCCATTGTGTAGAAGGCAATTTCCCCCCTGTTTCTTTGTTGGAAGTTTTGCATGCATGAGGTATTAACTTGCATAATTAGAGACATCCTGAGCGAAGCTCAATAAATCTTTCTTTTTTTGCTAGTTGTACTTTGGGGGTTGGTGCTTTGCTGCCAAAACTTCACCTTAAGAAGAGAAAAAAATAATCAATTTCTACAACTAATTGATGGACTGTTGAAGGACTTTGTTCCATATCTGTGCTGACACCTTGAGGGTAATCAAAGCCACTTGCTCTCTATTTGAAAACCTAGAGAACTAACTCATATTCATCTTCTCTCCGTTTATCAAAAGAAAGAGAAAAAAAAATCATCATCATCAGCAGCAAATGCTAGATGGAGGCTCAAATTGCCCTCCTGTGCCCAGGTGCTGATTTTCAGTCATACCAAGGGCAGGCTTCGAAAGCTAGTCACATTCTTCTAAAAGCAGGCAATGGAGGGACGAGGGCCACTGATTATATTCCTCATCTAATGCAGAAAGTCTGGATTTAGTTTCTTGCTCTGCCGTGACCCCAAATCCTCCAGTGATCCTAGAACGATTTTTTCCTGAGAATTAAGAAGCGTCAAGCCATTTGCTTCTGCAAAGGTAAATGTCTCTCTTGATCTCGCCTGTTCTAACATAAATTAACCTTAAAACTCTATTCTGATACGCATTTTAGAAGCTTTTTTATGTAAGCACTGTAGATGATAGGCAAAATGAAATTGCTTTGTGGATTGAGTCTTTCTAGCAAGTAGACAAGAACATGGGGTCCTATATGCTTTTATCATTTTGCCAAGTGTGTGTGAAGGACAGGCAGAATTGCAGGCTCTGTGCTAAATGTGGAACAGGAATTGTTCTCCATCTATTACCTCAAAAGGGGCAGAGGAGAATGGAGAGCAGCAGGACGAGGCCTCAGCACCAGTCATTCTTGGCTGCCTGTAGGAAGGGAAATGTGCCGCCACAATTCTATACAGGACTCGTGCTCCTCCTCTCCTAACAGAGATTGGAGGTTACTCCTGGGCTGGTGAGGTGCTTGTTGCCCCGTTGAAGGTCCGTGCCTATGAGATATAATTTAGTCCTCTGGTTACCTTTGAAAAGGAAGCTCATACGTGAATAACTAGATAGCATGAGCTTTTTTTACATGTATATGAATTGCATTTATATGCAATATGTATTGTGTATACATACCAATAGGTGCTTATACCGCTGTGGGTGGTAACTGCAAAAGACCAGGATTTTCTTTTCAATATATCTGGACGTGTTGATTTGCAGTGAGGTACAACTGAAGTCTCATTCTATTCATCATTTACAGGCATCCACAGTTTGTCTTGCTGATTAGAGCAAATTTTGTAGATGTTTTAGACCCTTAGGAGTCTGGAGGTGCCAGACTCTCGTACTGACTCTGGAGAGAGCTGTTGGCCCTGGAGCACTCCACAAACCAGGGCTAGCCAGCCCAGCTGGGGCGTGCAAGGTGGTGTAGTAATTTTATTCTTCAAAGTAATAGGGATGGCCATTGAAACGACCATGAAGATTGTCCTTTTTTTCTCCATGTTACTACTCTGAGTGTTGTACCTTCCCATGATAACGTTGCCACACCGTGCTGGGGATAGACAAGCTCCTGTTGGAGTGACCTGCCTGGAGACTGTGACAGGAGAAATATGACAATACTTTTATATCTCTTGCTTTTCTTCAAGCTCATGCATCCACCAGCCCTGCACCGCAGTGCGTTTTTTTTTTGGTTTTGCTTTTGCCAAAAAGAACATAATGATCAAAATGAAAGCAATACATCAAAACTCACTCAAAATTAAATATCATTCTTTATCACATTCAGATGTTTCAGTAAAACAATGTCTTTCTGACATTTCTGGAAATCATTGGCTGGAGCCATCACTAGAATGACATATCATTTGCTGTTGTGTCAGACCTGCAAGCTGTTGCAGAAGTTAAATTCTTTTTTGGCCCTTAGGGAGCTTTAACATATCTGCGTTCGAGAGGAAGACACTGTGACACAGTTTCAGTTTGTTTGCCCACTGACATGTTTTCAGGGACTAAATGACAAGTGAAAAGACCATCTAGTTTTGGGGCTGTTTCTCCTGCTCTGTGTGTATCACGTATATCAGAGTGCCTTTGCAGACTCAATAAAACTCCATTGAGCATGCAATTCCTCAGCAATCAATGCTCATTCCTGACACATCTGCTTGGATTTGGCTTTAATCCGTCTCTGCTTCATCTGTATTTATCAATATTTCAGAAATTCACGTGTCAACTAGTCTCATACTCCAGCATGTCTGCAGAATTGACTCGATAATCTGAATTTTTTCGGAAAAATCAACAGTGAAATAAAATAACATAGATACATTTAGATCTGACAAATACACTGTGAATAACTGTGCCTGTTGGCACAGCCATGTCATTTTATACCTTAGGTTTCCTAGTGTCCATTTGAAGAAACAACATTTGAATGAAATAAAACTTCTTAAGAATAGTCAAAAATATTAAATTGCAGCAGCATATATTTTTAAATCCGTATTTGCAACGTTGCAATGATAGACTAAAGCAGTTTCTATCCATGGAAGGTTAAGAAGAATAAACATTCTGTAATGATGTAAATATATGTCTATTAACCAAAATTTAGAATGATATTTGGCTTTTTAACCTGAAAACTTCGATTTATCTGGTGTTGGAAAATCTAGTAAATCCTTATAATGAAGAAATTGGTAATATATATTAAAATCCACTAAGTTATCATGGTGGTAAATTTTAAAAGTGTACAGTGAGATACCCTTTCTTTTTGGAAGGTGACAACCAGTTCACAAAGCCAATGAATCACAGGGAAGGACGTATTTTCTGAGGTGACCGATACAATCTCAGTCTAAATCTTGAGGACAAAGCAGTTCAAATGTCAAACGCATACTGCCCTTCACATTTAATAATAGTTCTGTCATAAAATGTTTTTCCAATCAGTATAATTTGAAAGGCCGGTCTTCCAAAGTTTAGCTATCTCCAAAGAGTTCACGGTCAGCATTAAAACAGCAGTTAAAACAATCTATAATCACTGATGACTTAGGTTGGATTCACACTCATGTTCCAGAGATAAAATGATCTCCGTGCCATTCACAGCACTCTGAACCATCCCACCTCTAGTGAGAGCAAGCTGAACCGGTGGAAAAATACGTATCTGTCAGAGGCAATATATGCTGCAGCAACTGGCATGTTTCTGAGGTTATGTGAAGTCCATACAGGATTAGCAGTTTTATCAGAGCTACAACCTACTTGGTAAAAGGATATAGACTTGTTGAATTGCTATTAGTACTCAGGACAGATGGAGTTCCTGCAATTCGAAGTGTTGCAAACCTTTAGAACCAATTTCTGGGCTCACAGGATTTGCAGAGCTAATGCAAGTCTATGAGCTTTTTCCTCTCTAGTACGTAAAGATTTTTTTTCATGTTCCACCAAATACCTTTTTAATTTTCCTAAAGTGCAGGCTGTGTTTTATGACGATCCCTCCAAATGCTGTGCTGGCAAAGAAGATGTGCTGTTACCTCTAGAGCATGTATCTGGTTATTCACTACTTCCCTCTTCTCCTTTCAGCTTGTGCAAGGGAACTTCTCGGGAAATTTAAGAGCCGTCTACTTCCCCATTCAATCCACGTGAGACACGAGTTTTGAATATTTCTCCACTAAAGGGCTAAGGTCATGAACTACGGTCTTCTTTTCTGCAGACGAACTTGGACGTCACAGGAAAAGCAAGAGGTGTGATCCCAGAATATGCACAGCTTGTCTTTACCAGTTCTGTGGGATTCTCCTTTTTATTTCTCATTCTCTTCCACGGCTCAGCTGAAGTTGGCATGATTAAAACATTAACCTTTCAGACCCCCCAAAACATGGAAGACTCACTGTTAAGCAGTAGAATCCTTAAAAAAGATATTTGCTAGTTAGGCTTTTAAGGCTAAATTAAAGTTTCTAGATACATAACAATGTTAAAATACCTTAATAAAATAAAGCAGTTAGAGGAGATACAGTTGAAATGTGGCAGGCAGCTTCAAGGTATCTCTTTTTTTACATTATTTCATATTGATATCGATACTTTATATTGATACGATTCTGCCCGTTTGTGCTATCACAATAAACTTAACCTCTATGCTGATTTGTGATAACAAGGGGAGGAACAAGAGCTAAGAAATAACAAAAAGAAAAAATAACTGATACTCTCAGCTTGTCTATTTTTGCTTTTGTTGTTATTGGTTTTGATTTCTTTCCCATAAAGCTTTTTTCTTAATTTTTTGCCTTTCTGAAAATTCCCTCTCCCAAATGCTTTACCCCCCACAAATCTGGCTTATAAAAGGTCCGCTTAAATTTTTCTTAGGCCTCCCATTCACATGGAGCCTGAAAAATGGGAAGGGCTGGCATCTCAGTGAAGCACAGTCCCTCCAGCCTGCGATGGGACCCTGATGTACTGCCCCGACTTGGAACATCTGCCTGGTGTGACCGACCTCTGCTTTTCCATGACTGAAATATATAGTCATCTGAAATGACATTGGGTCATCCCTGGAGCTACCAGAAATGTTCATTTCCAAGTAATTTTCTCAGCTCCATCAACAACACACAGTAACTCTTCACAACAATGGGAAGTAATTAGGATTTGAAATTAATGGATTTCCCACCTCAAGGTGGACTTGTGCTTCTAGCCTTTGATAGAACCGCTTTATGATCAAGCTTCTGACTGCTCAATATAGCTAGTGTCTCAGATTGGATGCTGGCAGAGACCTATGAATTTTATTAATGATTGAATAACTAATGAGAAAATGCTGTAGACCTTGCAGATTTTTAAATTAATCACGCTTACCTTAGAAGACTTCTGCCCTCTTTTTCTGATTGCAGATAGAATATACTTCAGCTGAGACATTTTCCTACTGATTTGATTTCTATGGGATATTTTTTCTGCTGCTCTGGAAATCAATTACTTGGATGACATAATAGGCCCCCATTAATCTGTATGGAGCACAGTACAGTCTGTTTCATTTCAAGCCAAGAAGGCCCAATTGATGTAAATTATAGAGTCACTCAGTTTGTTGCTATTTATAAAATTAGTCACCTGCAGCATCATCCTGGATGAAGTCCAGTGGATGAAACAACACTGGAGCAGTCCTATCAGCACTTAAAATATATAGGACACGGTGTTTCCCTTTTGCATCTGGAGGTTGCACATCTCTTACTTTGAGGATGGGAAGTCCCCTTCCATCCATTCTGAACCAAATATAAAAAGACAATAAAAGCTTTTAAAAAATGAGATATTTTGTTTCCCTAGCAGAATTTTATAGATCTCTGTTCCCCTCAGTTATTGAAAATGACAAAATTGCAATCAGAAACTTGGAAGATGAATATAAAAATTTTGCAGTCCTAAAGGATTAGAAGAAAAGCAATTCTACTTCTTCTTTTGTTGTCCAAAATCTGTCTAACATATCATCGAAGTTATACAAATGAAGAAAATATCCCCAGAAAGTGAAAGGATTAATCCAGTATATGACTCTGTTTACTCAGACTTATGTTTCTATGTCGTTTTGTAAGCAAAAAAAGTTATGAGTTTCTCCCACCCAATTTCCTGTAGATAAGATGAAAGAGAGAAAGATTTTGCTGTTTTCTATTACTCATGATGACTATTGCATTAGTAGTTTTGTTTTTTCTAAAGAGACTATACACAGTGCTATCACGACGAGATCTGCTGTAGCATTAATAGTAACAAGCCAATGTAGAATAATTCTCATTCGGTAATGTTAAATTTACATTCACATCCATGAAAACAGAATTTGTCCAACATGCTTCCCATGTAACACAGAAGTTCTTTTCCTCTTAGTAGCTGTTTGACCTTATCAGGCAGAAGATGCAGGTGCCACTTGTACTGGGCATGAACCAGTTAAGCAGTGCCATGCTAATGTTGTGAGCATTAAGAAGGCCTGTCAGCTGATTCAGTTCAGAGCAGTGCAGCTTAAATGTCAAGTGTGTATATATATATATATTTATACATATACATATACATTTACATTTATAGTTTAGAAACAGTATTATTTAGAAACAGCTTACTGTAGCCTTGTACAACACGGCTGAAAAGTGAACTGATGATGCAGACATTGCTGGACTTGTTTTAATGAACTTATTTAATGCATGGGTGATTCTCAGTGTCAGAATGTGATTGTAAGGGTTTGGGATGTGTCCAGCTGATTCCTGGCAAAAAAAGCTTTGATTCTCATTTGACTTAGTATTGCATCTCACTGTGAACAGGCAATACCTCCTGTCAAGAAAAAGGGGGTTCTACTAGAGGAAATTACTTTATCATTAAGCTTGATTAAGTGACTTATCTCCTAAAAATCCTGGATCCGGTAATGGAATGCTAACAGCCAACAAGTGTTCATGACAGCTTGAAATTTGATGGTGAGCTGACACCATTTTGATTGGGGCCCTAATTTATGCACTCTCATTTCTGATCTAGTCCAAGATCCTTCCTCCAACTGTGGCTGGTGCCACTAGTTGGAATTAACTAATCGAGGGAATTTTGGTTCATGCTTGAGCCGCAAGAAATAAAGAGGTTAAAAATTCAGGCCAGATCAAGTCAAAGTAATATTCTCAGTGAAACAAAAAAGCAACAAGGAAGATCAAACAAGTATAATTAATTTTTATTTTGCATTTGCCTGAAATATTTCAGGGAACTAAAAATGAAATGCTGCACATTGTTTTCAGGTTATTTAGCCTTTCCATATAATCAGATAGACACTGATTTTAAAACCAAATTTCAAAACAAAACGCTGAAATTGTTCTTTGGCAAATACCTGAACTAAAGGAATTCTGAAACAATTAGTTGCATTAAAAATTCAGACCAGTTAAACAATGTTCTCTTCTAATAAACATGCATCCAATTGTGTATCAAACCTGCAAATCATTCCAAAGTAATTTTCTGTGTGCAAATTACGTGGAATTTCTTTTGTTTGTTTTTACCCATCTTTATGAATATGCCCAAAAGGCCAGGTACAGAATTACCTGACTATGGAGAGAGCTTTTTCTTAGCTGACATTTTCCAAATATTGATTTATCTCCAGAAATATTAAAAATTGTCCCTTGCTTTGTGTCTTTCTCTTTAAAACCTTCAGGTTTTTAGCTGCTTGTAGACCCCTCCTTCTTTGAGCAGGAGATTGGACTAGAGACCTCCTGAGGTCCCTTCTGACCTGAACAGTTACGATTCTATCTGTATGATCCATACTTGTAAATACTTTTTAAAGTTCCCTTTTTCTGGAGTATACCATCTTCTTCACTACTAAGGGAATAAGGCAGAACTATTTCACCCATCCCAATAAACAGTCTTCACAATGCAAATTCTTTACTTACATAGAGAACTAACATATCATAGCAACAGAAATGCATTTATCAGCGTGCCTGAACTCAGACATGTCAGGCTACCATGAGGAGCAAGAAAATTGTTCATTTACTGGCCTGTTTACTCAACCTTAGGCTTATCCAGCAGGGATGTCAGTGTAGTTTGAGGATTCACACACTTGAGATAAGAGCAGCAATTCCAGTGAAGAGCCACCAACTTTTGCTGTGGGAGCCATCGCCTGCGTTCCTCAACATCTCCCTGAAGTAGTTAGCAAACCCCATCTGCACCACTCGTGTTAGTATTGAGTGAGAGAGAGTGGAAGGGACATCTCATCTGTTTTGTACCACTTTTAGGAAGGAGGTGTCAGTCTGTCTCCATTGCCCAGAGAGTCTGCATAGTTACTGTAGCCCAGGCAACTAACTCTTACGTTGCCAAACTTAGGCTGTGTGGGTCTCATCCTCCGATACTATTGGGAAGAGAAAACTGGAAATTTGGAGTTTAAAGCTTTGGTTGAACTTCACCAAAATCTTGGACCCTTAACATCCATAAAACATATTTGTAAAATCTCCCTGGTTAAGGCATCTTTGAGACATTTACCCTAATCCAAGACCACAGTCAAAATCTCTACTCTAGAAGGGCGATAAACTGTGACCTCCGAAACTTTCCAGATGTCTTTAAAGATTTTATTTCTATTAGCAATTTCAAGGTGTAACTGAGATGAAATGATAAAGTTGTAAATTCTCCTTAACCAAAGGAAATCAAATGCTTTCAGGTTATCACAATTTAAATACTAGTGTGACAGACACCTAGTTTTACTGCTAAGCGCACGTTACTTTTACTGTGAAGACATTAAAGTGCATCTATTGTGGCTCCTACTAAGGAGGGTAAAGTTAGTGCCTGTTCATCATAAGAGTGAAAAAAAGGAAAGGATGAGGGAATTACATCAATCAGTCTGACTTCAACTCACGGAATAAATCTGGAACAGTGTGCAGTGCCTAGAAAACAACAGGGAGAGGAGCAGAAGCCAACATAGATTTGCCGAGAACAAATCAAAGCAAATGAAACTCACTCTTTCAATGACAGGTAGCAGGTCTTGTGGATAGATGAGAAGCAGAAGAACTCATGTACCTTTACTTGAGCAAAGTTTTTGACACAGTCTCCGTTCATATTCTCATATCCAAGCTAGGAAAATCATGGCTTTTATTCTGTGGGCACAAAACTGATTAGATAACCGCACCACTGAGAAGTTAATAAAGTCTAATTATGCTCAGGGTTCTGTGGGGGGTCTGCCTTAGATCTGCTTCTCTTCAAGGTTTTCATTAGCAAAACAGATGGTGGAATAGTCAGAATGCTCATTAGTTTTGCATATGACAGAGTGCTAGGAAGGACCCCAAATGTGTTGGAGGATAACAGTAGAAATAAAAATCTGGAGAAATGGACTGGAAACATAGGATGTAACTCATCCTAGACAAGGCGTGAGGGCAACATTAAGAGACAAGGGCAAGATACCGCAGGAAAAACCAATGACACAAATTCAGGATGGTAACCATTAGGAAGCAAGTTCTTCAGAAAGATCTTAAGATTATAGTGGATCACAAATTGGGTCTGAATCAACAATGTTAGATTCTGCTGAAAAGACAAATATTCTGCTCATGGTGTACAGACAGAAATATAGCCCACAAGATGCAGTGTGTGATCAGAGGTTGTAGAAGCCATGAAGAGGTAAGATTGGAAGAAAGGAGGCTGTCAGGCCTAAAATAAAAAAAGGCAGAGAAGGATGTTGATGGCAAGAAAATTGAATAATCTTAAGCCATTCCTGGTTTTGCAAAAGGGAAACAATACTGTTCTCTATATCCACAATGAATGGGACAAGAAGTAAGGTAGTTAAATTGAGACAAGGAAGATTAAAATAATTAGAAATGTTTTCTAATAATAAACCTAATTGAGCATGGGAACACATAGATTGGGAAGACTAGATACTCTGTCACTGGAAGTCTTTAATGAAAGTTTAGTTATATGTCTTTCAGAAATGAGATCGATATTGCTAATCCTCTTTAGAGCATTGGGATGGATCAAATCGGTGTGTGTTTTTAAGTCTGCTGGGAAGCCACAGCACAGCAGGTAAAATAAGGACTGGGTTTTTTTCTCTTGTGCATTACTGTAAATCTGAATTTTACTTATCTAGCAAGTCAGTATGGGACATTAGTGCATCATTTCAGTAAAGCTGGACACTTATATTTCAGCATATTTGCTTTCAGAAATTCTGCTTTTGCTTAACTGAGATAGAACTGAAGTGGGACATAATAACTTACCTCAGTAGCAGCAGCTGCCCCTCACTGCTAGTTCTTGACTCTTCTCTTAGAAGTGTTTTTCCATAAGTATAGCTATTAGCACTGGTGAATGCTGCCATGTGTGGTCTATTTTTTTTAATATTTATTCTAATTGTTTGTGCAGCGTCCAAATACGGTGACCGAAGAACAAGAGTAATTAAAAAAAAAAAATTAATTGTATAAACACTGGTGTTTATAGCCATATGTAACTGCAAAGATATTGGCAAAAAAATAGTAAGAATTTTATCTCCATTAGACTGGAATGTGCATAAGTGACTTTGATGACTTTAAAGACGTTTAGAGGCATTATAAACCCACTCTGTTCTGTAACTGCAGAGTATCTCTCCCTATAACAACCTTGTTCCATGGGGTCCAGGACTAATGAAACCAATGACTTATGTCTTGTAGTCGGTCCCCTTTGTAACCAAATTAATACTAAGGTTCCAGTGGAAGCTTATGCTTTGTCTTTCACTTGGGTGAGGACCCTGACAGAAAAAGCAGGTTCTCGAGAGCCCCATAGGGCACGCTGCCTGACTAAGGCTTTCCCAAAGTTGAGGTGTCCAGAAAGTTTTCCCTCGTTTGGGTCACCCTGTGTCTAACACAGGACAAACTCATGCTGCAGCCTTTCTTTCCCTCAGTGGGTTGTTTTCTAAACTCCTCACTCAGTTAGGCCTTTCGGTTTTTTGTCTTGAAGCTCCCAGGACAGGGTGTACAAGTCAAGTATATATCAGAGTGCATTAAGGACTTCCCTGTGTTCTTATCAGACTGCAATATTTCCCAGAACTACAATAGCCTTAGTTTCCCAAAAACTGTCTATACCACTCTGCCAAATACACTCAACACGGCACTTCTATTCCTATAAGGATGAACCTCAGTTCTCTCTCTTTTCCTCTATTCCCCATCATAATACTCCTTGTTCCTTCCTGTATTCCCTACCTACATTTGTTTAGCCTGGAGGCTGGCCAGGAGATGATATCTGCTCTGGCTAGCGCAGACAGACCCGTGTGCTTGTGAAATGGTCCGGCTGGTGCTTCCCCTGCCTGGGGAAATGTCTGGTGCCTTTTCCTAAGGATCTACGACACAGATTTAACCCCAGGAGCTGGCCCAGGAGCTGCGCGCACTGACTCATCGTAGCCACATCTGTGGCTAAACCTTCCTTTGCCAAGCTGGAAGATGTGGTCAGGGCTTGAGAAGATTTTGGATGGGACTGGCGGGTAAGCATCCCACTCCTTCAGACTGATTGCAAAAGAAATCTTTCTTTGGGGAAAACAGGGCAAGTTTTCCCCCTACCACCTCCCCAGTTTCTTACATAAAACTGTTTAATCTGCTAGCTATAGATCACACAAAGAACCTAGTAGCAAGCCTTGCTATTGCCCACACATATCTGTATTTGCCATGTCTGTACTACTGCACATCTTAACAAATAAGCAGTAATTCTGCTGGGTAGGACAAGGAGAAGTCTCCTTCCACCTACCACAAGCAGTGGAAAAGGAAATGTAGAAACAAAATCTGGGGTTAAAGGAGAAAACAAAAATCACCTCCAAAGTTTCATTAAATGAAGACTTATTAGCAGTTTCACTGAATTTAAGATGGGTATTTCTCTACCAATGAGAACAAATTGGAGACCAAATTACCTTGGTTGAGTTTCAATTAAAAAAAAAAAAAAAAAAAGCAGTGTTTTATATATTGTTCACCTGATGTCTATTATTTAGTGAGTCATAAGCCTTTCCTTTATAAACAGAAATGTTCTTAGAATTTGAGAGACAGAAAAATATTTTGTGCACACTACTTTTGGAAGAAAAGCACTCTTGACTAAAAATACATCCCAAGCATTGTCTGAAAAATAAACTAACCCAAGGCAGTATAATTTGCTTTAGCATTAGCTGCAGAACTCTCTCAGTTTACTTCTCTTGGCACATAAACTAGGGACCATTGTCCTGTAGCAAAGGCCAGGGGCTAGAATGCTGCTTCTTTTATCTTCAAATTTCTGCCATCCTATTTGTGAGCGTTTCCTGGTCCTTTTTCCCTACCTGGATCTCATGAGGTTCTTTTAATCAGTGGGGGGTGAGAGGTGACGGTGCTGGGCTCTGTGTGTGCGCGAGTGTGTAGCTCACAGTCACGGAGCACTAGTTCAGCATAAAATTTTCTGATG
This sequence comes from Astur gentilis, assembly GCF_929443795.1. NCBI lineage: Eukaryota > Metazoa > Chordata > Aves > Accipitriformes > Accipitridae > Astur > Astur gentilis. Next base: position 11,505,505 of record NC_064913.1, read on the forward strand.
GATTTTGATGTAATCTGAAGTCAAAATTTCTTGTAGATCCCTTAATCCCTGAAGCACAAATTGTCTCAAAGCATCACTCAGTCTTCACCTAAGAAGGTGAAAACAAATTGCCAGGCTGTGTCATTTTTACATGCAGAAAGCAATAATCTCAGTCCCAGCTTCGAAGCAATGAAATGCAGGTTGGGTCAACTGCTTTTCAACATGCATGGTAGGACCAAAAAAGGATCTTTGCCTGGATAATGTTAGGAACAAACAAAAAACTGCCCAGTTTTAACTCCCCCCCCCCAAATTTACTGATGGAAACTATTCTAGCTATCATTAATATTAATTCTACATAATTAATAATTTAATGCTTGGGCCCAAAATATTTGCATCTTTTGCCCCGATGAGAAGAAGGATTTTGCTCTTTTCTGACAGGAGCTCTGTATGCGAATTCAGGAACAAGCAGTTCATCCCATGACATTTCCTTGCTCTCAAACAGACAAGGTGACACATAAAGCCCAGGGGCAAAGGGAAACCTGATAGCTATATAGCTGAGCCCCAGTCGGAAGTGGTGAATTCCCTGGACCACAGGGAAAGCTTCCTGTTCTTTGTACATGAGCCTATTATTGGAATACACTTGCCTGCAGTTAATCCTCAAAGTAATTAAATGGAAAGGAAGCAATTAAATCACTGAAAAGGAATTGCATCTGGTTCAGAGGGAAAAATCCAGGCCTAGGAAGTATTTCAGTGATAGCTGGATGTACTCAGTGTAAACAGGTATCTTCCTGTTTGCACAGATGATTAACGTTGATATTCTAAGAATATCTTGCGGTAAGCAAATGAGGTTGAAAAGCAGAAGTCCTCATTATTGTGGCCTATGAAGTACCAAGCAGAGAAATGTCGATATATATTTTTCCTATGATGGGATAAACCCCAAACCCGTGCCCCATATCCCCATCTTGCATAAATTAGCCTAGCACCTTGAAAGTTAGTAAAGCAATGTAGATTTACATCTGTTGAGATCCTAGCTCAGCTTTTCAGTAAGCACATCCCAGAGAAGGAATACCGCAAAAATGGAAGCGAGGGGCGTGATTCACACAGGCCTCCAAAGAGAAAGATTAGCCAAGTTCAGAAGGAGCTTGGAGTGAGTCCTTAAAATCAAGTGTCAAGGCTATGCAAAGCAAGACGGTATGTTTTAAAGATTGACAGAAATCTTGAAATAAATACAATTTTAAATCTGTTGAAAGCACCAATTCCTTTAGAATTCTCTTTTATGCTTGTTGGTTAAATTTCCTAATTACTGCAAGATAGCAACTGTCACTGTATTTTTAAGGTGCACCTTTTGCTCAGACTGTAACAAGGGATCCCATATATTGCCCTACAGGGTAATTGCTGGAAAGCCATCGGGAGGATCTTGGAGAGAAGTACTCAGCAAAGCTCTGACTGACACTTTTGTATTTTCAGTGCTAGAAAACAGGTAGTTAAAAAGCAACTATAGTAATTCAAAATTTATAGTAGAGAATAAGGATTCTGTTATGAGTATAAGGAACCATAAGAGCTTCTCTTCTCCTTTTCTTTGTCTTCTTATGCCTTATATTTTTCCTTTGCCCTGTTCCCTGGCACACTCTGGTGTTATGTGGGATCTCACTGTTTTCACTGTTGCTGTCACCTAAGAGGCTGGAAGCTGGGCTGGCTGAAGGCAAAAGGCGATGTCCTGATACTGAGGGAAGGACTATAGGTAAGGTAGGATGAGCTGCCCGGACACTAGCCGTGAATACTGGTAAGTGGTGTTTGCTATGGCTGAGCAAAAGGGAGTGATGCAGGAAAGAGAGCTGACGTGGTTAAAACGACAGGCTCAGAACTGTACTTATGGAAAAAGACTAGCAAGAAAGAAGGTGGTGGTAGAAACTAAGACCTGAGAGGATGAGGGTATGGATGAATGTTGCAGGTGTTTAATTGGACAAAAAAGGTCATATCTGACAGGTGATCCAGTGGCAAAGATGCGACCTTTTTGCTTAGATAAAGATAAATGTGAGCTGAAAAATGTGCCTGGATTATTGATCTGAGACACAAGCCTTTGCTGCTGGGGCAGGGAGGTGGGAGTGAGGGTTTAGGGAGAGAACAGCATTACTGACTGACCTTTGGCAGCAGATGTTATGTACAGTCCTTTTCGTTACTTAAAGTGTTTCACTAGCTGGCACGAAAAAATGTTATTATGTGTCACGTAGGAAGGACCAAACTTTACTTTTGAGTACACATTGGTGTGCTCCTATTTTATTAGCCCCGATCCAAAACAGGCCCTTGCTGTAGCTAGACCTGGAACTTTCTTTTTAATCTTCTATCAGTCTTTACTTTGCTTCAGTCTGTCTCCTGTTCTCAGAGAATCAAGTGCAAGATGTGAGTCAGCTACATTATCTTTTCCTTCAAGACCAGCCCCATGAGCTATACACTTTCATTTTTATAATACAGATAGTACAGTACTTGGATGCTCCCCATAAACTACTGTTTACCAGTGTCAGACCTTAATAGAAAGGAATTTTAATATTCAGATTGCGTGATGTGGAATTTATTCAAATGGGACTTACTAGTAAGTTAGATAACTTAGTTGTGTGGTTCTCACTGTAAAATATTCACTTGCATTCTTAGAGACTTATCTGGTAGGACAAGTACAATTGAAGTTTGTGTGATACTCTCAGAAAGATCCAATTTTCAGTAATCACCTAAGGGTAGTCACTCGGCTTGACATTTTTTGTGTTCAACACTGCCGTGGGCTGTTTTCTTTTGTTTTCTATTCAGATGTTTGCAAAAGGGAGTATGTCTGCGGTAAATCAGGTTCTTCAGCCCAAGTTGGAAAGCTTCTTTCTCAGCAGCATTAGGTTTCTTATATTTGAGGCAAGGATTAGCTATGGGGTAGCAGGCAACCTTTGTATCAAGAATCTACTTTCAGCTGTCTGTGATCTTTGCCAAGCTGGAAGGTTTCAGAAAAATTTCTGTTTGTTCAGTAGAGACTACTGAGACTTTAATGAACAAGCCCCATTCCTCCCCCATGCCATCTGCAGCAACATGCTAGAAATCCACTGAACTGCCAGAAAATTATGCTCCCTCTGTAAATGCAGGTACTGCAGCTGCCTACCATGGCTCAGTGGGATGCTGGGCATAAGGAAGAAGAAAGAAAGGGGGGGAGAGAAAACTGTGGGACTCAGGAGTTAGAAAGGAATTGGGAGCATGGAGGAGGAATGGGACCAGAAATAGGGAATACAATTTAAGACGACATCTCCTTATATCTACACGAAGAACTGAATAAAAGTTGATCAAGCAGCCTTAATAGCGTATTTTCTCAATTCTGGTGTCTGTTTCTGTACAAGCTTGATGACCTTTTAGGCTTAGTTCTGCTGCCCACGCTTCAGCACTTATTACTGTTCGCAATGCCCTGGACTATCTGCAGGGAGTTGGCAGATATAACACAGGACCTCCAGATTTGTGCACTGCTAGAGCCAGGCAGGATACCCTGCAGCGTTTCACATGGTGCTGGACACCTTTGGAAGGGCACATGAAAGGGCACAACGAATGAAGGTCCCTCAGTGCATTTTTGGGGGAGGTAATACATGTTCTCAGGGTGCTAAGTGCCATTAGTATTACTCAGAACCAACGAGCAAGGTTCCCCCTTTGCACTGAACTCCACATCTGCTCTGCAGCTCAGAATTTCTAAGCCATCCTGCCATGGATGAAGGAGGGCTGCAAATGCCCATTATCGTTAATTCTTGCTGCTGCTAAGGATTCAAGGGAACTGTTGTCAAGTTGACACAACTGAATACTGCCTTAAGGTTGTTCGAGTTTATGTTGGGACTATCAGTTTGGATGCCAGCTACATAGTTTCCTCTTTCCTAGACTTGTTCAGAAATAAGCCTTTGATATCTCACTGAGAAGGGGAGCAGCCTGACATCATACCATCGTGTAAGATATTTTTTGAATTAGTACAAAGGGCAATCAAAAATTTTTCTCTGTAGATTCTTGCATGTAGACCCCTTATAAATATCATCTGAATTTACCAGTCCCAAAGTTCTGTCAAACTTAGATGTTGATCATATTCCAGTTGTTTATTCATGCAATATTTTTCTTTCCTTTTCAACTCTTCTGTGCTCTTGCATCATCTCGAGTACCTTCACTCCTACTGCAGCTGGGCTGTTGCAAACAAATGTCACCAAAACAATTCTGAAGTGAGTACGCAGCTGTTCTGCTAGGACTGTTACACACTGCCCACAGGAACAAAAACCACAAGGTTTGATCTGGAACCCTAAAGGGCCAGATAAAAAGCTTGTTCTGGGGGAGAATACAGGACTCAGAGAAGATTTAGGTCAATTATTTCTCTGTTCCAGTAGTGCTAATCTTAGGCCTGCAATTGCAGATAACAGTGAGTAGTCCTCAGTGCTGTTTAACTTCGTTTAGTTTGAAATGCTTGGCAATAAACGGCCAATTTCATTTACATTTTTGGCTATTTCTAACTTACTATACCTGAAGAATGACTTCCCAAAAGTGTGTAGAGAGCAGTTATCTCTGCAGTGTGCTATTCTGGCTACTGTGAAGAGGGAACAGGAACACATAAATTGCCAATTGGTTTGCTGTGGTTTTGATAACTGTAGAGTTTGTCTTTATGGCAGCAGACACCGTGGCCACGCTGCCGCTGTGCTGGATGGGGAAGGCAGAACTTTGGAAATGTTGAAGGTTGGTTGCTTAGTCTCTTTGAGAGCAAATAAATAAAACAAAAATGTGTTTAAAACTGCCTCAAAACTGTGGCAACACTTAAGTAATTGAAGCTGAATCAATATATCAGTGACACTGCAAAATCCTCCCCTCTTCTCTCTGGATCCTGCAATGAATGAAAGTCTTGCAGCCTCAAAGCATGGAAAACTCATGATTCAAGCTTGGGTTTTTCCACAAGTGTCACTTTGAAGAACATGGTGCAGCTGCTAGGCAAGTAGGCTAAAGCTACAGGACTAGTGAGTACAAGAGTGAGTGCATCAAGCAAGCAAAACCGGGCAAGCTGCAGTATTTCATGCCCTTATAAATCAAAACGCCTGCTCAGCCTTTGCTTTGTGCTATAAGGGAGGATATGATGCATAGCAACGAACAGATTACCTAATGAAGTTACAGTATTTTTTAATTAAGTTCTTTCCCTATCGATCTATCAATCATATTCTATCTCCATTTACAAGAATTTAAAATTAACAAAAACGAGCTGTTCGGTGATGTCATTTGTATAAAAATTCAACAGTGTTGCCACAGATAAAGCTAGGCAAGAATAAAGAGAGGTGCTGGTACACTAGGTGCACTGTTACCCTACCTGGAAAGAAGAGCAAGGCACAGCAGGGATACCTTCCGTTTGTTGGAAAAGGATCCTAGGGAAAGACACAATTGGGGGAAAAAAAAAAAAAAAAGCATTCATACACATTTGTAGATAGAAAAGCATGCTGACGAAATATCGGAAAAAGATCCTCCGTTCCCAGACTGTCTGGTAAAATGAGATGCCCCTTGCAGGGGTCCTTTAAGTCCAGGGCTGGTGTGACGGCACAAGTCACGCCGTGCAAACTCACGCCTGGTCGTGACATAACCTGCCAGCTGGAGGGGACTTCCCCGAAGGAGCCCATGTCATCGCTCGCTTCTCAAAACACTCCAGAGGCTTTCAAGGACTTTTGGAAACTGGATATAGCCCCGAGCAGCTGCTGGAACAGGTGTGCTGTTCAGCAGTCCCTCAGGGTTAGGTCCCAAGGGACTGAAACCTCCACTAACTCCCACTTTCAGGAGCTGGTTTGTGAACCCGTGATGCTCACATCCTTTTTTTCTTTCAGCTGTCACCTCTCTTTGGAAGCGTGTAAAGCCCCTTTGAACCTCAGACCTGGGCAGGCAGAGGAGGTTGGCTTGTTTTGCTAGCACAAGCCCCGAACCAAGATTTTCTTCTCCCTGGTGAAGGCTGCAGGTAGCCGGGGGATGGTTCCTGCTTTGGTCCTCACCCGAGGGGACCTTTCACTGCATCCCACAGGTTGGAACAGCCTCGAGGTGGGAGATGTTCAGTGCAGCTTCTCCTCTTGGGTGGCCTGGAGCGAGGTGGGCAGCCTCCTCCACCACGCGGCAGCAGCTCGGTGGCTCTCGGGTGAGGGGAGGGGGTCAATCCCGGCGTGATCGCGGCGATCGCAGCGTGCGGTCGTAGATGCAGAATTATTGATGGAGGTAGGGTCAAGACACACCTCCAGTCCAGTGGATCACACGGTGGAAGTATCATGCCTTAACCATGAAATATGTCTTTTGGTGATTCATACTATAAATTAAAGGTTATCCTACTTCTCGGTATGAAATGTATTTTAAAGAGTTATTCTCCTGGTATGTATCACCAAACCAGCCCTCCCTCTAGATTAGCAGCAGAGATTAAACTCCAACTGGTCAGGAAAAACAATGTAATTTAACTTCTCTGCTCGTTTTGAGTTAGGGAATATATTCTGTTCAAAATAATATTTTCAAGGGAACCAAGTCTCCAGAAAATGAATTCAGGCACCCCTAAATGCAGACTTCCAGCCTTGGTGTCCAGCACGGATAACTCCTTTGGCCAGGCACTTCTCGGTGTTGGCCCAGCCTGTGCTAGGGTGGTGGGGGACTGGTTGCATGAGGAGCAGCTAACTAGAGGAACCACAGGCTCAGGCACATTTCAGAACCATCCTCGGGGGGAATGGGGAGCCAGAAGCCTTGGAATTGCCACTATTTCAGGATGAAGTTAGATGGGCAATTTGGGGGAAAAAATGGCAGGGCATCCAGAGCCTAGAAGTCCCTGGCATTCAGCTGGGGCATTCAGGGAAGGAGGCAGGGAGAGGCAGAGAGGTGGGTGAGTGGGACAGGTCTTCTCCTAGGCTGCCTTGTTTCCGTCAAAAGCTTTGACAGAACTGCATGTTCTTGCAGAAAACTGAATATGCAGCTTTTTCCAAGGGCAACGTTTCAACTAGTCTTCTTTATTTTCTTGATTTTTGGATCCTGGAGGCTTAGAGCCTTAAATGCAGTGGTAGAAGCCTTTGGTTACAGGTATGATCTTCAGCCCATTCACAGCTCTAGCAGTGTGTTGTCCCTGAATGTTCTGATTAGGTTTGAGGTTTGGAGCATGGGGACCTCTTGATTTGAACTTGAAAGCAAAGGGTGAGAAGAAGAGTGGGAGGAAGAACCACCCACGCACCCAAACTGAGAGTGAATGGCATGGTTCTGCACGGGAGGTGTTTTTAACAGCAAGGTCTACTGAACGCTACAGAACGAGCTGCAGCCCATCCGTGTGCAGTTCAAGCCCTGGAGAAGGATTTGACACTCACTGCTGCAGCGTGTTACACCACCGCACACTTCTCAGCCAGTTGAGCAGCGATGGGCCCTGGAGTCTATTTCTGGCTCAAGGTGAGGGGCTGGGTATGAGGAAGGGAATAGTTTGAAAAGATAAGGGTATCTATAATAGTCACCCCATAAGGCATTAGATAAGATTTCGAAGAGTTAAATGTGATCTGGAGATGCTGTGCAGGAACAGCGAAACCATGGACAGGATCTTCTCTAAGTTAATTTAAAAGTTCTTATTTTCCCCAGCCTTTGTTTGTTGAGGTTCAGGAGTTCAGTTAATGATAAGGAAAATGAATTCTAAAAGTTTTCAGGAGAAATGAGAGGAACAGGCATGAGTTTTGTCCTGGGCAATGTTTTCTAAAAATACATACAGATCAAAGTAGCCAAGCTCTACCACTGTATAAGCACAAGAGGAGAAACAATGCGGTTGTAGAACATTAACCAGATACTTTTAGCATCTTCTAGGGAAAAAAAAAAAAAGACAGACACAATGCATTAAAGATTTGCCAAATGTGCCAAATTTCTTTCTTTCTGTAATGTTCAAAACATTCAAGTTTTTATCAGACCACCAGAATAATTTGAAAACGTTCAGGATTTATAAACTGAGTTTTAGAATTTGCAATAGCGACAAGGTTTTTACTCAGGGAAAGTTTAAAGAGCTGCTGAAAGCTAAGTTACTGCCACTGAACCATAACTTAAAGCAAGAGGAAAGGAACTAAACTGTTAAATGCACCAGAAATAAATGACAAATTTTTTCTTCAGTGAGTTTATTGTTCCTTTTACTTGGGATACCACACACAAAATACTGGTTATTACAAGGAGCTGCTATCTCTAACTGCCCTATTATTAGCACTTACTGCTCTCAAAAGCCTTGACTAATTTACATTTTTATCATAAAAGAACACTGTATTTTTCTTTCTAAAAGTGGATCTACTCCACTCTATCAGTTTTACTCCTCAGCTTTCTAAGCGTATTTCTTAAATCAATGTGGTATTTTTATTGCTTTCTACTGAAGTCTTTCTGCCCACAAAAGTATTCTGAAAATGTTTTTCAAATTCAAAAACAGTCTTCTAGATGAGTTTTACACAGAATAGTTATTTTCAGAACATATGTATGCTTTTCAGAGTACTGCATAAAGTCAATCTCACCTAAAGATGCGGGAAGGCAGATAGCTTTTACTATAATAAAGTGCCTAGGTGGGCAAATACTATCTTCAGTTTTATGATTTTAGTTCTGAAGACATCTTATTATTTTTCAAATGAAATGCAGATAATTAGAGAAGAAAATAAATTTAAAAACTTCTGAACAAAGTAAAAGAATAAGAAATAAAAGAAAGCTTACTGTACATGTTAAATATTTATATGACTAGCAAAATCTTTTCTGCATAAACATTTATTCTTGAATTGTTGATATTCGTAAGTCCTTCACATTTATTTCTGCACCCTTACTGACATATGCTTGTTAGGATCGAGATCAGTATGCAAACCGTAAAACTTGAAATGCCAAATTTCATTGCTCTCCAAAGCGTGTTAAGCTTCTACTGCACAGCATTGTGACCGTGAGGACATGCTGAGATGCTGATATCAACACATATACGTACATGGGTATGGTGGGGGCGGGAGATGTAGATGAAGAATTGATTGACCCTCAGAGAAGATCTATGTTCCCTGACCTCTTTTAATATGTGTGATTATAAGAATTTTCCCCATCTGTCCTTCTGTTCTGAAAACAGAGATGTTCATGGAACTGACAAGCAGATGCTTCATTATTGTTAAACCACTGCCAGAATAGTAAGGATACCAGGTGACCGACTGCTACCTCTGTATGATTTCTTGTTTTGCTTGATTTCTTCTTCTTTCAGGTTTAAAGCTGCTTCAGGCAGAGCAAAATCACAGAGCTGACATGATCCATACATGTGAGATGAATATTGCTTTTATTATGCTGTTGGTTTCATGAGGTTTATTCAAAATTCATATAGTGATAAACATTGTTTTTCACTGCTGTTTCATATTCATAACCTGACCTGTCCTCCATGAACAACATGAAAGCTGTACTACATCCAGCCATGTATTTTCGTACACTTATTTCATGTAAAAGCACCATTATATTGCTGCATGTGGTCTTTAGCCCAAATAGATAACTAGCTATTTGGGTATTGTGAAAAAATACAAAAGGATAAATTTCTACCTTTTTTTCTTTGCACAGCTATTGGAGGTACAAAGGATGATCTATATCTCATCATTTTGATGAGCGTTTTAATATTTTAACTAGCAAAATAGAACTAAATAATTCTTTTAAGAAACCTTTTTATTGTGACTATTTCTCCTAGATTTCTCTCAAATGCACAAGCATGGCCTCTGTAACTTCATTTTTTTTGGTGCTATGAATCTGCGCACCTGCTATGAAACACAAACACATTTTCCTGCTTTCAGAGAGGACTGGAATTTATATACAACCATCTGACAACCTAATCATTCTCTTAGAAATCATCGGGTTAGAGCTTTGCTTTACATTTTTCATTAGTGTCCATTAGAACAGCAGGATAGATTTCTTGGCAAGACTGTAGCAGCTCCATCATTGGAGATCTCTTAGAACTTGCTAGACAAACATCTATTTTGAGCATTATAAAACAAATTAATCCTACTATTGGGCAGGGTGATGAATTGGATAGCCCCTAGCACCACTTCCAATCCCATGATTAGATCATGTTTCCCAAAAAAGAGCATATAATATGATTTCTGGCACATGGAGATTCTGAACCAGGCTGTAGATTGACCCTATCGACCAGATGGTCACTTCTCAGCAGAATGGCAGGGGGCTTGGGGGGGAAAAAAAAAAAGGTAAAGGTATTTAAAGGTGGATGTTGAATAAAACCTTATGGGGAATATGATGAATAGTTGGAAAACATAACACATTCTGTCATCTGAGAATCCAAGAAAGAACTTTTTGTCCAGCATGTAGCCTGAGATGCCTGACAGAGATTAAAAAATCATGAAAGAACAAATTTTAGCTGCTTATTTGGGGTGGGATGAAAGAAATTTTAAGTGTGCAGAAACATAATTTTTGCCGTTCTTGTCAATAGTTTAAAGAGGAAAAATGCCACAGGGTATTTACCATAGGACTAAGGTCTTAGAAGTGAAAACCAACAATAATCAGAAAAGGCTGGAGAATTTGTTGGAACATTTGTTTTTCACCCCTTCTCTGTCAGCTTGTGAACACTGAGTTTTCTATAACATTTTAGAAGTTCAAAATCCTTTATATACATTAGAAATTACTGTATATGCTACAGCAGCACCTGGAGACTCTAAAGGACTTTTGGTCTTTTGAATGTAAATCCATACCTGCAATGTGCAGAAGCAATGCATTTCCCACAGAGTTCAAATTCCAAGCAGAAAAGCCAGGAAAGACATTCCTAGTTTGTGAAGTTTTTTTGATGTTGGTTTTTTTGGGGGGGGGAGGGGGGGGGGAAGGTTGGGTTTTTTTTAATTTGTTTTGTTTTGTTTTTTAAAATTTGTGGAAACTAATACAGAGAAAGAGTACATACATTACTTAAAAAATCATGCAGGAAACCTATGGTACACATCAGAACTGAGTCTATCACCGCCAAAGGTCCTTCTGTAGGAGTAGAATCATTTTAATTGTAAGCAGAGAATAATTCTGCAATCAAACGTACATGTTGCAAGAGATCACTTGAAGGGATCCAATGGCAGGCCCATGACCTCTCCTTATAAACCATTTAGGAATCATCAAGAGTGGTTGTACATTTGTACGTCTGTTTGCATATGCTGTTGTATGCGTCTGAGTTACTGCTTATGCAGTGTATGGTTATTTAGCACATTTGTCAGAATAGTATCAATAGTGCAGTTTGTTGATGAGAAAAAAGTGAGTAAATGAACTAGAAGGCTACTAGGGAGAGAAAAAAAATTCTGATGATGGCTTAATAGGTACAGAGGGGAGATTTCTGTATCAAATGTCTTAAGTACAGTCTCTAGAAAGTACAGAATACTGAAGGAACTGCATTCCCAGCTTAGAAGGTTTGTCAGGAAGAAACTGAAGGTCTGCTATTGTATTTCAGAAGGTAATTTTTGAGGTGAAAAACATATGATTAAACTGTGGGCACTTGGCCATCCCATGTGAATCCATAATTTGTCATTCTACAAGGTCATCAATCACCATGACATCAACAGATCCCAGAAGACTTAGCTTCAATGACACAACTGGGAACAGTATTAAATGATAAAGATAAATGAAAGACCACACGGAGAACAGGGAAAAGCAACAAGACCTAAGGTGCTTCCTGTAGTCATACAACATGTCGCAAATATTAGCCAAGGGTTTTTGCATGTAGTCAAACCAACATAATCTGCTTGGTGAAGACAGGAAGAGAGCCATATGAAGTATCTGGAATAGGAAAAAGATGAAGCATGTCTTATATTTTGTGAATTAAATAAGTACAAATAAAAATTGTTTCACTTCCATTCAGTATTGAAGAAATCAAACAATAAAATCCACAATATACACTAAGTTTATGGATGAAATGAAAAAGAAATAAAAAAAAATCTATTTTCATTCATCTGATGGAGTTCTTAGTTATGCTGAAGGCATGTTTCCTCAATCTGTAATAGAAATATGTTTTACTATCCATTGCCTACCTTCTAAAATGTCTTGTTTGTGAATAAATAAATGTATATACACTCAAAATATGAAGGTTTATTTTTAAGAAATCTGGCTGATCATTACTTTATTGTTATGCCACTAATTTATTAGAAATCGGCTTCTGTTCTTTAATATTATTTATCTAAGGAAATTAGTACAACAAATATAATTTTTAGAAATCTCTACCTGAAGGAAAAACGTTGCTGGAATTGGATAAAATTATGGGAGAGTGCTTATTTCCTATCATACTTAACACTTTTTATTTATACCAGTGCTTCATATCACTTCCACAGACATGGTAGCTTCATCTCTGGTAAATGACATTTGCGTTTGCCCTATAGGCAGTGCTCCTGGCACTTGCCAGGCACAGAAAGTTGTGGAAACCAAAATTATGTGCCTGTTCACTGCTCAAGTATAGGGCTTCTGAAGCAGATCTAACCTGGACTGGAGCATGGGACTATTTATATCTTGATGCCTACTGGGCTCCCAGTTGAGAATTCCTGCCTAGCTGCCAATCCCTGGGTTACATTTTCCAGCCAGTTTCCACTGTGCCTGAGACCTTCCCCATTGCTCTGTCAGTTATGGTGGGAAGCAAAATATGCAAAGATGGCAGAAAGACTGGACGCAGCGGAGAGGGAGGTGGAAACAGTGGCTGTGGAAGGGACAGGGTCCGTCCGGCTGGAAGGACGCACCAAAGGGAGCTTGGGTTTAGCAACAACTGGGGTTGATGGGGTATATTTGTGAAGAACAAAAGAACTCCACGTTATGGTTAAAGCAAAGCGCCTTCACTCTTCTCGGCCAGTGGGAAAAAAATCCCCTGAACAAACCTACCTGCAGCTCTTCACTCAGCAGAGGTATCCCCATCCACTACTGCTTGCCACCAAAGGCTTCTCTTGGATAAAGTCTACATTTGTGTTTGACCAAGGCAAACAGAAAAGGAGACTCCGAAGTCCTCCTCATTCCTACCTCTGAGCCTCCCTCCTGAGGCCCTCAAGAACCCTGAACCAACGGCCAAACATAAAAAAAAAAGCCAAATTGTTACACATTGGAATATTTTTCAGGTATTGTTACCCATGCTGAGGGTTAAGGAGAGGTTATGTGACAGAATAAAAGCAAACCAAGATGAAACAACACCCCCACACCTGCTCTTTAGTAATTAGAGTGCCTCGCCTTTAGGCACCCATCTCCTGAAAGAGGATGGAGGCACAAGGTTTGGTACCTCACCTCCGTGTGCGGTGTGTGCAGGGCTTGTGAGCCTTGGCATGAAACTTTCCGTTGCAACTGAGAGACACCCTGGGCTGTGCAGCAGAGAAACAACGAGCTGTCAAGTGAATCTGAGATGTCACTGGTTCCCACACGGGGCAGAGAAGCAAGGAGTGATCCGTCCCCTTGGTGCCCAGGGCTGGTAAACTCCTCGGAGGGATGGAAGCGGAGACTCGTCTTCCAGAGAAGAGAGTGCTGCCTGCTCCGAGCAGTGAAGGTGGCAGGGGAGCCGCTATCGCCGTGTGATAACATCGAAGCATAGTAGAAAGGTGCAGCCCCTCATCTAGACCCCCTCAACGTGAGGGAACTGCAAATCAACAATTTTTGCTGCAGGAAGAGTGCCTTTACCACAAGGCTAGAGACAGGGAATGGCATTTTATGTCACTGCCACTGATGCGCAATTAGGTAATAACAATCTGAGAGGGGACAGAAAAGAAAAAGAAAGAAAGAAAGTAGAGGAGTGAGTAGGTTCGCCAGCTGAGCGGAGGACACTGGCCATGCCAGCACATCCTCTCAGGGCAGCTGGGACATCTGGGGAGGAGAAAACACGTCTTTCTTCTGTTTTCAGGTCCTAACTGCACTAAACTCTGGAGGGAGCTTGAGGTTACATGCATGGGTTTCCCAACTCTGCCCCAAGGGGCTAGAAGTTGGGTCCTACCCTTGTCCTCATCCATATCCAAAGCCAAGAAGATTTGGTAGAACCTGTCTTTCATATAAGAACTTCACAGTCAGGGCACTCGCTGAGGAAAGAGAAGTTTTCCTTGCATCTTCATTGATTCAAAGTCATATTTCCCATCTCAGAGGTAAGTTTCCAGAACACTGAGGTGTGAAGGGGGAGAGACACCCTTCACATCCTTAGCTGAAGCCTACTGCTGAGTGAAACCAAATTCAAGGTTTACTGTGGGAAACAGAGGAGATGAAGGGAGTCATGTAGAGGATGATTGGAGCACCCAGGTTCAGGTCTCAGTTTAGAAAGGTGATGTCCTGGGCTGCAATATTCTGTGCCAAAGAACAATTTCTGTGTTTTATATTAAAGAAAACCTGTCTCAGCATCAGAGACACCAAAACTCTGGACTTCCTCATCCTAAGCAACTGTCTTAACATTAGACTAGAACATTTTCTTTCTCCTATTGTTTTCTCTTCTTCTTGTGACTCAGCAAACCCCTTCTACACAGTGACACAGCTTAGATGAAGAGAAATGGGAGACAAAAGATAGAGAGAAGGGTTGAAGCGAAAGATTATAATTTTGTCTCTGCAGCAGACTCTGCTCCCACAGTTGAGACATTATTCTCAGATACAGTTTGCCTTGATCTGAATTGAACCACAGGTCCTTCTGCCTGGGTGAAAACCTCCTAGTGTGAGGCTATTAAAAAAAGGGACATTTGCTGTCCTGCATCTTGTGCAAGAAAGAGTGGCTCCCACTATTGCTTGGAAGGAGGTTTTTCCCATTAGATTGCTTTAGGAACACTCTAGCCGAGCCTCCCAGAATAGACCTCATGTTAAATAGTGAATATTAAGTAAAGGAAGCATGCTAAGTAGAGGAAGGCCCGGTTTCTGAACCTGAGCAGAACTTAGGCATGAGCTGCAGAGACCTGCCAAGCCTGAGGGTGTTTTAGACCTGCACAAATTTTATTCTTTTCCTCCTTCACTTCTCAAAGTAGAGTTATCCCCAGTAACGTCTTTTAACTTCTTAAACATTTCCAAACGCTACTGTCTGGGCTTCTTTCTCTGTTTTAATGTCCAGATACCTTCTATTGAACCTGTGGTCTCACTTCTGTCTCTGGTTTGTTCTTTCTTGTTTGCCCCTTGAATTCAGCTGAGACCCGGATTCCGGACCGCCTGCTCAGAAGGAAGGTGAGCCTTCAGCTTCGGCCGCACTTAAGCTCACCCTGGCCTGATTTTCCCCAAAAGGCCCTGGATTAGGCCATACGTGAGTAGGGATTGTCAGGATTGCACTTATGGCTGCAAGTGCCTAAATCCTCCTTAAAGCCCCTACTCAGCTGCTGTAAGGTTGAAATCAATAAACTGAAGTCAGGAGGTTTGGAGACAGATATGAAAAGTGTGAAGTAAGGAGGTAAAATCACTGCCTTATTGGTGGTTCATTTTCATAAGGAGTTAGCCATTCATTCATGCTGGAAGCCTTTGTACTGGGAATGTATGAAGTCTTTAATTAAAGTTGATTTAAATGGTAATTTTGAGCTCTGATAGTTTAGAATAACAATTTTTTTCTCTCCTTACTCCACATCTGAAAACCTTTAAACTACTTCAGCGGACTGCAACCTAAGTAATCCTGCTACTATTTTTAGGGACATAAGCCCTGGCTTCAGCAGGGCCGTGGCAGTTAGAATAAGAAGATTTTGCAAGTGTGGAGGATTAGCCTTTGCAGCAGTTGTATGACAAAGCAATATAGTCACCACTGATAACACAGGAGGAGGAAAGAATTTATCATTTATTACATATTCATATTTGCCTTTTTTTAACTCAGCAACCTGCCAAAATCTATCCAAAATGACTCTTTTTTTTTTTTTTTTTTTTTTTATTAACTCAGAGCTTTCAGTCCCACGAATGTTTTACCTCACTGCAGAGCAGAATAGATGAGAACTGGATGCCAGCACTGTCCTGGAAATGAGAACACTAAGCATCACAGTTTGGGTCCTGTCTAATCCTCTGGTGTGGAGTTAACCTGCTGAGACCTAAAAGCTCCTCTCTTCCTGGGTACTGATCTTTGTAATCATGAGGAAAGCAGCTAATTAAGTACACAGATGAAGGGACATTTTATTATTCAGCTCTTAGATATCTGTACTAGCTTTACTCTTCCTCTAAAATCCACGCTCCAGCTGAGCAAGTGAACTAGTGCCCTTAAATTTTATGACATCAATCCTGCACTAGTGAACCTGCAAAATGACAAAGGAGAGATATTACTGAACAGCAAACCTCCAGAGGATAGCACAGAAGGCTGAGAGGTAAAACTTTTCATTACAGGAAAAAAACCCCCACAATCTTCCCCCTCATCTCCCCCCCAAAAAACCCCAAATCCCCCAAGCAGCCAAACTCAAAATTCTGTTATAGCCCAGCTGGGTGAAACACACAGGAATTCAGAACTAGCATGGATAAAACAAGGTCAGAGACATGTAGCTCTGTATTTTCACTGAGTTGGGATAAATCTCCCCTTTCAGCTGCAGAAATTTTGGATGTAAAGAGGTGACAACAGAGACATCAGATATTCTTGGTTACCTTCGTTTAAATGTTTATCTGGTCCCTCTTACATCTCCTTGAAGTTCACTCTCTGTAGATTTTTCAGAGATCTCCTTTATTGACACAAACATTCACAGACAGGACACTTTAGACTCATGCATAAGTGTTTACAGCTCCTAGGGGACACATCTCTCTTCCTCTTTATGCCACCTTACGCCACGAAGCAGCCATCAATTCAGACCATAGGTACCCTGAGAGAATAGCCTATTGCCCGCATAGTGCAAGCTGCTGGATTGATTTTATGTCATTTGCCCCTCTTGTGGTGCCTTAGGTCTTCTCTCAGGAAGCTGTTGTGTTTGATGGGAAAATAGGGCATTCTTAAAACCTTGAAGGCTTCTCTAAATTAAGGTAATTGCTAGTGGGCAGATGCAACAGCCAAGCGGAGATTTATGGGAAGAAAGTCCCAGGCATCCTTCCTTTTCCAGGCCAACGCTAGCTGCAGGGTGGTATAAAAGCATGGCAGAAAGTCAGCATCACCAGGTGCTGTGTTGATTTCTATGGAGATTCTCATGCATTTTTCTGGATGAAGAGATACTTTGTGTTTCAATAAAAATAGCAAACGCAAGGGTATCTCCCTTAGTGACTCGAACTGGGACTTAGTCTGAGCAATTTTGATCTTTAAGCTACTTCACTGGGTCTGGACATTAACAAAATTTTCATCCTCTGATACAGGCCCACGATCAAAGTTGCTAAGGCATCTTTGGTGCTGATAGATGTGCCTAGCGGGATTTGCAAAGCGCCTAAGGAACGTAAGCACCAAATTTCAATTTCTGTGGCAGAAATCCTAAAAAAGAAAGATCCGCTAGATGACACAAATGTCTAAAAATGAGTTAGGATATCACCTAAGTTTCGGGTGTCAGCCCTACATTCCTCTTAAAAGGGTCCTGAACCTTGATGGAGGAGTCTAGGGTCTCTACAGACTTCATGGGAGACTCGGGCGCTTCTGTTTGCTTTGCAGCAAGCAACCTGGGAGTGCCTAGAATGAACTCAGCAGAGTTTTAAGAGAATTGTCTGAAATACTGATCACCCTTGTGGTTCAGGCCTCAGATTAAGACCTTCAGGATGTTTTGATCAGTTCTGAATCCACAGACAAGTTGGTTTTTTCTTTTCTTCCCGAGAATAGATTTATCCAGCCTTTCTTTTAAAAGAAGCAGAGCTCACTGTCAGAACGGTACCTGGTACCAGCCTCCTTGTATTAGCTTGGTTAAAAAGCCCAAATGCTCAGAACCTGCTCCAGCTTCAGCTTCCTTCTCCCTAGACAATGCCCTCAGCATCAGCTACGTCATGCTCAGGCAAGGCCAGACTTTAAGCTACAGCGAAGCTAAGCCATTCTGTATGAATAAATACCAGGTAACACAATCCAGAGAGCAAAGGTATATGAGGAAATGGTTTTGAGTGCTGAAAATAAGGTATTCAACATGAAAAGCTCCGTTCTGGTCCCAGCTTCTGCTGTGAAGACTTTTCTAATTTTTTTAGTCCATTGGCTAATAAGAGAGTGTGAGAAATTGAGAATTACCACCCGGGATTCCCCTCCCAGTAGTCCCTGCTGGATATTCTTTTCGTAGACAATGTCACTCAATTTTTTTGCTGTGAAGTGCAGGAAAGACAGCATGTCCCCAGGCTGTTCATCCCATCGGGTAGTCTCATGGATACGTGGGTTGGACCCTGCCCCAAAGTGGCAGAGTCAGCAGAATTTAGGCTTATGTATCCCAGCTGCGCTGCCACTGAAAAACATCTGCTTCTGCTGCCTCAGTTGTAGAGAAATGGATCCCTTCATTACTTTGGAAGTGTGTCAAATATCTGCCGGAGTAGGATCTTCAGCAGGTGGGGGGGGTGGGCTAGCCATTGGCATACACACGGTGGGAATATGCAGGAGGCACAGGTACCTAAAAGAACTCTTAATTAGGAAGAATCCAATGAAATTGAGATGCCTCAAAGCTTAGGTGACAGGAGGAGGGGGGAGGATGCTGCCGTCTAATTTGGGATTGGAAGTTCCAACTCCTGTTGTTACTAAAGCCCTACTGGAGAGGCACTTACCTGACTCCTTGAAGCCTTGAAAACTTAACTTTGGAGTTCTTCTGCCCTCTGAACCTTAAATAAACAAGTAGAAGCTTTTTCTTTACTTCTACTTTCACTAGCAGCAGCACTCTGGGCGGTTCAGTTTGTCCTCTGTGGGGCCCCAAGGCTTCACTTAGTGTCGAGGCAGTCCAGTCTGACATATTGGTAAACCTGAACATCAGCGTGACACTGCAGCGGAACACTGGTGATTTAGGTGCGGGGTAATTTCAGTTTGGTTTAGTTCTTATAAAAAAATAAAATGAAGGAAAAATATCACAGGGAAATTTCACATAATGTCACAGACCCTATTCTGGCGTAATTCCATGCCCTCCAGAATATCCCTCCATTAAACCGATTGCAAAGCTTATATGCACTAGAAATTGAAAGGCAATGTGGGTTTATCACTTAATCTTCAATATTAGTTTTTCCCTTTTTTTTTTAAATTTTTTATTGCATGGGACACTTTAGTCGAATCTCTTCAGAGATGATATAATTTCTTTCCTGGTTTTCCATTTAAGATTTGTCAGTGGAACAAGGATTCGTCATAGATCGTTTTGACCTGAGGTCTTCTCATCAACAAAGTACACATCAGCCACACTGAAATACGTTCGGCTTTCCTTTGAATCTGTCATGAATTTGCTAATCTTCAGCTCACCCTCTATGTCACTCAGATAAATTATAAGCCTAAAGATTCTGCAAATGCTGAGCAGCATCTCTCTTTTTTATTACTTTTTCCTTGCAGCAGAGATTTGTTTCATGCACAATCATTTTAATTTGTTTATCAGGATATGAGTGAGGCATTTTGATTAAGATAAACACTGAGCTGAACTTTCACCCAAACAGGAACTAAATTAATCTCAATGTTAAGAAAATAGTCTTTAGAAATACTAAATCTCTGGTTTGCAGAAATGTAGCAATTTCACAAGAAAACCAGAATGAGATATTTACAAAATCATTTCTATGACACACTCAGCTGATCTTTGGATTAGAATAGGCTTCTAATTTTTGAAGTTTCCCCATCACTGATTATATTGGTTCTGGCCTTTTAATAATGTGCGTAAAAATAGATTTCTATCAATCTGGTTCATTGCTTTTGCTACTCTTTTTCACACTACGGTGTATTATATTGCTACCTCTTAGCTAGCCCCTGTTCTAGGGAGGTAAATCCCATGGGAGCTGCATTTAGATCAAACTATGCATACATAATATGCAGCTGACATTTTATGTGAAATGCTAACGGAAGCATCTGATTTTGCTTCTAGTGAAGTCAGTAGATGCAGAGTAAGTCCTGAAATGAGTATTTATTCATGAGTATTAGTTGCTGCACACACATACCCTTACCTGGCAGATGTGCTAGGGACAGGCAAAACTGCTAAGAGCTATGAATATGAAAAGAGAGCATAATTTTTAGGAAGAATTACAATTCCTGTACTGTAAGAAGAAGTAATGGTTCCAGCTTCTCAGATTACTTATGCTGGGACAAAACTGAAGTGCTATGGTTAATAGTATATGTGTTTGCTCCTAGCAATATCTCCCTATTGGAAAATACAATTTTAATGAAAGCAAAAATGGTTAGATGAATTTGCTGATTTCACTGAAACCTGGGGGAGGGGATGGGGGGGAGAGCTTTTATATAAAAAAAATATTCATACATTCAAAATATTCTCTTTCCAGGTCTGTAATATTTTGATTTTTTCATTATAAAATGGCTTTTGAATTTTAAAATTGCATAGAATCAAAGAATCAGGTTGGAAGGAATTTAATCCAGTCTCCTCCTCATAATAGGCTCAACATTATACTCAGACCAGATTATAGTGTAAACCTGTAGAAAGAAATCATATGTGAGACAAAATATTGTGATTAATCATAAACCAAGGGAGAAGAATAAATGATGCTTTCAGGACAATTTGAAATTCTCTGCTTCTTTTCTGATAGATTATGATCCAATATTGAAAATATGAGTTTCCCAGGAAGCAGAAACTCTTTTATAACTCATTTATAACTTCAGTTGACAGCATCACGATGTACCACAGCCAACACAATAATATAAGAATCAGATTCAGTAACTGAAAACCTCATGTGTCTAAATTAGACCTGGTCAAAGGGCTACACTGTTGTAAATATTGTGGTTGATTTACTCAGAGTGAATATTGACTTTCCGTATACACAAGAATAAGTTTATATCCTAGAGGAATAGCAATCTGACCTGCATGCTAAGCTCAAGCACAAATAATATGTCATTTCAGCATCAAATGGAAAACTTTATTCCAAACAGTGAGGTTACCTGACCTCTCGTCTTTGGATTCCTCTGTGACTCTGCAGCAGTATTTTAAGGCAGAGCTGAAATTCCAGATTCAGTGTTCCTGGTTACCCAAATGTGCTAAATCCCCTTCGCTCATCCAGTTCTCACAGTCCTGGCAAACTCTACCTCTCTCCTCTATCAGCTTCTTGTAATAAACCAAAAATTAAAAATGGACCAAGGATAGACGGCTGTCCAGAAATATTTAAATGAAATCAAACAAATCTTTCCACGTCCCTCTTCCCCACGTAGCTGCTACTATAAGTTAGGAAGGGAATGTTGTCTTTAAAAAATCAACCTTCGGGTATAAAAGGGGTGGATCTTATTTAAGCACCTAATACAAACCAGAGTGTTTCTTTTTACTGTTTTGACACTTTGATCAGACAAAGTACTGCAGGTAACCTTGTACAGTATTTTAATGGCAGTATGCTATGAATAAACAATTCCTGTCGCCCACATGAAAACAAGACGGGAAAGGCAAGAAAGCGGAAAACAAACACATACGTAAAGAGACAGAATAAAGAGGAATAATAATAAAAAAAAGTAATAACAGTGGAAGTGAATGGAGAAATACAGAAAACAAAAATAAATGGGAGTGGAAGGAAATTAGAGACTCAAAGATGAAAAATGCAGTGAAGCAGCAAAATGGGGAATCCGAAAAGCAGAAAATGAAAGCAAATAAGAATGAATTAAAGACATCTCTGTGCAATCACACTTCACAGAAATAAACAAAGTAGAACATCTAAGGAGATAAGGAAATAATCCAAGAATAGAAATATGAACGTAAATTGAAATGTGTGTTTCTGGAAGATGGGAACAGCAAACAAATTCTGTAATGTAAATTAATAATGAAAAGCAAGGGGGAGGCCAAGAATTTTGGAAAAAAGTTATTGTTGACCAGTGTGAAAAACTTTCAGGATCACTGATTTTTAGGATTTTGGATTACTACTGACATATCTTTCCATGGTGGCTAAGGACCACCACTTCCTCAGCTGCTCTCCTGTATTTTTTTAACTCTAATGCTGAAGAGACTCCTTGGAGGGGTCTCCTGCCTGTCCTTCAGCTGCAGCAAACCTGCAGCACTGGGGCCGAAGTGCCTGGGCTGAGGTCAGGGCACAGTCTCCATATGGGTTTTTGAAGGTCTGGGTTAGTTCGTCCACCAAAAGCCCTGTGGGGGAACGAATGCCAAAAAGTCATCGAAGGAAACACGGTGCAAGGTCTGCTGCGTGACGGGAGAGTAATGTAAACCTTCATTAGAGTAATTTGGTGGATTCAGGAGGTGCATCCTTGAGACTAATGCTGTACTGCCTCAGACACTCTGAAACTCAACCTGTGCTGGATATCTGAAGGATCCAGAGTCTTCTCGCTCCTGTCTTCCCCTCCTAAGAGCTTATATAGGTTTTGTCCTTGCAAAAAGGTGTTTCCTGATTTAGAAACAACTCTACAGGTTTGATTGCTGGGCACGGTACTTTTCCAAGTTTGGAAGTTCGTTAGAGCAGTGCATCAGCAATGACAAAGTGAGGGGCAATATGTGTGACTGTAACTGGGAGAGAGGGATCCAAGCGATGGAGGAGTGTGTGTGTATCTCGGGACACCAGGACAGAAGGCAGATGTACTGGTCTTGGAGGACTAGCAGGGAAATCTAAGCAGCTGAAAAAAGACAAGGACGACTTGGGTAACAGCAAAAAGGGTGTTTTCAACAGTACAAGGAGATAGAGGGCGAAGGGAAGGGGATCAGACCTGTGCAGAGGATCTGGGGACATTTCTGTTAGATGTTCATCCTTCTTCTTAAATACCCACAGTAATCTCTTTGGCGGGTCCTATCACCGTACTATGCATTTGAGCACCTCACAGTCTTTACTACAATTACCTTTTCAAAACTCTTGTAAAATTGAGAATAATTATGATGCCCCAAGAGGCTGAAACTTAGAAACTCTGTAGCTGAGCAGGAAGCTAAACGGAGGAGTCCTAATCCTGCATCACGGACCACTGGGGTTTTTTCACGATTCCCCATGCTTGCTCCCCTCATTCCTTTCACCCTCAGAAAAGGTTTCCACTAACTTCATCTAGTTGTTGTCTTGGTCTTCCTTCCTCTTCCCCTGCTCTTTCAGTTGTAGGAGCCACGTTTTACCCGCTACTCAGCAAAGGGGACAGCTGGGGAAGGGAGTTTAGGAGTTTAGGCTGGGAGCTGCGCAGAGGTGGTCAGGGAGGAAAGCTGGGCTAATACGCAGCCAGGGCGTTGTATGACTGTGGCAGACACTGATAGGGAACCAGAAGCAGTGAATGTGGATAACCGGTATGTGTGAAAAATGCTTTGTTTATAAATAAGAGGAAATGAAGTGTCCCAAGGCTGCATCAGCACTGACTTGTTGTTGCAGAGGGTTGCTTATATGATTCCAGAAAGTGCACATTGAAGTCTTGAGGTGCTTAGGAGTGCTACAGCCTGCATGTTAACACGGCCATGGCTTTTCTCTCCGCACTGTGAGCCGTGGCACCTGTAAAATACATACAATCACTTGCTGTGGTAGGGAGTAAAGCGTGGGTCCACAGCAAAATAGGGTCCCAGCAGTTAGCTTACTGAGGCACAACCTGTATTTATGTGAGTTGTCTTGAACAGCAAAGACTCCACTCTCCCTGCGTGCCGGTCGCTCAGCTACTCCACAAGAAGAGCAAGTCAAGGACCACTCATCCCAACCAGTTCACAGGCCACCATTTAACTTGCCACAAGCTGCTCATCCCTTGCCTTCTTACCAACAGCCTCGCTCTTTACTTGCAACGCAGCCTGCAGAGCACAGCGCACGCCACGACAAACCTGGTCACTCACCCGCCTCATATTTTTTAGCCAGCCCTAAAGGCAAGCCCCCCGTGGTGCATAATAGCATCCGTAGTGCCCTGTGCCTGCGCTAAGATCCCGCAATGACGCTGGTCTTCTCGGCTTCAGCAGCTCCGGCATCAACCACGGATGCTTTTGGAAAAAGCTGGTACCCAACCGGCCAGCATGAGGGTAGTCAGCTTCAGCCTGCAAAATGTCCGGTAGCTATACCTGCATTTCCTCTTGTCACAGTCATAGTCCTGCAAAATTGCATCTGTGAATCCTTCTAGCATACAGTTACTTTTATCTAAATGTATGCACCTCAAATTGCAGTTTTCAGCTACGGTCCAGACCCAAACAAGGCTGAGAGGTGACAGATGGAGGTAGCCTGAACCAAATCCCCATAAAGGTCTGCCACTCCAGCAGAGCACTGTTAGAGGTTTTACAACTCCCAGACTACAGGTTTAGGGGACAATTTCCATCTTCAGGGAAGCATTAGTATACATAGATTCCAAAAATGCAAGTTAACACTAGTTTCACTTTTTATTGCGTGGTTTATGGAGGTTTAATCTGCTTCACACGCTGTATTTTGGGAGACTCCAATTCTGCGTGAATAGTACTTTCGGTCAAAGACTGGCAGGGTTTACTGGGAGAGTATACACATATATGTATGCATATATTTGTTAATCTTAGGTAGAAAATTATTGAAAAACTACCCCCAAAGAAATGATGCAATACTGACATCTCCTTTTCTTATTCTACCCCAATAAAAACTGAATAAACTAGTCTATCAATTTCACAGCAGTGAAGGAGTTTCCTTTTGCTCAATGACAATTTTGTCTTATTGGTTAGTAGGACAGGAAGCCTAGCTACAGCACATGTTACTTTCTTGCATTGTTTTTTGGGTATGTAAAAATATTAGCTTGTGGGGTTCCCTGAAATCCGGGAGCAACAGAAAAGGAGCAATATAATTATCTTTAACCATATTAAAAGCTAAGGAAAAGAGTCTGAATTTGTTTTAATTAAACCAAACCACTCTACCAGCTTATGCCCTAAACAAGGCCATTTTAGCAAATTCTGTCAAATGAAACCAAATGGGATGAAGTGCCAAGTATTTTACTGCCAACTCTGTAAATGCTGGCAATATTATCCTCTCATTCTGCCAGTGTAATAGAGGATCAATTGTAAGATGCTACAGAGGCTTAGCTACATAATCATTAATTATGGTTTCTGTATTAACTACAAAGAAAAAAAATTGGTAAAACCTTTCCTAGTTTCAAATGTCAAGTTAGGCCTGCATGAGGCCGATAAATGTGCTGAAGATTCATTGCTGTTGGCGTGATTACCCATACCGTCATCGTTGCTGGTTACAATAAGTATAGTGTTGTTACAGCTGGGAAAAAGTAAGGCAAAAGATTGTGGAATAAAGTAGCATGAAATGCTGTATTAAACTTTGCAGCAGTGTTCTAAGACATAGTTGTTGAGAAAAGAGGAATTGTATACTATGCAGATAACATGAAAACATTGTGAGTGTAAAAACTTAAAAAAGAATAATCTTCCCAAACTGGAGGAATGCTCTGATCATGGGCTTGACTGTTGAATGTAACACTCCGCTTGATCTGAAGATACATCTATTTGGAGATGTGAATCTGTTATAACCTATCTGTAAGCAACTGCAGCAGGCATTACTTTACCTGCTAAAAAAACAGGGAAGTCCCCTTTGCTACCGAAACCATCCTTTTTGTTAAGTTGAAGCAAGCAGCTTGAAAAGAAAAATCCTCAGATCCCTTGAGAGCAATGAAGAAGAAATTACACCTTCTTATTAAGAACTCTCGTGTGCAAAATGAGATTGGGGCTCTGAAGTGGAGGTAGCACAGCAGTGGGGAACTGGCGTTATTCAGCAAGGTAGTAGGTGTCCAGTTGCCTTTTTGCTAGGATTCAGCTTGCTTTTAAACAGAAAGGGAGATTCAGACGAAGCCACAAGTGATTTTTATTGTTGTGTTGGGGTGAAAAGACATTTGTGGTCTAGCCTCTGGGGGATATACCAAGTTCCTTGTAAATATTCGGTCGCCCACTGATTTACAGGTTTATTTCTCCTGCAGTTTTCTGGACAAGGAAAAGTAAACCCTTCTTTTGCAAATGTACTTTGCATGTACCTTTCATTACACAGCATTTCAATAAAAGAAATAGAGCTCGATGGCTTGAGGCAATATGCTATTCACAGATAGTTTATTTTTAATTATCTTATGCCTGTAATGCTTACTGTCAGAGTACATCTTCTATACAATTATACAGATTGGTAGTGGCTGAAACAGAAATAAAATGGTTTGAGCTTTTTCTTAAACCCTCGGCTTTTTTAAGGCCTCACGCTGCAAATGGAGAACATGACATTACAACTAAAAGGTTTTGCTATGGAAGGCTGTCATGGAATCATAACAAGTTATCGGTGTTTGGAAACTAGTGTTTTCCGCTGATGGCAATGGCTGCTGGTCTGGATTTCTCAGCCGAGCACTCTCTGTGGTTATTTTTCCACCATAGCTAGTAGGGGATGATACCACTGTCTAAGCTACATGTCTCAGCAAAGCCTGATTGCCTTTTCAGGGCTGGCTAGTTTTGCTTTCTTAACATCTGGAGGGAGTGTTATATGATTCTGACTTCAGCATAAATCAGATTTATTGCAACGTGCACGCAGTAATTTGTATTTATGTACCAAAGTTTAGATATTAGGATATTGCACAAAATCCCAGACTGCATCATTAAACAGTTACACTATAGTATTTATTAACGGATTTTCTACTGACAGCGATTTTATCATACATTCATAAGGAGGAGTTGTACTTGTGGCAAATGTATGTATTTGTTATAATAATCACAGAATGTTCCAGAAGGACTATTAAACTTGCATGTTTCCACAATCTGTTTATGTAATGCTTATTATACGCACAGCATATATCTCCTTTTCAAGGGAATTGCAATAAAATGTGCAAATTGTAATCTCTTTAAGGCAAGGATTTTTTATTCCAAGTGTATTGCCAGCAGTCAGCAATGAAAAAACAGCGTAAGATATGTATAGCATGTTGTCACAAGATGCATCAGATGTGATCACTGCTACAAGACTCTTTTCCCTAAAGGTATTTCTTCTTCGGCTGTCCTGAAGAAAGAAAGCCTTTAGAATAGGCTTGGTAATTTTCTCTGCAGGGTCAGAGGATGTGCAAATTAGAGGTTGCCAAAAATATTTCGCAGGCACACACAGGCTAAGACCTTGTACTTGTCTTTAAACAGCCAAAGAATCTCAAGTCTAGCAAGTAGACTAGAGACATGTCAAGTGACGAAATTGAATGTGAATGTAAAAGCTTTTCTCTGCTAAAAAAGAACACAGCCTCTAGATTAATATTATCAAACCCTACTATGTCACATTGCTACAATCAGCATCTCTCTGGGAAATAAGAATACATTAGTTCAGGTCAATATCTGCACTCCCATCAGACAAAATTACCTAACTGTCTTTGTCTGGTAATGATAATGACATTGTTAGCCTCCAGGGAGTTGACGTCACACAACTAAGCAACTCAGGAAGAGCAGTGTGTATAAGTGAACCAGCAAAGACCTCCACGGCTTCAGCTGACGGAGGCTATACCAACGCTGCCATCCAAAAATCCAAATATGCCCCAAGCGGCACTTGATAAGAAAACAAGCAAATTGCAAAGGAGGGTTTTAGGCACCTAAACAGTTGTAAGGGACCCGTTGGAAAGGAAACGTTTGAAGAACAGGATGGCATCTGAATCAAATCTACTATGCTTAATTCATGCTCGGCTGTATACATGTGTATTTGCATTTGTGATGGCTAGTACTCCTTTCCACTGTAAAAAAATGGAAATCCTTTGCCTAATCTCTTTTGCTGTTGGTATCTATATGTACCTGCTTACCTACCTATGAGTATACCCAGGTCTTCCAAACACAGCTAGGAAGAGGTAACTGAATATCAACAAAGCCTGTGAATAAGATTGACTGTGCTGCATTATCGGCACTGAGGTAAAGGTGGCACTTGAAATCTTTTGCCACTAAATAAAGAATGACCGTGTACTGTTTGCACACTCTGTCTATTTTATAAGAAAGGAGTCAGTTTATCAGAGTGATTATGGGGGCTAGGGTAGGAGGATTTTTTTTGGTGTTTGTTCAAGGGTTTACATGGAGCTAATTCTCTCTGTATATTGCATTTATTTAATTAAAAGAGAGGCTCAGTCAATATTGCTGTAGCAAAGCCAAGGCATGTCTGAACTCATTAAAGTAGGGTTTGTACCCTGACACTGATGAAAGACCTGCTGCTGCTGCTGCTGCTGCTGCAAGTCCATTTAGTTTTTATTTGACATCAAGTTGCTTTGCCTGCACTGTCAGAGCTTGTATATGAAGTTGCAGTACCACGAAAAAAGAGCATATCTGACAAGGAGCCAGGGATTTCTCACATGATACCTGGACATCGCCTCATATGCCTGTCTTGTGATATAACAGGTTTGGGCAATCTGCTTTTCACTCCCTTTCTTCCCCATCTCAAAATGGTGCCTGTGCTCTCTCCACAGTCTCCTCCAAATAGCTGCGTGTGGGAAGAGATACCTGCAACACAGCTTCTGCTACCCGCGAGCCACCTCACATATGTTTGAGACGGGGAAAAAGGGAAGGGGCAGTCGCAGGCATCCGAACTCAA
The DNA here is from genome assembly GCF_929443795.1 of Astur gentilis. Taxonomy (NCBI): domain Eukaryota; kingdom Metazoa; phylum Chordata; class Aves; order Accipitriformes; family Accipitridae; genus Astur; species Astur gentilis. The sequence goes on from NC_064913.1 coordinate 11,533,891, forward strand.
CATTCGGGAAAGGGAGCAGCTCTGCTAGAGCTAAATCTTCCGCTGCCGATGGTTTTCAGCCCACTGGGCTGCCAGGAATATCTGCCGTTAGTGGATGCAGCTTACCTAACGTCGTTAACTCCGTAGACGGGCTTTTGTAGGGCATTCGCAAAGGCTGAGCTAGCCCACTCGGGCTCGTGTCGCCGGGCTGCCTCGATAGCCAGGGCAGAGGCAGCGGAGCATGCAGGACCATTACGGATCCTGTTTCTCTCCAGTGACTGCGGAGGTGATTAGCCTCACTAGGGTAAAGTTGGCTTCCGTGCAAACTCTTTTAGTTGGACTTTTATCAAAATGACTGCTTCGGGGTCGAGCAGATTATATTCCCATTGCTGCGTTTTGACGTGCTGGTTTGCTTCATTTCTCTCTTCACAGTGTTGCTTAAGCACTGCCCAGAATTTTTAGAAGCTTCAGATCTGGTCTGATTCATCCGTTTTGAACGGCCTTGCAATATTAGCCAGAGAAGATCCTTTTTATTCCCTCTTTTAACCTGCAAGCTAGGTTTCTAAAAGAATCTGTTCCACTCTCTTCATCTGAAGGTTTGTTCATCAGTTCTCTTTAATGACTTCTGAGCACACTGGACAATTCCAACCCCATTTGCCAGGGCACAGAAGTCTCAGAAACATTAGCTTATTCCAAAAAAACCCAGCCCAAACCCCAAACCCAGCCAAAAAACCAGAGGAGAGGCTGAGATATTTGGGCTTGATTAGCCTGGAGAAGAGTATCCCCCCCCCAGTGCCTATGAGGAGGCCATCAAGAAGATGGAGGCAGGCTCTTTGCAGTGTTGCAAGGCAGGAGAAGAGGCATAAACTGAAACGGGAGAGTTTCAGGCTGGATATGAGGAGAAGCTGTTTCCTCAGGAGGACGGTCACGGTGAAGCAGTGGGACAGGGGCCCAGAGGGGCTCTGCCCTCACACTGGAGGTTTCAAGACCCGGCTGAACGAAGCCCTGAGCAGCCTGTGTGCGTGATCTCAGAACTGACCCTGCTCTGAGTAAGGTGTGGGACTAGACATCTCCAGAGGTCCCCTCCAGCCGGACTAATTTTGTGATTCTGGGTTTTATCCATAGAGGGCGTTAAGCACCGCTGGGTTTAGACAGGAGTGCCTAACCAACCCAAGATGAGAACTCGTTTTTTTTTTTTTTCATTATACTTAGGAAGGAAAGTTTAAAGATTTATCTATATTTTTTTAGCAAATAAACTACTTCAGACTCTATACATTTATATACATTAACCTGGAAAAGCTGAGAGATCATATTTTGAGTTTTGTGCCTTTATGAATCTTTGAGCTACACATGACAGTAGTATTTTGAGATCCATTCTTCCAACGGTGTTCTGGGACTTGGGCTCCTTGCCTTCTCCTTCAGCATTGTCTCCATATGATTACTTTCTTCTGACCCTAGCAATAGAAGATTTATAGCCCCTCATCAGGAAGCTGCTGAGCCACGCTCACATTAATGACAAAAATCCCTACCAGCTTCACCTGCCTGCCCAATCCGGAAAAGCCCAAATCCTGCTGCAGGCACTAAGCCGCAATATCATCCGAACGCCAAAACAAAACCTTTACCAAAAGAAGCAGAAACAACACGATTCCGCATCCAGTATCAGACCCTGCTGCGGTCTCAGCTCTCTCTTGCCTGCCAGCTCTTTCAGCAGAGGGCTCATTTGGACTAGAGCAGAATCAATCCTCCTGATTAAAACCTGGGAAATCTTCCCTCCTACAAGGCGCAGTGGCATCCAGACGAGCCTGACCTGCTCGCTCTTACGCCCTTCTTTCGAGCTCCACTCCAGCACGCCTGCTAGGACCAAAAGGAAGGTTGCCTGGGCAGCTCCGGAATAGTTTCTTTGGCAGTAAAATCCAGCAGAGATGCTGGCCTTGCCCGTAGTGCTGCTCAGATGGAGCTACACCGCCTGCGGGACACAAAGCCGCTCTGCCCGCCGAGGTCGCTCCCGTGTCTTGTGGACATGAAACCACTTGGAGGGAGATGAGAAGCGACGTTCACAAAGAGACGCTCGCTCAGCCTCTGCTACAAGCACCTGCTGTGGGCATCCGAAGCATGTGGACCATCTGCTTCTCCTGCCTTTTTTTTCCCCAGGCAAGCTTTTTCCTTCAAGCCGCGCCAGATTTTTTTGTCTTGGTTTGTCTTGACGACCAGCTCCCAGGGTCCTTTCCTCGGAGGCCTGTCCCCCTGTCACACCCTGGCAGAATTTCCTCTTCTTATTCCACATGGAGAAGATTTAGCAAAGAGCTAGATTTGGCAAGCAGAAAGCAGCAGCCCAGCTTTGCCCTTTTTAGTGACATTTTTAACTTCAGTGGAAGAAATCCAGCTAGGCAATCTACCCCAGAGTTTCTGTTTACCCCTATGCAACATAACGTTACTGCAAACATAGTAAGCAATTTATGTTATTTAGCTGAAAATTACATTTTGAGGGCAAGTGAATAAAATTAGCATGTTGAAAGATTGACTCTGCAATGTTCTGTGCACCAGCGAATGGCAGCCGTGCCCTGGCATAAAAATACGACAGGCAGACTGGTTTGCAGGTCCTGAGCGTGGATTGCCGGTAAGGACACTAGACGTGCACACAGGTTAAGAATTAATAGGCTTTATAAATATATTCTGCTAGTCAAACAATATTAACTTTAATTCAATCTGTAAACAGGGTTTGCATGCCACATATGTCTGTTTATACGTGTGAGTGCTAAAACTGTTTTAGTAGAATGGACAGGCGAGCATTTCATATTTTAGTAATAAATTAAGAAAAGTCTAATTTTGATTTCCCGAGTACTCATCCAAAAAGATCATTAGGAAACTAGGTCCATATTACTTTCTAACTGCATTCACATCTTAAATTCATTCTTACTTGAAATCCTTGTGGTCCTTCATTATTTTTGAGCATTAAATATTGTTTGGCTTTTTTTTTCACCTCAAACCCCTGTTTGTTAGGATTAAGAAAAGGAAATTCATATTTTAAAAACCTGTACTTTTGTGAAACAACTAGGTTTTCTTTTTTAGAGATTCTGCTCGGAGTTCTTTTGGCAAATATTTGTGCAAATTCACAATGAAAATACTATTTAATATTTGTTTTAATGGAACACCATTTTGGAATGATAATTTGACTGGCTTTCCTGTGGAAGAGCTACCCCAAGTAGCAAACACAGTTGTGCCAAATACATTAATTGCAAACAGTCTTGAAAGAAATCCAGTGCCCCTCAGGCAAAAAAAAAAAAAAAAAAAAGTTTAAACAAACGATCCTCTTGGTGTTTATCTAGACGGGCACATATGCCTAACATTCCTACTAACAACCATTTATCTTTTCCCTACTGATTCCTTTCTGGTGCTTCCTGTTGATTATTGTTCTTTTCATTATAATTTTTCCATTTGTATCCCAAGTTTACTTAGTGATTTATAACCGAAAGCATGATCTCTGGCCTAAATAATTTGCATGCTGAAAACAACATTAGATTAATATGCCACAGGATACTGAAGCACGTCACTGATTTTTACAAAGAAACTCAAAAGGATTTAATTGTGTAACAATTCCTTCAGGTCATTAGATTGCTGTGGCAGGTGCTGTTTTATTTGCAAATTTCAACCAAAAAAATGGTTTCCTGCAAGATGAGGTTGTGAGGATGGGAAAATTACAGTGCCTGGAATATTTCCGCAACATACGTCAGCTTCTTCATTTCCATGGGTTGGACAAGAAAGTGGAGAACCCATAGTGGACTGTACTGTCCTGTTTGGGGGAACAGAGAGGAGAAAGTGCTTGCAAATGCTTCTGAAGAGTTTGGTATAGAGTTGATTTTATATGTATTCAAATCTAAATGCAATGCTCTCTCGATGTAATTCTGGAAGTTAACAAAATCATTGTTATTGGAGTTCAACTCAGAATGCTGATGATGAGAGGAAAAGAAGACATGCTTTCACTAAATTTCTCTTTTTTAGTATCTGTCTGTATGTGTACATGTATGTACCATGCACATCTATAGATTCAAGTGGGCAAATTCCATCTGTTTTCTATTATCTTTGGTACAAAGACATACATGGTGGGATAGATTGACTAATGGAAAATGCACTAGATATTTGCCAACGTCATATGCCTAAAACTCAGAAGAAATAACAGAAAGGAAAATATCCTTTTCAGGTTGACCTCCTGTGCTTATCACCATGGTATCTCAGTATGTTCATAAAAACACAGATTTCGGTGTCTGTTCTCTCTCACACGCGGTTCTTTTTTCCTCTCCTCTCTTCTCTCCCCATGCAAGAGTTAGGGGGTGGAACTGGATTCATTTCTAAGTGTTATTACTCTACAACATGCAATGCAGTTTTCTTAGTGAGTCATATCAAGAAAAGGCACCTTTTCTTTTGAATGTAGAATAGCTTAGTTCTTGTGAGAACAGGCCCTATAGACTTTCAGAGACATATAAGGAAACACGAAATTGGGAAAAAAATACGTTTTTAAGAAGAGTTTCATCACGGAAGCACTGAGAATGATACTAATCAGCGTCTCTTCTCCGTGTCACACCTTTAAAATCCAAATAAGACTAGTATGCGTACAAAGAGACACAGCAGACGAGTAAATTAGAGTGACTTCAGGATCTGAGCGTCATTGCTCAGTGCCATTAGAGAGAGTAAAACCCACTTGGGGGGAGCCAGATTTAGCAGCATTGGCTCTGTTATAACCATAATGTCATGACAGCATTAGAGTACGCTCAGCTCTGAAAACAAACTGGGAAGACCGGTAATGCCTCCTTAACCCAGTATTAGCCACACAGGTCTCTCTCCGAAGTGTAGCAAGCTGAAGTGCATCTGTTTCCAATGTCCCAGATGGTTCTTGTACAATCCCTATAACTTCTTTCAGTCTCTTATTCCCTTCCCGCTTTTCCTTCCAAAATGCCACTGACTATGAATAATTTAATTCGCCTGCCAGAGTTCTCCATCACTTTCTCCAGCCTTAAGAGAGTAACTTTCTAACACTGTATTTCAATGTCTTCTGGCAGAATATTTTCCATCTGCTTTTTAGATGTGTGAGTGTGGGAGGGGCAGAGGAGGCTGGGATAGCGGGGGTGGTGTCAAGGAACGACGCCAAGTCATACTGCTCTCGCTGAAATGATCTACTGCTTCCTTTCTGTTTCCACGGGGCTCGGTACACTGCTCTCACTTCCCGACGGTGTGGCTGCTGTTCCTCACTTCTCCCTGAGGTAAGGATAAAGAGGAAGGAGAAAAAAGAAAGCCAACTCTACGGATAACTTTCAGAATGTGTCGGGATTGGAAAAGTCCGTGAAATAAAGCTCTTATCCTGTTATTCTAGGCTTTTTGTCTCAGCTAACAATGTAGCTGGCGTGAAAAGTATTTGAAGTATGAGCACGGATCTGAGCAGAGGGAGCTGGGCAAGAACGTGGGTGCCCAGAAGGAAAGGGAGCTGGACTCCATCCCTCTCAGAGACTGCTCTGGGCATCGCTCTGAGAGCTGGGAGGAGAAGGAGCCTTCTGGTTATCACAAAAGGAAAAGAACACAAAGCAGTAGCTGTTTTCCAAAGTACTAGTAATAGGAATAACCCAAGTTTATTTTCCATGTGGATCTTAGGGATTCACCTTTACAGTCAAGACAGACCTACTACAAGCAGTTTGCCTCTATTTGGGCTGGGAATCTTAGGTCTTCCCTACCTCTAGACGTGTTTTTGGAGTGGTTTTCTGGGACGTTACGTAAATAATGGGAAGCTGTAGGAGACCTCCTGAAGCAGCCCCTAGGATTGCATTGCAGCACAGTTATGTAATAAGAAGCAGCAACTTGGATTAGCTTGTGAAAGTCAAGAAACATGACAGCAGGCACCACACTTAACGTCGAACATATTAATGATAGATTAAATAATACAGTACCCTGTTCTCCTAAAAGACTAGTCAGGCAGTTTGATGCCTGTGGCTATGCCTGATGCGGTGCACCCCATCGCATTCAATCACAGACACTCAGTTTGGCTCTGCGGGGCCTTTGTGTAAACGGAGACCTCTTGGAAATCCCCACCCACCTTTGCCACAAGCCAAGGAACAGAACTTGTTCCGCGGAGTGATATTAGATCATGGAAACGGAATGCAAAAAGCTTTGTGCAGCTCTGCTGGTGCTGACGCAGAGCGTGGAAAATGGCTGCTGATGGCTCCGTTGCCTTGGAGGTCTTGTGCGTTGCTTTCTTCTGACTTCTGCTAAATCCAGTGGCATTTCATCCAAGTTATATAGCTTCTCAGTGGATAATTGATTATTAAATATAGCAGTGTTTTATCCAGATTATGTATTTTCTTTAGTAGATAATAGCTTTAACGTTATCTGTCGGACTGACAGGGAATTGGATGAGAATTCCCCATTCTTGAAAGTTGTAATGTAAAATTATCTCACTGAGATGCTCATGGGATAAAGACATGACATTTTCTTTCTAAGAATCATTAAAGCTGAATTAGCATGTTTTGCTATTGCAAAGTAGTAAATTTTGTTGCCGATATCTATTTGTTAATGTTATACTGTGGTATTTGAACAATTATTTTCTCCATAGTTTTAACTCAGATTGACAGGTGAAAATTTATATGCAGCCGAGTAATTAATTTGTACTTAGTCAAAGTTAGGAAACTATTTGAATGGCAATTCAGAAGAACCTCATGCAATGCTTAAGTTAGATCATTGCTCCCTGTACCTTACGGTGTGTACAAGACAAAGGCTGAAATCTACAGCCTTGTTCTATTTTGCATTAAATTGTAGGCTTCTTTTTTTTCCCCTCTTTTTGAGCATATGCCACCAAGAATGCTAATGAACCAGTCGAAGAATCAGCTGTACTAACAGTTAATGAGAATTCAAAGAGATTTATTTAGCCTAGCATCATCGTTTCGGTGAAGATTCAAAGAGGATTAATTTGATTTATGTCAAAATGGAGGAATCTTTATATAATCTGCAGTCAAACTTTCATGAATATATTTATGCAGACTTGCAGAGTTCTTCAAATTCATGTGGAAAAGGCTATGGGAGAAGAAGACAATATTTATTTATATGCAAATTATTCGTTTTGTGTAGAAAAATCTATTTCAGGTTTCAAATGTGTTTATATCTCCTCTTAGCAATGCTTAGGAACTTACAGGATAAAATTTGGAGCTGCTGAAATCAATGAGTTTTGTATGTGATTTTAATGGACTCCAAAATTCGTCTACAAAAAACTGATGGGCAGACACAGATAAGAAAAAACTGTACAACATAATTCTTACGGGCACTCTACCGTACCTCAAAGCTACATTTTTTCTGGAATACTTATCACACGTACAGAGTACACATTAGTGCGCTATCAACATTTCATCTGCTCTCTTTTGGAGATGCTGCATGACTCACATCTTTCTCATACCCAAGTAAAAAACTCGTGCTAATAACGTCATTACAATGCACCAAAACCTCATGTACAACTATATTAAGTATGGAAAAGACAGCTGATTTCAGCACCAGCAGGATTTGTAAGCACATCACTGCTCCTCAAACCCCGTATCATTACCATTTCCAGGAACTGTGCATGGCATCCTGAAGTGGCTTTTCATACACCATTTCCATGGCCCTTCACGCACTACTGCTTTCACACAATGACCCCATATCATGCATGATGATACTGTGAGTCACAGATGGCTTTAATACAAAAAGCCTTGTGTTGAGCCATTTTCTTCACATACACATTGAAATCCAAATTATTCATGAGTAACTGTACTTTTGTTAGACAACTTGTGCTATCTAAACTCCAAATTCACAAGATTATTCATGCACGGCCAGAAAAGAAAGAAACTGTAGCATGCAGTATCAAATGACCTGACCAGCTCTTACAATGCTCTTTATTATTTTTTTTTAATTTGTTGTCTAGTGGGGCTTTTTAAGCAATGGGGAGAAGTACTTCTGATGCGCATGAATGCAATCCTTTGTCTGACCTGCTCTTTCCAAGGCTTTAGGTGAGGTTATTATTGGCAGCAGACGTTAATCCAAGACCAACTATGAGAAGCAAAAGCATTTTACTTGATCCAAGTGGCTATCGGTAAATGATGTTAACACTCAGAATAAGCAAAACTTCCAACTGACGTGTGTTTAGGCATATAATGTGAGGAAAACAGTAGATCTAGTCTTGTTTTGCACCAAAATGTCCCTTTCCCTCTGACTCCACGGCACAGACTCTATTTCACTTCAGTATTCTTTCATGTTCAGTAAGGGCATTTGCTAAAACATTTCTCTCTGAAAGGACTCTCATGGTATCAGACCGCAGCCAGTGTTCTCTGTCAGACTTCAAGTTCAGCACATATTAATAATGTTATGCTTCAGTGATAAGGACTTAATGTCATGTTCTATCCAACCTACTGTATGGATCATGCACATAACTGTTTAGACATTCAGAATGAAGTCTTAGTCTTGGCATTGCCTAGAAAAAGTAAGGTAGGGAAAATTCCTTTTATATTTACCTTAATCGTAAATAGTCACATGTATTTACTTACTATACTAACAGAATAAAGATGTACAGAGTGATGCAGTATTTTTGGCCGGGGAAAACTGAAAAATGGTAAACATGTGGAAAGGATACAAAGCTGGTCTAGTGAAGCTCCCATGGGCATCAAGAGACATTCTGCAACTGGCATTGGTTGGTGCAGACACTGTGGAGCTCTGGCCACTTCAAATTCTAATGAGAAATTTCTGTGAAAAAAAAGAAATAATTAGAGGCTTGTTTGACAAAAGCAGTCAAATCTGTTCTTCCCTAAACCAAACCTTAATATGAAAAACCATACTAGAAGATTCAGTTAGTCTGGCAAGATGGAAGAAGTCTGGCTTCCCATGGATCTGTGTTCTCTGATCTTCATCTCTTACCCACTTTTATATTCCTATCCTCTATATTCTGTGTACCACAGTTTCCTTAGGTCTTTCTCCACATCTGCAAGCCTCTTTTCTGGTAGCTCTCCCGCTTCCACCTTCCATGGCTCCTGAGTCAGCCTTTTGCAACTGGTGATCCTTGGGCCACTAGTGATACACAGAAATCCAGACAGCTGCCAATAAAAAAACCACTGAAAAAATACCCAAAGACTCTTACAAGTGCAAGCAAACGGTCACACAAAGCTGGGGAAACTGAAGCAGTTAATTAAAATTCAGAGCTGACACTAGTTTTAGTTTAGTGATAAATGAAAAGAAGTAAAAAAATGCTCTTTGGCAGTCCTGCACAAGAGGAGGATATTTTTTGAAACGGCTAAGCAACCCTTGAAATAAAACCAGCTGAGAAATAATATCCTAACCGTAACAATTTCTTGCCCTGTCCTTTACCTGTCACCTTGGGCCAGAGCACCCCTGGCTGCCGCAGGTTCAGACTTGCCCATGAACCGGCTGACTTTCCCAGTGATGGAAAGCTGACGGGCGCTTCAGCAGGGCAAGTCGATCCCTGGTAATGATCTGGGTCCTTCTCTCCTTTCTAGCCACCAGACTTTACAAAATATACAGGAACATGATATCTTTGAGACCTCTACTTTTTGTCACATCTGGCTGTAACTCGTTAACTAATTAGACAGTTATTAGGTGGTACTGACAGATGAGTTCAAAGACTTTATTTACTAAAAAACCCAGCTGAAAACAGAAGGATTATAACAATGTTCTAGGTGACAGTTTCAGCATGATCTTCATTAAAGGATCGCTTTGGTGCATAGCATATACAAGCTAAGCAACCAGGTCCTTTTAATGTGATTTAACAGGAAAGAAGGGTACCTTTAATTTCACTGAAACAGAAAAACTTCAAATCTGCACAGAGTAGTTAATAATAAGTTGGTCTAAACATTATCTGCTACTGCAAAATGCAGGTTCTGTGTTCAGTCAGTTGTGCTATGATAACTCTGTTATGTAAAGTCAGGTCATATGAATGTAATGCCATTAATGGGGATAGGTTATAAAAGCAGCTCTGAACAAAAATCAGTTACAATTTCACATTCTCACCTTGAAAACAGATAAAAACTTTGTAGTGGCCTGCATTATCTTAGCTGTGAACATGTGGCGATATTGTATTCCCTGTTAAAAGATGGAATTTCCTTTTCCTTGACTCAGAATGTAACTCTAAACAGCAGTCACCTATACTCTCTTATGCTGTAATGTGTATATACTACAAATATAGCAAAGTTAATTTTAAGCTATACAGCCTGCGATCATTGGAATGGCAGCTGTATGGGGCTCAGCATGAACTAACCTCTCAGTTATTTACTTTGCTTTTTTGGCTTTTAATCCCTCATTGAACCTAACATTTCTGAATGCTGGCATAATGCTAACTCAAGGATAGTTGATGTTCCATGCAATGCAACAGCGTTGTAATCAGTAAAATAAAGGAATGAAAAGGCCCAGAAGTTTATGCCTTATCCTGCTGGAGAACAGTTAAACATGGAAAACAATATCTTCACAAATGACACCATTTAACAAAAGGAATTCCCTTTTCTTCCTCATACATGCCATCTGTGCTTCCAAATCTGAGATCCCTGTCCTACAAGACAAAAAGCAAACCTTACGTAACTGAGACCATACCCTCCACTGAGTGACCTAGAGGAATCACTTCAGTTTTCAGAAGCCTAATTAAAAAGCTTTCTTTCTCTTCACTGGGGAAAGAGAGAAAGAATAATCATTGCACAGAAAAGAAGCATCGGACTCTTTAACAGAGACCTGGGAGTATTTTGAGGCAATTTACCCAGAAACGTAGTTTCCCAAACATCAGATGTTGAATGTTTCTCCAGGCTTTTTGGAAAACAGGTGACCCAAAAATAAATAAGTCATCATAATGAAAGCAATGCTCTTAAATTAACCATAAGCTTGAGCTTTTTCAGTGGTTATTCACAAAGGACTTTGAATATTTTTTCAATGATGTGCAATGAAAGGAGTTATGTCCTTCTCTAAGAATGTGCTTTATTTTATAAAATATTTAATATGATCCTATGCTATAAAAGTAAACTGTAGAAAGAATAATATATTAATTACTAGGAGAGAACATCATCCACTTAGTCAACTTATCTCTCGAACTTCCTTTTAACATATACTGTGGATGGTATCAAGTTCTGATCTGTTATATTTATAATCTGGTCTTTTTCTAGAAGGAAAAATGAGACTTGAGTAGCATTTTGGATATGGAGATTTGCTAAACAAATTAGCTGTAAGGCTTCCCACATAATAATATTCCGTTGACTTTCAGACTGTGGCCTCACTTTTAAAAAGCATATGCTGCACATGGAAATACTTCATAACTCTTTGGAAGTGAAATCAAAAGTATATTTTAAGATTTAAAAATGTCAGGATATTCTTTCCTGATTTTTCTATTTCCTAAATTAATGCGAAGGGAAAGATTCACAGCTGCAACTGTCATAGGGCCAGGACAGTGACTGGGAGTGTGTACTTTTTTTCCTTTTTTCCCCTTTTCTTCCTTTTGCTAAGTTTAATGGAAAGAATTGTGTGATTAAATAATTCCTGGGAATAGGAAATTGAATTTGTAATATCAGCCTTTAGATACTGGCCGATTTCTCTAAGGGGACTAGAAAACAACTTAAATCCCAGTTTACCAGTACTGCATGTACAATGAATGCATTACCTAGGACTCCAGGACTTCTGATGTGGCCTGTGGGGTTCGGGAAGCCACTTACACTCCACTCCCACCTCACTCCATTTATGGTTGGGAAATTTCATCTGGAGAAAGAGTGTAATTCAACTGTTCTGAGCGGTGTTACATTCCCTCATGTCTGGTTAGTATGCCTTGCTCAAAAGCACAAAGATAACCCCACTAATTTCAAGTTACAAAATACTCCCCTTGCTCCCATCCCTACAGCCAGACCAGACCAGGAAGACAGACATTTATTTGGTTTGCTCTCATCCAAAATCTGCTTTCTAGGGTCGTCTGGAACCCTGTTTAACACAATCTTGGTTATTTTCAGGACCTCAGGTGACTGGTGGTGGTCTCACTTTCTTGAACTCTGTTAGAGGGGCAGGGCAAGTTGGGCACTTGGTCTTCTGCTACAGGCTTTAATTTTGGCAAGGAGGGGGAGCAGGAGCTCAGTTGCCGGCGATTATGGGGAGCCAGGTCTGACAATCTTAATGTTCCCATGTAGTCTTATATTTTTGTGCACCCCTGATTCAGAAAGATGGGTGTTACAAAGGCAGGCAACAGGAAGAAATCTGTAACGTTTAGAAGCCAAACTTGCCTGTCCCCTTCTTTCCATTTGCCTTGAAGGCCACATCCAGCTGTGATTTCTATAGCAGTGGTGAAGAAATCGCATGGTAATTTCTAAACATTTCCTGGAGCAAGAAAATGAACAAGTTACAGATATGAATTGCAAAACCAGTACATATCAGTTTATAAAGTGAAAAAACCCCAGAGTAACCCAGGTTAACATTATTAAATTTCAGTTTATCTCTTTTCCCCTCTGTTCTTCACCAGAGGCGGTAAAAGTCACTTTTTTGACAAGATCCCACTCAGTCAGTCCCAGATGCCAACTTTGGTTTCATCACCACCAATGACAGCATCTTCACCACGCTTGCACAAAAAACGAATTGGAGTTTTTCAAATTAATAAATGCCAAGCAGACAGCTCAGGATTACTCATGTTAAGTAGAAGTGTCACCCCATGCAAAAGATTCCGGGCTATTATTTGACCCTACTCTAGAAAAGAGACAGGGTAGTGCTCAGGGTCAGCTTAAAGGATGTCTCGAGGCTGGTGAACTTCTAAGATGTCTGCTCCTGTCTATGAACTTGTTTTTCCTCTAGGATAATCTGGACTGGATTATCCGAAGCAATTATTGTATTTAAAGCAATTCACTATATTTTGACTAAAAAAGGAAAAAAATCATGAACATTTTCTGCCCATGTCTTTTCTTAGCTCTCTTGATGTGCAGGAGTGAGGTCTTTCTTAAAGTCCTATTCTGTTGCTGCTTGGTCCTACTGTGACATTAACCATTTCAGATTGCTTTCATCTGCCCTTCTTTTCTTGCTTTATAATACATACAGAGGTCCTGACACAGGTTATCATATACACTTCCTACTACTGATTTTTGTGTTACTGTAACATGCGAATGAACAGTAATACAGTATAAAGTTTAGCTCAGATCTATCGCTTGGTTACTCATAGTTTCCTGTCTCCAGACAGGGAAAAAATGCATAATATATCTTCTCTCTGTGGGGAATAACACTCACCTGTCAGAACAGTCCACTTTGCTTAAAGCAACTCCTGGGAAATTACCTACTGTTTATCTTCACCAGTTTTGGCAATATTAAGAGCGTTAGCGCATGTGAGATACTAGCTGTACTAGTGTGTTCGAAAGGTGAAGTCTGCTCTGAGTCAGACTGAAAAAAGAAGACATTCTTTGTCAGCAGCATCAATACCAGACAGAGATTTATTCCTCAAAATAGACCTTCAGTTTTCACCAAGTCAAGTTAGCTGTAATTTTTGTTGTTTAGCTTGTAAGCAGATGTATTTACAAACGTGGAAACCAATCATTCACTTTCATGTTTTTCCCATTTTGTTTATTACCTGAAACAGTTTTTAAAAATTTCTGTGAGAAGTACATGCCTTCTTGGTCTCAGCCTTCAGCCAAATGACAATTTTCTTAAAGAGGGTTTGTCTGAAGATATTCTTCCTAATAGAAAGTATGTTGTGAACATTCAATAAAAAGAAAGGTATTAAGGTGCACATTTGATTATCTGATGGTTTAACACTCTTTGTTTCTGGGATTCTTTTTAAAATTTTCTTTATTCTTTGCTTTCCAGTGAAAGTTTTATTCTGCATCCTGGTTGTTTTTTGTTTTGTTTTGTTTTGTTTTGTTTTGTTTTTCTGAAATATAAATTAGTCACATTGCATAGTCTATACTTACATTCTTTAGCTGGTCTTCCATCTCATAGTCTATTGTTTCTGGTGCTTTCTAAAGAGTCCCAGAAAAAGGAATTTGTAGGGGGTGTACTTTTCGATTCACTTTAGTAGGATTACACACTTCTATGAATTTAGCTTAGATAACCAAAATACTTTTATTGACTTACAAAAATTGTGGGATATGTGTACACTTATTTCAGTACAAATACAACCATTACTCAAACATAGTGAGTAAACAAAAATCATAAAGCAAAAACTTTTTCCAATAATAAACAAAATGTGGAAAGAATGAAAGTGAACGATTGGTTTCTATGTTTATACATATGGTTTGAAACATTCAACTACAGTAGTTACAGTTACCATAAGGGAACTCCATAGCAAAAAACCAAAAGCACTGGCAATGTTGTTAGGCAGTTTAAATACATTTCTAGCAAAATAAAACATGTTTTGAGTATTGAGGGGTTTTTTAATTTGTTTTAAGGCAAACTTCTTTGAGGCCTAGCCTTGAAGATTACTGTGTTATGTTGTTACATTGGATAAAATTATGTAAGCATTAAAATTCCAAAAAAGCAGGATGCCACATAATACACATGAAGATGTTTTGCTTAAGCATTTTGCTAAATAATCTTTTAAATTTTATTACCCATTTGTTCCTCTTGGTCTGCGCTACTCACTTATATAAACACAGCCATTGATGCCAACCATACAATTCCAAGCTTGTTGTTATATCCAACTAGTTGTCCCTGGTGTAGCTTCTGTAGATGAATTCTACATTTAAAAAAGCATTGACCTAGAAACACAAAATTAATTTTATTTTTAGAAATCACAGAATTCCATATGTGTTTACAAAATGGGGATACCAGTCGGGCTTTGCAGCCTTTCCTACATGGAGACAATGCACATTGTCACCACAGACTACAAATATTATAGAGTAAGTGCTCCTTGACCACATTGTGGCAGTGAAAACTTGGAGAGCTAGTGTGCCCCATTTGGGAAGGCCACTTAAATCACTAATACCCAGGACTCTAATGAGCAATAAACATGCTTCAGATATGGGGATATAGGCCATTAAAACTTTATGACTACCCGATACTAGTGTGCCGTCTCACAAACGTTCCTCTCTATATGGAGAGAAACAGAAAGAGCCTCTTATAGTGACAACCCTATTTAATAGCTGCCTATATATAAACTTACCTGGTTATTTATAAAACTATATAAGGTTTCTAAACTATATTTGTATCTCTTTCTCTCAGCAACCATGCCTTCTGCTATTTTGAGGTGATAGTTGATACCCAAATAAATCCTATTTGCTATATTCAGCTCATCTTTATTTTTGGTCTCATAACTAACGGCTGTGGGTCTTGTCAGTTTGACCTTGAAAAGACCTATTTGCCACATAGGACGATACAGACCTACGCCGTCAGTTATGGTAGACGTGATATGCTTATGAAAGGGTAACAGAAGTCAGCAATCATGGACGAGAGATGAATTCAAATTGAAGTCTTCGTATTATAAATGAGGTGGAACAGTGGACAATGTGTTCCCTGTGATCGGACAAAAAGTCAGGAGAGTCATATTCTAACTCTTCCACCAGCTTCTTGCAACCTGAAGCTCTGGAAGCTCAAGTGTATTCATGACTGCTGAGAGGTGGTCAGGTTCAATACAGTGACGTGATCCACAGAAGAGTCTACAAATAAACAAAATCGATAATGAGCTAACTCTTACAACCTTCTTCAATTTTAAATGCCAACACTAAATTATGTGCACAAGTACAGGACTGCATTCAAGTTTATTTTAAATACTAGCCTTCTTTAGGTGCTGGAGTTGATTCAGAAATGTATTCTGTCTGAAAAACAAATGCAGTGTAAAATACAGAGTATTTTATTGGGAGGTTTTACAGATCTACCCATTTTAAAAGGTTTCCTCTTTCTCTAGTAGAGTAGTTTGTTAAGACATAAAATGATATGCCAGACATAGTCTTTTCAAAAGTGAAACCTATGTTTCCTGTTGCCAAAGCAGTAGATGTCAAATCTATGTGCAGTAGCAAGTACTTTATACGTATGTACAGGTTAGAAAAAAAGCATGGAAACAGTTTTGACCGCGTGTTCCAGAGAGGCTTATTTAATCTGATAAAGGTTTTACAAGAGGCTTAAGAAAGGGTTAAGAAAGATCATAGACTGCTTTGAGGGAAGGGGGAAAGGAAGAAGTGGAGCCAAGGCAAGACCCAACACATCTCAGCTGTGACATGACATGATGGAGCATGGCACAAATTGAGGCAAAGCAAAAGTTCCTCTCCTGAACCTCTGGAAAATTATAGTTTTCCTGGATGATGAGTGTCCTGGTTTTGGCTGGAATAATAAAGTTAATTTTCTTCCTAGTAGCTGGTATAGTGTTATGTTTTGGAGTTAGGATAAGAATAATGTTGATAACACACTGCTGGTTTAGTAGTTGCTAAGCAGTGCTTACACTAAGTCAAGGATTTTTCTGCTTCTTATACTGCCCAGCCAGCAGAGGCTGGGGGTGCACAAGAATTTCATACCATACGACCTCATGCCCAGTATATAAACTGGGGAAGTTGGCTGGGGACACCGTGGCTTGGGGATTGGCTGGCAACGGGCAGTGGGTGGTGAGCAATTGTATAGTGCATCACTTGTTTTACATATTCTTTTTTTTTTTCCTTTTCTGTCCTATTAAACTGTCTTTATCTGAATCCACGAGTTTTACTTTTTTTCCCGATTCTCTCCCCCATCTCACTGTGGGAGGGGAGTGAGCGAGCGGCTGTGTGGTGCTGAGCTGCCGGCTGGGGTTAAACCACGACAATGAGATTATAACTTGAGTGTAACAAGGACTTCCCGGCATCAGGAGAAAATGAATGAGACCTCACTGCCCTTTTGAAGGATGGCTTGCAATGTTGATCTGTGGTTAAATTCCACATCTAATGAAAGAAAAAAAATGAGGAGATTGGAACAAATCTTGAAGTACTGAGATGGTTGGAGAGCAAAAAAACTAAATACCTCAGCGCTGTGTGGACTGACTGCATGTTGATACTGTTCTTTAGCATAACCCATGGAAATAAGAAATGAAAACTCATTCCTTTTGCTCTGCAAAGCTATGTATGTACTCAGCTTACTCTGTTGCTACTACAGGTGTATGATTTGAACAGGCTATCCTGGACTAATTCCAATAGACTAGATTGTGACACTAATATCTGTGTGAACGTGTGGATGCCTGAATGTTAAAAGAGTTGGTTCTTTCAATCATAACAAAAAGTAACTAGTTTGATTTCACAAGACAATAATACTGCTGAAGGCAGTTGCAGAATCTCATTGTATTGGCTTGGGAAAAGCACGCACATGTATTGAAATGGCTGCTTCAATGGAGTACATGCTAGTGAGCTGTAAGGTCTTTTCCTTTATCAGTTTTGCCAGGCAAACTGTTTGTGTAGCAAAGAAAGAAACTATAAGAGAAGTGAAAAATCAGGATTTTCTTTTCAGCTGCTGCAGTGTATATATTTGACCATGAATTACATACAAGGAAAAACTTTTTCACTGTGACATAGTAAAATATTTGAAGAAATAGCCCAGAAAGTCTCCATTCATGAGAATATTCAAAGCTCAGCAAGTGTCTGACCAGCCTCATTTAACTGGACCACTTCAAGCAGGGGCTGGACTAGATGCCCACCAGATGTCCCTTCCAACCTCATTTATTCTGGGATTAGAAATGTTGGGGACTGATTGTACACCTAAGGCAAAAACATCAACTTCAGGCTGAAAATCAGAGTGAAGAGCAAGAGAGACATCTGCATTCAGAACATAACATGGAGTAAGGAAGCCTATTTTCTAAAGGGCTTTCCAAACAGCTGTGCAAAATAATGTTAAAAATACTTGCCTTTAGGTCAAAGTTCATTTCTCCACTTTAAGTTTCTGATGTAGTCACTATTCATTTAAAGTTAACATTATAGTAATAATTAAATAAAAGACACCTAAGTAGATTTGACGCTCAGCTTTTAAACTTAAGGTAGGTGAGAAAGTGCCAGTCTTTACAGTTGCCTCTGTTTTTTTCCATGCGGGACAGAAAGACGAGAGTGAAAAATGTTGAAGAGCTGCATCGTTTCTGGGATGCTGTTAGTTTGGAGCGCTGACTAAGGCAGAGGTACAATAAAGACTGGACTTCAGCAAAGCGTTCGACACTGTTTCCTGCAGTCTTGTCCTGGACAAACTGGCAAGCTACAAATTGGATGGATGGTCTGCGAGATGGGTAGGAAATTGGCTCCCAGGCTGCACTCATAAGGTGGGGGGGATCAATGGTTTTCACTCAGGCTGGCAACCTGTTACAAGTGGGGTCCCCCAAGGATCATTACTGGGCCCCACGCTGTTCAACATCTTCTTAACTGGTCTGGATGATAGGATTGAAAGCACCCTTACCAAGTTTCCTGATGACCCTAAACTGGGTGGGTAGGTGGGTGTCAGAAGAGAGAGCCATCTCAGAGTGACCTGGACAGGCTGAAAGAGCAGGCTAGCAAGAACTGTGTGAAGTTTAACAAAGACAAGTGCAAAGTCCTGTACTTGGGACAAAATAACCCAAGAGCCCAGTGCAGGCTAGGACCTGTGTGGTGGGAGAGCAGCCTTGCTGAAAGGGACCTGGGGGTCCTGGTGGACAACAAGCTGAACAAGAGTCAGCAGTGCCCTGCTTGCAGCAGCAACGGCAAATCAGGTCCTGGGCTGCATCTGCAGGGGCATTGCTAGCAGGGACAGGGACGTGGTCATCCCACTCTACTTAGGGCTTGTCGGACCACACCTGGAGTACTGTGCGCAGCTGTGGTCCTCACAATTCAAAGAAGATGCGGACAGACTGGAGAGGGTCCAAAGGAAGGCCACGAAGTTGGTCAAAGGGCTGGAGAACCTGTCCTATGAGGAAAGACTGAAGGAGTTAGGGTTTTTTCTCCCTGGAGAAAAGAAGGCTCATGGGGGACCTCATCACAGTATTTCAGTACTTAAAGGGGGGCTACAAAGAGGATGGAGACTCTCTCTTCACAAGGAGCCATATGGAGAAGACAAGGGGCAATGGGTAAAAGTTGCATGGGGACAAGTTTCATCTTGACATAAGAAAGAAATTTTTTACAGTGAGAACAGCTGACCACTGGAACAACCTCCCCAGGGATGTGGTAGAGCTCTCCTTGTTGGAGGTTTTCAAGATGCAGTTGGACAGGATGCTACATAACCTCATCTAATCTCCCTTTCCCATGAAAGATCGGACCACGTGATCTTTCAAGGTCTCTTCCAACCTGGGCTATTCTATGATTCTGTGAAAGAGAAAGAGATAAAGCATATTTAACATCACCTGAAATGCACCTGTGTCGGAAGATATTGCTTCATTGGGGAGCCTGTGGTCAACAGCTGATTTCAGCAAAGACTTCTTAGGATTTGGCATCTGTGCCCTCTGGTTATTGTCTATACTGACTGTTCTCCACCAGCTCCCAAACTCACTGAACAGGTCTCACACAGCAACAAGCACACACTCTTCCTTGAAACAACTTTCCTTGCAGTTGCTTCCGTGGCACTAAAACTGCAAACAAAGAGACTGTCTTTCCAATGTTTCTCTCGCTGCCAATCCTCCTACACAGGTTACAGGATGAAAGTTTCCCTGGAACAAATATGAAGAGGAGGACAATTAAAGAAAAGAGCATGGAGCTGGACTGGAAGAACTGACAATTTGGCAGGGAGGAAGGAAAGGAAAGTTAGCAGATAATGGTCCGTGTTCCTCTCTGTCTGTTGGGGCTGACCCCGGTAATCCCAAATCTCTGTTTCTTTTACCATCTAGAAAGAAACTGTACAGCCCATGTGTCCTCAGCTCATGGCAGAAGCACAGGCAAACAGGAGATAATTTTTCCTTCCCATGAGTTCTTTTCTCAGCTCATGCTGCCATGCCTGTTAAAAATATTTAAAGACCCTGTTGCTGCTGAGGATGTGACCATTGGAATCTTTGCAGTTCCGTGGGATGAGGCCTTGAACCATGTTCCTTGTTAAACACTTCAGGAATTTCATCTCTACTGCCTTGATTTCAAAGATTATGTTTGTGAAGTTAGCTCAACATTTGCTGGCCCATAGTATTTCAGTCCCTGCTCTGACATGTGTGCTGTTACAATTGGAAAAGTTAATGACATTTGAATCGTTCCCTAGCAAGAAAAGCTCACAGGAGTTGATCACTAAGAGCTTGTAGATCACTCGAGTGCAGACCACCTTCCCATATGTGACTAATAGAGTTGTGTTTTGCTATGAACTTATGTTTTGCTTCAGCTATCTTTATTTTTCTGTAGGGGGGAGATAGGCTTGAATGTCTAAGAGTCTCAAGGAATGATTCAAAATGATTGTTGACAGAATCACAGTGTGATATATTGCAATTTACTAGAGAAACCAGGAAAGGATGCACTTTGTGTCTGTGGTGGCAACTTTCTGGTAACCTTCTCATATTGCCTGTAGTTAAAAAAAACACAAAAACAAAACAACAAAAAGCTTCTGGGATTATTTATTTATTATTCTAACTGAGGCCTGAACCACCCTGGAGGGATCCTGCCACCTCCTGAATGAATTACTTCTGACATTTCACTTGTAATCTGAAACATGGAACCAAATCTTGTTTCAGGCAAGTTTTATTAGCTGGTTTCCTGCACTAAATATACATTGTGTAGAAAAAGCAAAGGTTGGGGAGGGAAAAACAAGCCCCACTACTGGTATGGATGCCTAGCCTTCTGCTGCTCTTTCTTGTTCCCATAGATTGGTAATTACACACAGGAGGCTGCATGTTTTTGTGGGTGACTTTGATTTTAGTTTCATAGACATTTAAACTCTTGTTTGAGTGAAGTTGGAGTTAAAGCAGGTCAGAGCTTAGTCCATCGCAATGCGGGGCTGTAAGACAGTCCCACCTTCGTGTGCCTTTATGTAAGAGCTGAAGAACATGTCCCAGGACCAGAAGGTACTCAGTGTCCTCAGGCTTTTCAAAGGGAAGGTGAGTCTCTGATACTGAACTCACTGCGCCTCCTCTTTAAATTGTGCCATGGCTCCACAGTTACTTTGAGGCATCTAAAAGTGTAGATTTTTATTCATCTTTTAAATTTTATTAACCTTTTTTTTTTAGATAAATACTGGATATCTGAGGTCTAACTCAACTACTGCAAGCCAGGAAAAATCAAAAACATATATTGTGGTGCTTTTCAAGTTTCCTTCCTAATTTATGAAGACTGTGTGGGAGAAGACAACAATCTGTACTCAGGAGAAATGCAGTGAATCAGCCTGTTCTTTATGGTGAAATGTTCTTTTACGCAGCTGCTGTACCTTGGAGAAAAAACAAATAAACTCCAGATTCTACTTTAATCAATCTCATTAAAAAAAAAAAAAAAGTAAGTTAAGCTGTTGTTCTTAAAACAAAAATACTGCTCAACAATGGAATCTACAGTCTACAGTCTTAATGCAATATTTGGTATTGTTTTGAAACACTGTATAATGCCCCCCTCCCTTTCTCTTTGGCTGCAGAAGCAACACTGATTAATCACAGGACTATTATGGAAGTTAAGCGAAGACACAGAGGGGGAATAGTGCGGAGACCTATTGTCCCAGGGAAGGATCTGGGAGGGATTCTTCCCTAAGTGCCCCCACATGCAAACAGTGCTGGTTGAGATGCCTTTTTAGGAAATTCAGAGTACTATCTAGGGACAGAGGGAAGCCAGCACAGCCCTTGCTGCCTTTCTAGGCTCTGCTGTGCAGAGTGCCTGTCAACAATAACCACGTCTTGCCTTGCGCTGTTATTGAGCGGGGACGTAAGAGGTGACAGAACAGGTACTTAATGCACATAGAGTCACCACAAAGAGGCATCAGGAGAAGTCAGGGTCAGTCTCATTTGGCCTGACTTGAATTATCACCCTTTGTCCGTACTCTAGGAAGGAAAGGACAATATGGAAATGGGCTGGTAAGCTCAATGACAGCGTAGAGCAGTGGCTGTTCCTCTACGCCTTTCTGGAACAGAAACTAGCTGAGAAATTAATACAGATGTCCTCAACATGACTGAGGACTGACAGTTTTCAGTTTCAGCCTAGCTTACCAGTGTTACTGTGCTATGAGGACAACATCATGGATTTTAAAGGCCTGGGAACTTGATGTAAAACGACTGTAAAACTTGATTTTAAAAGTCTGTGATGACTCAGAAGACTACTTGAACGGTCATGTACTCTGACATCTCTTCTACTTGTTGTCCCAGTGTGAGAACCTCCAGCAGTAAGGCTAGAAGCTCTCCATTTCTAGAAACTCTCACCAGTGATGTCTTTGCTGGGCACAGTCCTCTGTGGTTCAGATCTCCCTGAAGGCACGGTAGGATCATGTTCCTTTCTGCATTCCCGCTTCACTTTCTGGTCTGACCAGATACAGCAATGGCCGGGCAAAGTTGGTGACCTCAGTAACAACTGTTCTTGTTCACTGTGAACATCTGCTGCAAGTCTCAAGGGACTTCTAAGGCTTCTGGCAGCACCTCCATTCCAGATTGCTGTTATGACTACACATACGTGCTTTTTAATTTATATGAGGAGCAAGGGTTTCAAGTGTTTTTTCTGTGTGGCAGACCTAGCCTTGGTCACCGTGCCTTACACGGCTATTGAAGTCACCGGGGGATCCAGCAGTCAAAAAAGGCCAGCCCAATCATCCACATGCCAGAGGCCACCGAGAACTTCATGTTCATGCTCAGGACTCTTTCCTGGCTCCCTGGCAACTGCCGCATAAGGTATAAACTGCAAACTGCAGTAAATAGAAAATGGCCACTCACTATTTCTGCCCTTACTCTCCCAGAGGCAAAACTCATTGCCACTGAAGCAGGACCTTCACATTTGCAATACATTCCTCCCACTCCCAGCCTCCTCCAAACGCACCTTAGAGCAGACTTAGCATCAGGCAACAAGAGCTACAAAACGCTTTCCTCAGAGCAGGCTTTGCGGCAAAATATGAAATCTTAGCTCACGGAACGGATTTGTAAAGGCACCCTGTGAAAAGTCAGTGGGAATTAGCCACCAAGGCACATCTACAAATCCTATTTGGTGAGGATTTGGATCTGGACACCCAAAATCTTTCTCAGGTCCTGAGTTTCACTCAGTGGATTTGCCCTGTTTCTTTTGCACCTGCAAGGTGTGGAAGAAAGGCAACGGTTTTCTTTTGTCCTATTTCACAGGCATTGTAAATGCTCCAGTTTACTTCAGTCACATACACGTTTTTCCCATCAGAGCAAAATAGTTTATGAATTCAGATTCATGCAGTTGTCTCTACTGCCTAGGTTAAAATGTTTCAGAAGCTTGACCTGAAATGCAACAGGGATAAAGTAACAATTCACCTATTTGTGTTCACAGCTTATTTTACTGAGCATTCCAATAGTTTAACTTTTCCCAGCAACACCCAAATATGTTCAGATGCAGCTGATAATGTGCCATTGTGAGCTTTTGTTATTTTGTTTAAATTCTTATTGGGGGTCCAGCTGCAAAGTGAAGATCCAGATAAACCTGCATACCAAGGTCAGAGGTGTTTACATTCCTAGGTTCAGTTTGGGAAACTAAAAACGTGGGATGGAATTTTATTCCAACCTTTTCCTTCTCTGACATTGAGGGTGGCAGCAGCTGTTAGTGTTGGTGTTAATGACTTTGTGCCCAAAAAGACCCAGCAAGTGACAGATTGTTAATGATTATGTAGGGTGATCATCTTTCAAATGCTTCTAAAGTATCTTATTATTATTATTGGTATCATTCATTGTCATGTGTGATTGCACTGACCAGATTTCAACCCCATCACTCACAAACAGCTCTTCATCTGAGAAGAAACTAGACTGCTTATTTTAGGTAGAGCAGCAAATCCCTCACTGGTGGGGGGAAAAATTAATTCTGCTATTTATGTTAGACATGGGAATATTTTCCTTCAGTCATGGAATACAAGGACTAGCACACTATTACAAACTTTAATTTCTACATTTTTGCTGATATTCCAGCACAAATAAGACACGACAAACAATGGCCGGAGTGTTGCAAATACATATGCAGATGCTGAATTTTAGACATGCAGGTAGTCCAGTGAATTTCACCCAGACAGTAACATGCAAGGAAAAAGCGATGTTTATATTTAGAGAGAAAAAAAGCCAAACACTACTCTCTCAGTTGCTTCTCAGGGATGTGGGTTAGTAATGACATTATCGATGTAAGAACATGTTTCCTAGGCATACTTCAGAAGCTGGCCATCTTTCATTCCGTTTTCTGGAAGAAATCCTACAACAGAGGTATAATAGGTGTTTCTGTGGGATATGTAAGCCTCCCTTTTCTCTACACACTCACTTCCATTTTTCATTTGTGCATTGTGTGTGTTGGGAGTGAATCGGGATCCTGCGAGCGGCAGTGAGTGCTCAAATAAACAACAAGTTCTGCTCAACCCTGTGGCAGAGAGAGGCTGGGGGTGAGTACCGAAGCTGAGTCAATGATGTGCTCAAACTGAAGAGATTTGGTGGGAATACGGCAGCATCAAAGAAGTGATGGCTGGAAATGCATCTGAGCTCTAGGGTGGGCTATTTTAAGTACAGAGAATTAATTGTATCTGACCTCAGAATTAGCCTGCAGGTTGGACACTCTTGTGCAACGCATGATGGTGTTGTCAAGGACTGAGAACAGGCATGTGAATGCATCTGGCGAGTGGAGCTGGGCTTCAGATCCACTTTCTTTTCCTTGGAGGCTGGCAACCTGATTGCTTGACTCTTTTGGAGGACATGAACAGGAACAGCAGGATGACGGGGGGGAACGAAGCTCTCACTTACTCTTTTTTATTCTTGAAAATGTTGAAATGTCTCAATTTCATCCCAATATGGAATGGAAAACTGTTTCTCGACTTGAACATATTCCTGGAATGGGAATAAATGGTTTCCTACTCATTTCTATTCATGGTTCTTCATTCCTTCTATTTACAGCCACGGATTTCAGATTATGAAATCTGAAGTCCAAACACCTTTGAACAGTGGTCCTCCCAGGAGATGCTTAGCATGGTTGCTCATGGGTGAGTGAAGATGGAGGGCAGCTGCCTTATAAAAAGCATCCCACTGCTTTCCTTCCCTCAGTTTCACAGTATTCCATTGGCCTTCAACTAACACCAACCATTTAGGAGAAGGAAAAAAAAGGTGAAAACCTGTCATAAATAATTATATAGCCCTGCAGTCCTCTTAGCAATGTTCAGCAGTTATTTTTGAAGCATGCCAGCACTAATACACAATCGTTAAAGTGCTTCAAGTTATTTGCTTTTTGTGTAGTGTTGAATTTTTCCACTGATGTTTTTTATTAGATGAAAACAATGCAACTGACTGGGAGCCAAGAAGATCCTGTATTCTAATCCGTGTGAGACAAGGATTTGACTGAGAGCTTGCTGTCATAAGTGTAGCTGCCCAGGCCAAAAGAAAAAGAAAAAAAAGGAACAATGCTAGTAGATATGGGCAAAAAATGCACAAACCTCCACTGATTGTATAATTGGCACCTCTGTTGAATGAACTCAAGCAAGATGATTCATAGTACGATGATTTTATTAGATCAGAGATATTGCTAATTAAGTAAGTAGCCATTGCAGCCAAGTGCTTCATCTTCTGACCATTTTTCTCTTTACTGTTCTCTGGAATCCTGTGTCTCTCATTACATTGTCGGATGCAGATCTTGTTATAGTTATCCATGCCTTTTCTACCTTTAAATTAATCTAACATAATATGCTGCATGGGAACCGTCTGCCAAGACATTCTGGGAAACGTGCTAGAGCAGAATGTAGCTGGCCTATTCCTGAGCAGCAGAGAGCTTTACCTCAGTGCTCCGTGATCTCCACTATCACTTCTTTATTTCCATGTGGCATTTAAAATGTTGCTTTTAATCAGTGAAACTGAAACAGGCCTCTTTTACCTGGTTAACTTAAGAACCTGACTCTGCTGTGCAATGCTATCTCTAGAAAAGATGAAAGCTAAAATACCTAAGACTCTTATAATTACCATCAAAATTTGATATCTGGTAAGCTTGACTTGACCGCTCTCAGCAACTTTTGAAGTCAAGATACAGAAGCTGCAAGAAATACTGAACTGGAAAAAGAGAAGGAAAAAAAAAAAAAAAAGGAAGACAAAATCTTTATTATAATGC
The DNA here is from genome assembly GCF_929443795.1 of Astur gentilis. Lineage (NCBI taxonomy): Eukaryota > Metazoa > Chordata > Aves > Accipitriformes > Accipitridae > Astur > Astur gentilis. The sequence continues at coordinate 11,559,960 of NC_064913.1, forward strand.
ATTATTTTTACATTTAGATAACTTTTAACATTATGGGGAGCCAACAGAGCTGTTGAAGAAATTTTGCCAGTTTATCTGATCAAAAAAGTATTAAGAAGTACTTATTATCAGTCTTTTATTATGGTTCTTTGTGAGACTGAGCAGAACTATATAAAATTATCTTCCCCATCGCCATGCTGGGAATCACTTGCATTGGTTGTAGGTTACCTCTGCAAGAAAACAAAATGCTGCAATGAGACTGGCAGAGTGCTCAGTTCAAGCCTTGAACTTCCTCAGAGGAAGAATTCACTTCAGATGACTTGCAAAATGAGTCAGGGGACCAGAAAAAAATTCCTATAAATCTTGAGAAGTACTCTGGGTAGGCAAATATCATATAAAAAAATATTTGGGAGTGCTTCTGCATAAACCACAGTTCGCTTCTGATTTTGGCCATGCAACTAATGTGATCAGATGAATGGGTCCAGATAGTTCCACCTTCACTCCACTCCCAGAGTCGAAGATGCAACAAACATTTTAATCTTAACAGGACAAAATAGTTTGAACTACATGGGATCCAGCTAGATTGGAGTTCAGGCAGAATGGATATGTAACCGTCTGTACCTGCCTGTGTAGATGTGTCCTAAATTTGTTTATTTGCAAACACTGGGGCAAGTGAAATGCAGGTAGCAGAGGAGTTTCAAGGCTCGGTGTCTTTGTGCAGAAGTGCCATTTTGAGAAAAGGAAGGATCACCATACAAAGGACACATAAGGATTAATAGAACAATAACAAATATTTAAAAGTAACTTGCCAACAGGAAGAGAAATATTTGCTGTAAGAAATGAGCACATCTAAACACACAGAAAAGAAATAATTTCACATGAGTCTGAGGTCTATCATACAGTTTATAGACAAAATTAGGAATGAACTGGAAGCTATATTTCATGGGTGAGGAACAGAACAGTTCTAGTTAAAGATATTGTGAAAGGAAAAATTGGATAGTTGAGGATGATGTGCGGCATTCAGAGCAGGTATAGGAGGGGACAACAGAGTGGAAGATGAAAATACCAGAGGTCTTACTGACAACATCAGAAGGATAGAAATTAGCAAGTAGTTAGGGTCAAGCCAGGGTGCTTCTCCCAGGTGCTTCAAAGAGTGTAAATAATTTCATTTTTTTTAAATTATTTTATTTTATTTTATGAGACTGTGTTAAAATTCTGGCTAGAGTTTATTTTTTTTTTGTCCCAAATGATTGTTGATCATTACATATGAGCAATAAAAAATGTGACTGTGTGGGCTGGGCATAATGAAGCTGGGATTTTGTGTTCATTCATCACAAGATGTAACTCTTAAGTGCATCTGTTACCTATTTCAAGATCTTTTTTCTTATGGGTAGCTTTACGGATAATTGAGCTAATGAGGATCTTTGTAGAAAATCATCAGGAAAGATGGCACATAGAGCCTTCAACGTGGTGTGCCTGCGGTGGGCTCAGTCATGACAGAAGAATTACATAAAAACAGGGTTTACCTCATAGAGATTTAGTCACACAAGCTTTAGCATACAATTCCAGACAGTTGTCAGGGCCGTCTCTATTAATGCTGCATGGAAATTCATCTGTTATACACCTGTCTTATGATGCGGAGAACTGGCATGTGAAGGTGCTTATCCCTCTCCAATTAATATAGAGAACCTAAATAGCAGCTTAGGTGAGACACTTCCAAATGGCTGATAACATAAATCTCACTTTAGGAATACAACAAAAATCCCTCCGCTTAGGTTAAAGCCTCCGAGAAGCCCTCCAAAGAGAGAAAAACATACAGGTCCTGCAAACAGCGGGTGCAAGTTGGGTACAGACCTCAGCAGGCACCTGTAAAACTCCCGTCTCGGGCGTTAGGCTGTCCCTCTTCCCTCGAAAAGGAGGCATATGGCAACAAAAAATGCGTGCAAAAAAGCCTGACCTCGCCTAAAGCTCTCTAGTCTTGTGTTGCTTATAGATAATTACTGTGAAATTCAGAATCAACATGAGCGGTGAGCTGCTGACACAAGGGAAGGGAATGGAGGTAGGCATAAGCTTGAACACGGTCGCGCGCGTGAGTTAGTGCAGGGTATAGGGACTTGTATGCATATTCTCTGGGCAGACAGCAGAAGCCGCTTAAGGAAATACCTTCGCTGGAGGTTACTGTTCTTGTAACTGTGCTGGTAGAAAGGAACGTGTGTGTGTCAGCAGCTCCCACTCACAGACCTGCGTCTTCGTGCCAGATCACTTTTATTACTGGCATCAGCTCAGATGCTGGACCTGGTGTTCCCACCAGGGAGATGGGGGCATGAACTGAATTATTGTGATTCTCTCATGAGGAGGCAGAAGGAAATGGTGGGCGGTGGAAGGCTGTAGGTTAATAGCCCAACATCCACCAGAGATGCTGTGTCAAAGCCCTAAATCAGTGCGGAATTTGATTGTTCATCTCCTCCCAAAGCCGCTGTCATTCATTCGCAAGTGCGGTGCTCAGAGGTTGCTTATGGTAGGGGACACGCTTCCTGCTACGGCAAGCGGTTGGAGGCAGCAGAAGTCTAAAGGCATAAACAAGGATTAAATCCCTGACTCCTTTTGACTTTTAGTGTAAGCTAGTGTTTAATGTAGCCAAGTGTTGCACTCTGCACCTTTCAGATGCTTCCCTGTGGACCTCAATGCGCTGCTTTTCAATACATTTCTGAGATGCGTTTAGCCTTCTCCTAGAAATTGCTGTGCTATTTTTGCATATTCAGATCTCTGTATCTGTATCATTCCAGTTTGGAGAGGCCAACTGTTCCCTCTGTTTTCATATGAAGATAGAATGAATCAGTGTTACTTCCACCCGTATTGCTGTTCCCCCAAATGCTTTCACAGATGTACTAGGAACATGGAGTTCTGCGGTCTATAACGGTAATACCCCAGACTGGGCTGCTTTCAAAAACCACCCTGTAGGAACCGTGCAGTTATAAGTAACTCAAGGCTGGTAGGAGTTATCACACGTTGCATGAGGAAAGACCCCATGAGGGTGCTCAGGTGATAGCAAATCTCTGACAGAAAAAAATAAAAAATAAAATCAGAGAAGCAAATAGGCTTCCAGTGATTTGATTTGCACCCTCGGGGGAAGAAAAGTGACTGTGACTCCAAGACTGGCCAGCCCAGTACTTACGGAAACTCTAGTGATTGGCTTATCATCTCCTTTCAATTTGTTGTGTACATTTTAGCTTGCTGTCAGGAAGGCTGGTACCACTCCGTATATTCTTTTCTCCTCAGAAATATGTTACAAATCTAGCATATACTCCTAAGTATAAGGAGACCGCTGATTTTATATCCAGCCTGCTGTGAGAATGAGTTCACACCACAGCATTACTGCACATCACTTGTACTGGCCCAGCACAGGTATCAGTGTGAGCTCAGAATGGAACAACTAATTAAATCTACATTCCTGATGAGGGAAAAGATGAGGACAATACTGAAGATAACAAAGTACAGTGGCCTGGTGATGAAGACAGAAGGGAGAGAAAGGTCTTCAGCTGGTAGACCTTTAACCTCTGCAAGCTCGGGCATTTTTTTCTCGACGCTCCAATAGCAATGACATCAATAACAGTTCAGAATAAAGTGAAGCGTAACAGTCAAGAATAAAATGAAGGCCATGTAAGCCTTCCCTATCTGTGAGACACTTAGGCTCCACCAGCTGTGCTGGCTTGCTTCCTACATCTGGGCTCCAAAATGGGTAACAAGAAAACTCTGAGAGAACTATTTTAAGAACTCTGGCACCAAGCAGAGTGGGGAAAGAAAAAAAAAAAAATTAAAAAAAAAAAATCCCAACCTTCCACTTCTTTACTGAAATCAGTCTGTTGAAAGCATTTCTGTTTGGCTGCCACAGTTCGCCAAGCAGCCTAATGTGCCAGCTATTAGTACCCAGCAGAGAGCATGTTTGCAGCTATTCAGCAAAACTATCACATGTCCTTAGCCAAGGAAAGAGGGATCAGCTGCCGAACACTGGAGCTGATGAAGAGCAGAGCTATTAAAGCAAGCAATAAAAAAAAAAACACAACCCAGAATGGAGACTGATTTTTATTATTATTTTTTTAACCTAATGGATGACATTTATAACTGGAAAGTATGAGTCAGAGTGTGCTGCGCCAGCATGGGGTCTTTATGATATTTTCATCTTGCTTGTTCTTCTTCCTTGGCCACAACCATTCTGTCTTGTTGATTTGTAAGTTTTAGGTTCCTTGCAGTGCTTGGGAGATGGGCGCGCGCGTGTGTTTGTGTATGCGTGTAAGTAGTGACCATAGCTCAGCGAAGTGGAAGTTAAGAGCTCAACTACTCAGCTCAAACAATTTTTAGGGAGTAGTGAGACTACTTTACAGTGCTAGAACCTCTCAGATAAATTATTGCTGCCAAAGTGTTATTGCTGCCAAATGTGGCAGTGATGTGAGTGTGGGAGGCAACCACCCACTTGCTAGCGAGGACAAAATGGACACAGCTCTGTCTCCGCAACCACTAATCTCATCCAAAAAGCTTTAAAAACAGAGAACTGTTTGTCCTTTTGTAGCACATGAGCAAATAGAATCCATTTGCCGCAGAGCTTCTCTGTAATACGGTATCTGTAGCGTGTAACCGAGAAACAAAATTATACTACTTGTTGCGATGACATTGGAGTCTGGTTACCTCAGAAACAACACGCCTGATTCCAGATTCTGGTTCCAGAAAGTTCTTTTTACATTGGGAGATCAGCTCTGCAGCGTTTTGTGGGAGGACTACGCTGAGGAACCCCTGGTCCCTGACATGGAGCCAGCGTCGTTTTACGGCAGCTTCTCCTGCCCCGTCGCGGGATTCACGTCGGGACAAGCCAACTCCTGCCCGCGGAGTAAATCCCCGAGGGCAACGTCAAAGACCGGCGGCTGCTGGGTGCCCCCACGTCTTCCCGAGGCTGCGGGAGGTGTGAGGTGCCCGCCGAGCCTTTGCCTCCCTTTTTCCCACAGCTGATACGGGTCATGCTCAGCGCGGCTGAAAATTGAGCCCTGGGGCAGGGAGCTGTAATGAATTCACTAGATTAGGCAATGAGAGCCAGCGCGAACAAAACAACCAGCTGGCTCAAGACTATTTCGCGCTGGTTTAAAAATGCTAGAGGAGGGGAGGGGGAAATAAGCTCCCAAACTGTCCCCTTTCATTCCTCTGAAGATCATGCCCGTCTTTTCTTTTATACGCATTGTTATAGCCTACATAGAGCTGTGAAACTGAGAAGAAATAAAGGTACTTTCATCCTCTTTGTACTGTTGTATGCTATAGTCATTAAAAATAGTAGACTGTGTCCTCATGTAAGAACGTGATGCACCTTGGTAAAAGACTGTTCATGCAGAAATTCTATCCAAAGCTCTGGGATGTCTTGTTTTTTTCTTTTTTTTTTTATTTTATAATGAGTATTGGAATCCAACCCAGTTGTTCAGCTCTTTGTGGTTATTTTCTAATTCTGGATGATTAAAAGCTTTTACAAGTATTTACAACCATTATTTCTAAGAATCTGAGAAAGTAAAATAACATACATAGGGTAGCAGAATTCCAGAATCAGAAACTGAAAAGGTGTTTTACCTTTGTTACTGGAAGTGGAACAATAATTTCAGCATAGACTAGTGTGAGACTAGACTCCAGTTTATTTCTTTGCTTTTGTCCTGCGTCTAGGGTTGTGTCGAAACCCTATGCTTTAAAATGTTGTTGTTTTTCCTTTAGCTGAGAGATGTCTTTTCATATGTGAGCCAATCCACCCACACTCTTCCTGTGATTATCCTCAAGAAATGGGAAGAAAATTCCATACAATGTGCATACCCGATAGCATCGCATTTACACTTCAAGCCTAGTTTCACTTGATTAACAGTTTCCCGTCCTTTCCAGTTCCCAAGAAATACGTATTCCCATGAGGCGTTTTAGGAAAATGCGTGGCAATTACTGTACCGGAGGAATGTCTCCTATGGATGCCACTCTAATCACAGAAAAGACGTAGGTAAAAACAGCCTCACATTTGGCATTTGAAGGAGTGAAAGGCAACACTTAGGAATTCCCGTACGGCATCGCCCTTACAATCTCCTAAGGAAATCCACCATAAAATACAGTATGTGCTGAGGACGGGCTGGGCCACCTAAATATGGGTTGCTTTTGGCTTCAGCTATTCAGAAATCCCCGGAACAGGTGCCAAATTAAGTCACCCTATTAGCTGCTTTCCATGGCTGAAGGTCAGTAATAGTTAACATGGAGAGGAATTTGGATAGCACATCTTGCAATTCAAGAGCACCGCGACTGCCCTAAAACACCAATGCATTCTTACCTCAGAAAACCTCCAGTGTAGAGCAGTTTCACTTTCCTTTGACATGGAAGCAGTTTACAGCTTATACGGAAAACATATTAGTCTTCCGTATCAATGTTAATTTATGCCACATTTCCCAGCTATTTATAACTCAAACATTCTAAATTAGAACTATTAGATGCAAATATATTATAATCTGACAGAAGGCAAAATATTCCGTAAATCTGATTTGGAAAAGGGAAATATTCATTCATATATAGCTGACTAACGGTTGTACAGTTGCAGTTTCAGGAACATGATTTTCTGAAAGAACTGCTGACAACCCATGTTAAACTTTGAAGATTAGTATGTTTAGCCATAATTTGCTCCCATTTGAATCCTACTTTGTTGTCTGCTTGTTTCTTATTGCTTTCTTTGTTTCTTAGAACACTTGCATAAATAGAGAATTTTTGTTACTTGAAAGCTTTTTGATCTCCTTTTCATTTTCCACCTGCAATTATAACTCTTTCTTGGTGACATCACCCGTTGGATGCAGTGAAAAGAATTCTGATAAATGGCTGAATAAAGAATTATTGACATCAAGTGGAAAATAGCCAGCTGGAACTGATGAACTCTCAAAAAGCCTGTTTGCGTGCAAGAATCATAAATAAGAAAGAATACAATCAGAGAAATATAGAAAATACTCTATCCAGTTCAAATTCAATGCACAGAATTGAAAATCTCATTAAGGTGGTTGGTAATACAAAATTAAATATGTAACCTGGTGAGCTGGAGAATACTCACGAGCATGAATACAACGATAGTGATATATTATTATACTTTATTTCAGTAAACAGTAAACTAGCATTTCTTTTTCTTCCACATTCTACTTAAATTCAGGCTGGGTGCACTTTTAAGAATATCCTTCTGCATAGATGAATTTCATCCTCCAGTGAAATACACAGTAAGTGTATGGTAGGCCTATATTCCTATTGGTTTGCTATTTTGCCTTTTTCCTTATTTCTCAGACTATTGCATTATACCTAAGTCCAGACTCTGAATAAGTATAAAACAGTATAACTCTCTGGAAGTGAGCGGAGCCACCTTTATACTGTGCCAGTCAAGAATCTAGTACTTTTCTGAAACAAGTGCTGGTACATACTACTGCTTTTTTTGGGTGTAAACTGGGGTCATATTGACGTTAAGCACAGACCTTAATCCTATTTACTACGTGGACATAGAAGTATGGATTGCAACCCACTTCCCTCTTTTAGGCATGAAATATTCTTTAAAGAGAATTAAAAAGCAGGTGTTGCTCCTGGGCTCTGTCCACTCTGATGCAGTGCTTTGTAAATTCACGGCATAAAACTGAAGGCAGGGAATATAGCATGTACCAGAAATCCTAGTTTTGGCCTCTTCTTTTGAAAGAATTGGAACTGAAGAAATTGTAGAGAGAAGTTTCTGTCAGTTTACAGTTTTGACAGTAGAGTTACCTATCTTAGTTTTGGTGCTCTTGGTTTGCTCTCTAGACAGAAGTGGGATAGCTAACGTATATTCTGGAAAATCTTCAGGTTAACAAGGAGTGCAGTTTAACTCACAGAATATTATCATTATAGCGACTTTTAGACAAACCTGCTATGTCTTTGTTCACCCAATAATAAGATATAAAAAGTCACTGGACTTCAGAGCAGGTTGAAAGAATGAGGCACATAGAGATTCAGTAATAACCCCTAAAAGAATAACAACAGGCGTACAGTCTTGCAGTCAGAGTTGGTTTGTGTCCACAATCACAAAGGTATTTCCCATAGTGCTTATACAAGCGCTGTGTACTAATAAGCACGGATAATGTTAAGGCTTTCCACTGTACTTTGAACTTACGCAGCTTATCACTTCATAGTAGAGATGATCCAAATGCATTCTCTGGTTCAAAAGCAGTTGCCCTCTGGAACAACTTAATAGGTGCTCCGACTTCAAACCTAGTTATTTAAGTCTAGAAATCTCTTTCACACCCAGGTTATATCTACTGTAAGTCCATCAAAGCTACTGTGGGTTTACACCATCACGAAAGCAAAAGAAAAGCAGGCACTGCATATCCTCTTGTCCCCAAGGGTCTCTGCCTCTCTCTGTTTGGAATGGCACTTTGGGAAACCCATGAGCTCTGCAGTATGAACCAAGCTAAACAGATTCGGTTTTAAAGCGGAATTTTCGAGAGTTCAGCTAGACAGTGTATGTAAATGAGGTGGTGGAAACCGCTGCCAGGCTGTCCCCGGTCCTCTGATAGTCTTACACACAAGGAGAGATGGGAATCAGAAGATGATTTTAGAAACTCTCTCTGATTCTGAGAGAGACGCATTTTGCATATGACCCTTTAAAAAATGCCAGCAACACTGTGTTTGCCTTTCTTGATCTTTGAATCAATACCTTCTGGCTGCGTAAGATACTGGCAAATACATTTTGCGTCCAAGCAGATTCTTTCAGAACTGTCACAAGTGACTTTTCACATGGAACGTCATTTATATGACATTTACAGTTCCTGGCAAAAGCAGGCACAGACATGCCCGAGAGTGCCACTCTTTTCCCTCTGAGAGGACAAACCTCAGAATGATACTTTTACCAAAGGAGACAGTTTGTTGCATGGTAAACTTTTTTTTATGTCATACATCTTATTTAAAATCATATATGTAGTCACTAAAGGGAACTCTGTGATCTCTTTGACTGCAACCATCAATACAGCGATATCACTTCATATTGTCCCGATGAGACAATTCCTCAGCTTTCTTCATGCTGGGTTGAGATCATTGTTTGGGTGAGAGAGGATTACCTGAAGCACGTCTGAGAGAAGCTGGCAGACTGAGAGGTACTTTCTGAGGCTGAAGGAGCAATTTCCTCCCTTTTAGCCAAGGTTGTGAACTAAAAGTATCTTCTAGGAGCTTTAGGTGCAGCTTGATACCTTGGCGGCAATAGTAGCCAGGGAATTTTATTCTGTTTTGTTTTCTTATTTATAAACTTATGTCCAAATGCAGACTTTCCACTGTTTTGTTTATCCAGACTAAGCAGTTGTAGAGTCCAGGTTTTTAAATAACTGGAAACCGTAGCAAGAGTAAAACATGGTTTGCTTTCTACTCCATGTGTTATACTGCATTGCTGCTTAATAGCTATCCTGACTTCCACTTCCATTCTGGATGCACATTAATTACTGGCTTTTTAGTTCACTGTATCTGAAAGACACAGTCTCTCGCAAGGGAACAGGTAAGATCACCAGAGGAATACATGTTCATGGTCCTCACATTTGGAGTTCCGGAGGAATGAACTTCTATCCTGGCGTGAGCTTTAGTTCTTGGTCTACTGTACTGATTACCAATGAATACTAGTGACATAAGCTAGAATACCTTAGGATTTTATTCAGAGAAAAATTGTCTAGTTTTTGCCGGTTGGGAGGTATTTATTTGAAACTGTGTCAGTTTGGTCTTATCAGTAAAGTGATTTTTGTATAATGCATACACTCATCCAGAACATTTGGGACAGGTGCACCATATAAATTGATCAAATGCATAAATTGCATAACTGTTGTAGATATTAAAAGCAAGAGTTTACTGCAAAATGCCCATATAATGGCTGGTGCAGAAACTAAGACATGATTGTTGTTTATCAGGCACAGGCATCTGAAGGTCTCGCTTTAATCATTTGTGCTATTAGAGAAGATAATATTACTTCATTCCCCAGCACAGGGGAATGAAGCTATTTCACAAGTTGATGCAAACACAAGCAGTTAGCTGTAATAATTTATCGGGTTCTGTCCTTCACTGTTATGCAATGATACAGAGCTGTTTTACCAGGTCAGAGAGAGCTTTTCTTTTTAGTTCACTGTTAAGGGTACGTTATAATCTCTGTATTAGTTTTCCCGAACAGAACATCCATTATAAATGTGTTAGCAATGCATTCAGAAAGCGGGCAGCACGGCTTGTCAGTTTTTTCAGACTATCATCCTCTGGTGCTGCTAGGGCAGGATGAGGTCTGAATAAGTGCTCTTCCATTGAGAAACTGTCCAAGATCTCACTTCCCGTAACAATTTCAGTTAAAGTACCTCTTAAGAGCTTAACAGAGTGGATGGTGGTATAAATGAAGCCAAGTTTTACAGTAGAGACCTATTCCAAAGATGAGCCAATTCAATAGTAGACTTCTCAGTGAATTCTGGGATTTTACACCAAGCCTTTGATGTAAAATTTTTTCTCACTGTAATTTAAGAGAGTGAGGAGGAAAGAGAGACATTTCAAATGTATTTCTTTTGATTGGAAAGCTTTGTACCCAGTGACTGTATTTTTAGCATCCGTTAGTCAGGTATCGTCTTTCACCATTGTGTTAACCTGTAGTACTGATACTTTCATTGCTTTGGTTTCTATGAAAAGACGGAAGGTTCGTATTAAAACAACAAATGTATGCTTGAGTATAAATAATGGAGACAGTTCTGCTAACTCACTTGAATGTCATTTTGTAAAGATAGCCAGATATCCAAAATTTTACAGTCCAGGTCGAGTTTGGATAAACATCTATGAAAGCAAGCTTTCTTATCAGATTCCAGAACTTCCACTTGGCATCTCAGCTGGAAATACCAGAAGAAAAGCCTTTTTGTTAGAGCATGGACGTTTCCAACTCTAGTCCCTGGTGGAAATCAGAGATGCCAAAGTACTTTTCCTCAGAAGAGTTCGGTTTAAGTTCAGTTCCAAACATGGGCTAAGATTTCTTTTGTGTTTCTTCCTTGAAGCCTGTGTGGGGGCTTGATTTGCAAGTACTGTGTTTTTAATTTAAACCTTGACTGCAAACCAGGAGGGCCTTCACTTCTAATTGCTATCTAAGGATATGACTCAAGCCAATAGTTTTGAAAAGGACCACTGATTTTGCATATATTAAATGTCAGGTTTTCTGCAAAAGAGAAAGGAAGTGGTTAAGGTATTGGATGGAATTTTCCTTAAGTTAATTATTAAGTCTAACCCTTTTCCACAAAATGCATAACTATTTTCTTCTGCCTGAGGAGACTTGAGCAGCAATCGTTTATATCCCCAAAGACTACCCTAATCACTGCACTTCAGCACGGTCTGGGAGTGGGAAGGAGGAGAGTGTTCTTGGCCACTTTTGATGAAGATATTTCACTTTGAATAAAATAATATGAATTAGATGAAGAGGTTTAATGCACATCTCTTTATATTCAGACAAGCGCTTAAGCTAAAAGAAAGTTTTATTCTCAGTGTTTACCTCAATTAATATTTAAATGAATGCATATGAAATAGAGCAGTTTCAGTCAGAGAGGTAGAGCAGACCCTCTAGTCCAAAATGTGCCACATCCAGAGATGAAACCACGCTTGCAGAAAGTGTGAGTTCTGAAGCAGATGAGGAATGTGAGTTCAAGGCTTTCAAGACCCTCCTGAGTGCTCTAATGGGCAACAACGAAGACGGCACCAGCACCTCTTCCAGCAATTTTTCTCTGTGTACAATGACTGGTCCAGTAACCATGTTCTGAGAATTCCCAAATCCCGAGTGGATGTTTAGTTCAGTAGACATTTAGTTCATACAGACACGGTTTGGGTGGTCCTGCGCTCTGAGGAGCAGATATTTGAGGTCAAACTGGGGCCAATCTTGGTTATTTCTCCCCTTCAGTCAATGAAGGCCCTGTCGGATGGGTATTCTTCCTACATACCTTAGGCTCACACCTTATGATAGGACGGGTGGTCTTTTGAAGGTTTCTATTTCTCTTCACAGTAGGAACCTAAACATACAACTTTGATTATATTATCTTTTAGGGTAACTGGTAGCAATCCTACTACTAAACATTCAGGAAGCCTATCTTCTTGTAAAAGTGGATACATTTACAAAATTCAGACGTCTACACTGCTTGATAAAATTTGTGGGGTCTTTGAAAATTAAAATTTTGAATGTCAGCACCAAAGGTAGGAAGCAGAAAGGGCAATCTTTTTGCTGACGTAGGTCTGTGTGCCTGTGCGGTATCGACTCACCCTAGGCCTGAGGTCAGCTCTTTAGGTGCTGTTTTAAGGCAAATAAATGACAAACCTTATTTTTCTTTGTAAAGTGGTTTCACATAAAAATGCTGTGTAACAGTAAAAATTATTCAGGATACTGCCTTTAAAACCCTTGATAAAGTTCATAAATATATATTTTTTATGTCTTGGTTTCTTTCTTGCCCAAATATCCAAAACAGTATTCTTTGCCAATTTGATACAGGCATGCAGATGGATTGGCTGGGAAAGATAGCATGATTCTTTTAATAACAGTTTCAGTTTTGCCTCCCAATTAAAAATGTTGATTACCTTTGAAGATACCGTGGAAGTTGCAACATCTGTAATTCTTTTAATCAGTTCTTCTTTTTAAAGTTTAAATTAAAGAATCAGTAAATCTCTCAGTTCTTCCTTTTGATTAATTCCCATTTATTCTTAGTTCAGGACTTCATCTGAAATATGGAGCACAGAAGAACTTTGTGTTCTCATATATGGGTGGTAGACTATAGCTCTCCCTTACGCCGGATCTGTGGAAAGCGTGCTCCTGTTGCCAGATTCCTAAGACTATATTGGAATACTGTATTATCGATACTGTAGTATATAACCATAGGCAACCATATGCCAGCACAAGGCAGGGACAGAAATATCTGTAGGACAGCAGGCAACTTGAGTTGCAAAGCTGGATCTTATCTTAAATCCATTCTGGTTTAATTCTGATGTTTATGTCTGGAAAAGGATTATCTCATTCTACAGAGAAGTACTACAGCCCTGAGTAAAGTGAACCAAGATTTTCCTGCTGCTTGAAACAGGAGAGCTGACGATGAGTGGTACCAGAAGGTCATCTAAGGTAACACAGCTGCTTTAGCTCACTGTAGCATCTTTGCCTAGAAAGCAAGAGTCCTGGATTACCTTCTGCCTGAAATTACATTTTTTTGCTGTGTGTATTATCTTGAATTCAGAAAAGTGTGTGGATTGTACCTGTGAGTTGTCTGTACTGTGGAACAGTGCGGGAACAAGCAATGACCCAGCAACCAAAGTCACTAACCCAGTGATCATGGCATTTCTCCTTTCTTCCTGTGGATTTCAGCTTCTTGAACAAGGAAGACAACAGTCTTTGAATATCAACGTCATCAGGAGATGTGTTCAATATGGGCTGTACACTGCTGCGCTTATAAACCTTGACCTAAACTGTGAGCTGGGAAAGGGACAGACTCTTTCCAGTCCCTAACCATCCATTTGGCTCACTCAAGGGCAAATTTATTTTAACAGCAGTTGATTACCTGTCTGGAATAAGTGAACTTCAGAGGAGGCCAAGGAAACGGAGCCGAAACACACATCTGTTCAGATCACCGTGCCAATGAAGTTTGTGAAATGATGCATTTTTCCTGTAGAAAATCCCAGTTGCTCCATTCTTTCTGCCTAAAGTATATTTTTTTCTCCAGAAGTTAATTAATTGATATTTATGTTTCGTAATCTGTTCCTTCTATTACTAACATTATAGCCTACTGCACAATGTGCACATCAGGTGTTTCTTCTTTCTGCAGGCTTTCAAACAACTGTAGCGTGGCACTAGCTGTTTAACAAGACAGAGCACATGCTAACCATTGCTAATTTTTCTTCAAAGCTGCAGTTGAATTAACATAAGCTTTAAGTGGGCGTTATGTGTTCATTTGCACATTTTCTGCTGCTGCTTATGACTGGTTTAGCTGCAATCTGCTACACATGAAAGGACTACTGCACCTATACAGAGCCTTATAGAAGTGGCAGATGCTTCAAGTATCTCTGCATAAACTCATGCAACACACTGCAGGTCATTAGTTTTAAGTTTTTGGGGGCAGAGAGATACAAATCTCTTTCTCTTTCTTTCTCTACCCACAGCCTCACCCACCACCAGACAGACACATTAAATTGGTATTCTCTAAAACTTATCTTATCATCATGAGTCATGTTTCAGCTCAATGTCTTTTTTCTCTGTTGTCTATTATTCAGGTGAGATATTTGTTTAAAATATACCCAGGATACACCAGTCATAAAAGAGATAATTGTTTGCATTTCCCTCAGAAGACTGAACCTGGTAAAATGCAAAACATTGCAGCGCTTGCTTCTCCACACACTCCTGCTGCAGTATCCCCAGCCTGAAGGATTCTATGCATAACCCCTCTGCTAAGCGTGCTGAAATAACTTTGTTAAACTGTTTCCATAGAAAGAATAAGAGGAAACCAACAGTATCATTCTCTGCTATTACCTAGACAAGATTTGAATTCAGATTTTTTGCAGAAGTTCCCGTGATAGCTAACAACTACTGCTCGTTGTTTCCTTTTTTCTGGATAAGCACCATTTGCAGAAAAAAATCAGTACTGTGGCTCCCTGAATTCAGATTTAATCAGGCAATATATTCTATTTCTAGTTCTGGAAAATATGATCTTCTTCTCATGCCTTCTGCTTGGAAATGACTTTGCATGGCTTTTTTTTCCCCCAGAGCATATTAGCACATTACATATTTTTGTTGATGTATGTACTGACTGGAAAAGGGGAACCATAACCCTCATTTTTAAAAAGGAGAAAAAAGGCAGACCTGGGGAACTACAGGCCAGTCAGTCTCACCTCTGTGCCCAGTAAGATAATGGAATAGATCCTCCTGGAAACTGTGCTGGGACACTTCTCCTGTGGAGAAGGACTTGGGGGTATTAGTGGATGAAAAACTAAGTATGGGCCAGCAATGTGCGATTGCAGCCCAGAAAGCCAATTGTATCCTGGGCTGCATCAAAAGGAGGGTGACCAGCAGGTCAAGAGAGGGGGTTCTGCCCCTCTGCTCTGCTCTCGTGAGACCCCACCTGCAGTACTGCGTTCAGGTCTGGGGCCCCCAACATAAGAAGGACATGGACCTGTTGGAGAGAGTCGAGAGGGGGGCCACGAAGATGATCAGAGGGCTGGAGCACCTCTCCTATGGAGACAGAATGAGAGAGTTGGGGTTGTTCAGCCTGGAGAAGAGAAG
This sequence comes from Astur gentilis, assembly GCF_929443795.1. NCBI lineage: Eukaryota > Metazoa > Chordata > Aves > Accipitriformes > Accipitridae > Astur > Astur gentilis. The sequence continues at coordinate 11,575,234 of NC_064913.1, forward strand.
GCTCCGGGGAGACCTCATTGCATCCTTTCAATCTGTAAAGGCTTGTAATAAAGATGAGAGACTTTTTACTAAGGCCTGTAGTGACAGGATAAGGGGCAACAGTTTTAAACTGAAAGAGGATAGATTTAGGTTGGACATAAGAAAGAAATTTTTTTGTGATAAGGGCGGTGAGGCACTGGAACAGGTTGCCCAGAGAGGTTGTGGCTGCCCCATATCCCTGGCAGTGTTCAAGGCCAGGCTGGATGGGGCTTGGAGCGACCTGGTCTAGTGGAAGATGTCCCTGCCCATGGCAGGGGGGTTGGAACTAGATGGCCTTTAAAGGTCCCTTCCAACCCAAACCAGTCTATGATTCTATGATTCTGCGCAGTGGTACTTTCCAAAACCACATAGGAACAAAGGCAAAGTGTCCACCATTTGTTTTGATGGCTTATCCAGCCATTGCTCAGCAAGGGTAGAACTCATTCGTGAATTACTCTTCATTTTGTATCCGTTACCACTGTGACCGCTCTGTGCAAGTTCCTTCACACACAGAGCTGTACAGTCATGTTTAATCTCTTACTCACTGAGATCACTTCATAAGGCAATACATGAAGGGGATTACACAAAAATGTGATTTGATGTTTTTTTCTGGCCTACATTTTATATGATATATGTCAGGACAGCTTAGGCATTTTATAATAACACTTCTGTATGCCCTTTCACTTTGAAACATCCTTTTCTACAGCCTGTGGTTGGTATGTATGAAAACCCGCGGACAGTATCACTGAAGGCATGTCAAATATTGAATGTCATACAAGGCAGCAGAGCTATCACGAGGGCAGAGGGCTAAAAGTTAGACTGTGAGGAACAGTGTATTGGGCTCTACTGTAAGGTAAAGATTCTTTCTAATATCTCTAAGTAACGACGTAGCACAAACTGCCTTACTTCCTCCACTTTTTTTGGTAGCACTGATTTACCAAGTTAAGCTGTAGTTGCGAGATATGATAGGAAGGTATTATCTGTATGAAATCTACCTCTGGACATGCTCACTTTCCATTGCAAATCATGCCTTAGAAATTGTTCCTTTTGCTTCTTGGCTAGTGTCCCATGCAGTATACAGTTTCCCACAAGTAACAGGTTGCTATTTATGAACGCTACTTGATAAAGAAAACTATTAACATTTGAGCCTCACTTGGAAATGTTAAACATGCATCCTTCAGAGATAAGTAACTTGTTTATATTCACATACACTTATTTTTTTCATGTTATTGGCCACTTAGTTTAATGACATATTTGTCCCTGAATATTATTTTAAATAATCCCAGCAGAAACGTCTTGGGTGCAGTAACTGAATGATAAATTGACAGGTTGCTTTTCAGCTGTAGGTGAAGAGTCCCTGTTGTCGCATATGCCGTTTGACATTCGGAAAACTGTCTTTTGAAACAAGTATTTCTCAACAGGGAAAGACAAAAAGTAATATCATATACTAAAACTTTTATTTGAACCAGTACAAAGGGGTGCCATACTGAAAATATTATTAAGAGATTATTTTCTTTTTTTTTTTTTTTTTTTTTTTTCATGTTAGATTGTGCATTTTTTGAGTTTCTAGTAAGTAACACGTCCCATCAATTCTCATGAAGGCAAGACTCAAGCCTTTGACATGGAATGGTATTAATCTCACAAGGTTTTACCCATAAAATATGCAAACATTTAATCTAATCTAATCAAGCAGTCTCCATTTGCAGCTGAAACACCTCCATACCATCTTAATACAAGTGTCTTGGCCTTGGGGGATGAATGGCCCTCTTGAGCTGCCTACTTCTCAATTAAATGCAGATGGAGCCTAGATGACCATCCTAGATTTGATGTCACATCTAACTTTCAGATGAGTAAAGTTTGATGAAGTGAATTGCACGTGAATTCACATAAAGATTGATTCAACACAGTATGAACTCAAGATGTTTTTATTTAGAAGAAATTCTAACATTAGTTGCAATATGGAAGAAAATAAAATAAATTAGATAAGCAAAATCTTTTGCTATTATATTGCACTGCAATATGACTTCATGTGAAGTAAAGCAACAATGAAGGAAAGAGGGCTGAATAACCAGATAAATTATCAATCTCCTCAAGAGAGCAAAAGGGCTCTCATTCCTTACACTGTTCCCTAGGGAGAATAATGATTCACATTTCATTCCCATCCTCCCCTCTGTGGGTTTGGGCAGTAGAAGCAGTGAAAGAAGAAAGTTGTCCTTTAGGAAGATAGGATATTCCAGGACAACAAGGCAAATTAGGAGGACTGTAAAAGTGAGAAATTATGCAAAACTGGTCTTTCTTTGAGTTTAATTAAGAAAAAAACATGCCTACCCTGGCACTATTTTCTTTTAAATAAGCTGGATCATCCGCATCTACCTAATTTTGTCAAAATTATTTCAGCAATAGTTTGCTGTGTAGTTTTTTCATGGTGTATGTGATACATTCATCTACAAAAGAATTCTTATTCAAGAACACCACTGCATGTAAAATACAAACTGTCATGTTATGAAGTAAGAGGAAAATATGAAAACCAAAACACTGTGGTGTTATTAACAAATCCACATTTAAATAGCTACATCCCATCCACTTACTTTCACTGTAGTTTCAGCCATGTGATTCCTGTGTTTGCTAATTACGTCTATAGAAATGCTATGTGTCATTAAGCAGCTGTAATGACTGGAGAGAGTGGCATTTCAGTGATGGACCATGATCATGCATTTGTATATAGGAGAGGTGTTAGGCAATAATTTTGCATCAGATATAAATAACAGAGAAAATTATTGCACTTTGGGGACTTTGTGTTATTTTTTTTCTCCAGAAAACTAAGAAAATTCTTTTGAAAAACAGTCAGCTAGCTGTGTGATGCACATCTGTGTGTGCATCAGATTCTGTTGATGGAAGATGCTAAGCAAAACAGAAATTCTTGACTGCTATTGTAATGAGTTCTCTGTGTTCACTAATGACCAGAAGAATTTTTTATGAGAAATCACTTTCTGATGTTGCAATCTTAGGCCATATTTTTCAGATACAAATAACAGAACTTAAACATATAAAAACTTTGTTAGTTACTCATGTGGTCAGACCTTTACTGGTGTCACGTAATCAGAGTTTTCACCAGCCTTTGGAGGAGCCATTTTATGGCTCAGCACCTCTAAAAATGGGACTATAGAAAACTGGATTGAAAAATCTAATGTAAGTAATGCTGACTGAAGAGCAAAGACATTTCAAAGCCAAATATTTTGTTTAATGTATCAGCCACTGTAAATAATGATAACATCTGTATTTAGCTTTTGGAGGCATTTGCACTTTACACAAAACAAATGCCGTTACTAAATTAGCTAGTTTGAACAGTCATACTTGTTAAAAGAGTTAACCCTGTGAGTGTTTGCTGAAAAGCCAGCCTGAAGCTTTTCCAGCGCATTCCTTGTGTTTAATGAACTATGGGCTACACGGGGACTTACTGTCATTTGGATACGTAGTTACACCAGGGTCAGTGAACAACTCAGAGAATCACTAGTCATTGATATGGGCATGGGTTTATTGCTTGTTCCTAAATAATCATGCTTCAAAAATGTAAGCGGGGGAAAAAAGACCCTGTAAATACGTAAAGCAATAGTACACTTATTAAAATACAAGTGTTCTAAATAGAAGCAATTTGACTGAATTCAGCAGAATTGCTATCCCAGCATGCCGATCTTCAAATCCACCTGCGGATTTTGTCTGTAAACTTCCCATTACCTTGATGTGAAAATTTCTGATGATGATTATTACTGTTTTCCTTTTGTTCAAGTGATTCACCTAATTTTTTTAACGGAAGAGTTACTTTCTCTTAACTGTACTTCTCTGGCAAGCTCATAACATTAGCCCTCCTTCAGCAAATGTTTAAGATAATTACAGACAAGACAGAACATCAGAAGCAATGATAGACGGAGAACTACAGCTTCTCAGCTCTAGCTGATTTGACATTTGAGAGATCCGAAAGGGTGGTGGTAATGTGGGAAGGTAGCACCGAGACAACAGGTTTCACCCAAGGGGATAGTTCAGATTACGGCAAAAGGAGCAGCTGTTACACCAACTTGCTTCGAGTGTTATTATGTCATTCTTGTACCTGCTAAACTGCAGAGGTCCATCAGTTATAGCTCCTTTATTCTAGCAAAGTCCCATGGTAAAGAATGATCAAAGGGGTAAAAAATGGGGGAACTGCAGACTATTTTTGCAGTTAAGGACCAAATAAGGTTCCTTTTATTTTACCTCTAACAGAACAAATTTGAATGTATGGTTAAATATGACTTTAAAATGCTACCCCTACCTTACTGTTTAGAAGCAGACTTATATCCTCACACATATATTTGCATGTGTATGGATATATGCCCTTTTACAAGAAAACAAATTCAGTCATAATGCTGTGCAGCTCCTACGTTATGTAATTACCCCCAGGCCGTGAGGGGGATCTTGCCCTTTATTAATCTGAAAGTTAAAAGCTCGCCCTAAGCTAATCATGTGGGCTGGAATTCTTCTTACCCTTAATTCATTTATCTCTAGATTCAGACTCATAATTTGCCTCCATGGCCACTGGTCATTTCTGGAGGACAGCCAACGTCTCCTGTCTTACGTCTCTCCCCAAGGCCATGAAAAGTCTCTCTCAGCTGGTGCCCAAACCACTTTATAAAATACAGAGGCAAGTACATGACTAACTTAGACTGGACTCACATTTTAGATGACTAAAATTAGTAAGGTGAATCCTATCTCTATGTAGACACTTTGTGTTGCGTGGAAAATGGATGTTACAACAACCACCCTTGTAAGATCCCAGAACTACAAAACACAGCCACGTGAAGTTCTTTTCCTGAATTTTTTGTCTAAACTGGGTGTGAAGTTTAAATATTTGACTGAAGTTTGAATAATGTCTTCAGCACTGGGCAGGCATTTCCAATAAGCATATACAAGTACATTTTTAAAAACCTTAGAGGCTCACCTCTTCTGCTAAAAATATTGATTAGATCTTCAACACCTTCTTGTGAAGCAAAGGAGATTATTGTAACAAATGCATTCAGCTGTGAGCAAAGACAGCGAGACTAGATATAATTATCCTGGTACAAAGTCTAAACCCTTGATTTTAAATTGGTAATTAGCTTTTTTTTTGGCCTCCAGAATGTTATACTTCTGGAAAAAAAGAAAACAACAGCATGATTTTCTTTATTTAAAAGTTTCAGTCTCTGTTTGATGTGATTATATTAATGCACAGTCTATAGCAAAGTTGCCACCTGTGCAGAAAAGGCTCGTTATGAAAGGCATGTGAAAAAAGAAGTAGATCATTATTAATTTGATATTTTCTCCAACTGTGTTTCTTGGATATTAGGGTATAAATAAGTTAGGTATGGTCATTCACTTCACACGTTCATGCTTTTGGGGATAGCTAAGATATTTAGAAGCTCAGTGCTGTCTATTCAGCAACTGATGCCAAGATTTTTTTAAATTAAAAACTTGTGCTGGTATACAATCTTTTTTCCTCGTTTTATTCCTCCACAAAAGAGAGAGTAGCATATGAACCTTATACTGATTGATTTTTTGCACATGACTAAAAATCTCAGCTTGGAAACTTGGGGAAATAATGTGTGACATTTATGTAAAGTCTGCCTCTATCACAAAACAGTAAAAGCTTTTCTGGCTTTTCACCTCCAATCTGGAGTAAAGTCAGAGCAGAGACAAGTTTGGGTAGATGGCATCTTTCATATTTCTTCTTCACTAGAAGAAACTAACTCCACCTGGATTCCTTGGCAATCCTTAATGACAGCCATCCTGGTAGAGAGAACATATAGGAGATGATCATGCAGTAAGTCTTTTGAACATGACAGCTTGCACTTACTTCTTAAAATAAAAGAAAGAAAGAAAGAATGTTTTCTTTAAAAATGACTCGTGTTAATGGAATATGCCCCTGTTCTGTCAAACTGCAGCATTGCTTGCATCGGGGCCCCATTTTCTTAACATGCACTGGCATAAAGTACTTTCCAAAATATCATCTATTTTAAAGTGTTTACCTTCTTTTCTGTTCTCCAGTGAAACTTATATAATAACTTCCTGTTAAAGATGAAAGCCAATAGCATCTTTATTCATCCCACATGAATCTTTCTTTTTTTAATTTACCAGAAAAAAAATCATGGCTTGATATTTCTCTTAACATGGAAAAGTTTTTGAGAATACATATTAAAATGTACATTTTAGTATTTTCAATAAATGCTGAAATATAGGCAGAAGTATTTTCTGTTGATACACGCTAAGAACCCCCCTCCACAACCTTGCTAGATAGCAACACTGCTGGGAGATTTTTTAATGTGTTTGACTTCATTCATTTTGCTGCAAAAACAATGACAATGTTCATTTAACAATTTTTGGTTTGGGCTTCTTTTTTGTAACCCTGGCTCAGGAATTACTATTTCCTTAATTCACAAGCAAACCCTTTTGTTATTGCATACCGGGTGCTTCATAAGTAATATTTGGTTTATTATGCACTGTTCCAGCAGTCCAACTGATGCTCTAGAAAAAGTCATTCCCCTGTATATGCCGGTCAACGGGTAACGAACCTCAGCAGACTTCACCGAGTGGCCATCAGTCTATGATCTCTTCCTAGTTTTTGCTGCCTTAATTTTAATTTCTGCTTCATTTTCAGTTCCACCATAAACCAGTGGAAATTTCCCTGCCTATGTACATATTTTATCTTAGGCTATCATAATAAACTCCAAACCATCAGGATTCTGAACCTCAGCTGAAAACCACATTGAAGGGCCATTCTTTCCTTTAACCAAATGTGAACTGCTTATATGCCCGTGGATTTTAGAAGAGTGTTAAACCGGCTACCGGTTCATAATAGTGCTTTTACTAAAAACCTCCAACCCCTCACAGGAATGTGGCCAGCACAGAGACTCTCTGTATGCATTAGGGTCTGCAGAGTGCTCTTGTGTTGCAGCCCAAGCCCTTGCTTTGCAGCTCCAAACCTGCTTTCAGCTCATTCTGCACTGCTTTTTGGTACTGAGGTTGGTCCTGCACAAAGTCTCATTTCTCTATAAGCCCAGAGCCGCGTCTCCGGTGCCCGGTCCTGCAGCTGGGGTTGCCCTGAGCTGTATGATCTGCTTAGCAGCAAGAGCCAGGGTCTGAGCTCCTGGAAGGACCTTCCTCTCGGAACTCTATGTCCTGCGAATATTCGGGAGCAATTAAGACAGGCTGGTTTCCGTTAGGGGCTGGCTTTAGTATGGGGCATCATCTATCTGAGTAGGGTCACATAGCGGGCAGGTCACAAACAGCACACAGTTTAACTGTCCTTTACTGCCCTATTCAGGTGAAACCACCTTGGGACATTGGCTTGACTAAAATTAAAAGCAGCTGTTTTCTTTTGTTTTCCTTCTTCCTCAAATTTTCTGAAAGAAAAAGAGAAAGAAAAAGAGAAAGAAAAGAGGAAGAAAAACAAACAGAAAGAAAAAGAAAAAGGAAAAGAAAAAGAAAAGGGAAAATGAAAAGAAAAAGGAAAAGGAAAAGGAAAAGAAAAAGGAAAAGAAAAAGAAAAAGGAAAAGGAAAAAGAAAAGGAAAAGAAAAAAGAAGAAGGAAAAGGAAAAGAAAAAAAGCAAAAAGCAAAAAGCAAAAAGAAAAAAAGACATGGATTGTGGAAAGGCTTGAGTAGGAAAGGAATAAAAAAAAGATCAAATTCCTTTAGAAAGACTGAACCAAAGAGGATCGCTACAACAGAAGGACTGATCAGGCATTGGTGTTTTAGAAGCGGGTATTTAGTCCTAGAAGTACTCAGAGTCAAAGCTAGAGGACCAAGGAAAATGACCAACAAACTGTGGGAGAAAGCTCCCAAACACCTTGTAGGATATACTCAGAAAAAGTGACGAGGAAAATGTGGCAGGAGAATGTATGTGAGAGTATTTGCTGCCATTTGCCTAAACCTTCCCTTTTTCCCAAGACTACGTGGATCCTGCGGAAAAGCACCCAGCAGAGCGGTGTGGGAGAGTGCCCTGTAGCAGGGAGGTCAACCAATACTCTAGTGGTGGTCCGAAATGGTGTAACAGGGTGTAATGGTGGACATAAATGGTGTAATGGGGCATAGCAGTGACTCAGACGAGTGAACCGCGTCGAGGCAGCAACGTTGGAAAGAACTGCCAGCGGTGCGGGTGAGCTCCTTCTTGCCTCTCTGCTTCACCAAAACCATGCGAGTGGGTCCAAGCTCCTGATTTAATGACTTGAAGAGAGCCGTTCTCAGCTCGCGCAGGTTTAAATCAGTGCAAGAGCACTGCCTTAAAAGAAATTGTTACTAAACGAATCCAACAAAGGCGAAAAAAGGTTTAGTTCGTGATCTTGTCCATAACAAATCATGGCAGCAGAGCCCATGAAAGGGACTTTTCATTCACTTTTCCTTTAACAAACTTCTCAATGCTTCTTTTTTATTGTTACATCGTCTTCTGCAGCCGGTGGATAAGATGGCAGAGTTCCCGCTCATTCAAGTATTGTATATAAATATTGCGTAAAAGAATCTTTTCTTGAGGTCCAGAAGGTTTTTTCTCCTGCTGTATTATACCTGTCTGCCAGCCACTCCTCTCCAGTTCCCAATTTTGAGTATTTGTTAGAAATGTTTTTACATCAGCTGGCAAGGTGACAATAGAACAATCCTATCTACAGTAGAAAGAAATGTTGTCTTCAAAAGCATTATGCAAAAAACAAAAGGGAAATAAGCATTACAATAAAGCACTTAAAAATATGTTACAGAGTCCTTGATGTGTCTCTCCATCATCTGAAGACGAAGTGAGATAATTATTTAAAAAACCCAAATAGCATATTCTTCGGCAGATCGCTACAACCTCCTGGGACTTGTTTGATGTATTTACATATGTATCAGAATAGTTATCCTGCCTCTTCCTTTCTGTTGTTGTGTGAGTTCATCTACATTTGTTTTAATACTGGTACTCAAAATAGCTGCCTTGGTTATTCTTATTACACTTCCCTGCCTTAACTGGTGGGCACCAATACGTGAACCAAATACTCAAAGACATTCTAATTCTCTGGTTTGCATCTTACATTGCTTCTTATAAAAAGATAAAATTGATTTTCAGAGACAACATGCTCTTACAGTAAAACTTCATCTCAAAGGATCGGATTATAGTTGAATGGAGCAACCACAGTTATTCTCTGGTGGAGAGCTCCCTTCTGATGGGGACAGATAATCCCATGGTTTTCCCAACTCCAGACACTCAAAAATCATGGGTTAAGTCCATCCTTAACACATCCAAAATCTAATTTAAAAATGCCAACCCGTTTTTTTTTTTCCTCTTAGGTTTTGAGGCTGTATGCGTACTCATAGCACACTTCCAAACTATTTTTTTCAGCCAAGAGTACTTTTTTTTAGTTTTTAACTAAAAAATGGCATTATGTTTTTGCTCCTCATCTCCAAGAGCTGAGGTTTAAGAAAAAGTATTAAAGAGAGGAAGGCCCCAGATAAATTGCAGAAGCCGGGAACACTTATATAAGAAAACCATGGAAGATGTAAAATGTATTTCTATACTACAAAATAAAACTGTGGCACCAAGGAAATGATGCAAAATTTAAAGAATGAAAGTTAGATATTGCTGTCTCATCTTTAAAAGGAATTGTACAAACAGTCGAAGTGCTACTGTTTGACTGTTCAATTTAATAAAAGCAGTAAGAAATATGTTTCTCATTTCACTGCCTCTTGCTATTCATACAGGCTAATTCTCACTCTGCCAGTGGCTCATTTCTTCAATTACAGGATGTACTTTCATTACTGTTGATGTATTATATTAAAGAGTAAGTGTCTTATGTTAATATTCAGAAACTTGTGGTTGCCAGGCATCCTCCTTAAAGAAAAAAAACCTAGAATTTTCCTTTTCATTAAACAGTTGTCTTCAACATGAATAGTTGTCATAAGCTATTGCCGTTACCCAAGGGGTAATGTTTCCAAAGATCATTACGGAATTATTCAATAAGAAATCCCACACCTGTATTTATTGACTAGTATATGGAATACATAAAACTAGTCAAATTGCCAAGTAGACAGTTCTCTAGTGTGGCCCCCAAAGAAAGGAACTGTATAACAGTACTGAAGAAACTTTGGGGAGTTTCTACAGTTTCCTATTGTTTTCTGCAGTTTCCTAAGGCAAATAAACCTTAATAAACACAAGACTGAGCGACAAATGGATTTTTATTACATATGCTAAAATTATCAGGGGTCTGTTCTTGTTATGACATCAGTAAGATAGTAACATATCTCTGTAGCTGGCAATAAACATAATACATGGTCAAAATGATACCTTGTTTAAGTATTCCCGCATTTTCTTTTCCTTTTAGGATTGACTCAAAATTAACATTTTTTTCCCATATCAGCCTAGGAATCAGTTGTAACTTTTAGCCAAGTAAAGTCAAAAAGAAAGTTTCAAAGTACTAGTTCTTGGCACTAAATTTCATTAAGTTTTTAGAACACATCAGGGAATGCATCCAATCTAACCTCAAAATGCATTCTAATTAAATATTTTTCTGTACAGAATATGACATAACACCCCGTACTTAACCTAGTACTAGACCTTCCTCAGAATCACAACTATTTCTAGTTATGACTAGTGTTATAAGATTATTTTTGGATTACAGCAACAAGAATGATAATTATTTGATAATGATAAGGAAAATACACTGATTTATGAATCATAAATCAAAATAGAACATTACCCAGGAATTTTAATAAATGAAAAAATGTCCTTTATTATCTTTTAAATTTGTGTTTCTTTAAGAAGACTTTCATATTTGTTCTGTCTCATCATAGTAGTTTTGTCTGCCACATCTGTCCCTGAACTTCTAATAACTTCTGAACTGTTAACTGATTTCAGACTAATTTGACACAGAGGTGGAAATTTCACAAAGAAATTCTTAAGTGTGTCATTAAAATCTACCTGGGTAGAGGAATATGTGTCCTAATGAAAGGAAAATTACCATATGAACTTATATCTGATAAGGTACCAAAGAATTAAACCAGGAAAGAGCCCTTAGAAGTCCCCTGATGCGTGGAAGGATGCAGTCAAATTTGGCCCCTTCTTGATATCAAATGCAATTAATGATGATTATGATGAGCTCTGAGAAGAGAAAGACTTAATTAGCCCCAGTGCTTATGGAACAATGCCTTTGTTTATTCAAAGAGGACAGTAAAGTCAAGGCAAAGTCATTTCAATTCCCCTGGTTGAGGACTCCATACGGTCTCCGTCTTCAAACTGTCACTGACCTCATGCCGTTTCAGACTTAAACATCTCTCTTGATCAAAGTCAGGTTTTTTTTAATGAATTCTTCTTGCTTGAATAAAGTTTTCTTTTTCCTTAATCTAGACTGTGTTAGAAGGGCTGAAATTAAATGAGATGAGCTTTGAAGGTTCTCAAACCTTCATGAGATTCCACTGGATTCTACACATGCATCAAACGTAATGGCCCAAGGTATGGAACAGGTCTGACTTGATCATTTAGAAATCTCTTCTTGCCTTAAGCTTTACAAATTTAGGAGCTAAAAGTGGCCTTGACTATGTCTTGCAAGTCATTAGTACAGAATATGCAAAAGAGCTCCATTCTTTTCTGATGATAGTAGACTACAGATTGCACTTACTCCTACATCACTAACTTTTTATCTACTAACCTAAGAGCAGCTATACACCTGGTTATAAGCAAATCTAGGAAGATAATTCTAATGACCTTGACACCCATGATGTAAGCCAGCTAGTGTGTCTGTGCATTGGCAATGGAGATTAATGCCTCTTTAATGTACACAAAAGAAAAGGAGTAGACTGCAGTTGAAGTGCCAGGGGTTAAAACACCCAAAACTGGGGCTGGAGTGTATTGTTCTTTAATAGTGCAACAGGCAAAATCTTCTTAAACTAATTCAACCTGAATGAATACAGCCATTTGTAGGCAAGGTATGCCAACTCCAACATCTGAATTTATTTTTACTTCTTGATTCATCAACTATTAAGGAAAATGTAAAAATGTTTTTTGAAAGTATCAGAATATTTTGCCTAATTTTACTTATCATAGCGAAAAGCTGACAGAAGCTACAATAGAATTCTGAAACCATTGGCCATATATTCTGTAAGACCTACGTTTCCTGTGAAGGAGAATAAAAAAGGGTCAGATGTGTACATGTGAGCTGAGAACATCAGGAAGTAAAAGGATAAAAGTAGGTTTTCCGTTCTTTAATTAGATGGCCACATGTACCTATATTTCATGGATTTTGCTTATTAATATTTCAAAAAAAACAGGTTTTGGTAGTATAGATACACATACTTTTTATACATGATAAGTTCTTGTTTTAAAAATATTCATAGTTTTTATTTTATAGATATTACTTAAGTGTTTATATATATACTTAAATAGTATTACAAGATTATTTAATATAATAATATTTTATGGTTTATAACTATAATACATACATACCTCAAGCACTTTTGGCAGTCTTTAACTGAAGCCCAGATGGTGAAGTACCTTACTGCGTGTTCCTTGATTTTATGATACAGTTATTAGGTGTTGTCCGTTCCCTCCTCAGACCACACCACTTCTGCAGAGGAAACAACATTGCTTATCTCGTAATAACCTTTGGTGGAGCTGAGCATGTGCAGCAAACTCCGAAGGACCACATTGGATTTCTGGAGACAGTTTCTAAGGAAATTGTAGAAAAAAAGCTTGGATGAAGTACCTGGAGGAAGCCTCAATCTTTTTGCTCAGAGCTCTGCTAACAGTAGTTAGAACATCCGTGTAAATAAGTAATAAAGACACTAGGTCTTTTAGAAGCACATAGTCCTTTCGTATCACTACCCAGCATATATGAAACGTGGTGGCAAGGAGGAAAGCTAGTGAGAATGACAACAAGGGAGTGTGGTTAGCAGCAAAGCAAACCAGCACTTAGAGCCTAAGTAGGTGACTCATATGATAGGAAATGAAATAATTAACAGAAACAGAGCTCCAAACTGAGGACAGTGGAAAAACTGAAGTCTGTCACCTCAAACTGAAAGAGTGTCTGTGGTGGTAGCTTGTTTATCGGAAAGCAAAGAGCAGTATAAGCAATAGTGTTGAGAAACTTGTTATTATATGTGATTTTGCAAGCATTAAGAATTTCCTAATTTTTGGCAGGGTTCTGTCATGGAACTTGTGCCTCCTGGCTTTGGGGGGGATTGGTCAGAGAAACAAATTTAAACCTCAAGAATAATCTGCAAATAACTAAGGTAAGTAAATGAAACATTCAGAGAAAGGGGCAGAATAAAGGTGGATGCTCAAAATTAAGGAATTCACAGGGCAGGACAGAGGCTGAAAGCTAAGGAAAACAGGCAGTATAGAGCAACATATATTCTGCAGAAAGTAATATGGAAGTCTGAAGGAAGAAAATTCAGCTTCTGGGCAAAAAAAAATTAAAAACCTTCACACTCTTTTTATCCAGTTAATTGCACAGCTTCTTCGGGAGGAAGAAAGTAACTGAGGAGGTCAAAACTGCACCTGGAGCAAAGGCTCCTTGTGACATGATTTGCACACCCCTTGCCAGACAGCTGCTGTGCTCGCTGTCGTGCAAAAGGAAGAAAAGAACTGTCTTAGGTGTTGCCTGACAATGACTTCATGGTTTTTGGGTTTTTTCCATTGAGGGAAAATGATGAAAGAGTGAAAAAGTTTTAAATAGTTCTTTTTCTGATGAATGCAGTGAAAGAAAAAGGGAAAAAAGGTGAAAAAATGGTTTTCGAGAAACAAGTTTTGAGAGAAGAACAAGTCATGCTATGGTAAGCATGACAAAATACCAATAAGCACAGCTATATCTGAAATTTTGGAAGATAAGTTCAGGAACTACTGACCTGAAAAATAACTTAAGCTAACTATTGCAGGCATGATATAATTTGAGTAAGTACAAATGGAATTATAAGCAGGACAAAATCTAGGTTAAGATCCCATATATTTCACAGAAATTATGATTAGTCTACAAATTCATCAGCATTAGTGCTTATGTCTCCTTACTCTGTACAGAGCCAAGCATGGTTTGCAACAGTAGTAATATGGTAGATTCTAAAAGTATTTTCTCTTTCAGTGGCATTTTTTTACAAGAGCTGAACAACCAAACTGATAGTTTAATGATGGAAAGAGTTTAATTTTGTTTCTCTAGATATAGAGAAACACCACTTACTAAATAGCAGAACTGAAACTTCAACTGAAAAGTAATGCAGGGGAATCAGCAAGAGGGATGAAAAAAAATTCCTGTCTTGGAATCACACCTCTAGTTAAGCATATTATTTTGTATATATCATGCACACATAGATACACATTTTAAGAGTTCAACTAGCTTTCTGTTTCAAACACCAACGGAAAAAGTTACTTAACGTTCTTTATTTTGGAGCATGAGGTTGCAAGGTTGCTCTTGAGTTTAATTTTTTTGTAAAGTAGAAGGATGCTCTCACAAATTCCACAGCTCTGCAGTTTATGGGTTTGTTTTAACAAAGTAATTGCCAGCAGCCCTGTTTATCCCACTTTGTTCATCCCGTAATATATCTTTTTGTTTCTCCACAAATTAAATTATAATTCATAATTCTATCTCTGAATTAGCTTCCCACAGAGTTCCTTGGTATAACAAATGTGGTTGTTATAACTCATTTTAACAATTTAGTCTATAAATTGGTAGAAAGTGTTTTACATTTTTCTGTTAGTGAAAAGAACTTATTTTTAAAGGGAATTTAAACGTATTATATGTACTGCATGCTGACTGGCTGATAAATTTTTGCATATCTGCCATTACGGTACATTAAGCATGTAATAATGCAGCAAATATGAATGTTAGCAGCAGACCTGAATGTGAATTTGAAAGAACTAAGACGGAAGAGAAAGAAATAGTACTTCTGTGAAAAAACTGGAATTATGCTGATGTGTTAGCGTACGTGGAAATGTATTCTAATAAATACTGAGATTTCAAAGAAAAAGTGCTGCCAGAAGTGTTGAAAAACTGTCTTATTATGGCATACAGTGCTTTCCCTGCAGGCAGTTCTGGGTGCTATGGCAGATATTAGGCTTTATTTATAGACAGATAGGTAGACAGACTAATATATCTGTATTTTAAGCTATTCTTTAGGACTGGTAATTATTAAAATGGATACTGTTTGTTTTCTCTCTCAGCATATCCCTAAACCATCAGGGAACAGCCAGGCAGAAGGCGGCTGCTCCAGGGCTAGGGTCTGGCAGGACATTTTTCTCGTACCGAACTCAAAACCACAGCACTATACCAGCTACTGGGAAGAAAATTAACTCTATCCCGGCTAAAACCAGGACAGCAGTGCCCCGTTCTCACCAGCAAGGGTGCAGCCCTGCAGCACCTGCACAAGGTGAGCAGGGCAGGGATGGTGGCTCCTTCTTCTAGTTTGCACAACGCAGTGTTTTCTTTCTCTTATGCGTAACTCTCGCACACCGTATTTTATTCTTGCTGGACCTCTCGTTTGGCTTAAAGAAAAGTAGGCGTCATATGACTGGTTTTTTACTTGTTAAAACTACATTGCTCAGGAATTTCCACCACCTATACTGGCATCCTTGGGTTAAAAAAATGCTTTGGCATATTCTTTTTTAGGAGGTAAAATGCCTTGTAAAGGTGGGCCTCAGGCCTTTATATGTCGCTACCCTTTTTGTGAACAAACAAAAAAAGTCTCATGACTGCGCCTGGGATCCGAGCCCTCCAAAGTCAGAAGAATTTCCAGTCCCAACAGTCCCTGTTTTGCCTTCTCTAACTCTTTGTTCATGTAGTTGGTTGAAATGGGATTGATAAGGATGAAGCAAATTCATGGCTTTTAGATCCTCAAATGTCCAAATTGTTCTCTTAAGAACAGAAACCTTGATATTACTTGTTAGTTCACAAATCTGTCGATGCTAAGAGACTATTTTTAAAGCAGGGATTACTCAATGCCACTTTGAGCATACCAAACTTCTGGTTTTCTGAACAAAATTATTGGCAGTCTCTCCATCAGCAGAAAGCCCCCATATTTAGGTGTCTTTACCCAAAGTTGTTCATGCCATTTGGACAGAAATATTCCAAACAACCAAAATAATTCAGTCAGCGTTACCTTTTGGCATTCTTGTGAAAAGTACATTTTCATTACCTCAGTAATTTTTGCTCTGATACCACCACAGAAGATCACTTGAAGGACAACTTATTAATGTCTGAGTAATTTCATCAAAGGTTTATTTAAAACAACACAAGCAGTCTAGATTAATCTCTCTGGCCTATAATGGAAACAAATTTCTCAAGGCTCTCTGGAATACAATGTGTAACAGAGTCCAAAGAGAGCAGCACAAAAATCTGTCAGTCAAAACACATATAAATGCCATAAGCATATCATCCTTTTAGTGCAAATAACTGACTGAGTTCACCCAGTTTGAATCTGTTCTTTCTTATGTAAGCCATAGCAATAAAAGCTAGGAAATAGCTAGTTTTTCAGGAACTTGAAGTCATCACTCATCTGTAAATCTGACAGTCCATGGGAGGGGAGGTTGGGTGTGGAACATTTGATTGCAACCATACCACTACTCATTACATTAAAAGTTCTTTTAAAGTCATTAAAATCATCTCCTGATGGCAATCTAGTATGCTTCCCCTGTGCTCTCTAGGAATAGTTGGGTTCCATTTTAGACTATTTTGTTCAATTAGGCGGCGTAAAAAGTAGGACACCAGACAATAGAAACATTTTTCTTTTCAGGAATGAGCTCTCGGTACATTTTGAAGAGATCAATGGCCGAGGGACCTAAAGTTACTTATGTTACACAGTCTGCACCGCTGCTTCCCAGCTCCAGCATCCAGTGGTTTTTATTTGCTCTTTATTTAATACTTAGAATTAGGCTGAATGTCACGTGTTCATGTAAAATGTTATTTAAATGGATTGCTTCTTGAAGTGCACTAATTGTGAAATCACATCACTCTACCTCCAAATAGTTAAAATAGAAGCCACAAGCTAGGCAGAAAAAGATAGGTTATTTTAGACAAGACAGAAATGTTAATTAAGAACTCTTACATGCTGAAGTTGAGAGGAAATATCCTCATGCCCTGTCCCCATGAACAGGAGCAATTGCCCTGACAGATTTTTCAAAACTTTACCCAGAAACAGCATTGTACTAGCTAGAAAAATTTTAAGATCTCTCACCATTTCCTTTCTAGGTATTAAGGGTTATTATATAGAGAATTAAATGGCATATTGCCTAGAAGAACTGAAAATCCAATCTCAGTATATACAAAATTACAAAAACAATGTATGCCAAATAAGTTATGCAAGTAGTTGTCTGGCTAAATTTCTCACAGCCTAAACTGATCTGTCCCAAGTTGCTTTCCAAATGGATATGATCCGGGGAGCAAACTAGATCTTCTGCTCATAATATATGGCAGTCATTCACCTGTAACTTTCATTATTATTATTGTTAATTAAATCTTTTGAAGTTTATGGCCCAAATGTCCTTGTTCTTGCTTTTAGATCCATACTACTCCAACTAAAGGTCAAAAAGAAAATGTGATTCTTCTATTCCAATTCAGTTATAACAATAATTTTCCTGATTGACTGAGAGATTGATTTTCCCATACCTTTTTGAAGGTAGCATATATAAATATATATATATGTATACACACACAGACGTATACACAGGTATATATCTATGTATTTGTGTATACACACATACACACACAGATGCAGAAACTGGGAAGATTTTTAAAAGTAAAGAGACTGATTTTCTATGCAGTTTCTATTAAAGATCAATAAAACCTGGGTGTCTGAAATCCAATTTGTACCTTTGAAAAATCTTCTCTATAAAGATCATCTTCAGTGTTAATATACAATAGAATAATCCTGTAACATCGTTGACAGAAAGAAAAAGGGTTTAGATTCTGCTTCAGCACTTATGCTGCAAAACTCCTACACCTTATTGGAAAAGAAAAATGAAAAAAATTGTGTTCCATTTGCTGTATTTTCTCTTTTCTATGTCTAAATATAATAACTTTATCAGTGATGTTAATGTCTTTTAGCTTCCCATAATTTTGTCCTAATTGCAGTAGCACATCTTAAAACATTTAATACAAGAGAAATCAGGGTAAAAACATGACTGTTATGTCATGGTTCTCTTAGCATTTTTTTTGAAAAGGAGAGGAGGGGAAGGGAATTAGTGTTGTTAATTAATATTGTACTCTAAAAATAAAAAGTAAAATTATGGGAGCAGACAAGAAGTCAATCTGTTTGTTATTGTTTTCCAATAGTAAATCACTATAAATTGCATTTTGTACTGAAAATATAATACAATTTGTAGTCATTTTGTGAGAACTAAGAAAGTGTTTAACAACAAAATATCTTTGCTAAAATAGCTTGGTTTTCAGCTGAAAAATATGCAATTTTATTTTCTGAAAAGGGAGGCAGTTCTCATCCGATGGCTTCAACTACAAATCTCTTCTTGATACTGAAACCCGGACACCTTTTCTTCCCTAAGACAATGTTCCTCAGTTGCCCAAGGTCAAAATGGCTCCTTTCTAAGCCACAGACTGTTCTCACCGTATTTTTCAGTCCTTTTGCATTCACATGGCATTGCCCATCTGTCCAAATCCTTTACCTACTTCATGCCACCTCTGCTCTTTCAACCTGGTCTTTTCGGTCCTCAGTCCTCCTTTAGGTTTCATTTTTTCAAGCTTTTAAAATTATTCCGTCTGTAGTTCCTCACTACTGTTTTCCTATCACCCCTCCCTACTTCTCCCATCTTTTCTATCCCTTCTCTAACACAAAACCAAATCCTGGTTCCCTCATAGACGGAGTCCTGTCCCTATCCACGCAGATTTCTGTCCGTGCTTCTTACTTTTGCACAGAAAACCGTTATTGCCTCCAACCTACCACTGTCGTGCTTCAACCCATGTTGATGACTCAACTCTTCTTGCTACGTCCTTACTTCGTTTCAAGCATGTACGAACTGTCTTGGTCTCTCCACTTCCTGGCTCTTGAGTTTCCATTTGAATTTCCTCATCTGGCACTGAATCCGCACTTGGTTTCCTTTATGGAAAGCAGTATTTTTATCATACTGCCTTGTTTATCATACTTTCTTTGTATAGCCCCCGATATCTTTCCCTACTTATCATTTCTCCTGTTGCAGAACACCTGAACCTTCTCTTCTCTTTTCCTTTGCTCGGAGATGCTGATAACTAGGCCAGACTAATCCCACCTAATTTTAGCTGCCTAAAAGGCAGCATGCAGCCTGAGCTGCTCATCCTACTTTTTTAATTCTGAAGTTAAGAGAGTTAGATAGGCAGCTTCAGAGGCTGATTCACCATGCTTACGTATCTCAAGATGGGAGGACATCATCTGTAGAGGTGATTACTTTTCTATATTAATTATCAGAGGAGTATACACAGCTAGATTAGATAACATAATTCCTTTAGAGTGGTTAAAATTAATCCTCCTAATATATATGCCATTGTAATTTCAACCCCTGACTTTTCCCCTTATGCTCTCCCACACTTATTCCACAGATTTCTGTATAAAACAATATTTTCAATTTCTAAATTAAGAATCTTAAAGAAATTAATGACTAGTTCCTTAAGAGTAAAATTCTGTTTCTGATAATATTATTGATTATGTTTTGTTTTATTTTATTTTACCATTATTGAAAACACCTTTTTGTTGTGTTAACTTTGGCTTCTCACTGTTGTTATCAGGCTGATGATCAGGATAGTTGAAAAGTATATCTATCCCATAGTGAGGAAGGTTTTAAATCAGCTTTGAATATACAGTTGCCATCCAGGGATGAAAAATGTCCACTATTAGAGAAGAGGCCGGACAAGTAAGACTAGTGGTATAAATTTACAGTGGTTCAGACTTGAGAAAAAAAAAATAATTAAGGTAACCTCGCTGTTCTAGACGTGACACCCCCTTCCCAAACAACAGAAAACTCAGTTTGCTGATCATATTAGATGTCTACAGACAAGAAATATGAGGTATAGATAATTAGATCTGGAAGCCTTACTATTTAATCAACTGTGTGACTTATTTGGCATAATACACAGTTTACGATACAACACACATACTTAGTTCATAATACACAATTCATATGATATTAATGGTAACAAATGTAATAAAAGACAATAATAAATAGAAAATATGTATTAATTGATATTCAATATTTATTCATATTAATATAAAATATTAAACCACACAAAATTTTAGACCGATACAACCAATATTTATATTAATATAAAAGATGAGAAACTGGAAAGGGAAGAAGTGTTGCCATCTACCTCAAAGACACATATCTGCTCTGAAGTCCAGAACATTGCCTAACAGCAAAAAGACAAAAAGTATATCATACTAAGGATTATGGTGATTGATTGAGCAGAGCGAGCTGAGGTGGATATAACTTTTTGTAAAGAATGAACAAAATTCTCTGATTCAGGGAACTGAGTGGTTTTACAGGAACATTAACTGGGCATACACTGGGAGAGAAATTTTGAAACTATTCAGTAGATTCATGGAATGAGCTGAGGATTTGACAGAGAAAGTAAAGGATACAGGAGAAGAGTGTTTTCCCCTCCTCCCTAGAGACTAACTAACAAAGGCTGAATGCAACTTGGGTGATGGTGGTCCCGAATCACTGAGGTAGGAAGAAAAACAAGAAAAAGTGTAATAAACCCAGAAGACTTAAGAAGACAGATTTCAATAAACCCTGGGGAACTGGAAACTAATATCCCCCTCAGAGAAAGTCCAAGGCAAAAACGAGTAAAGGAGAGTTGACGGTTTCTTAAGGAAATGATATTAAGTATAATTCCCAGATATATTTTAGGAACTGGGCTGATCAGTCCCAGTACTGGAGATGTGTATTTTTTAGATCTTGTGGAGCATGACTGAGGGTCCAGAAGATGGGGAAAGGGCAAACAGATCCACCTTTTTCTTTTTAAGGAAGAGCTGGGAAAATTATACAGTCAGCTAAACTGTAATTCATGGAAAATACTGCAGCAAATAATTAAGCAAATTATATATAAACTAATAGAATGTATAAGCAGATAGATTTTTAACGGGAAGATGAGTAACTCCCAATATGCATTTGTCAAGAAATCTTACTCTCACTGTTTTAATCAGAAGCACAACTAGTTTTGAATTTCTGCAATCTGTTACTGCATAGATATAATATATAGTGTCCAGAAAGACAACTACATCTGCCATTGCACAATATGGTGTATTAACATGAAACCCATTATAAGTGGCAATGTACTTATGTATGTGAATGAATAGTTTTGTTCATTTCCTAATATTTACTGATCTGCTTCCCAATACTGTCAGCAGAACTGATACTATAAAACATTTTTTTGGTTATCTAAATAAATTACCCATCAACAGACGAGAGGCTATCAGACCTTTTATTTTTCCCCAATAATATGTACTCCCAGAAAAGGATCAAGTATGTTGGCAAAAGCAGAGAGAGAAAGTATATTGGGCTAATTTAGTTGAGGAAGAAATGACTGTTCTCAGGGCTGTCTTACACTTTGTGAGCAAAAGCACTTGGAGTAGATAAATGTGTAGATCTTTGAATGCAAGAAAAGCATATGCCTGGAAATTCCTGTTAATGTCTGTTAATGCAAGAAGTTAAGCATTTTGACTACAATCCACTAAAAGACAACTGGGAGGGACACACACATTTGTATAGTAAACCAGAACAATTGAAAAGAAATAATATATATAGTCTAATAAAAGTTTGTATTACTGCCAAGAAGTAAGTGTTCATGCCAAAAATGTTCTGGAGCACAGCTGCCAAAAAAAAGCTGAGAGCATTATGAAACACACTAAATCTATACATAGAGGGGGCTTAAAGAAGAAAAAAAAAGTGTATTTATTCTTAGAATTCAAGTATATCAAATCATTATGGTTATTTTATGCACAATTTGCAAGGCTCTGAGCATGCTGGCAAGCATTCAACAAAGCATTCATGTTGCTTAAGAAGTATGCTGGTCCTTAAATTCAGGAGAAAGGCTCAAAAAAGCCGTATTTAACTTGAGTGTTTGAGACAAGCTAAACATCCAAAATGACAGAAAATCTTCCATGTGTTGATGGACATGCCTTAATAACACTCCTGTCATTTCCAAGCTAACTCAGTCAGCTCCTGATGAAGGTGGTTCAAGATGGGGTCAAAAAAAATCCAGATGCAGGGGTCCAGAAGGGGAACTGGAAACCAAAGGCATGATGATTGGGAGATGGAGGTGCCATCTTCTGAGAAGAGACTAAAGGGCTGGGGCTCTGCTTCAGAGCAGAGAAGGCTGAGGGAAAACAGAGTGAGGTCTAAAATTCACGAAGGCAGAGGGGAAGGCAAATGCAGAACTGTTGTCTACCAAATCCCACAGTACTGGAACCAGAGGGCACTCAATGACACTAGTAGGAGGTAAGCTTAAAATAGCTAGAAGAAAGTACTTCTTTACACAGCAGGTATCGAACTTTTGGAACTTGCTGCCACAGGAGGGGTTTTTATGTTCACCTACGAAAAAGGATTTCAGACACGTCCTCCTCCTTATTCCTTCTTGCGGGCTGGCTAAAGGGTCTCAGTGCTCAGACCACTTGGGATGCCGGAGCCCAGCCTTCCTCTGATCGCTGCGCGGCATCTTCAGCTCTCACCTCGACGCTACGAATTCAGCGACCAGGAGTGCGCTCTCAACTTTGAAGCATTATAGCACTACCTGCCACAGTGTCGGACAGTTTTTGTTCAGTACGTGCCTTTTTGCCTATGAAGATACACAAGCAGGCACGTTAATGTCTTTTCCAGGAAAGCAGTTTGGTTTACGTAGCATTCCAAGCTTCCCTGTGAAATAGGATGCAGTAATTATGCTCACAACACTTGGGGAAGAGAGTTAAATCACATATATGTATGATAAATGGCTTAATACAGGTGGCAGGAGAGAGAAATAACTAGAAAATGTGATTTACAAGCTGGTCATTTCAGTAATGGTAGTCTTTCAGATTACAGCAAGACTAAATGGGAATTCCTCTTCTGCCATTAATAAAGCATGAACTTTAATGCCTTCTGCTTTTGATGGAGTGTGAAGTTCATGGTTAACTTCATTACTTTTCCCTTTATCACAATACACACTGAAGAGAGAATACAGCTTCAATTTTTTTTTGCCCTGCAAGCAGGAGAGGAAGAGTGTCCTCTGAACTGATTTTGTTTCTTCATTATTGCTGATCCTAAAGATACAAACCTGTGAGACAGACCCAAGCTGAAGAAATTTATATTCATTTTCATGAGACAAGGAATTTTCCTTATCTTTTTCACAGTTAAACATTTTTATCACGATTTCAATTATGATTTTCCATTTTTGTTATGGTCAAGCATCTTGGAATTAAGGTCAATAATAAACATCAGAATAAGAATAATTATGATGGTGGTGTCATGACATCTTAAATTCCAAATTCAATTTCAATCGGCCCTTTGATAAAATCTACATTGATTTTAATGGCTGAAGAAGGGCAGAGAGAGGACTCGAGCATTCTGCACAATAAAGAAATAATTAAGTAATAGTGAAAATAGTATGATTGAAACCAGTAGTTCTTTCTTCTACAAAGCCCTGGCTAGTAACATGGTGCTGGCTCACTTCATTTCCAGCTGCTAGATTTCAGTAAAAGAGGCTAAAAATAAATTCAATACTTTCCTAAAATGACTTTCCCATGTAAGCAAGTGCTGCAGTTGCCATAGGGATGTTATAACATCACAAATGGGAAGCAGTTCACATACTGGTAAATAAGCACACTGGTGGGCAAGTTGTCCATTTGAGCATGTCTGGAAGAAGAAATCTCTCAGACTATATTTTCTGAGGGGAGGGGACGTTAAAAAAAAAAAAAAAAAGAACCATTGATGTAGTCTGCAATAGAGCAAATCCCTGAATGTAGGTTTTCACAGGTGTGGGCATCTGTGCAGATGCAAGACACATACTGCCTATGCTGAGAGCTGTAGCACCTAACCTGTAGGACCTACGCCTTCCAATGAAAAGGGATAAAAATGTTGAAAAGATCTGTAAATTCTGTGAAAACAAAACCATTATGGTATTCTTGAATATACCATTTGTTCAGTGAGCCTGGAGCTGTCCAGCCCGTCCTTATTTTCCCTTCTCCTTTGTAATGCATTAAGTGACTGAATTCTGGTAGTACATCTTTTTGCCCTATACTATCCATTTATTTTGAAAGTCAATACAAATAAACACAAAGATGCCTAACAAACCAATAGACTTCCTTCCCAAGGTTTCTTCATAATGTTCTACATCATAAAATTTCAAAGGTCAGATGATATAAATAAACAGTGACTTCACTGAAGTGGATACTACTGTCCTGATTTACAGCAAGTAGTAATCTAGCCCCAGCACTCAAGCTTTTCATTCTGTGCTCAACCCAGAATAGAAAGCAAATGGCTGGATAATAAATACCATGGAAACAAGAAAAAAAAAATCCTATAAAGAATCAATTTGGGAAAAAAAAGAAGAAAAGCCAGATTGTCTGTAGTTAAAATAGAATTCACTGAGATTCTGCAACAAGATCATTTAAATACAAAATATTATGATAGTTTATACATTTTTTCGTACATGCCTTTGGTACGTGTCTGAGGGTTTTTTTTTCTTTTAAGGCTGACAGTTTTACCAGTCTTACCAACTCATTACCAACTTGCTGTTCCAAACCCAGTTTCAAAGTAGTCCCTTTCCCAGCCCCATCTGCTGGATCAAGCCCTTTGGATTAGCCTCTTACAACCCATACTCACTTGTTTCCTCAGATAAATAGTTAAAATGTAGGTTTCCCCCTGAAGTGTGCCCCATCCACTTTGCAGTATATGTATAGCTACAGAGCAAGTAGTAGAGCTCAGGCTGGTCAAGGATGTTGACCAGTAAACGTTCCCTCTGTTTGCTCATTCCTGTCTGGGATTTAACTTACACTACATTTATGGCTCCATTTTATAATATTAGGTCCACAGCAGAGGATGAGTGCTTGAACGTGATATCACATCCCAAAGTAGTGCTCTGTAAGCAAGTCATATCAGGATTTCTGTTAACCCCAGTGTCAGGACAGAATTAATTTAGAAGAATCATCCACCATCTTCCCTGATCTATCTCAATTAAACTAATATTATTGGGGACCATGTGGTTGGCCAAGTGCAGCAGATGCAAACAAGCCCTCCAGAGTTTGAGTCACAGTGCAAAAAGTAACCATACTAACTTGAAAATTTGAGATTTTTCCCTAGCCTTTCTGTGTCTAGTGTTCAGAGCCTGGTAGTTAGGAGAGAGTGAGTCTTAAGTGGATATCTAAATGGTACTTGGTCAGATTATTAACAGGGCCGCTAACACCCCACCGACCAGTCCAGATTTGGAGTTAGATATGAGTCATATCTCAAGCTTTTAACAAAAAAAGATTTGTGTATTGTACTAGTCACCTAGATTGTCTTTATGGTCAACAGGGAGAAATGACATCAGATAGGCTGAATTAATCTGATTATTTTAGACGTGTACTCAAGCATGAGATAAATAAGGTGAACTGTGCTCTGGATATGCCTATTTATCTCCTTTGGTTATTATGGAAACCTGGAATGAACAACTCAGATGTGTACATTTACATGACAGATGTCTACATTTGGGCAGACAAAATCAACTTGGCTGCTTACAGTGACCTTGCAAGCAGTCAGCATTCACTCTGAGCTCAGCTTGCCTGCAGATAACATGCTCCTTTGTAGAAGACCACGCCAGAAACTGCCTTAGAAGGATTTCAGAAGCCTTGCAGGCAACCACTGGTAGCAAGGGCACATGTGGCAGCTGGGGACTACGAAGTATGGTAGTCAATTCACGGAGCATGTGTGCTGGGCACACAGAAAATGCTGCTGGTCAGCTCTGGGAATATCCCCAGGATTGCCTCTCACCCTGCTCCGCTTGCGGGTAGCATCAATGAAGAGCCATTGCGATGGACATGGCAGGAGGGAGGCAGTCCCACAGGTCTGTACGGGTACCCTTTTCATCAGGGTCTAGTGCCCTGTGCGTTGCCTTTTGCTCTCCTCCTTCCCCTGTTCCTGTCCTGCTTAAATAGCCAGTCACCCAGCGAGAGACATCGTGCCTGTTTCTTATATAGTGACTCTTTTCAGAGGTGCCAGTATGTTTCTCCATGAATACTTTTATGCACGTTGGAATAGCATCAACAGAAGAGCTGGAGAACGCTTTTCTCTGGAACAGCCCATGATGTAGTCTTATCAGGCACTGAAAGGTAGGATTTGAAGAAAAAAATTGAATTGAATACTTGTCTCCCACCACCTCTATTCTAAGCAGCGAGCTATTGCTCAAAAGCAATAATCCTGCTTTCTGCCCCTACTTTATTAAGTTTGGGCTTTGTATCTTCTATTTTATCACAAGTGGCTGGAAATGAAATATGCTGGAAATGGCAGGACCGGTTGGTTTCAATATTTCTGAACTATTTCTTTCAACCCAGCATGAACTCTATTCAAAAAGGATTTTGTAAGTTTTGCTTTTGGCTAAAATTATGAGAAGATACCAACCTAAATGTACAGTGATTATTGGTTGTCCCAGAAATGCGCTTTTCAATGAAAAAGGTATTTGAAAAAAATATGATCCAGCTGCCCTGTCCCTCTAACTGTCTAGTATGATGGCCAAATGAGCAATATGATCCAATATTTCGATTGAAGGTAGAGCTGATTTTTGTAGCCCTGGAGAAGACCCCAGGGTGGACAGCAATGCAGAACAGACCCTTGTATAGAGGTTAGTGTTTTGAAAAGCCAGGAAGCACAGTGCAGTGAGCGGTCCAAACACTCTCATGAAATTATGTGAAGCTCTTTTTGAGGCTGGATCTGTTGAACAATTTTTGGAAGTAACACTAATCTGGAAGAAAAATAGTGTTCAGATAGGTGTCAGCTTCCGTATTTTACTACATTTTTGTGTGTGTATATATATAGTTTATGTATGCAAAACTGTATATATAGTTGTATGTACAGTTTTATATTATCATGACTAGAATATTTTGCCTTATGTCGTGCATGCTCTCTTTCTGTTTTTATGTATACATATGTGTATATATAAATATGCACACACGCACACGTATATAAATATATATATAGCATAAGAAAGCTGGATTTTCCAGTTTTGACCAAACACACTGAATACACATGAAAGTACATACAATCAGTACAGAGTGATTGTATATACGTTAAAGTGGCCTCGGTAATGGTTTTTTTGTGGCATTTAAAGGACACTCTGATTTGAAGGTTATGACTCAGGTGAGCCTTTTATATAACAAGAGGAAGAAGGGAGAAGCCAGGAGAGACGTCTGTCAGATGCTTTCCCAAATGTCTCTAGCAGCAGTGGCTGAATATTCTCTCCTCTGGGGAGCACTGGTGCTGTTACACCTCCAACTTTTGCTGACGCAGAGACTTCTGTTTCCACTTTGTTGGCAAGCAATGCAAGATGGTGATCAGGTGGGGATAAAAAGTTAAATATTAAACTAACGTTTCATTTTTATTGTGTTTGTGTTAGCTGTTTACAACTAAATAGATAAATGAGTAGAAACACAGTCAATCAGTTGAGTATGCACGAGTGCATACCTTGGTTTACAGTACTGTCTGTATCAAGATATGAGAGTGATACTGTTGGTGTCATCAAGGCAATTGCCCACTGAGGCTGGGTTACACGCCCCAGTAGCAGAACTAAAAGAAAAAACTCCTTTGAAATGGCAGAAATGGGTCTGTTGGGATATTGCCGTCACTGCCGGCTGTCCCAGCTGTGCAAGATGTGGAGGGCTGAACCAGTTCTGCTGACAGCAAGCCCCTGCATCCTAATTCTTCCTCTAGCTAAAGTTCAGTCAAGTTTCTCCCTGTTCCTGACACGTGAGGTGTGAGAGTTTCTCATATGGTCACTGAGGACGCTGCTGGACAGGACAAACTGCCAGTGGCTGCCCCATATTAACCCTTTCCACTACTGGATTTACTGACAAGCCAGCAAGCAGCTGAAACTTCTCTGCTCCCAGACAGACAGGAAAAACCTCAGCTGGAAAACCTAATCCCTTCTCCTGTCAGGACACTTCAGAGAATCAACGCTGTCAAAGTTTTCCCAATCTGAAATAATGCTAGGAGGACCCCACGTTTTCATGAAGACCTTTGCCTGTCTTCTTAGAGTTTATTTCTCCTCTCTCTCTGCCTCTTGTGCAACATTTTTGCAAATGAATTAAATATTAAATTCTTGCCATAGTATATATGGGAGCTGACAGATATACTGAGCCAGCAGTACTTGCCAGATATATTATATGCCAGCTATCCTACATCGGATACTCTGTGCAGGCAGGCATATTGTGCCAGCTTCTGACAGCGTACGCTACGCCAGCTTCTGCAGCTTCTGACCAGGCCAGCTGGGAAGTTGTAGAAAATAAGGCGAGACATGACATTGCAAGTCGTATAGTTTGTCCCTCCACCCAAAGACAAGATCAGCTGTTTCTGAACCATTCCTGAAAGATGACCATCTTAGTGGGTCCTAAAACCAAGCAGTGACAGTAATTGCACAATCCCAGGGCAAACTATTCGAGTGAAATAACCATCAGACAGTTGGTATTGCTTTTTTATAATGTCTAATATAAATCTTCCTTGCTACAATTTATGCTTATTACCTCTAGTCCTGTTCTCAGGAGCGTAGTTTATGTTCTTCTTCTTTGGCAGTTACCTTTAAAATATGTGAAGACTGTTAGCCCATCTTTTCTTTCACAACTCAGTCATCTTTTTTATAGCCAAAATGAACATAATTCCTCTGGTCCTTCTATATAGGTCTTATTCTTTAGATTGCAGTTCATTCTCATTGCACAGCCCTGGACTCTTTATGAGAGTTAAAGTGAAGAACAACCATTAAACAATATCAACTCATGACTTTGCTATAATCACAGAATCTAAAAGGAAAGTGTGAGGGTGAATTGTTATTTCTTTCCAGAGATGTAAAATAGTCTATTCTTTCATTTTTTCAACGAGATATTTTACCTTTGCTAACCTGAGACAATTGTCGAGGTGCTTTGAAGGCAGTACCACCTTAGGCTCTATTTTGCTTGTAATTGTCATAGATGCACTTGTCTAGATTTCTGCCAAACTCTCTGCAATGAAGGTATGACCTCATTAAACTGGGAAGAAAAGAGCACGCATGGTCCCTTAATCTAGTAATAGATATTGATATTTCATTGTTACTGTTGTACACGGAGGAAACGTATTTCTTTGTGTTTGAAAAGATCACTGTGAGAAACAGCTGTATAATTCAGAGGTCGTTTGAGAGCCCTTATTTGTCTGATCTGGTGCTGGAGGGCTTTGAGGAGTTCCTTATAGGTCTCATGCTTCCTTAAGTCGGCACTCTTTGAACCACTTTGAGTTGACTGAGTGGTGATGTCAGCCCATTACATTGAGATAATTCTCATGAATCTGCAGAGACTGCAACATGGAAGAGATTTTTCCACTCTGCTATTCAGAGGGCTGGCATACACGCTCTCATTCCTGGTATCCAACTCTGACTTAAGGGAGCAAGCTTGAAATACGGCCCCAAACCCCTGCCTGCACCCTGCCGCAACAATAACGCAGACGCAAAGGGGAACAGAGCACCTACCTGACATGGCTCGACCACCACAAAGCCCCTCAGCAGAAGAAATCCTATTAGTGACCACACTACACACTGGAAGTGGCGCAGTGACAGGCTCTGCAGACGGGCTTAGTAAAACTGGTTATCCATGCCAGGGGCCTTTACTCGGCTGTAGTTTGCCATGCAGATGTCTCCTAAAAGGAAAGCCATGATGAGAAGCAACCGCAGTATATACCCTTTTTTCCCCCACAAGGATGAAAAAGACACCATTTAGGCGGTGAATATGAAATTTGTTTAGCTGTGTTTACTCTTCTCTTTGCCAAAGCCAAGTAATCTGTTGAACAGACATAAACAACAGGTGCATTCTTGATATCTCTGCCACATGCAACAAGGTCAAATGCCATAAAAGCTCCAAATAATCCTTATTACTTCTAACGTCCTGTGCCAAAGCACTGTAATAAAAGACTGATCTGTGCATGGAGACATTTTGCATCTTTAATCCCACTTGGACAGAAGGAAAAGACCTTTTCTTTATTTATTTTTCCCCAAACTAAAATGTTTTTTTGAGAGGTTGGTGTATTTTTCAATCTTTCCTGTCTTTAAAGACAAAGCCTTAAAACCAAGAAAGGAAACAACACAAAATGAAAAATAATCCTTAACCAAAGAACCTAAATCTTGATTATTTCCTACTTTTTAGTTTTATTTTCCCAAGGCATTTCCCTCCCCAGTTCCCAACTGGCCAACACGGCTGGGGGAAATGATTTTTTAGCACATACAGTTCACTTCTGGATTAATAGTGTCTCTTACCTTTATATATCAGTACGGAGGGCAGCTTCCCATTGAAACATTTGTTCCTTGCAGATGTTCCCTGCCACAGCTCACTTTCCAATTCTGGATGTGCTGAATCTTTTTCCTCCTCTTTGGTCTGTGTGATCAGTACCATTATTCTGGTATCTTTGGTACCTGTTTCCTCTCCTTCTTTCTACATGTGCTGTCGGGTGAGTGACGATTTGGGTGCCTCCATGAGAAGTTTATTCCCATCTCTGCCTTTTAAGTCACAACCACTGGTCTTGTCAGACCACAAGGCAAAGTTTTTCTGGGCTCTGCCTGACCAGCGATTCCAGGGCATAATTTCGTCACCTAAAGTGCAGGGAGGCAGAACAATCTGCATGAACCAACTTGCAGGCGGGAAGTTTACATGAGTGCAGTGGATTGCCATAGTGTTGGAGACTATACTAGCCTATGAAAGAAAATCTTAACCATCACTACTGTGAACTACAGACACATTCATATTTGATCAGTTGCTCCTTCGACTCATACAGAGAGCTTATTCAAGCATGTCCTAAAACTACTACGTTTACCAAAGAAATTGGGGAAATAACCTGCGTATTTGTCTCTGACACAAATAACACAAAGTATATACCTATGAAACCCTTTTTCCATGTTGCTAAAATGAATTTGTTCATTTACCTCATATTTAAATTATTTGCCAAGCCAACACCCACAAGGCATGACAACTGATACCAATCACAGTATTTTTTATGACAGTAAGTCTTTTCCACTGCAATGTAAGCCAATCAGTAAAGTAGTAGCTAATCATACTGAATACTGCTTTGCAGTGCTTCACTGTCCATACAAAGAATCATTAGCAAACATGGAGCTTTATTCATAAATATTCATAAATAATATATCCTAAAAAAGGATTGGCTCTGTTTAAACCAGCTTAGTTGAGAAGAATTCACGGGACACAGAATTTCTTAGGTTTTTTCAAAATGGTGGTATACTCAAACATTTGATAAACATTTGTCAGATTCTGTTCTCTGCCTACCATTTTTGCATGTAAACATCCTCAGATTATTTACAAGTTTGAGCATATGAAAGATTATTGATGGCACCAACATTAATTGCCATAGCCTTTGAGTTAGATTAGACTACAAAAGCAATGTCCTAAATCCCAAATTCCAGCAAAAAACAATTTCTCACAAGAGTACCCCATGCATGAGTCAAAGAAAACTGGAGGCCTGGGCACACAGAAGAAAACAGCGGCCACAGATTCCTTTCACTGAGCGTGGTTCTAACCATTGCTGGGGAGTAGCAAGATGCCTATACCCAGCCAAAGCTCTTCTTGGTACATCAGACATACCAGAAACAACAAATCATGTGTTTCTGAAGAATGTCACAGCTTAATCAAAGGAAGTTTCATTGACGGGTTTTTACC
This sequence comes from Astur gentilis, assembly GCF_929443795.1. NCBI lineage: Eukaryota > Metazoa > Chordata > Aves > Accipitriformes > Accipitridae > Astur > Astur gentilis. The sequence continues at coordinate 11,607,090 of NC_064913.1, forward strand.
TCCCAAACATAAGTGCCCTCTAAGCTCTCCTTGGACAATGCATTTTGATATCACCTTCTGCATGGGGGTTAGGGGTGCTAGGTACAATCCAATTTTTAGACAGTATAAATGGTTCCCATTAAAATGAAGAGTGAGGAAGCGGGAACTCTGGGGGACAAGGAAAAACCAGCATATAAAGTAGCTGCATTCTTCCCTCCTGTCAACTCTCCCTCACCTCAAAGCCAGCAGAAGTTTTTCCTAGCAGAGTTAGGGACCCGTATCAGGACTCTAAAGCATCTCCTTATAACTGTCCTTGACCTTATTATGCTGGGAATTTTTACACACCCGTCTTTTACATACATTTTTATTCCTTTGTGGCCTAAAACAGGCTGCAGAGGAGTTAGCTGCTGTCTCAACTACACTTTTCTTGTGCTTCCTTCCATCCCAGTGGAAAGATATTCTTCAGAAGCTGTGATCCTACAGGAATTCCCTGATGTGTTTCCCTTAATTCATTTTTTTATAGCTTAGAGGACTTTGATAATTCACTAAATCAACTCCAGACTGTGACATTTCTTATTAAGCACCTGATGATGGCCACCTCCATCCTCTTCATAGCCAAGCACAAAAGAAGTGGGACTTCTGCTTGCCTCCTCTCCGCTTCAGAGACATACATCTTCTGGAGATCAGGGGAAGCCACTAGTAGTACAACACGATCTATGGGTGCCGCCTGTTTGACCTTTAGTGGCATCTAGTGGCAAATGAGTTTGTAGGGAAAATCTTTGCAATTAAACGGCAATTAAACGAGCAAAAAACTGATTTCATATTCATATGTGAAAATGGGAAGTACGGAGCTTGCGATGGGTCAGGATAGTGAGGACAGGTTGGTGGCTGCCAGGCTACCTACTGGTCTAAGGCAAGCTCCAGGAATTATTATGCCATGTGACCAAATTGTTCCAGTGCTAATTTACAGAGGTTCCGACGAAACTCTCTAATTATGGCTTGGAACAAGGACTGTAGGTAGTTAAGAAGTTAGCATTAGCCACATTTTGCAAATCCAAGTGTATTTTTGCTACTTTATTGATTAGAATTTCTTTGTTCCATAAAGCCATGTGAGATGCTCTTTTCTACCACAATGTGGGTGCCTCTTATTATTACCCTTAGAAATGTTGCAACAGATTTTGATTTTGCCTTGACAGAAGAACTGAGCCTCTCTTCCTAAATGAGATTCACCAGTATTTTGATTTTATCAGATGTCACAATACTTTCTTCTCCTGTCTGGTATTGAAATGTAGCTGAAGCAGTATGCTGGATAGTGGCAACCCACAGTTCAGAGTCCAAAGACATTTGTCTCATATGTTTCCATATTCACGCACCATACTGATAAAAGTTGATAGAGACCTCTAGCTCTGCTTGAATAACAGTCAGCAATTTTTAAACTGCCGTGTTTTTAATGCATTAGTTTTACACAAGGGTCAACTGTATGTAAACAGAAGCACTGTAGATGAAATACTTTGCCCAAATGATTTTTTTTTAAATAATTCCAAATGTTAAAAATGCAAGCCAAAATATATATATGTGAAAAATTTCAATAGGAAGTATCTCTACAAGTGCAAATGTCATGCATGGATTAATGCATGCGTATCTGTTGTTATTCTGTAGCTCTATAGGGTGTGAGAAAAAGGTTGTGAGTTTAGCATTTACAATCCTTGAAATCTTCTGAAGAAAATGAGTATTTACATTATGCACCTCCTTGTATTCTTGTAACAAAAAACGAAGGTCTGATGCAAAGTTTAGTATTGCTCATCATTTGGTCTGACCGAAAAGGTATTGTTTGAGGATGCTTTTCAGTGAAACGTCTTCAACTCAATTCTTTCCTTTATTAAGGCATTGTCAGATTTGACCAACTTTGCGTGAAAGCCTGGTAGGAAATGCAGGAGGAAATATTTTGGCCATTGTATGGCTGCAAAATACTATGTGGTCAAATCTCTTAGCACAACTAAGATGACAAAAATACTGTAATATGCCGTTCTGGGAGTCGCTGATAAAGTCCTTTCTTCTGTATTCTAGAAGTGTCTCCTTTTTCCTGAGAGCTGCCACTTCCTAAAGGTGCTATAAAGCAGTATGCCATAATCTCTTAGGTCAGCTTTTTAAAAGAAGAAATGAGTGTTATTTTAGGACACAGAACATGTCAATGAGTCACAATTCACTATTTAAGAAAGAAACAAGAAAACTTTCCTCAGAGGATTAATGAATGAGACACATTAATACAGCAAGTCCTTCTTATTTCCTTTGCTGAGGGATATACTCACATTCTGGCAGCCAATAAAGCTTGGGAGGCCAGAAAATGTATTTGGGCCAGTTGAGTGTGTTTGTCTGCCAAATTAAATAATAGACCAGAGACACTGGAACAGGACTAGAGGATATAGAAGATAAGTGAAAGCAGTGCCAGCTGAGAGGTCTAATGGTCTTACTGGAAAGTGGCTTGAACAGCTTGCAGCTGAGATGAGACAAAAAGTCCATGTGGATAGAGAAGTCCATCTGTCTCTGAATGCGTTTTTCCACTTAGTGTTTAGGAAAGATGCAGAAATGATTTGGGTGCTTTGATTTGCGTAGTGAAAGGAAACCGGGAAAAGATGGTTACGTTCTGACGTTGCACTGTGACTTCAGATCAGCGTTTGCTTGAAGAAACATTAAAGCATGTGCCTAGCTTCAAACAGCTCCCTATTAAGAAAACTGAATGAATACTCAGAAAATTATCTACAGCACATAGCTGATTCTAGCAGCGAAGAAACTCTGTCCAGATGAAACTGATTGGACACATAAAAGAAATCCTTTCTGGGCTTCAAGACATATTGACTCTATACCTGGGAAGCCCCAGAGAAATATCTCCTCCAGAGGAGCTGGGTTTAGAGGAAGAAAACCATCCTGGAGGCAGGAGACTGTCTAAAACAAGAGGTAGAGTCTCTAGTCATCTTCTAGCATGCAATAAGCTGACGGCTGACAGCTGACAGCTGATCGGAGAGTTTATTATTTTCAGTGTGATGGTGGCCTTTAGAGAACTAATAGCTTCTAGCTAAAAGAGGACTGGTTGAACAATTTGGGTGTAATTCAAGCAATCAGTATACAGTTGGCAGGTTTAGGAATGCTGCTTAAACCGAGGTGGAATTTGTTCTTAAAGGCTTGTATTTTCCAAGTATTGTTCCCCTCCCCAGCACTCTAAGCGTACTGTATGCTTCTCTCCCTCCAAAGCCAAGAAGAGATGAGATTGAAGGAGAGGTGCAAACAAAGCTGAAATAATTTTTTAAATTTATCAAGTATCACCAGTCTGAGACACGTTTGTCTAAAAGATGTGGCAATACGATGTGTTTGCCAAAATGCTTAAAATCTGAAACAAATAGTTACATTCATATCCAACATGTTCGATTAAAGTAAAATATCCAAATAGCACAGATTTTTTTTTTTTTAATATAACATTCAGGTCTAAAAATAGTGGGTTAACCAATTGCTGTTAAGGCAAATATAAAAGTCCTGGTTAGATTTACATTAAAATATTTTAGGGGAGATGATATTTAGAACACGTGTGTAGGGAAAAGTTCTAGGTACTGGTGGACAGTGGATTATGCTTCAGTGAGAACAGCAGACAGAGAAGGAGCAATCTAATGATTATTGCTGCCCTTATAGGCTCTACTGTGCTAACCCTGAATCATAAATAGAAAAAAACCCAACATTTTTTTCAAAGTGATTCCTTCCCTGAAGAATTTACCTATATAAAGAGAGGAAAAAAATGCAAGGATGAAATACCCAGTGAGAAAGAAAGCAGAAGCATAAAACAAATGATGAATATTCTTGCTTATTTTTAACTGATAGGAGCAGCAGGAGGGAGAGAAAGAAATGCTTTCAGGATAGTGAAGAGCGTTTAAGAGAAAGGGAGGAAATAGGAGGTCAGTATGGATAGCATAGTGTAGGTAAGGGCAAGTATAAGCAGCTTGAATGTGATGTCAAAGGATAAGTGGAGCTGCTCAAGGGATTCAAAGAGGAAATGATACTGTACTGCCTGCAAAAGATCAGTTAAGATGGAGAAGCTACAAAAAGCAGACAAAGAGAGGATAGGATTATTAACAGAATCAAACCAACATGGATAGGGAGACAAGATATTTTTCACTTTTCAAGACTCAATTTGATAGCCTCTACAGGCTGTACTCTGTGTGCTGAGCACTTTTACCACGGACAGCCAAAAACATTAGGAAACTGTTGCTGCTACTCACTTGCAGAGAAAACAGCCCTCATCAAGCACTTGTTGACACTTATTCCAAGGACGTAGTCCATGCTCCAGGGTCTCTGAAAAAAATGCTTAAAACAGATATTATATTTATTAGCTATTCAGATATTAAAGTCTTCAGGTAAAGTAAGTCACAACAGCCTAATCACAGTGGGGCTATTGTCAAAACTAGATCAGATCAGCCTTGGCTTTGTCTAGCCGAATCTTGGAAACCCCCAAAGATTTTCAAGAAACCTCCAAGGATGGAGATCCCGCAACCTCTGCGATTGCCAGTGTCCCCCTGTCCTCCCAGGACAGGTTTTTTTCCTAATGATCCGGTTTGAGACTCAGTTATTCTCCTTCAGACATGCCTATCAATTCTCATCATTTATAACAGAAGTTAAAAAGTCCCCTTATTAAAGACAGTTTCAATGCCAGAAAACAAGTTCCACGCATTCAGCTACGCTTCGCACAGACTCTTTCTACTGTTAGAGAAGCAGCAACAACACTAAACCGGTCAACATCTTGAAGGGGAGACTCACACAAACACGCCTAACTGTTTACACTGTTGAATTGATATACGATGTATTCCGCCATTTTTCCATTACCTATGTTATGACAAAACCGGCACATGGTTCTTGCAATCACACTTTTCCCCATGATGCTAAACAGGGCTTTAACCTAACAGCAGAGGGGTGAAAAGCTTCTCGCTGCGTGCAGAAGCAGAGGTCCGAGGTGACACCTTACCCTGGCTTCGTGCTACGGGCTGCCCCTGTGCTGAGTGAGGTTTTGGTCATTGGAGCTGGGGAATTGAAAGCAGCTGGATATAATGCTTGCCTTATGTGCTGCTGGCTACAGATGTTGGCGTTCCTTAGCCACGCGAGTTTCCTCTGTCCTTGGCGGAGCTCTTTTTGAGGGCTATAATGCCAGGAATAGGTGTATCCTCCTACTGTCACACTCCAAGTTGTTCTTCAACCCATTCTTTCTTTTGCCTTCCCAACAAAATAGATTTCCCAGTTTGGATAAATCTGGTATAGGCACGTATATTGGATGCCTGTGCTGCCTCTCGCTTGCAATAGGAGCACATTTGTCAATGATAATGTTTTGTTTCTCTCTGCCGGTTCAGACAGGAATGCAATTTTCTCCAGATATCTGGGCAAGGAATCAGTCAGTCCCAGCGACAGAGGGGCACTTAATAGGCTGTCAGTCATTTAGCGTGAGTCTTAGATCTTACAGTTTTAAAATGCTGATCCCTTAATTAGTAGTCTTCATGTTTTTGTTTTGGTCTTTAATGAAATGAGCACTCTCTGTTGCGGAATCATTCATGCAAGTCTGAATAAGCCCTTATATTTCCCTCACAAATTGGATGACCACAGCGTTGGAACTACATTTGCGGTTTATTTCTAATTTGTATTCTCTCGTCAACATACATTTTCAAGCATAGAAGTAACTTTAAAAAGAGTAACTCTGCCCTAACATAACCATCTGCAGTAAAAGAGTAAGCGTTTGGCAACACTACCTAGTTCATAGAAGTTCTTACTAGATATAAATAATCCCATTTTCTGGCAGAGAAAGTCCTCACAGTGTGATCTTTAGTTAGAGGAAAGAAAACTTATGTTAGTTGGCACATCCAGCAGCATAATGTAGTTATTATTAAAAAAGTGACCACGTAAAAATGGCACCTTGTTAAATAGTGTAACAACTCTCTGTGTGTATTCTGGGGCAGATTGGCTTACACTGTTTAAAACAAAAACAAACTTTTATTGCTTTCTACTCCTGTTAACGCTGCTGAGCCAACACATCCACACAGAGCAGCAAGAGGCCAGAGCCAAATACTGACTGAAGTGTTTTAGCAGGACCAAGGTGGACTTTAAATATGTAAGTCATTAATACAGATTAAATAAAAATGGGGCTACTGTGGACCTAGGTTTCGAACAGAATCTTCTTTCTAACAGAAACCCTGATCACAGGGATTTTGATCCATGAAATTCCATGCCTGGAATTTCAAGACCTCTCATGGTACTGGTCGCCGTGACGCTCCCCACTCAGCAGCTGTGGGACCAGAGGTCTCCGACGTGTTCCCTGTTGTGGCTACGGCTGAGATTTCTGGACGTGCAGCTGGCTGGTCAGAGCCGCTCGGCATTTCTTCTCCACGCCGAGCCTTCTGCTTCAGGGAAGTTTCGGGTGGATTAGTGACACAGGCTGCACAGCGCCTGCTTCTAGCCCAGTGAATGAGATGTGCTCAGGACTGCTCTCTAGCACGGGAGCCATCGGAGACAAACGTGCCTTATCCCTGCTCTTAACTCCATCCTCCTCCAGCTCAGAGCGCCTGTATTTCTCTGAAGGAAGATTCAAAGCCCAAGCCGCGGAATTGCCCCCAAGACACCAGCTTTTTGACAAGACTGGATGGTGGGTGGCGTTCTCCGCTCATTTTCTTGAAGCTGGGTTCTTGTATTCCAGCAGATGTAAAGAGCGTCAGGGCAGTGATAGTACAGCTTTGTGACAACGTCTTTCTTTCATCGTCAGAAGTCTCCAGTTCTTGATTTCGGGGTTGCCCATGCATTTTACAAGAAGTAGTCCCTACACTAGGAAGAAAGAAACAGGCTCTATCCATAGTCTAGGACTGGTACCTAAATCTTTCCACTACAGCTAATCCCATAGGCTATCCAGCAGGTTTTTTTCTTTTTTCAGGCACATGATGTAAAGAAATCTTACAATACCCCTATCCTTGTGCAGGGCGTACAACGGTAGATATGCTTGGAAACAACCACTGGGTTAGGGACTGATGGAAACAACCACTGGGTTAGGGACTGATGGAGAAGGATGGTCCACATTTAGGTGCTGAGGTGGTCAGCGGTGTAACGGCTGTGGTGTTTCTTGTTGATGCCCACCATCAGGGGTTTAATCACCTGGGGAATGTTGACACTGAAAACTGAAGTGCCTACAACCTACAGCCACCCCGTGGGCTGGGCGAGAGGAAGAGGAGCTGAAGATGCATGTTTTGAAGACCGATGTCTGACCGTATTTGAGTTTAATGGACGTGTGGTTTATCCATATTCTGGTTTAGCTAATTCATGCACAAAATTGTTATCTCTCCAAAATCGATGGTTCACTTTTGTCAGGGAAGATAATAATAGGTACTGTGGAAAGAACCCCACTGGAGGTAGGTTTGTCCTTTTGCATAGTGGTTAGTAAAACATTCTTTTTACTTAAAATTGCATTTGAATGAAAACATACCTGATCTACAGGTACTGACAGCCTGTTGTCTCCAAGAGACAGAATTTGTACTTCTTCAGGACAATAAAAATGCAGCCGAACTTACTGTTTCGTTTCCCTACCTTTTCAAGGTTTTCCACTGCATTGCATCGCAAACTGTTAATAACCCAGAATTTTCAGTACCTGATGTCTTTGAGACTTTTAGTCCTGCTTTACTGGAAATCTTAAATTCCTGGATTTTTCAGTTATTATTGGCCCCAGCCCTGAATGACTTAGGTGATTAATATTAACAAATAAAGAGAATGAAAAGTAAATGTGGTATTTTGATTTGCTACAGAACTATACTGTTTGTGTGCTCTTATTTGTTCGTATCATATCTCTTCTACCAATAAACTCTATTCTTAATTCTACTAGTTGTATGCAAGGTGAAACCAATGTTTAAATGGAGAGAGTATTGATATGGCAAAACCTAATTTTATTTAACGTTGCAACTAAAAAGGTACAGAAAAAAATTGCAAAATTCATATCTTTTCCTAACCAGAAAATGACAAATTGCTACTGTAGCAATAATCAATGGCACCTACCTTCTAGGGGATTTACAGTAAGCCCTCTATGATACACTTTTAGGATGTTTCCTAACAATTTCAAAGGAGCCTTTGCAATAGAGTTTTGGCCATTTATGTTCTAATACCTGTTACCAACTTCAAAAAGTTTTGGATTTTTTAGTTTTCAATAGAGTTTTGGCCATTTAAGTTCTAATGCCTGTTACCAACTTCAAAAAGTTTTGGGTTTTTTTAGTTTTCAATAGAGTTTTGGCCATTTAAGTTCTAATACCTGTTACCAACTTCAAAAAGCTTTGGATTTTTTAGTTTTCCAGAAGAAAACCACTATCCTGTGATTCACTGAAATCATTGCCACAGGTAATTTTGGTTATAAAAGATGTATGCTATGTAATTTATTTTTAAGCACTTTTAAAGGTCTACAGTGCTGACTCAGAGGTAATGGTCAATTGTATGAAATGACATTTAAAGAAGCTTGTAGAGGACTGGTATGTAAACCTTAAATGTTACTATTATAAATTATATTCCGGAAGGTTATTCTTACTTAAATGGTTAGAATAAACAACCACTTTGAGATAGTTGGAGTTAGGTATGAAAAATCCTACCCTTGATGTCCAGGGGAGTATCTACTGGCATAGACTAGAAGAGAGCTACAGGCACATACGTGAAAAGTCATATGTGGAAACACATCATCTTTCCTCAAACGTGGATTAGTCCTTTTACGCACCAGGGAGATGACCAGTAAGCCACTCTGTAGTTATTTAACTTGAATTTATTTGCCTCAGTATGATCAAATTTTAAACCTGTGCCTCTTTCCTTTAAATGGGTGAGAATGAACGTGTGAACGAAAGGTTTAAATAGTGCCACTTTGAAAATAAACTACCTGGGGAGTGAAGGAGTTTTTCTCTCTCTGGAGAATGCTGAGCCAAAAGAGACGCTTCTCCCTGATTTAACTGGGACCAGATTTCATCAGAGGCACAAAAATGGTGACTCTAAGGCAGGTAAGCGTAAATCCGGTTCTCACAGATATCCAGCTTCTATTAAGAGATGTGGAAGTTCAGCATTCCTAAAAGCCAGCCTTGAGTGATAACCCATTTAAATCTGGAAAGTTCAACTGGAAAGTTGGGTGTGTGTACAATAACTAAAGTAAAAGTTGTTCTTTTTTCAAACAAGAACCTGCAGACCGTTTCTGCCTGGTTTTCCAACGCAGTACTGCTTTTGCAGCCACAGGTGTACTTTTGTGGCGCAGTGTTTGCAGAGCTCAGAGGAGCTGAGGGAATCAATTCTAAGTGACTGGTAAAGGCTCAGCTAGCGACACACTGTCTGCCTTCCCAGCTGCTTCGTATCATTCATTAGTGCAGATAGATACTATCTCAGCAGGTGCATTAGTGCCTAGCATTGCCAATAACATTTAGGTGAGTACTCCGATGCATTATGAAGAGATGGGGTTTTTTACTGGTACCTTTAAATATCTATAGTTATCATTCCTGAATCACTGCATTCTCTTTCCTTGTATCTTGGTCTTGTTGTACAGTGATTTTATTAAGCCCCTATTGTTCCGATGTGATTTCTTGACGATCAGATGAGGTCAGGTAAAATTCTCCAAATCTTCCAAGATACTGCCTCACACTTTTTATATTTATGATATGTTCTAAGACAAATCTGTAAAATTCCTAGCAAAGTTTTGTTAAAGACCCAATTCTGTCATAATTCTGTCTTCAGAACTTCTACTTCTTGATAATGAGAGTTTTGAAATGTGGATTAATGGCTAGAGCTGACCCCTATCCCTTGACAATGCCGTCCTCCTTACAATAGCAGAGAACAGTCTTTCCTTTTAACAAACGCTTGAATTCAAGATAGTTACTTAAAAAATAAGATTAGAAAGAACTATATATAGTGTTACCCACACAGGTTTCTAAAGGCATTTCTGAAGTCAAATAAATTGCCAGTAAACCCAGACTTGATCTTAAATTAGCTACTGGCATAACCCTCTGAAAGGCTGCGAACTTTCTGCAAGGTGTTCCTATGAGTATTTATGTATCTGCTCTGCAGTTCACTAGTCATAAAGGTAAGACCTGTGGCACCAAGCGTATTGCCAGATGCTCTTGACTTCTAATATGGTGATTTTATTCACATTAAATCCTTCTGGGGAGAACTTACAGGTTTGGACTGACCTTGAATGTAGCGTGGGTTACAAGGGGAAAGGCAAGCAGCTTGCTTTCACCATGCTTATTACAAAGCAGGGAGAGTCTCTCTGTTCTTATGTGTGACCTGAGGGCACTGAAGGCTCCAGAGGAGCTGGGATTGAAAAATCAACACACTGTTCCTTCTCTGTAAAAATGAGAAAACTGGTACGGAAAAAAGGGGGTTGTAGAGCCTTACATCTTTTCTCTAATATCCATCACTGTGGCTAGCTTAGGAAAGAGGATAAAGAAAGGAAAATTCAGAGCGATATTTTCCTCATGGTGCAAGGCGTGCCAGGAGTCTTGCAGAAGCTGCCTCTTCACCGCTGTGTTTATTAGCATCAGTGGACCTTTCTTATACACATTTATTTCATCTTGTTCCGTCCCGTTCGTACTGATGGCAAAACATCCAGAGGCAGGGAGTTCCCCAGCTGCTTTACACAGAATGTGAAAACAAGTACTTCCACTCTTTGTTTTTAACTTAATGCCTCATGATTTTATTTTGTTCCCTCCAGTTCCGGTATTAAGAGAAACAACAAAAAATTATTCAATATTTACCCTCTTTGCCATGCTTCTGTCATGTGTTTCTTTCACTTTCTGTTTTCTAGACTAAGTTTCAGTGAGTTTAGGCTCTGCTTGCGTAGAAAGAAACCTCTGCATTTTGATCCCTCCTGTTGTCTCTTGTATCATTTCTTTTCTTATTTTACTGTATCTTTTTTGAGGTGGAATGACCAGAACAAGGCATGATAATTAAAAGCAGTTTGCATCAGGAATTTGTACAGCAATATAGCAGTTTCCTGTATCATTTCTCTTCCTACTAATTCCTAGCATTCGATTTTCCTTTTGACTAAGCACTCAGATGGAGATTTCAAACACCTGTGACTTACAGATCTCTTCCTTCAGTGGTGGAAGTTCATTCAGAGTTCATCATTTGTGTGTATAGTTGTTTGGTTTTTTTTTTTTACCATGTGCATTATGCAAATTACTGACAATGAATTTTATTTTGCGTTTTATCACTCTGCCACTCAGTATTACAAAATGTTTTTGCAGAACACTATGGTCAATTTTAATTTTGGCCACTGAAGCTATTTTTGTGTCTTTTGCATATTTTTTTCCTGTAATTGTTCAGTCTCTTTCTCAGACTGTTTAAGAATATGCTTGGTCCCCAAGACAGTTCCATATGGGACTCCCTTGACAAGCCTATCCCTTTTTTGAGAAATATTATTTATCGCTGTAATTTGTTACTTATTTTTCAACCGAGTACTGATCCACAAGACAAATTCTGAATTTTCCACATAAGAGCATAGTTTCTTTAAAAACCATTGTAACAGTTTTTTGAAATCCAAGATGGGTTAGATGGGAAACCTTCTCTATGTGATTACTGACTCCTTGAAAGAACTCATACCTCTCAAATTTGGGAGGCATAAATTTGCTCTTCAGATTTTAAATCTTCTCAATTATATTATGTTTATTTACTAAAAAGCTTGGACTGAAAGCCATATTCACTGCTTTGTGATCTTCTTTAATCTTCTTTAAAGTCTTTTTTTTTTTTTTTTTTTTTTATTGTGTTATCTTTTTTCCCTTCCCTCTGACAGTAGATAACGTAAGAGTAGACGATGGTAAAAGAAATTGTGAAATGTATAATTAAGCAATTTTATATCTGGGCTTCTTTGGACCCCTTAAGTGAATGTCATCTGGTCCTGCTGATTTGTTTTTATACATATTATGAACTGATTACAAAATTCTTTCACCAATGCCAATCTTGCAAAGGAGGTGAGGTAAATCAGGTGGAGTGGTTCAAGACGGTTCCCTTTCGAACCGTACTTGTCTCCCAGGGCAGATTTGTCTCCCCTCCAAATCCACATGGGACAGTGAACCTCACATTGCCTCTTGGTGCCTCTCATACCTAAGAGATGCGATGTAGCCTATGGTAGCGCAAATCGGGTTACCACTTCACTTACACCATAAAACCATCATCCACACCATGTGTCTGAAACAAATGATAAGTGAAAAAATGCAATGTATATTTCCCATTTGATTTGAAATTATTAAGAAAGTGGAGCACTGTGATAAAATACTGTAGAACTACAGTGTAAAAAGTTTAATCTACTATATGTTTGTAAAGGCAGTGTACAAAGAGACTGAAAATAAGGAGTCTAAGCTTTTTTGCTGTCTTTATAATACGTAGAAGAGGTCTGAAAAATGATATGGGAAAAAAGGGACTCATTCTCTTGTTACATATTAACAAAACAGATTTAGGGAAGGCGGGGGGCAATGAGAAGTGTTTGGCTTTTCTATAATGAAAAATTCAGATTTTGTTTCTGCATATGTCTTTTTCCAGACTTTCCAAAAAAAGTCAATTCATCTAAGACAGCATGTGTGATTTTTCTTTGCACCGATGAAAACAATCTTGTCTGATTATTTCCTTTTAGCACCTATGTACACATAAATACTTGGAAAAAAGGGTACATGAACATCTCTAATGACATCCCTTGTTCTCTTTCTCTTAGCTTTCATCAGCAAAGAAATGTGAATGCAGGTAAAAATGTTGTTAATGAATCTTTCCACAAAACCGACAGGACATTACTGATATTTTTATGGTTTAACAATAGCAGAGAATGAAAGCCTTTAGAAGGGAAAAGCAAAAGCTTTTTCACAGTGTCTTTATCATAAAGAAACAAAGGTTACCTGTTAAAAGAAAAGAAAATTGGGTTATGTGCTCTTTAAGTATAAATATGTGACAGGTTCAAATAGCCATTTGAAAATAGTCTTCAAACAAATTTCCTGGTACTGTGCTATAACTTTTTTTTTTCCTAGCTTAACAAAGCCTCTCAGTAAGAATTTGTAGAAAATTTGAACAAAGCCACAAGCTATTAACTACTGTTAAAAATAACCACTATCTTCAGAAAGTTCTTTGCTACTTTAGCTACAGATGGAACTTGCTGTTCCTTAAGGAACATAAGAAGTAATGTCGACTGAGAAACAAATAAAAATCACTCTTAACCACAACATTTATCTGGGCCTAATATCTGCGTTATGCAAGAGGAGCTGTGTTGTTTTCTCTTTGTTTTCCTGTTCATGCTTTACACTTTTTTGCCCTCAGGATTAGGATTATGGCTATGATTGAGAAAATATCCTGGAGACTTAAGATATCTTTCATGTTTCCCTTGGAGTAGCTCCTGTTGTTGGAAACATGAATAGTTACAGAGTTTGCTATAATTTGAAAAATAAATAAGTAAACACAGTGGTAGGCATAATGTCCGATTGTTGAAACTACATAGTGCCAAGTTCCTCAAGAAGGTAAGCAGGATTCCAGAATATTTCAAAAGCAGGTATTTAAAGTGAATGCAGAGTTATGACCTTTTGCTAATGACTTTTGCAGTAGGTACTGTCTCTTGGCTGCCATAAAATCTTACCAGTATTTTCCCCTTTAGAGTAAGCTCATCATATACAGAGGAAGTGTGTCTAAGAAAACAGTAGCTGGTAAAACTATGAATGTACTCACAGATAACACCATTTTTCCATTGCTGCTTCCATAAGAAATTGCAGTAGTAAATATATGACTCTAGTTTAAGATTACTGTAAGTATAGCTACATTTATAATCCACTAATCTGAATAGCTGTATCTCTCCAACATCTCTTTAACAGAGCTTTCATAAGACTTTGCATGAGTTAACAACCTTCATTTATGTATCACATTAAAGGCCAGAGATCATGGGTTGAGTAGTTTTCATTCATCAAGTACTGTGTTTTCTTACCTGTTCATTGGTGTATAAATAAACTCTTTAAAATAAGTATGAAACAAATGAGACTTTTTTATTCCCTTTTATCTTCTTCCTCGTCTCACATTTGTTGCCCTTAATCTTTTCTTGGACCTTCTTTGCTAAACCACAGATAAATTGGATCTTCCACCTGTTGCCACATCACTACCGAGTTGAGCTGATCAACCAGGAGTGCTTACAGTCAATGCAAAATGCATCACAATGCAAAATGCACTCTCAGGTTGATCCCAGAAGATGTGGTCACTTGGCTAACCTTTTCACGTCCATTCGTCAAAAACCCACGGCATCATCCTGTCAGCCAGTCTGTGAAATCCTCCCCTTCGTATAGATAAAGTCGTATAGTCGCATACATCAAAGTCAACAAACTGTTTTGGGGAAAGATGATTCTTAAATGCCTACTGATAGGAATGCCTTGGTGTTTCTTCTCATGCTGTTCTGTCACCTACACATGCCTACATTGCAGTTGTGTCCGATCATCCTGATCGTGGCCCAGGCATCCTTCCGCAGGGACCTCTGTAGACTTCTTGTGGTTTCTATTTCTTGCTCCTCTGTCAGAGACTTGTGAGGATAGGAACATGTCGTGCAGGTTTAAGGCTTTGATTTTTGAAGATGTTATAGGGGAAACCAGTACTTAGCTGTCACTCTTTCCCGAAGTTCTGAAGTCACTTGTACCCTACCAAGTAGCACCGCTGCCAAAACCTTGCCACACAAACCCAATACAAGGCTGTAGTGGCAGGTGCAAGGATGTTCTCACCAAAGGCCTTGAGTTTGTATCCTGTAGACCGCTCACATAAGCAGAAAATCCCATGGCGCTTCTTGGGTTTGTCCGGTGGCACGCTCTGTGCTATTCACTCCCGTGGTTAGATAGCACAGGCTCTTCAGGAATCTGGTGAGGGAAGAGTTGAAGGCACTCTTGCAGGACAGTGTACATACAGATTCTTTTGCATTTATTCAGCATATCCACTGATTTCAAACTGTTCTATAACCGTGCATAGCTCAAATTGGTTATAGCATCCATTAATAATTTACGGTGTAATAACTCATATCCCACAGTCAGTGGCCTATCTGCCATCGTTTCCAGTAGAGCTTAATGTACGCTCATTCTGGGTGAACAACCTCTTAGAAAAAGAAAAAAGTAGACTCATAAATTAATTTTCTCCCTTTGCTTTAGAGTTTCTTAGCTGTTTCCTTTTCTTGTGTCTGCTGATCTTCTTCCTCAAATTTACTAGACTTTCTTTTTACATTCCCAAACAGGACTTGTTTTTCCATCATTGCATCAACATTTATTCAACGAGGATTATTTAAGCATTTGAAAATGGAATATGCACGTTCCACACGGGAAGATTCCTGGACCAAAATATCAATTGCATTGCACCAGTTAAATCAGAAGTATCTTCACTGAAGTTGATGAAGTTACAACAATATAGAAATAATGCAAATGAGATGTCTTCAAGACCTAGTACTATAATTCCTTGAGTAATTAGTATCTCAGTTGAAGCTTGTACCAATCAATCTATCTCAGTCAGAAGTGGGAGGAAGAGAGAGAAAAAGAGAAGTTAAATAGAATCATTATACACACCTTAGTTTAGTAAGCATGTGGTTCTATTACTGTAAACCTTATCAAATTCTGTTACTCTGGGTTTTTTTGTTCGTTTTCTTGTGTTTCTTTGTACAAAGAAATTACTTGCTTTCATCAGGTAAGTGCTAAGCATGTGTCTGAATAATAATTAGAGAAAAGGAAATACTACCTCTTATTTTCAGGCCTACCAAATATAATAATTCATGTTCCTCCTTTTCTCTGGAACACACAGCTGTACACATTTCGTATCATGGTCTTATAGACCTGCCATCTTTTGTTTTGATTATACGATGTTTATTTTTTCATCAAATATGAATCATAGAAAATTTTAATTTCCACTTAACCTTCTGATACCACAAGCTTGCTAGCTTTCACTTGATCTGTCAGCCGAATAATGCTATTTTTTTCGCTTGGAACGGTGAAAATTGTTAGTTCACTATCATCTAATCTGCCTACCTATTCTCTGTCTGGATGAAGGTTTAAATGTATAGATAAATACTTAGTGTATCTAAAAAAAGAGAAGCAACATAACAGTAATCCCTAAATCAGCTTTACATGCTGCTTTAAAACAGCGGAATACTTTGCATCATTTAAATAGTAAACTCCAAACCATATTCTAAGTTCATTGCTGTAGTCCCAGGAGAGGAGAAGACCTGCTGAATTATACTCTGAGAGGTGGGCTAGCACAGACGTGTGTTGGTCTGGACGAGTAAAAATAATCAGGGATACCAGTCTTTTAGAGTATGACTAACCCACTTTCTAAGTCAGTGACACCAAAGCAGTTTATCTGTTTTCTTGGAAACATGCCTGTGCTTCTGTCCCCTTCCTTCTTGAAATGTACTGCACACGGAGCAGCTGCCAAGCCAGATGAATCGCACACTAGGGGGAATTGCTGAAAATAAGCAGAATGCAGATTGAAAATAGGACTTGGGAATAATTGCAGGAGAGGAAAACAAGCATGGTTTTCTCCATTGTGGTTGCCTCTTAACCACTTTCCAAATACTTCACGTACTACGGAAAATATTCTAGAGAAGAGGTGTAGTGGCTTGAGCTGAATCAAAACCTCATTGCTGTCAATGACTTTTGACCACCCCAGGTTTGGATCAGGCCCTCAGTCTCCCAGCATCCTGTACCAGTGAAAGACCTGAAAGAGTGCACTCAAGTACAACACAAAGTTTGGTGCCTGTGTCCAAAACCGAAATCACGTGCTGCCCAGCTCAGCAGCTGCCAGAAGGTAGGAGCACGTCCCGGACTGCCCGGGCACATTCCTCCTCCTGCCTCCCTGGTTAGCTCTGTCTTCTCAGTCGCTATTTCACAAGGCATCATACGGAGCATCCAACAGGCAACTGGAACAGACTCCTGAAAAAAAATCATGACGTTTACTTTCTTAAAAGACAGCTGGGTAACCGATTTCTCCTGGGGATACAATTTGAGCACTCATCCTAGTAGCAGGGAAAGGCTTATTTCATGCTCTCGTCTACCCAACTGGATACACACCTGTATTTTCTACTGCTTCCTAACCTTTATAGGCACTTTAATGCATTATGGGAGAAAGAGGGAACATTTCCAACTCTTCCTGTCGAAGCAGTGTTACTGTGCAAAAGGGTGCAAGATTTATTGTTCTATAAAGAGAGCAAGACGCAACACAAAGCCAGACGGCTTTTTCTGTATTCTAGCTTGGAGGCAGCCGTCTAGGTTTCTTGTCCTGATCAGAGGCTTTATAAGGATTTAAGGAACAATCACTGTGTAAAATAATGTGTAAAGGCTGTTTGGGAAAGCATTAGGATCCAGATATCCTATTGCCAGTGTCTTAGCCATTAAGCTATGACCGAAGTTCATATACTCTGCTTCATTTTTTGTTCATTTTCCAGTCCAGTCGATCCTGTTCTTTTAGTCTATAATTTATCAGTACAGGGTCCAGAATTTCTCTATTTCTCCCTAAATGTCTTTCCAGCTAAACCCAGACCCTTTTGTAAGAGGTTACATGTAGCATGTTGCTTAAAATCTTTTCCTAGTGTGCTTTTGTACTCCAAAAAAGAAGTGTCCCATTTTTGTTATGAATTTTCCAGCAATTGCACATCACAAAATGAAAGCAGGAGCTACATTTCAGAAGACAGTAGCAATAATTACTCTTGTCTGGTTGTTGTCACTATTGAGGTGTGCTGGGCAAATGCTTGCCAAGCCATACTCTTCTAGATGCGCAGACGGAGGAGTGCCAGACCCAGCCATGCCTTATGCATCAAGCTTCTCATCTTAGTCAACACAGAGGAAGAGCTACACGTCCATCAGCTGGGCACCACGGAGATTAGAGAGCAACTAAACTAACGTATCCAGAGGCATCATTGGGGACTGCAGAAGAATTTAGGCTCCCAGCTCAGATTTTAGATGCTTAAATCCTTCATTAGGGCTGGTCCTAAATTAACTAAATATATGTATGCCTCCATCAGAGCGTCAGGTCAGGAAGCAGAGTAAAGTCTTGCGTGTTCTCAACTACCATATATATCTTATTCCTAGGATTACTTAGTAGTGTGGAGCGAGACTGAGATCTGACTGTGGATGGTTCCCAACCTGACATGATATCTGGATCCATCCTGCATGCACAGAGCCTTTAGTCACTGCTGGTTCTGCAGTATCACCCCAAAAGCTGGTGTGTATATATAATGGTCTGATCTAGCCCCTCCATGGGGTCACACTTGAGTCTCTAATAAGAGGCAGCACAGTCTCAAGTGTTCTCCCCTAACTATGGATCAAATAAAACCCGTGCCTGAATGCAAGCGTACGTCCTTGCATCTCTAGATGTGGGTCCAAATAGGTCTGAGTCCCATTGTTGAGTATAATCTTGGTGAATTTGGTCTTCAGTACTTCCAGACAGGCTGCTCCAGCCTCTTCCATTAGTGGGAGATTCCTGAAAACAGGAATAATTAGAAAAAAATTTTCTCCTAGTTACCATTGATGTTACTATATTTTTTGGCATTAACACAGCTACTATAAGAACTGGCCATTTCTCCTCGCTAGTAGAAATGCAAGACTATTTATATTACAAAGAAAGCTAGGCCTGATCCTCAAATTACAGACCTTGCTCCAAACTCTCAAGTGTTTTGCTTGCTCAAACATATGTATTATATGCATATTTGATTTTAACACTACAGTCCTTATTCAAGCAAAACCACCCACTATGGTCAAAAATAATAGCGTAATTTGGCATCCGGTAACTATCTATTCTCAAGTGACATTATTCTCCTACCAGAAATGTTGCTTCTTGCTTGAATAATTATTGTTCTTCTCTCAGCTTTCTCCAGCTTTATTAACTAATTTTCTTTCTCCTTCTAATACAAGCGAATAAAACTCGCCAAAACTTCAAGATGAGGACACAGTATTCATATATTGTTATTATCATATTATTGCATATGCTAAAAAGACTGCAATGGATAGTGTCATATTTCCTCTCTTTCCTCTTCTTTATACAGTCTTAACACGTTAAGTACTCTTGGGGGTCTCTGGCAAATATTGAGCTGATACTTCAGTGCAGTGTTTGCAAAAAACCCACCCCTATGTACATCTCTTTTTATCTATAAAGAGCAATACACTTATTTTTGAGGAAGGTGACTTTTATGACATGGAAAGACAGCAAAAGACAAAGAAAATATATTGGAAAGATTTTATTTCTCTTCTGTATAAGATCTTCTGTTGTGAAAAGCTTTCTAAAATCTTGCAGAGAGACATTTTGTAATTCAAATGTATTTTGAGAGAAAATAGTATCATAGACTTAGACCCTAGACTTTTCTGAGGTCTCATTATTTGGAAAGCAATATGTTTTTTTGATTGTGTGTGCATGTATACATATGTGCAGTCATACGTGTACATGCCAATAGTTATACAGTGCCATCTGCTGTCACATGAGACTAAATAGTATTGTTTCTGTAAAGTTTTTAAGATCAATAAAGTCATTGTGCCCTTCAAAGACTTTCTGATTAAGTTGCATTAACAGACAAAGCACATTTTTAAACTGTAGGAAGAGCGGAGGTGGTTTTTCTTATCTTTGAACACATTGAGCCCTCTATACTGTATTCTGCTTTGGTTCATATCATTGCTTAATCTTCCTGGTTGACCTACCTGTGCAATCTCTTTATTCTTTTGGTCATACATGAAAAAATAGTTTTGTGGTAGGCTTGTGCAAAATATTGTTGCTTTTCTTAAAATGCTAGCTTATTTAGATCAACAGGTTATTTTCTTGTTGATCTAGAAATAAATTACACACAGTCCAGGCACAATGTAAATAACAGCAGAGGTGTTCACAAGCAGCATTCAATTTCTTTTTTGGGAATGAAAATCTAAACTTGTTTTTCAGGAGAAAAATCTGCCTTAAGAATTGGAGCCATAGAAAGATTAAGGCAAAAAATAAACTTTGCCACTTGTCATAGCTTCCTCAGAGAGGCAAATCCATCCCCCCCCCCAGCCATATGGCATTTCATTCAAGACTGAAAACTTGCTCAAATGCTGTGTCTCTTAAGACTGTTCAGTACTTCCCTCTGGTGGCCTGTCCCATAAAATATTTCTCACCTTCCACTCTGCCATGGCATCTTTATGTGCTGCCATGATTATTTTGTGTTCCCCATGACATGTATTCCTGTAGAAATATCCCAATCTTGACACTCTAATAGGATAACATTGTATGCTTTTGCTGCTTATGTATTTTCAAAAACAATCCCAACTTTTGCTATTTCCTTGCTTTAGCATTCAAGCGTAGATACCTGTAACCTCATTTTTAGAGTTACTATCATCAGTATTTTCAGTACTTTTTGGCAATGAGCACCTAAAATAGGGTCTTAATACAGGCATCCACATAAAAAAGAGGAGGTAAAAAGAGCTAATGTCTATGGATAGGATTTGAAAAGTGGTGCCACCTTCTCATTGACTCTCCTTTTCCTGAATCACTCCTTTTTTGTCTTTTACTGTGCTTTTCAATGCAAGTTACCTACCATCCATATTACTGTGCATGACTTTCTTCTGTGAAACATTTAAGTTTCTGCTCTTTTCTCATTATACATTTGATTACATAGTAGTCGTTATATACTTACTGTTACATGAAATATTTAGTCTGTGAAAGATATCCATTTCTTTAAACATTGCTACCCTCTTCACTTTTTCACTTCCTTCTACAAGACCCTGTCTTAAAATCTTTTTTTCATGGAATAATGCTGTAGTGACTTAAACAGCAGTTGAAGTAAAATATAGAAACAACTGAATGTAAATTGGAAAGCTTATACTGTTAGGTCTCATGCTGACTTACTCCTGCTTTTCACAGTTCCTGGTGCTTTCAGATTTTGGAGGATGCAGGAAAGACACGCATATCCAGGCCATAGATCTCTATTGTATGTATGGGAACCTAAACAGAGTTAAATGTGGACCTACCTTGAAAAGTAAGATTGCCAGTGGAAAGATGGTTTGAAAAATTTTAGCTGGTGGGAACTAAACCCATTTGTGTCAGCCTTCAGTCTTTTCTTATACAAAAACCATTTCTAAGTAGAAAATAAATGAGACTCATGTTGTCACGTGAACCTGACAAAAATGTATACTTTAAGAGTAGTACCATCAAAGGCCAACACTGAGGTAGATATCCAGAATGGATTTCAAATTCCTGTGTTTCACTAGCTTTAAATTTTGGCAGAAAAGTATAGAATAAGATACTCAAATGACTTACCTAAGATTTTATGTTAAGTGATTGTCTGTTCTATTAGCCTCCAGATATGCTCCCCCATGAACAGGGAGCAAGAAGAAAAAAGATACCGTATTACCTAGAGCTCACCAGAAATCTGGCAAGAAATTTCACTTTAAGTTATAATATTCTTGAATGGAGATGAAAACTTAAAAGTTTGGATTTATTTTGGGGGTGAAAGAGGAATTTGAAAAGAAAAGCAACAACAAACAGAAAATCCTTGCATTTTCAGCTTTCTCTTTAGCTAGACACATCCCGTCTTCCTAAGTCCCTGAGGAGCCAGCAGCATAACTCCACAGGAAGGTGGAAATTCAGTAGCTGGAAGACTATGGCAGTGTGGCACACCATTCAGGCAGTCTGGCAAGCAGGCAGGTAAGAAACCAGGCAGAGAAGGAGACAGCTTGTCTCCATCACTTAATTCCTTAGATAAATTTGACAGAATCAATACAGCATCATGTAGTATTTTAGTCTGGTGTTGGTGTAACTGACTTCTTGTACCAGGGAATGGTTCCAGTGGTAGATTTTCAATCTATCCTGAGTAGTTTGCACTGCTGGAATGGCATCCACCAGGGATCTCAAGGCACTTCCCAAACGCTCCTGAATGAAGCCTTGTAACAAACACATCCTTCACACTGGGCAAGCAAAACCATGGAAATTAATGGAAACTTCTTCTTTCACTGGAGACCATCCAAATTAGCATCCCCCTTCACTTCAAGTGGAAATATCAACATAAATTTCATACATATCCTCGAAGAGAGGGGACCTGTTCTTAATCTTGCTCTTTCACAAATGCAGGTATGTTCTGGCATGAAAGACAGGAGCAAAGGAAAAGAGGTAGATCCTTGTATTATAAATAATTCTTATTTTTGCTTCAAAATTCCTTAAGCAAGGGCCAGACTCAACTTCCACATTAATTAACTGGAATAATTTTCTTTTCACAGTTGTGCTTTACGTGTAGGTCTGCAAATTTGGTAAGAGTTTTACATGCCCAGTTTTATTCATAAACTTTTTAAAATGTATGAGTGATTACTATAGGAGTAAGTAATGCTCACTTTAAAAATGTGCTGCTGTGAGTAAAAAAGTTGAGGACAGAAGCAGCTCATATCCCCAGTTGCCATTGAAACCAGGAAAGTTAAAAAAAAAAAAGGAATTTAAAGCCTTCAAATAACTTTTAGGTTCCAAGTATTATTACAGATATTCTGCCTGTGAATATATACTGTGACTTAATACGTATTCACAAAGTGCTGTTTTTCCTGACTTCTTTAAAAAAAGTAAATCACTATGTGTCCTCTTTTTCTATGCAATATTTACTGATTTACTTTTCATTGTATATGTGTTCATTTACTAGGTGCCTTTACCAGGTAACTTGGATCAATGAATTCCAGTTTTTTGTGTAATTGAAATGTAAGCACCTACTGCGATTTTTAAGATCTACAAAGTGCCAATGAGGTGTCAAACTGAAATTAATGTCTGTACAAGACCGTTCTGTAATTTTCTTACAGTGTCAAATATCAAGGTCAGATCTGATTACATCAATAGTACAATGAGAGGTAAGGAAACCCTTGGGTACTCTTTACTCGGCTCCATGGGACCAGGCCTTTCACTACAGATCATAAATCAGAAGAAAAATGACAATGTTTCACACTCCAATGTGAAAGCATTTATTTCCTCTTTTGAGCCTTTATAATTATACTATTATTATAGACCTTATCATCATACACTTACTGTAGTGCATTAGTACCATCAAAACAAAGGGATTCACTTTGAATGAAACAAATCATTATGCCTTCTGTAATTAGGAGAATTTTGAGGAAAGCTTCCAATGCTATCCCTAGGTTTTTGGAAAGCCCCTGTTTAGCTTTTGGAGATCAATGCTGTTCTTTAGAATTTTACTCCTCTTCTTTTGTTACCACTAAAAAAGCACCCAACAATAAATCACGGTTGACTCCAGAGAAGAATTAAGCTTAATAGTATTCTCATCCATAATATTCAAAATGCAAGCGTTATGCTAAATAGCGTAATGTTGCCTTGCAACAATAAATATCTTAATGCATTTTGGATTCTTATTTATCTCTGGGTTTTTATACACTTGATATATATTTAGGTAATTTTTTCAAGCTTTTCATTGAAATATGAGTTGGGAAAAAAGAACAGTTGTAGTTGTTTTTATTGTTGCTCTTGTTTAATGAAAGCCAACTTTCAGCTACAAGAAGTGAAATCTAAGAAATCTGCTAGGGAGTAGACAAACCGCAAAACTGTGGGAACTGCCAATCCTAGTACAGCTTCACAAAGATATAATGTATTTCACTTTCATAATAACTAGCTGAAACTAAGGCCTAGCTTTAGATTTCAGGGGACAATTACTAGTAAAGCACTTTCATGTTTGGAAGAGCCCATTTTAAACACTATGAACATGGGCGCATAAAGTAGAAAGTTTCTAAATGAAAAACTCCTATTCAGCTCTTCCAGCGATGAGAATAGAATTGGAGTTACATTGTGAAATGCAAAAGCCATACAAAGGGAAAAAGAAATCTATTTTAAGAAACTTAATTTATTTCTAAAGCTAATAGATACGGAAGATAAAGATACAGAAGTACAGTTCCTTTATCATTTTGGAAGGTTTAAAAATAGAGTTTTAGGGGAATACATATATCTTACAGCAGTCACTTTACACTTAGGCATTTGGTCTCTCATTTCAAGGGAGGGAAAGAGAGATGGAAATTGCCAGAGCATGGCAGCTCACTCAGATTCCTACAGTGGGGTGCGAAGAACTGCTGTTTGGAGAAGCCTGTCTCCTCTGACTACAGCCTGTCTCCAGCAATCAGCTTATTCTCGATTCCTAACATTTAGACAGCTAAAATTAGGCAAGATAAATTCCACCTTATGTCAAATACTTCTCCATGAAGACAGAAACCTGAAAAATACTGTGAGGTGGAAGATAATGGGATTATCTGAATTCCTTGTGCCAGGGGTGCACTGAAGAACCGTTGGCCTTCAGCTGAGCAACTAGGGCGCAACGCACAGCGCAAATACAGAACAAGAGAGCACGCCCTGCCCTAGAGAGCTCATTCATTCCCCACTGCCAAAGATACTAATAGTTCTGCCAGAGCAGGAGTATCTTCCCACGCTGGCCTGCTACAAAACTCTGTTCTCAGTCATAATTCAGTAATGAGCTTTATAACGCAAGTAGAGAATACATTAGAAATGAAAACGTGTTAATACATTATATTGGTATCTTCTCTGCTTCTTAAGGATGCCTTATTCATCAAGCTTCCCCACAATAAAAGGTCTAACTCCATCACAGGCTGAAAATATTTAACAAACTGAATGCTTTAAGAATTCAAAAGCATTTATAAGCACCTGGACTCCTATCTTATGTGTATGGAGTGGTAAGATCAAGGTTTCTGTGTAGCTATAGGTGGGCTATACTGTCCCACTTTCTCATTAGAGTATGTAGAACCATCATTTTCTAAGAGATTTAGTTTGAAGATCCAAGGCTAAAATCAGATAAAATCCTACGAATTTCAGGGTACATATCGCAGCCCCGCTGTCTATCCAGTATCACTTGTCTTTTTCTCCTTCAAGTTGTACTCTCATAATCATGGCGCAGACTATCACAGAAGATACAGAAGTTCATGACAATGACCAAAATCTCTGCAATATTGGGTTATTTTTCTTATAAGCCAGGTCATATAATTTGACTCCGGCCAACTTTGCTTCCTCCTTTCTGGGTAACACACAAAACCCACAGATACATCAAATTCTGTTTAATAGCCCATACAAAATGGTGGCCATGCTAGATATGCAGCTGATGTATGTAGGGCATGCCAGGCTTTGTTTGACGGGAAGATGTTACAGATTCTTCCATATCAGGGACTGAGTTATATTAACTGCACTGTATTAACTAGTCTTTAAAATTCCAATGACATCTATAAGAACTAAAAACATTAAAGCTGCAGCATTGTAAGACAAGCAGCAGGTCATCCAGAGTGCATAATAGGTTGCAATACAAAATATATTTACTACTAGTTTGCTTTTTAACAACCTCTAGCACAGTGTCAAATTTTCAAATGTACCTGAATGTTGGAGTTGGCGACTATTAATTAATTTATTTATTTTCAACTAGAAAAATGCTGTAAATTACTTGTTCCTGTGAGGCATACAATGTTAAATCCAGTAGCTGAAATGTGGTTGGACATACAGTAACATCTAAGAAAAAACTTCAGGGAGTAATATAACAATAACTGTAATGAATTAAGAGATAATTGAATTTGAAAGCAATTAATCCGGTGTAATTTTTTTAGCTGATACATTAGTGGCATAACTGTAAAATTCAAGAACTTCCATCAGACATTGCTAGACACCTCAAGAGATAGACAAACCTCTTATTAAAAGGGTTTAGATAGTTATGGCAGAAAATAAAAAGCTGATGATTCATTTTGCTATTACAGAAGAAATAACATTACTTGGAATTTATAAATTATTCTTTTTGTCATAGAATGCATAATGAATCACAAATTTTGTTCATCACTTGCTTATTATTAATTTAACAGGCACAGAGATGGTGTAATATATTTTCTCCAATTCAATTTTTTTATTAATAGAAGTCTTCCTTTTCAGGTTTAGCACAGTGACCACGAGGAACGCAGTGTTGGGGTAATGAAGGAGCAAAGAAAACAAATCTCCTTGAATTTCAGTTCTCCAGGTTTACATAGCAGTCTGCTCAGCACAGAAAATGATTCTATTTCCCACAACAGAACACACACCTCATTATGGAAGAGTGGTGCGCGCTGCTTTAATGAAGCCACAGACTACAACACCGGGATTGTGAAGAGCTCATTTGAGATGCAGCTGCTTACCTGATTGCAGAAACATGCAAGGAACGTATAGATTTTATCCTTTCTCCAGCTAATATGCAAACAGTTTTCAGGGTAATGAAATTAATGGTATTACATCAACATTTTCATAGAAAATATTTATTTGTGTGTGAATAAATATAAAATATCAGCCCTCTTTCCATCCGATAACTGCCCTCATTCCAGGACCTACTTTCGACATTTCTCTTTCTCTGGAGAAAACAGTACAAAAGTTATTAAACACAGAAAGGAAGGTTTTTAACTGTTCCTTTTTGAAGACACCAGTGATATATATTAATATATATTAAGGCTCACTTGAAATATATTCCCTTGATTTCAAGATAAGGCATCTATTATTTATGCTGCATTTCTCAGACTGAAAGCAGTGCAAGTCTCGGGAGTTTTAGAGGCGTTCTGCATGGCACAGATACAGAGATACAGTGGGTCCGTGTCCAGTGCGTGTTTGGACATAACAGCAACAGGGGAGCTTCTGGTTTTGTCCATGTTGTGCAGCTACAGCACCCCTGGAGCTTTCATTCGGCTTTCAAAGCACGTCGTCTGACTCCAGGAATGCCTTCCAGGACATCCTGAGCTGAAGGAAACTGCCAGGGAGAAGCTGCCCTTTCAGTGCCCGTCAGAACATCCTTAGGCGTGTTGTGAATCACCCGGACACGGAGCACGCCAAATGCCCACAGGTCCCACCTGAGAAAGAGAAAAAGGAGGAGCTGCACTGACAGCATCTCACTGGATGGATCTCCATAAGGAACACCTGTGAGCCATTCAGCAAATCCATACACTTTCAGGCTCTTCTTACCATAGATTAATCTCTAGTCTCACGAGACAGTCTCGTACCTTCTACCTGCACACCATGTAGCCCAGGTCAGCCCTCTATTAGGAGTAAAAGATGCATAAGAGACCATCGTCCTGCTGTGACAAAGGCCCTACAAACATGGTCTTTCTGTAAACAGTGCAAGCACAAGCTTCTCACCCAGTATCCAGGCCTCCCCCCACCATTCACTCATCTCCAGGGCTGAAAAAAAGTCACTTCTCAGCCTGGAAACAGGTCACAAGTCTCAGTCTGGGTCCAGCCACAACTAGCATATCCAGTAAGGAAAAGACGAACTGCCCTTTTTGGGCAACCTCTTTCTGGGGTGGGTCCCAGAATCCTTAGATTTATCTGCTGTTGCTCTTGACACACCACCAGGTCGCGTCCCTGGACATATGTCCTGTAGAGTTTATGGCAGCGTAGCCCCCCACGACAATATGCCGCCTTCTCTTCTTGCACGGTGCTCTGTAGGACCTTTACTTTTCTACCGTCTTCCAACGTCATTTATGATTGCTTGTGACATCTACTAGTGCACTGAGACCATTACAGAGACTGATGATGGGACATTTTAGAGTAAGAGGTGGTCTTGCTGGCATGGTCTTTAGAGCGGCCAAAAAGAGCAGTGGAGAGAGAACCAGTGACAATGAGAATTGCCAAGTTAAAATTCCAGCTTGCCAAAAAGAGAGCTTCCATGGGGTTAACTGTGTCAGGAGGGGGGTAGGTGTGAGGCAAAGAAGTTATCAGTTCCAAATTACCTTCAGATCTGACACTGCAGTTACTGCTCACAAAGTTTAGCCTGTCTGTATTTCTGAAAGCAAAAGTGGAGGTAAATTGCAGGTCGGGGGGAAGTAGAAGGTCTGTACAGACTTGCTCGAATTTTCTTGCCACCAAATGAGAGTTCAGGTGCCTGGATGAGGAAGGGCCCTCTGGCAATTGCTCAGTGCTTGCTGCCCTGAGCCCCACGACCCTCGCTAACGCAGAGGCCTCCCATCTTTCCCTCAGCTGCCTCAGGATTCCCGTCCCTCCTCTCCTGTCTCAGAGAAGCTCCGAGCCCTTTTAGCCCACCCCCTTGCCTCCTATCACTCAACTCTTCCCACCTCAACGCCTTCCCTGCCCTCTGCCCAACTATTCCCAAATCCCTTCCTGACTCAACGGCCCAGGTTCATGCTCCGTGACACTTCTCCACCACCTCTTCCTACCCGTGTCCGTCTCCAGGAGGCTCAACTTTTGGGATAGAGGCTGCTGTGCTCCTCCCTCCCCGCAGTGCCTGTCCCCCGTGGCAGCCACCGCTACTCCAGGCATCTGCTCGTGCCTTTCTGCTCCTTTCCACCCACGTCCTCCCAGCAGCAGCTGTGGCTCTCACTCTGGCACAGATTTCAAAATCTTGCAGAGAGGTTGCATTTATAAAATATTGCCCTAGAAGCGTTTCAGAGGAAATGTTCAGGAAAAAGAGGGGAAAAGAACAGTCCCCCTGCAGAAGCCCTCTCCAGCCATGGAGATTCTCTGGGAGGATCTTTGAGGGTTTATTTAGCTTTCTCTCTTAAAAGGATTGGCAAATGTTTTTAGACTTTGGCTTTGCCTCAAAACCTTAATATAGCATTAAGGAGAATTACATAATTTAAAGACAGCAAAGGCCAAGTAGGTCATCCAGTGGAACCTCTCAGCAGTGCAATCTTGCACTGTTTAGCATATTCTGTGGTGCCTTTGTCCAGTCTAGATCTGATTTACAAAGGATGAGGCTTCCTGTACTCCTCAGGAGTTTTTCTGACAGTTTACATGATTTTAACCTGTAGAAGTTTGCAACGTGAGAAGTTTGATACCTGTCACTTTCATTCAGACTACAGAAAATTCCATTATACACCATACTAATTTCACTTATGTAGAAAAGCTGAAACATACTGTTATAGCTCAGCAGCAACATAAATAAAAGTGAAAATGGACTACTCAGTCATTTTCTCTTTACTGCTCATTCACAGGGAAAAAGAGCTCTGACTAAGCAAGATCTCTCTCTTCCTATAATCGTCAGTGGACCTCACCTGTTTTCAACCCTTACATCTGCTCTTCTGGCTGAGCGTGTCTTTTTTTTCCCCTTCTCTCATTCCTCTTTTTACTTTTGACCTTTTCAGTTGTTTCTCAATTCCTTTTCTCAGATGCTTTGGGGGGTTTTATGAAATACTTCAGAGCATTCTGCAAAGCTGTAGGATGCCTGAAGTTCACACTAAGTCTTACTGATTTGCTATAGTGCATGAAGGAACTGCTGTTTCACTGAAACCAAGAAGGATTTTGATACAGATTTCTCTGGGGTTCAAATGCCACCTTGTTTCTGCTGGTTTTCAGCTTCACTTTTCACTTCCAAAAGAATTTTGTAATCATGAATTCTGGTAAGAGTGATTTTTAACACTTGTGTCATGCAGGATTTTGTTCTAGCAGGCCACAGTACTACAAATTTGCATGCTTAGTTGTGCAGATGAGAAAAATCACATTGATTTGAGCAGGACTACATAGAGGCCCAAACTCATTGTGGATGATTGTATGACACATGACGCATGACACAATGGGAACAGCTAGGCCTGCGTTAGCACTGAATAAGAAACTTCAGAAATTCAGGATCTGGATTTTGTGCATGAACTGTAATAAGGCCATTCCACCTGTTATGTTTCTCTGTGCAATGAAGAAAGGTAAGAACTGTACTAGAATTGGCATTAAAATAAAGAGATAGCATAAGTGTTTATGCTCTCAAGTGCTTGGGGTGTCATTTGAGTTGTCAGGTCTTATTATACTAAGTATCATCCACACCTGTCACATGTGGTGTTGAAAGACACTTCTAATTCTTTGCCAATATATTTTTGGACAGAGCAAAGCATTTCTTGTTATGATAGTGAATGACAAGCTTTATAATGTCATTTGTGGGGAAGTATCTGCAGAGAATTTAAGTTGAAATGAGCAAGATGTGGCCTCTGCTTGGGCGTGCATGTGCAGTGGGTATGGCATTACCTGTCATACAACAGCCTGGGACTAGTCTTCCGAATTCTTCTTTTTAACTATGTGCCCTAGATGTATTTGAAATAAATCTGGGTAGAATGTTTGCTATTATGTAATGGGGATTCTGGCTGGGATACCTAGACAAAACACTTACAAGTTTTGCCTCATTGTAATTTGATGTGCTCCGTTTTGAAAAGGCACTGTTATTCCCCATTGGGCTGAAATATTCATAAGGAAAAAAAAATATTTTGCAAAACCTGCATTTTTCCATGAACCAAACAAAGTGAAAACCTAGTAAATGGCTCAAGTTATAAACTATTAATCAAGTTGATAATTGGACATTATATTGCTATGAAAATAATGGTTTTTAAGTCACCTTAAGTGACTCAGTGTTGCGGAGGCTCACATAATCAAATTAAACAGGTGTTAAACTCAATGAAATTTATTCTTTAATCAAAGTCGTTTAGAACTCTGACAACATTAATAAACCACAGGTTCAATGATGTAGGGGGAAACTAATACTGCACAACCGACTTAAGAATTCTTAAGCTTTAGAAATGAAGAGCCAAAATGCGTGTGCATATCACGCACATAGAAGATGAGGGACCTCAACCTCGAGGACTTTCCTTAGGCGGTGTCCCAACCCAAAGGGGGAGTCCCTGACTGCAGACCCCCTGCTCCGAGGAAAACTGGCTCAATTTGCCCTCCGGTGGGGCTCCACTTATACTCTCATCAAATCTGATCTGTGGGCATGTACGGTTAACAGTTGAGAAGTTTCTTTCGACTGAAGTGTTTCATTGGGTGAGGGTCTTGCCTTTCAAGTGATGGTCGTCACTGGTCGCAGTATGTACCTGACCACAGTCACCACATGGACTGGGTGGCTCGACTACCAAAACATGGTTTCTAGGGTTTTTTATCCACAGTTGAACAGTTTCGGTCCCTATGAGGGCGGGTGTACCTGCCACGCTCAGTCCTTCTGGAATAAAGCATTGAATTTCCAAACGATGATATTATTTCTAGCAATCTGAATGCTGAACAAGATCATCGTGATTAATGGCTACCATAATTAATATAGAATGAATTAATAATGACTTTCAATTTTGCAGTAAAATGCTGAAGATAACAGGTATCTTCTGTGATGTACTTACCCTGTGTCTACAAGAGATTAATGTTTTCATGCATACCATTAAATGATGTGAAACTGCTATTCTTCATTCCCTTTGGAAACAAAAATTTTGCAGCTTACTGTTAATCAGGTAGTAAAAGCTCATTAAATCCAATATATTTACAGGGGAAGTGTGTAGGTTGTGTCCTTAAAGAGAAATTAAATTTTTGGACATGGAACACTTATAATGAGGTGTAACCAACAGTTGTCAGACTCAGTCCAAACGGCAACAACAAACCTACATGAATAATAATTAATTTCATATTTACTTTTGAAAACAGGGCTTTCAAAAACCAGGTAGTGATTTGTATACTGAAAAAGTGTAGTAAATAATGGTTCAGTATCACCAGATATCATTGACTATTATAGTCAAGCTCTCTTCTTGGTGCAGTATGTGAATCCATGTACCAAAGAGAGTTACCTTTACTCCTGAGAAGAGAAATGTTTGAGACAGAGTAAGGGTAACAGGAAAAATTAATGGGGCTTGAGGCTTTGTAGTATTAAATGACTTATAGTCTTGATCGCATAATCATGCCTCCTATTTTTCATTTTGTTGTGACACCAAAAATTAAATACTACTAGTTTTATCTTTGTGAACATGTTCTAATAGCTCAGGACAGATCTTACCTGAAGTTAGTGGTGCTTTGGAGATTTGACTTTCACACGCAATAGGTAATCTGGGGATACTAGTAAGATATGTAATAATGGTCGTATCATTTCTGTGAATAAACTGAGACTGCAAACACCTACCCCAAAGCTTTGCTTCAGGCTTAAATCAGTATTTTCCTGCTCCATTTTGTTGGATTTTTAGGGTTTCTTTCTTCTAGATTTTTGTGTAGCTCCATATTAATTGTTTTTGAAATGGATGGTTTCCAAATTGTCCTCAAACTGTATATTCTCTGACAGAATCATGGGGAAATGATGTTATAATTTTTTACGCATATTTCTTTAAATCCCACCAAATGTTATTCCTACCATGAAACGGACATAGAAGGTGTTTTTCTGCTATCTCAAAAGTGCCAAGTGTAATGAATTCTGAATTCTGACATTTCTGAATTCAAATCATGTGTGAATTTTCTCTCTTAAATACAACAGGCGTTTCCTGTACAGCAGGCAGTGCATTTGGTCTCCCCAGCTGTGCTCCCCTCTCACTGCCCAGCAGTTTCCCCCCCAAATTCTGATGCCATAAACCGGCAAATTCTAAGGCTGCCTTACAGGGTGGCTTTTGGGCAGCTTTACAAATGAAAGCTCCCATATTGGGACACAGAATCTGACACAGATCTTTTGCTATTGTTAATTTAAAGCGTGAGAAAATATATGCGTCAATACAAAAAAAAGAGGAGCGAGGCAGCTGAAACTCAAGATTCAGACTCTTACTGCCGTTTGTCTATGTACCTTGAGAAGTGAGGAGGAAAACAGCTGTTTCGACTGTCCCTCAGTTCAAGGGAAATGTCAATATTCAGGCTGAACGTCTTGTAATCGAATCCCAGTGTGCTTGCTCTCATGCCTGTTTGATATAGATCCTCCACGTCCCAACACCTGAAAATAGAAACAACTTTAAATGTCACAGCCTTTCACTGTTCGCTGCTAAGAGAATAGAGATCAGTGAAAGATACCTTGCAGCATTGTACAAATCAAGAGTTAGCAGATAGTGAGGAGATCCGTAAGGCAAAAAGGCTGACACCTCTGCCTTCAGCCTGAACGATCGCACGTGGTAGAGCTTGATTTCCAAAGCTGTGGAAAAATCCCATCCACGGAAACCCATCCACCGTGAGGGATGTGTATTTTTTTTTCATTTGCTCTATCTCCTTTCTGACGTTTATTTTAGAATGAAGGGCCTGCTAGGCTGCCTCTAACCGAACAGCTCTCTGGTCGCTGGCTGGCTTGAGGAAGAGGAGGGGGCTCGGTGTGGGAGCTGTGGGCAGCCAGTTACCCTTCCCAGCTTTCAAAGCTGTGGGACCAGTTCAGCTTTGAAAAGGTCTTTAGTTTTGATCAGTCGAAAAAAATTGCCGCTTGACCAACCTTCCTGGGCCATTTTTCCGGGGAGAAAAGTCCCCTGAAGCCAAATGCTGGAGCTCCACTTAGAAGCACTGGGGCATGACATTAGTTTCCTCCTTCTTCTAGAGTTATCATGGACAAGTGGAGCTTTTCTTTTCACAGGTCCCTCTTACTACGCTGGGAAAAACTGTCAATCTCTTAGGCAATGACACTTAACCTCCTTTCCCTTTGTTACCTATAAAAGAGCTGCTGTGCATTAATTTTAAAAAGTAGATGCAATTTATCCACCTCAGCCACTCTTGTTTTTTCACCAGCTAAACAGGGCAGTCTACTTCAACCTGATTCAATTGATTTTTTTGCCTACTGAGAGCACAAGTAATAAATAGCAACCTTATTTAAAGATCACTGCGGTGGGCTTGCGATAGCTGTTCAATAGTTTCAGTGTCATAGTAGTCTTTGTTTGACGGCGATCCGGGTTCCCACTAGGTCTGAAAACATTAAAGATCTGACGAAAGCCATTTTCCTTCTTAATAGGAGAATCAATTGGACTGAACACATAGGCTCAGGCTGATATGATTAAATGATGTGTGCTAAGAAGATGGACTTCTTGCCATATTTTTTAGCCTCTAAAAAAGCAAATGTTAAACAGCGCTGATCTTCATACTAGATCGGCTAAAAGCATAAAGTTGGACAAGATGATTCTTCATTTGTTGTATTTTTTGGGCGGGCAAAAGAACAATATTACAAGCTAATTCCTTTGATTTATTGCCTTTTGAGGCAAAAGAAATCTGAAACCTTAAGTAGGCTTAGGGGATTGGAACTCAGCCAGAAAAGAACAATTTCTTTGTTTTATACTCCTATGAGGTCCATTGGCAGGTGGGACAGGGTCTAATTTAATTGTCCTTCATTTCCATAGACATGTGATCAAGAAAGGCTGCACACAGTGCAAGATGCCATTGACTTTATTGACCTCAGAAGTGTCATCTCCAAAGTCTGGCTCCTTGTGATAAAAGAAATTCTTGGTGCCATGCATACTTGTCCCCTTTGGCTGTTCCTCTTTCCAATACTGATTATAATTCGGTGGCATTACATGTATTATGAAATTTGGAGGCATTTAACTGCTCATTTTACAAATAAATCTAAAATAAAAGTTTTGTTTTCCAGATTAAATATTTAGAATTCCTACAAACAACAGATGAAGGATGTGTTTACTTATTTTGTACCCCGTTTCTCATCTGTACATATATAGAATAACAAGTACAATTTCACAACATTGTTCTACACCACCATAAGTCATTGTCAATGTCAGAATGTTTATTCCTCCACCAACAGGCATGAATCTCTTCAAAGTTTAAGGTTAGATAAGAGTAGTAATAATAAGGCAGCCTCTGTTTACTGAAATATTGCAAAGTTATTTCCATTAATGGTAAAAAATGTGGATTATCCCACACTTTGTTATCTGCAGTGACCATGTGGTTTTGATAATTTGTGTCATTTTACAGAAACTGGAATTTCTTTTCCAGAAATCCTGCTCTTTAGTGTTTGAAGACAGTGACAGCACTGCCATTGACTTAACTGAAGTTAGAATGTAAAACTTCAACCTCCATGTAATCTATCTTAAATACACAGGTCTCTTTTTGTTTGTCTTCTATTGCACTTGCTTTGTAATGACTGTTTTCTGAATTCTGAAGATTAGTCTTTCAGTAAATTATTTAGTAGCCCACTGGATTTTCTTAATCTTCCAGATTCTTTTCATTGTCCCTTTTTTTCCTGTGGAAGGAGCTTTTCAGTCATATTCTACTGAAAAATATCATAGGTGACATAATAATAGTCATGAAAGTAAAGATTCAGCTAATGCTATCTATATTTGGAGCGGGATATGCTGCAATCCAATTAGAAAGCGGAGTGGATTGAACTGCACCATTCTGAATTGTTCCTACATAAAGCTTAAGTGGGGGTTGCCATACAGATTGTGTGCAACATTCTTGTCTCTGGAGGAAATTAATTTAATGTATAGATTACCCTCTTAAATGTAGAATATTGAAACATAAACCTCTTATCCATCCTGTCCCTAGAAAAGACATAGCTGTGTTCAGTTAGATTCTCCTCATTCCTGTTAGTTTTACATGTGACAGTAATTTCTTCATCAACAAAACAAAAATGGTCATGATTTCATCATTTTTAACCATACATCAGTGTATAATCACGTAACCACTGGGACAAAATAACAAGGCTCCTAGGTGCAACAAATCCCAGGGTCCCCTACCTGAATCATCTTAGCCTATTTTGGGAATTCTAGAGAGAAGTAAGCTCACAACTCTGTGTTCCTCATGGATTCAGTAATGTCTGCTGATTTCCATGGAGCCTCTCAACCTGTGCTGTGTCTACCATTAAAACTGTCCACACAGCATGCAGAGAACTTCCCAGGATCTTCAGGTCAAGGCCAGTCCACCTCTGGGGAGCATTATGGAAGTTCTTCTTTCCTGAGGGGAAGTAATATGACATTCAAGAAGTGTCGGACTACAAACACTGTGAGAATGAGGAACCCACATTTGTATCAGTGGCAGAAAAAGCAAGCTACAAGACTTGGTACATATTTTAAGCAGTGCGGTGATTATGTAGTTTGACTTTGACAAATTGAAGGCCCAGCACCTCAGGGAAGGATTTGCTCACTCTGCAGCAGCACATTTTTAGGTATAATGTGACATCAGCAAGTCTGTCTAAAAACCATCAAAATGTAGTACTAAAGAGGATCAATTTTTCTCTCATAACTCAAAAGGCAGAGGAAACAACATGAAAATAGTAAATAACATGCTTATTGATCCGAAATTAAGCTGCAGTTGATTATTTTCTTTAGATTTGCTGGGCTTTATGTCTTCGTTTCTATGGCAAACAGTCAGGGTAAATGGAAGAAAATTACTAAGCAATGCCTTGCATGGTGATCATCTCTCATACATTAACTCCCCCACAACACGCATATAACTCACTAACTGTTTGGTGTGCGCTGAGAAGAATAAGAGCACAATGCTCTTACTTTCTGTCATAGACTACACTGCCAGGAATGGAAATCAGGCTCACTGACTTTTAATTCCCAGGATGCCTTCTACATCCCTTTCTATAGATAGGAGTTAAATTTGCCATCCAGCTCCAATCCAGGGGCTGCTTGTAATAGCAAGTTACACAGCTTGGCTAGCAGTCCTGTGGTTTCACGTGCAAATAGCATTTTGTCCTGATGATTTATTAACATTTAACTTAATTATTTGGGCTAATATTTCCTGTATATTTGCTTCAAACTCACCTCACACTTCTGAGCTATCTGCTACAAAGGATGCATGAGCTATGGGAATCTCCTCAGCTTCTTCAGCGGTGAAGACCAACGGAGAGAAGTCATTGGGCTGTCCTGCTACGGCCTTATCAACCTTCAGGGCTGCTCCTACATCTCTGTCATCAAGCTGCCCTGTCAATTCTGTAGGTGGCTTTCTGCTTTTGATGCACTTAATGGATTGTCTACCATCAATTTTTGTCCTTTCCTAAGTGACCTCTAAAACGCTTTTTGCCCCTCTTAATTCCTGTTTTATATTTCATTGAATCATAGAGTCATTTAGGCTGGAAAAGACCCTTAAGATCATCGAGCCCAACCATAAACCTAACACTGCCAAGTCCTCCACTACACCATGTCCGTAAGCACCACGTCTACACGTCTTCTAAATACCTCCAGGGATGGTGACTCAAGCACTTCCCTGGACGTCCAATTCCAATGCTTGATAACCCTTTCAGTGAAGAAATTTTTCTTAATATCCAACCTAAACCTCCCCTGGTGCAACTTGAGGCTGTTTCCTCTTGTCCTGTCACTTGTTACTGGGGAGAAGAGACCAGCACCCACCTCACTACAGTCTCCTTTCAGGTAGTTGTAGAGAGCGATCAGGTCTCCCCTCAGCCTCCTGTTCCCCAGACTACACAAGCCCCATTCCCTCAGCCGCTCCTCATCAGACTTGTGTTCCCGACCCTTCGCCAGCTCCGTTGCCCTTCTCTGGACACGCTCCAGCACCTCAATGTCTTTCTTGTAGTGTGGGGCCCAAAACTGAACACAGGACTCGAGGTGTGGCCTCACCAGGGGGACAATCACCTCCCTGCTCCTGCTGGCCACACTAGTTCTGATACAGGCCAGGATGCCGTTGGCCTTCTTGGCCACCTGGGCACACTGTTGGCTCGTATTCAGCCGGCTGTCAAGCAACACCCCCGGGTCCTTTTCTGCCGGGCAGATTTCCAGCCACTCTTTCCCAAGGCTGTAGCACTTCATGGGGTTGTTGTGACCCAAGTGCAGGACCCGGCACTTGGCCTTGTTGAACCTCATACAATTGGCCTCAGCCCATCGATCCAGCCTGTCCAGATCCCTCTGTAGAGCCTTCCTACCCTCCAGCAGATCGACCCTCCCTCCCAACTTGGTGTCATCTGCCAACCTGCTGAGGGTGCACTCGATCTTCTCATCCAGATCATTGATAGAGATATTAAACAAAACTGGCCCCAGTACTGAACCCCGGGGAACACCACTTGTGACAGGCCACCAGCTGGGTTTAACTCTATTCACCACCACTCTTTGGGCCCGGCCATCCAGCCAGGTTTTTATCCAGTGAAGAGTATGACTATCCAAGCCACAAGCAGCCAGTTTCTCCAGGAGAATGCCGTGCGAAACGGTGTCAAAGACTGTACTAAAGTCCAGGAAAACAACATCCACAGCCTTTCCCTCATCCACTAAGCAGGTCACCTTGTCATAGGAGACAAGGTTAGTCAAGCAGGACCTGCTTTTCATAAACCCATGATGACTGGGCCTGATCATCTGGTGGTCCTCTACATGCTGTGTGGTGGCACTCAGGGTGATCTGCTCCATAGCCTTCCCCGGCACCAAGGTCAGACTGACAGCCCTGTAGTTCCCCAGATCCTCCTTCTGGCCCTTCTTGTAGATGGGCATCAGCTTTGCTAACCTCCAGTTAACTGGGACCTCCCCAGTTAGCCAGGACTGCTGATAAATGATGGAAAGTGGTTTGGTGAGCGCTTCTGCCAGCTCCCTCAGTACCCTTGGGTGGATCCCATCCTGCCCCATAGACTTGTATATGTCTAAGTGGTATAAGCAGGTTGCTTATCATTTCCCCTTGGATTATGGGGGCTTCATTCTGCTCCCTGTTGCTGTCTTCCAGCTCAGGGGGCTGGTACCCCGAGAACAACTGGTTTTACTATTAAAAACTGAGGCAAAGGTGGCATTAAATACATCAGCCTTTTCCTCATTCTTTGTGACTATGTTTCCCCCTGCATCCAATAAAGGATGGAGATTCGCCTTAGCCCTCCTTTTGTTGTTAAGGTATTTATAGAAACATTATTTGTTGTCTTGCACAGCAGTAGCCACATTAAGTCCTAGCTGGGCCTTGGCCCTTCTAATTTTCTCCCTGTATAACCTTCACGACAGCTTTGTAGTCCTCCTGAGTTGCCTGCCCCTTCTTCCAAAGGTCATAAACTCTCTTTTTTTTTTTTCCTGGGTTCCAGCCATAGCTCTCTGTTCAGCCAAGCCGGTCTCCTTCCCTGCCAGCTCATCTTTCAGCACATGGGGACGGCCTGCTCCTGCACCTTAAAGATTTCCTTCTTGAAGAATGCCCAGCCTTCCTGGACTCCTTTGCCCTTCAGGACTGCCTCCCAAGGGACTCTGTCAACCAGGCTCCCTAAATGGGCCAATGTCTACCCTCCAGAAGTCCAAGGTAGCAGTTCTGTTGAACACCCTCCAGATGCGTGAGTCACCTCGCCATGTTTCTGTGATTGCAGCTATGTCAGAGTTTTCCAGCTGCACAATGGCTTCCAGCTCCTCCTGTTCGCTGCCCATGCTGCATGCATTCGTGTAGGTGCGTGCACTTCAGTTGGGATATTGATCCTGCTACCTTTTTTGGGGGGAGAAGCCTTAATTCCTATGTTATTGTTCTCAGGGACTTCTGTGGTTTTTAATACACCAACAACCCTTGTGTCTTTGCTGCTGCGTGGATCTCCATCCCCTACCTCCACTGAGATGGATGATTTGATCTGTTGTGTTTCATGGGGTTTCCTGTTGTCTTCATTTGTACAGGTATTTTGTTTTTTAAACATCTTTTTCCTTACATCAAACTTTTCTACTGATCCATGCAAATCTTTGTTTTTCTTTTTTAATTTTTAATTTTGTCACTACTTTTTCCTGAGATTCTACCAAATAAGTTTTTAAACAGATTCCAGGTTGCTTAGAGGCTTCTTGCTTTTTTCCAGTGCTCTTTTTTTGGTTTTTTTCTTCTTTTTTTTTCTTTTTTGGCAATTTACCTCATTTACACAGTAACCTTTCTTAAACTGCATACCCATGCAATGGGTTTATTTAAGTTGCCTTCTCAATTAAATGGTGGTTGGTAGCACAAAGTGGATCTTCCACTCGTATTTTTTGAACTAGGTCCTATGATTAACTCCAAATCTAGAACATTTTTCCTGTAGATTCTAAAACAAGGTGTTCTATTAAACAGTTATTTCTTTTCTTTGCATGCCAAAACTGTGCCCCTGTCCCTTGTCCTTCATAGATATTTATCCAGTCTGTATGTGGGCAGTCGAGATCTTCTTACGCTTCCTACCTGCCACAAATTTGCAGTTTCTCTTATTTTGCTTAACATTTCCTGATCATCATCATTGCCCCATTGCCCCAGTGAAGTCTTCAAAAATGCAATTCTGATACGACGATCTTTACTACTAGGGGTAATGCCATCAGGGATTTCCACCCAGAAGGATTCTACAATACTTTATATTCTACAATACTTCTATGCCATTACATTAAAATAGTAGGATGCCCATTTTCTTATCATTAAGCATAACTTCTTATTGGTTTTGCTTTTGTGGCTCAGCGTTGTTATGTCACAGATCGAATAGCAGAGAGGACTGAACAGTCCTGACAAACTAACTACATCAGATGAAACTGAAATGAATAGACGATGGTTCAGTAAACAGAAGGTCAATTGGCAGCCCAAAGAGAAAGTCTGAAAATCTTTTAAGATTTCTTCCCTGCAACAATTTATCCTTATATTATTGCTTCAGAAACAAAAAAGCTTTATGATAAACCACTGGTTCAAGTAGTCAACTGGGCAATAATAACACAACTTGACCTGTAGTATGTGGAAGAGCCTAAATTACTGGCTGGCTATTTGTGCATGTGTGTTTGTGAAAATACTCCTGAAGATTATTTTCTTGCCGAAAGGCTGACTTTTTTCCAATTTCTTGAGTTGGTGAAGGAGGTGTTGGAACTAATGTTTGACTAATTAATATAATAATAATTTAGTGGTGAACTTGGAAGTGCTGGGTTAATGATTGGACTTGATGATCTTAAAGGTCTTTTCCAACCCAAACGATTCTATGTTCTTATTCTATGGTTCTAATTAAGTAAATACTGACTACAATAATGAAATAAAATCCCGTATTTGACCACAGCTTTCTGTATTGCCCTTTTACTGAGCTGGGAAAATAATACTGAAATATGCCGATGGATATGTGTTTAGTTATTACACTGCTATCTCCATGTCTCTGCTCAATTTCCAGCTAATCCCAACAACATTATTTCCTTATTAAAACTTTACAGAAAGTCCTATGGGTGAGTTTTCATGGAAAATAAATTTTAAATTAATGCACACTGGTATTCAGGCAAAAGAACAAACTCCCCTTGCCTGCTAGGTTATGGCTGCTTTGTCTTTAGGAGCTGTATCCAGAGAAGATGCTGAAGCCTGGTGTGATCCCTGACTTAAACCTGTGCATTTATATCCACCTGAAATGTCCACGGCAGAGCTCTCTGTAATGTAGGGCGGTGACCAACTGGATTTCTTTGGTTAGAAGTCCCATTGCCTTGGGAACAGATGAGGACTATTTTGTCATGAGGCACGTTTCAACTACCTAAAAACTGGGCGATGACAACGTCCTGTGCCATTAGTGCTCTCCTAAAGTTTTGAACATTTCTGCATGAGGTTAAGACATATGACACAGGACACAGAGGAGAACTGCCCTTCTGGAGTGACAGCAGGAGGCCACAGCATCTGAAATGGCATCAAAAAGCTATATTTAGGCAACTAAATTTTGCCTCCGTGATGACAGCAGATAGGATACCTGGTGTTGTCAGGCCACAGACACTGTGACTGCCCATCGGCGCTATGGATAGATGACTGCTACGATAGACATGAAAGGGCTATCACAGGTTCAAGCTTTTCTTTCTTCCTCCCTGCCCCAACTCTCCCTCTGCCGTCACCCTCTGGATGTACTGCGGATATGTACGGTCAGTTTGCATGACAGGTAGATCAAACACCAGCAGCCAGAACGTATGATCTCTGTGACTAGGCAAATAGATTTAAGACACAGAATGTCATATTAACAACTTTTTCAAAGCAAGTTTGGCTGGTTTTTATCTGGTAGCCTAAGAGATAAAAGCTTGTAGATAAACCATTCTTAATCCCCTGAATCAATGCCCTAAAAGAAGATACAATTGTTTCTTTAAAGGATGTCAAAGACTGTTTATAGACAATGCGATTAACTTGATTAAACATCAATTTCTCCAGTGAATACAAATGATTAGAATTCATTAATCATAGTTTGCTATATTTGATAAGCTCTCAAAAGAAAATGGGTATTCTTGGGATTCAGTCATTTAAAATAAGTTGCTGTCAGTCTTAGAAATAATGGAAAGACAAAGGAAATGATGAATTCTCTGATATCTGTGCATGACTTTGCAACAGATTAGAGAATAAAACTAGCTGTAGTAGCAGCAATAATAATGGCAATAATAGTAATGACAAAACCAGCAATATGACACTTGGGGATTAGAGGACAGACCTTTTTGGATTACTTTAGAACCTTTAAAATGGAAAGGAGCTCTTCTAATATATACACCTGTCACATCTGATAGAGGTTATCAGTGCCTGCTAGTGGTCAGTAGTTGATGCCCAAGACCTTAGCAGGAAATTGAAGTCAGTAATTGATGTTAATTCACCTCATTCCATTGATGTCAGCAGAACTGGAATTCGCTCCACTGCATTCAAGTCTGGCGCTTATTATTTACAAATGGCATA
Organism: Astur gentilis; assembly: GCF_929443795.1. NCBI lineage: Eukaryota > Metazoa > Chordata > Aves > Accipitriformes > Accipitridae > Astur > Astur gentilis. Next base: position 11,649,288 of record NC_064913.1, read on the forward strand.
TAGGAAATATTTGATCAATTGTAATTACTCATAGCTGACTGCAGGTCTATGGGTGGCGGCAGGCTGGGAATTGCACTGAGTCTGAATTTCCAAGCACAGGTGGATAAGTTACACAAGAATCAGTATGCTTATCCTATGGAAAAATTGGGATTTTTTTTTTTTTTGGGGGGGGGGGGGGAGGGGGAGAAAAAACCCAAGTAAACACAAAACTGGAAATGCACATAGAATGTATTTCTTTGAAGAAAATTTCAAGCCAGTGAGATGGCAAGGATTTTAGGTCATTGTGGTAAAACAGAGAGCCCAAGAAGTGTCTATGACAATATTCAGCCAGGTAGGTCTGAAGGTAGTTTAGAACCTGCCTGCTTCCCAGGTTTCCGCAGTTGTCATGGAATCATCATGATCTCGCAGAAAGCTTCAGTTTTGATCAATCACCATTTACCAGCTGAGATCCAGTTCACTGGAAAACTTCCAACCGATTCTAAAAAGACAAGCTGGTTTTTCCCCATGCTGCATCAAGATGCTTTCTAATTCGCATTTTAATCAACATTCCTGTCTTTGTAAGCCAATGGGAAACAGCTGAATATATTTAAAATCAAATCATGAAGCAGCTCAAAATAGTAGCTGTGTTGGAATCACTACACAAGGAAATGGGGAGAAAAGGTATTCCTGAATAGTACTAGCAGCTGACAAGACAATACAGGGCTATGATAAAAACATAACAACTTATTATTATTCTTGCCTTGAAATAGCATTTGCATGGAGACAATTTATGTTTTATTTTAATAACATGCTATGAGTAAACAAGATAAAATATATATTGGGATGACTTGTCTGATTCTGAGGAAATTACTCCCAAGAGTTATCTAATATTTTGTCCCAGATTTTTTGTTGCTATTTCCTGCTAGTCTTATCTGGTCTACATGTTGTTATCAGAAGCTCTATAATACATTCAAAATATCTATAATAAAAAATAAAATCCTGAGGGTATTGACAGATTATTTCTTCTTTCTGTTTCCTACCCTTTCAACTAAAGGCTGAAGAATGCTAATAAATCCACTTCTTCACCTCTCCCACCCTAAGACCATCTACCCTGCAGAAAAATGGAAGTTAGACCTGATCAGTCTAGAAACATTGCTTTTTAGTTCATTTCACTCTCATTCAATAATCATCAGTAGTAAACAGCAGAGGGCTGTTAATGACCTTTAATTTGCTTTAGAAACTTAAAATACAAGTCATTTTATCCCCCCCTGGGTATAAATGAGGGAAAGCGAAGAGTGCACGCATTTGACTGGTCACAGAACAGTCATTAGATTTATTCATCAGTATCTAGCAAATTACTTGTTGGACTCAGAAGTTCAGAGGATTCAAAGCAGCCAGGATAAGAACAGTGAAAAGTGCAGGGAAATGTGGTCTTCTGGCTCAGAGGTGGGAAGCACAGTGTCTCAATTCTGCTGCTGGCTTTCATGGTGACTGAAATAAGCCACTGAACGTTTCTGGTCCTCACATGAGAAATGTTTTACCAGATCTAGAAAGGGATGGACATCAAAGGAGGAGACCGATTATTTCACTTACACAGTGGAAGTATTGATTGAGAAGGGTGATTAAGAGGAAGACTATTAAAAGGAAGAATATTAAAAGAAACAATTAGAAGAAATTAAAACTTAAGTAAAATAATAAAAAATGTGCTATCTACAGTGATGCATGCAACAGCCTCACAAGATAAATGATAAACCCCCGCTTCTTTGCAAAATGAGACAGTAAATAGAAGTACAGTAAATAACCAAGCATTTGTAAATGTACTTGCAAACATTCAGTAAAAGCAATGCAGTGTAAATTAAGGACAACTCCTTAGCAGTCAGCAGTTATATAAGTGTAAAATCAGCACAAGTGAGGTCAGACCAGGGTCTAGGAATGTTAATGTATTTGAACTGGAATGTTAATGCATCCGAACAGGAATGCCAGGTACAACTTTACAATGCAGTGTCTGGAATTAATATTCAGTACTCTTCCCCTCTAATAGATTTTGGTACTGTGGAAAATACAAGAAGCACAAAAGAGGAAATCTCATTCGTCTGCCAAAACCACAATCAGCAAAGCAAACTATGAGCTGATAAACAGCTGTTTTTCATTCTGATATAATAGGAACAGAACGAGAAATATGGAAATTGGAAGGCTGCAAATGAGGTTGTTTCACTTCCCTTTCAACTCTCGAACGTCCCAGGGAACAAACAGCACCTGAGTTTGGGGTGTCCTTCCCTGGCGTTGACTTATTTTTACTCTTTCAAACCCCTCTAGTGTTCACTTGTATCTCACAAGTGAATGCTGACAAGTGTCATGTATGTCACAAGAAATCGGTCATTCAAAAAAGGAGAACAACCATTTTGTGTCACTTCAAAGAAATATCTCTGCTGAAGCCGCACAGCCAGAAGGAAAAAAGTAAGACTCCTCTACCCGAAAGACAGCAGCCAAGCAGCAGAGTGCTGAAAGAAAAATAATTCAAGAGAAGCACAAAATGAGGGGAATGAGAAAGAAAGTGGGTTAGCCTGAGTGATGTAGGATGGGGAAGATTCCGTGTTGAGGGCCAGGCTATTGTAAGCTGAAGACAGATCACGGTGGACTTTGCCGGTTGTCTTGTTTGATTATTTTGGGGGCTGCAAGCCTTTCGGGGGGGAATACTATGAATTATAATAACAGATGTTCATTTCACAGCATCTTAGCTTTTGACATTTCACGGTTCTGTGCAAAGATACCATTCTAAGGAAACTTATATTGTGCCACTAACTTAGCAAACACCAAGACTATAAAAAAAGCCTGAGAGAGAAAACATAAAAACACAAAGAAGTGAGCTTCTTTACCATTCCTTTAAAAATTGCTGCTGAAACGATTGTGAGTAGTTGCTGAGTCCACTTTTGGGCTAGATCCATTTCTCATAAAGCAGCAAGAAACGCAAGATTAAAGAAAAGCAATCACCGAAGGGTTAAAACGTCCTCAGGCCCGCCGTGCATCCGTGCATTCAAACCTGCCTTTGACCTTGCCTTTTGCTAATGAGACAAACCATTCCTCTAACCTCGGAGGCCTTGAAATTCAATCAGGTCCCTGCCTCAAGGTATTTAAATTAAGTAGCTCTCTTAGTAGGGGCAACGCAAGTCCTTTTCTGGCCCAGCTCCAGGCGGGCACTTGCCTTCAGAGCCTCGCAAAGTCCCTTCCAGCTCAGAGCGGAGAGAAAGATGTAAAACACGGCTCCCCAAGCCATCATCAACTGCTTAATATCTGCTTCTTAACAAATCCCAGCTGAAGCGCTATTTGGCAGATGAAGACTGTTTCTTTGGGGCTGAAGGAGCTCGATTTCTCCTGTTCCAGAGAAGGACATTTATCTCCTTCCATAGCTGGCACGGGGTTGCTCTGCCCACGCGCTGCCGCCTCCATCCCCAACTGGGAGCAATGGCAGCCGTGTTCACGCACTGTTTTCTGGAGATGGGTACCAGCGAGTCTCTGGGCTCCATCCTAAAAAAAAGGGTTAAAAAAGGGATGACCAAACACGGCAGGTCTCCACCCTGAAGAATTCTGCTGCTGGGCTGTGGGGTGGCGTTTCCCAGCCGGGGGTGCCTCTACTGGTGATGGGGGTTGTCTGGGATGCCAAATGTGTGCTTTTCGGAAAGATTTGTTCTTCCCGTAACTAAATGCCCTTCTGGTTTCTTTTTCCTAAGCACTGCACCCACACACCCGTGTCTCAGGAGAGGGCAATCCCGGTTATGCTCCTGCCGCTGGAAAGGAGTTTTCAGAGCAGCTAATGAATCAGCTCATCCCTCAGTGGCTATTAATTATACCCATATTTAGGCAATAAACCATGTTAACTTCTGAAGTTTCAGAACTACAGATGACAAAAGCAACACAATAGTGGTACATTACCGTTTGAAAAAGACAAAATGAGTCATAAAGATAGCAGCAGGGAGAGTTGTAGCCTCCTTCATTTAAGAAACCCAGGGCTTTGTTTGTGGAAGAGCAGTAGGAACGGTCAGGTAAAGAAGCGATACAAAACAGCGCAAAAATGATCAGGAGACTTTGGGATTTTCTGAATAGGGTGCTTTGGAGCAGACAGGGCTAAGAAAATCTCTTCAGAAAATACAGGGGAAGCGGGTAGATGACGGAGAGAGAGCACATGGCATCATAACTACGGAGTTCTACATTTTTTTAGGATTTGAACAGCCAGGTTATACCATTTTGTTCTGGTTCCGCGTGCCAGATAAATGTCCTGCTGGAGAGGAATAGGTGCACAGATCCACTGACAAGTGGAGAGAGTTAATTGATCCTGATCTGACAGCTTTTACAGTGGAGCCGTACCTTGGGAAAACAGAAGCAAAGTTCAGTTTCTGTCTAAAAGGAGGACATTAATAGTCCTACGCCATTTAGTATGATTTGTTCCTTTGATCTGTGTATGGCTTTGTCTATCCTGTGCTAATTTACTTAAGTGTTTGCAAGGAGGGGCCAAGGGAAAAAGCTTTCATTAGAGCTACAGAACTGCTGACAGTAATTCTATTTGGAATTCATTTATTTAAGTACAGACAAGGTGGGGTTGAGGAGTGATTTTTTTTTTTTTTTTTTTCTTGATACAGATAGGATAAATTGTTGAATGGAAATGTGTGTGTCAATGACTGGAATTGCTAAAAGTTTATCCCTGAACAAAGTTCACCTCGTGCAGTGCTGCATGGGTTGCAGATGGGTCTCCTTGCTGTGCCTCGCACGCTCATTCCTGCTCTAGACCAAAACCAGGCAAATACACGTGTCCATGCAAGTACGTATAGAGGAAAAGGTCACAGTGAAAGCTTTACCTGCATTTTTCTCTCACTGTGTCCCAGGACTCCCAAGGGAATGATTTATTAGACAGTACTTCATTCCCCAGGACTATTTTCCAGCTTCCTTGCAGAGGCTGCAGAGGTGACAGATGTGATGCTGGTTACCGAGATGCGCTCACGCAGCGCACTGAGGTTGTATCGCAACGACCAACAAGGTTTTCACTTGGGCAGCGGTCTCTTGGGAACAGATCTCGGTCACTATTAACCTGTGTTTAAATTATTGGCATGGAGATAAAAGGTTTCTATATCTTGTTACCAATTCTTCAAGCCATCTGCTCCTCCATTTTGTTGAATAAAGTAGAACTGACTGGATATGAGTTGTGGTGGTATTTGTTGGGTTTGGTTGTTTTTTTTTTTCTCTTCAAAGGGGAAGAATGAAGAGAAGGAAATGTTAAAAATTTGATGTCAACAGCCTCTCTGTGCAGACTGGCTGTGATGTGCAGCTGCGCTTTTCCACGCTATTCCTTGTACCAAGGAAATCTGTGTAGTCATTTTGGGTTGGGGTTACTCTCCTTAGTAAAAGAAACAAAGATGAGACACCCGAAATATGAAATGTGAAGGAAAAGACACCATTTATAAAATACAGGGCTATACAATAACATGGTGAATCTCCTATTAAATGCCAGCAATTTTTTATCAAATAATAGCTCAAAAAGGCAAAAGAATTCATAATAAGAAATTCCACTAACTTTAATTCATCTATCAGGAAGTAATACAAAGTAAGTTATAAAATATAATTTTTTTCAAAATATTTTCTTCTTTAAATGGTAGCCTGGCTTGATCAGAAAGTCTTAATGTATTTTAGTAGTTAAAACTTGAAGTATTCATTCATTACAACTGGATAAATAAGCATTCTGGATTATTTTTCTCTGATTGCAAATGAAATTATTTTATTGTCTAATTAGTACACAGGTAAATAGAAATGAATGTTTCCATGCATTAACTTTAAATAATGGAAATTCTGGAAATATTTCAACTTATACCTTTTAAAACCACTTATTTATAATTAGTTTATTTTGGTAAAACTTAAACACATAATAATCTCCGTAAAAGATACATCTGGTGTTAAATAATTGCTAAATTAAATAAATGAAAACACTAGCTGAACAGGTAATAAATTCTCCTAAAATGTTTGCCCAGCTGTAGGTAGGAAATATAATTTCTTCCAGATTATTTAAAAAATATCAGTTTGTACTTCACATATATGCCTTGTTTTTGTGGATTCCAAGATTACAAGGCCCCTTATTTCCTTCAGGAACAGCACCCATTAATCTTGTATGCCATTAGCTCTGTCTTAAAGACTTTGAAGTACATTTTCCACATCTGGCTCTACGGAAGGTCAGGATGTTCCCAGCTTTCTTTAACTACAACCAGATTCAGATCACTGTTTTCTAAACCATTTAATTTTTATGTTGTTTGTCATTTTGCATCACTCCCAAGACAGTATTAGAACTAAAATTGCTATGCTGTTGGTGATTTGATTTACATATTAAATTAAAATACAACAGTAACACCATTCATTTCTATATTATTCCTCACAATAGCCTCGGACTACTTTTATAATTCAATCAATATTGATATGTGTATGAAGTGGAAATCTCTTCAAATTTTAACACACAAAGATGCACCGCTTTAGCAAATTTACATGATTAATGGCACTCTTTGCCTCAAATAGCTTTTAATTACATTAAAGAGAAAATATATCAGCTCTGGACAAATGTGCAGTAATTTAAGATAAGTATAAATTTTACAGCAGGGGTTGAAGACAGAGTACAGAAGCTGGATCCGTATTAGCCCTTGCCAATGAATATGCAGTTCAGCCCTCAACCCTCATCCTTGACACATCCCACCTTTAAATGGGGCGTGTGTCTCTAACAGAAATCATGGCATCAGTGGAAAACTTTCCAACATTTCATCCGCAAAGGCTTTTCACCTCGGTTCTTCTCTAATACTCTACAACAAGTAGGTTTAATATTTGGCTATGTTAAAATTCATATATGAGGTACTAATGAAAGCTAAATGCCGGATTGTGAAAAGTGGCTCACATCGTCCCTTTGGTTCACATTCGATTTTTCCCTCCATGTCTCTCCAGCGCCTTTCTTTCTCTCCCTCTACCTTAATAAAATACATAGATACTGTTTGTAATTTTGGGAAACTCAGGACATTCATCACTTCCCATACAAAACCATCAGAGGCGCTTCAAGTCTTGCAGGGAGGTTACGTGGATGTTTACAATCAGCCATTTATTTGCTCCAGCTCTTTTACATTGTTCTTTAAAAATGTGCTCTTTCATTTCACAGCTCACTTCTCTGACAGCCTAGATGGACTGTATTACTAAAGCAAGTTTGTCTCTCCAGCATCTCCAATATCTGCAGCAGTTATCCCTAATGACTTTACATGACTTACAGTTTCTCTCAAATTTCTTTTTCCGTGGGCTAATAAATCTTCCCTCACAACTCAAGGCTTCTGCCATCTTTTCCAAATGTAATATTTTATCCTGAAGCTTTTGTTTGTTCTATTTTTCTCCTTTATATCTTTATATTTCAGCTTATTCACAAATTAATTTCATATGAATTGTTACTGTAAATATCCAAAGCTTTCACATGTTATCTTTGCATCTCGGTGCCTCACAAAATATTTGATGGTTTACCCAACTCATGTATAAATTATTTGCAGGAGTTATTTCATTCATTCACTGCAGAAAAGGAGGGTGAAATAAAGAAGTCTTTAACAGCACATTTCAGCATTATGCAATGATTTAAGACAAGAAATGGCGAATGTCATATCAATTGAGCCTATGGAGGAATGTGGAAAGGCAAAATGCTGTTAACCTAGTTACACTTTGGGGTAGGGACTTACACGTATTATAATATTTTTCTCATAGGGATATAAAATAGCTATGACTCATAACTCTCCCAGAGCTACATAAGATCTTGTCCTTCCAGACTTACTGCACCAACTGTATGCTAATAAAGTTTACTGAGGAAAATTTCTAGATACTATATTGTGCACAAAGATAATGAAATTTAGTGGATTTAAAGTATCATATACTCTCTGTATTACAATGCTCTGTCACGCAGAAGGCAATATTTTTAACAAATTCCTCACCAATGTCTAGGATTAAACGAGGTAACTTTGGCAGGGACATCCTTAACCCTTTAGCAGAAAGGGAAGATGTTGAATCTCTGAAAAAAACCCCCCATGCATCCAAAAATTGACTCGTGCCTTCTGGATTTGTTCAGCGTAGAAAGCAGAGAAGATCAACGCACAGACAGTCCGCGGGTCTTGTAGGAAAGCAGGAGAATAAATGAAAGACAGGGCAGGAAGGTGCCAACAAGCCGTGCCCCTGAACCCACACCAACAAGCCCTTGTTCGTGGGTGGTGGACACTGGCTGGAGTGGCACCCAGGGTCTCCTTCTGCCTCTTCCATGGCCCTGCTCCTTCAGTTAGTCCAATATGTACCCAAAACCCACCCTGCCATATCCACCTCGTGCCCTGTCTCTAAAGCATCTTAGCACCAGTCTCGCCACACGACCTACTGGAGCGCTTCCAGCAGCCTGGACACGTGCGGTCGGTCTGTCAGCACAGTCTGAGCTGAAGGTTGTTGGGACGACAAACTAAAGCAGCCTGTGCCTGTTTGGGAAACGCTGGACTTCGGTGCGTGAAAATGAAAGCCTTTGGTCTCCCGTTTGTGGCAGCACCATCTGTTGAGCCATCATTCACGCAGGGGCTCGGAGCAGCAGCATGGCAGAAGAGATGATGTCTTGCAGTTTTATGCGTTAACTTTTCCATGAATCATCTACCAAGCTGTGCGAAATATTGTACTCAAACCTACCGGAACTCAGGTTTGGATTTTTTTATGTTCATTAATCTTCGATCACGTTACTGAAAACTCCAAAACCTTGGCTGAACTGGAAAGCCAGTGAATCTCCTTCACCTGGAGACACACCAGAGGGAGGTAGTGGACAACCGCTGTGTTCCAGTGCAGCTTCACTGGGGACTACAAGGATTCAGCTTGTTCCTCATTATTTAAGACATATCAAGCTGCAGAGGGAAGAGATCGTCCCTCAAAATATACACTCTCCCAAAGCTTCAGAAGTGTGTGCGAGTAACATTTTTTACGTGCTTTTCCGTTTATTGCAGGCCCATGTCTGCCTGCATTGTGTGCCTGGTCACCCCTCGCGCCCACGATCCATTATACGCCGATGCCTCCCTGAGCACTTTCAGACAGCTGCCATTCCTTTAAATCAACCTGCCAGAGAAACATTTCCTCATTCCCTCTCCAAATGCAGGCTCCCTTCCTCCCCACTAAATCATCCTGGCTTAAGGCCCAGAATGGGCAACATTCAATTCTGGACCAATGACAGTTTTTCTTTACAGATGAAAATGTGGCCGTGTTTAGCATTTTCTTTCCCAACCACACAAAGTTAGGAACAAAAGTTTTATATGCTGGTAGAAGTCATTTCTGCTTCCCAATATTCTCATGTCCTAGAGGGTTTCTAGATATCAGATTTCAAAATTTTGTCAGTTGTCTGAACAGAACAGTAAATTAAGTTACTTTGTACGTTGGTTTGTATTTACTCAATTTAATTTGCCTCTTTCTGAGGCATTGTCGTGATTTAACGCCAGCCAGCAACTAAGCACCACACAGCCACTCGCTCACTCCTCCCCCCCTGCCACCAGTGGGATGGGGAGGAGAATTGGAAAATAAACTTTGTGGGTTGATATAAAAACAGTTTAATAATTGAAAGAATATATTATAATAATAATAATAGTTGTGATGAAAAGGAAGATAACAAGAAGAGAGCGAAATGAAACCTAAGACAGACAAGCGATGCACGATGCAATTGCTCACCATCTGCTGAACAATGCTCGGCCAGTCCCTGAGCAGCCATCAGTCCCCCCTGGCCAACTCCTCCCAGTTTATATACTGGGCATGGCATCCTATGGTATGGTATATGCCTTTGGCTAGCTCAAAACCAGGACTGGCGTGTGCTGTCAGGGAGGTGAAATGAGGGAGAGTAAGAGCAGAGCAGGAGGAAGACAGGAACCCTCTGAGATGAAGTTTCAGTAAGATGGAACAAGAGGCATGGGAAAGGTGGCTTGGAGAAGAGCAAAGGTGGAGAGAGCTAGAAACCAGCGTGCGTTGTGGCTAGGAGAGGATGGAGATGGAAGTTGCTGTGTCTACTTGATACGAGGAGAGAGAGCGAAGCCCAAAGTCTACAGTGCAATTAAAAAAAAAAAATTAAAAATCAAGTTTCTTAGCTGTGTTATCATTAACTTTGTGACTCCGGGTCTTTCCTGAGGTTCGAAATGAAAAGCAATTTGTCAGTGATTCTGTTAGCCTCTTCATTGACAATCGCTTCTTAAAATCAGACCTCTGGTATGAAGGAGTGTGGGAATTACCACCTGACACCTTCGAGAAACCCCCAGATTTTACTCCCATGCTCATGCTTCTCATTATGGGCTGCTTTGATGATGACTCCAGCATATTCTCTTCGCTCCCCTGGAAAACCGTCTATAAAATGACTTTCTGCCGGTGCTCTCTCTGGTCTGCCCTTGGATGTTGGCTCCCTCTCAGCACCACCAGCTTCAGTCAAACCTGGGCTCTGCTGTATTTAAGCGACCTTCTGGGAAAACCCCTCTCCATAATCTTCTCAATGTACATGAATAGGCAGTGACACATTCGATGACATCTCTCCCTTATCATCCTCCTGGGGTTTCAGAAGGGCTGGTCTTCACCCAGAAAAGCGTTTGGGTAACTGCCTGGGAGAGCCACTGTGCGTCTGGGGAATTTGCTGATAAAAGGTCATCAAAAAAGACTCCTAGGCATCGCTGCTTCCTCCTCCGTTCACCCATTCATAGACAGCAAAAGCTCGCAGCCTGCCAAGCGCTTGCAGAGCCCAGGCTCTCTCACATGACTAGTAAATTCTCTCTCTGGGAAAAGTCCTTGTGCCATTTAGGAGCTCCTTTCACAGGCTGCACCACATGCCTACAATAAGCAAGTGATTCATTGGGGCGCTGCAAATAACAACATTGGCAAACAGATGTCTTTACTTCCACTTTCTTCTGGGTGTTCTTCACGATAACTAGCACACAAATAGCATGCACACCCCTCACTTTCCTCTAGGTCTTCGATTTAATTAAAGAGTATACCAAAAAAAGTTATATAAAGCAGGATAAAAACTTAATGCTAAGATGCAGCACTGCCTGCTGGTGACAGTGCCGTCTCTTTGGTCATGATGATGCATTTTTACGTGTACTTACTGAATTAGATTAAATGAACTAAAGATTGCCAAAAGAAACATTAAAGGAATAACATTGCAATGCACTTTTGCAACCTAGTCTTATTAGAGTTAATCAATTTAGCATTTATGTAACGAACCGTTTAGAAGACCTACACTGTAATTGTGTCAGCAGCAGAAGTCTTGGACTTTTCTTTTAAGCTACAATGAGAAAAGTCACCTGGACAATGTAATGTTAGTTTTCAAAGTACAGAAGTGAATCCAATGTAAGCAAATCTGATTTTAAAGTCTTGTAATATCCTCTCCAAACTTATATCTGTTATAAAATAAACCATGGCAACAGAGTTTATGTGGCCATCCTTATACAAGCAATAGGGATCGCTCTGGTGAATAAGATGAGAGCGAGCGAGAGAGCACCAGCACTGGTGGGTTTTCCACGTTTTGTATTAAAATTAAAATCTTCATTTTGCACCTTTCATGCAGATCGTATTTTCTCAATAAAAAGCAAGGTGCTTCATTTGCTCATTTTGTACTGGTGAATTTCACTTGCTGCTTCTACCTATTAAGCACATCTATTCCCAGATTATGTAATATTCAAAAAAAGAAAACAGTTTTAATAAAAGTTATCAAGGGCTTGGAATGAAAGCCTGCAGTATGAGGCTTTCGATAATGGTGAGAATAAGAAAGATGAATTCTTAAACTCTCTGCCTCTGTGCTCTCGGCAGCACAAAGCTTGCAAAATTAACTCTTAATAGTTCAGTCAAAACCATATATGAATATATTTGAGAAAGCTGGGCTGGTGAAGAATAGATGAAATATTATCAGCCTACTGTTAAAGTCTGTATTTCAGATTTCTCAGTTGCTGAGGTTTTACAACAGGTTATATAACCAGTTTGGATCTAAACTTTATCCCAACACACTAATATAGAATATGAGTTTTTATAATCCAGGTAACTTCTATTTCAGCTCAAGCAAAAGTATCACACAAGTCAATAGATAAACCCTAGTTTTATTGAAGTGAAAAGCAAAACTTGAATTGATTTTCATGGTACTGTGATTCACTTTTTGTGGCTTTGCCAAAAAAAAAAAAAAAAAAACATAGAAAAAGAGAGCAGGAGAGAGAGAAAAGGAGGTGGCTATTTTATGAAAAAAAATTAAGTAAATGACATTTCTTTCACCCTATTCCATTTTGGAGGAAGAACGGTCAGGAAAGCAATAAAAAGGAAACATATTTATCTTCTACTGCCCAGTAAATTTTTTCTTTGAACAGACACTATTAAAGAGAAATAGGAGATTAGAGAGAGAAATTGAATTTAGATCAGAGGCAATTGTGTAGATGTCATGTTCGTTGAAATGGTCGCTGAGGAGCAACTGAGGCACAGCACCATGTCCTTCAAGAGCTGCGCATCAATATATGAAGCCACTGCCAAAGCAGCAGCAGGGAAGCAAGCTCATCCAAAGAGCCTATTTTGACAAGTAAGGCTAACTATTTTTCCCCTCTTTATCAGACTATGGCTGCTGGGAAATTGACTGTGCTAGTCTTTGCTGAGAGTTAAAAAAAAATAAAAAAAAATCCATCTAGAGCATTCCACCTTGAACACGATGATGTTACAGGATCTGCCTTTCATCTGTGAATGAGTTAATGCATAAAGAGCATCACTTCCCAGAAAAGTGTAAAGGCCACCACTAAACCATATGTACAAGATTTTATTCCCAGAAAAACTTCAAGATATTATGTAATACCATACTGCAAGAGAAGCCACAGTATGCTTCTGTGTAAAACACTGTCATGACTGTTTCTGGATGTTTAGGCTACATTCATCACATGTTTGGATTCCTAGTTCCAAGGGCCAAACACTTTTAACATTTGTGCTTGGGTTTTTGATGTTGCTTTCTGTACCGTGATCCAAATTTGTTTTGCAGTCACCTACCCCTAAATAGTTTACTAGAAAACAGTTAAGGGATAATGTTTCATATAAGCCTTATGAACAGAGTAGAAAAGACGATACAACACTATTCCAATGAGGCAGTGAGGTGGAAGAAGCAGCTTAAGCTTTCTACCATGTTTTTTTAAATCAAGATTAAACTAATATACTATTATTGCTATGTTATGTTATGTTATTCATTCATTATTAATAAAGATCAGAAATATCAGAAAAGGCTGTTAATGCAAATATAAGATGTTGTTAAGTGCTTTGGGTGCATTTGCTCCTCACTCACAAAAACAGAAGTGTAGACATATAGAAATTACAGTCCAAATGCAAACCCAAGGTAACATGCCTGGTATCATACTTGCAGTTGCGTTAGGCTTTTCCATAAAGATTCGCTCTCCTGAGACTGCAGGCATAGGAAGCTGCACAGACAGTCTGGTTGCCCCGAAGGTCTGACAACAGTAGAAAGGACCTCTAAGATGACTGAAGTGTAGTGTAGTGAAGATGGCCTTGGTCATGGGAGCAAACTGCTCCACCGAGGTTGAAGTGCCAAACTCACAAACATGAATTTCAGCCTCTAACACCTGTACATCATCATGAGCCTTAAGTATTTATAGTGAAGAGAGCCCAGGATATGCATCCCCTGCCCCCAATAAGAAAGATTTCATTGAACCAATTCTAAATGTTGTGGAAATATGAAATATGAACATTTCAGCATACTTATTATTTGATTAATATTCACAACAGTTAGGAGGAGAGAAAACAACATCACATACACTGTTGTTTGACTGAAAGAAGAATCTTCAGATAGGTCTGAGATGTAGGCACTCCAAGATCACCCTAAAAGGTAAGGGGATTATTAGTTCTTACAAGTAGTGACACAAGAGAGTTTTCAATACACAGTTTCACATTAGGGAATTTTGCTACATTAAAATTGCTGTATAAAACATTACAAAGGCATAGACAAAGTCTGAAAATAACACAGTTGTCCAAACTTTGCTTTTCTGCCCAAATTAAACACCTCTGGCATTCAAGGTTCAAGTGAAAATTAAGAAGGGAAAAGCCCTAAGTCATAGATTCAAATTGACATTCTGTGGCAAGAGCGGGACATCAACCTTCGTAGTGGCTCTATTGCCACTTTAACGTTAACACTGTCAGGAAAACTTATGCGTTTTATACGATGGGGTTTTTTGACCTGAGCAGCTCACCACGTTTCAGGGCTCCTTGTGCTGCCTCCAAATGAAAAGAGAAGTTGATTATGTCTCAGGCAGCTTAGGAGCAATCACAGCTATTCACAAACAGTAAACAGAGTCTTGACTTTCTGAATGCAACAAGAATCAAACAATAGCACTGAGCTGCTTTGCTTCAGCTTTAAGTCCCTTCCATTCAAAAGCTCTTTATGCTTCCTCAGTAAGTGACTGCTCCAGTTCTTGTTCAGTCATGGGCTATGTTTCTGCTCCCTCTCTGTGCTTTATTCTGTGGTTCTTCTCACACATGCAGGCTTCTAACTAAAATTGGACTCAATCAAGCCCAGCTAGTTTAAACTCTAGTGCTTCCTCACATCTGATTTTGGTTGGGACAGCGACATGTGCTTGCATTTTTATCTGGAGACTGTTCTCACCTCAGCAACTTATTTATCTCTTATGGACAGCTTAGGTGGAGGACAGGCTTTACTCATCAGCGTCGGTGTACCTGTCAGTCCATCTCCAAATTGCATGCTTTTGTAACACCTGGCACAGGACTGTGGGTCTAACTGGGGCCCTTGGAGCCTAACATAATATAGCATTAAATTATGAAGAGTTATAATTGGCGTGATATATGCGGGTTTGCAGCAGTGCAGGTTGTGAGCCCCGCAGACAGCTTGCAATATTTCACGTTCCCAAGGATGGGTGCAGTCTGTGCGATCCCACCAGTGTTTCGGCTCCAGCCCTGAAGCCCCAGAGCTGCATCCACATGGAGACGAGCCAGCATGAATCCTCTGCTCTTCCCAGCAGGGCCCGTTTGTCTGGGCTCAGCATCCCAACAGCGAAGCTTCAGAGCATCTGTGCCAGCATCTGGCCAGGCTTCCAGTGCTGGTTCATCCAACCACACAACCACTTGCACCCAGCAAGATAAGCAGTGCAGACCAAGCAGTGATCCACTCGTGGCTTTTCATGTCGTAGGGTCGCGGTGGACAGGCCAGTCTCAGAAACAGCAGAACATCAAATATGTTTTTATATCAGCAATGAAGATGACGATGAAACGCCAACCCCTTCGGAAAAGTCAATCTGATTGTTTGCTTTTTGGGGTGGAAGGTTTTGTTTTGTGTAATCTTTGGCAGGAAGGAGAGGGAACAAGGAAAAAAAAAAAAAAAGGCAGCGAGTTGCTTCAGCTGCAATTTGTGACTCACTGAAAAGTGATTGGTTTTGGTTTGCTGACAGCTGCTGCCTGCTGGCAGTTGTGGGCTTACCCAGGTTTAATTTCTATGCTTCGCTTTTCTTGCAAAGCAAATATAAATAAACTGGAGAGCTTGACATGAGTGAACTCAATACGGGTGTTTTCTCCAGCTGAGATATTGAATTTTCTTTGACTTTGGAATGGGGGAAGAAGGAACTGGACACAACGGATGAAGAACAGTGAGTAGACACAAGCCCTTTCCTTGAAGAATTAAGGAAGGGTGAAAACCTAAAACAACTTCCATCTGCCTGTCACACATGAGGGTTACTGCTGACAAATTGGAGTAGAAGGAAGCACGCTAATTATAGCATTAAACCTATCATCTCATTTACCTTTTTGGTCAATGTGACAAAACCCAAAAGACAGGGAAACTAATGAAGCATAATAACGAGGACTATAGTATGTTATTCTTATTATTACTTTCAGAAAACATCGGGTTGACTCCTCCGACTGTCTGAGTTCAGTTCGCTCTCTTTTAGCACATGGTTATCTATTATGTATTGCATTTTGAATATAGAGCAGCTGGATGCTGTCCCACGGGATTTCTCCCTGCATATTGGGAAGCTCTGCTGTTGTAAAACCTCCAGCCAATGCTTCCTGCCCTGGACCTGCGGTCAGCTGTGGGGTGAAAAGACAAGAAGGTGAGGAAGTGCGTGTTGGACCCCGGCTTTTCTGTGAGCAATTTCCCAGGGGAATCCTGTTGCTGAGGGAGTTTGGGAAGGCAGGAACCAGCACGGATCCTCTGCATCTGCAACCAGACAGTGAATGTCGCAGGAGCAAACTGAAACACATGCTTGGCAAATTCTTCGGAAATTAGCCATATTCAGAGAATAAAGGGTGATTTCATAGCTGGGATTTCATATGTGGGAAAAAAACCTCCACCAGTCAACTCTCAGGTTAGGTCTTTCTTCCCAGAAAAGCGGGGTTTATCACACTAAAGGAGTACAGATCTCCCATAGAAAAGGAACACGACACTATACTGGAGTGTGTTACATTTTTATTTTAGGTGTTGGTCAGCTTTATTATCCATGTCCCTGAAATTGATAATAAAAGTGGTAATTCTAAACAGGTGTGGATTACAGTACTGTTGTGCCTCATGAGCATTTTCATGCCCTTACTGAAGCAGTATTAAAATCGTGTCTTCCAATCCACTGCACCTGGAGTTGCTTTCCCACACTTAAAGGGACGTCTGTACATGTTCTCTCGGGCTGCTTTTTGGTCTTCATCTTTCTCTGCCTCTTTTTACTATTTTTCCCTCCAGCTTAACTTGGAAATTTTCAACCTTTTAGGCAGGCTATATTTTTTTTAAAATCCCACATTTGATTTCCTGAAAAAAACTAGTTACTTATTTCTGAGAAAAAAGACCCATATAGACATACCAAAAAATACGAGGATTTACATTACTGCAATGCAACTTAGGCCTTAGACATATGGCAGGTTTGATTCCCCAAAGAATGCACTGGGAGTATGTATGAAGTTATTTTTAAGTACTGCCAAATCTGAACATGAAAAGTCAATAAATTTGATGCTATTAGAGACACAGATTATCTTTAAAATTTCTGTCTTTCCAGATGAAGGTAGCAGAAGACTCTTATTTCTTCCTGAAGGTATATCTAAATAGTTGGGTTCTGCTAGCTTTGTTCGCGCACAGTCTTGAATTACAATGGCTGTTCATGAGTTGCATTTCAGTGTAAAGATCATGATTGCCACAATTTACCAGGAGGGAAAAAAAGCTTTCTGGGAAGAAAAAAACCAACAACTCAGTGTTTCAACTCTTTCTCAATCTCTTGCCACTGTGAAAAGATAATCTCTGCTTATTTTTTCAGCAAATGTCAACCATGTCATCTCTGTTTATAGATTAATGGATTTTAGTCTTGAAATGTTTATTCTAAGCCTCTGCTAGTGGATGAATTTTTCTTTGGGTAGTCTGGTGCAAAGAAATATTGTCACCATTACTATTCCGAACAAAGGAAAGAGGAAAAAATTGTAAAGGATTGAGACTGGATTGCAGCTTTGGGCGCTATCCAAGTTGGCTGTTGTGGATTTGTAAGATTGCATTATACCCCATTGTGGGAAAGGTAATGTGCATGAGTTAAAATATAAATATGACTTCTTTCAACTCTAAACAGTTGAAAGAATTGAAGAGTGCAACTGAAGAGTGGAGCCGTGTGATAGATATATTCAGTGCATTATTTTCAAAAAAATGTACTTTGGGATAAATTTTTAAACACTTTAAAAAGTGCAAATGAATAGAAATTGCTTCATGTAGGCAAGTATAAATATATGTCTCCAGAGAAAATGTGTTCAGTGAAGAACTAATGAGAATGAACAGAATGTGAAGGTAAAAATAACATGTTCAAGTCAGATCAATGAAGATCACTTCAGTATATCCACATACAAAGAAATATAATACAAATTAGAATGAGTAATATTAAAATAAGGACCAAATGTGACCTAACAGTAAAGGAGGGGTCTCACTCAAAGATTCCTTCATTTGAATCTTTATTGTCTCCGCTAACTGTTGTGAAGCAAAGAACAGACTCTAACTCCTCCCTGCATCAGTTTTCCAAAGTGATAGAAACCAGTAGAAGCGAAGGCTTGTTCACCTATTCTCTTGCTCACCACTTTACCCACACTGAAGTGTGTTGTTGCGTGTGTGTAACCTCAAAGGTGAAATTTTATCTCCTTTTGAGATCACTGCCAAAACTCGTACTGATTTTTCGGAAGATTCTGTCTTCTACAGTCCCGAGCAGAACGACAGCCAGCACCACCATCTGCACCTCTTCGTCTTTTTGTTTTCTCTCTTTCTTTTTCATCGTTCAGCGCTTTACACCATTATACGCCTTACAGTTAGGTGAAGCTGGAGGTTAAAGCCCTTCAGGGACTGCCTTCCTTGTCCGTGCTAGATCTCTGGAGGACAGTTTTGTTGTTGTTACCACCATCGATGGTCAGGTTCCTCTGCAAGGATGTGGCCATTGCCAGCCAAGGCAGGGAACGTAACAGAAACAGCTGCCTCTCAAATAAACCATCCATCCCCTTGCGAAAACAAACCCAGCCAGCCTGTCTCCCCAGGGCTGACTAATTTTATCCATATCCTTGGGACAGTAGGATTCAGTTTTGCCTACCCTCCTGCTAAGAAGCCTTGAGTAGGCTTCGCCTCTGGCTGTTGTTCAGTGCCCGGAGTCCCTGGGGAGACATTTAGACAGCAGTTACTGTTCAGCTTAAAGCCTACCCGAGTCAATAGAAATGAAAACTTTTCCTAAATTGAGGTTTGGGTTTAGCTTGTTATGCTGAGTATGTGACATCATTCGATCTTCTATTATTAAAGACTAAACTGCAAAATAATAGATATTAAAATAATTACATGGCTTAGCAATTTCTCATTGAGAATTACTGTCACACTATTGCCAGCACTTGCAAATTATTCAAAATTTCAAGACAGTTTGTGTTCTTCCCCAAGAAGATGTGGAGCTGTGTAATTAATCACAACAAAGAATTAAATGCGCTTAGAGGTATAGAGGTTTTCATAAGATCTCTTTAACAAGTAACTATAATTCAACATATTATTTCAACAAATGCATTCTCTTAGTTTTTTAAAGACATAATTAGTAACATTTGAATAATTTTTCCTTGACCAAATCTATTCTTTGACCAAATCTATTTCAAATAAATATTCATTTGGATAAAGTGAAACCTTTCATAACACAGGCTTAATTCTGAGCATATCTTTCTTTTTGATTTTCCATTAAAAATTCCCCATCTTAAAATTTAAAACACTTCTGAGTTATAAGCATAAATAAATGATAACATTTAGAACTTTTATGTTATGCAAGGAAAAAACCTCATTCATTCTGAGACAAGACTTAGATGGCAGAATTGGAAATCTCAGGCTTGGCTCAAGGTGGTAAAGAAGAACCCGTTCTTCAGTCTTATTCAGTTACAATGTTTGTAAATCTGTGGGAAAAAATGAAAAGGAAATGTGGGATGCTCTAGTTGGTCCAGTCGAAGCTGAAAGAAAATGCTAAATAAGCCATAGAACTGCTAGAGTTATTTCCATGAAACGTGATCAAGGTTTTTGCACAGGTAAACGGTGTGGTAGTATTGCTGACAGGTAATATAGCAGAGAAGAATGGGTTATTTTATCAGGAAGATTTCTACGTAAAAATATCTCTCTTCTTCCTTCTTTATGAACTCCCCATCAGCCAAAGGAATCAAACTAATGAGTCTATGCTGAGAAGTTATTGAGAAAGCAGTATAACATATTATTATCCTCAGTAAGTTTTGCTGATGCAGTGCTTCCCATGAAAACGCTTTGTGGAGTCCAATTTACCAATGCGCTATATTTTAAAAACTTTCATTACATGATGAAGTAGTGTGGGAACTGCAGGATAGAACTTTTCTAGATTTATGAAAAGAAATTAACTGGGTCAGGTTACCTGTGTAGAATGAGAAGGAAAATGGCATTGTTTCAGGCATTCTGGCCAGTGCGGTTCATAATTTCTTGAACATTAATGTACTTGGAAAGGCAGAGATAGCTGAACTTCAACTTGTCCAAGTAAATTTCTTATAACAGCAATAACAGATTTGGTATGAACTAGATGATCTCTTGAGACTCCCTAATCCTGATTTAAACCTAGGTGCTTATAGGAAATGAAGTTTATTCAGCCATGCCTGCTGGCTGGGTGTCAGGCTCAGCCTGTAATTTCTGAACAACTGGCCTCTTTCACGTGGGAAGATGTTACTCTCAAATGTGTTAAGTTCCTAAAAATGTTGCAAAAATTCATGGCTGAGTGAAGGAGAGAAATGCAAGTTAGTGCCAAAGTGCAGGTAAAACTCAGACATCAGCTACAGTGGAATCTTTCTGCAGTGGTTGGGGACTCGGAAGTTGGTGGCTGAGCTGGAAGGGGGACCCAGACCACCAAATGGTGGTCGGGGAGGAGGGAGGGAAGACCTGGAGAGCGCTCATGGGGTCAGGGTCTTCAAAAGGGGCTGCAGGGTGAGCAGTCAGTAGTTCCCAGGAGCAGCACACAGAGACCAGGACCAGGGCAAAAGGGAGGCCGGAGGGATGCTGAAAAGATCCTTCAAAGCAGGCAAGTATCTCAGGGCCCCAAGAGGAGGAGCTGTGTCTCCAAGGCAGAGAGAAATTACTGGTCTAAGTCGTGATATGTACCGCCTATTTGTCCTGTGGCAGGAGTGCTTCTGACGAAGCGCTTTTTTTCCTGTCGAAACTTGTTTTGTTGTATTTTGCGATCAAAGATTATGCCCTGAATTCTTCAGGGAAAATAAATAACAAGCTTGATTTTCCAGTCAAAAGTGATTTTGTATTTCAATGAATGCTTAATTTAGATGAAATTTTAAAAATGCATTGTTTTCAAACTCCCCCCCAAAAAAATCACTGTGCTTTGATTGACCAAAAGGGGGTGTTTGGTTTACTTAGTACAATTCTAAAAAACTGGGGGAAAATTCACTTTGGTTCACATCAAAACATTTTTTTCCAAGTTCATTTGATCTGCAGGTGCACTATTTAAACCATTGGCTTGTTCGGTGCTAGACCAAAAGTCATCACAGGGCGCTTCATCCCCCAAACACATTAACATCCTAAATGTGAAAGGGCTTATGGATCACTATGATCTTTTTCTCTAACCTGCGTTGACACCGACCTGCCTGCTGGAGTGTTGTTCGTCAGGACTGGGTTGGGGGATGCCAGTGCTGCTGCCTCGGAAGGAGTCTGGCTCACTGCAGAGCTGCCGTAGTGGCAGAGCAGAATGACCTCCAAAAGAGCACAATTTAATACTTGTTTCTCTATTTTGAGCCCAAAGAATAATCATTTCTAGATATTCAAATGCTTATCCATAACTGTTGGTTTAATAAAAGAGATTTCTTCTCCCCCAAAACTGTTTTTGCTTGTTTTACCATAATAGTTAAAACAGCTCAAACGCTAAGAATCAGGCCTGAGATGTATGTGCTTTCCTAGCCTGGCAGGTCCATCAAGACATGAGTCCCACAGACCTGCCCCTCTGCTTTAGACCTCAATTCTTTTGCAATCTGTACAACATTTTACCCGTGACTTAAGTTTGTGCTAGAGTAGCCCTAAAGGAACAAAAACGTTTTGCTTTGTCCCTATCATGAAGCATAGCAGTATGGTCCCATTCTCAGCATTAAGGGGTTATTGGGTATTAGAGGGGCCGTCAGGCACTTCGGATAATCTCGACACAATGGCATTTTGATGCAAGCAGCAGTGATCTGTCTGCCTGTGACAAGAACTAGAGGGAACAAGTGAGTTACGTGACTCATTTTGAACAGTCACTCTAAGGGAAACATGAGAAGCAATCAATGAAATATCAGGCATTTCTACTCAAGAGCTCTACAGGATTCTTCCAATCAATCAAAATAAATACATTAAATGAATATCGTGTATTCTGCCTTGAAACTTTTCAGTAAAAATGCACCCTACATATAAGAATACCTGAATCTGTACTGAAAAAGAACCCAGAGAACTGAAGTACAAAGCCAAAAAAAACAGAGAGAAAAGGCACTGCATAAGGGATAAAGTTGAAAATCAGCCTATTTGAGACGGAAAGAACTCAGACCTACGTAAGCTCAGGTCTGCTTGTGTACCCTGAGCACTCGTTTCTCTTTCCTACTGATCTCGTGTGTCTCTTGTCGTTTGCTGCAGTAAAACCTTTCAACCTTGCCTTTCGTCTCATGGCTAGGACTCCCCAGGAAGGGGCTGGACTGATGACAGATGCCCTCCAGTATGTTTCCTGACCACCAGCATCCAGGACTTTGGGATTTCCCTGCCGTGACCCCTCACTCTTCCCAGGACCAGTGCAGAGCCCTGCATGCCCGTTCAGGCTTCAAGTTAGAAAGCCTAAAAAAATGACAGATTGCATTGCTTAACTTATAGGTGCCTATGTCCACTATTGACTCTAGGCATAGCTGCCTGAAAAAAAGTCACAATAGTTAACCTTAAAAAATGCTTGAAGCATGCAGTGAAAACACATAGTTTATTGCAATAAAATAAAAATAGTAAAAGCCTTATTCCCCTTTTCAAGCAGACCCAGAGGGTCAGTGAATATTTATAACTAAGCAGCAAATATTCTTCCTGTCACCCTTCACATCTGCCATTTACAAGGAATGATTGCCTAGGAGATTCTTTAATTAACCTAAACATTTCAGTTAGTGGCCAACAAAATCACCTTGTGCATTATAGTTTTCTCTAGGCATCACATATATGAAGAGTAGTGGTAGTTGCTACAATTCAGGAAAAAGATGAGATTATAGAAACTAAAACCTGTCATATGAAATTAATGTTCCTAATCTTTTTCTTCTAATAATATTAATGTGCACCCTCCTGGATACACTAGAGAGATTTCTAAATCAGGGCACAAGTGGTTTCCTATGTAATTTTTAATATTTTTATGAATTTCTAAATCTCATGACACCTTTTGCTTTTCACTTTCGAATGATGCATTTACATGGGTAAAGTCAGAGAAATGGCTTTGCATTTTCTCTAGTTGTGTGGACTTTAAGCCTGATGGATATTCTGAGGTAGCTTTCCACTATACCGCTATTAAATAGCCTATTGATCCCTACAGTTGTAAATACCCACAGCACACTCATTTAGCAGGAATGCAGTTTAGCTAGAAAAATTAAAATGGTATAAATGATCCATCTGGAAACGACTGCCTTCTTGCCAGAACACCATTTGGGATCCATTCTATCCAGCCTGGCCCAAGCCACTGACACTATAAAAAAGTCTAGGGAGTGTATTCATTTTAATATGTTATATATTATGCCACCAAATTAGTCACAGTATCATTCATCTACAAACACATAATTGGGAGCCATGAAATGTAACTGTACCATGGACCAGCTGGGTAGCTGAGGAATCTTTCCACGGAGTGAGAACAGCTATAATCCAGCATTCAAGGCAGTCTGCCTGACTCTGATCGAGGACTCACACCTGGGTTTTCCAAATCTCAAGTGTGCCAGCTGCCCCTGATAATCTCTGTCTGTTCTTGTGCAGAAGTGTTTCTCTATGTTTAATGCTTATAAAATGTTTGCAGGATCCTACAATAATGGGTACTGAGAGACATAATCTGGCACTGCTATAATATATATTGCTGTTATGAGTATCTGTGAAGTCTAGTTCTGCTTTCTCCTTCAGTCAGGTTTTGATTTTGTTGCAATGTATCACGAGGTACCTTAAAATTTAGACCCAACCCAGGCGTACCTCTTTGAGGTTAACTTTGAAACATTTAATTAATGAAAGCTGAATGCTCTGCCGCATAAGAGTCACAGCTGCAAAGCTAAGCCAGTTTGTCAGGTCACTTTACAAGGGCTTGATGGCTAACTAGAAATTTGGGAGCTCCCAGTCAATCACTCATGAAGCCTTTTAAACAGTCTCTCACATCTGCTCAGAAGCTACTTGAAATGAGAACGTGCTCCCATTAACATGCCCATCATGAAAGATAAAGTTTTTTGTTAAAACTTTGTGTTGATGGAAGAACAGGTATTTTTGGAATAACGCTGGCCCTCCTTTCCAAACCTCAGTCTTGGAGCACAACTAGCTGGAGGCAATCTTTCTGCACGGGACGAGAAAGTTTCCGTGGGGCAGCAATTTCGAGGGGTGTTAGAGGTATTCTTTCCAAGTGACATAAAAGATTCCTTAGGAACAACGTAGGTGAAAACTGCGGGTTCTGGGGAAAAAGATTCAGGGACAGATTCAAGGAGCCAGGGGCGACATGCAGAAGCCCCTAAGCTGGAGCCGTAACCTTTTTGCAGCCATCGTGCAGTCCTCACGCTGGGTGCGACAGTCGATGGCGGGTGATTCCTGTTTGCCAGTGCCCACCAGGCAACTTTTCGTGAGGCTCACGAGTCGAGAGTGCAGACAGCTTTCCCTGGGAGCTGGGGAATGAAATTACTGCCCTCCCGTGAGCTCTTGCTCACTGACTCCGTTTCAGTCAAACAGCCAGGAATATGTAAGCGGGTGTGAATTAAGCAATAGATGTCTCTTGTACGTGAAGGTGGAACGAGTGCTCTAGCCAAAAATTTTGCAAAGCACTGGAGTTAGAAAGAGCTGGAGTGACTTTTTAAGGTTGCTAAGACACTACAGTCTTCACTTCACTTTGTGATTAGACGCAGGTTTGGGCTATCTCACGAGCTGTAATAATTTGCAGAGGTAAAAAACCAGTCTGCTCCCAACTACTTACAGGAATTCTTTTTGCTTATTCTGTTTTAACACAGTGGCTTGCTGCTTCGCTGTTTCGTGTGCTAAGCTGTTGACAAACCAAAAATATAAGATGTGTTTGAGAAGGAAAGTTTATGTGATGAAAATACTGTATATTTTATTTCAAAGATAAAGTTGAAACCAAACTTAGAAACACTCTGAGAGTTTTAGGTAGTACTACAAAAAGTACTGCAGAATTACCATAACTTCTTATCCCAGGTACTTCCCTCCTCCTTTTTCATGTAGGACACATAGCTGTAAGGCATCTATAACTGTACAAGGTAAATCTTTTGGGTATATTCTGAAGAGATCAAAGTTATAGAGAAAGCTTGAGTACTTTGCAAAGACTTTATGCCCACGAGACTAAATCATCTTAAAGCAATTTCTCTGCAAAACCATATGCATAGTTAATTCCTATTCAGGAGAGTTCACAGTCCATAGAAATAGCAACACAGACACCTTAATCTGACAAAACCTATAAATTCTTTTGTGCAAGCTCAGGAAAATGTTTTATGGTGAAATCTGTGTGTGTGGCTTTAACACAAAGGAAAATTAAGCTAGCTAGTAGGCCGAAAAGTGCTGGGGAGGACTGGAGTGAATGACGACGAGATTTCCCCTCTTGCTTAAAAGCACAGAAAGAAAGGATCAAGAGACTGCAGGAAGTGGGCAAGTATTTGGGCTATGATTATTAACGCAGTCATTACAAAATACCTTCACCATTTTTGACAGGATGAAACCTCTCCTTTCCCATGCAATGACCCACTGTATTTCCTTGGGTTAGGTTTTGAAGATGAACTTGCCCAGCAAGAGACTGTCTTGTGTCAGCGAAGTGAATGGCAAATCTCCAGAAATTACTTGAAAATGAGCAAGAGTAAACCCAGGAAAATAAAAACTTACTGGGAAATTTAGTTCCAGTGAGATATTTCTATACTATTTAATCATGATTCACCTGCTTTGAATTAATAATTCTATTTATTTGATTAGTTATACATTTATTTAATATTCCTATATCATCACATTGTACATTATGGAAGCTGCTTGGAGATAGCTGTTCTTGAAATTGGACTACCAGATTAACTACAAGTACAAACTTTTCTCAGCTAATTGGGGTTTATCTCAACTTTCCTGAAAACAGGGGTATTCACAATATTTCTTTTTTAAAAAATAGGGAGAAAAAAAATGCATGAGTGAGAGCCCCAAATTAATGTTTGCTATACATTAAGGAACATGATCTAGCTATTCATCATGCTTCTATTTTCTTTTCAGATGACTTCCTCTTCCTGACTCTATTTGCAGAAATTAACACCACGATTTTTGCTAGGCATCCAAATTGTTCAGGTGTGAACATTCCAATGAAAAGAAGCAAAGTACACATTTACCGTTGAGCAAGGAAATGATAACAAATGTCAAATGCAATTAGAACCATTACAGCCAGTAGCTAGCAAGATATGAAAAATGCTAGTGGGATGAAATAATATTTTCTAAACATCTCTTAATAAAGCCTATAAATCTCCATATACACTGAGAATCACAGATAAAGATTATCTGTAAAAACTGCACATTTTCACTCAGCAAATTTATTTAATATGCTTTAAATCCAATTTAAACCAATGGAGCTATTTTTGTTTCTTAGTAGATGCATGCCACGCTGAGTTGGGACTTCCAACTGTTCTGCGCTTGAAGGGTCTGGCTGAATCCCTTTCTGAAGTGAAATGCCTTACCCAAACACTCTTTTCAAGAAAGTGAGATTAATTTAAAAAGCAATATGATTGTCAAACTTCTTCTGCCAAGTATTTAGCTACATGAAACAGAAATGAGAAAGAAGTTAGATTCAGATTTAAGACATTGATTCAGCAAAACAAATATTTAACTTTCATGTCCTTGGCGGCTGAACAGACTTTGCACTGTGGAATTACTAGCCAAGGCCGGTAATGCAAAGCACAGGTATCATTAGTGTCTAAACAGGGAGCTGCTAGTGGGAAAATTAAAAAAAAAGACCCAAAGAAAGGAGCAGCTCAGGTGTGAGCAGGCCAAAGGCAGTGAGAAAGGAATTCTTTCTCTCTCCTTAGCTGTGAGTTTAGATCCTCACTGTCTGCATGGGACACTCACATTCGATATATGCCTGTTCCTCAGGTTCATGAAGGCACCACAGGGCTCTGAGACCCGCACGGAAAAGTCTCAGACTCGCCGCTGAAGACGTCTCACTCGGCACAAGAGAACTGAATGCTGCTGGCAGCAGCAAGAGCTAAAGCCAAGTCTCTTTAGGGAAAGACATTTTTGGGTTCAACCATTCAGACTTCTCCCTAGTGCAAGGAACGTTTAAGGGTTCCTGCAAAGAGGAGCAGCACCAAAAGGACTCCAACACCAAAAGGGAAATTCTGGGATACACTGTCCCTCAGCGGATAAGCACACTCCTGACGGGTGAGAACACGAGCTGCGTTTCCTTTAGGAAGGACACACGTTCGCAGGCAGATGAGTAAAGGGAGGAGAAAGCCCTATTACCTCTTTTTTTGGTAAGGAGCGCCTTAGGTACCTTGTTTTCTGCCTCTGGGTGCGAGCGGGGAATGCCACATGCAGGAATCCTGTTGCGGAGGTGTGGGGTAAGGGGTTTCTCCACACCTCCCTACCATTGCTGTGGTGAGGTGCTGCCCTGGGAAAAGCTCCTGCCTCCGGGACGCGGCATTCCTCGGGAGCGTGACCCTGGGGAGGGGACCGATGCTCGCACCGCTCGGCAAACGGTGCCCGGCGTACGGGGTGAGTGGCTGCCGGTGGGTTTTCTCCTTCTTGTCATCTGCTTTGAAGTATTTAATATTTATTAGGAAGAAGCCAGTTTTAAGGATGCTCTTCAGCAAATCAGCTACGTCTTGATTCGAGACCGCGAGTTGTTTCTCTGTAACCGATGACCGATCTGACATATAAACATTTCCTCTGTGGCAAGGAAGAAGCGTTTTAAACGGACGCACGGTCTCGGGGATGTGCTACATGTCAAGTCCATTTATTTTGGGAGCCAAAAGATTGAAAGGAAGCATGATGCTGTTTCACGTGCTTCTTTATGAAACTTCGCTTTAAAATTATTAGGCAAAGGAGACCAGATGTCTTGGCTTTACCAAGGCAACCGGTTTTTTTAAGACCCTATTTTAGTGTTTCAACAATTTTTACTGCAATGCTAAAATGCCTTTTTTTTTTGCTGCTATTAAGCAACTCCCACCCTGAAGTACCATCTGCTGAGAAATGTTGAATGTCTTTTCCATTTCTTAGTGCTTAAATGTATTTATATAAAGGAAAAAAATCATGGTGTGTATATGTCTGTGTGTGAGAATGTATGTGGAAAACTGCATGAGAGAAAGGAGATATTATGCTGTGGTATGCCTGCAGGAAGTAATTAATGGTAAATACTCCATGACGAACTCTAGCCTTGACTGGAGCAGTCTGAACAGTAACATATATCAACACAGAATAAATTATTTGACATCTGATTCATTTTTATATCACTTGATAAATATCACTTAATTATTTATATAACCAGTTTAAGAGACACTGAACTACTGGGAAACAGGAAAAATATTAGGAAGTACATTATTGATAAATGTTATTCAGTCTGTCTACCAATTATACTTGTGAATGCATTACTGGTACTAACTAATGAATAAAATCAAATGAAACTTGAAGACAGGAAGATGACTCCCTCTCATTTCATGTAATCTTTGAGGAATTTTTCCATGTTTTCTCACTTTTTCAAAGCTCCAAAGTTCTTAAATTTTATTCTTTGCATTATTACTTGCCAACATTTGTGGTAGCACAAATGTTCAAAATCAACTTCAAAATATTTTTTTTTCTAAATTTTAGCAGCCCCAAACAAGTAATAACAGCACATCTATCCATCTGGCCCAGTAAGGAATTTAAAGTTGCACCGTATTGTGCAGAGATAAAATATGATTACTCATAGAGTCTGAGGATCTGTTCACACAAAGAACTGGTGAAGAGAGAATGAGATTATCACTACTATCAATTTATTTCATGGCACCTGGCAAATCCTTTACTTCAAAAGTGCCAATTTGGATGATTAAACTTTTAAATTAAGAGCATTAAAAAAAATTAAAAGGAAACTTATTGAGCACACATAACCTTTGCTAAATTCTAAGAAATTGCTATTTGCTTATCTGCTTTCATTCTGCTGCTTAAATTCATCTGCTCCATGTATAACAAAGCCCCCAAAATATTGCCTCAGTACTTTTACCACTGCTTTTCCATGTAAGCGTATATCTGCACCAGCACACTGCATCTTCCTAATTTTAATGAATTTGTCTTCTAGGTAGTAGTAAAAGTTAACAAATAGAAACATTTTTAAAATATATATACACAAAACCACATCTGCACCAATAATATTTTTATAGGAAATGATAAATATTCGGATACAGTTTTGCTGAAGCTTTCCCAAATGAAAAAAAACCAGTCAAAATATGAATTTTATATAGAAATTAGAAAGGAAATATCCATCTAGTCCAAGTATTGATGTACTTAGAGTCACAGCTTGATACATCAGCCAGGAAAGTTTTCCACCATAGGTTGGCTAATGTTTTTATGCGAGAACGCAATAGACATCTGTCCGTTTATTCTGAATAGTGTCCGTACAATGATGAATATCAAATGAAGTAATATTAAAACATAAAATAAAGTGAGTACTTTTTCGTATGAAGAGGAAAGTAAGTCTGTATTTCCTCTGTTTTCCTGTAGTATGATATTATTCTTGCTGATTTCTTTCAGTTTATTGTACGGCTTTAACTAGTGGTCACAAAATGGCTCTAAAGGGGTAAAGGTTACTGTTAGAAGTGTCAGTTGAGCTGGTTTAATGTTTTGGGGTTTTTCCGCAATGCTTTTGTGAAACACACAGAGGCAATTTCCTCATTCTCTGATAAGCGGGACTGCTGGGAAGTAGTTGGTTTTGATTAAGTGCAGGTGTAGGTTTGTGTGTACTACCCTTTGAATCCTTTCTATACTTACCAGGGGAGTGGCAGCATTCTATTGCTAGAATGATTTGAAATGTCTTTGATAACGTTTAGTATTTCTGAAAATTGCAGTTGAACTTACTGTCTTCATTGCTAAGAGAAAACTGTAACATTTTGATTGAGGCTTAAGTTCAACTTCTTTCTGTGCCATTTGCTCTCGAGTAATGCGGGGCTAGATGGACTTTTTAGTCCCTTTTGGATGTAATTAATCCCCAGGTTCGTTGCCTGGGAAGGGCCAGGCGCTGCTCGCCTCTCGCAGTGTGCCAGCTGTGGGGAGGTGAACACCTGGATGGGACTGAAAGGAACTGCCAGGGCCTAAAAAAGAGTTGGGTAAAGGGGTTTCAGGGGGGAGAAAGGGACATCGCAAGTGACAGAGACACATTTCCGAGGCGATCAGCAGCGCAACCTGGTCCACTGCTTCCCCCTCTCCTGCAGTTTCCTCTAAACAAATGTTGTCTGCAGAATCAAATAGACAGTGATTCCCCCATCACACCTCCCACTACTCACCCAAGCCTGAAATCAAACACAAGCTGACTCAAACTGCGTTTTGCTGTCCCCGAATAATGTATTTATTTACCAGCTGCTAACCTTGAGAAAGGTGAAGGTCAAAGACTGGTACAGCTCTCGTTCCAGAACAGTTTCTCTGCCTTTTGCTTTTAGCATTCTTCAGCAGGAGCTTTTGTTTTCGGCAAGTGGCTGTTCACTTCAGTGGATAAATACAGAAAAGCTCATTTTTCCAAACAGAATCCTTCATATCATGCATC
Source organism: Astur gentilis (assembly GCF_929443795.1). NCBI lineage: Eukaryota > Metazoa > Chordata > Aves > Accipitriformes > Accipitridae > Astur > Astur gentilis. Next base: position 11,679,755 of record NC_064913.1, read on the forward strand.
AGGATCAGTTTATCTTGAATGCATGAATGTAAACCGTATAATGTTTATTCTAACCTTACTTACAATTCACCATTTTTTTTTATTTCAAAAGAATCAAGAGGATCTGGGGGTTATTCTTTTTATTGGTTTTGTGGGTTTGGGACTGAACTGTTTCATTATCCCTAATTATATGATGAGCTACTCAGAAAATAAAAGGCACATTGAAAAATAGCTTGAAAAGAACAAAAATAGCCCTACAGTTAATTATGTTAAAAATACTAAACACTTGTCAGCATTTCATTAACATCTTAATGAGGGGAAATAACCCTCATCTGTCTTTAAAAAAAAAAAAAAAAAAAAAAAAAAGTTGCTTTCAAAAAAAATCCCAACCTAGTTTGTAAATTTTGCACCCTAAAAGACATGGATAATTTCTCCTCATTAAAATCCTACTAACAGGGTATCTAAGAGCTGCAAAGTGTGAAGAGAACAGTGAGGCTTCTACTCTGGCTGTTATTCTGCTTGTGTCCTGGAGGAAGATTAATTGGACTGCAAGACCTTATATTAATAGGACTCATTAGAGCAATAGATCTGTAAAAGAAGGGAACGGAGGCTGGACAGCTATGATTTGTGGGGTGATTTGTCCCAAATGACATATAAATTGCTCTCAGCCTGCATTTATTTTCTCAGTATAGTCTCTTTTTTTTTGCTGTGATGAGGTTACGTCCTGGGCCAGGCAGGTAAGAAGGATGAGTCCCAGACCAGGTCCCTCCTTTGATCGTGGAGGGTCGGTAAGCCACGCTCTTGGCAGCGGTGATAAGAAAATGCTTCCCCAGGGCTCTTGCCGGGACTGAGAGCAGGATGAGAAAAGCCATGTAGCTGCACTGGTCTAGGAAATGGCAATTCCCGCACTGAGGATGTAACAAGATCATAAAATATCTTTATTCAGATGTTGCAGTGCTGGCATATTAGTCTTGTATTTCGTAATCCTTCAAAAGGTTAACATTACTCCTAATTCTTAAAATAGTAGTTTAAAACTACAATTCTTCCACTACACTGTCAATGCTAATTAGCTAAGAAAATTATTGTGGAGGTTCAGATGGGTAAAGTAGAAAAACTTCCATTTTAAAAAGTTTAATGTTGACGAGTTCTGATTTGTATCAGTTCTCTATGATGTTAGTTGAGGCTCCATTTTCTTTTGTGTCTTTACGCCTGAGTTTGTTCAGCCTCCTCACCCACCTAGTGGGAACAATTAAGGACTATAAAAGAATACATGGAAATTAAACAATCATTGCCATGAAATTTCAAAGTATTCAAAGATTCTGTCATCAAAAAACTCTTAAGAGTGGATGTGAGGAAAGACGCAGGATATTTATGTCCCTAGAAAGGTTAGATAAGATATTGCTCCTTCTTCATCTCAACAAAAATAAGACTACTGGTCAATACGCTATTCCAAGCTGTTTCTTTTTTAAGTTCACTGGGGAATCCAAGGATTTTGTAGGATTATGACTACAACTTTAATACACACGCTGTTTAATTTGGAAGAAGTTATGAAAAGCTTTTAAAATACCTTTCTAAATCTTTTTTCATCATATGCTGATACTACACAGGGCACTTTGAGACATCTGCAAGACTTTGGTCATCACAGGCTTTGTGCCCTCCCTACATAGAAAGATAAATTTTGTACACAAAAAATAACTTCCATATTGACCATTATAGTCTCATGATAGCTAACTAGCAGTTCTAAACGTTCTTGTGTCTAAAGAAGAAAAGTAACTAGAATAACTTTATTCTTCCACCAATATAATTTGTCTGAGGAATAGATTTCCCTGAGTTTCAATCTGTAGCTGCCCCTCCCGTACTTTAGATAAAAAAAAATAATCTTACTTCCAGAGCATATTGATTTTATAAACACCTAACAGGGAAAAATGTTTTTTTCTGAACTGTAATCTTTGCTCCTCTAGGAAGTTAAATGATCTCTAGGCTGTCTAAGCATGTCACTAAGACCATTAGAGGGATCACTAAGACCATTGCACTTCACCCTAGCTTAGCTACGCCTTCAGATACCAGGAGTCTTTCTTAAGCATTTAATGCTGCAACTACAAAAATTCATCTTAAAACCCTTTCATCAACATTTTTCTGTTTCACTTCTTGAAAAGTATGCTACCCTGCTGCAAACACGTGACCCGTTAGGTCTTATTTGACTGCAGTATTACAAGTTAGACATCATAGTAGCTGAGTCTATGGACTTTTTCAATAAAGCCAGTATGACATTGCCTCTAATTTATAATTAACAATAAGTTATCATTTTCAGTGTAGAGGGAAGAAAAACAGGTGATGACAGAGCTTTTGATTTTGCTACAATAAAATTGGAATAAACTGATGGAGGAAAATGAATGTAAAAACAAAACACAGTAATAATGTTCAGGCTTGCGTGCTAGAGTCCTCTGCTTAAAGTGCATGTTTTTTACACAAATATTTTTAGATTTAGTATGATCTTACACTCCTTGAAGTTTTATGCCTAGGTAACTCAGGCCTGGTTACTTGGATGTTTTATTTGTTTTGAACCGAGTGGCTGCAGACAGCTTATCTGTACAAAGTATTCCACCATTAAGAAAACCAAACCAGCTCACAGTTTTCTTTTCTCTGTTATGTTCTAAAGTGATACAGATAAAACAACTTACACCCACTGATTACAAACAGCACAAGTTCACACCGTGGGATGCTGTGGCTGGGCTGGGCGTTCTCTGTCAGGGTCAGGCAGCCGTTCTGGCGGAGCAAGTAGAAAGGTGTGCTCTACCGGACAGTTAGCGTGACTATTGATTACCAAATGAAAATAAGCTTCAGACCTATTTGTAGAAGGTCTCTGCATCCCAGAGGACCATGTCCTGCTGATGTTACACTTTGAACTCCTAAAAAATACAATGACACTTTTGAAAGGTTTGGGTTTGTGGTACGCTAAGCCTGCATGCCGTAGCTTTGCCTTCTTCAGAGAGATTTTGGAGGCTCGCACTCAAAATGGTACATTTTACAGATAATGGAGACAGCTGTGACCGTATGCTGCCAGCCACTAAAAATCAGCAGTTAATGCATCACTGTGTGCAAGATGCCACAATTATTCTCTATGTTATGTAATTGAAAAAGGCATCTACGAGCTTTTTAGTTTTGACCATTGTAGCTATAAAGAGACCATTCTTTTCATATAAAAAACTGTCTAAAAATACATTATGCATAATACTCATCCATTAGTGTCCAATAATTAACACTTTACGCTGTCTGCATATCTTTACAAGGACTTTTTCCGCTCCCCCCCCCCCCCCCCCCCCAGCTTTTGCAGTACCCTACTGAGACAATCATAGCTACCATTTAGACAAGCGGCAAACTAAGGTTTTATTACTTTAATTTTCCAGACAAATTACATGATGGTAAATTGCAGCACATGGAAATACTTTTTTGAAAGATGCAAAGGGAGGCAGACTTTATATTTTGATGAAATGAGCTACCTAGATTTCCAAATGAAAGGCTTGTTTTATGCTCCAGCCTATTGCTTGCTTTATATATGTTTCCAGTATTTTAAATGATACAATGTACAGCTATAGTCAAACCATAAAATGCACAAATTAAACTGGTAAATAACATAATGAATTTAGAATGCCAGTCACAGCCATTTATAATCTCCAGCAGCAAGTTTCCCAGCCTGCCAAACCCTTTTGCTTTAAACTGAATGTCAAAGCTTTATCTATTTTTGTTCTTGAACTCACTGCAGGAGTGCAATGCATTCTTTATTTGCAAACTGTAGGAAATTTTCTGAGTAAATACATAAATTGGCAAAATCTATCTTAATGGAAAACCTATTATTTTAATTACTAGGGGGTGGTGTACACTTTTGCTTTAGACTTTTTTGAATTAGTAATTAATGGCTTCATCATGAAAAGCATTTATTGTTTTCATTTCAGGGAATACAAATGAAGATAACTCATTTTAGAAAATGTTCAATATTGTCCCAGCCTTATCAAAAGGACAAACAGTACCATATAGGAGCGAGGGGGCAGGATGCAGGTTTAGGAACAATTGAAGCCAGAGAAAACTTAACTGTGAAATAGGAAACACAAACGTTTCTGATTATTGGCATTAATGGCTGTTTACCTTGCAAACTCTGTGTTGCCAAGAAGTAGAGGTCATCTTCATCAGTAAACTGGATGTAAAACTTGTTTACCGGAGGAAAAAAAAAAGAAAAGAAACACAGCAGAAGAGTATAAGGAACCTGATTAGGAGACACGTCAAGCCCTGGATATTGTCATAAAGCAATTGTCCAGTTTTCCTTTACAGCTGCCAACAAATTTTCAGTGGGCTTATTTTATAGCCCTTCCTTTTCCACTGCATGCCCCTACTCCAAGCGATGTACTTAAGCCACCATAAAAAGGCCATATAAAGGTCTTGTGAAACAGGATACCCTCTGTATAAACGATGTGTTCCTTGCTAACAACGGTGCCCATAAGGAAGAAGAACTAAAAGACTGAGAAGAAGGGAACATCCTACCCCAGGAGGCACCAAAAGCTGAATAATTGCTAATAGGCTTGATGTCAGCAAAGATCTGTGGTTACTGGAGGAAAGATAAAGGTGGGAGGGAGACATCACGGCCAGCGACTCAATTCAAGACCAAAAAGACTTACCCCCCACCCCCCAGGCCTTGAGCATGCGCCGTAGAATAAAAGAATATTGTACCTTTGATTTGAAGCACGGAAAACTTTAGCCCAATAGAAACTCTGGTAGATAAGCAACTACCGATAATAGTTTTGGGGAAGGACTTTGGAAAACAAATATGTAAAACTAAACTGCATAAATTGCTTGCCCGTTTAGGTATGGGGGGGTGCTAGCTTTCTGGATTACCACCAAGCCCTCGTTTTTGTGCAAACATGAATTGGAATAAAATACCTCTGGTCTGTGTGTATATCGGTATCCCACACACTGGGTAAACGACCCCACTTTTGGGACAACACAAGTAGCATCAGTGCATACCCCAACAGGAAATTTTTTTCCTTTACTTGATGTTGATGTAACTAGTCCTTGGACTGAGTCAAATCATCACAGCTCTCTGGAATCTTGAAATTGTTTTGGGTAGCTAGTGCTTATTTGGATTTTCTTCCTCTAGAGAGAAGGAAAAGGCAATTCCAATTTATCAAATTCACTGAGTTCACTTTGAATACTAGGAAAGCTTCAAATGTGAACAGCAAGTTTTATCCTTATCAAGCAAAGGGATACATTCTGGCTTACACACTGGAAAGCACATATACAAAAGAGCAGCATTTCAGAAGGAAAAAAAAAAAAGTGCGAGGAAACAAAATCTCAAAATCTACCTAAAATCAGTCTGTTACTTGATCAGAAAGTAACTCCCAAAACACACAAAGTATGTTAAGAGAGGAGACATTGCTTTATTTTGTGCAGGGTGCAAGGTGGAAGACTTCCAGAAGTCGAGCACGCCTACTGGGGTTTTCAGTCCAGACTTATACAGCACTGTTAAAACCCCACGCCTATCTAATATATATGTTCCACCTAACTATTGCATATTCATGACATTGAGCAATCATCCCAGAGTCTACACCTGGGCGGGGGTCTCTGGTGGTCTTCGGGGTCCTTTGGGGAAAGGGACCTCTCCTCTTTTTGTCCTTCTGTGGGCATGTGTCATCTGAGGACACCAGGGGTTCTGTTTCTTTTGCCAACCCCTGGTTTCTCAGTGCCAAAGGAGGATGTATGTCCTTGATTAGCAAGTCTGTGACTCTGAAATGTCCGTTATCTGGTGCCTTGACTATTATCCAAACACTCCTTAAGAATCCTCTATGGTAAGCAGAGCCTTCAACTAGGTAAGCTTTACCTTGAGTACACATCATCTAAACAGTCCTTGAATAGCAAACATACCACACTTCTCATGCTTTAGTTTGTTTTGTTGGGTTTTTTTTCCCCTATCACTGCCACCTTATTTGTTTATCAGTCTTTTGAAGGCTTGAGGCAACAAGTCTATCCCTCCAACTGGGGTTCAGGGTTTTGCTGAGGTCTTTCTCAGCCAAGTACTTAAGGAACCAACCAAAAATATTCTGCCTTTGCAGCAGTTGGTGTTAAGATTTTATGATGCATGGACTGCTATGAATTTTTCAGCAGATAAGCAGCTTTTTTGAAACAAATCAAATAGGGCTATGTTTTTAGTTACTTTTGTAGACCCTTTAGGAATAGTTCATGCAAATTATTCACTAAAGTGTTGTCTTTTAAAGTGGAATCCTGCCCTGGGGTTTCAGTTCCTTATTTAAACCTGAGGGTTTTCTCGTCTCTACTGAACTGCAGTCAGTTCTTAGTGTTTTAAAACCTTTCTGTTGTGGGTAGTTTAGAGTTTTTTCTTTTTCTTTTTTTTTTTTTTTTTTTATATTATATATGTATATCTCAATTTAGAGCCTCTTCTTGTTCTTCACCACTGCTTGGTTTGGGCTTAAAATTTATAAGAATCACCTGAAAATAAGTATTCTCTGAGGCTCTTTGAAGTACTGACCCTGTTACACATTTTTACCTTTTTTCTCTCCAAAAGTCAGTTGAATTTCAGTTCTTTATTTTACATTATGGATATTTTTTTCAAACCACATTCCATATTCTTTTTTTAAGGTTCGGGGGGGGGGGGGGGTTGGTTTTTTTTGTCTTTTTTTTTTAAAGTGTTAACTTTTAGAAGACCACGCAAAACTCATTCTTATATGCTGGTAGTTTTAGGACATCCCAAGTGACAGGGTTAACTGTAATGGCTGTCCAAACAAAGGCATCGTTCTTATCCCTTGTAGTGAAGAGGGTCATTTTCCACCAGCAGAGTTCAACGGTAGAAATGCATTTTACAAGATTTTTTTCTCTCTTCTTGATTCATACAATGATTCGAAACTTTTCTGCTGCTTCTCCAGCAGCGATGTTGAAACAGGAGATAAACCCGAACTGCAGATTACAGTTACATGGTTGCTTTTTTAATCTGTAAAATGACAGAGCGCGCTAAATACATTGAACTCTCTAACCACAAAGAGAAGGAATAACATCCTGATGTTTTAGGCAGAAATCACCACGTATAAAGATATGCATAGAGATAAAGAGAGAAGCTGGAAAATCAGACAAACGTTTGTGCGCAGAGAACCTGAGGAAGGGCTTCTGTTCCTGAAAGCCTAATTTTCAAGTTAGTATAGCAGAAGCTATGACTGTATTTATGCATCTTGTCTTGTCTATGTCCTTAATTTGTCACGACTCCAGCACTAAATTATGGAAGACAAATATCTTCCATAAAGGCAAGAAATGTAGATGTGATACAGAAAAGGACAGGTTTAATAAGTGGCTGAGATGTGGTAGAGTAACAAGTCACTGAGCTCACTTATTACTGTTCTATAAAAGAAAATGAGAAATCTTGGTACTACCCTAATTAGATGTGAGTGCAGTAGGTGGATCTTATTCTATAAGGCTGTCAAGCTATTGTACTGTCTGTGGAATATTTTGTTTTCACTGCTGATTTGTCTCAGATACAGTGTCCAAAAGACTGGCTTTGCCACATGGATTCCCAAATCTGAGCTTTACGATTCTGCACTGTGAATTTTGTGGTGAAATCATGCTTCATTAAAATCAACCAATTAGGCTCCGGAGGCCATCTTCACACACTATCACAGTACTGCAATAATTTTTGCCTGGTTCAGAGATGGATTTTTCTCTAATGGGTTTTTGGAAAATGTGTCCAACACATTCCATCGATCCACATCTCCCTTGCAATGATGCATTAATTCCTGAAATGATTTGAAAGGACAGACAGCATTGAATGCATTAGTTGGTCAGCTCTGTCTGCATTTTTTTTGCCTGACCTCCAAACTCAGGTTCTCCAAATTTCTGGGCAGTTAGTCTGCATGGATGGCCTGGCTTGAGCCATCAAGGAGCATGGGGTGAGGCAAACTATAATTCTAAATACACCAGTAATATGACACACCCTGCCAGTCATATTTGCTTTAATGTGGAAAAAAAAAATCATGCTTAGATCAACTGGAATATCCTCTAATTACCAATAGTGCTACTTTGATCAGGTTCTGCTATGATTTAAACATATGCCTGGTGGTTAGGAAATATGATCATTTGATATTTTTACACAAAACTTTCCTGATACCATATTTCTGTGCCGTATTGTTTTCATGTTATACAAAGAATACGCAAGAAAAAATGTATTAGAGTTACACAATAATTTAGTTAGATACTTTAAGTGGTTTAAAATATCTGGATACAAAAAAAAGCGTGTGGATTTTTTTCCATGTGCATATTCATGGGATTTTTTAATTGAGTACATACTTAATCAAAGACAAATTAGACCCTGTATGATCCTAATTACAGGGCTACTACATCTAACTGAGTGCCTAAATTCAAACATCTTGAATTAATCAACCTTCATACACTGCGTATTTGAACGGATTTTCTTAACATGACTGTATTTTTAAATGAAATTAATCAGCTGCCACATCACATTGCTCAGGTTCAGTCTAGAGAACAAAAGCTGTTTAAGGGTAGAATGACACCTCCCAGACACTGAGCCATGCTAGTTTTTGAGTGCTTTGCTATGTGGTATTTTCTAAATGAATCCCAGCACAACCTGAGAACATTATGACTACCCCAATTACTCCTATGCGTGACCCGAAAAATGCATCTGGAATCTATACAATTACTAGCACATTCAGCAAGGCAGCTCCTGGCCTCAGGATACATGGATGGCTTGCAACCCATCGCATCAGGTGCTGCTGCTTTTTCAAATGTCCTCATGGAATATTTTGTATTTAGGAACCAAGTGGAGAAGGAATACCGGCTGTGATTTTTTTTTTTCCTTTTTTTTTTTTGTTTTGTTTTCCTCAAAGTACAAAAGTATTTAGGCATTTTTCCTGTAAAAAGGAGACACAATTAGAATCTAATCCATCTTCTTGCAAGTAAATAAAGAACTGAGTTCAGACAATGAAAACTACATCCAATTAATATCAAATAGAGTTGAAATATTTTCAGTAATCAGAAGCATCATCAAATGTGTACTGCTGTACCTCCAACTGGTAACAACATGGCTTTTCTAAAGTATGCTTTCTTAGTATGAGTATCTTGAATAGTGATGTATTATGCATACCATACGCGTGGTGAAAACAAAAATATATCTTCTGTATATTTGAAATTGAAAGGCATGTCTATACAACGGGATTTTGCCAATTAAATTGAATCAGGGAGACAAATCTTCACGGCTCTTTAGTTTATAGACCCTAAAAATAGTGACGGGAAGGGCCTGCCCCCACCCCAGTAACTCGCCGACAGCAACATCACGTCTGTACTGTGAAGCTGGGGTGGACGTCTGGGGCTCGTGCCGTCCACGGGGACTGCCCACGCTGGAAATGCCTGTCTGGTCTCCGGGGGTGCCGAGCTCTGCGGGCTGGGCTGGAGCAACGGCTTCTGCTGGGGTCTGCGCCCCTGAGCCTGGGCGGCTCTGGCTCCTGGGGCGCCGCTCATACTGCTTGTGGGAAGACATTACGTAGAAAGAAGTAAGTAGGATCTACTCACAACATTCTTGCAGTGTAAAGAAATAGTATAATCATACTTTTTTGTTGTTTTTTTCTTGCAAGTACACTGCAGTAAGTCGAAGGAGATCCCCTTTGCTTATTGTCAATTGTGACTACAGAGATCTGAGAAAGACCAGCTAGATCAGAAGTCCAGCCGTCTGTCCGTTTAAGCCTATGAAAAAGTTACAACTGTCTCAAATGGAAAGAGGAAGGTTTCTCCTCCTTTGTCCCATTGATATGATGAGGAAAAACCCAGATCACTGCTAGTAATTCAATTCTGGAACTCATCTAATTCATTAAAAAAGAATATCTGCATGTAGATAACCAAGCTGCAAGGACCCTTTAGGAGGGAATGCATTTTAATTTTTTGTCTTGCACTAAAGCATGATTTTTCAATCACCTTTTCTTAAATACTGTACATCAGATCCTGGAAGGGAAGCTGTCAGCCCCTTCCATGCATGTGGGCTCCCCCAAGGATACCCGGTATCGATTCTGTTAAAGACATTAGTACAGCAAACAAACCCTCTGTTATTTCTTTTTCTGCTCTTCATTCTATCTGCTGAGACAAGACACACGCAAGCTCTGTTTCTATCCGCTTATAGTCACCAACCCAGTAGCAGGTATCTGGGTTGATGAGAGAGTACTGGGCTACTTGGATCCTTGATGTAGCTGGAACGTTGTTTCTTATTTTCTCATGTTTAAAGACTCTGTGGCAATCCATCCTAATTTTCCCAGATGCCAGTAACCTATTCCTTCTTCACTTTTGGGAGCAGAATCCACAGTGCTAGGGGGCTGTTAGAAGGGATGGAGCAAGGCTGATGAGCAAAATCAAACAGTCAAGATACAGACTAGAAAATTTTGATAACAGCATAGCCTGCAGTGATCCCATGAATGCATTACCTGCCAGATACATTTAATCTTCTTTTCAAAATAATTTCTTGGAGCATTTTTAATGCCACAGAGTACCTTCACTGTAGTTCCATTAATAGGACTGCTAAGACCAATAATGAGCAATTTGGTTTTATTCTATTTCCGTGGTGGAAAGGCTCAGTCACACTCCCTTAAACAACAATTTGAGAAGCTGGGTTAAATATGGAATCTGTCATTATTCACAGAATTACTGTGGTGGTAGCAGGGGCAGCCTGATCTACAGAGTAAGGAGAAAGAATGTCAGGTAATGAAGACCCCATTGCAGAATGTCAGCTGAGGAAGGTTCAGTTCTATGAAGAAATTTTGTTTTCTTCTAATACTGCTCATTCAGAACTTGCATCTGTTGATAATTCAGACTGCTGTATATTTCCTTTTGTATTGCATTTCCTTGGAGCTTTAAAAGGTATAAACCCCTCAAAATTTTCACAGTTCCCTTCATAAGCCTCAATTAATCCTCTTGCAGCTCCCTGAATATGTGACAAAGAAAAATATGTGTATATCTCCAGTTTGTGCTCTGACTGAATAACAAATACCATCACTAATGATAATCAATGACATTTAGTAGTTCTGACCTGCTAACCACCGAATCCTTAGCTAGCTAGTAACCATTGAGTTATGTTTGTCAAGAAAGCCTTATCTTTCAGTTTATAGAATAGAATTTCACAAAAGATAATCCTCAGGCTATTTATAGAATAGCTGTTTCACAGTGAGATTTTTATTTGTGGCTGTTTTCCTGTGAGAATTCAGCTGGGGAAGCTGACAGAAAGTACCAAATGTCAGTAAAGAGATGCTGGGGAGAAAAGCAGGGAATTCGAAGGGACGTGGAGTGCAGACACAGGTGCTGGGCAAGGCAGTGCCCTGGCATAGCTGGTGTTGGCCCATTACAAGGAGTTACATCAATGCTGACTTGCTCGGGGAAATACCTTAGCCCTGATTACTGAAATGTATCTCTGTTGCTGTCAAAAACTGAAGTCAGCATTAACAATTTTCGTGTAGATGAAGAGCAGAGAGAAGAACGTGCGACTCCGGAGGTAGATGCTTTAATTTACATTTCATTAAAAGGCTTGGAGATAGCAGGCCTACTAAAAGGTAGGCAAAGTGCAAGAAGACTGGCATAAACTTCTCTAAATTACACCTCCCTTTCCCAGCTAAACTGAAGCAGAGTTGTGACGACTTTGCTGTCTGAGCTGCTTTCAGCCCAAAGCCAGGTTTAGCCCCTATCAGAGCACCACTGGCGGTCTGCCAGAAAGAAGACCTAGAAGACACTCTGCATATGTGTTTTCCCCATCTGCTTTTGCTCCCGTAGCTTTTGTAGAGTCAGGTTTTATTCCCGAGCTTGCACCGATCACCCACGCACGCAGCCATCAGCACACGCAGGTTTAAGGCTCTTTCTGCGCAGCTGCAACCGCATTTCCCTGGTAGATCATCGGCGACCGGGGACTCCCGTCTGTGCTCTGCTAGGGTTACACCTGGATCAATCCTTCCTTGCCTGTGTAGGGGTGAAAAAAACCAACATAAAAATTGGTGAATACACCTGCAGTTTGCACTAGACAAATGAAGAAGCTAACGGCAACACATAACCCTGAGCGGCAGACCTTGGTATGTGCAGCCCAAGTTGAATTGCTTATGACGAGTGCGTTGGCAAAGGGCCTGATCGTGTGTGACATCGGCAAGGGGAAGGACAAATAAGTTTGCTCATCTGTGTCCAAACTCGTGGCAAGGCTTATATGGGCTGCTGAAAACTCAGCTCGCCGAGACTGTCGGAAGAACGTAGCGGTGTTATTTCTGGTGTTCTTAGATCAGAAACTGATGCAAACTGACAAGGACTGTGTTTGCCTGTAAGGGCTGATATCTCCAGTGATTTTAGTCAGCTTAAGTGAGCTCTTCTTCACATATTTGCATCACTGTCCTACGTCTTACTTAGGGAGCACTGGGACACAAATTGAAGAGGTGGGTTTATTAATGATAGTTATCTCTAATGCTTCTGTAGGAAACGTACACTAGCAGAACATGAAAAGTGAGACATTGCTCTCAGAATATCAGATGATGCAGCCATTACTTGGTCTCTTGATGAAGGCGACTAATGTGTTTATAATTATGGGAACCAGAATAGATGTCTCTGGCAGTAACGCTGTGGTGCAGGTGTGCTGTACAGTGGTCCCCACCGCCCTGACCAGCACATACCCCAGCCAAATACTGATTTTCTCTGGAGGTAAAACCTGCGTGTGCACTATCCACGAGCACAGACTGGTTTCCTCTGAAAAAAGGCAGAGGATAGAGGAAAGAAAGCAGTAGGGCTCTCTGGGCTGGATGAGCAGAGGCATCTGGACTATGGGGGAAAGTACGGCAAAACACACCTACCCCAAAATGTAGTCAGAGCCTTAGGTCACCTGGCAATAAGCTGTGGCGCACACGTCTTGGTCACTTGAGAAGAAAAGCAGGGAAGGCAGCACCTTGCAGCGACTGCAATAAGAAAACTGAACTACAGAGATGCTGAGAAACCTCATTTATCAGTCAATAGAGATCCTGAAGATAAAGGTAAGTGAATATATCCATTTTTCTGGGAACAGCTTCTTCTACTGTGTTATCGGACCTTCCGCTATCTGTGAAATATTTTATAACGGTGACCAAGAATACTAAACAACAAATCCTATCCTTAAGCAGGTGAAACTAATTTAAGGAGTCAGTCACTGTTCTGCGGATGGATCGCCACATCATCTGATACCTCTGAAGATAAAAATGGTGGGGGCTTAATACATGGTGACTGCACAGGGGACTTTTGGGTCAATCTGTTTGGAGCCAGTGGAGAGGATCAGATGCAGACTGCTGTCAGAAGAAGACTTACTGTATTTGTTGCAGTGTTGACCTACTACTGCAAAGCTCTTTCTACAGAGGGCCTTGGTGTAGTCCAGTGTCCTGTCTATGGACCACACTCATGTGTTTCTTCATGGTTCACAAACAACGACACACTATTTCACAGTCGCCATCCTCAATTCAGTCAGTGCTGCTTGTCTAGGGAAGAGATTTTCATGGCTGCTGCACAGAGCCCGCAGATCAGGTGGCTCAAAAAGGAATCAAGAACAGCCCATTAAAACGCAAGACTCAAATCTGCATTTCTCTCAGAAAAGATGAAAAGAGAGTTGCCCAAAACTCCTGTACAGAACTTGCCGGAGTAAAAAGTCCTTGAGTTGTCAAATAGGTACAAAATTCAGCTTCACAAGATTGAGGGAAAATTTTCATTTGTTGTCTTCTTTTCTCTTCAGCACTTTCATAGCAAATTATAGGTAAAGAAAGTGTGAATTCAGCTCCTTACCTAGGAAGCATAATGTATTTTGAACAGTGATACTGTAAAAGGTAGCGAGCACAGATGAGAAAACCAAGTTCAGACACATCTCAGCCTAACACAAAAATGTGTTTCAAGTTTTGTTGACCGTGATCAAATGCAGCCTTTCTAATTATCTCAGATCTTATTGGCTGGCTGAATTTCACAAAACTTCACGTTGGAAACTTTCACATGGAAAACCAGACTGGTAGTTTAAGATGTACTTGCATCCTTGCACATGCTTATCTGGGATTTGGCATGTACAAACAAATGCACTCACAGATTTCACGGTACAGTGGTTAGAAGAGTCTTCTCAAAATGCTGTCCTACTTTTGGTTGTTTTGGAAAATGAGAGAAAACAACAGCAAAGACATCCCTGCAGTGGGAGGAGAGAATGGAAAGGTTTGCTTAGCCACTACATGACTCCAGTTTTCCACTTGTTCAGCCATAATGATGGCAATGAGGCTGTAGCAGTCAAATATTAGACTAATGCAAGGGGCCACAAATAAAGTCTTGTCCACATGCAAGGGAACAGCAAAACTCCAGTTCCTCTCCTGCCTCCTGAGGAGAAAAGTGGTTCCAGTCACCCACTAAAATGTTCATGGTTTGCTTTGACTGCCATTTTGTCTCTAACTATTGGACATTTCTAATGCCATTACTTGATATCTTACCGTTTTGAGGGTTCACATCCAGATCCAATCCTGCCTAACTTCAGCTAGAGTTGGCCCAGGCTCCAGATTGTCTGGAATGCCAAATAAATTGGTTACTATTCATTCCCCAAATTGAAATGTTTTTTTAAAATATTGCCTTTTGTGATTGGCTTATTTGTCACTGTTTAAATTCCTGTTATTTGAAATTGAATGGTTATTTATTCCCCTCATGCACTTATCATGAAATAATTCAGCTTGGGTGCTCAGACTTCATCTAAAGTTCATGTTAGCCCAATGACATTTTGATGACCATGACGTTTAAAATTTTCTTTTTTCCTTGTCATATAGCAGAAGTTTTCATTAGTGTGCACACAGAAATGTAGGCATATGTTTCACATTGGAATAAAAAATCTTTTTTTTTTTTAAATATGAATTGTTGTTAAACAAAGACAGAATGTCACATGTAAGGCAGTCTTAATTTATATATGTAGATACCAATACAAAGCATTATCAGAAAAGCTGAGTTCTTCATTAACAAGTCAGAAAAAAAATTAACACAATCCTTCTTTTCCCTTATGACAGCAATACATCAAGTCCACCACAGGAATGAAATAGGATGCCCTTTCTTGGGGAATTCACACTAATTTCCAGGAAAATGATCAATTGAACAAGATTCTATGCAGCTCCTTAAATAGTTTCAGGTTGTTTTAAGTCCTTCTAGCAATGTTATCTAAAAGCAAACCAAAACATTAAGGCAATAACTTTTCATTCTCCTTGTTTTATCTATCTCAAACAAGGGAAACAGACTTTTTAACTAGAAAGGGGAAAACAATGAAACTAGTGATGCATAACATGCCAAACAAACCAAACATGACAGGATCTACTTTTTTTAGTAATCTCAGCTTCCAGTAATTGTAGGTATTATTGGTAACAGTAAGTACATTTTTTAATCGGACATAAGAGCTGACATTGCTATTTTAAGCAGTTCTTAAAATTGCTCACTTATTTCATTTTTAACATAGGCAAATAAACAACATTAGGAGGTAATAATTTGCTAGCAGCTCCTGCAGCCAGAGGATATCATGGGTGCCTGCAGGTCACCCAGGGTCTCCTGCCCCACTTCTGATCACTGGTGACTCGCCATGTGTCTGGACTGCTTATCACATCTCATGTGTGACACCTCTCCATCTCTGGGAAATCCTTTTCTGAATTCTCTCAAAATCTTATCCTTAAAGCCTGCAGCGTTTCTCTTACGGCCTACATGCCTTTTTCTTCTCTTGTCCTCTTTCATATGACTTGTTTTTCCTAATTCTGCGTACTTCCTTACATCTGCCTCATTTACCATCTGTTTTCTTTTTCACAAACAGGATAAACTGAGTGTTCTGCAGTGCTGGTGTTTCTGGTAAGATTCAGGTTCAAAGCATGGGCCTCC
Source organism: Astur gentilis (assembly GCF_929443795.1). Classification (NCBI taxonomy): domain Eukaryota; kingdom Metazoa; phylum Chordata; class Aves; order Accipitriformes; family Accipitridae; genus Astur; species Astur gentilis. The sequence continues at coordinate 11,695,643 of NC_064913.1, forward strand.
CATTGCCACAGCTGCTTGACTCAAGTCTTCGCAAGAGGTGAAATTTTAGGCATGCAGACCTTGTTGGAATAATTCCTCCTGATTTTAAAGGGAGTAAGAGTTCCTCCATAAGCTGTGGGAATAAAGCACCAGGCACCTACAACTTGATTAAAATAACTCTCTTCAAGCTGTTGTGGCCCCATGAAAAGGAATAAAGGAACAGAGAAGCAAAAGGAGTAAATGATATTCAAAATTAAAAAGTATTGTTCTAAGAGGTATTTCTAACATTTGCAGAACCACTTCTACTTTCAAGGGTAAAAAAAAAAAAAATCCTTTAGAAGCTGACTCGTGTATTACAAAAAACACAGATATGCACTGACAGTTGAATAGATGATGGTTTTGTATAGCTTTACTACTTTACTCTTGAAATGTAATTACCAGAACATGACAAACATTTACTTGCTGAAGTTATTGACAATTAACGAGATCGCTTTCCTGATTCTATGCAGCAGATACCAGAAGAAAAATCACCTGAAAATGTATATCCCAACAAAATCTGTAATCGCTGAACCTACAAGTAAACCCCTTCTTTTCTAATGTTTTTCTCTCTTTTCTTGTCCCAGTGTCATGTCTGCCCAGGATGAAATTTTCTTAGGAATGCGATACAGTCCCCATGCTGATGCCTTTGGTGAAGTCACTTCTTGCTGTGAGACCATAACAGCACCTAAAACATCCAGCCCTGTTTAGATTAGGGTGACGAGGAACAAGGTTCACAGTGAATTGCTGTGCTGCAAGGTCAAGGCAAATGGGGTATTTTGACCAGACCTCATGGTGACTGCGTATTGCTGAAAACCTGAAATAAAAATACACGAACCACAAAAATAATGGAAACTCTTCATTTTCCTGCTTTGACTTATTCCTGGTGTGCCGGTGGCGTGGTTGGTTGGAAGTACAGTGTTCATGGTGCTGAACAAAAGCCACGTTTCTGTGGGTGGATGGGTGTTCTGCCTTGCAGCATAGTCCTGCCTGTATCCAGCACGTGTTGATCCAGCAAGCATTGTGTTGACCAGTTTACAGCACTGTCCTTCCCCCTAGGATGTGTCCTGGACATTCAGGGAGGCAAATTTCCCTCTGTACCAAGGACTAACGCAAGACTTACCAAAGAGTGAAGTCTCATTTAAGATCTATTTGGAGGTGGTGAGCAAGACTTAAAATGTTTTGCAGACCTTTTACTGGCCTTGACAGAGGCATGAACCTCACCCTGAGGCTGTGGTTTGGCAATACATTAAATCTGACTTTAGAGCTCCTGGCACTAGATCAAAAAAGCTGAGCTGAAGTATTGATCCGTCATCTTACTGTGACAGTTCAAATGCAATAAAATATGCTAACATTTTGGCAGGCTTCCCGTCAGATCAGGGACATCTGTCCATAGCATCCTAACTTGAGGTTTGGTCAGCCCTAAGCAGATCTATCTATCCCAGGCAGGTAGCAAACCCCGGTGCCGTGTGAGCGTGACATTACGATTCCTCACTGTGGCTTGAGGACAACTAGGCAAAACCGCAGTGCTGTGCTAGACCTGATTCAGGTCCGGTGGGGACAAGGCCTGGTTTCAGTTTTAATGACTGTGGAAACAGTGCCTAAGTAAAAGATGTGAAGGCGCCAAGTGCGCTTGTAAGACTGAACACCTGCTCCAACAGCTGAAAAAAAAGAAGAAAATATAACTCATTTATGGGTACTGAAAGACAGAATGATCTAATTTATAAGCTAAGAACAGATCACATGTTTCTACCTCTTCCCCTGACTTTTTATGGAAAGGTATGGTCAAGCTGCAAAAGAAGTGTTTGTTTATGAATGCTTTTTCTGTTTTGAATTGAAGAGAGAGAATCCTGGGTTGTGCCCAGCTAGAATTTTTCAGAGAATAAAACAAATGACAGAGCCCACCATTTTGGTTTTCTCCAAGGCAGAAATGATGTCCAGACTAAATTCTGTGGCAGCTGATGCTGGAGGCAGAGTGGGAAAATCCTTTTTCATTCATTCTCCAGCCATTTTCAACTACTTCTGCTCAGGAACAGAGAAGAAAATTGGCCATAAATAAGGGTAAACCATTTGTGCAGCATTTCTAGTGATCGATGTATTACTATTTAGATAACAAAACATCTTCAGTGATGGTTAAGGCATAACACTTATCGGGACATGCATAAGAATGATTGAATGATAGATCAATGTAGAGTATTTCAGCTATTTACAGGAGTTGCCCTAATGACGCTCATTCCAGCTCCACTGAATGATTTTCAGTGTGTAGTAGTATTCCCCATTTTTTGTATAGATAATTTCTCTAAAACTTGAAAGTTAAGTGAATTTTAAGTGACGCTACTCTGCAGAACCTTCATCTGCACTTTTTTCTGAGCTCTTGAAGTTTCCTGCAGATGATATTCCAAAATTCAGATTTAAACCTAAACTTTGCTAGGGTACGTTCACAGCTGAGGTACACATTACAACCTATTTGATGTTTCTACACATTTCTTTCACGGTACTATTAGCAAAACGTGAATAAAGCATTCTGAAATGAATCAAGTGATGTTATTTCATCGACCTGGTCATATGCAGGCATTTTACCTTCATTTTCAGGTATATTAACTCTATGCCTGAAGTAATCATATTTACATTTTGTTTTAAAGGTGGCAGCCCACTGCCAGGCTACTTAATTCCAAATCCTACAATAACCAGGTTGTGTCTGTAACCAGCTCCAAACCTGCTCCTTTAGCCTTCCTGTGCCCAGGCTGCTGAAGAAGATACCTTCAGTCAGCTTTCAACACACATCCCTTAGTATTATGCTAAAGCAACACAAACTAATAGAGCTTTCCCTTTCTGCTCTAACATAGTATGCAAGCCTAATATTAGGTGAATACTAAAAGAAACTTAAAGTCAACTGGAAATGTTTAGCCACTGGCTTCAAGGGCTTTAGTGACATGGAAATTCGATGACACTTTTGACCCTCTCTCAGCCCAGATGAGAGCTGATGAAAAATGATATACTATAGCCATTATCCATACAGCTATTTGGGTAGTATCCCTTTTTACTAGTAATGCAAAAGAATGAAATATGAGCAGAAAAGTAGATTGCATTTCTATTTCCTGGTTAAATGTTAGCATAAAGATTCATCCTTAAAATAGTAGTATTGTTAATGTGGACCTAACAGGACCATTTCCATTCCAACAGTAACACTCTTCATTATCATCATAATTCAAAATATCCTACTTCATTACTAGTGCATTTTTAATATATTTTTTATTGCATGATGAGAGGAAAACAGTCTTTCCTCTCTTGTTTGGTCTCTTTTACTTTTTGAGTGGGAAGACAAATAGCTGTGCGCTTTGGAAGAGATGACAGTATTTTCTTGGCTGAGCTTCTACAGAAAAGTGTCATGGTCTCTTGAATTATCTTCCTCTTCATAACAATGAAAACCTTTCCAGTTTCTGCTGACAATGCCCATTCTGTCAGAGGTCTAATTATTATGACATCACTTCTTGGAAGAAAAGGAACAGGCACCAAGCCTTTATATACATATCAAATAAACACTTTTACCCTTCTATTGCCCCTAGATACCAACCAATGCTTTCCTTCAGATCACTGTTTCTTTTACAGCAACCTAATAATGGCTGTATTTGTTGGCCTTTTTGGCATAGAACTCAAATGGAAGGGAAAGACCTTGATTTTCCATCTCATTCCTATTTTTTATTTCTGTATAGTGGATGTGTGTTTGCATGCATGGTTTGCCATGGATTGGTTCATTTCTGAACACTGGGAAGGTTTCTGAACGCTGGGAACACTCGCTGCTGCCTGAACGGATTGCACTGAATGCCAGCAGTTACCAACATTTTTGTACTGATTGCTTCTAGGGTGCTTGAACTATATCAGTATACAGCCATGTCAGGGGATAAGTCTTCCACTTCCAAATCTATCCCCAAGCCTCAAACCCACAAAACAGTTCATGTAACTTCCATCCCAATCGCAACATTCTGGACCAAAACCAACACTGCTCCAATTTGTCAGCAGATTAACACAGACATTTTCAGTCCATTACTTACTGTTTGAAACCAAAGCAAAAGCAAGAAATTCCTAAGAGTTAAATAGCAAAACCCCTTAAAAGTGACAAAGAAGGATTTGTGAAAATGTCAAACCTTGAGAGTGCCCTGCTTTTAAAATTTCATATCATCAACATAATGGCCATGATTTACGTAGGTAAGCTTTTCCAAGGTAATAATTAGTATCTTTCACTCAAAGGTTTGCTTATATAAAGGTGATCACCACATACTTTTCTCCTCCTCAAAAGGTACAGAGCTTTCTCATTATCTACTCAGTTGCTTATTTTTCTTGTTTTCAGAAACCTCAATACATGTATATTTTTGTGTAGAAATGTGGCCTCCTGTAGGAGAGAAGAAACATTCATGTACCTGTATCTGCTTTAGGAATGTGTTTGGCTTTCACATTTCAGCATATAGCTAGGTGCAGAAAGACAGATGCTAAAAAGCATACCAAATCCTTGATCAACATCCCATCAAAATCAGTCAAAAGCTTCCTTGAGGCTCTGATCTGCTTTCAGATCAACTGCCGCGAATATTAAAAATTAAAAGCAATAGCAATTCTCAGGATTACTTAGGAGCGAATCATGCTTTCTTGTATTAGAAATCAAGCTCAATATGGAGCGGAGAACTCATTTAGACAACTACTTTACTGCCCACTTGGCATTTTGAAAGTGCTCGTGTTTGATTGTCTAAGTTTGCAGAAGTAACCATTCTATGTTCAGGACATAGAGCGGTTCAATCCATTAGGATGTCACAGATTAAAATGAATTTGATCATCTTATTCCAGAGCATGCTGCACATAATTTTCATCTAATGACTGTCCACTATTCGGTTTAGCATGACTGAGTGGCATTTCATCAGGAAAGGTTAAAGACTTCACTGGAGTTATTAGACACCACCTTGCATTCCACTGCCAAAAATGTGGAGAGTTGCACAAACACTAATATGATTCATGGTTGCTGAAATTTAATTTATACAGATCTTTCATTTACTCTTACTCAACAGCACCACTCATGTTCAAGAAACTGTCATCACATGAATGTTCAGGAGTAAAGTTTTTCCACAACAGCTGCTTAAACTTCCAACTCGTGATCAAAGAGCAAAGTTGGGTGGAAACTATCATGATAAAAGAGGGAGAACAGTCCTGAAACAGAACTCCAAGTGAAAATCTTAGTGGTTTTCTCAAGAGAGAAGGGTAAATGTATTTCAGGTCAAAGTAAAAGAACTGCTTTAGTAATTTGAAAGCATTGTGTTTTGATTTAAACTTTTAACTCTCAGCATAAAATAAGTTATATTTTTTTAAAATGTTATTTCTCATGAAAAAAATGAGCTCTTCATTTTGAGAGATCAAGATATGCTACTCTGAACTTTTCTCAAATTTTTGTTTTAAAATTTAGAAGTGACATGAATCGACCCTTTTCCGCAACAATCTTTTGAGTGTTTTATGAAGAAACTTTTTTTTTCCTGTGGACAAAAAGTCTGAATCTTTACCTGTAGGAACATCAGATCAAATGCTGGGGTATCCAACACCTGTCAAAACCAGCCCATGCATTGTGAATCTGAGTGACAAGCAAGTGAATTTTAAGCACTTTCTGTTTAAAACCTCGGGTCTTTAAGGACACAGCAACTGATAGAGCGGGGACCTACCTAGAAAACAGTTGGTATGCTTCCAGGTCTGTTACACAAGCACACCTGGAACAAAGCTCTTTTTTTTTCCCCCTTCCTCCCGCTTCCCGGAGAGTTTCTTCATCACTGTAATATGAATGATGACACTTTAAATGTCTTGTCATTCTTGACTGAAAGGCCCTCTGGCTACAACTGTGTTATCTTCCCAGAGTAGTTCTGAGGCTCGGATGATGGACAGTCATTAGTGATGGATGACTTGATGATTAATGGTTGTCCCTGTTGACATTAAAGAGGACCACTGAAGGTGGATTTACCATCGATCAGCTTTTACACATAGAGTTGGAGCTGAGGCAAAATGTATTCTCTAACTGGCATTGGGGGGTGGGAGTGGTGTGTTAATTGCATTTCACACTGATTCCTGGTCTGGAGAGATTCCAGAATTTTTCTGTTTGGGTCCCCCCATGTAGGTGATTTGCCAGCTCAGTCTTGGCTCATTGTAAGTCACAATGGTGAGATGCATAAGCCTGCACAGACCTTGGTTTATAATATGAATGCCCACTGAACCCTAACCACAGTCACATGAGAAAATCCCATAGAAATTTGCCTTCTCCAAGAACGATGAATCATGTTAAAGTTGGTTGTCTTGGTTATGAAAGGCTTTTCCTGTTGCACTAAATGAATATACTCTTTTTGGCACCAAATTTCTAAATGCAGACACATGATGTTGGCACTGATAAATTCTTATTTTAATAACCATGAAAAAAATTGTTGACAGAAACTAAAAATATCACATATGCCAGTGAAAGCAAAACTAACAGGACATTCCTAATTTTCTAGTGTTGAACTTTAAGCCAAGAAATTAACTATCTCTCTGAAACAGTTTATTGTACACATGACAGAAGTAATGCATCTCCCATTCTAACTGGAGTCTCAAAAATTTGAGAGCACTGGTGTATTTATAGAACTAATTGACAGGAGATGAATTGGTACCATTAACAACATGAGTGACGGAAACATAGTAGACTGCCTGACAAAAATCATTCTCATTCTTCCTCTTCAATCTAAAACTTATTCTTTTCTCTTGAGTAGAGCTGGATTCACCATATTTGACTGAATATTAAATAAGTGACAGAAATTAAGCTGGATATATCCTTTAGACCTTATATTTATTCAAAGTAAATAATGAAAAGTATATATCCTTTACAGTGAAGACATTGTCCTGTCAATTCTAGGCTTCTCATAGGAAAAAAAAAAAAAAAAAAAATCCAGAAACTGGCATCTAAAAACATTGGGGTAAACTCTATTCTGAATATATGACACTCACCAACATTAGTATACATGAAATTATGTGGCGTATGGATGTCTGAAATATATAAAATACATTTTAAGCATACCTGTAGAGAAAGTACCTGATATAACCAACTTGTAGGTGATAATTACTTGACCTTTTCAAATTAGCTTTTCCTTTCAGAAAGCAAAAGTAACTTATTTAGTAGTACTTCTATTACCTGATGAAGAGTAACTTTAACAGGATGATTATGATCTTGACTTGCGGATGAGCTCAAAATATTCTGCAGTCAGTCACTATCTGAAGATTAGCATCTGAACATCCAAAAACCAACATATAACATGCTTGCAGTGAGTCTCTAGACCCTCCTCAGGACATGCTGAATATCACAAAGCTAATGGAAATGCTCCCCGTTAATACCATTTAGAACTGCAGTCCTTCCTGACTGCCATTGGCTATTAATGATCTCACTGCACTTTTTGCAGAAATCCTCTCCAATGGTCACAGTTTTGCTCCCTTATTCTCCTTTTAACTTTTGTCAGAATAGATATTAGCATTTTACCCTAGACTTACTACAGCTCAGTCCTGACCTTTTTAACCAAGTAGCACATCTCTAGTAGCAAAATAATGTTCCCTAACCCTGAAACCCAACGGTGGAGCATAGCTCAAGTCTAGCTGGTTAGACTTCTTCCTTCCAACAAACAGGCTGGCTTCATCCATACCCCTTACTGACCCCCACATTGTCCCTCTGATCAGGCCCCTGAACTCTTTGGGAGTACGCTTATTTGGCTCAGGCCAAGTCTGTTCTAGTGAACATGTCTCGTGGTTTAACCCCAGCTGGCAACTCAGCCGCGCTCGTGCTCACTCACCTCCCTCACAGAGGGATGGGGGAAGAGAATCGGAAGGGTGAAAGTGAGAAAACTCGTAGGCTGAGATAAAGACAGCTGAACAGGTAAAGCAAAAGCTGTGTGTGTTCAAGCAAAGCAAACCAAGGAATCCGTCCACCCCTTCCCACGGGCAGGCAGGCGTTCGGCCATCTCCAGGACAGCGGGGCTCCAGCACGCAAAGCGGTCACTTGGGCAGACAAACGGCATCACTCCCAACGTCCCCCCTTCCTTCGTCTTCCCCCGGGACGTCCCATGGGCTGGAATATCCCTGGGGTCAGCTGGGGTCAGCTGTCTCGGTGATGTCCCCTCCTAATTTCTTGTGCCCCCCCCCCCCCCCCCCCCCCCAGCCTGCTCACTGGTAGGGTGAGGAGCAGAAAAGTCCTTGACTCTGTGTGAGCACTGCTCAGCAGTAACAAAAACATCCCTGCGGTACCATCAACACTGTTGTCAGCACAAATCCAAAACACAGCCCCATACTAGCTACTATGAAGAAAATTAACTCTACCCCAGCCCAAACCAGCGTAACGTGCAAATAATTAAATGATACAGACGATCATGGGACAGTGCTTGGGCCTGGCCCCGCTCAGTTTCTTTGTGAAGATATAGTCAGTAATTGCACAAGCAGCAAACTCAGTTTACAAGTGAAAAAAGAAATCAGAACAACTGAATCACCCTCGTACACACCCATGATACCTTACTCATGAAAAAAAGATTAGCTACTGCAGTAATGTTTGCTTTCTGAGCATCATTGTTTTAGAACTCAGGAGGAACTGCAGTGTTACTATTACTGATACATTAAACAACGCAGAAACACGAAGGAGCAAAGAATCCCTCATGCTCATGGTACGCAGATATCTAACCATGCAGAAACTGCACATGAGATGATTCCAGTTAACACACTAATGTGAGACAGATAGCAAAGACCCTCAATTATTTACCCAATTCATAATCCAAATAGCTATTAACATGGTTAAAAATGGTTGATTTAAAAGACAGCTCTTACTGAAGAAGATTACTTTCTAAAATTGGTTGCCATGTCTGCTTTTAATATAAAAACCTTGATCCATTTTAGAAAGAAAATGCTCTAAGTATATTGGCAAACATATTTTTTTTTCCCCAGTTATTTTACTTGTAAATTTAATAGGAAATCTATGATTTAAATTTGAGAAATCCCAATTTGCCAGCAAGGTGTTCCCTCCAGAAAGAATGCTATATAGGTCTCTGATGAATAAGGTCCATACTAGTGGGGCTTCTAGCATAACATTATTTTGGTGATGCCAAATGTATCCACCTCTCATGACCCTCGAGTAGAACAAAATAAACTTTCACTATCAGTACTAATCTTTGCAAATATGTGCTGCTTGGAATTGCTCATCAGTTGCTAATTAATAGGTAGGAATATCAAGCTGCTTGTTTTGACTAACACTATTGTTAGTCATAATTTTTTATTCCGGAGAACAGTTAGTAATAAAGTTACCTCCTGTTATCTGCTCAACCTGTGTTCCATCCTGCAGCATGGTGAACATTTTGGTTCTGATCCAGTAGCTATAAACACATAGTTACTCACAATGAGCTTAGTTGTGGTAATTAAAACTAATATTACTAGAAGGACATTGAATTTTCAAGACATCCATTCAGACAGCCTTAGTGCTATGAGAGCTTACACGAAACCTTTCAGGACTCCCTTCACTAAAATAGTTTTCATGGAAAATGCATAAAAATATATTAAACCTTTCAGTGAAGAGAATTAATGATCTTTATGACTGCATAATTTCTAATTTAAGTAATAGTAAAATTGCCTTGTCATTTACTTTCAGCTCATGAGAAGAAGAAAAGTACTTGTATGTCATTCTCCTGCCCATCTGAATATCACAGCCCCCAAGACCTTCATGAAGGCAACTCAATTTTCCCTATTAGTTAAATATACCTGCAGTATGATGCTATGGACCATGAATTAAAACCCCCGCTGAAAGCTTACTTGAAGTCTCTAGTTCAGTGCTCCTCATGTGTGTGTGTGTATGATACAAGTATCTCCATAAATGAGGTAGGTTTTCTTCCATCTTTCTCAATACTGTAAATTAAAGGACCTGGTTAGAGGTAAGCATTTCCAAACAAAGAAGCAAATCACATACAATCTTTCCAAGAGTTTATGATATAGCCTGCCCTTCCCTTCATATCTCATTAGAAAATCAAGGAGACAGTGTAAGTTTGGGGAAATCAACTGGAGACACTGGTCTTACTCCTTTTAATGATTCTGTCTAGCTCGATAAACTTGGCCACTTCACTTCGTCATTCTATAATTTTGTTTCATCTCCTGTCTCATCTGTGTGGATTGTCCTGTCAGTCAAACGGAATTCCCCAGTTACCAGTTTTTTCTAGGTAGTGTAACACAAGGCATATTGCACTTCATCCTAGTGTATTAAGAATGTTTATAGCTCCTGAACTAGCTCAGTGTCTGTATTTTCCATTGCTCTTCAAAATACATACATAATTTGGTTTTGTCTCCTGCAGTTGTGAGCACAGGTTGGCACAGAAGCCAAGCTTCTTGGGTGAAGCACTCCTGCAACATGAATAACCTGGGAGAAACAAAGATCTTGGAAATGCAATATGTTCAGTTATTTCAGTTTTATGTGGTATTATCTAGCAGATACGGTATGATCTTCATCCGTCCTGGAAATTGATTTTATTTCATTTTTCCCCTACATTATTTATTTCAAAGAGATTTCTATGGTGCTCATTGTTAAAGTGCTAAACACTCCTAACTTCTTTTTATTAGAAATATCTGATTCACTCTGGATCTTGTTTTCAGTTCAAGTAGAGGATATGTCACTTGTATTCTAGTGAATCACAGGTTAGGCAACTTCTCTGAACTACAGATCTCTTTCAATGCTCTTGGTGAGTAGAATATTCTCTATAGTACACAATGAAGTACTGAAAGAGGAAGGGATCTTGAGAATCATTTGTTAAGGTTAAATATACTTGATCAAGTTTCTCATACTTCCAGAAGCACACTTTTACTTCTCATATGACTTTAGTGAAACCAGGTGTTTATTCTTTGCTTCATAGAAATTAAATTAATAGGGTAAAAATGTGTTTAGTTATGTATTTCAATAAAGTATTAAGACTTATTCACAGGTTTTCTGATTTATCCTAATAATTAAACCATATGATTATGGTAATTCATATAGCAAATGTTGCCTTATCAGTATGGAGGAAGTATGCACAAGTATCTTTATTTGTGGGCTTGTGGGCTTAAATTGGTTTCAACACTTATGAATGATGTCTGAATTAGCATGGCAAAGAAGCAAAAGTGTAAAAGTAAAAGCAAAATAATTACTTTCAACATTGCACGACATTTTTCTTATAGTAGGTTAACAGTAGTATGGATCTAGGAAATAGATATTGGCTTTGACAATTGCGATGGGCTGACCTCGGCTGGATGCCAGGTGCCCACCAAGCTGCTCTATCCCTCCCCTCCTCAGCAGGACAGGTGGGGGGAGAAATAAGATGGGAAAAAACCCCTCATGGGTCGAGATAAAGGCAGTTTAATACAGCAAAAGCAAAGGCCACGTGTGGAAGCAAAGGAAAACAAAAGATTCATTCTCTACTTCCCATCAGCAGGCGATGTCCAGCCACTTCCCTGGAAGTAAGGCTTCAGTACGTGTAGCGGTTGCTCCAGGAGACGGCGTCGTAATAACGAATGCCCCCACCCTGCTCCCCTTTCTCTTCTCTTGTATTGCTGAGCAGACGCCATGTGGTATGGAACACCCCTTTGGTCAGGGGGGGTCAGCTGTCCTGGCTGTCCCAAGATGTTGCCCACCCCCAGGCTGCCGGTGGGGGGACGGGACGTTGGAGAGACAGCCTTGATGATGCTGCTCAGCAGCGGCAAAAACTCCGGTGGGTTATCCACACCGTTCTAGCTCCCGGGACAGAGCACAGCACCATGAGGGCTGCTGTGGGGAGAATTAACTCCATCTCAGCCAGACCCAATATAACAATGTACTGTTACAGCTGCAGAGATCAGGTGTTCGTATTCGGAGCAGTATTACGTGTGTGTTTAACTTTCTTCTAAAGCAGTGAGGTTTTAATATGACCTTAATTTTAAACATATGCCAAAGCTATCTAGTGAATGAAGATGGACTTGAATAAAAGTTAAAGATTGGGCATATGTTAACTGCTTTATAGAACTGAAGCTCCTGATTTCCCAGCAAAAAGTGATCTAAGTTCTGACTGCCACAAGAAAATGAACCACGCTCATTGTTACACTGAATAATATCTGTACCTACTCATTTCATAATTCAGTTGGACGGTTAGGTGGCTAGGCTGGTATAAATGTGGCTTTAATTAATGTAATTACATAAACTAAAGTAAAAGGGTACATTAATACTCCATGGATTAGCAAGCTAATTAAAATTTTTAGCCTCACCAGTGAAGTTTCCTGACAACTGCAGGAAAAGACTTGCCTTGCAATGAAAGTACAGTAGTGTCCTAGCCACAGCCGAGTGCCCTAACCACTGGGCTACAGAGTCAGGCCGCAGCTTGCTCTTTTTTTTCCCCCCAAAAATAGTGAATTTCACTGAGCTAATGTGCAGAAATGAGTGTTTCAGTAAAAACAACTTCTACATCTTCTTTCCAACTTCTACATTCAGTGAAGTGGATGAAATTCAGGTTTAGTATTTCCTAAGTGACTGATCTACCCAGATATGATACTAAAGGCATAGAATGCTACCCACCTCCTCCTGGAAGCCAAGCCTTTGAATGAAAGGGGCTGGGATTGTCCATTTCTGTGCAGAAATGAGGTGGGTGAGGTGTGTCTTAGAATGCCTACTAAATCAGGGGCTGCCGCCTTTTTAGGTGATCCTTTGCTGCAATTCTGCATATAGTTGGTCAGCAATAGAATTTAGGTGGGAAATGGGTTATCAGACCTCTCAAAATGGAGTCTTTGTCTAGATTTCAACTTTATATTTGTGCACTTAGAGAATACAGGACAAGGGGTAATGGCTTTAAACTGAAAGAGGGTAGATTTAGATGAAATGTGAGGAAGAAATTCTTCACTGTGAGGGTGGTGAGGCCCTGGAAGAGGTTGCCCAGAGAAGTTGTGGCTGCCCCATCCCTGGCAGTGTCCAAGGCCAAGTTGGATGGATCTTTGAGCAACCTGGTCTAGCCAAAGATGTCCCTGCCCTTGGCAGGGGGGTTGGAACTAGATGACCTTTAAAGGTCCCTTCCAACCCAAACCGTTCTGTGATTCTATGATTCTATGCGCACCATGGTCCAAAATGTTGCTGCCAGCAGAGCATAAAGCTCTCAAGCATTTGGTAGCCATAATGAAGGGCTTTTCAGGATTGCAGTGGGTTTTTTCATTGCCTAAAATATTTTTAGTGCTTACTGAAGATTCTTTGAATCTACACTTTCTCTGTCTTACAATGAATTGGAGGTCAAGTTGCCCAGCTTCAAAGTGCTGCTGTGAGATTAAGTACATTAGCAAGACCTTTGAGATCTGTGAAAGAAGGGACTGTATGAAGTAATATTGCTATGGAGCTTGACAGAAAAGATTTCCTTCTGCCTATTAAGTAAAACCAATGACAAACAGGTTTATCCTTCAAAGATATCCTAAAGTTTTAAGACAGTTAACTTTTTATATTGGCCAAAAAATTGATAACATTTTGGTTTGCAAAGAAAAAGTAAAGTACTCCATAAAAATAAGTCTTTTTTTAAAAAAATTGTCTTTTAACTCTTACAAATATTTTCAAATTATTTTTTTTTTATTCAGACTAAAGTAATTATTCTAGATTAATACAGCCATGGATAGTAACTTACAGGTGTAATAATAATACTGGTTATGAGACTGTGAGAAATACGAACACCCAGAAAGTTAGAAAGAGACCTGTTAGAAAGTTAGAAAGAAAGCTGTTGTCGATATGAATGAAGGTCAGCTATGGAGCATTGGTAGCATTGGCTTAAATGCATATATTTTCGGATTTGAGAAAATGCTGCACATCTGCTGTTTGAATTTGGCCTTTTGGCATGTTCCATTAACAAATATCAATAAATCAAAAAGCACAACTGCACTGAAATTGTGTTACAAGGAACTTTCATTATGAATCTTTCTGTCAAAATTGTTTCAAAAGGAAAAGTTACCTCCAGCTAAAAGTAAGGTTTGCTTGCTTGCTTTTTATTACAGAACATTATTAAATGTCTCAGAGTTGTAGCTTGTAGCTAGCATTGCAACTACTACTGTAAATATGACTGGCCTTTCACACTAGAACCTAAGAAGTGTCATCTCCTATGAATTTTCTTGGATTTCCTCTTTTGCTGTGAGCTACAAACTTTCAAACATCAATAATAGCTGCTATTGAGGTTTGCCTAGCAACAGTTGTATGCAAACTTAATTGCTAAGAAATCTGATTCAGAAGCAGTTTAGTTTTCAACATGAGAGCAGAATCACAACATAATTATTGGCAGTGATGAGGAACCTTCTTGGAGTCTTATGTCAAGTTTACTTTAAAATCATTGTAGTTCATTCTTGCTGGTGCCAGTCTACATCTCTTGTCATTGCCAACAGTTTGAATCAGTGCCATTGATTTACCATCACTGGCCTTTACAAGGTAACTAACTGTGTAGAAATTAAAGAAACTTAATTTCTTCACAGTTTTAATTAAAATATATGTATGTGTCTTTTTTTTGAGAAGTACATCTCATAAGATGAAGGATTTCTCTCAGGGATCCAATTCAAACAGCTAGAAGTACTTTCCATAATGTTCTGTAGAATCAATTCTTAATGTTAGAAGTGTTCAGTTTATAAATTATAGCTGATTATCTATTAGATACTGCCCATTTGTACTGACTCTACAAGATAGATGGAAAGTATTATTTTTCACCTCCAAAACTCTTTAATGCTTATGACACAGCTTTCCCATTTCCTCTTGCTTTAGAGTCAATGATCAGCTGACTTTGATCTTTAGCTTCATAATTAGAAAAGACTTCACTTAAAAGTGTTCATCGTGTTACATTTGAACGGTAACACAGGGGAACGATGTATATAAATGGTATAATTGAAGACAATATACCAATTCAAATTAATTTAGATGATTATTCATGCTGAAGATGATAAAAGTTACTGTCTTTTCTGTATCCATAGGAATTTGATTTCTGGCAAGGTTTCATTTGTGGGGTAAATTACTCCAGAAGTCTCTGTGTAAGAGATGCAAAAATACTGCATAATGAGTAAAACTCATTAATAATACTGTCAGTAAAGGTAAATTTTTAAATCTTTATTTTACTTTTTTAGAGGCATAAAGGAATTTTGCTTCTCACATTTCTATTTTTTGAATTGCTAGTAATTGGTGTATTAGCAAATTGAAGTAAATAAAATTCAGGAATTGTTTGGTGATAAAAAGCCCATTAAGATTTACTTTATCCAAATGACTATTTAGCATAATTTAATTTAATCCATTATCCTTAGCTCATATCCAGTTCATCTATTTGATTTTTAAATCAAGTATCAGAATGTATGATTAACTGAAGTCAATCCTTGACCTCCTATACGCATCTCCTAAAATGAAAGTCTAAGCCTGTATGTTACCTTTAAACTTTTAGGAAGCCACCTAGCTTATTTCAGGATTGAAATTATAGAGCTTAATAGATTCAAAGCTAATTATAAAGTCATTTTGAGGCAGAACAGAGACAACCAAACCAGATGGAATCCATTACCAATCATACTCCTGAGACTGTCTGGCATTATTAAAATGAATAATATTTCCATGTAGTGGTGTCTGTTTTAATCAGTTTCTGTCTGGGTACCAACACTAGAGCTACTTCTATAAGCTTTCTGTAGAGGTCACCTCCACTCATTGCAGCAGTAGGTCCTGTCATACTTGACTCTTTCATCTTAATTAAATGGACAAGTCCAAAAGGAATGTGGAGATTGTAAGATGCTTAGAGAGGGACAAAACCCCAGAAAAATAGTACTGGAGATGTTAAAATGAAAATTTAAAAAGCTTGTTAACAGCTGACGGGCAAGACAGTGTTACTTTGGATGAACCAAGAAAGAGATTGTTTTCCATTTGGATGCCCCAAGGAAAAGTTTGGAATAAAAGCCTGTTTCTTGTTAAGACCCCTGCCCCCACTCCCCCATCATCTTAAGGAAGAGAAAGAGTAGGGAAGCAGGGCAGTAAAGGCCACTTACAGATTTTGAGCTTCTGGTAAGCTTTCAAAATACGTTTGGGCAGACTGAAAGGTATGTCTCCGTTTCTTATTCAGACAGATGTGTCCTTAAGCCATCTGCACTCCAAACTAGTTCACAGACATTATCACGTTGTGAGTCCAACCTAATATATCCTGCCTCCCACCAGGGCTGGTTAGTTGAATACTACCCTAACCACCGCTACATCACCTCCAGTGCAGAGCTGGCTTGGGCCCACCAGTCCTAGAGCTCACAGAGGGGGGTGTTTATTTGCAAAACTCTGTATTGAAATAATAGCATAGGAACAGGTCTAGATCTCTGTGCCAAAGGGAAAGTTCGTCAGTATGGAATAACTTCTATTATTTTGAAAAATTAGCAACATCAGATATGAAACTAGGCATAAAATTGCAAGTTTAATCATCCTGGTAGGAAACAGCCAACGTGTTTACAAGGTTATTGATTATTCACATTTATTGTTTTAAGTTTCACAGCTGAAGGGCAGGCTCATGCGGCTGGAGATGTGGAAAATGAGATTTATAAGTTATAACCTAAGATAATAATGTCTTGTTTCCTGTCTCAATGTTGTGTTACTCCCCATTGTACATCTCTCACCCTCTGTCTTACACACATACGGAAGCACAATGTGGGTTTTAGCAAGCTGAGTTATAAACCTGCAAATTTCACACAATTGTTCCCATTCATTAAAAATCATGAATGAAAACAGAAATGGTGGCTTTTACTCTTCCTCATTACAGTCAGTAAAGCTACAATATATATGTAGGGATTTAGAATTAAAGAAACCCAAGCAGTTCTATGTGCAGATGACCCTGTTTAGAGTCACCAGCATGATACTACCTTCCTAACTCAATGTACACATTTGCTCAAATTTAAAGCAGATATCAATGTAAAAAAAAAAACCCAAAAACAAAACCAAAACAATATAATCTTCTGCTTATCATGCTTGGTTTGGATAACGCATGCTTTGAGCAAGTCTCCTGGCTCCTGCTGTCATCTTCTTGGAGAAACTCAGAAGAACCTTGAGTTGCTCATTTTGATATATCCAAATATATCCAAAATTCATGAGTGCCAGATATGCTTTCCAAATTAGATCATTAATTAAAGAAATTAAGAAGTAATTTATCAAATACTGTAAAATAACACAGTAAATTTGTAGTGATTATCTGTTAAAAAAATCACTGGTAAAAGTGCATAAATGGCACTAGGGCTTGATCCCTTTTAGGCAGAGAGTGGAGCTTAGACCCTTCTCTTGAAGAGTAGGAACAGGGGACTCAAGACTCCTGAGCCTCATATAGGATTCAAAGGTGAAGTCTCCATTTCTGGGCAAGTCTTCTCACCATGTGGATCTAGTACAGAAAAATCTGCCTCCTGCTCTGGTGTGCAGCACCTGCCCTCAGGGAAGGACTCCGAGTTCTGAACGAGTGGGCGGAGATGCTCACTGTGATGTTCTGTGTTGAACATTTAGACCCTGCCTGACATTTGCTGCATGCTAGCCTGAAGAAACCCTCTGTCCAGCTGTTGCGTTGCAATGCAATGGATTCCAGCCTTTCTGTGGGAAGAAAATGTGCTTCATTTAGGACTCCTTTAAACCTGGCTGATTCCCACTTCTGTGGGATCACTTCAGCACAAAAAAAAAAACCCACTTGAGGTCGAGGGAACAAGCCCTCACGCTAAAATTTGTCTTTAAGGACAAAATTTTCTAATAGGGTACTTTTTCTCAAATTACATCTAGTAAAGTATGTTATAGTTGCCCCTAGGAAGACTGCAACGGCACACAGATTGAGTTGTAAAGGTGCATGTTATCACTTCTCCAATGTCTTGGCCTTTCATTCATCCAAGCTGGGGACTGGCCAGAGTGTCCCATGCTCCTGGGTTTCCATTTACTTTAAAGCGTGTACTGCAGGTGAGACAAATCACCAGTTCAAGGTACTTCTCTCCCCAGTGACCGCAGCAGGGATCTAGATGACTAGCTCAGACTAGAAGCCTAACTATTACATAGTAAAGTTAGGCAAGATGAAGCCCAGCTTGGCTGCACTGAGGCTTACCTAGAAATTTCCCATGGATCTAACAGCCATTGGATGCACTAACACGGAGAGTGAGGAAAAACTATTGTAGCACTGAGTATGCATCAAGCTATATTCCATAAATCCTAAAGTTATTCTTAAAAATAAGAATGCTTTCTGTCTTTTAGTAAGACAAAAATAATTATTTAGCTGAAATGGCATGAAAACAAGCTGGTTTCTTTAGTTGCATATTATTGGATTTCTCATTTATGAACTTTAAAATTAATATATGCAATAAAGCAGACTAACTGAGCAGAGTTCAATATGAAACATATGACAAGCAGTTCCCTCGCCCTTCTTATCAAGCAGATGGAAGACAGGTAGCGCTAAAAAAAATACTAATAGGGGAATCAAACTGATTAATGTGGCAAAAATTCCTGCACTTGCAGCACTAATGTGTTTATTGGCAGAGATGCAAATATGCATGTAGCCTACTTTCATTTTCCCAGAGCACAACTGAATTAATGCTGTCATGTTGTTCAGGGTAACAGACTCCCACCTAAGAGTCCTCCCACGCCACAAGATCAATGGGACCCTGGAAGCTACAGCAAAAAGAAATTAGAACGTGCACCAAATTGTTGAGACTGATAAAGAAAACACATTTGCCCTTCATGTATTTTTAAAGAGGTTCTTTCTCATTATGACTCGTAAATGGCTCCTCTGTGAACTGCACAGATAAAATTAAAATAGGGGGTTTTTCCCCCCCTGCTTTTGGAAGTCTGGGAGGCTCCTGTCCTGAGGATGCTAATATTTAAGGATCATAGATTAAGCTAGTCCACTTCCCTGCTTTGAGTCAAGGTCAAATATAACTGAACAACCCCCGACAGATGTTTGTCTCTATGTTAATCATAAAAACCCTTAGCACACAGATTCAGCAGCATCCCAAACTAGCCTGTTCTGCTGTTTGACAATTCTTACAATTAGCAAAGATTTCTAGTATCTCATCTTATTAATTGTTGAAGCAAATTTAAATTAAACTGATTTTTTTTTTTTCTAGTCCTGTGCTCTACAACTGTGGAATGTTATTACTCTCCTCTTTGTTATAACATTTCATATATTTGAAACGTTTTATGTTCCTTGCTCCAATTTCCTCTCTGACACTGTTATCCTACCTTTTCCTCTCCAGCCTTAACAATCCTAGTCATCTCAGGCTACAGAGATTGTTTCCAAATTTCCTTTCTGACTGATCTTTGAGTTTTGCCTGATTCATTTAAAAATGCTTGAAACTGTTCTTTATATACGAGAAAGACCCTGGAATAGAATAATTACTATCTTAACAATAATACATCTGACAATGACATAAGTCTTTAATGGAAAAGCAACTAAGTTGAAAACATATTTCCAGACTTTGTATTTCACGATTTTAAGCTTTAGTTCTGTAGCATTATGCTCTGCTAGTTAATTCTCAATTTGTAGTTACGCACTTGATTTTCATTCCTAAATGTGATATCTCCACTTGATACTAAGAAAAATCATCTTGCTGGTATCAGCATTTCTCCAGTTTACCCACATCATTTTGAATTCAAATCTGATCCTTCAAAGCATTTTAAACCTTTCCCAGGTCAATATCATATAGAGATTTTATAAGCATGAACCCTTTTTTATCATCCAAACATCCCACCAGGTTATGTCCTTCTGATTTGACAACAAACCATTGATAACTACACTGAGAATGCAGTTTTTCAACCATCTGTGTGCTGAATTAATAACATTTTCATCTTTTCTCTCTTTCCCTGACTTCCCCACTGCAATGCTGGATAGAACCATGCCCAGAGGGATGTTGGGATCAAGATGCTGCCACCACCCCTCTGGTAGTCACAGGCCAGTAACCCCATCAAAGGATTAGACTGATCTGACAATATCTGCTCTTGACAAATTCATGTTGGTGGGTTGTTATTACCTCTTAGGTTTATAAACAAGTTTCTCTACTATTTAAAGCACCAAGGTTAAATGAACTGCTCTGTAAATCCATCACTCTTGTTTTTCTCTGTCACAAGTAAGTTTTCTCTAACCTGAGCAAATATGTTATCTCTCCATCAGTGAGATGTACAGATGTACTATGTACCAGATGTACCAGATGTACTGGTATTAGCAGTAATAACAGTACCAGGTCAAAAACAACCTTTTTTTTTTTGAAGCATCAAACCAGAAAAAATAATTGATAATATTTTATCTCTCATTCAGTAGATGTTCAGTCTCAATTAAATAAATACTGTTTCTTTTTTAAAAAAATATGTATTTATTAAAACATTTTAAAATACCTTTTATGACCCTTACTAGCTGAAAATTTTTCTGCATGTCTGCCTCTTGGATTTTTTCTCACACTTATACTGTTTTCTCTATTCATTCATTTTCTACTGTTCCTTTTTTTTTTTATTTTTCAGCTCATGAGGTAGCTATATTATCTCAACACCCTACTAAATAAGTGTAGGAAATTGGTATATTAAGCAGTTTCTTTATTTAACCAATTTTAATATTATTTATTTTTATTTAAAAAAAAAAGTTATCCAAAGAAGTGTGGAAGTAACCCTTCACTCCAAAGCTTGAATGCAAAGAGAGTGGGAGGAGGCCCGCTTAATTTGAAAAAAGGCAGGGAAAAAAAAAAAAAAGCAGTAATTCAATCATGTGAATAATTTATTCTGATGAAATATAAAAGCAAGTTCTGTTTTTAAGTCAGAAATCAGTGGAATAAATCTCAAAATTATTTTAGTTTCTGAATTTCTGCAAGTTTAAAAAAACCCAAACAATTGTTACTGCTGAAGGTCTTTAATGGATGGAAAGAGTAAATGTGACTTTTTCTGCAGTCACTCCTTTTAGCTGGTAGAGACTATTTTAGGAGAGGCTGGGTTTGTGTCCTGCTCTTGAAGTAAGAGCAGAAAAGCTTCTCCCTGTCCTACTATGGCCCACGGAAGAGGAGGAGGAATGGTATAGAGTAAGTGTGAAAAAAAAAGAATTTCTTTGAATGCCAGAGAAGGTTAGAGGAGACCTAAGGCAAGCTAATATGGCACAGAAGACAGCCCTTTCTATGACCATTAATAATTTCTACCTGCTCTCTTGGAAGATTTCCTTTTCAGTAACCATAAAACCTGTCACAAGGCTGCCTTGCCTTGTATGTGTTTCCTGGTAGATACAGAGTAAGGTAGTATTTCATCTGTGCCTTACATTTCTTCAATTTTTTTAATTAACTTTCTTCTCAATTGGAATGTTATTTTCCCAAATTAAAAGGAACAATATCACAATCTCCCAGTACATGGTGTATTTCCTTCTTTATATAACTCATTAATACTCCAATTTGATTTCTGGAAAATGTTAAACAGTTTTTCAGACAAAACATTCAAAGGATTTATAGGTTTTTTTCTCTCTTTACTTTTTACTTTTTATTTATATTTTTTCATGCTCTTACTCTGGATGTTCTATTGTGGAATCCAGGCAACTGGAGTACGGAAAGAAAAGAGGTTTTTAGGCTTCTTTATGTGTGAGAAACCATCAAATCTTAGTTGGCTACTGGGTGTGAGAAGCCTGTACCTGCAGGAACTTTATGAAAGTTAAGATAGTTGTGATCTCTCTGTCACACACACATGGACGTGCACATGCACACAAACACTTTCCCAGTTTGCTCCTGTCAGGCTGCCCTGAGTTCTCTTCATTTGTCAGATTAGATAATGTTTCTAGAAGATTGTGTCCTAGCAAAGAAAGTTTATGTCCTTTGTACCTGCCTGTCAGGTTCATACTAGTGAAAAGATACCTTTTCTTTCAATAAATGTCTGTAATATTTTCCCACATCACAGATTGTGTCCTTGAAACAATACGTGACAACCCCTGATCTCTCAAGTATTATAAACTTTGAATTTAATATTAAGGTATGAGAATTAGTCTAAATTGGCTTCTTAACTTCTGCTTTCAAAATTCTGGGGGTTTGGGTTTTTTTATAAACACCTCTTTATAAGGGCACTCTGAGATCATAAAATCAGGTCTAGATTCTAGTTTGTGACCCGTGGTTGTATATAAAAGTAAAGGACATAGCATTAAGTTGCCCAAGGTGGATGCCAGGAGTATAATTCATATACTGTGAAGTAGGACACATCACACAATCAAGCTGTCAACCCTTCTCCTTTGTTTCCATCTTTAAAAAAAAAGGAGGAGATGGCATCTGGGTATGTGGATTTTGCCCTGTGATTGTTTGATAACCACAGACAAATATAACGCTTTTGCTGTTCATGCACATACAAAAGTCCCATGACAGGACAAAGGGATAAACCCTGCAGGAAAGGGAAAGCAGGTGCGGAAGTCCCACAGGAATTTCAAGAATCACAGGTAAGTCAATATAAGAAAAGCGTGCCATCTCATAAGGGGAATACTTTAACACTTTTAGTTTATCTTGATATATGCTATGGTTTTACGTTTGGTATGTTCATTTGGCTAACAACTTTTCAGACAACATGACAAGCAAGTAAATTATGTTTACCAAACACTTGCATTCCGGCACAGAAGGGGAACATCGACAAGTTTTGCTTTATTTAGTAAATCGAGAAGAGTAGCATCTAGTAAAAAACCAGTGATCTCACGACAATTGTATATATCTTGTTGAATATAGATGGAGTTTCAGATTTTTTGCCAGCATCAATTTTAGTAGACTAAAGAGAAGCAAACATGTAAGGAACAATTAAACTGATGCATTCGTATGTTAGAGGAAGCCATGTCAATGATTGCCCCAATGAAGAGTATCATGTCGGCCTCTAAAGATTACTGTGCATCACATGCTAATCATAACTGTGTTTTACAGGAAATGCAGTTCATTAAATTTTTAGTCTTTGTACGAGATGGATCTTTGTCCCTGTAAAACTGGAATGTATTTACTTTCTCATTAACTCAGTTGAAAAACATACGGAACAAATTATTACTTTCATTACTCCCCTCCATGTCTATATGTACCTTCACCTTGTGTACAAAGACACAGTCCCTTGCACATGTGCATGTACCTATATATTTCTGAGTTGAGATCAAATCTGGAGCACACCTGTCGTCAAAGCATTTTTTTATTGACTTTTAAAACCTAAAGAGTGAATCTGAAGATGTAACTTCAGTTCTCACCTAAACAATTTTGTTTACTAGCATGGATTGTTTCAAAGTACATCCAGCCACAAGAGAGTCCAAACAACTGTTCATTCAGACATAATGGTAATGTTTCATGTGTTCCTGTGGCTGTTTCTGTTTTGTACTCTGCTGTTCTGAATAATGAAAGTAGTAAGACAGAATGGCACCCAGCAATAGCCAAGGGAGGAAAGGGTAGGGGGCAGTTTGGAAAAAAATTTCTTCCTATAGGTTTGGCCAGATTTGATATAAAAGCTGGCTTGGTAGGAGAAACGGAAAATGGAAAATTACTTCTGCAGGAGTGACCTGGCCACAAGGGAAGACAGTGGTCCAGCTGCCTGTTTTTGCTATAACTGAAGAGAATAATAAATTGATCAAGCTTTTAGATGTATTCAGATAAAGGGCATTGCTAATTCTGTGCTAATTTCTTTTCAGTTTTAATGTTCTACTGAGACATGCAGTGTTAATTATTCCTTAAAGTGTGAAGTTTTACTGAGAACAAGGTTTAGGCAGACCAGAAAAATAGGCACCTGCTGCTCCCATCAAATCCTGCAGTTATTTGTCAACTGTTTCTGCAAATCCATTACACGTTCAACAGAAAGCACAACTGGCAGAACAAAATAAGTCTAAAAAGAGAAACAAAGGTACCATTTTGGCAGTCCAATGGCATTCATTTATTTCCCATTTATGGTCATGTAGCTTGACTCCAAGTCTTTGGCAAAAGAAGTAAACCCGAATTGAGTCATAATTTAAAATCCTATTCCTATACACATGTAGGAATACATGCAGTATTCCTCTTCCTCATCTCCATCATCATTAGCAGCAGCAGCAGGTTTTGCACATTATTACTTCATTATGACATCACACAATAACTTGCATTAAACCTACTTTTAGTAACACTCTCACCAGTGTCAAAAGTGTGCTTTCTTTCCAAACCGCTCTGACAAATGAATGGACACATTAAGTCTGACAAAAATCTGTGGACAAAGGTCTCCTAGTTCAGAAGGATGAGATCCTCAAAGTTATGAAGCAAATGTGATTAAATGGATTTATATATTTTCCCTAGAGTATTTATTTCAGCATGGCTGGCCTACAGTGAAAGAGAGATTAGTATTTACTTAATGTATTTTTTAGATGTTTCCACTGTAGAGCAGTTTAGACTGATACTTCAAACAACAGATGAAAATATAGAGTATCTACTGCAGAGTTTGCAACCTGATATTTTGTGCGCACTGAGTATACTGAACACAAGCTGAACAGCATTTTGTGAACTGCCAATTATGTTACATAGGAAGCGATTTTATTAAAAATATTCTATACTCTTAGTTAAGGTTTACCATGCATGTTTACCCTGCTTGCATCCTATGGTATTGTCTTTTTTTCTTTCCTTTGCTTTCCTTCCTCTTTTGAATGAATGTGCTATCTGGATGTCTCTGCCATGTGACATTATACCCTTGTGTGTCATGTTTCTGGTGTACTACCAACACGAGAGTCTTCTGAATTCTGGTCTTCCCTTGGCTTAGCTCTCTTTCAATTTTTCTCCTTTCTGTTTTAGGGGATTTTTTGAAGATCCTCCTTACTCCCCCTGTATTTTCTGCAGCTGTTTCACGGGCCACTGTCCTTGAACCTATTATCCTTGTTTCACATCATTGCAGTTTAGTATCTCCAAATAAGAACTATCTATGAGATCAACTAGTGGCTGAATTGTGTCCAAAACCATCTTGGCTGCCTTCTGGCATTATCTTATATAAATTTGCTGTCAGCTGAAGCTCAACTTGACTAAAATCTCTCTTAATCTCTCCCACATGAATCTTTCCTTCCTAATTTTCTCAACTGTGATGCCATCTTTCTGCTGACATTTAAAACTCTCCTTTGTCTCAGAGAGCTTTCTGGATTTTCATGACTAGGATAACGTTTTATTTCATCTTCTGTAAAACCTCTCACTCCTCTCTAGCCAAATTCTTTCTACTGTAAATCTCTGATGGTACAGCTGTCCTTTCTCTGGACCCAGCAATGCCTTATGCCCCTTCTCAGTTTGTTTCTCATGTTCAGAACAGAGATTAGCACTCCAGGCTGGGTAAGAAGTAGAATACGGATTTTCTATTAAAGAGCAGATTTTATTGGCAGAAACACAAGCAACTGTGAATTTGAATATGAGATTTGGACACCTAGCAGTTTTCCAGCTGATTATTGTGTTTGACCGCATGTGACTTGGTCAAGTAGGCGATTCAATGTCGGGCAATTGGGAAAAAGATTATATCAGGGTTTATATACTAATGAAATACACGGTGGTCACTAAACAGTGGTAAACTTTAGTCCCAGGAAGCCTTCGTGACTCTGATTATCAGCTGAGTTTCCACTAGCCTTTTAGTTTCTGCTGCCGCTAATCTTGTGGCCTATATGGTGGCCTGGCCTAACAGGAGCAATACTCTATAGAGACAAGTTCTCAGAACAAAAGGGTTTGGTGTTTTGTCTTTTCTTTAATCCCCAGAGAAAATTCCAAATGAAATCTCCTTTAGAAGAATGTATTTCAGTCAGTTTCTGATCATTAAAAATTAAGAATTACTCTTATCCATGCTCCAGCATGTTGCTATCATGTTGTTGGACTTCAAACATCATTCCAGCTATAAGTTTCATGATTTTCTTTTCCATTCATCTTTAAAACTCTTCTTTTATGTGATTCATTCCACCAGCCCCAAAACCAAAACAAAGCAGCAGAACCGTTAGGTGACTGAAGTGGAATTTGTCTGATCTAACTGTAAATATGTACAATGCAGACAAGTATACAAGAGCTATAATGGCACTGGTTTTGTCAACAGAGAGACAGAGACACTTCTAAGCATGATTCATCTGAATTACTTTATTCACCTACTTTATATTCAATAAATTGTACCCTGGACAGTGAAGGCAGTCTATGGTACTGTCTCAGACAAAGGGCTCCTTCGCTGGTACTTATAATAGGTCAAAGGAATCCCAGTCTTCGTGCCCAGTACTAAAATCAGAGGATATCATGTTAGCCGTTGTTCTCGTGGATGCCTTTAAGCTATTTGTTGTCATTTATTACCTTTGTGTTATGAATTGTTAGCTTGTTCCATATGGTCTGGTACAGCGCATTGCACCATGGGTCCTGCCTCCCACCTTGGGCTCTTTGTAATATCATGGTAACACTGTGCGCTGTGGCATAATAATCAGTAAGCAGACAACGGGTTGAAGAGAATTTAAGATTTGTAAAGGGTTTTTCTCAGGCTTTCCAAGTCTTGAGGAAAAGGCAAAGAGCACTGGTTCTTATATCCATGGAGTCTGAGCACTTTTGCTCTTAACTTCCAGTATTTCAGGTTCCCTGATAAAGCGTTTGCCCCAAGGTTGTTCTAGCTCACTCATGGGGGCTGTGCACGTGCAGTTTAATTGTTGGGATCATTGTAAATTCATAAGTCACGCTGTTAAATTCTCTTGCTCTGTGTTTGCTACGCAACCTGTTACAGACAACTTTAGTGCTGGATGTGAGCATGAGCTTGTATGAGAACTGTCATGTTAAACCACACCAGTCCTTTTACAAATGGAGCTCCAAAACCATTATAAATGGGCAATCCTTTTATGTTGAGATTACTTCCTGCTGAATATCTTATACTGATGCTGTAGTTAATTCTCTGTTAAACTAGCCAATTTTTTCAGGAGTTCTTTGTGTTTGGAATTGATAAAGAAAATGTAATTTTTAAAGCTCTCCCTCTTTTCACTGTTTTTTCACATTTACTAATGTGTCTGTTAGCGTACTGACATCATTAGGATAGTTAGTGTAAAGTTAGCTGTTAGGCTCAGTGAGCAATGCACCTGTCCTAGGACAAAAGTCATCTGCCTTGAAACAGCAATCAGATCAGACGATTAAGATTCCAGGATGTCAAACAGTATGACTTCTTGGACATACATGTCTAAAGGCTCTGACATATTTTTGAAGCAAGTCTATGCGATAAGAGGTTACAGAAAGGTAATTTTTTTAATTTATCGAGACTTGGATAGAAATAATCATACCATGTTTTTGTCTAGGACTAATACTGGACTATTAGTCATTATTCCTGAAAAGAGATTTCTTGTGTGTCTATTAATGCAGTAAACATAGAAGCCAGCATTATGGCAAAAAAGGATGCTGTTATTAAAATGCTGATATCTATGTAATTTTATCCAAGATAAGGATCTTGATTTATTCAGCTAAAGAAGGTTTGTGTGTCTAGACTCATGTGTTTACCTACTCTGGAAAACTTGGACTAAATGTTTCAGTAGAACTAGGAGATATCATTCCAGTTAATCATGTAAATGTTTTCTTCTCTGAGAATCATGAGGCTGACTGAAATAAAATAATGACAGGAATGGATTTTCTGAAATAATTTTGTATGGTTTCAATCACATTACAATCAACCCCATCTGTGACTAATACTGCTCATATGATTCTCTCAGTCCTCCCCCCCAGTACACACAAGTCTTCTTTGCTCACAATTTTGTTTTCTAATAGACTGATGATCATCATCTGGAGCCAAAGAAATTGGGCAAGGGCTTCTTTTCCTGTGAGCCATTAAACTGCCTTTAATTAGTATCTGCCAAGGCCATTAATGAATTTTCACCATACAGTGACTCATGTTCAAAAAAAAAAAAAAAAAAAAAAGATAAAAAGCTAAAATAGGCCAAGGTAAAGCAAACCTAGCAAGCAAACACTCCGCAGTGCACGAGAGGTGCTGAAAGCCTCCCGTCACAGAAAGACATCACAGAAAAAAGTCACAGAACTCTTAACCTAAGTCATTTAATAAAGTTGTAGCAATAAAAAACAGAACAAAAGCAAAAAAAGATCGGCTTGACGTACTGCTTCCAGCTAGAGCTGTCTCTTCTATACTGGAGAGCATACTCTTTTCCGGACCTAATACATTTAAGAAGATAAAAATACTCATAAGGCTACGGAAAAATTACTTGCTTTTAGGTTGATGCTTAATTACTTTGATCAATATTTATTCAACTCAAGTTCAAAACGCCTGTAATTATTTTCATTACCTTGAACAGGCTACTTCTGCTGAATAGCCTGTACCTATGGCATGAGAGGAGCCAGCTCCTTGTGGGGTCCATGCAAGACCCAGTCTTTTGTTCCATGTTGTCAGTACAGCCCTGGAGAAGTGCTCCAGCGTGTCAGCTTAGGAAGTGTCTCCATGATACATATTGTTGAGTGGCAATACTGGGACTGGACTGGGGAACTAATCCACCATTAGAAGAATGCTGTAAGTTTTTCCCCCTGCTTTCCAGCCAGCTCAGCCCCACGGAGGTGAGCGCTCACACCCAGCACTGGGTTCTGCTGCTCCAGTCACACAAAATGGTACCATGTGTGTCAAAACAAATGGCAGGAACCCCAAAAGAGTGGAGGATTTTTACTATGAAAGCCTGGTATTTTTTAAGTTTAACTTTTTAAAATGTTCTTAATGGTACTGTTTGTAGTAGGATCATTTCAATGTTTCTTGTTCAGATAGCATAAGAGTGGTGCCTGATACCTTAACCATAAATAGTCCTATTGTATCTTAAGTAAGTTGATGAACTGGGATTTATAAGCCTAGCTTGTAGTCATCTTCCTGCAGGAATTTGGGAGCAGCCCCCTGAATATTTACTCTCCTTTCCATGAATACATGGGCCAGTACTGCATATATTTTTCCCTTTTCTACATGTGGGAAATCTCAGTAAGGCAAATCTTGAAGACCTCACATGGGACCATTCAGACTGCTCTTGAGACACACTTTTTTTAATGTGCTGGAGGACCAAGAATGCTGCAAAGCAGCTTATTCTAGGAGGCCATGGACGGCCATGACCAACTTCTGCAATTTTTCATCTCTGCAGCCCATCAAGGAAACAGGCTTCATGCCCTAACAGGGCTTCACTGAATGCATTTCTGGTTTCGCATCAGAAGAAGATTTCAGAACCCTACGACAGATGCTGAAACGAACATTGAAGTTAGAACAAGGAATGGGTGAGAATCTCTTTGAGGAAGAAGTCATCAGTCCCTCAAGGTGACCACTGCTTGAAGACTGAAGAACCGGGCCAGAGTTTAGTTACCTTCAGCAACCTCTTAAGCACTAGTGATGCTTCAGATATAGAAAACTATTGTTGTGAACCGTTTCATTGACTTTTATGTCTATCACTTGACCGTGACAGCAGATTAGTTTTGTTTCTCAAGACTCATGTCATTAGTAGTTCAGATTGCATACTTGGAAAAACTTTATCTATTGCCTAGATAAGCTCCTTTCAGAACTGAGCCAACTGAAAACTTTGGCTTTAGAGAACAGCTCTTCTTATTCCCCACTACGTGTGGCGTATCAGTCCTTGAGAAACTCCTCAGCCAGCATTGCACAAAGTTCTGATCTGTCTTTACTTCTGATCTGACACAGAACTGTATGGTTTTAGCTCATTATTAAAGGGTATTTAAATGCTCCACCTTTCAGTCTCAGGAAAAGGTAATTCTTGTTCTCATTTCAGTGATATTTAATGCAACTCACAGGATAAATCTTTGCTAGCTGTTGAAGTTATAAAGCACCTGTGCAACATAAATTATAGCCCGTGTGATTTCCGAGTTCTGGATTTGTAAAATGTTAGTATCACTTACTGCGGGTATTTCAGGAGAAGGTGAATCAGAGGCGTACCCCTGTTCTGCAGCGCGGCCGGCATCGCTCATCGCAGCATCGCCGGTGTGAGAGCCGGGCGCCTTTCCCTGCGTGCTCCCGGCGTGGGAGCTCTAATGAGAAAATTAAGGCACTATCCCGGGGGTTAACTGAGGCTTTAACTATTTTATGCGTGAAGACTGATGATGTAACCTGCCATGAGAGGTATTTTCTTGAAGTGTCCTTCACCTTAACCCGACCCGACCTGAAAGTCCTGTACCTTTTGTTGCACCCTGGTGTCTGAGAGCAAACCGCTTGCTCCATCACTGTTTTGGTGGGACAGAGAATCTTCAAACCTTACACTTGGCAAACTTCCTTCTTAAATGAAATATATCTTTATATATGTCATATTTATGTGTTATACATTATACAAAAGTACATATTTCATTTCAATATTTGCCTAAATCTGTATCTATTTAGAATTCTCCCCTCTAAAGGAGAAGGCAACATAACAAAAATAGAAAGGAGTTACCAATATTTTTGTTAGCATTTCTTCACTCCAAGGAAGTGGTGCAGAAGTAAACTCTTCTATGGCACTTAAATAATCTGCCTCCCTTTCTCAGTAAGATATTGACATGTCTTAACAAGTTTGATACAAACCTATGTTGTTGCACTGTCACATCTTTAATTGATAGGCAATTGACTTTCCAGGGCACAAGCAGTGTGACATTTTCTTTGTTTTGGCTTAGGCTTTTACTACAGTATAGAAACTTAATCTAACAGGGTTTGTTACATCACCTGAGAAGAGAAGAGGATTTCAAGGCAATCTTCTTCCTGCTATATATGACCAGATATTTACAGGCTGTCACTGATATTTATGGCAAAACAAGTTTATGACAAGGCTGATAAACAGATTCTTGTACAAACTCATAAGAAAAACCTCCATGATCACTTCATCAGCTGACTCAAGGCCACATAATTGGAGACATCTGCCTCAAAAGTCTTATTTTAGGATGACCAATGAAAAGAAACTCACAGCACAACAATCTGGAATGGTTTGCAAGTAAGGCCAAAAAGGAGACATTTTCTTCAAGAGTATTAAAAATAAATTAATATTGCATATGGTCATTGGGATTTATTTAAAATTAGCACAGAATTTAATGAGTGTCATGGTTTAACCCCAGCCAGCAACTAAGCACCACGCAGCCACTCGCTCACTCCCCCCCCCCCGCCATCCCCAGCAGTGGGATGGGGAGGAGAATCGGGGAAAAAAAAATAAAACCTGTGGGTTGAGATAAGAACAGTTTAATAACTAAACTAAACTAAAATTATAACAATAATAATAAAAATATAATAATAGTAAGAATAATTGTAATGAAAGGGAATACTACAAAAAGAGAGAAATTAGACCCAAGAAAAGAAAAGTGATGCACAATGCAATTGCTCACCTGCTGACCGATGCCCAAGCAGCAACCCGTCCCTCCCAGGCAACTCCCCCCAGTTTATATACTGAGCATGACGTTCTACAGTACGGAATATCCCTTTGGCTCATTTGGGTCAGCTGTCCTGATCATGCCCCCTCCCAGCTTCTCGTACCCCTGCTTGCTGGCAAAGCATGGGAAATTGAAAAATCCTGAACTTAGGATAAGTGCTACTTAGCAACAACTAAAACGTCAGTGTGTTATCAACATTATTACCACACTAAATCCAAACCACGCTATACCAGCTACTAGGAAGAAAATTAACTCTATTCCAGCTGAAACCAGGACAATGAGACACATGGGAAAAGTATTAAGTAAATAATCTCATTTTTAGCATTTTAGCATTCCGCAGCATTTAAAATGATTCCCTCTGACCTTTCCCTGGTATGTAATATCAGAAAACTCAAGCCCCTCAGGAAACACTTCACATTCTCATTTATTCTGTAAATAAATATACAGTTGTTTTTCTTTTCCTTTGTGCCCAGAAGACTGATATATCTGTAGTTTACTTTAGCCACTTAGGATACCTACTCATCTGGAAGCTTAAAACTGAAACACTATTGTGAAGATAAACTTTTCAAAGCAGAAAAATGACAGTTTCAACCTGCATGAATATACAGAGCTTAGACCATAGGGCCTGTCTGCTGACAGATATCTTATCAAGAAATTCTCTGAATATTCCACATTACAAATCTGTGCTTTCTAGCTCACAGTGTCACTAACAGATTGCACAGGAAGGCAAATTATTGCCTCTCATGTAAAGAAATTAAATAGCTGTCAGAGATGGTATTCAAATGTGTTTTAACCCGGATGTTTCTTTAAGAACAACCAACATTTTTTTTCTTACACTACTTTTTTCTCTAATGTTAAGTAAGTCAGCCTAAGAATGACAAGTATTTTTTTCTAAAACTGGAAAGCATTTCTTTCTGTTTCTTCATCTCTCTCTTTTTTTTTTTTTTTTTTTTTTTTTTTTTTTTGAGTGGTGCTTACACTGCTGTCCCTATGTAACAGGAAGTATCACATCCTTTTTGCAAAGGAACATACAAAAGAGTATAATAATGGAGATACAGGTTGTTTACAGTTTGCCAAGCAGCACATGGTGTGGGGAGAGAGCTGTTGTCCTGATACCCAGGAGTCAAGCATGACTCTCAAGATCAAAGTCTCTGTCTTTCCAGGTGCCCTGTTTAGGGAATAGTGGCACAGAGACCCCTAAATTCAATGGCTTATTTTTAAATACAATTCACTTCAGCTTCAAGAATATTCAAAAATCTAATATTATCTGCATATTTTTGTAGATTCCTTGTGAACTTCAGGTCTTTAGGCCTGTTTCTAGAAAATTCACATTATTGGATTTTGTTCTGTTTTTCTTTTCCCAAAGGTTAGGTAGATTAGTGCTTGTGTTAAATTGTAAGCGTTGGTAGAAGCATACAATTAGTGGAATCTCTCCCTTTCACACAGGCACAAGTTCTGTCCCGCTGACTGAAAAAGAATTCTGCCTCAGAACTGTGGAAGAAAATACAGTAAGGATGATACCATTACAAAACTTACTTCAGAAGCTTTAGGGAAGCATTGTAACTTAGGTCCTGTGTAGGTATTGGAGAAAGTAAGATTTTCTAATATCAGCATTTAAAAAGTAGAAAATGCTTTAAGGTTGAGAAGAAAAAAAATAAAAATTTTCCCCTTGATTGTGGAGGTTCTACTATATACCAGCAGAATTTTTTCCAGTCTTCAACAAGAGATAAAAAAAAATCAGATAAAAAATACCCTAGGCTCTTCAAAGAAAGAAAAAATACAAGCATCCCACATCCTGAAGCCAATTGTGTTGAGTGAAAATTAAGTTTTAAAACATTAATAGAATTTTTTTGAAGTTTGGCATATATGGTAACTGTCTTTTCTAACTGCATTTAATTCAGGTTACCTGGACCACCATCTTGGATCATAGCCACAACTTCAGTCTGTTCTGTGTGTAAACGAGGTGAACTATGAAGTGTTTTGCTGCTCCAGAATTTCCTTACTTCAGAAAAATCCCAGCTCCCCATTAAAGTTACCTTCTCTGCCTTTTGCATTGTTTCCAAAGTACAAAAGAAACACAGATGGGGGTGGGTGTAACCAATAAGGGATATGGGGTATCCACTAAGGGATAAAAGAATACGGTTTAAAAAGGACTACAATTTCTTCAACTTCACGTTAGACTTGTGAGATGTTGAACTGCAGGTAAGAGCTGCTCAGCCTGTGCAGGGTCTGCAGAGTTGGTGCATTACTTTGTTTCAGTTAAGAGAAGAGCAAGCCAACTTTTACAGCCCTTCTCCTTTCTGTTTCTGTGCATTTCTAAAATTGCCTTATGTTTGCTTCTATTCTTGTTCTTCTCCTCCCTGCTCACAGCAGCTTTTTCAGCCTGTCAGCCTTTTAATGTTTGGTGTTAACCTTGCCAATAAGGTACAGATGTCAGCCTGTGAAGTCCAAAGCTCCTTCAGTCTCCCCTGCTGTCAGCGTGGGCTTAGCCCTCACACCTTAAGGGCTGCATGTACATACCCGTCAACATTTGGCACGCAAGAAGACATAGCCTCCACGTTTCTGACTGGTCAACAAGGTGTTTGTGCACAATGGATGAAACCAACAAAGATGCTACGCAATGACATTGCGAGTCCGCTGTATATCAGATCTATCACGTCTGAATCCCTTCTCTAATGCCCGTGATGTGGAACAAGTCTGATCTCTGACTAGATTAGATTTGCCACCCAAGCACATCCAGCCCAGCTTGTCATACAAGTATGTCCATCACTTCACCTTGCATGCAGTGGAGTGTAATTCTGTGCATGCAAAACTGGTACCCTCTGGGATTCCCAGGTTGCTCTAGCCCCTAATGGGACTATTGGGACTACTGCCATTATGCTCGCTAAACTGCCCGGATACTGTAAATCCCATACAGATGGTCAAAGAGGCCTTATACTGGTAAATGGTACCTTAGAAAATGTGCAGGTAGGGAGACTGCCTTGGAAACATGTTCATGGCAACCTTCCCATCTGGATGGTAAGCATTTTCAGCTATGGATTTACCATGAATTTTTGATCCACAGCCAATTTTCTTCAGCTCTTTATTCATCTCCTGTAGTGTACACTGCTACGTATATATTTTTACACAGCCATGTCTTGACTAGAGTTACTGCCATTAAACAGTATTACTCCTTCCAAATCACAGACAAAACTACAAACAGCCTTGAGGAACAGTCAATTGTAAC
Organism: Astur gentilis; assembly: GCF_929443795.1. Taxonomy (NCBI): domain Eukaryota; kingdom Metazoa; phylum Chordata; class Aves; order Accipitriformes; family Accipitridae; genus Astur; species Astur gentilis. The sequence goes on from NC_064913.1 coordinate 11,730,201, forward strand.
TCAAGGGAAATTAAAAAATCCCCTTGCCTTTTACTACGTACATTTAACCTATTTTGTATGGGGGTTTTGTGCCATTAAGCACAGGGGAAATGGTGCTGCCAATATTTCAGACCCTCAGGCTTCCATCAGAAATGGGCTGCTTCAAAAAGTGTATTCAACAGCAAGTATTTAAACTGTACTCTGATCATTATATCAGTATCACAAAACTGGCTCCCAGTGCAAGTCTGAGATTTTTCTCCTGAAGACGGAACCCATCCACAGTTCATTAGCTTCTTTTCTGTATCGTATTGCAATAGACCAAAAATAAGCAAAAAAGCACTTAATTTATTTTAAGTTTCCTGAAATGGGTTATGTAATATAAGGTTGCTGGTGCACAAAAGTTGTACAATATATACATTTAATAAGCAATGAAAAGAAATTCTAATTATTTTGCTCAGCAAGCAGAAAGTCTTATATTTCAGGATTGTTTTTCACCTGTGGATAGCCTACTTTATGAAGTGGGAGAAAAAAGTTTCTGAGCATTACCTGACCTTTTTGGATCCCATGTTTGCAAAAAACATTATGCTGAAACCTTGTGTCTCAGGCAAATTGACCCAAAAGGCATAGCCACCACAGCTGTTGCCAGCAGAAAACAGCTGGCAGTTGGAAATCCATCCTGTTCTCTTCTGCCATCCCTGAAAACCCACTCTCTTCAAAAGGCTTCATGCTGCGAGGTGTGCAGGGGAGTTTCCATGACTAATTAGCTGGTTGCAAAACATTATCTGTTTGTTTATGAACTCATAAAGTGATGAGGAGACAACAAAATTGTCCACATCCAATGCCTTGTGTCTGCTATTGCTGCCCACTTAGTGAGGGAAGAGGAGATGTATATAACATCATGCAGCTTATAAAAGGTGCATGCTGACTTCACTTTTGTAGTACTCCCTAAAACATGGGTCTGTTTCCTGCTAGCAATGATAATTTGGTGCCAATTTTGGTAATTAGATCATTTTTACATGCCTTAATAACAGCATTCAGTCGTGTACATTAAGCTCCCGCATGGACAACGTCATTAATGCTTTGATTTTTTCCTCTTGAGGAAGCAATAGGCTGGGTAGTAAAATTAGGAATTAGTCATGTTGCCAGGAAGTAAGAGTTTTATACATGCAGCATAATCTGTTCTGAATATGGACTGCGGTATTTTAATTGCAAGAGTTGCAAAAGCAAAAGTTTTGAATGAAGAGTAAAAAGAATTTCCAGGAAAAAACAATAACATTTTCCACTTTGTTTTAAATTTCTAAATTATTTAATTGACAAAGAAATGCTATCTACCTGCCAGACTAGGTACAATATTTTCTTGACATTAAAAACTAATTTTACATAAAATTACATCACATTACACGCCACTAGCCTTTCTTATGACCATGTACTTTTGTTCTGTTTCCATCAGCAAGTTTCACATGCAAACATGTAAGAAAAGGGTAAGCCCCTGTCATTTTGACAAAGAGCAATCAGTTTTCTAAAGAACTATCACCTGAATGACGTTTTAGCTATATTACATTACTTATCTTCAACAAGTAAGCCTGAATATAAACCTTAGATCTGAATTGTGGATTCAGGACCTACACATCAACTTCCTTTTAATTGGCAGAACCCAAATACTCTGTTCTAAACTCTTAAACATACAGGTTTGGAGACAGAATCACTACAGTGTTTGGTTCAGAAACATTTTAGAATAGGTTCAGCCTGCAAACTTGGACCCTGGACAGGGCTGGTTCTTCAAGAATTACTTTGTCTTCTTTTCCACTGCTTTCCAAGTGTTCGTGCCATTTGTCATGTGTGGCTGTAAGACGGAGCTACTTGGGTTGAGCAGAAAGATCAGACAACCTGGTCATTTCTCCTGTGCTGGAGAAAACTATCTAAAAGCACTACATAGCAAAGGAAGAACAGGCTTGTTTCAAACGCTGGTCTCATACTGAACCTTCACCCAGCAGAGGATTCAAGCACTAAGCAACGAGAAGAATGCCTCCTCATGAAATCCTTCTTGATTATAAAATATAGAGTTGCAGACACTGCCTAAATTCATTAGAACCTCCTAAAATCCCATTACAGACATTTTTCAGACCGTGCTTCTTCTGGGCCCCTAGCTCACAGTAATTTTTTGGCCAATTTATCCTTTTGCTGCCAATTTATCCTTTTGCTGTTCCTATTGAATTCTCTCTAAAATGTTCAGCAGGTGCAAAATCTCCCTATGACTGTTGTTAAAGGTGTGATAATTTTTCAATGTTCAGCCCTAGTTGTATCCCTATCTCCATAGTCTATATTATGAATTACAGATTTCAGTTTAAGGAATCACTTCTTTGTTTTAATGCATAATTGATGTTTAAGGGCATTCTAAGCTTCAAGGTTTTGTGGCAGCAAGTTAAGAAATTATTTCATATGAACGGGAAGAAAGATGGCTTCCCTTTCTCTGGTTTATACCATTTGTATGGATATCAAATAGACAGGAATGTAAAAGACAGCCTCTAATTTGTCTCTGTGTACTAAAAATAAAAAGAAGAAGAAAGCTTTTGCAATTCAGAGCAATTCTGTCAAAAGATTGCTGTATACAGGTACTTATTCCGCTTCACTTCTCATTTGCATATGAAATCCTGCTTGACAGATCTCTGAGTGCAGAGTAAATTAGAAAAGTTAACCACTATTTATCTGTTATTATGTGCTGCATAGACTAAAATTACCAAGTTTTCTTCATATACAGTGTGCTAAGGTACAAAATTAGTATAAAAACTAGATCCAGAACATATATTTTGTATTTGCTTGAAGTAAGAGCGTAAAAGCATTAGCAATGGTTTTCTTTCTAATTAACCACTGGCATTTTAAAATGTTGAGATGTATACTGCAGTGGAGAGCTTTTGAACCTACCCTGAAAAGACAAATTATTATCTAAAAGTTAATGAACTGACTTCTGTAATGGACTGGGTAGAGCTAATTGATATGAAGCAATAAGAAAACCTAGAGGAAGCTGAAAGGGAAAATCTTCATGCTGATGTGAAGTGACCCAGGAGAACTGATGATAGAGAATAAGTCATAAAGCAAGTAAGCAGCAGGGTACTAGAGTACCTGTTGAATAAAATTGTACTGAAGGATTGTTGTATGACTTCCACAGTATAAAGGAGGGTTCCTGATAGCATAAGGCATCATCTTATCTAAGTCCACACAAAAATCAAAGAAGGAAGAGTGAAATACAGGTATTTCAGTTTCAGACACTGTTTTTCTAATTGGACATTTAATAGGCTAACTTTGAAATGAAGGCCCAGTAAACTATGTTTTGGACTTAAATTCAACAGTATACCCTCTCTCTAGCACTTTATTTGGCTGAAGTAGGTCGAACTTTCACATGGTCAGAACTGCCATCAACTAGACAGACATAGATATCATTGTGTCTATACTTTTTTTGGAGACTGTTACCTTCTCAGATGCATTTCCACATTGTAAATCCTTCACCTGAAGAGATTTTTTAAGAAAATCCCTCTCTTTCCTGCCCAGAGCCATTTATTGATGATGTTCTCTCACTCATTATTCGTAGAAACACAGAATCATAGAATCACAGAATAGTTTGCGATGGAAGGGACATTTAAATGTCATCTAGTTCCAATGCCCCTGCAACAAGCAGGGACGTCTTCAACTGGATCAGGTTGTCCAGAGCCCCGTCCAGCCTGGCCTGGAATGTCCCCAGGGATGGGGCATCCACCACCTCTCTGGGCAACCTGGGCCAGGGTTTCACCACCCTCATCTTAAAAAATTTCTTCTTTATATCTAGTCTGAATCTACCCTCTTTTAGTTTAAAACCATTACCCCTTGTCTTATGGCTACAGGCCCTACTAAGAAGTCTGTCCTCACTTTCTTATAAGCCCCCTTTAAGTACTGGAAGGCTGCAATCAGGTCTCCCTGGAGCCTTCTCTTCTCCAGGCTGAACAGCCCCAACCCTCTCAGCCTTCCCTCATAGGAGAGGTGTTCCAGCCCTCTGATCATTTTCGTGGTCCTCCCCTGGACATGCTCCAACAGGTCCATGTCCTTCTTATGTTGGGGAACCCAGATGTGGCTGCAGTACTGCAGGGGGGGTCTCACCAGAGCGGAGCAGAGGGGCAGAATCCCCTCCCTCGACCTGCTGGTCATGCTCCTGCTGATGCAGACCAGAATCCTCAGCTGTGCCAGTGCAACTTCTTGCATGGCCATACAGTAAAACGGACCAGTGAAATGGTCCCATTTAAAATAAAGCTTCTCCTCAAAAGCTGGTTCTTATATTTAACATGGATCATTAAACAGAACTGTCCAATGAAGAACTGGACTAACAGAGTAAGTGGGAAATTAACCTCCAGTGAGAAGCAGAAAAAAAAGGATGTGGAGGTGGGTGGGATGGGAATTCTTGGTACGATGCCCTTAAAGTGTGTGATGGAAAGGAGGTCCAGCAGCTGAATGATAAGAGTGCTCTCCCAGAAAGATGAGTTATTCAGCCAGAAAACATTTAAACTACAACTCTTACTTCCCATATTAACATCCTAATTACCTGCATATAAACTGTTCTGGCAGACTGGGGTATCTAAATCACTGCTTATCCTCCTGAAGACATCCTATAGCTCAGAAGCTTGCAGGCCATTGAGCAAGCAAGAGGAGTCAAAGCTCTGTAGCCCAGTGATTCTAGCACTTGTCTGGAAGAAGGGCACCCACGTTTCAAGGATTTCAAATGCATTTTGCACTAAGCTTTACTGGATGAAATCAATTACTGGCCTTAATGAGTTAAAAGGTGCTGGATCTGTGAATTTCAGTATGACATATTTGTCTTATTGCAGTCTAAAGACAAGTATTTAGGCATTCAGTAATGGTAAAATTTAAAACTCACCCTTACGTTCAGCATTTCCTCTTGGCCAAGTTTGGTACCTCCCAATCTGACACACCGACTGTTGTGATCCTGTGTGAAGTCCCATATGTTTCCCTAGTTTATGAGAAGATTTGGTATTTACAACAGATTGCAGATTCCAGTCTCAGAGTGTATGCTTCAAAGTTAGGTGTTGTAGTGCTGAGAAACCCAGTGCCTAAATCACTTTGTGAAAGTATGCTCAGGGCTTTTAGTAGTAGTGAAAATAAGAGACTGGTTAATCAGATTTCTACTCTTTATTGCTTCTAATATGTTGCCCAAATTCTGACTTCAGATATGAGTAACTGATCCTGATAAAGTTTAAAAAAGAATATCTGTATATATTCTGTTCTACGTGAAATGTCTAAAAAGCATCTTTTGCTGAAGTGAGGATAAATATTTGATTTTCTGGGGTTGGAAAAGTCCCCTACGTCTGAGTCATGTTTCTGGTATGAACTCACCACAATCTGGGAAATCTGCGAGTGCAAACAGAGTGGCATTTTCCATAAACTGGTGCCACCATAATGTGCACTGTGTAAAGTTCAGTTTACAAACATTTAGAAAAAATATCAGAAGTCTGTAACTGGATGACATCTTTGAAAAGTTTCTAAAGAAGCTTTTGGCAAAGTAGAAAAGTAGATATTCAGTCATGGATTATCTCCTGCAAAATCTCTTGGTTAAATAATGTCATACTGATTTCCAGCAATAAAGACCTTATGTAAGAAAGAACTTGCCAGTTTCTCTCAAAACCCCCTACTTGATAATGTAAGATTATCTTGTATATTGAATATTATTAATTTTTATTAACAATTTTATTTCAGGAGCTATAATTAATGGAAGTTGATAGAAGCTGAAATAAGTTTTGTGAAATTGTTTACAGTGCCACACAGAGAAGACTTATGGGTAACAGTATGGTGACAAACTCACTAAGGTACTGTAGAAAAGCTAGACAGCTTTCTCTGATCACAAGATAACATGAACTTTATAAAGTAAGGGCCTGACAATGGAAGATATTTTGGTGCTGAAACATGTAAATAGGTGCATTGTGGGATTTTTCCAAATGCTAAATACAAAAAACACCTAAGGATTTTAGCTGACTCACATTGATTTCAAAGAGGGTAGAACTTTTTATTATCATCAGTGACATAGGAAGAATACCAAACAAGTAATGGAAATATCAGAAGACGTGTCTATACATGCATACAGTGTGCATCACAGCATGTATAGGTATCGCAGTGATGACAAACAACAGGGTAATAATATTTTTTCTTGATTATTTAGATGTCTGAAATTCAGGCATGTATTTTCAGAATGTTGAGAGACCCAAAACGGGGCCATTTATCCTAGGCACACTTGTACATGGATAAGCTTTAGCATTAGGGAAAAGGGCTGCAAAGATCCTAGTCCTTCCCCAGCCTGCTCCTCCAGGGCGGTGAGATCTGTCCCACCACCAGTTAGCTGCCTGTGGGGGTTTGAGCTCTAGAAAGAAACAAAACTTCATGCTTCTGATGAACCATTTCCAGCAGCCAACTGGTCCTGCATGCTGAGAGCTCAGCATGAGACTGGGGTTTTCTGAGCAGCAGTCTAGTTCACAAAACAAAAATGACAAGTTCAGACTTGAGCCGAGAGCAGTAACCCGTGTGTGTATCTAATGCAGTATCAAGTCTTGAGTTATCCAGCACAAGGGTATATATCAACATGGAGAATCAGGAGTTTAAACTTAAGCATAGGTTTGGTAGTTAACATAACCCGCTGGTGAAGGTGGAGAGCATTGTAGACCTTTCAGTATACAATTCTGACACTCTTAATCGCAAAAATGAAACTGCATTTAATTTATAGTTGAGCAGGGCATGGTACTAGTCTATCAGATAGAACTGTAACAAAGCTAGTAGCAGTTTAAAACCAGACCCTGAATGAAGATGAACTGTCTGAAACTTAGTGTTTGAGATGCTGCCGTAATTGTATTGGGTTCCTTATTTTGACTTTCAAAGCAATTCATAAACAAAAGAGATATATGAGCTCAGTCTACTCAGATGAGAGCATCTGTTACTCTAGGACAAAACTATTCTCTGCTGCCTTTGAATTAGAATCAACAGGAGCTTGAAGTCACGCATATGTATGAGCAGTATGCTGATTTGAAGTCATAATGAGAATTCCATCATTTAACAAGAAGCCCTGCATGTTTTTAAATATAACTTTAAATATAACTTAAAGTAGCAAATTACTTCTGAATGTTCAGTGACACACAGAAGAGCAGCCAAAAATAGAATAAATGTACTTGTGATTTGCATAAAAATCATACTAAGAAAGAATGTGCGATGGTCAGAAAGATAAAAATGATGAGCCAATGACAGCAGTGGGAAATAATATAATTCTTGTGTAAAGTTCTTCTGGTTTGAGATGTTGGATACTTTAAAGAAAAGTTAAATGTGCTTCTGAACAATTTTAAATCTGTACAGTTCAAAACCTGCTGAAGTATTGCTGTTTAAAATCTGACTGTAACAAGCAACATGGAGAAGACTTTGGCAAAGCGGGTACTGACAAAGAGCAGCCAAGAGATTACTTTAAAAATGGGAACAGAAGCAAATCAGTCATTCCAAACAATCTGCATCTTAAGGGAAATAGCAAATAAACTCACACAAACCCCTGGCAGGGTAGTTTTTAAAAAAGTATGACAAATTGAAGAGATACAGAAATATGGCAGAAAGAAAAATGTGGTATTAACTCTGTCCCCCCAAATTCCAGTCTATTGTTCTCCCAGCTTAATCCCTAATTCTTCCATTAATGGCTACAATGTTCTCGTATTGCAAAGCATCAGCTATACACAAACAGCAGGTCACTCCATTATGAAATATTTTATAATAAGGATAAATTTCATGGTTCGATCTATTATTTATTTTTTCAGATAATTTTAATACTGATTTTTGCTGTTGTGGTGTAAACACTTTGTCTTGTTTGACAATTTAACAGCTTACCATGCAAACAGCTACCATGCAAACAGCATGTAATGCTCATTACTATGCGTAGCTCATTCAGTAATGGGATAATTCATAGTACAGGGGAAACTCAAAGCAGGAGGTACCCAGGACTTGTTCCTGAAAGATGCAGAATAGTCTGGCTCTCACCCACTAAAGCACTTAAGCACATATTACTAGTTTAAGTAATTGAATTTTTGTCAAGAGATGCATAGAAATAAAGCACGTGATTAGTCTTTGCTGAAGCAACTCCAGAGTGCTCAGGACCACCTACATCTGATAAAGTCATATGTTTGCTGGCAAAGTTGTTTGCAGGATCAGGCCTGCTTCTAACACCACTTTTTACTTTAATTTTACCCTATCATAAGTGACAAAGCTTCTCTACAGTTGTTTTGGAGCATGATTATCTCTGGTTGATGTAGCATCAATGTTCTCCTTCCTTACTCTCAAGACGCTGATATTGATGAGAAGTCACATATAGCTATGCTTCTAACATTATCCCATCTCTTTTGCCATACTCTCCTCCATTTTTCCTCTAGAGTTATTTTTAATTTGAAAACCCCTTTCTAGTCCAGTAAAGCTATTATTCGCTGGGCAAAGAAAAAGATTTACTACCTTAATTGGAAGTGCTGTGTCTGAATGCTTTCACAGGTGAGAAACTAGAATGATGTAGCATATACCTAATAAAGTCTCTTTAAACTGAGAATCACAAAGGGATTTAAAAAAAAACAACAAACCCCACACTCACAATTCTAATAGAATACTTGTATTCTGACAACTTAATGGACTTATTTTTGGAGATAGATTTGTATTGGTGACAGATAAAATGTAAAAATATGTATCCCAGTCAGGTTGGGCATATTTATAGAACAGCTCATATTACAAAAGCATGTGACGTTGACCTGTTCTTAGATAACTAAAAGCAAAGAAGAAAAATAAATATCATTTCAATTAAGAAATATTCTCTTCTATTCTCATGCAGATTTACTACCTCATGTCCCCAGCCTGTCCTGATCTAGATGATATCAGCAGAGGCTGTTAGATATCCAAAATACCTTGACAAGAAGTTTATGTCTTCCCTCGCGTTGCTTGGAATGTCTTCTTTTCATTGTCTTCAGTAAGAAAAACAACATGAAGGGGATTTAATAACTGTGAGGTGCAAGGGTGAGGAAGCACAAGGGCACTTACCAAAACACTCTTGCTGTCCATCCTGGGCCCTGCCACAGAAGACCCCACTAAGCCCAGTGATTTGTGAAAGAGGATGCTCCAACTGCCCACGAAGAAAACTTTCAGAGAAGGGGCTTGTGCTTGTCATACTACTGTCAGGTGTATGTGGGCAAACAGGAAGGAAAGCCACCATATTTCCTTCCACGGGGACTTCACAATATTAAAGAGCCTGGAGGACTGAGAGAAGCTATTTAGTTCAAGCAAACTTCTTTACGTGTCATTCACCTATTCTCCTTATGTCTCACCCCCAAATTTCCACCTCTGTGAAGGACAACGGGAAGGATTCTCACAGAGTAGAATGGCGAATAAATGGGTAGGCTGCAGTGGTAAGGACAGCACAGAAAGGATGTGCATATTTTGCCCCGGAGATTTCAACAGCTTCCAGTCATCTTGAAGTATGGGCCAAAAGACCTTAGGGAGGATCCAAAATTTCTCCTCTGAGCTCAAAATGCAATGTGGTAACCTATCTAACTTTGCTGGTCCTCATTCTCACAAAGGATTAACCTATTGTGATGCTCTGGGAGTGTTTATTGGTGAAAGGACTTTAAACTTATTCGCATGGGCATAAGGCATAATAATAACAATACGGCATAAGGCATAGTGCTAAGTAAAAACTGGCAACTTTTTTGCCCATTAGTAGTAGTGGCAAAATTAATAAAAGGATAATTAAGGACAGAAAAGAATGGCTTCAGTGATGTGATTGTCAGTGCAAATCTCCAAGGGTTTTTAGTCTGAATTATTTTCGTAGAAGAACATGTGTATTCCAGATGTCCAATTTCGTAAAGGAATAGACTTGCCTATAGATATTTGGTAAGAATTCAGAATATGGAATAATTCACTTTGAGCTCATAAAAGTATGGAAGACTGAAAAATAGACATATTCATTGTTCTCCTATCTGCTGTCTTCTGGTTTAGTTTATTTTTATTATTTCTGATTGCAAACCAATAAATCACTTAACATTTAGAGGAACCTCTGCAGTTTTGACATGAATTCTGCAAAGCACCAATCAGATTTTGCTGCTGACTGGATTTGACAATAAAGTTCTAAGATCACAGAACAGTTTTTAATAACCAGTCAAAATCACTTACCAAAGCTATAAGGAAAAATAACTAAACAAATACAGATGCTGCTTAGAATAGCTGTGCTTTTGTTCACAGCACTGTACATAAGTAGCACTGTTGTCATTAAAGCTGACAATATTTAACAAAACAGCCCTCTAAATGGATAAATTTCAGTGCTTTTTGGACATGAAGAAATATAGTTAGTGAAGTTATTGCATGGATGACTGAGAAACAGCCTATAACCTATGACAAAGAGCTGGTTCAGCTGATTTTTATTCAGACGTTTCCATTGTAAGGCTTAGCTGACAGAAAAGGAACAACAAAATGCATATATTTTGCTATAATTAAGACTAGGTACTGGACATGGATGTTGAAAAGGTTATGAGGCATTGTAAACTAAAATAACACCTGAGTAGCTCCTCTGGATTCAGATAATGAAATCTTTTTGCTGAGGGAACATATATCACATGGGCTCCTGTGCTTGTGTGTGCATAGACATTTCATGATTTCAGTCTGTTATGCATTGGATGCGTAAATACTAGTACATTAATTCATTTTTTTCAAAAAAAGTTAACATTTCTATGACTTAAAATATACAAAACCATTACTACAATTTGCCTGGCTACATCATGTTTGGCAATACATATTTTAAAGACAATTTCTGTCAGGAAGAACTGAACAAAAACAAGAGGAGAGAAAATGTACTTTGCCTGCTATGGAATATCTTCTGGCCCATGAAAGAATCATAGCATAAAAACAGAGAAATAATAATCTGACAAACAAGTAAGAATTTTATTATTTTGCCAGGATGACAGCACATCTACTCCGGGCTGATAAAAAAAGAGTCAGTTTATGAATTTCAGGTGGGGAGGTTTTGTCCCCAAGTGAATGCTTCATCTACAGTGGCATTCAGCTTGAGACTGAACAACTTAAGCATGGGTGTACACGTAGGTGTCTATAACTAAGCTAGGTGAGCTAGCTGAGCCACTACAGGCTACGAATGTCTACGCAATACAGCCAGGGGAACCCAGAGGGCAACTCACCCGAGCAGCCAGGGATGCCTTATTCAGGGAGAACTAAATTACAGTCCCTTGTCTTGGAGTGGATTCCAGCTGCCTAAATAGATTCAGCTGGTGGCACTGCAGGTGCTGTGGGATGTACCATGTTGTCTCCAGGCTATTTCACAAATAACAGATTACCTGTAAGCCCTGCGTTGTATATCAGATAGCTCTCTGTGGCGTGGATTCTCCTGCCATCTCAAACAGCATCAACACCTGTGTTTAGGGAACTGAAGCCTTACCTAAATTTGCCTTGACTGAAGCGCAGACACATAGCTCACTGGATTTATCACTAGCACATATGTACATGTATCTAGGTAGCTTGCTCTGGAGCCCAAGTCATCACAAGTACCCAAAAATTGCTAGCTATGTCACAAGACAGGTGGAAAGGGCAGGAACAGGATTAGGAAATTGTTTGTCTTGTCTTCCTTTCCCAAGTGTCTCAAGCACAGACAGTTGTGCAAAGGAGGCGACAGTCAGATCTAGCTAGTTTCATAGCACTGTTTGAGGAAAAAAATTAAGTTCAGGTATAGAATGGGGGTAGGCTGAATAAGCCCAAAAATTTGGCATAAAGCAGAATTCTGATTTCACTCAGAATTATCCAAAGAGTCATCTAATAACAATAATCAAACAGTAAAAATGAAAGAATAATCATACAGCTCTACAAAGCCCCAGATAGTCTGCCTGCTTGTGGCAGTCTAGTCTTGATTCTGTGCAATATCCCTAAGGTGATTTACAGCTATTTATTTGTCAGAGTTGGATTCAGTATGTTGTTGAAGAAGTAAGACTGAGATTGATTTCTCATACTTCCTTCGGTTGTAGAGCCGTATGACACAAAAATATGCCTACTTATTTGTTTCCAGCATTTTGCGTTCAGGTGATAGTGAAATTAGCCAATACTTCAGTATAAGAGAAAAATCGTATCACTGAACGTGTGGCCATGTAAGTATTCATTTCTTCCCCTAAACTAGTTTCTAGGTTCCTGAAGTTGTCAATGCAAAAAATGATTCATCCCATTCTAAGGCAGGTATCAAACACATTACAATTAGGGGAAGAGCCTCTCTCTCTAAGTCCCACTGAGGAGGTCCTCATAATTTCGTGACTCCCCAAATTCACTTTTTAATGCTGTGGAGAAGAACATCTTTAAACTTTCAGGCATCTGGATGACAACGGGCTCGATGCATGGCATGCAGATTCCCCTTGGGCATATTAACGCCGGGGATTTGTGTGCATTGCGTCAGCTGCTGAGCCCTGGGAGCTCACCTCTTTAGCAGGATCCAACACGCAACCCAGGCTTGCTGTGAAGGTTTCTTTCACCTACTGGTGCACGGATCCAGATTTGCAGTTCACAGTCATCCCGAATACAAAGGAAACGAATTGTTATTACCTCAAGATGCAATTACAAATCTTTCTACACTATCTTTTGCACCATAGATGAGTAACTTTTGTACTTGATAAACATAACGATATCATTTAAACAGCCCCTGCTAGGCTGAGTGATACTGAGCACATTAGATACAGTTTGTCTGTCTAGGCATTTTATAGAAGGCTGACTTAACAGGTCAATGGTAAAATGTAATGGAAATATTTTTAGCAGAAATTACTTCAATTTCTTTTTTCCATCAAACAAAAAAAAGAAGCCTGTTTTGGCAATGTACATGGTCATTTCAGTCTCATAGCTATTTTGTTGCCTACAGAAGGTCTTTGTCTTTGAAGAAGTATAAAGAAACGTGCAGTGAGCCTGAACTTAGAGGTGCAGTTATTGCCAGTCAGGAAGTCCTGAGGATCTTAAGTTGGGAACATCAAAATTCAGGGTCTAAAAATTAATGATGACTGTTCAAAACTGCTCTACTGATCAGTCTGTTCTGCTGCATGGCACACGTCTTAGTAATAGAAAAAACATCATCCTGGTTATTAAGAGAACAAGGAGAAAGATACCTGTCTAGAAGATGTGAAGGACAGAGCTAAAATTTGAAGTCATGGAAGACGGTTCTCCTAAGCTGCATGTGAAGTGCTTCCCAAAATGGTTATATTTGGGAGCCGAACTCCTGTCCTTTTCTTTTTAGGACTCAAGCGTACAGTGCCAGAAATCAGATATTGCCAAGTACCACTGAAACCATGCACTCATTCTTTTTTCTTTGTTTTTCTTCTTGCACTCTCACCTCTTTCTTGAAAGGAGTACCACTTTCTGGCACCAGCCAAACCAGGAATTCAGTATGTGGGGGGGTTTGCCTTCAGTGGGACTACACATTACTAAGTCAAACATTGCAGCTAAAGTGTTGTGCTAGATTTGGTCTAAAACACCATCTTTGATTGTGCCACAGCAAAGCATTTAAACATGTGCCTGAACCTAAGCTTTTGCCTCCCCTGGTCTGAGACAGTAATCGCAGGAAGGTATGAATGTGGTAAAAAGCATTAACAATTAAGCATGTACATCACTGTTTTGCTGGGCGAAGGCCCAAATGTCTTCTCTTAAACTATTTTTAATAGGCCCTAATCTTGTATGCATGCAGCCCATGAGAGCTCTGTCTTTCCATTGCATTCCTTTCCACATCCAACTGCCTTTCAAAATTCAGTTCTACTCCCTGGGCTAAAATGAACGTTTGTAAGAATACGGTAATTAAACACAATTACAAAGACGTGTGCATTCCATGCTGAACAACCACAGGCCTCTTTCCAACAACCTTTTTGTTCTTTCCTCATCATCTGTAATTTTCCTGGCTTCTTATTTATGCTCCTCAGTTATCAAACCAGTTTTGAGCAATCCTGGTAAATTCTTCGTAATTTTGTTGCTGTTGCAGACGCCCACTACACTTCTCTGACATGTAAAAAAATACAAACCCAGCAAGGTGAGAAGATTCAGTAATCTGTGGAATCACAGCTCTGAATCACAGTTTCCATTGCCTTTGCCAGCTTTTACTCAGGGCAGTGTTTATAAAGTAGCCTAAGCAGCCACAGAAAAAAAATGACTTGACCTAACTGCTCCCAGTCCATAATGAAATTGGTGATGGATTTGTGGAGATAATCTTATGAAATAAATGTCACATTTGGCCTGTTAATACTGGGAGATGTTGGCCTCTAGAGCAGCTGTGCTTCAAACATCATAAACAGTATTTTCTAAAAGGTTTTGTGAAATATATCTGTGTTCTTCTAAAAGAAATTGTCAAAGCTGCAAGTCAGTTGACTAGATATAGGGTTTTTTTACAAAAATGTAGTATTTTCATCTAAAATCTTTTAATGCTGTCTGGCAGAATTATTTTCAAAACACACACAGTTTGCGATCATACATTATCTTTTACTGCATGTAGCTCTTTTTACCTGTTGTCAAACAGCACCAAGTTCTAGATCTCTTAGTAGCCATCCAAACAGAAGCTAGATGTAATAAACACTAGATGGTATGTATCAAATGTGAGTGTATAATGATCTAAACCTTGTTAATCACTTCAGAAACTTGAAATATTTATTGGAAACAGCAGTCACGGTGAAAACCCTCCACTGCTATTGGTTAAATTAGCAGGTTAATTAGTGGCTAGAAAGAGGCAAAAATACTTTGCTGAATCCTTTGCAGCAATACTGCACTGTAGCTCTTCAACTGCTTTGAAGTTTGGCTTATTTACCCCAGGTAAGAATCAAGCTCTCATGCACGTGTCTAAGTCTTCAGATGAGCGTTCTCATGATCTGGGGAGTATTCATATTATAAAATAATGTGAATATATAGAATAATATACTATTATAATATATATAGTATATAGAACATTATATTATTTGTATTATATATTCAAGATAAGGCAGTAGCATGTTATATGAGAAGCAATCTAGTTTCTCAGGCTCCAAGAATAACCAATGGATAGACAGGCTTCTCCAAGGACAGATTCAGAGCATTCAACTGGTTTTCTGCACTGAAGCACCCTCTCTGGGAGCGCTTTTCCCCCCACTGGTTATACAGGCAGCCCACAGAGACAGAAGAAGAAGGGAAATAAGATGTAAAAAAAAAAAAAAAAAGTGATGAAACCATCCCTTGGCAGTCCTAATTCTAACTCATCGGGGCTCAGGAGAATATTGTACATCACAGTGGCATGAGGGACAAAATAGGAATAAATGCTCACAGGCATCTATGAACTGCTTGTCAAATAAAAAGGAGGGAAGAAAAGCACCAATTCTTTCTTTCTTTCTTCCATTAATGGGACCTTTGTGAAATGTATTGTTTGGCAAAGATTCAATAATATTATTTCTTTGGGTTTGCTTCTCATGGGTTCATTGTCAACTGTGGTGGGCTTTTATGCTCTTATTTTGGTTTTGTTTTTGTTTTGGCTTTTTTTAATAATGTCATCCTAATTCAACCACATAAATCCCACTGTTAACTAGATCTCAGGACCTCACTCTCAGATTTGCTCAAGAGGGGCCCAAAATGGGAAAAGTAAGTAATAACAGATCACAACCGTGGTGCATAGTACTGTTTCGGAAAGGCTGCCACCCGCTGATCACTGACTAGTGTCCAAGTCTAGAAGTACAGATGTGCATACCAAACATGGTTACAGAAATCAGAACCAGAAGAGAAAGGAAAATGGAAATAAAAAATGAAACTCATCAGCAATGAAGAGAAGGAAAGCATACTACATATCCTCATGGGTAATCAGAAATTCCTAAACTTTTAAGATTACATTAAATTTGAATATATTACTACTCTTCCTGCATTCCAGAAGTTTTAGGGCATGCCCTTGTTTTTTCATCTTGTATAAGAGAATGGGTGGCTGCATAGTTTGCATACTTGTGCCCAGTTTTATACTGGAGTGCACTGTAACTACTTTTCATAAGCCAAGCATCCTGTGAAATGGCAACAGGTTTTGAAAACTGAATTAATGATAATGCCCAAATGACTCTTGGCATCTATCAAGTTGTTGATAGATACAGTATGCTAACAGATATGCAAATATTGCTAAAACATTTTTGGAAAACAAAGATTGATCTGGAGCTACAGGAAAAGCAACTAAATCTATTTACTTATAGGTCTCACCTGATTATGACAAAATATTTAAATCATAATGCTGAAGGGAAATTTCCAAAGAAGCTCCTCAGAAAAAGCAAGCATTCAGGTATTGCCTCTGGTTTTGGACCACATACTAAGTATTTTGCCTCTTCTGCTCACATCACATGCCAGCAAAAGCTTTACTGAAACCAGCAGGATGACTCATGAATTAAAGACTTTCTCAGCATGAGTAAAAGTAGCTCTTGATCTTTACTTCAGCTGTTTTTGTGGATACCCAGATGGACCATTATTTCCTTAGTCTTCAGTTAGCATTGATTAGTCTACCAAAACTGCTGTCTGTGAATGACTTCAGTGAAAATCATCTCTAATAGATGATCTTGTACATACTTTCATTTAGTTTAAAAGTACAAGTAGTCCTACTGACTTTAAGTGGAATTATCCACATGAGGTTGTGAGCATATGTATGTCCCTAAAATGAGGGTCTAATTGTAGGAGATTTAAAAGAGAAAAAGCTAAAAATTCAGTGTGAATGAAATTATATGTAAACTTTTATTTCTATCTGGCCAGAATCATTGGAATTAAAAGGAAGAAAAAGTATTTTCTGTAGAGATTCTTAGCATAAACATAGTGATCCTCCAGAAATGCAGCAACAGTTAAGGTCAGACTTCCATAAATCAAAATATCAACAATAACTTACTTGCTAAATTCATTGTACCACATCTCTTCATCAAGAAGAGACTCTTCTCTAAGAGAAAGTAGTAGCAAGCAGTAAGACCTTAAAGCCCATTATAGACAGTCATTATATTGATAAATACACCTGACTTCACAATGTGTTTATATTTAACTTAAAATTAGTTTGTTTTGCTAAAAGATATTACATACACTATTTGAAGTAAAATTATTCTTTGTTCTCATAGGATTTTCAAAATAATTTTTTTTCCCCAAAGGTGTTCGTTGTGGATTTTTTCTCTTCAAGTTAAATCAATAATATCAAAAAGTACAAGTTTCTTGGAATACTCAGCACTGAAAATTAGTTGTAGAATATACTGGTATCAGCAGTTCCCATTTCCTTAAGGTGAGCCCTGATCCAGGCCCCATTAAATGCAATGAGAACATTTCAGTCACTTAAACAGCTTTTGAAGTAGACTATGTCAGAAAAGTGTAAAAACAAATAAATATTTATACATCGTTTGGAGTCAGCTCAGCATTACAGTGTTTCCCAACTGCATAGAGTTGCTCTCAGGCAATAAATCACAGCACAAAAAAATTAAATTTAGTGTTGAGTTGACCTGAGTCAATTTTTTTTGTGTGTGTGTTCAACAAACTGAAATACAGCAGTCTGGAAATCAAAGCACTCTGTCAAGAATACCAATGCAAATGCCATCATGATTTTTCAAAATCTTCTCAAAAACTATTACTATTTCATTTTTTTTTTCTAACTTTGAATAAAACCAAGTAATAAGATTTCATTCATGGCAGGAATAATAAAGTTCGCTAAAACCTAGTAAAAATGATAACAGACTGTGCTATGATGACAGTCCATGATAACATAGCTAAATAGATAAAAGGTAAGCATAGCTAAATGATAACACCCCTTTGGAATTTGAAATCAAAGTATTAAATAAGAAGCCTACCTCCTTTGTTCACTCTTCAGTCACCTTTTCACAAGCTATGAGTTGTCTAAACACAGAACATCCTTGAGAATTTAGAATATTTCACCATTTGATTGCACTGAAATTATTACCATCTATGTACTTATTTATTTGGGAAAATATAATAAAAATTAGCATTTATGATGTCAAAATGATAAATAATGAATAATAATAAAAAATAGTTGTAATGAAAGGTAGTCTGAAGAGAGGTGAGTGAACTATGTTATTTATGCCTAATACAGTAAGTAGGAAGAAAAGATCCAATAGGCATACTCTTTTTTTTTTTTTTTTTTAATAACACTATTCCTACCAAAAGGGATCCCTTTGATTGGGGGACCTTTATTCTGTGATGCTTCTGAAGTGCTTAGTGTTCATGGCTCTTGCCTTACAATCACCATCATCATTATTACTTTATCAGCATGGTATAAAATACCTAATTAAAGATCAAGATTTGCATATATTTTATAACTTTCCTGAAATCCTGATTTTCTTCTTCTAAAATCTCAGCCTATTCACTAAAATCCCACTTTTTTTTTCACAAAGTATTGTAACTAAATCCACCCCTGTTATACACTTGTGCATTAAAATTATCCCACTCAAACATACAGAATTACAAGGATGGAGAAGAGTGACCAGAAGAACATAAGAAAAAAAAAAAGTTTCTCTTGTTATGATAATCCTGAGCTGGCCATATGAAGATATTATTTCATTTTCTGTTCTGGTCAAATAACCACTTTATGCATTTTTAAAACAAAGTAAGGATAACATTTTCTTTCTTCTGTTTTGCCTAATTTTCTTTCTCCTGTTCTACTTAATTCCAGTGGGGCTTGTCTGGGCATGATGGCCCATTCCAGGGCCTTGCAAACCTTTAAAAGTGGGATATCACAATGTAATTACCTCTTTTTAATAAGAGTTTATGTGCGTTTGTGTTTGCATGGGAACAAATCCTGCCACTTACAGTGACAAGGTGCTGCCATTCTGCTGCTGTGCAGTAACTTCCCTCAGCGTGAGGCTTCAGCCTCTCCAGTTTGCATTTCTCTGCTAGACCTGCTAGATGCCTGTCTGTCTTTACTAGTGTCTAAAATATCCGTTCTCTAAGCAGTAACTTAGTAAAGCCCTTTCCCATGTGCAGCAATTCTTGTTTCAGGGCATATGTAGTCTATCTCAAAGCAAATACATCAACTTATAGCATAATAAGGTGAAAAAGGCACGAGTAGATTTCAGTCTTCCCTGTTTAAAATATGATATAACAGAGTAAAAAACCCTTTTGATTATGCTCTATTTTCTGCCAATTTTAATACTTTACAACGCTTTATAAACTATTACTCCAATGTAATGGAGCCTCGAAACCATTATTCCCAATATTCCTCTATGCTTTCTGGGCCAATAACCAGTGTAACCCTGAATCATCCAAGTGCTGTACAGGTATTGTCAGATGCTTTTGTGATGGGACTTCAAGTCAGCCAAAGCTTTGAGTTGAAAATCTTCAAATCTTGTTTTTAAAATGAGTGCTTTAAAGAACTGAAACTAATACCATCGCCACCAGTCTTGCTTTCCTCCAGTCTTGCTTTCCAAGCCACCCTTTGCAATATTTCCTTCTTCCCTCTAAAGATTTAAGTCTCTGCCCTCATTCCTCCTTCCCTTCCTGCCACGCTTGTTTCATGTTATCTGCCCCACTCAGACGAGGTAAATGGGCTGCCTTCTGCTCTGCTGCCAGCCACTGTGCTTTGAAAACTTTTATACTGTGTTCAGGATATAGGCTTTTAGCCAACAAATAAAACATCCATCACAGTCTAGGCTGAGGTAAATTTTACCTTTTTCTAGGCACATGTGATACAGTCAAATTTTCAGACAGAAAATTTAGCCTTCTGCTCCAAGTCCAATCTTAAATATCTGGTCTGCTCTTTCATAGTCCTTGGCCAAGTTTTTGAACTCACATACAGTTCAGCCTCTTAGGAAGACAGCTAACTAATCTGAGGAAAAAAGCCACGAACAAAAAAGGAAATTTGAAGTCACCCATTTATGCAATAAAAAGGCTTTCACTACCCAGTGAAACTTATTTGCAAAATATTATTCTAGTGATGCAAACACTGCTAATGTGAGCTTGTCTATTGAAAAGATAACTCTAGCTCCTTACTCAAATTACATTAGTTTTCAGATCACTAAGAACTTGTCTTATTGCAATGCGGTACTTACAAGTGTAATTACAGGTTGTTTGTGTATGTTACTGATTTTTTTCACAGTGAGTATTTTAGCAGATGATAAAGCAAAAGCAGGAACTCCTAATTAGTTGTATTTGGGACAAAAAATATTTTGTTGGCCACACCAGCAGTTGGAGAAAAGGTGGCAGCAATTTAGCTTATTGCTAACCAACCTGTTCAAATTAGTGAGTTCCAGGATATGCCAGAGGAAATTACTCTTAACATGCCAGCTACCTGGGGTTCCACTGCACTTGCAAAATGGAAGTTGGTGACTTGCACCAGTATTTATATTTTTAATCAATTTTTGCATGAAAATATACATGAACAATATTTTAAATTTCTAGCAATCATGTGTCTCAGTGACATACTTTCTTCTCCACTGTGTTTATGAGAAACCAGAGGTGCATTTTACACATAGCAGAAAGGATGAAAACACTCTATGATTTAAAATGGCATCAAGATAGTCTTGGCAGAGCTGGTGATTCTGAGAACAAAACCCCAATACCTATTATTCTATTAAATGCAAACTATGCTCTGCATTGTAAATCAAGAAAGATAAAGGAACAGGTTCAACCATTAAAGGTTTACTGCCATGAAAAGCTATATAGTATACTGTTCTCTCTGTGATAGAAAACAAGCACCAGCATATAAGACCACAATGCATCAGTTGGTTGAGACATTGGTGAGTCACTGCACAAAGGTTTTATCAGAACAGAAACTGCACAAAAAAATAGTTCAAGTAGACAACAAGTACTTAGAAACCTGCATATTTTTCATAAGAATAAACATTTTTGAATCCTCAGTCAAGATAGGCAAACAATGATAAAGTTTCTGGCAGTATTCAAATGACATTTCTGATGGATACTCTGGTCATATTACACTGGTTGTTTTCTTCCTGTCTGTGACCTTTCTGTCAGAAACATTCAATGAAAGTGAAGTTCAAATCACAGCAATGATTCTTATGTGAACAAAAATGTTTAGCACATATGAATACTGAGCTCAGACATTGTTTGCGCAGTTATCCAAGTGTTGGAGAAAAACCTATGCTGTAGACATTCTCTAAGCAACCAACACACCCTGAATTGTGAATAAACACAATAAATGAGCAGTGTAAGAGATGTGCAAATGTATTTATCAGTAATTTTAAATGTTACTAATCTGAATAAGCAAACAGTTAATCTGAAAGCATTATCTATAAGCATATCAAGGGGCTAAAGCCATCAAACCACTCCTTTGGTAGGTATGATTTGTTTATTGGTATTCCAAAGCTAAAACTGTGATTGAGTTCTCAAGTAGTTAAACCACTGAAGGTTATTTAGCACGTGAGTGCTTGCGTTGCCAGATTCAGTACCTGCCTTCCAGCTCCCTGCTGATTTAAGTCTCTCCCTCTCTCTCTAGCTGTTAAAGGAGGGTCTTCTGCGAGGGCAATGCCTAACTCCGACCTGCCTGTCCCTACTGACTGTAGAGGAACACAAAGGACAGCAGCCTTCTATCTCAAACAGGAGATGATGTCCTGATGCTACTCTACTGCAGCAAGGAAGGACTTTGCCTTTGATTTAGATGGGTGCTGGATTTGTCCCATTACACTGAATTCTCAGGACGTACTCAAGCAAGAAAACATTAGATCCTAAAACAATGTTACTGCTAGGGTTTCATCAGCCAAATCTGACAAAATCTCAGCAACTCCAAGACATTCCAGACACGCAATGTAATACCACTGATTAGATTTTGATGAAATGCTCCATGTCCTGCTCTGCTGAGGAATGTCCTTGTGTTCGGGCTCTAAAGATACAAACATCATAGTTGCTATCAGTGATGAAATGTAGCAGAGATTTGCCTTAAGCCTTTGTTCTTCTTCTTTAGCTTCCTAAAAGATCTATATTCTGATTTCCCATTTATGGTATCTATCTTCACAGCATTATATTTTTTCCAATTTTCTGTCAGAACCTGCAGCATGGATTTAGGAAATTTTAATGTTGCATAGCAAAATGAACACACCTGTTCTGTAAGTGACGGTCTGTCTCAGCACCAAGTCATGGCTGTTCAAAGGTTTTATCACAAGCAGACACTGCACTAGATGTCTGTACAAATTGCTAAAATTTGTGCTTCATTTAAGTACACAAAAATCTAAATAGCTTGCTGAAATAGAAAAGTTTTACTAGGGAAAGTAAAATATGTGTACTCTGTTTATTTCAAAGTTACTTAATTATTCATGCTTAATTTAAAAAAGAATATGTACTGAAGTATTGATCAGAGGATAAGGTTGTCTCAATAAAAGGCTCTGGGCAAGATTTCAAAGTTACTGATTACAGACCACTCAAAAAAAAAAAAAAAGGCCTACTTTTATGAATTCGAGTGTTCAGCATTTTCTGAAGATTATTTTGAAGTCTCTCAAATTAGCTCCTCAATCATTTTTGAAACTATTACTTCTTAGAACTATGAAAGCATGCACTGAAATTAAATGTTTAATACAGGTTATGAGGTTTTAAACATCCTTACAAAAGAGAGCTTTGAACTCCTGCATGGTATTAGTATATAAGTTGCTTCCTATGATCAAAGTAACTGGAGTAATTATACAAGAATCCCTATTTTAAGTTGTTCAGTATGAAGAAGGAAGCAACTGAGTACATGGAAATTGTCATTGTTGCCATTTTCCCTGATTCCAGAATCTTACAGAAAAATACCAAACTGAGCTATTTTAAAAGATCTGTTACACTAGATTTGAAATAGTTTCAAAAATTCAAGCTTGTTTAAACAAATTTGGACTTCTTCACATTCCATGTTTCAGAAACATGTACCTAGCCAAACTGCAATGCAGATTTTACAGAGATACTTAGCTTAGAACTTACTGATGAGCTAATTAAATGAACAGCTATATTAATTGATGTAGCTGAGCAAAACTTTCACAATGACATTCTCAACTTTGTTCTGGAAGTGGATCTCTGAAAGCGATCAAACTGATGTCATTCACCTCAGACTGGGCTAGGTTCATCACCTACTCTGTATCACCCCATTCTTTAACGAAGTCCACCCTCCAGGACTTGATTCCTTAGCATATACACCATTGACTTCAATGAATATTCCCAAATCCAGCGTTTTGAGTTTTCAGAGTAACATAGCAACAGAGCTCTCCTACCTCCTCCTTCCTGTTTATCTACTGGGGTATAGCTTCTCTTCCTATGGAAATCCTCTTCAACCAGTTCTTACAAAACTAAAATATAAAGGCTTTTTCCTACATCCATTCTAACAGGTGGATATAGAAAAAGTGCTGTAATTTTTCCTGGGTTATTGCTGAAATACTTGTTTCTAAAGAAAATTTTGGACATCAGGAAGAACTTTTGGTGGTAAGAGCAGTGGAATGACATTAAACAATAAAAGGGAAAGGATGAATAGGATAGCCCCATGATAATATTCAGATTTATTTGAGCAGCAAAATGACTCTAGGTCTTTACATTTTTATTTGTTGACTCGTAGGCATGTCCTAAAAGAATAAGTAAGAGAAGCCAGAATTAAATTGACGTGTAGTCATAATCACTATGACCTTTACCTGTCTGTCGCTTTCTCTATTTAAGCAGTTCATAGATTTTAAGCATTTGAGGAGAAGATTTATGTCTTACCAACTTTTGCAGCAAACAGGAGACAGAAACATAAATCCCGTATGGTTCTGTGGATACTATCTCAATAGAATCAATAATGCAGCCATGTTATTTGAAGACCTCTACAAATAACAATCTGGTTTCCTGTAATACTGTTTTACCTTAATTATTATGTAGATTGCTTTCTTCCACAAATCTGTTTCCTATCACAGGAATGGAACATGATCCATGATTAGAAAAAGTAATAAGCTAAAACTGTAAAAACCTAATACAAATCTTTTTTCTGAGTCAAAAAATCATCCAATGCATGTCACAATTTAAAAATGGACAAATATAAAGCTGGATATTCTGTCTGAAGCCTCGTGAACAATAGACTAGACAACCTTAATGTCAAACTTAACCTGTCTTTACCTCTATCTTGCTTAAAAATATATATACAGAGAGACAAATGGACCAGAAATAATTTTTTCTTTTCATGAAAATTACAGGGAAAAATCTTTCATTTTGGAGTCCTTCTAATATTGGCCAAAGAAACAAGAGGCTAAATTCACAGCATAGAAGCAGAGTTAATCAGTCCTTAATGACATTCACAGTTGTGAAATCTCAACCCTACATGTAGGCACTGGAGCCCAAGCCCAATATTTCTTAACCAATGGATGAATGCATTTCTGGATGGGTCTTTCTCATGCTTGCTTAACATCCAGAGCTGTTTATTGGAGAACAGACTGGAGCACACATTGCCTTACCTTCCTTATAAAGGTTCTGAAAACTAAGGTAGAGAAAGGTTCTCTGTAGGTCCATGCAAAGACAAACAGCTCTGGCAGAAGACAGTGAGAACAAATAAATTTTTTTCTGAAAGGTGGGAGGCTGAGCTGGGTCTCCTCGATGGTGAATGAGGTCCCTCGGAATGGACCTACTAGTTAAATCAAGACTGTTTCCTCCTGTAGGAGCTCTGTGGATATTGAAAGATTTTCTTACCTGTGTGTGTAGAGGCAGGGTGACAGGGAAGCCAATAAATGAACAGTTATATTCTACTTATTCTACTTTTGCCGCAAGTTTCAGAACTACTTGCCAAAAGGAAAAAAGTACCCCACTGCAATTTCACAGTTCCAACCATAGCCAGATTCTGGGGCATACATGTGTCGTGCTTGCAGTCTCCTATGGAATATTTATTACATATTGTCTCTCATTTTCAAAATGTAACGTATCTTAATGCTTTATTAAATGAGGTACCGTCTCTCTCAATATAAGCTTTTAACCATTGACAATGGGTGCCTTTGTGTAAGGAATAATGCAGCTGACTGTATATGCCAAAACTGGTTTTAGAAAGAAATGTGAATAATATTTGATTTAAAATACAGAGAAACATTTAAGCCAGCAAGAATGCAATTATGACAACTCGCAATCTGCTATGGGTAACAATGTTCCTGCTCATTTGAAAAAGGGTGTGGACTTCTTAATGATTACAAGTAACTAGGGCTATGGCTTTATATTCCAGCTGAGAGATGGCATTTCCAGCAGGGAATGTTGTCTCTTGCCATGCTAGAATAGTCCTTGATCAGCAGTTTCACAGAGATAAGAGTGACACCTAGTGAATCATTAACACTTCCAACATTTTGACTGGGTATGAAAATGGTGGGGAAGGACTCTTTATTAATCTTCCAACCAATACTTAGATAATCCTATAAAGATCTGATGAAATTTCAACCTTAAATACTTTAACAGTATTATACGACAAGATTAAACATTAAATAATTATATTAAGTGTGTCTGGCATGTCTAACTTTTTAATTTTGATAATGCATCTGGTATACAGCTCCAATAAAATACAAGGCTCCTCCAACAAAATACAAGCTATTCATTCTTTTTCAATAACAGCCTGATATAAAGAAAGTGCAAGACCTCAATCCTCTTCTTCCTTCACATTATTTTCACCTTATTAAACAATTAAAAAACAAATCCTTTGGGTCGTATTAAACATTTAGGCTCTTTTTATTTTCATGAAACTATAGTCAACACATTCTCACCATGGAAGACAATGAAGGAGATATTTCTGATCATCATACTTGGGGCAATTCAAAAATTATTCTTTTGAAAGACTAGCTGAAAAGCAACTGCAGTTCTTCCTCCATTTTAACAGGCTTTACACACTGTTTTGTGAGCCTGGTATTGCTTTAAGATTTAAATGAACGCAACTTTCCTTTGCTGTCTGTTACTTTAACATCATCAAAAAAGTGTTGGCACTGAAATACTTTTTGCTGTAAAACAGGTTTTTTACTTCTTTGCTGTTCAAAGAAAATGAGGCAGCCAAAACCCACATGCAGGCCAGGATGGTGACCTGTAGGTTCCATATCTACTGATGTTTGGTACTCAAAGACAGATGGATTCTATTGTAAGAATCTATCTGTCTTTCCAAGGTAATAAAGGCGTCTAATTCTGACAAGTCACAACAGAGCACAGTGCAACTTTATTAATTCACGTCGTAAGGAAAGTAAATCTTCCAACTTTTAAAATCAAAGGCATATTTTAGTTGTGGTCCTGTGATGACTGCCACTTAAAATATATTACAGTTATCAGAATAAAATACTACAGTCTTTCAGGAATCTACATTTTCAGCTTATGATGTTGATGTGATTGCATGTCAAATTCAGCAAAAACACTAGATTGCCACAGGGTGCCAGATACCATCAGGTCAGAACACTATACCTATTGTAAAACAGAACTTGTAATCAGGAGGTAGCTTTGTGACACAAATTAAAAATTAGCTATCAGTAAAGACAAGATTTATCCTTATTTATATCAGCTCTGTCATTCAGTTTTATTAAAATTTATTATATGCTGACTGGGATAATTTCTGGGTGGAATTTTCAAGATCCAAAATGATGGTTAGATTTGTATGGACTTTACTAAAAGCAAATTAGGAAACTGAACACCTTTTAGGATGCTCAATTCTACCTAGTTGCATGTCCAGACAATCCTAGGTATCAGTGATACCTCTTCTTTTACACACTGTTGGAAAAGTGTGGGTGGTTATGTGGAGATAGTAGAGCATCACTGCCCTTATTCCATCTTAAATACTGCTGATATTCAGTCTTCAGAGTTACAAAGTAAAAGCCTCTTGCTCAAAAAGTTCTGAAGGCCTTAATAACCTTCAGAGGGCAAAAAGACATTCTTACTGCCCTTCTTGCCTGCCTGTTCCAGAGCTAGATCTGCTCAGCTGTAGTGACAGACAGGCAGTTGAACTGAATCTGTCCAACATCAGTAAGGACTTCTTCATGACAGGACTTTGAAACTCTAGTTTTCCAAAAGACACTATCTTGTATATCCAGGCTTCCCTAGATCTGGAACTGGTCTTTAATGTTTCCATTCTGCTGATTTATATGAATGCTGTAACATAGCCTCCAGCATGTTACAACACTCATTGCTTACAAAAGAGGAAACTATATCCAGAGTCACAAAAGGAGAGAAAAGAGGTTAATAGTAAGGCTATTTATAAGTAAGAGTGTTGCTCAAAGGTATCACAGTAAAAACATCAGTTCAACTCCTTCAGTAACAGAAAAAAATCACCCAGAAGAAATTTCTGAAGAGGGTCTTAATGCTGAAACCCTCAGAAACTTGACATTTGTCAAATATTATCATGCAACCGATACATCTTCTTTTAAAAAGAGCAGATACTCTACACCCCCAAAAAAACCAAATACAATTGTGCTTCAACCAGTGGTAACTACTGACTTTTGAACACTGGTCAGGAATTCTTCAGGTTTTGTTTTCATGAAGTTACGTTTACTGAAGTGTCCAGGGGCTAGCTGTCATGAAAAACTTTGACATGTACTTTTTGGACACCACTTTGCCCAGCTTTCAAGAGCATGGCCCACAGCAGAATCGAAATCCCACATGGTTAATTGTGTATGGGTATATCTGCCTCAGACAGTCAGCTATTCGCTTCAGCCAAGCTCTGAGCACCCCAGAGCACAGAACCTCTGACCCAGCATCGTGCAAACCCTGCTAACTAGCTTCTCCAACAGTTCTGCTTTCTGCCTCACAAACCTAACTGCAGAGCATGCCCTACTGCTTGCACTTGTCCAGGAGGAGACCTTTTACATGTCACCTGTCTGGGAAGTGTTTGGTCCTTCATAGTCCCCAGTTATCGTGATAGTTAAGATACAATAAAAGCTGTGCCTGAAATCCAGCACAATTCCAGTACTTAGGTAAGGCAGAGGTAGACACTTCCATGCTATGCAATTTTAGAACCCCAAATCTGTTCCTGAAGGTACAGACATTGTTATGTGAAATATCTAAGCAGTATTCAGTGTTTTCTTTTTAAAAAAAATTAGTTCTATACTCATAAATTCCAGAGCATCCCTTATTTTTTGGCTTTCTAACTGTTCTCTCTGCAAAATAATCTGACAGCAGTGGTTCTTCTCTTTGAAATTCTTGTCATCTGAAGTATCTGATTTCTTCTAACAATTCTGCAAATAGAAATTTCTCTATTCAACTTTGCCTAAATACACATGAGGAAAGATAAATATAAAATTTAAATTTTTATTTTGTGTGGGCTTACTATATCTCTCATTAAAGTCATTTCAACATTCGTTTATTCATCTTCCCAGAATCCTTACAGATTAGACAAGTATTATAATCCTTTTTATAGATGAAAAACTTTGCTGCTGTCAAGTTAGTCACTCACCCAAAAAGTTTTATAGACCTATGAATAGAATCTGGACACCCTGCCTTGCAGCCAGGGCCTTCACTTAAACATTATCTTCCCTTTCCTAGAGTCAAAAAAAAAAGGAGAGAAGAAATCTAGAAAGAATATATACGAGCGCCTGGCAATATTTCCTCAGCTGGATTGCATATTGCTGAACAAGAAAGTAAAGCAGAGGATAAAGTAAAACAAAAGTCTTTCTATTGAGCTACAGGAGAAGTCCAGATGACATGTCATCATTTCTGTCTTCCTTAGGAAGTATTGGGAATGTATCTGCAGAAATCATCAGATGGTTTTAAGGACCTGCTGTCTATGCTGTATGTGGTTCAGGATGCTTTGCTTTGAACTGTCTCCAGTCTGGTCCCATGCACCGAGTGTCCTCAGCAGCTGGAGTGCTTTACATGCAAGTTGGGAATGCACCTTCTGGTTTGTTTTACCCAAATGAAATCCAGTTTGTCTGCTCTGAGTCCTCCATGCAATAAGAACCAAAGCCGAGAAAACGGGGACTGCCAGGATATTTGCTTTAGTGTGCTCCAGATTCAAGCAAAGACATTAAAGTGGACATATCCTTTTTATTTGTTTTACCAGTCAGGCACTAAGTCTAGTTTGCTTTGTAGTATCCCTACTTTAGAATTGGAAGAGATTTGGGGAATTCCCTCTCTCCTCTCCACTAGCTGTGAGAATGACAGCTCTGGGAATTTCAGCAGCAAATTTTATGCCTCTCTCCCCACCCTGCACTGGGATCTCTGAGGTCTACAGGACCTGCATCCCAATTCCTCTTCTCCGGGAGGAAGAGAAGCAGCGACTTGGTCTTGAGCTGACTGTATCTGGAAGGAGTTATATAGGCAGGTACCATTTTTTAAGCATCTACATCTTGTCTCATTAAGGAAAAAGTTGATAGGATCAAGGAATAACCACACAGTCCTAAAGTCTGTACTGTTTGACAACATTAGAGTCACTGAACAAAGAAAATTAGAAGAATTACCACAACAACAAAATGTTGAAATGGATGATGAGTGTCAAAATGCCCAAAGGGGACAGTGATGTGAAGGATTCCTGCTCTAAACATACTCTGCAGCAGCCTGCAGAAGTGCACACACACAGAGAGTGGTGGTTGCTGCAGCCCACAGATGAATGCCATCACCACTTTTCTTCCACCGCACACCAAGTTGTTGCTGGAATTTTTTCTACAGTGCCCATTATGAAGAGCTGTGCCTTTATGGGACAATAAAAAACTTAGTGACACAACTAAACTATTGAAATCATGGCTCCAAAGGATTTTAACCAAGCAATATTTTACCTTAAGACTCAAAACCTGTGGCCATATAATTTCTGCGTTCTTCTTTCCCTATATATAGAAAATCAAAAGGGATAGCAATGTGTGTAGCAGGACTCTGCTACACCTGGTGCATTCCACAGGTGGGCTAAAAGAATAATAAAACAACTAGAATTTGTGCCCAGTTGAGTGGCATTCTCTCCAGTATTCCTTGGTTATGTCCAAAATTAATAGTGGATGCAACAGGGAAAAGAATGATTTAGAGGTTACTACTTGTAAATCATTTATGTTCAGTAAATGGCATTTTAAAAAATTGTGGCACATGAAAAAAAAGCTTAAGGAATGAGATGCAATTGCCACCTGCTGTGCAGAACATTAATTATAAAGAGATGGAAAAACATTTTTGTTCCTGTTGTCTAGAATATGCAATTTTATGATACTACCCTGTAGCTGCCTCATTTACAGAGAAAATAACAATGTAGGATAATTTAATTCCACTTGAATTAATTTTCCTGGGAAAGAAACTTTCCTTCTTCACTATCTTCAAGTCCTCTAGAAGTTTACATAGCAAAACCATGTGAAGCAAGTTCTGTTGAAATCTATAAAACTACTCAGATATTACAAGTTAAATATATACATTCTTACAGTACTAGGATTTGTGGTGTTAGTATGGAGTTCTGGGCTGACATAGAAAAAATATTTTGGCCAAAACAACTGTTGCAAAAAAATGTAACCAAACCAAACCAAATATTCAATTCATATATCCTATATTTTCCAAACTTGTTGGAGTAAAAGAATTTGCTGCCCTAACAAAAAAAAAAAAAAAAAATCCCCAAAACAACAAAACAAAAAACCCAAACATATCCACCCCCAAAACACCATTTTTATCTCTGGTGATTTGCAGGGTTTTTTGGAAAAAATATGGAAAATTTTATCATAATTTATGCAACACCCTGATTTTAAAAAGTTCAGGATAACTTTGTTTTGAAACTCATTTCAGTTTTATTTTAAATATATTCATAAATCATTTTGTATTGCTCTGATTTTTCTTATCTTGCCATTACCTGAAAATAAATATTTAAATCCATACGTACATATAAATACATAGTATTGGAAAATCACAGCTTAAGTTTTAAATACCGTAACACCGTAGATATCAAATACTGCAGTATTATAAATAGTACTATAATACCTTACATAATATTAACAGAATAAATCTGATTTCTGCAAAACCTTTAGAAGGCAAACAGTAGCATTCTTACTTTATATAGATCTTGTTAGTTCTCTTCATATCACATTCATGTCTAGATGTTCTATATTTCTCCTATGCCTTAGATATCAAAGATACTTTTAAAACTTCTAGGAAGAGAGACTGAGGAGAAATTTGCTGATTCTCATGACTCTGTCTTATCAGTCTGATTGACACTGCAATGTGAAATAAATCCTGTTATGACACTTTATGTTGTCACAGACATTACAGAGAAAAGAATGCAAGAATTCAGGTTTCAGGATGTCTCACAGGAAGCCACACAAAAAATAGCTTTTAATCATTAGAAACAAAATAAAACATACCCAGACTGTTTACATAAGTTATATTCAGAAAAAGGAAATATTTCTGTTAGGAAGGAACAAAGCGGAAGTCTATGAACACATTGTGAAACAGCAAAGCACTCTTCTGAGCAGAATACGCGTAGTAACAGAGGAGTTGCAGCTCTGTGCACACATTTAAAAGACAAACAAAACACCCGTATTTCTTCATTGCAATGATTAGGAAACTGAGGGACCTGTGGGTTTTAATCCCTCATGTAGAGAACAGTTTGGAGTCTGGCTGGCTACCTCCTAGGAACGCACATGGGCACACAGTATGAAGTGAGTGTAAGGAGCAGGAGGTTCCTCCAGCCTTACTTCCCACTGCTGGTCCCAGTCAGACACTCATACACAGACTTCTATGATGAGGGGAGAAAATGGGGCATTTTTGGTCACCATGTAAAATTGAATAAGACAGTGGCATATTCATTCAGTACTTTCTTTTTTCCTAAAAGAGATAAGGGATCAACAATACGGGAATTTTCTGCAGTAAAAAGAAAAGAGATCTCCCAGATTTTATAATTTTTTCTCTTTGCATAGGTTAACAGTGCTGATTTGTCCCTGTTTAAGAAGGCTAAGAAACTATAAGCCAAGCAAGAAACTATAATCCACCTCTTTTTGATACTTTTTCCTTTTGTTCAGCTGGTATAAAACGGCAGAGGGAATAGGATGCTCATGTTCTCCAGATCTAGGGTGGGGCTGTTCGCTGTACCAGTTAATGATAATGGGCTACACTCTACTTTTGTGCTGGGTTAGTAAAATCTTTCTGAAGCCCTTTAGAAAAAGTAAGGCTAGTGAAGGTAACACAATCCAGTAAAACAATGATCTGACCAAGCTGAATAGGGAAGATAAGAGCAAAGCATGAAGTATAACAAAATAAGTCAATAACCTCAATGTTCGTCTTGCCGTATTAACTCTGTTGTCTACAGAGGCTAAATTAGACACTAAGTCCGAGAAAGGATGTGCTATTAGTTTTTCCAGGAACTTGCCCTAAGTCTGTCCTACCTAACTTCAGCTACAGAAAGCTCTGCTCTTTGGGGGTAGACTTAGGAAGTGGTAAAAGAAAATGGACAATCACAATCATTATTTATATAGCTCTTTAAGTTTATTCGGGACTGTACAGTATGCTGTTATGAGAGCCTCTGGCCAGGAAATCTTACAGTTAAACAGCATGAGCCTGAAACAATATGTTCAATTATGCAAATAAACACAGAGTGGCTCAAAGGGCCAGATGGTGTGAATCAGCCAAGTCTTATACACTTAAGTGGTACTCAGGCAATTTACAGCAGTTGAGAATCTGTCCCAAGATCCCTACAGATGGGAGGCTTTGCAAAACATCTGCGTTTGCAGCTGTTTTGTGAGAAAGGGATGAGAAGTCACTGGGAGAATGCTGTCCAGGCACACAAGGAAGAACAAATGAAATCATTAAAAACAGAGGAAGCAAACAGAGTTCACATAGTGGTGAAGAGGAATTCATGTAGTGTGATTAGGGACGCAGTTACAGTCACACTTAGTAACTTTAGACGAGCTAATACATCACTGCTTTTTTGCCAAGTGGTAGTCTATTTCAGAATCTTTTAGAAGTTTACCATTTGAAGGAAAAAAAATTGATAAATTGTCATATTTTCTACCGTGGATTTTGTTTGGTTTTGTTTTCCTAGAATGTATACAATCTTAGAATCATAGAATCATTTAGGTTGGAAAAGACCTTTAAGATCATCGAGTCCAACCATCAACCGTGCCCACTAAACCATGTTCTGGAGTACTGTGTCTACGCGCTTTTTGAATACCTCCAGGGATCGTGACTCAACCAGTTCCCTGTGCAGACTATTCCAATGTCTGACAACCCCCTCAGTAAAGAAATTTTTCCTAATATCCAACCTAAATCTCCCTTGCCGCAACTTGAGGCTATTTCCTCTTGTCCTGTCATCAGCCACCCGACAGAAGAGACCAGCACCCGCCTCATTACAAGCCCCCTTCAGGTAGTTGTAGAGAGCAAATCTTTACATGTTTGACAGCTGACACACTGCAGGGAAAATTAGTAATAAAAAGGCCAAGCAACTGGACCTTTTGTAAAAAAGAAGAAACAACACATCCTCTTGGACATGTGGATGGTCCAGCTTTTTCTGTACAGAGATGCTCCCTACTACCCATTAATGCACTTGCCAGCCAGAAAGCATCCCAGGAGTTCCCACATGCCCCCCCAGTGTGGGTCCATTGCTGTCTCACCTGCACTGTTGGTCAGTTGGCTGGAATGCTGCTCCTGGTGTCCGGCAGGGGGGAAGCCCTGTCTGGCCTAGACAGGTTGAAATGGGAGTGGGGGGGTCATCTTGCTCTTCAGTATAATCTGTTTTGGGCAAATGCCCACTCAGACAGTTTTGGGTATTCACACACACTGACATTCCCCTGTTAGCAGGCATTGTTATCCACATCATTTTTCCAAGAATGGGCAACCCCATAGACTCTGTCCAGGAAAATATCTTGGGATGGTTCATAGCTATCTGAACATGAGCTCCCAATGCAAGACAGGAACAAAAGGGCTCAGCTAAACCTTGAATTTATAGGCCGTTACTAAGGAACAATGGAGAAGCCATTTTGCTTTTGGATTAGTCCAGAAATCTGTGTTCAGCTGTACACTGCATCCCAAATTCAAGAAAAGTGGTGAAAAACTATTGGGTTTTCAGACCTTAACCACAAGAATGGCAATTGCATTGAAATGCATGACCTGAAGGCAGAGATATCTGGACTCAGTCTGCTTCGAGAAGGCTGATCTCAAAGATTAAATATGTGTACAGAGGAAAAAGAAAATCTGGGAAATAATGACTTAATTTCAGCAGCAGGAAGTTGAAGTTAGACAAGCTCAGATTAGAGAAAAGGTAAACGCTTCAGGTGAGAGTTTCACAATCCTTTCTCTTTAAACAGCTTTATTCTGAATAACTGGCTTTGTCTTTTATAATCCACACCTATGCATCAAAGTAAAACAATATCCTGAGAAATAAGCATTTTTTAAAAAAGACCGAAACACTGTATATAAATTTGCATTCCACATTTTTTTCAAATCTTGATCATAAAACTTGGTAGTATATATCTATGTTTTCCATGGTACAAATATATGTAAATAGTAGCTTAAGTGACAGAAATAAAATTATTATCTTGGGTAAGTGTATGCAAGTCCAGATGTTACAATTACTAGAGCTAGATGGAAAATGGAAACAAAGTCTTCTCTGATAATGTTTAAAAAAACCCCAACATAACCAAAACCCACAAAAAACCCTGTTAAACTTTAGTGACTCCTTTTTCTTATTAAATGTGAAAGCTGTTGTACTCAGCACCTTGTCATCCACAGACCTTAGAAAAGCAATCACTGCTAATTAGGAATATAGTTGGTGAATACAAGTGTAATTATTTTAACTGTCCTACAAAAATCCTCTTAATTGAAAAAAATTAAAAGTCAGAAGGAGCTCAGAAGAAAATTTAAAGAATTGATAAATAATTGACATATGGGCTGATTTGATTAAAAAGAGATTAACATTAAAGAACTGGAGTGACTAGATGAATGTCACTAAATAGACAACAAATGAAAGAGGCACTAAATAGCTGTAGGTAGCAAAAAAGTAGTGGGAGGAAGACAAATGCTTGCTTTTTGTTCTGAAATCAGCTCACTGAAGAAGCTGGGAATAGGCATGGCTGCTATACAACCTACATACTTCTTCAAGATCAAGAAAGATTATTCACCTCTCCTTCTGAAAGGTAAAAATTGCAGAGTTTGGGAGGTGGGGTTTTTTTTTCATCTTGAATAGTACTTTGATGAGTCTTCCACTTATTTTTCTCAATTAACTCACAAATTTACCTTCATAAAGTATTTTCATATGTGAACAACTGAGTTCTTTCTAACAGGTGAATGAAGTGAACAGGGAATGCTAAGGCTCCTTAAGTAAAGAGCTATTATGGGAAGCAGGCTGAAAAAGGGAGCAGACATCTTTTTACTCTGCTGATTAAAGGACATGATGCTATTCAATGCAGTCACTGGAATTCCACTTGTTCAAATCAGTAAGTGTATGTTTTCCAAGACCCTTCACCCTTTGGATTTTTAAGTTCTTATTTTCACAATGCAGGAGTTTAATCTTCTACTCCACCATACCACATCAGGAAGACAAATAGTGAAATATCTGCTATGATAAAATCAGTCATTTCCTGGCCCACTTTGTGTTAACAAAAAAAAATCTACCTTCGTCCTTAGTATGAGCAGGGAAGTAGATTAAAAATAATTTTAAAAAGCCCCAAACTTGAAGTTTATAAAGTAGAGTTAAAAACAGCACTGTAATTTAATAATGGTTGTACTCACTTTTTGGTCGATAATTAGTTTCAATAAAGGGCAATGACAGATTCTTAGTACTTAAAGAACAGCAACTGCTTGGCCATGGAGCAGAAGGAAGAGGAATAAGGCGGCACTGCGACTGCACAGAAGCACAAGTCCTCTGTGCCAGTCACACTAGTAGTCAGCATATCTCAGAAGTCATTAGAACCTAGGAGACAACCTCTGCCTTAGACTGTTAAAAAAATTTTTCAGGAACCTATCTACAACTCCGTCTTCTAATGAATATGTTCCCAGTCAACTGTGATCTTCAGCTCATAAGAAGTCCTCTCCAATACATGGATTATTCTCATAGAATTTTCAGTCTGTGCAACAAGAAATTGTACAGTGTGAGGAAACTATCATAAAAACTCATGTGGAGGCTGGAAACAATAACAAACACTGTCAGCTCTAAAGTAATACCTTTAAGGCTCCCTTTTTGTGTGCAAACCCAGACATTGTTTCAGAACATCATTGCATATGTGTTCTGTTCTTTTCTTCTAGGAGAAACTCCTTTCTGTTTTTTGGGCACAGGCACAAATTTGTTCACAAGTGGGCATAAAAATAAACTAGGGATCAGTTTGAAAATTTGTTCTGAAATAAGGATAAAAATTGGTAGGCGGGGGTAAGGGGCAGGAAGGTGTAGAACACATACCTTTGGTCATGTGAGGAGAGGCAAAGACCAGAAGTCTTCTCGCTCTCCAAACCTGGCAGCTGAAGTCTCTGCCTCTCTGTGTCTCTTTGTCTGTCTGTCTCTCTGTAGTGGATGGTGTCTAACAGAGTGCCCAAGCTAAGATTGTCTGCTGCCAGTAAGTCCCTGACAGATCATATCAGTGTAGACAAAGTGCCATGTGAGTGGCTGCTTCATGAGCCAGGCAAAAGAAATAGATTCACAGCCACATGCCTGCAAAAGCAATGCTTGCTTACTTTGACAAAAATCCTGCAGCAAGGTAAACACCAGGGAGAGAAAATTAACGTGCCTCAAGAACAATATTGGCACAACAAATACCAATAAGCAGATTTGGAAAGAACAATGAAGCTAAAGATGAGACAAGTTTTCCAATAACCTTCAAACAGAGAGGTATCTCTGCTCTGGAGAGTCTACTCTTTTCAAGGTGAAGCTTGCTATATTTATGTGTGGGATTATATGAAGCCTGTGACAATGGTAAACCTGACAAGATGCTGGACTAGAAAACCCTGTGAGTCCTATACAGAACTCTTTTAGCAAAGGACTTTGATATTGAATATAAAGGGGGACTTGCTAGCATTAATTTTCATTAGACTGTATAATAGTACCAAATTTTAGCTGGGGAAATGCATTTGCTTATTACATTAAAAATACAGCTAGATAAAGCAGCTCTGGGAGTTATACATTGGAAACTGTTTTTTTCAGGATGGATTTCTGATCAGATAAAATTTCTTCAGTTGGGAAAAACTGTTCCTTTTGAATTTCATATCAGTCTCTATTTTTAATGTGGTTTTTCTGCCTTGCCTGTCCTTTGTGTCTTGATTACTCAACACAGTTCACTGGACCTTGCCAAAATGAACTGTTAATCAGTTTCTTGCTCTCTTTTTCATCATACTTTGTTTCAGGTCAAAGATTAAACTTACTGAAATCTTACTGAGGCATGAGTTGTTGGAAAGAAGAACTGGATTTTCTCTGGAGCAAGGACCTTAAAATCTGACACAAATATGAGTCAGTATGATTGTAAAAATGTAAACTGTATGCCATTTGATTCTAATTGTTCTTGATTGAAAATGAATGTAAAAAGATTAGATTTAATATAGCATTTTGGTGACAATTACCCAAATTATGCATAAGTAGGGCTATAGGATTCTGTTATGAAAAAGAAGGGGTAACATCAGAGAAGAGTGATATAACTTTAGGTGCTGGCTGTTAAAAAGGAAATAATAATGTGTTAAATAGGATTTATGAAAATCAGATTATAAGGCTTTCAAGTTAGGCAGCTCTCCAGAGGTGCAAAGAATAATGGCTCTCTTTATATCAAAGTAATCAGCTTTCGCATTTACACGGAGTCCATTTACTGACTCTTATAGGAAACGTTCCATTTTGCTGCCCAACTCAGCTAATTACTTTAAAGTTAAAGGAATAGATTAGTGGAAAATAATCATTCTAATGCTTACAAGCTTGCTTGAGCTTTGGCAGAGATGCAAACCATCCATCAATAGGGAGTAAATACATTGCCATAGCATTAAAACTTCTTTTAAAAATCTCTGAAATAATGAAACAATGGTACCAATGTAAAGCTGTTTGAGGTTCTAATAAAACTTATGTACAATTTCAAATAGGTAAGAATTGAAGACTGTAATCTTTCATAGTAAAGGGTTAGATATAATAAGATGTCAGCACCTCTGCAGATTATGGCTGCAATGCCTCTGAGCAGAATCCTGATCCCTGAATTAAGTGTCCAGGACCCTTTACATAAAGAGAATCAGGAGGCAGATTCTTGAAAATGGCAGTCCACATATCTCACACACTGAAAGGGAAGCCACCCAGAGTAAAGCACTGGGAAATTCTAACTGTGGCTGAAATCCTGCCTTTCACAACTGAGGCAGAACTAAAGCAAAATGCTAACTCCTGATGGGGGTCCTAAGCTTTGCTTTTCCACCTCACATTATCATTCGTTACTCTTCAGGGGCACTGCCTCAGCCAGAAAGGGAGCTACAAGACCATAATTTGAAATCTGGAATAGATTTTTTTCTTATCTCCTTTCAGCTATTTGAAAGTTAGCATGTGGTCCGAGGCAGTTTAGGATCCCTCTAAACACAGGGCAGAGAATAGCACTTCCCTTCCAGCTGGCTTAGACACCATCTTGGAGGTACTCAAAATTCTGCTGGACAAGGTCTACAGCAACTAGACCTAACTTCAAAGCCAAGCCTACTTTGAGCTGGGGGTCCAACTAGATGACTTCTGAAGGTCCTTTTAACATAAACTGCTCTGTGATTCTATGATCCTGGGATAGGGTAGCCCACAGAGTATCCCCAGGATGAGGATCTGGATAGAAGCTCTGGAATGGCTGATTTCTATTGTCCTCAAAGTGAGCCAAGATAATGTCTTAGGCCAATCATTTATATCACAAAAATAACAAATTCAGAGGTAGTTCGAGGCTTCTCAAAAGAGTATGCAGAGCTAAATATTGCCATCTGACAGAAGTCGGGGTCTCTGTAACCAGAAAACAGAAGAGAATGGAGCAATAAAACACCTTTGCAATCAGTCTGCAGATCTGGGGGTGGAGAAGTGGACAATGACTTCTGCTCCTGAGAGGGGCTCCTCTCTCCTCTCCCATAGCTGCTGCCAGAGCACATGTGCTGACTGCTCCCTCAGCTGTAGTGACAGTCAGTTTGGTTTTCCAGGACCCCAAACCAGACAAAATACCCATGGTTGTTTGCCACTATGCATAATTTACTACAGCCATAACTGCTGCCTTTGTCTATACAGAGCTGGCCACATATAACTCCACCCTTAAATCAGCTTAAGATCTCTTTTCCTTTATAGAAGCTGGGTCAAGATAAAGGAAGTGTGTAAATTCACTCACCAAAACACAGAGGGAAGGGATGCCTACAAGCCCAGAATCTGAGTTGTCCTATGAAGGGAGTTAAATCCAGGAAAGGGCAGAGGCACATGCTGGTCCTAATACAAAAGGCAGCTCAATTCAGTCCGAGCTCTGTAAGAATGATACAAAGCGAGACTTTTTCCCTAGGGCAGGTTGTGATGATGCCTTCCTGCTGGGCAGTCTGGGCTTGCTTGCTTTGAGACCACTGTCTGAGAATAACTTCTGCAAGGACTGCGACACTGTTTTCTAAGTCTCAGCCCCGTTTGTTTGGCTGCAGCCTAAATCCTATGCTCTGTCACCTTGGGCTGCTGGAGTGAGGGACCAAATCCAGTTTTTCAGTTCAAACCCAAAATCTTTCAGTACTGAGAGCAAGCAATGGGATGTCTGCTGTGACCATGAGCTCTACTGGCAGAGCCTGCATCGAGTGTGCACGCCATGCACTGCTCTGGCTGACTCACGTGTGGATGCAAATACAGACACCTACTCAGCATTTACAAAATCCCAAATATATGCCTATAGCATAAATACAGTGCTATCTTAAGTGCAGTCTCTGGCCCCTCAAATCATTGTTTCAAAGGGGATGCTGATGACTGCCTCCTGAAGTCTTAAAATAGGCCTGGTCAAGTCACAAAAGGGTTCTGTGGTTACAGTCCCTTCCAGCCTGCAAACGTCGAGGGGAATGCAAGGTATAATTATTCCAGAAAGACAATAACAATGATGACATAAAAGCTTTAAATACACACAGTGCCTTTCTTATATGTCTGCAGCTGTCATCTACTCTTTCAAGATAAACACCACTCTAAAGTGCAGCTCTTAGTGGCTGCAAAAATAGAGATTTTGGTGAAGTCTGGGTCATGGGCACTCTATTAATAAGTTAGACTTTGAACTAGCTCTTTGCATTATTATTTTTTTTTTTATCATTCTAATGACATTTTTAACTTTTTGTACTTCTTTACAATAGCTTGATGACAGTTTCCTGAGTGTTTCTGAAAGACCCTAAGCTAATTAGGGTCCAACAAAAGTACACTCAAAGGATTTTTAGCTTTAAACTAGCTGTTGTAGATTCTCCCTCATTACTCCCTCCAGATTTGTAGTGGTTCATGACATTAACTTTGAATTCCCTTGGGTTTGTTTCTTCTTATACATTCTAATATTTGCTTAGCTTGTACAAATAGCTCTGTTATTTGCCTTGAAAATTCCTCATCCTAAATGAAAATGGCCTGCTGATTCTTTATTTCACATTAAAAGCTTTTAAAGGAATTATCACCTGGGCTAGGAAAAGCCACACAGTTAACTTAAGAGTAACCCCAAGCTTCTCCAGAGGTTAAAGAAACTTGTGCATGTTATGAGCTTTTATTTATTTGTCATTTAGGTGCCTTTGCAGTGCTTTCTGATTTTAGGAGAGAGGCACAGGCAGACATACAATGGAAATGATTCTGTCACTGAATTTTCTGAGCAGATTAAAACAGGAAACACTGAAACACAAGAGAAAGTCTGTTCCTGTAAGACATCCATGAGATTCTGCTTAATAAAGTTATTTTTTATGTTTATTTTTTTAAGCATAAAGAATTAGACTATTAGGTACTTCTTTGAATCTCTTGGGCTTTTGAAGTTTAATATCTACATATGATAACTTCTCTTACTCTATTTATTCATACTTTTTGGGACACAAAAGTACACGTTCCTTGCAGGCTCTAAGTGCTCAGAAATATGTTTCAACTGCATATTTGTATGCAGTATATGTACATGCTGCAGCAACAGAAATAATTCAAAAGACAAATTTTGAAGTTACATAAACAAAAGGACCAAGATTATGGGAACATGATCACTGAAAAACTGCTGCTTGTTTTGATTTTTTTTTTTTTTTTATCTTTCTGTGGTCAGTTTAGTTTTTAGTTGGATCTACAGTCTGATCTGGCTTACCTTCCAGGGTCCTGAGGGCATGACCAGCTAACTGACCCTGCCCAGCATCCCCCAGCACCTCAGCTCCCAGGAGCCCGCAGCCCTCACGCCCGCACATTACCATTCAACCAAGAGACATCCCACTGACACCAGGGAGAAATGTAACAGGTTACAAAGATCATGTAACCAGTGCCTTACTGTAAACACTTTTTTAATCATTTACACTTACTTATGATCTTTCAGCTTGACTGCTTTCCATCACTTTATATTGTCACCGAAACTGACCCTCGTAAATGACAGGTAGATAGAAGGAAAAAGCATAATGTCATAACATAAGATATTACCTGATACTGAAAATGTAAGTTTTTATTAACTGGTGATGAAAAAAATAAATATGCGGTTTTGTATCTTTATTTTACATAGTGAGTTGATTAAGGGGTTCTCTATGCTTCTGCAGACAGGGAAGGAGGGCAGCAACAGACACCAGGAAGAGATTTATGTGAGGCAATTATTTCTAAAATAGTTGTGGCTGAAATGGAGTAACAAGAAGACAGGCTGGTTTCACAGTACAGAAAATGAAAACAACCCAAAAATGAAACGGGGGTCTTTGGTGTCTGCCCAAAGCTTAAGGGCTTTGTTGTTTTGACTTGGGCTAAGCTGCTGCTTTTCACTCTAAAATAAAGCTTCTGTTGTTGTGCTTTGCTTTAAAGGTATCTGACTGCATTGTTTTGTCCAAGTCATCATTGAGCAGCCTTTGTTGATCATTCAGGAGGCTGCTGTTTGGCTCCCTCTCCTACCGCACACATGAATTTTTAAGCTTTTTGAATCTCAGTGAAGTCCAATCACTTGAGTCTGTCTTTGGGCTTTTAAATACGGTGTCTTGAAGGTCCTCTGTTTAACATCAGTCTCGAGGACTAGGAATTTCTAATCTGACTGCCAAGGTCCTAGGACTAATGCCTCTCTTCCAGATGTATACCCTGAGGACACTCATTTTCCAGAAGTCCAGGCATGTGATTACTATGATTTACAATACAGCTCTCCAAGGATACAGAGTAATTGAAGCTCATGAAAGCCAAGGGTCTCAACAATTTCTAATACTGTTTTCACATTTACAGCCAGAACAAAGATACAGAGCAGAAAAACTACACACCCTCCCCTTCTTTATTTTCTTCACCGAGTCTTGTATGGGGCTTTCTCAAGAGGTCTTCTGAGATGTACAAGATCACCCTCCTTAACTGTGCCTCAGTCTTCCCATACTCCCCCTTCTTGTCATCAGTGACCTTCTAGTCTCTCTGAAGTGGCTAGTGAAAACTCCTTCATGTCAGTTTTTCAGATAAGCCTGATCAATCTCAACAGCTGATCAAAATGTATAATTGCTTAATGTTGATTGGCTCCTTCTTTACTACTTTGACTGTATAGCCTTTGCAGACCTATTCAAAAGTGTATGAATCTCAGCACTTCACCCATCTGATTTTGATTTATCCATATGAAATAAACATGCTAGCCCATTATTTATCTGTACCCAACTCCCACGTGGAGTATCTTGGGAGAGGTGTTAAACCTTTGAGGACAGATAACAGAGCAAGGTAGGGAAGAGAAATTTCAAGGTTATACTGAAAGGTTAATTCAGTATACTGTATCACACTTTGTATTGCATTAGAAAAATACAAAAACCTCCCTTTCTCTCCGTGCATTGTCAAAGTGAGCAGAAAAACCCTCTACAGTGGTCAAGATTACTGCTTGTAGGTGATGATTAATTAAACAGTGAGTTGAAGCTTATCACAATGATGAATATTCAATATAACATCAGTAAAGTTAACAAACATGAGAAGAAAGACCTTGGGAGGGACCAAGAGAGATGCATCCTAATTCAAGCCACCATCACACGTGAATTAACAACCGATCTTAACTGAAATGCTCCAGAGCCCTTTCATTGCAGCCCAAGTCTCTTAAGGGACGAGCTACCTACACAGTGATCATCAGCCAAGGAAAGTTCATTTCTCCCTACTGAACAAACCACTGATTTTCCAGTTTTTTTTTGATACAGGATAATATTGAAGAAAGTAAGAGTTTTAATATTATCTTTGCTGTGAATAGGACTTCTCACTGAATTATGATAAATTTAGTGGGACAAGAACAATTATTTTGGAATATAGGGAAAGTAACATTATACAGGGCACCCAGTAGGTCTCAGATGGCTCCCAGCTTGTAAGAGGAGTGAAAAGTGTTCCTCCCTCTTTCACAAGCAAGCAAGAGTAGTAACACAGAGTCCTATTTCAGCCTTAGTAGTTGCTATGAAGGAGAATTGGGGTACACCAGTCCCCAATGGAGGCAGGGACCCCTCTCTCTGAGTCTCCTAGGAATGTGTATGAGGTGGTATAGGCACATATTGTGATCACAAAGTGGGTGAACTCCAGCCTATGATGAGCTGCTAAAAGAGAAA
The DNA here is from genome assembly GCF_929443795.1 of Astur gentilis. Classification (NCBI taxonomy): domain Eukaryota; kingdom Metazoa; phylum Chordata; class Aves; order Accipitriformes; family Accipitridae; genus Astur; species Astur gentilis. The sequence goes on from NC_064913.1 coordinate 11,773,695, forward strand.
GAGGAAAGGTAGACAAGAGAAGGAAGTTGCTTACATGTTGTTTTGGTATGGCTTGTCAAAATAAAGCCCCAGCAGTGCTTCTTTGAAGAATCACTTTAAGGGGATCTCCATAGGATTATGACCTTTACAGTACTCTAAATCTGAACAGTAGTTTTCTGAAATATATTAGGTACATTGCTTCAAAGTGCTTGTAACTTCAAAAAGAATAAATATAGAAAGGCAAGAAGAATGAATTTACTATCAATTCTCCAGCATTACATTTTGCTTAGTTGTCAACAGACCATGTTTTACAGAGCTCCTGGACAAAAACAGGCTGAGGCTGAAAAAAAATATCTGTATGAGATTGACATGCTAAAATGAAGAGTCAGCATATTTTCACTTGTGACCTACAGTGCAATTGCATGTTAGTCCTACTGCAGTTTTTAGTCCACTTTTAATAAACTGATTTTTGGCAGTACTCTATTTCATCTCCTCCCAATATCTTGCTTCCCTAAGTAAAGCCCAAACTAATAATCACAATGATAATTTTCTGAATTTAACTCTTGGTTTTTCAAGTAATTACTATAGCAGAGGGGATTGGAGATGGATTTTTAGGACGAATATAGAGGAAAATAGAAAGGAATGTCTAAACTTTCTGGAGGATAAAAGCTGCTTCAAGCTTGAGAGGGAAACAGTGATTAAAAGAACTGTCACCGTAATGGGCAGAGTCAAGGGGTTTAGGAAAGTGGGTGTAGCTGATACAGCATAGATCCTTAGAAAGAAGGCAAGATGAAGATTTATCCAGAAGCAGCCTGGTACAAAGCTGCAAAGGAGAATTTTGGCAAGGACTACAGTAAACCAGAATGTATTTAAAGAATTTCTCCATTTCAGATTTTAATAGCAAAATTTGCATGCACCGCATACGTACATAGAAAAAAAGCCCATCCTCTTTGAAATTAAAATTGGCCACTGTTTTGCATGAAAAGATGAAGATCTTTGGGTGAGTTTTCAAATGAACTCCTGAAGTTCTCCTTGTTTTTTTATCATTAGTGTCTGAAACAATACATTGAAAGAAAGGAGAGGGAAAAAAGGGAACATTTGAATTTCATCTGCCATTTCCATTCACCTTTTCTCATTATATTTAGCAATTACATAGGACTAACTGAGCTATGCCAGCCATAAGAACAATGTTACAAATACCTGAAATGACAGGGACCCTCCTGGAAAAGATCTTGTTTCTTTAGGGAACAATAGAGCTCAAGTGTGACTTTAATTGAGGTTAATTGGACTTGGCACTCAGCATTTTGAAATCCTAAGCAAGAACACAGAAGTCTAACAACTGGCATTTAATTTTGAGATCTTTTGCTTTTATCTGTACAGTCTTCTCTTATGCCTTTTTATAGGAAGTTTTGTGACAACGTCTTACTATGTCTTTGGCATAGGTTTGCTAGTCTGTAGTATGGCATGTATTTCAGGCACAGCTACATATGAAAGAATAGCAGAGAGTGCAAATTTATTAATGTATTTGTTTTGCAGAAAAACGTAGTTTGATGCAGAAAAGTAATGGAAATTAACAGCCCTATAAATCATGGTTTATGATGGAAGCCAATGTCTGGCAACTAAACAATTTTTTTTTTTCTTGCCTATCAAGCAGTGACTTAGGAAAGGCATGCTCCTCAGAATTTTTCTGGTTGGCTTTGCTGGTCATACATTTAGCTTCCCAGTCTTGCAAAGCATCATTAAAGATAGTAGGAGGAATTATCTCCCACTGAATGTTCATAAAACAATAGCCACTGGTATGGTACAGTATGTATTCCAGAAAGTCCTGTATTTATTAAAAGTTAAAGATTCCAGCATACTTCTTATTTAAAATGCCTAAGGAGGAATGCAAGACTGTGGGTGATACAGAATAATGACAGTCAAAAAGTTAATTCCTCTATTATATGAAAATATCTTCCAATAAAATGAGGAGCCTCTCACAGGTGATTAGGTGAGGACACTCAGAGGAAAGGTTATGTTGTTTTAACAAAACTTGGAGAAAGAAAAGGGGCCAGGATTGTATTTCTTCAGCAGAATTTCTTTGGAGTAATGACCTGAAGAACTGCAGCAATAGCATACCATTGAATTCCAGAACAAAACACAGGAAATCCTTAAAGAACATCTGTACGAGTGCAGCAGAATTTCAATGTTCTAGAAAATGATGCTCTGGAAGTTGAGTTTAGGGGAGTTTCTTATTAGAAAAGCAAATAGTTCCACAAGCCCACAAATGTGCTTTAATTTTCTGTGCCTTTTTCACAAACTGGTTTATTTATTCTAATTAATCCAGCCAAGACTGCAGCTATGATTTCAGTCTCATCACCCCTAACTGGGCATTAGAAAATGTACATGAGGGAAATAGTACAGTTAACTTCCCTATAAGAAAAAGTGTCGTTGTATTTTGAATCTCTACATTTTAAACAGAATTACTTTACACAGAAATCATATGCTGTCCAGGTATCCTTACATTTATTTCCTTCAAGAGAAGCCCATCAACATTTATAATAAGCTAGTGCTGCCACCTATAGCAAAAGAGACCTTGCCTTTTAGCCCATGTCAAGCACAGTGCAAACTGAGTTATATCAGGAAGAAAAGAATATATAACATTACAAAGGGGAAGTAGAAAGTGGATGACGGTTCACTGAAAATTGTAAATGAAATCTATGTGCAAGAAGAATAAATATTTTTATAGGTTCCTCTTCACCAATTCTTTTCCTAGCTGTGTCACAAAAGTAATGGTTGGCAAAGTCATATAAATCACATTCCTCAAAGCAGTCTTTTTTAATCCTGTGAATTCCAATCTGCTCATGATGACAATGTCAAAAATATCCTTAAAATTGAGCTAAAAATTACTTTTTTTAACTACTTATTTCAGATGTACTCTTGTAAGTTATCTGAATCTGAGTTCAAGAAACTAATGTTTTCAAAATTTCACATATTCTTATTTACACAAAAGTGACTTACGTCATGGCCAGTTCTTCAAATTGGCAGGCGCCAGGCAGCTAGTAGTTTTAAGGTGTTTGTTTGGAAAACTGACCTTGCTTTTACACTCATTCTGTAGGGTGTCACCAATCCCTGGATATCCTAAGTTTCTGAGCTACAGGACAGTCCTGTTAACAATTGTTTGAACAGCAAGCTGACAGGAAGCCAGTCATCAAAAGCAATCACCAACTAGTAAAACACACTGACATACTGAATTCTCCCATTTGTCTGGGAGCTTCAGAGATTTTAGTGATTCTTTAAAAGATATGCAGACAGTCCTCATTTCCGCGGTGCTGGCAAGGATGATATGTACACTAGCAGGTCTGAATTGCACACTGGGAATGCCAAATCCCTGACAGAAAATATTTTTTTTTTCCAAATCTGTAGGCAAAATGCATCAGTAACATTATGGGATGTTGTCATAAGCCTAAGTACTGCCCTTAGCAATGAGACATGGCATAGTTTCTCACCTGGTTTTGTAGCTTATCACATGATGCCACAATTTATTGGTTGGACATTGGTTGGACATGATGAGAAAGACAATCATAGGAACAGATTGCTTAGACCAATATTGAAATTCCTACCATTTCAAGTCTTTAAAAACAAGCTAGACAAACATCTGTCAACCATTGTACTATCTTGAAGAAAGAAATATACTCAGTAAGATTTCTAGGTTTTCTGTAGGCCTTAGTTTGTGATGTCACAAAATTACCTGAAGCAATATTACCTTAATGCTTTCCTGGTCTGCTTATCTGCCTCTGCCCTTCATTTCTCCTTCCTGTTCCTTAGCCCCAGCTCAGCCTGCATAACTGTTTGTATGACCGTACTCTGAATAAAAACAGAAAAACCTGAATAAAAAACAAGTCATAAAAAAAAGTACTTTTCAAAAGCAGATGCACTTTAAACTACTACTGTTATTGAATACTTTGTCTTTCAAGATCACAGTCTTAGTTTCTGTGATACTGTGATTTCTTATAATTATTTCATAGGAGTACAGGAATTCTGAATTTCTACAATGCATTCTAAGCCATCACACTGTCCTAGCACAAGGTTCACATAGAGCTATTTACTCTGTAAACAGCGTGGTTAGTAACAACAAAATCCAGCCTATATTCAGCCCATAAACCAGAAACTATAGCTTGCAAACCATTTGTACAAAGAACATTTATTATATAGTTCTTCTTGCAAACTGCCAAGATAAGCAAAATGAGACAGCAGGTCTTGTTCAACAAGGCCTTTCAGCAGATGTCTTATTTAAAGTATATGAGCAATTCCAAAATCAGAGCACCTGCTTGTACGCATAAGGATTTTTTTGAATCTCCTGCAGTAGTGGGAATGAAGTAAGTGAAGGATGCCATAGCAACAGTAACTCAGAAAGCTCTTTCTGAGGAAGGGGAAATTCACAGCACTTTTCCATATTTAATACAGGTGTCTCTGTTTATTTTGCAAATGCAACTTGCAAGGAAGTGACCAAGTCCTTTAATTAGGGTATTAAAGAATAGTGTTCCCCAACAGTCCTGAATTCTTAGTGTGAACCAGCAGGCCATGATCACTCCATTGACTTCAAGCATTAGTTATAAAGCAAGAGAATAAAGAAGTTGTTTTTTCTAACCAAGCAAGGTATATCAGCTGACCGGTAACTGCCATACCAATAGATTTTTAAGCCTCAAGCTTGTCATCAGTTATAAGAAGTAATAGCACAGAACGTTCCTTGGAAACTTGCAAAATCTGGGAAGGCAAGATAGAACTACACAGACGCAGGTAGGACTGTTAATCACACTACTAGTTACTGTGGCCTAAGTAATAATATGGCTCACTTAATAGAGAAACAGAAGAGCATACAAGGCAAAGTTGTCTGAAATCAAACACAGTGGTATTATGATCATAATATGAAAGTAACTCTTTTTGGCAAGCATCTCCCCAAATGTATCTTCCTGAAACTTTACATATGCCGATGTTCTCCCCCAAAAGTCACCCTATCAAGTAATATCTGAGTCTGCTGGAACTTTTGGAGTCCAGTCAGACACTGCTTGAACCAGCTTTGCTGTTGCATAAAGGACATCTGATAGGTGTTTGCAAAATTGGCACCTCCATGGGGAGATCATTGTTATTTTTAAATAAAGTCCATTTTCTCAATAGAATCTTAACTTGGAAGCGCAAGTTACAGCTCCCATGTGGAACCCAGTAAACTATATTTAAGTCTTAAAACAACACACACAATTGAGAATGTGCCTGATCCAGCAAAATCTATTTTTGACGATTGGATAATTGCAGTCTGTCTTCACTGAGCAACATATACTTGAGAGTTGAAAGGACAGCCACACATATATATAAATCTCAAACATGAATATTTAATGAGGAAATTCTACTAAGAAGTAAGTGTAAAATTCTCAGTTTGAATTCCTCACCCTCATCCAATATGGCAAAATATTATTAAAATAATTAGGATTAAAGATCTATTCACTGGTATTATTTTTTATTTTTTTTTTTTTAGCCAGTGTTCCTATTTCTAATTAGGCCTTCAAAAAAAAACCCCAACAGTGAATTAAAATTTAACACATTTAATGGGCCTCTTCACAAAATCTAAGAGGAGTTTCTACTTGATTGCAGGTCTGACCTGCAGCATCTGCTTGACTTTACCCTGCTTCAGGCACCCAAATGAGGCGCCTCAACCCAAAGCATATTGTCCATATGTGTCCAATAACCCAAAGTTATTGTCCATAACTCCCGATCTAGGCCAAGATACCCATCCAGCTTTACGTATGCCGATATTCTGTGAGAGACTGAAGAAGTTAATGCCTCAAACGTCGTGGTGGGGCAAGTTGTCCCTAACGAGGAACTTTGCATAACAACGAACCTGCACAGCGAGGATCCTCAGGTGAAAAGCAGCGTCAGGGCGGGAAGGCCGGGCCGCAGGACGCGCCATGTTGGGGTACGCGGAGCCGGGCAGCTCTCACCGTGTGTGGGCGCAGATCAGGCAGCGGCCATGTCTGCCGGGGAGCGGAAGGGACTCCCCAAATGACCCCCAAGCCCACCGATCCAATTCCCGAAGGTTCTGAAAGCACAGACTGCTCACGGCACCTAATTAGCCTAATGAGTTCGAGTGCCCGCCCAAAGGAGGGGCCGGGAGGTGATAAAAGGACACAAAAGGAAGCCTCACCCGTGGGCGCCTGACGGATACTCGATCCCTCGGCTGACTGACTGGATCCCTCGGCTGACTGGAGCCATGCCGAACCCAGGTACGTCCTTCTCTTTTCTTTTCCTCTGTCTGTCTCTCTCTCCTTTCCGTAATCCCTACAACCTCATCCCTTTAGACATAAGCGGTTGACCAAGTGTGGGACTAGGAGCGGATCCAGCCCAGGCTCCTCTCTGAGAGGGAGCCTAGAGGCAAAGGGGGCCGCTCCGAACCTCGGGGCCCACCTGAGGGCTCGCCTTGTTGTCTTCCCTCACTCGATATATTTGTGGTTGCCACGGGTTACGTGGCTCCCTGAGGTAGGTTCATGCCAATTCTTGAGAGAAACCACGCCATCTGCTGTTACACCTCCCAAGTTCAGGCCGTTTCTGCCATAAACGGCGACTTTGGGTGTCATTTCACCTTAATTTAGCCCGCGGGAATTCCGAACTCACCACGACCCCTCCCTGGTGTGTCCAGCCCAGGCCGTGACAAATTCCCCTTCCGTTCACTGGATAATGACTATGCCAGTATCTTAGGCAGATCAATTAGATGTGTGAAGTTAGATGGGATGAAAAAGAGTCTATGTCAATAATTTGACCCAAAGTGCTCTCACACATTTCTCTTCCTTCTCGTCTGATTCTCCCTGCTCCACCACTTATTTCAAAATGCCAGAAATGTGCCTTAATGATGGATAAGTTAAACCTTAAGATTGATAAGAGAATTATCACACTAACAAAAAACAACACTGGTGTTCCACAAGTTTTGTGGTATTTATTCCAGATGGTTAAGTGAACATACTCAAATCTTCTTTGTGTATGAAACCAGAGAGAACAATAAACTTTTTCTTTTGAAAAAGGAAAAAATAGGAGACTCTCATGGTTTTGTATCTTAAAAACTCATTTCTGCAAACTTGGCTTTACTTTTTCACATAACACAGAGTGAAAACGAAATATGAATCATATTATTCTTACCAGACATATCTTAAGATCATAAAATCACCATGTAAACCAGTTGTCAGGAAAGACCTGATAAAACCAGGGGGTCTATAGTTCTATACACAGAGGATTTTACAGCATGCAGCACCACCCACCTCACATGTTAGTGAGAATTCTCTGTGTAGTGAGAATTACTATTTCTCTTAATAATAAAATCCATGAATTCACTATAAAGTAAAATTTTTAAAGAATGGGTGAGGAAACCCCACAGATTTTATGTTTCTTGCTCATGAAAAGGCAGAATGCTTTTCAAAATGTTCTGCTTAATATGTTTACACTCATAAGATTCTGTGCATTTGTTATGAATGTGATACCTTATTTTTATGTACGTCCTACTTCTTTAATTAGCTTCTATCTGTTAGCTTGTGAATGCAGGCATCAATTTCAAATCTTTTTAGTCTGGGTGTCGATCAGCACTCATGCTAATAGGGAGGTTGATATGAGCAAATATATGACAATGCATGAGAATTGCATATTCAACATTTGTATGCTGCATACATAAAGTATAGCATGTATTTTAATGATACATTATTTTATACTGCAGGTTAATTTATCTCCATAACAACAGCAAAATAAAATTAATAAGACCTACGCTTATTATCTAGATCACCCAGACTCAATCCTGCAAACATTGTTTTCACGGCATTTGACTTAACTCTCATATAATTTAATCAAGACGTGAACTTGGAAGTAATTGACAAACCAGTGACGTTAAGAACAGGTATATGTAAGTTTGAGGACTGAAATACTCAGAGTGTCAAGCATGGTACTTTCGCTATGTAGATCTGTGAGTATATGCTATTCATTATGTCACAAAAACACATAGTTTTTCCAGTCTGAGCACTACTAAAACCAACAAAAATATCCATAATAGTTGATAAATGATAGTTAATGAGCTCCATTCTAAAAGCACAAATGAAAGAATATCAAAATAAAAAGCAATCAACCTCTAGACATCCGGCAAATGCAATGACTTTTAAACACATGGCATCATCCAGATTCTTGTTCAAATCTCATTGGTACACATATGTGAGTGAGTTTAAATCAAACTAGAAAGTTAGTTTCCAAAATAATTGACATAAACTATGGTTCGTTGTCTGGGGTAAAGACATATATATTCTCTAAGGCATATATTAAAGGATGTCTGGGAACACTGGAAGTATTGTTTAGTACTTCAGCATCAAGATACAACTTAAGCACTCATGCAGCTATTTGTACCTAGTCACTTATTTTTAGGCATAGTTTAAGCTAGGTAGACATATTTTCAATGCATCAGCTTCAGAAAAGAATGAGTTCTACAGCTGATGCATTGGTATCTTCTTTGTCAAGCAGATGTCGTTCCATAAGCCTATCCTAATCCTCTAGTCAGACAAGGAATTGATTTTTCTTTTTAAAGCAGCCTTATACATTTTAGCTTAAGGATAAAAGTGTCAGAATTATGTTATCTTCAATCTATTTCTCAAATATTTCAGAACAGTTGTGAAATTAACTTAGAATTCCCCAAAGGTAAGGATGTACATGAAGAACGTTTACTAAATGAGGTTCCAATAGTATGAAACATCCTAAAATAGACTCTCAGCTGGTGCAAACTTTTGTAATTTATATCTTAAAAAAGGAGTGATGTCTTCCTTGCTCAGGAAAAAAAATGTGTAATAGTAAGTCACAGAATGGTGCATTAGTTGGTTTTTGGTATTGTCCTTGGACTTGTCTCCAATAACTTGTGCACATCTGAGATGTTGCCATAAACATATCACAAAATGGCTCCAAATTGTTAGGGAGTGTGTTTTCCTTCTTTTTCTTAACATAACTTTCTGATAAGTTTATGGAAAAGAATTAAGAGTAATTTCCAATAGAAGTAAGGGGAAGTGGAAGAAAGAAGTGGAAGCTTGCTGCTTCTGTCTAGGGGGCTTAGCAGTAAGTAAGGTGTGTGAGGGAAAGCACTAAAAACAGTTTGCTGTCATTGCAGAGAGAAAGGAGCTATCCTAGCTTGTAAAACTCTTATTTCCAAATTTCTAAAGGCAACTTATTAGCTTGTATGCTCTTTCTGTTCCAGTCAGTACTTTTAACCGATACTTCCATTTCTGCAATACTCAGTAGGATGTCAAATCCATTTTTCTTCTCACGTTGTCCAAAAAAGGGGATTTGCCCTAACTCATAAGACTGATCTCTCAGGATTATTTATTGAATGAGAGTTGGATCAGAACTGATTTGATTTTTATAGTGAACGTGAACCCTGAGAACACACTCACTGAATTATCTTTTGATGATGCTGGTGAAGTCTTTGTTCCATTTCTGAACCACTGGGATGGAATATCCCTGTTAATACTAGTCAGATGTTTCATGAACTCTTCACACCTGAAACACCCATGAAGGATGAAGTTAGTATCTTCATTTCTCAGTTCTTTTGGCTCGTGGGATTGATCCTGCTGATACTTTTGTCATTACTGTTGTTATTATTAAAGCAAGCTTCTGCTGCAGGAATGAAATTCTGTGATCAAAAAGTCTCTAAAAGAATATCTAATGAATTCAGCTGATGACTTAGAGTATGTGAGCTATAGATGTGTGAAAGGATTAAGAGGAAGGCAACGGTGCTTGACTTCCCTGATTCATTCAGTGACAGATGTTAGATTCAAGGAGGAGTGGGACGTTAGAAATAAGCATTTATTTATTCATTCCACAGTCCCCTGCAGCAAAAAACTACAGTAGTGACAGTGTTCACCCACACTGAACAGCGTAGAACTGCCAATTTATGATTAAAAAAAAAGTTGATTGTTCTGTTAACATGGAAACCTTTCATAGCACAAGAAAGGAAAAAATATTCTACCTCCAGGGTCTTACCAGCTACACAGTATGACACATATGATAGCACATTACTGCAAGTTTTATTTATTCCAACTTGAAAGTTGGGATGGCAGATATTTTTGCAGAACTGTAAGCCTAGAACTCATGCTGACCCTTTTCAGAGAGCTGGTTGTGGCCCGGTATATTAGAATGCTCTATAAATAAAACCAGAGTTTCTGGGCAAAGGGGTGCATTTTATCCTGAATGTAAATGTTACATCTAGATGAATGACCCTCCCACCTCTTCAATCTCTTCCTGGAATTAAAGCTGCCACAGGAGGTGTCCCTAATAAAATTACATTAGTGCAAGGTCAATTATAATTCCCTCTCTCCTCAGTCTCTGCAGAGCCAGGGAAGGATGGTCACATGGCTTTAGCATTCAGTAGCTCCTTCCCTTCAAATACTTTGGGATATCAAAGTTCCACTTCTACTCTGCCACTGTAAACTTTTATGATCTTGGGGGGGGGGGGGGGGGGGGGGGAGAAGGGTGCATTTGAAAGAAAGCCTCTCCACTATAATAATTCCTTTTTAATTTTCCTAACTTTTTTTTTTTTTTAAGAGATGAACAAATGTTTGGCAGAGAGAAGGTCTTCAAATCTTAAATCTCAGCACTTGCAGGAACTTTTCTTTTGCTGGCCAGCCTTCCCTTCTTCACCAGTGCTGGTGGTGGCATGGCACATGAGCTGTGAGTGCCCACATGGCCTCAGCTATAGCTCTGAGCCATGAACAGACAGCGATATCCAATCTCCTCCTTCTAACAGTCAGGGGAAATGTGTAATTGTTGATCTGCTTAGGCCATTACCCTACCTACAAGCTATGATTCAGGTGATGACAACTAACTGTAATCTTCTCCTTTGCTCTTCCTTCCCATCTCTTCTCCATCTTCCTTCACCAGCCATGAATGTATAGTGGTGCTCCAGTGGGCATCTGCTTAATCGGGCAGGACTGTCCCAAAAGGATAAACTGCTGGGTCAATGTGAATGTGTTCCCAAAGCGACAGCTTCTCTTTGTATTTAAAAAATTTAAATCCTTTTTTTCCTGGGATCATCAAAATCAGGCACTTGATGCCTCTCCATAGGAAAGTGCCCATCTTTAAATACATCTTTATGGGTATGAATTCTTCCATAAAATCGCTATTTTTAAATCCAGGCAACATCTCTTTGTATACCTGATTATTTCTTTCCATTAGTCTTGGAGGGCACATACAGTGGATGTCTCTTGTTAGCTATGTAGCTTTATTCTTCAACAAAATTCTGTCATTTGCTCTGTAGTTTTATGTATTCATTATTCCACCATTTACTCTGTAGCTTTATATATTCATTAAAGGTCTGCGAAGCACACTATCAAAATGTCAAGCACCTTGCGGCTCTGATTCATGTCTGCTCAGCATTCAGGAATTAGCTCTAGCAAACCTGTGAACTTTTAATTGCAGCTGGTACAAACTTTGTGCTCTCCCTGCCTGTCTACAAACATCTTTTGATACTGTTCTGTGATGCATTTGAAAGCTGAATCTTTTCTTTCTATAGCAAATCAACCCTGTTCTTTCCATTTCCCAGACTGGCTGAAAGTGCTGTCAGCGCCCTGGAGGATCAATTAGAAACTATTTAATTTGTGTGACTAAAGAAATATAATCTGAGCTTTTTCTCCAATGGAAGAAAACCCAACCAAAAACCCCATGGTAATTTATCTCAGTCCTCCTTTCTGCGTTAACCAGAGCTATGAACTAGGAGAGTTTTATTTTCAATTTCATCTCTTAGTAAGCCCATGTGCAGTCAGTGCGGTGTGACAGCATGGCCATGAATGGTCCACCCCTTAGAGAACCCAGTCTAAACAATGCCCCAGAGTTGGTTTGTAATAGGCCTAGCCCTGGACCATGTCTGACCTCAATATACAAGCAACAGAGCATCGCTGAACATCACATAACTACATGACATACCAACATTGGTGTACGTGTGCAAAATCCCATGTCTCTCATCCCTTATCATAGCTTTTTCTTTTCAGCCTCAGTGTATCCCATCAGCTACATCCATCTTTTGTAAGGAAGAAATATCTGATTTGGACTTGGTTGGCATGTTCTTTGCTGTCCAGCTCTGGCCCATCCAGATCTCCTTGCTACAGCACCACCATATAGCAGAAACTCAAAATGTGTGTTTGTCTCAGGTAGGTAGCTATCTCAGTGTACCCTCAAACTCCATCTTTAACATTCTATTTTTCTCAGATCTCTTATATACAAAGTATTCATGTTAGTGGTGGGCTTCATACAACCCCAAGCACTTAACTCACTCTGGGCATGACTGCAGGAGCCCTGTGTCTGCAATACACTTGCAGACATGGCTTCTCGGAGCTTTGACTCACAATCTCTAGTGTTTGATCTGTGGAAACTTCATAGGTTACTGGATCCAGGTGTCTTTCCATCCTTCTGCTACTGCTTAGCCACTGCATATCACAGTCTGACATGTTATCTTAAATCACCTACAAGTTTATTTTATGTTGATACACCAGACTGTGAAGTATGGCAGCTAAGAGAGGACTTTATTCTCTTTTGCTTCCAGGACGAACAGAGCAGAAAGCTAAGGGGACAGGGAAGGGTGACACTTTAAACTGACACAGCATTAATCTACGAAGGTGGTGACTCAGTATTCAGTTTCAAACTTTATCTAGTGGGCTTGTTAGTAGGGTTACATCCTGTCAACTTACACTGCCTCAAATCCTGCTTCTTCACATTTCTCTGTTTTACAATATATATTTCTGTTCTTTACTTTCATCATTAAAAAAATGTTCTGCAATGTGTCTAAAATCCTCCTTAGCATTTTTTCATTTGAGTTTCAATTCTGCCTGTGACCTGAGAGTGCTTCTGAGCACACGCTCAGACATGTCTATGATTTGACAATGAAAGCTAACCTTTGGTGGTTCAGCATTTGCAAACGTGTGCATGCCTATTTCAGACTGAATTTACTGCAGGGATAACGTGTAACATTTGTCCTCACTGAAATTAACTGGAGGTTTGGCCACTGATTTCAGTGAACCAGAGTTTCACCCTTAACTTCTACATATACTTTCACTCAGACATAAAAAGAAAACACTTATTAATGTGGTCTTTATAGCCCCTTATCTATGGCCACTAAGTCTCTTTCCTAAATCAGTTTCCTCCAGCTACCTAACATGTACATACTTTCTCTAAGAGCTGAATGACTGATCCTTTTTATTGATGATCAAAGTTTTAATAACTCAGCTCTGATGCTGCTTTCTGATCAGTACTAGGTGTACTACTGCCCTTGAAAGAACTGGCTAAAGAAAGTAAGGTCTTGTACATCAAATGTTAATTTTTCTGGCTGTAGTATAGTGATTTTTGAACAACACAACTGGTCAACAATGTCTTAAGGAATGAAAAGATGTCTTTGGGCATGTCTGTTTACTGGAAAACGAGGAAACCACAGAGACTCATGAGACACACTTGGAACTTGTGATAGAGCATAAACATCCCTGAGTTAAGCAGCCACCCAGAAAGTATAAATGAAGGGTTTAATCCTCTGCTGTAAGCAAGTACTGTTCAAGTACACTATCCTAGGCAAAAAGGGAGTAGCTGGTTCCCCAGAAGACACTTCTGTGGTACACGTTGAGGAAAGCTTTGGAAACGGAGACCGTCAGGAGGAGAAGAGAAAACAGCCCCAAACTTGTGTTTGTGAAGCTAATATCCATCTCTACTTTGAGAAGCTATGAAGAGTGACCTCTAAAATAATTTACTGGAAAATAACACATAAAACTGCTCCTGTACTGGAAAATATTCTACAAAAAGGTATCATTTTCCACTTCACAACAGTACTGAGTCAGCCTCTTGTTGTTTCTCAAGTGCAGTGAAATATAGAGACTAAAGGTCTAATTGCAGTTTCTCTTCCTATGAATCTACCTTTCTTTTCGTTAGCATGCAAGCAGAAATTTAAATGTAAGTTTAAGGATCATCAGACCTAGTTAAAATAAAAATCTCTCTGCAGTCAAGACTGCTATTTTGAAAAGGTCTTCTCATATGTAAAGCATTTGGTGTCAAATCCAAGCCTTGGCAAGTCTCTTATTGGTTTCATTTCAGACACATATACTAAGCAGAAAAACAATTTTCAGTGAGGAAGGAAGTAAACTGGAAACATAACTTTATCAATAAAAGCCTTAAATATTCTTCCTACAAGACTTTTGGGTTTGTGCTGGTTTTGGCTGGGGTAGAGTTAATTTTCTTCATAGTAGCTAGTATGGGGCTATGTTTTGGATTTGTGCTGGAAACAGTGTTGATAACACAGGGATGTTTTTGTTATTGCTGAGCAGTGCTCAAACAGAGTCAAGGCCTTTTCTGCTTCTCACCCCACCCCACCAGCGAGCAGGCGGGGAGGGCACAAGAAGTTGGGAGGGGACATTGCTGGGACAGCTGACCCCAAGCTCACCAAAGGGATATTCCAGACCATAGGACGTCATGCTCAGTATATAAAGCTAGGGGAAGAAGAAGGAAGGGGGGGGGACATTCAGAGTAATGGTGTTTGTCATCCCAAGTGACCGTTTTGTGTGATGGAGCCCTGCTTTCCTGGAGATGGCTGAATACCTGCCTGATGACGGGAAGTGGTGAATGAGTTCCTTGTTTTGCTTTGCTTGTGTGCACGGTTTTTGCCTTCCCTATTAAACTGTCTTTATCTCAGCCCATCAATTTTCTCCCTCTTATCCTTCTGATTCTCTCCCCCATGCCACCAGGGGGGAGCGAGCGAGTGGCTGTGTGGGGCTGAGTTGCCGGCTGGGGTTAAACCACGACACTTTTGTATTTCAGGTTTTAGACCAAAAACGATTTTTTTCCTTCTCCAAAGAGCTGTATTTATTTCATTTGGCACTTTCTTCAAAGCTAGCTTCTGATATTGCAAAGAATCTTACTGCAGACATTTTAAAGTCTAACCTGATTAACTCGGTCCTTTTGATTTCTTTTTTGATTGCCTACAGGTACATGACCCATTCCAATTAACTACTGCAGATGATAAAAATAATCATCTTATTAGCTAACAGCCACAGCTGCCATGGTACCCTCATTTAGTACACTACAAGAAAGTCATGCAGAAATCAGAAACTTTAGAGAAGTTTTAAAAATACACAAATTGTTGGAAATATGATATTAACTCCCAGCTCTACAAAATATCTTTTATAGCTAAATTTTATAGTGCCTGAGCACCACGATCTCCTGGAGAGGAGACCAGAATATGGAAAGGAGATGTGCTACTGGATTTCATAGTTATCAGCAAAAAAGCCTAGAACAGAAAACCCTACAGCTAAAAGTCAGCCAAGTGAGTTTTCTTTTGAACAACCCTGTGCCATCTAAGTGTACTGAAAGGTCCCTGTGTTATTTCTGCTATTATTAGAAAAAATTAAAATGCCAAGCACTCATTTGCATGTGATAAATTTCTACAAACCACATTTTTTAATTCAAAAGTAAATTTGTCAGACATTACAGTTCTTTACATATTTCTATTTAATTTTTGAATAGTTTGGAAAAGGGGGTAGGTATATCCTTTCCTTCAGACAGGGGGAAAACTACCAAGTCTATGTGAGGCAGTACATTGCCCTCTCTGACAGTGAACATCACCCTATTTCAGGATCACCTAAAAAAAGAATTGGACTATGGAGAATTTTGGAAACATCATCCTTTTTGTTGTTGTTTTTATCTTTAGGAAGAGTCAGTTCCGAAGGTTTTTCATTTACAAATTGAGAATGTGGGAGAAAAGGTGAAAAAAGTTTTAAAAGGTGTCAAGCACTTTGGAAACTAAGAGAAATCATTTTAGTTTGACTGTATGTTTAAAAAAAAACATTGCCACCAACTAGAAATATCAACTATTCTCAAAGCCTTTTGTGCAGCAGAAAAAAAGGATGGGTTAGAAAGCCAGGGTAACCCCCCTGAACTGGGAGATGCTGTCAAAGAGCGTTCTCAGTGCTGCTGGAGAATTGCTGCCTGTTCATGGGAAGTAGATGCCTGTGTAAAAATACAGGGGTTGTAAAGGAGATGGTTTTCAAAGTTCTTAAGCTATTCACTTTTTTCCCCTCTATAGCGAAATTGAAAATGCCTCCTCTTGTTTGGCTTATGAGAAATATAAGTCTATAGACTTGTATTTGTATTAAGCAAACTATCAGTTCTGCTTTAATTTAATTTCCTTTTTCTAATCATGATACCTATCAAGATGACAACAAGCATTCCCCAAAAGAGCAGGGACCAAATCCATTATCCTCTGAGGAAAACTGCTTGACATTTGTGGCATTTAAACCCCATTCTTAATTGTAGTCAAGGGATGTGGTGAGCAGTGATGTCTCTCTGTCAAGGAAAGTAATCTGTCACAGAAACATTGGTTGTAACGGACCATGCAGGGATGTTCAGTATCTCACACAATGTGTCTTAAATTCCTGACCACCACATTTTGCACCGGTGAAAAATGATGAACTATTTTCCTTTTTTTTCTTTCCCCTTAATCATTAATAGCACAGAACACGGTCACCTAAGGCTGTTCCTCTTTTGCATAGGCTAAGGTCAATGCCGTTTTTCACTTTTCACAGATCTTCTGGAGGAACCTGTAATGAAATAAATCAGAATTTAGATGTATATCTGTAGGTTTGGGTGGGACTGCAGTTGCTACAGCCTTACCTCGCAACAACAGTGCAATATTTAAAATTATTTCATTTTTTAACAGTTTTCTGAGAAGTCTAATCTTAAGCCATATGAATACAACAGGAGTTTTGTGACTAAGTAGAGGTTTAGAGCAGGGAATTCTGACTTGTGTGCAAAGAGACAGCGAAGGAGGCAGTTCTGTGGCTGAGGGCTGAAAGTGATTACACTGGTGGTGTAATTTTGAATATGGTACATGGAAACTTTCAGATCTCTTGGCCAGGAATATGTGGTATGACTGCTGGACCACCTTAGATAAATACCTCTCTTGCTTGACAGACTTGAAAGCTTAATCGATTGCTGTGAACTCTTAAGAAGAAGTAACAGAGATTCATGTAGATGCTTTACCTATTTAATTACATTGAAGTACTGCTGATGCTTCTCCGCTCTTCAACTCTCTCCTGTTGATGACTGCCTTAAGTGCCTTTCCTTGGCATTCCTGGAAAATAACACTTGCATTTAGCAACCTCTTCATATCAAAGCTGACTGCATTTGATTCTAAGACAAAAGAATGGCATTAAAATAGTCCATTATTCTGACTAGCTTTTATAACATAAATAATATTTATCACATCAAGCATTGTCAATAGTAATTATTTCGTTTTGGTAATAAAAGCAGTTTCCTGCCTTTTTCTGTGTTAACATTCATTCTTCAGTCTCAGCACTATCAAACCATCAAGCCTGTATGTGGGATATACCTATTCTATAACATTTATTTATTTAAGGCAACATCATAGAATTTCTCTCTCTAATAAACCCATATGAACCTTATTGCAGAAAAAGAGCTATTTAGATGGATGCTTTTACAGCCATTTCATTGTTCTTTGTGCCTTCTTAGCAGACACATGCTTTATTTGGTGTTTTGCCAGAATTTGAAAACATCTTGCCAAAGAAAAATGGGTATTTTTCTGTTGTTATATATGTACAGTCCAAGTTGCAGTATTTGCTGTTGTTTTGGTTGGTGTTTCAAGCTGCACGGGGTCAAATAATGATTGTGGTAGTTCTGGTCAGTGCTGGGTTTTTTTCAGTGAGCTTGGTTTGGTAGTTAGAGAAATAGCATTCTTTGTTAAAATTCTAATAAATAATCAGTGTATTCGGTGTCACATCGATTAATAAAAACTTGAAAGCAGAAACCTCTGTTGAATCCAGGTCCTTAAGTGGAATAACTAGTTCTGGTGACACTGACTTGATTGGATATGACAGTTTGTATTATCAAAGAATATCCTTAATACACACGTTGGTAATGTATATGGCACCACTTGCAAAAATCATTTGCTAGAGCAAGGTGTTATTTTTCACATAATGTGTAACACAGTTTTCTTTTTAAAGTAGTGAAAAAGTAAATTAAACTCCATGCCGTGGAATGGAACACAGGCTGTAAATTAGCAGGAAAATAATTCTTAATGGCTTTGTCAACTAAAACAGTAGTTCTAGTTCACAAAATCTCTATCGTTCTAATGCTACCCATTAATTTGGCTAACACTGAAAAGGCAAAAAAGTCTACATATATCCTCATTAGTTCTTTATTTTTGTCTTTATATTAAAAAAATAAATAATCTAAGCATATGTTCCAACTGTTACAAGTAATGGTATTTATGAGGTGAAGACTGCTTGATTAATTTTTAAGCCCCTGAGTATCATTAAGATAGGGATGATGCAGACACTTCAGTGACCATTACTTGTATTTCTTTTTAAATGTTTTTTATTTAATGATGTGATCTTAAAATTTATAGTCAGATAGTTTTAAATTTCTGACGCTTTTTGTTGAAGAACAAGTTACATGTAAAAATGAATGTCAGATTGTTCCCTTATAAATGTTTGGGGGTTTTTTTGTTTGTTTGTTCTGTTGTTTGGTTTGTTGGGGGGGGGGGGGAGGGGGTGTGTGTGTGTGTGCCAAAAAACACTTCCCAAAGAAAGCAGAAAAAGTGGTCAGGGATTTTGTTTAGTGGTTTTCATTGGGTCTCAGCACTTGGCTCCAGAGTTTGATTTCAGAAAAAAAATACTACCTGGTTCAGCTACCATCTCTAGAAAAAACTATTGATTTTCCATGAAATTGTAAGGTTTTAGTTCTGAAACTTGACAAAAATAAAATTTATCTTGGTTTTAGGAGTATTGTGTACTGAGACATTCATTAGAGAGTGAGGATGTGCTTCAGGAGTATTGTATCAAGAAATGATTTAATGTTCTACTTCCAAGTCCTCCTGTTCTTTGTTCCTTAAAATTGTAGAATTTATATCCTGTTCTTCTTGTAAAGCAGTAGTAAAACAATATTGTAAAAAAGAGTTGGAGGAATTACAAAAACCTGTTAAATTATGGGTCTCTTTAGACTGAACTTCAAGTTAATTCTAATTGTGAGTCTAAAGAGTTTTATGAACTGATTTTAAAAAGTCAAGTTATTAGTATCAAAATTAACTATTGAATTGCAGGTCATGCTAACTGAATTATGTGAGAAGTATGAAATTTCTTTTCCTTGAAAGAAAAATATATGATGTAGCAACAAAAATGCCTAAAAATTACCATGGTCCCTAAATTATAAATAGTTTCTCTTTATTTCCATGATGCAGTCCTCAGTCTTTTTGCCATAACACTCCAAAATTTACATTCCACAATCATATCCTGCTCTGATGCAATGTCATCACAGTGGAAAAAGGATGAATAAAACTGATTTTGGAAAAAAGTACCTTGTAACACAAGCAGATAGAAATCCCTCCTAAGATGAGGTTTGACCATTTAACTCTGAAATTTGACTGCACAAGAAGTCTTGAAACAAAATGGGCTTTATTTCTATATTTATTTAAATTTTTTAGAAATAGTAATTGTTTAAATGTTACACACAAGGTGACGATTTCATTTAGGTTTCAAAAAAATAAAGTCAAGTTTGGCCATTAAGACCTCAGCATTTTCTGAGATCTCTGGGGTAGTACCTTAGAATTCTTTCTAGAAAATCCTTATTTTCCATGTTAATTGTATCTTAGCCAGTTTCATGAACAAAGGACGAGTTGCATGCTAGGTTTTATCCACTGTTGCAGAGAAACGTACACAACATGGAAACTTTTCTAGTTGTTTGGGTGTTTTTTGTTTTTTTTAAACAAAAAAGCAAGCATTCCTGTTAAGACTAAAAGCACATTTTGAGAATACCTGATATTTTGGAACAGTTTCAACACTTGCCTCTACTGCAGAACAGTTTGTGAGACATACTCTCAGAAGTACAGAGAGATGTGGGTATGGAGAATACCTGACACATCTACACAGGAGTCTCAGCTTTATTGTACGTATGCCAGCTTGTTCACAAGTGCAGTACAGATGGACCCCAGCGTACACTGGCCAGACCTCTAACCATCTGCCCTCAAAGTGATATCCCCAGAGCTGTGTCCAACAGGAAATTTGCAAGAGTGAAAGTGGGTAGTGTACTTCTTCGGCTCTTTTCAAAAGCAATTAGTATTTTGGAACAGCCTAACTTCAACAGCAAAGAACAATGAGGTCAATATGGAGGTGTGGAGCTATGTTTGAGAGTGTACCAGGTTTTGGTCTACATCTAGCTAGCTCAAGGATATTATAGATATTGCCTTAATTTCTGGTAGTTCAGCACATCTTACAGTTTTAGCTTGAAGGCAAATGCTGTTTTCAGAACTTTTTCAGAGGTAGGAATACAGATGACAAACTTGCTGTATATAGATTTGTGTTTACTTCACAAAAAATCTCAGTCTGCAGAAAATGCTATACATCTACATAGTAAATAGTCTTAGACTTGAGACAAATATTTTGATTTTTATTTTAAATGCACATTTGAATCACGGCCTGCTGCCTTAACATATTAAGAACAAAATTTTTGTGGCATAGCACTCCACTAACCTTTCTCTGAAACATAATGTGCTCATTTTCACATTCTCCACAAAAATCTGTCAAAATAGAAATTTCAGCAGTGTTCCAGAAAGCCATCTTTCATCCTAGAACAAGCACATACGAACACCTGCTATTCCATGTTGGAAAAGTCTCAGAGGCAAGAAAAGAGGCTCTCATGTGAATCCAAGGATTACTCAGCAATGCCTGCTGCTGTCTTGAGCAAACACATTAGTCTGTTGCTTAAAACAGATGCAGGTCACGTTCTCTGGGCCAACAAGCGCAGACAAGACTGTTGAATTACCATCTGTGCTTAATCTGTCACTAAAGAGCAAACAAGGGTGTTCCAGCCTTTCAAAGGAAATGCTGACTGGTAGGAACATGTGCCGCATTAGAAGGCCCTCCAGTCACAGGGCTTTCTTCAGTTGTGCCTTCTGTTTGATTGCTTTCTTAATTCCTTCTCCAAGGCATTTAACTTTATTCTGACATGTTACAAGGCTGCTCAGCTTATTTGGTATCTTCCTTTCTCTTTTTATTATCTTTTTAAAGACTTTTAATATTATTACTATTGTTACTCTTGAGGTAAGACAGGATCCATCATGTAATCCTAATTTTAAAAAGAACTCTTCTAGGTCAAATGATAACCCAAACAGGAATCTGCCCCAGTAAACCCTCATTCTGAGCACTGAATAAATAAATTTTAACTGTGAAATATTTTCAAGTAATGAAGAGATTTATATTCACTTAATATAAAAATTGGATGCTTATTTGGCCAAGATAGCTATCTTAATCAGTATAGGCATTTATTTAAAAGATTAAATGCTAAAAAAGAAAAAAAATATATTCCCCTTGAAGATTTTTTTCAGTATATTACAGCAGTTATGTAATTTCTGGACATGTCTGTTCTAATTAACCATCTTCTCGTTAAAGAAATCCTTTTTTTTAAAACATGATCTAACAAAGTATGTGCTTAGGGATGTAAAAATGCACAAGTACTTCCAAGCTACTTTATTTTAGTATATTATCTGAAGATTTTTTAGAGACAATTCACACTGGAGCATGGTTTCAGGAGAAATGTTCTGCCAAAACCATTAGTTTGCCTGTGGGTTTTTTAGTCCTCTTTTCTACACTAGAGATACTGTGGATTAAAAGTAGACTTTACCCTGCCAAAATCCATCTCTTCTCTGAATCTCTCCTACGTATATACTAATTCATGCAGCTCCCTCTATCTTATTGCCCATCACCAAAGAAAGGATGTAATTTCACAAACCATGTATTATGACTCAGCTACTGTAGCAACTAGAAAAACATATTAAATTACTTTCTCTCTAGAGGCAAGACATCTCTGATAATTAGGCAAGGCGGCAGAGAAAGTTGGTGAAAACAAGTTCGAGATAAATCTCCCTGGATTTTAAATAACATGGGTGAGATGTGTATCTTTTATGAAGTGATAGAGTTCCACTGATTTAAATGACATCCTTATTAATAACAGCCTGAGAATTAAGCTTGATGTGTTTTCAGTTATTGTAATTTATCTAACAAAATACTAAGCTACCTGCTATCATGGGCTGGGTGGTGGGGGCAGGGAGAGAGAATAAAACTATATAAATAGTCAGGGAGTTTAGTTCTCCAGGCAGTTAGAGGGCCTCCCAGTGGAGTCACTGAAATAGGAGGAGAATAATTTTGTTGCACCTTCCATTCAGCTGAAAATCTACAGCAAACTGGACAATTTGCTAGCCTTTAAAAAGTCTGCATGAGTTTGATTACCTACAAAAGAAGCAAAATTATGATGAGAAAGACTTCTGAGGAGAACAGATAGGGTGTTTTTTTTACTCTGCCAATGCATGATAACCTCGCAAGTTTTCTGGCCAGGCACCCCAATTTTCTGAAACTTAGTTATATTTCAATATGCCTCTGTCTCCTCAGAGAATTGATTATAAGTAGGTTTTCTTCTACATTTTCGAGCAGAGACATCCCTAGTCTGTATTTTGCTGAGCCTAAAAGGGAGAAGATTCAGCCCTAGAATTGTAACATTTTTTTTTGTGGGTGCAGCTTTGCCAAATTTAGTGGCATATTGTATCAACTATAGGTGCCTCTATAAACAAATCTCTATGATTTTTTCAGCCTATGGACATAAAATCATCACCCTACTTCATATATAGGATGTTTTTTAGCTCTCAAGCTCTATTCTATAGAGGCAATTACATTAAAAAACCAGTGTGTGGATTTTTTTTTCCAAGTTTCTAAAACATTTCTAAAGTAGTTTTTGTGCGCTTTTTGTGGCATATCCAGAAAACATGACAGTGGAATATAATGGTCATTTTGAGCAGTCTTTTGGGGTGTATGATCCTGGTCTTAGCACGTATAGATAATTCAGTTTCCCCAAACTCATGCTAACAGAAATGAAAAATTATTTGGAAACAAAACCAAAATCTGTTCCATTTTGCTTTTAGCAGAATGTACCCTCTGTCACCATTGCTATTTTTTAAACAATGACAATTTGTCAGTGTGACCCTGAACTGTGTTTCATTTTTGACAAACTTGTGTTTTCAAGTAGGAAAATGCTCTGTTGGACCCTCTGACCCTCCAGTAGCTCTGCACACTAGAGCTGAGCAGATGGAAAGCTACTTCTACTACTCCCACCAGCAGCGAGCTTCAGGGGGCTGATGCTTTTCACTTCCCAGGAATTTTTACTGGCTTAAAATTTTTCTCCTCCCACTCCCAACCCTCAGTCCTCTTTGGGGCTGAAACCAGCTTTTTCTCCTGTTTTTCACTTCTTGCTTCTTAGTAACAGTTAAAAATACTCCCCACCCCAAATAAGAGCTGTGATGACCCCAGGGAACATAGACACTTGTATTTCTTTTGCAGTGTGTATCCAGAGCTTTCTAAACATTTTATGAATGGATTAAAAATGGATATCTAGTAATATCAAGTAAAAAATCAGTATTTTACCTGTAGAAGAATCAAAAGTTCAAAGTAGTTTGGCAACTCACTTGCCATCGTTCAGCATGCCAGGACTGGAGTGGAGATGAAAACTCAGGTTTTGTATGGCTGTGGGCACATTATTCATGCTTACCTGAACTATTTTTTCTCTTAAGTATCAAACTATTAAGGCTATTAAACCATTTAGGACTTGTCTCAAGAGGATGGTCCCTTTGATGCCCAAATACTGTAGTGCCTCAGTGCTCAGGTGTTAGGAAAACTGAAAGGCTATCTTGAAGTTCTAATCCGCCAATTGGTGCAAAAAGCTTTGCTGAACAGAGAAAGGATTTAGTGCAAGGAATGAAAGCATGGATCTGACAAAAAGCTACGATCACAACTAAAACCTTTTTCTGCAGAAGGCCTGCCACTTTCCTTGTGAAAAATACCTGTTAAACTAATAATGCTGAAATCCCTCCACTCACCTATTTTGCAGCTGAATGCACTGGAATTATGCCGCTGCTGGAAAAGACCCGCAGCTGAGCTGTAAGGATGTGGCAAGGAGAGGCAGCGTTGCTGGAGCTGGGATAAGAAGCAGGGACAAGGAGCAGGCACAATCTTCTTCCCAGCGTCGCCTCCGCCTCCTTCCAGCTGCCTTCCCGAAGTAGACAATTTAAGCCACAGTTATGAAGAAACGGGACAGTACTGGGATCTCAAACTTGTCATAGCTAAGTATCACAACCTGGCCAGTCCTCTGACTGAAAACATCGTAACTCATGGGTCTGTATGGCTTGTTCTTACCCTGATGACCCAAATGGGCATCTTAAGTAGTGGTTACATAAATACTGCATGCTGCTACTATCTCTGTAATAAATGCATTAGTCTGCCAAAATGGTGCACCAATTTGAACTCCGTAATGCCTCGGAAATCACCTGTTGCTCTCAGGGCTAAAACTAGCCATGCTGTGGAGGAGGCATGGAGCTGAGCTCAGTGTGACCTAGAGAATGTATCTTGGACTTGCAGGGCTGAGGCTCATTTTTCTTTTCTTTTGTGCCTGGATCATGTTCTGAAAGCCCTGTAGCAGACAACTGACACTGTAGATGTCTAAAGTTAGGTGGGATGATTTCCATCTCAGGTTTAGGTATGAAAACTTCGGCACTGACCAAAGTTGTTTATTCCATCTGGTATACTGTTGTCTTCTTCAGAATATGGTTTTATTCAGGTGTAATTTCGGGGGGGGGGGGGGGGGGGGGGGCAATTACTTCACCTGTGCAGTTTTTGCTGGTAGCTTACTGGTTTGTAATTTTAAGCACTGCCTATTATCAGTGGTAACTCTCACTATAATACCCCATCTTCAGGTGTTTGTAAGTGGTTGAGCATGGGACTGAAATTTTCCACGTTGGATATCTTCTTCAGGTTTAACTTTTGGGAAACTTTTAGTCAAATTTGGTTTAGCTGTTTCTGAGAACAAGACTGTGAAAAAGGGTCACGTCCCTGTTAAAAATCCTTATGGTCCTTCTTTTTCAACCTCTTGTACTTGAGAGCAGGAACTCAATGTTGAACTGAAAAATGGCTTTTGGTTTAGGGCATACCTCTTGTGTTGTGAATGAAAAAAATCACTCATTTTTCTTCCATTTATGAGTCTTTAAAGAAAGTGCACTTTTGCTATGACTGTAGGAGACTTGTGAAGGTTTTGCAGTTTGTCTGAGGATTCCACCTGCTCTGAGCGCACACGTGCTATCCACATGGGCACACATACCAGCATGTATTCCAGCGCGGGGTTGGAATGGGTTCAAAAGGATTTGGGCAGCTCTGATTTACTGCAGGCTGAGTTGCGGCTGGGTTCTAAACTCAGAGTAGAAAGCTTGCTACTGTTCTATGTGACCTCCTGCGTCTACCAAGGAGAAAATATTTAATTAAATTTAATTTAAAATATTTAATTTTGTTGCATTTATATTAATAGATACAATGGGCCCCTCTGGCCTTGAGGCCAACTGACACAGCACAGCTTATTTCTAAATAGCTCAGATCCCTTCCCACCCAAAATAGGATGGCCACATCCAGACTGCTGGCTTTGAGTGGTCTCCAGCCCATGTTAACTCCAGGTATTGCCTGGAAGTTCTGGCCAAAATGGTGCCAGGCTTTGTGTTAATGGTATGGAGAGCTGCATTTGTGTTAATGGTATGGAGAGCTGCACAGCAGTACCTTGAGCATTTTAGTTTTCTAGTGTGGATGAAGGCTTACGGTGAGAGTGAGGTGGAAACAGGGAAAATGTTCAGCTGTTCAATCCAGGAATATTAGAAGAGAAGACTGAGGAAGGTGCCTAAATAGGAACTGGGAAAGAGCTGGCTTTAGATAGAGTGCTTACCATTGTTGAAGAGCTCCTGGATGGGGAAAGCGGGGATCAGAAAGTAATTTAACTGCAGTCTTTGTAAACAACTATATCATTTTCAAATACTGTATACTTATGTCCTAAACATCTGTCAAAGGGAGGTGTGCAAATCTCTGTTCTGGTGTAGCAATAACAGCAGTCAGCACAAATGATAATCAGTCTAGTGCTTTGCAGTCCCGGATTAGATTTCATGGATTTTGAAGGATATTGTATTTTTGTAATGACATCAATACATAATAGTACATAAATCATGTGGATGTCTCATTTGCAAAAAAAAATTAAAATACAATGTTTGGATTTCTTTTAAGCATATCCTTAACCTTGCAATTTCTTAAATTTATGTGGCTTAATTTGGAGACAATTACGAGGACTGCTTAATGTTTACATTTTAGATGTATATTCTAAGCCACACCTCCCATTTAATCTATAATTCCTGCATGAATTTCTTTGCTTTTCAAAAGTTCATTCTTGATCACTAGGAAGGTAAATGCAAAGGAACGTTATTATGCAATCATTAATGGTGTGGAGCTGTGTTTTCAGTAGAACTGCAGGTATATTAGAGTAGTGATTAACAACTACTTTGTGTTGCCAAAGGAGAAAAATACAGCCAAGGTGAAGTAGTTACAGAATCACACAATGGCTGAGGTTGGGAGGTCCCTTTGGAGATTGCTGAGTCAAACCCACCTGCTCAGAACAGGGTCTGCTAGAGCAGGTTGCTCAGGACCGTGCCCAGTCAGGTATTGAAGATCCAGAGATGGAGACTCCACAGTTTAACTATTTGCTAACAGTTAACTGTTTGCTAAACTGTGATCATTTAATACTCCTGGTCTGTGTAAGTAGAAAAACAATTTAAGAAAACCCAAACATACATACCCCACCCCCCCAGTATAAAACATGGAAGTCTGAACTTCCTGTTAATATTCAAAATGAAGTCAGTGAAGATATAATAAGTAATAAAATCCAGCATTGTGCTACATCACTACTCATTTTAGCAGAGACCTGTGGTTAATATGCTTATCCCACGCTTCATATCAGCTATACCTTCTTACCAAAATCTATAATTTCTGTTGTCAAAATGAACAGTTTTCTTCTGCCATTTTTTATAAACCAAATATTTTTCAGCACATTGGAACTGAAATTTGCATCAAAATAAATACCCCAATAATGCATAGATTGGGTTAATAGAATACTCGGTTTGACCAAAATGTCAATTTTTGAGTGATCGCTAGCATCACGTCACTTGTAATTTTGCCACGGTATTTCTCCAGACAGATTCACTCTCAGATACAACTGGAAGTTAATTAAGAAGGAGAAAGAAGAACATTTTCCTCTTATAATCTCAGGCAGTCTTAGAAATCGTCTTGATAGGGAAAGTTACTTATAAATAATCAGACAAATCTCTCCTTATCCATAAAGGAAAAGAAAGATTTTTATCTTAATCTTACAATTTAAAAACAAATAAGATTTGAATAGAAACATTCTGAACAAAAATGTGAAATACTTGAGAACTACATTTGAAATGATTTTGGGGAAGCTTTCTTTTCTGGTCTTGTGACACTGCAGTTCTTGTTAACCTTCCAACCAAATAGCATAGAATAATTTCAGTTGGAAGGGACCTACAACAATCACCTAGTGCAACTGTCTGACCGATTCAGGGCTGACCAAAAGTTAAAGCGTGTTCTTAAGGGCATTGTCCAAATGTCACTTAAACACTGACAGGCTTGGGGCATTGATCACCTCTCTAGGAAGCCTGTTCCAGTGTTTGACCACCCTCTCTGTAAATAAATGCTTCCTAATGTCTAGTCTATACCTCCCCTGGTGCAGGTTTGAACCATTCCCATGTGTCCCATCCCTGGACCCCAGGGAGAAGAGCTCAGCACCTCCCTCCCCACGTCCCCTCCTCGGGAAGCTGCAGAGAGCAATGAGGTCGCCCCTCAGCCTCCTTTTCTCCAAACTAGACAAACCCAAAGCCCTCAGCCGCTCCTCACAGGACATGCCTTCCAGCCCTGCCACCAGCTTTCTTGCCCTCCTCTGGACGCATTCAAGGACCTGAACATCCTTCTTAAATCCTGGGACCCAGAACTGCACACAGTACTCGGGGTGAGACCTCACCAACGCTGAATACAGCGGGATGATCCCCTCTTTTGACCAGCTGGTCATGCTGTGTTTGATGCCCCCCAGGATGGATTTTGACTACTGCTTTTCTCTTATGATAGCTACTAGACATATGTGATTCTTTCACCTTGAGATGGAAATACTAACATATGAGTGATACTTCCCATGGCTATAGTTTCACTCACCTTAAAAAATGAAGCTAGGGCATATCACCAAGCCTCTTTCTCTTCTTGATTTTTGGTAAAAGGAAAATGATGTGAGCATTCATGACAGGTCAAGGTGCGTGGTCTGTGACTGGGCTGCTGTGCCCCAAATGGGATTTTTTTTGCTCTTTTTCTCCTATTTTTGAGCTGCATTTATTTTGCTTACATATGCAAATACACACTTTAGCCATGGATAAGCAGGTTGTAGTGTCTGTTTATATCAGAAGTATGTTTATCTAACAAGTATGCTTTCTTTTTTCTAATGTCCAGAAAAAGCCTGCATTCTAGTGTGTGTTGAAATATATGTTGGGGTTTTTTGGTTTAAATCATCTTGTAAGGCCTTTTGTTTTCAGTATAACATGGTAAAGTACATAAAAGCCTTCCTGAATGGGACATATATAACCTAAGGGGAACACGGGGTCTCTGAAAGATAGATCTCTGCAGTAGCATTTTTGACCACTTCGGCGTATGCAATGCTAACCTTTTTGTTTTTCTGGTTCTTATTCTGCCAGCCCTATCTCAGTGTATGTGAATCACTAGGCAGTAGGCAGAAGGGTTATAAGTGCAGATATATGTTTATTTAGGGAGCTGAATGTCAAGAGCTTGCCTGCTCTTAATAGCTGATGATTGTACAAGTCAGATGCTTTCCTTGTGCTGTCACTCCGTTTTAGGTTTCACAGGAGATATCATCTTGGCATTTCTAGCCTTGGTGGGCAGGCTGTGTGCTCTCCTCCTCCTCCGTGCTCTTCTCCTCCTCTTCTCCCTTCCATCCTCCTGGGCTGTGGAAGGGAGAGGGACAGTGAGAAGGAAGTCCTCACCCACAGTGCTGTAGTTACTGCTTTCTCCGGACTTTGCCGCTGCCTCTTCCTCTTCGTTTCTCCATGTGTATGTATGCTGGTCCATGATGTACTGGCTGGTGTTGTGGGGCGCACACATCCCTGGCAGGCAGTACCCCGCCATGTTCATGGGGCGGAGGCGCGTGCTTGCCTCTCGTAGCATTGCCACCGGCACGTGCGAGGTTTTGACCCGGCGGTGCTTCTTCACATTCCAGAACAGCATTTTATGTTGTCCACCTGCCTGGTCTCGGTGGAGGGGCTTAGGGCGTTGTTGTTGTTGACTCCTCTGGTTGTGACACCGCCAGCGTGCCTCCCCAGGCTGCCCACTTTGTGGAGATCCACAGGGATCCTGCTCCCTGAGGTTTCTCTTTCTCTTCTGTTGCCCTCGCTTATTGTCTCTGTTAAAATACCGTTGTCTCCTGTGCTGCTGTTGCTGCTGTTGCTGCTGTTGCTGCTGTTGCTGCTGTTGCTGCTGTTGCGTTCTGCCCCTGCCACCCGAGGCGCGCCACCAGAGCACGAGGGGCACGAAGTCCACCTCCACCTCCTCCTCCTGCCCTTGCTGTGCCTCCTCCTGGTGCCCAGCATTGACCATGGCCGGTGGTGTGGCATGGCTGTGTGGGCCGTGCCAGGGTTGATGTCCTCTCCTGGCGGGGTCTGGCTCTGCAGCGGGGGCAGAAACCCTGTCCCGATGGGGGACGTTTAGCCGGGAGGCCTGGGAGGGAGTCTTGTAAGTTGCCTGCCCCATGCTGACACCCTGCCGTCCTGCGGAGGGTCTTTGCCTGGCCTGATCTGGGGGCAAAGTGACAGACTGCCTTGCCACCCTGCCTGGTGGAACCAGTGGGGCGCTTTGGTGCCATGGGGGTGATAGCTGTGACAACCAGCCTTTGTGACCTCAGCCTCCATCAGCAGGGGCAACGGGGCACATCTGTGCCTTCCTCCCGCATAAGCCCAGGCCCCAAACCAGGTCTAGCTTTAATGTTAGTCAGTACTAATTTTTGCTTGCCTCGAAGCACCTCGTAAAAGTGAGTGAATGTTATTCTGGCCACGTGACAGAGGAAGATGCGGAGGAACTAAATAACTTTCACAAGCTCGCACAGTAAGTCAGCACTGCCAAAAAGCCCTTCTCACTCTCCTGACTCAAAATCCTGCATCCAGTCCTCTATATCACCTGTTGAAATCAATTCCTGTCCTTTTTTTGTGAAAAGTAGCAAGATGGATAGCAGGCCTACCTCAAGATTTATTTTCTGTACATACTGTATTTATACCACACCAAGTGCTATTCGTAACATCCCTTTTTGTTTTGCTTCCTGTGGTATAGAATAAATAAATAAATAAATTCATCTGCTATGGTGAGTGAACAAGCTTTATAAAAGACAGCTAGGTTGAAGATGGGTGTTACACAAGACACTTATGTATGGAAAAACAGGTGGTGTATCCTCATTCTCGCCGCAGAGATAAGGGTGGGTTTTTTTGTGGGTGTGTTTGTCTCTGTGGAAGTGCACAAGGCTTGTGTAGCTAGGAAGACGTGGGGATTTACTGTTTTAGCCCCCTTCTCCATCTGCTGATACTGTCAGATCAGGCTTATGGTTTCATAGTGAGTGATGCAAATCCATATTTAGACCAGAATCTGTGTCCAGCTCTTGCTGAGAAATGTCATTGAGGACTCTGAATTTTTGTACTTAGTGATTAGAGCATCTGTATAGTAGTGTGCCCTGAGACACAAATTGTTCTGATGGCATTTCTAGTCTATTTATTTAAATAAAAAAATAAGAAAAATAGTAGAATATTTTTAAAAATATAAAAAAAATTCTTTGCAATATTGCATACAAAAAGGATTTTTTTCCCTTTATTTTCTAGGCTGATTTAAAAGAAAACCAACAAACAAATCCACACAATGTTCCTTTGTTTTTCTCTTGAAAGAGTTTCCAATTCTTTCAGCTTTCATTAAAGATGAAAGGCGAAAAATACGCATAGGATTAAGTTTACCAAACATAAACAAAGACAAGTCACATCTACCCTCAGTGTGAGGCTTTGGTAGGATAGCAAGTGTTACTATTTGTCAACACACGATGGCAGTAGTAGTCTGTGAAATGATTAGCTGATGCACGTAGTAAAACAAAACCTCTCTTACACCTTTTTTTCTAGAGATAACTACAGTTTTTGCTTATGAATCTTGACACTTACCAAGGTCAGCTCCACAGAGGAATGGGGAAAAAAAAAAAAAAAAAAAAAAGAAAAAAGTAGTAAACACAGGAAAGTTCATAGTCTTTTCTTAATCAAGGTGGCCCTAACTGTTATTCCAGATATAGTTTGTGATCTCAAATTCGATGTATAAAGTGGCAGTCTGGTGATGTCGTTAACTATGGTGACTTTTTGTGAAGCTTTCTCTGGCTTATCGTGTTAGCTATAGCAGGTTCTATAGTCATTCTTTGCCTCCTGGTCAGGCAGTAGCACTTCAGGGACCTTGCCAAATCAAAAGAAAGATTTCTTTAACAGCCCGTTCAGCTAATAATGCTCCCTTATCTGTGATCAATTTTGAGTGAGGTATCAAAGGTGCTTGCTGGAGAGACATATTGACTAAGCAAATACAACTTTTTCCAAACTGCGTTGTCACTTCATCTTCAATATGTCAAGAAAAAGTCTTTTAAACATGTAAAAGTAGCTTAATACAATGATCAGTTTGATTTGATTTGATGTCATTACTTCTCTTCTTGTTGAACACTGACAGCTTCAGCCTTTCTGCAGAATATATCTGCACGGATCTCCTTCCGGATGAGCAGCTCTTTAATAGAAACTGGACGTTGAACATCAACTCCCTGTAACTTGAAGTAATTACACAGTGTTGAATGGTTGAGATTCTCATGGGTGTCCCAAGCTGAGTCAGGCTGGTCCTGTGGCTGAAGGAACATTTGTAGTGATCAATGGATTGCGCTGCTGAGACAACCCTGTATCCTACCAGCTCCAGAACCTAGCAGCAGAAATAGCTACATCACTGCAAAAAGCCTAGGTTTAAGAGGGTTTACTGGGAAGGGTGCAAGGGTAACATAGCTCCACTGTTTCAGACACCTGATGTCCTCCCAGCACGGTTCAGTCTCCCAGTCCAAAAAATGATTTACGTTATTCATTCCTCCTGCAACAGTCCCAGCAGATGTACTCAAATGATGTCAAACACACAACTGCCACACTGAACTGTCTATAAAATATAACAGCAATCTTTTTCTTTTAAAACTAGCACTGGTTTTAACTGGTGAACTTCCTAGCAGAGAGGGACTGGCAGAAACTACCCCTGAAGAGACAGGGCTCTGTCCACTTCCAGGACTTTGCTACATGTCTGGACAGAAGTGGTGGAAAACAGCAGCAGGTTGGCCCATACAGGACTCGGGCACTTAACCTTGGCATTATTAGTGCTAACCTCTGAACTATTTTCTGAAGTGGAAAGAGCATCAACTGTATTACCTCTGATAACACTCTCACGCTGTAAGGGTAGTGTAAGGCCTGGTCAGTTAAGGGATTTAGGGCAGAACATAATGTTTTCAGACTGTGGATTCACAACAAGTGGAAATACCATCCTACGACCCAGAAAACAGGATGAGGCAAGTTCCAAGACTTGATGCCACACTCACTGTGTCGTAGTAACCGACTGGTGGGAGCTGCAGCTGTTTTGGTTATGTTCCATAGCACTAAGGTCCTGCAGCATGGAAGGCGTCAGACACCTCACTTGGTGTCCCACTCTGGAGCCAATAAGTCAAACATTGTTGGTGTTTTCTGCAGGCACCCAAATTCTGTTTTATAAGAGTAGAACAGTGCACAAAGGATCAAGGAAGAGAGATAAGGAACTGAATCCAGTGAAGCACAGCCAATTGCCTCAAATAGGGCTTGGCTACAGAAAAGCTGGGAATCACCATTTCTTTGGTTTTGTTTTTTTAAATTAATTTATTTTTTATTCAGTTCTTTATTCTTAACAGACTTTCCAGGTTCTTGCCCCAGTATTGAGTATTTGGCAAAGAGAACTGTCTGCAAATCTAACACCTTTCATTTGTCACTCAGGTACTTTGACTCTGCATACAAAGGGTATATATGCTTTTCAGTCTGGGGGGCAGAGAATTTAAATTATAGCAGTACACCTGTCTTCCTGTGTTGAAAATGTACCCCTTTGTATCCCATGAATTAATTTTGAAGCAATTATTTGATGTTAGGACGGTGTAGGTCTGGGTTTGCTCCTAAAAATTGTGCCTGATTCAGTTGCTGAGAGAAGTGTTTGCATTTTCAACTTCAGAGAAATAAGATTCTCTCCCTTTATTGTGTCATTCTGGCTTCCTTACTTTTTCAAACCCACCCACCTGGGCACACACCCTTTTACCTACTATGAGTTTTCTATTTTATTGCCTGAAATTTGGGTTAGCCTCCCTTTTTAATAAATGAAAACCCCAGATCTCATACATTGCTCTTGAAATAATTACAGAAACTGATGCAAACATCATTTTTAAATGTAACCAAATAACAGTGAGGATACTGTTCTTGCAGATGTCAGTAATATGAATGGTGAAAGGTGGTAGACTCAGCAGCTGAGAACAGAAGAGATTATCATTTTTGCATTAACATCCACTCACAATATAAAGGAATCACAGCTGATATTCTATATGTATAATGAATGAAATTGAGAATGTAGTGAGTATGCTTGGCCTTGTGAACTTGCACCAGAATGTTGTCCTTATTAATGGGTACGTTGGTTTGTTTTCCCTAGGATAGAGAGATTTATAGTATGGGCACAGGAGTGGGCACAGTCTCTAATGCTGTAACTGTTACACAGTTTTTTCAAGGTTCTTAGTTGTTCTAGTTTTAGCTATCTTTTAGCTAAAATCAATCAGGTCCATGCACATTCACTTTGTAAAAGTAGTGTGAAGATAACTTGAGTAGAAAACTTCTAAAGGCTTTTCTCTCACAAAAGTCAGTGGAAAATGACAGCTACACTAGTGCTCATGGCCTTGATAATAGTCCCTAGGAGTCTTCAGTCATTGGAAACAGAAGCCAGTAAGAATAGAGTTGTATAGTTTCTGCATCTCCAGCACTCTTTCTATTTCTGGTGGATGACATTTCTGACCAAAGGACACACTGTAGGAGTTTTTGTCTCTTCTCTTTTGGTGCAGTTTTGGTACAACTTCTTCTTTTGGTAAAATTTCACATTGACTTTTTGCCTGTATGACACTTTCACAGCTGCAGAAGTCAGAACATTTCTTTTCCCTAACACGGGCATACACTTGGCATGTACTTGAATGGGAAGCTGCAAGACTGTTTGACAAGCATAGGCTTAGACTTTTATGTTTGGCAGTGCTGTTGCAGGATACTGAACTGCAGAGGAAGAGAAACTAAGGCTCAGACAGAGAAAAGGAGCAGAGCAGGTGGCACATGCGCTTGGCATGCTGAGCACCTCTCCCAAACCTCTGAACAATGGAATTTAGTAGCGACCTTCAGGAGGTCTGTTCACATGAAGCAGGTCTGCACCTGAGCATCACAACTGAGTTCCATGAGACTCGGTCTAATTTGTAATGTGGAACAACAACTGAAGTTCAGAGAAACCACATGAAAAAGAAAAATATATACACAGACACTGAACTCCCTGGCTAGGTTTCCACAACTGGATAAGGTTTGCATTAGATTAGAACAGCTGACCACTATACAAGGGATATAGAGCTCTGGTCTGTGGTTTTAGAGGTTTCTTCCAAGGCAGAGTTTAGAGAGTTTATATTCCATTCAGTGTTTCTTGACTTCTGGAGTACAATAGTTGATTTTTATCTGGTGCAGAAATTTCTGCTTTTTTTTTGTAACATACCCTTTCCTCACTGTCCTTGATCTGACAGTAACTTGTAAAACAGTCTTCAAGTTGCACGTAGGCACCATAGAATATGCTTGGGGGCCAGATATCTGAACACCCACATTCCTTTGTATAATTGCGGTGCACCATACTCATCATTATTAGCAAGCGTTGCCCTCTTCGACTGATATGAATCTTCCCTGAAAGAGATGTGGTACAGGCAGCAAGTCCATCACCATGGCATGGTGCTTGACCTCTGCACAAGAGCTCAGGCTGCTTCAACCTACTGCAGCAACTGTGAAAAGGGTTTTAGTGGTCTCCCTCACTCTACTTCCCCCTCAACCTGTGAATTTTTTATCTTTCCCAGAGCACATGTGTTCCACTAACAACATGAAGAGCTGATGATGGCATGAGGAGTGAGGTGTGAATGGAAAGAAAAGGCTAGAATCTCTTAAATAAAAAAATAAATGCAGCTGGAGTCAGACTTCTGGGATTTTGCTGCTCTCTGCCTTTCAGCAAGACAAGAGAGAACAATAATCATCTCTCTCTGCTCTTGACTTTGCTTTCTTCCTCTCTTGCTTCATCATGTCATTCCACATCCTGTCCCTGCCCCACCTCACCTCCTTCATCCCAGCTCTATCCCCTGCTCAGTTCCCAGAATTTCATTGGCAGCACAGTTTCCTCTATTGCATTGTATTCTGTGACCCTTTGAAAGATATTTACCCATTTACTTGCCCTTGGTAGGCATGTCAGTCATTCAAACCTAGGAATTCTTTTGCTTACACCTCCATTTGCTGGAGGGGAAAGAGCTTCACAATCGGGGTGTGAAGTAACCGGTGGAGATTGACATCCATCCATCCTTTTTATAGGTAATGAAACACAGCTGGGTGTGAAAATGTCCCTGTTCCATAGGAATCTAATATTCATGTTAATCAGATTACCATAAAACATTGCAATAGAGTGTTTTTTTTTGGTTTGGGTTTTGTTTTATTTTTTTTTAAATATTTTCTCAGGATCAGTTTTTTTCCGACTATTTCCTTAATTTATGTGACACTGTTGAATTAACTGCATGGTTACAGCCAGTTGGGGACTTCTGCTTACCTGCTAGGCACTGGAAAAACACTTTACTCGAACTGGAGTAAGGCAGTGTCCGCACCAATGCTAGCCATGTGAACTTGACTAGCTAGTTCCCTTTGGGTGTCTTTGGAGATAAATTTACACTGTAATATTAGGACTCTTTTAGGAATAAGTTTGTCTGCATGGTACTGGCCACATCTGTGAGAGCTCCGAAAGATGTGTTAATATTGCAGGCTAAATGGCTGTAGATTAGGCAATGTTCAATTTGTCTGTATATTGGGGACATAAGTGCATAGATATTTAAACCCAACACGGAATCATGGCTGTTTTTCAAAGTGTGCCCCAAAGCCTGCCTAAAGCTTGTTGTCGTGTTTTAAGCCCAGCTGGCAATAAAGCACCACAAAGCTGCTCGCTTATTCCTCTCCCCCTCCAGCTATGGTGGGATGAGGAGGAAAATTAAAGAAATGCTGGCAGGTAGAGACAAGGACAAGGAGGGATCACTCACCAATTATGGTCACAGGCTAAAGACAGACTCAGCTTGGGGAAGAAACAAAATCAATATAATTTACTACCAATCAAATCAAAATGGAATAATGAGAAGTAAAACCAAACCTTAGAACACCTTCCCCCCACCCCTCCCTTCTTCCCAGGCTGGACTTTGCTTACGATTTTCTCTACCTCCTCCCCACCAGTGGCACAGGGAGATGGGGAATGGGAGTTGGGGTCAGCTCGCCACATGTTGTCTCTGCCACTCTTTCCTCCTCGGGGAGGACTCCTCACTTGTCCCCTGCTCCACCGTGGGGTCCCTCCCACGGGAGACAGTCCTCCACAAACTTCTGTAGCCTGGGTCCTTCCCACCGGTTGCGGTTCTTCAGGAGCTGCTCCATAGTGGGTCCCTTCCGCGAGCTGCAGTCCTTTGGGCACAGACTGTTCCAGCGTGGGCTTCCCCATGGAGTCCCGGCCATCTTGGGGGGCATCCCCCTGCTCCGGCGTGGGCTTCTCTCTCCCTGGGCTGCAGGTGGGCATCTGCTCCCCTGCTCCCCTCCACAGGCTGGGGGGACAGCCTGCCATCTCACCGCGGGCTGTGGGGGCATCCCCTCCTCCGGCACACCTCCTCCCCTCCTTCTTCACTGACCTCAGTATCTGCACAGGGCTTTCACTCACATTCCAATCCCCCTACTCACTGCTGGTTCCACTTCTTAAATACGTTCTCCCAGAGAACGTCACTGATGGGCTTAGCCTTGGCCAGAGGCGGGTCCGACTAGGAGCCGGGAAGCTTCTAGCAGCTTCTCACAGGAGCCACCTCTGCAGCTCCGCCACCAAAACCCTGTCACACAAACCAAAACAGTGTGTCTGAACATAGGCACGTGCCGAAGCAATGCAGATGTGCAGAAAGTGATGGTCGGTGCAAGCCCTGGCTGGTATTTAGAATGCAATGACTATGTACTCTAAGAGATCATAACCTTCTAGAGGTAGTATCCACTGTCAGTGCAACGCATTGACAGAGACTTCAAAGAAAAGAATGGCCCAACAGAACAAGCATTTTTCCTCCTCAATACTTGTTTTCATTTGATTGACAAAACAATATAAAGCTGGTTATTTACATACAGATTGACGGAACAGGGAAACTGAGTCCCAAAGGTAAGACAAAATGGCTACAGGATAAAGCACTGCAGATTCTGTGTATTGAAGGATGTATTGCACATCGTCCCTTTGACCACCAAACACAGTCCCATAGGTTCCCATTTTAGGCCTGAAATGATGTCTGTAGCTCAGAAGGGGTTTTTTTTTTAAATCATTGACTTTTCAGTTACTATTAGAGAGAACTGAAGGACGAAAGAAAACTATTGTCTCAGCTCTAAGAGCAACTCATGTCTTTGGAGGGAAATGCTAAAATGAAGATAGCTGTTGTTCTACAGTTTGTTCTGTACAAGTGTCTGAAAACAAAAATTATTTTAAACAGAAGTGAAGGGTCTGTTATGTTTGGTTTGGGGAATTTTTTTTGCCTATCTAGATTTCAAGTAAGACTGCCAAATTGGTAAAAGTATGGTCAAAAAAGCACAGTCGTTGTAGCCTGCTGTATTTTTTCAACTCTGATTTTAGCCTGTCACAGGTTGTTTCATGTAAACCTGCT
Organism: Astur gentilis; assembly: GCF_929443795.1. Classification (NCBI taxonomy): domain Eukaryota; kingdom Metazoa; phylum Chordata; class Aves; order Accipitriformes; family Accipitridae; genus Astur; species Astur gentilis. Next base: position 11,811,705 of record NC_064913.1, read on the forward strand.
GTTCATGTTCCATGTGTGTTCTTCTTCTAGAAAGTGGCGGTGAGGGTGAAGAATGTGGTGTCTGTGTACAGTTTCCATTGCCTAGTCTGACAGAAATTTAGCAAGTCAGCTGCATTTACATCTTAAATGAGCATGTATGTTCAGTTAGGTGAAAGGGAACTTTGATATTAAACAAATATCGACTTGGGTAAGTGGAAGGATTTGTTACGTTTTATGGGGATTTTTTTGGCTGAAGTCTTTCATCAAACTTTTATGACTGAAGATGTGCAGGTGTTATTTACAGCTTGTCACTGTAGAACAGAATGAGCAAGTACCTCTTTTGTATCTGGTGGATCTTTCCTGGGGGCTTTCTCCCTAGAAAAATGTATTAAAGCTCCTCCACAAAAGGAGGAGAATTGTTCAAACTATCCCATTGAGGGAATTTCCTAATCTTTAACTGGTAAGGCTCTTAAATAGTAAAGCAGAAAAGCTGAGTGAAATTGTTTCAAATAATTTGAAATTGAGCCATGGTTCCACAAGGGTATTTGTGACTTGGGTCCATGAATTCTGGTCCTTAGTATATTGAAATGCAATGTTTTGTGTGGCTGTGTAATTATGTCAACGGGAGTTTTTTTCCAATTCCTATGCAGAATAAGATTCAGTATTTCTCAAAAAAAGGCTATTTTACATGAGATTTTTATTAGCCAGATAATCTTGCAGGCAAGTTTATCCAAGATACAGGAGACAGCTTTGGGCCTCATCAGCATTACAAAGGACAGTTATTACTGCAAAGGTATAAATAAATAGTTTATGTACTTTTGGGGGGTAATCTGATACAAGTTTAATCTCTGTATTTCATTATTGATTTAAGGAAACATTCTGTTTGCTAAAGAAAACATGTTTTTTTGAATATTGTTAGTACTAATGAAGGGACATTTAAGGAAAGAATTAGAAAAATGGATGTGTCGCAGAGAGAAAAATATTTAATCAAATGAAAAGGGGGTAAATATTCAGTTGTTTACACATTTTATTTTTATTTCTTTATTTACTATGTCATAGTTAGATTTTAACATAAAAAATTATTTCATTTTAAAATTCATACATTAGATCTGAATAATTCAGCATAAAATTTTACATTTATGTTGATCTTTTATTGCCTTCAGTACAGTTTTTGTAGTAAAATAATTTTCTTGATATTGCTATACAACTTACAGTTGGGTAGATAATGGAGTTGTCTTTTAGCATTTCATATTATTCTTTGTATATCAATAATCGATCTCGTTATTAACAGAAATATTTCCCAAATTAATGAGATTTGAAAAAATGCATCTTAGTGTAGCAGTGAGCTAAAAATTTGTCTTTAAAGATTCTTATAGTGTATGACAGTATTGGCTTCTGTCAAAACTTAGATGAGGCTACCAACTGGCAAACGGGGTAGACACATGTATGCATAAGGTGTTTTGCTCAGGTTGATGGGATTACCGTCCAGTCTGATGTCTTCAAGAGCCCTACGTACATAAGTAAAATCTTTCATTTTGCAGAAAGTGTCTTCGTGCATCTCTTGAATGTTGTTGTTCTAAAAAAAGAAAAAAAGCTGTCAGAATAGTTGCCTGAAAGTAATTTTTTACTCTTTGAAGAACAACTTATGGATGCATTTTCAGTGCCTAGAGAGACACTTATTTGAACCCAAGGGACCAGATTGTGGCTGCAAGTTATCAACAGAGAAATCTTCCAAGCAGGGGGAAAATTTCTTGGCCGGTTCAAAGCTTCAAAACTAAGTAGCTGAAACCATGTAGCAGAGACAGGCTTTGCAGGAGGGGCCTGGTAGAAGTATCGAGCATTTTCATTTCTGGGGTCATATTGAAGAGCCTGATTAATGCAAATTGGAACCAGCATAGGCCAGTCCAAAAATCATAGAACCATAGTTATCATCCTGACAGCTTGATATGCCTTAACCTGCAAAGCCACAAATCTATTTGATCTGTGACAAATTTCTTTCCCGCAGGCCCTCTCACGTTAGCTTAACCCCCATCTGTACATATATAGGGAAAATTGAACGCTTTAGGTTTTAGTCCTTTGCTTTAAATTCCTCTTATATACTTTCTTTACTGACCATTTGTTCTTGAAGTGAACCATTTTCAACAATGAATTGCTAGAATACAATATTTTCTGGAAATTGAGACTAAAAAGGTAGTATCCTAAAATGAGGGCTGTCTGAAAATTCTTCTCTTCTCCATTCTTTTGCTAGTCAGAAATTGGTGTGGAAAAAGTCCACCTCACTAACTTTGGTTTGTAGCACATAGCACTGAATATTTAATTTAGAGGCATGTGCAGGTGAAAAAAATAGTCAGCTAGCAGGCAGAGTATTTCTATAGATTTATTTATTGAAAGATAGAGGTCAAATTATATATGGTACATCAGGTTATATATTCCAAGGGGTTTTGCTGTATTATGTAATAAACACAAACATCTTTTGATAATCAAAACTGGGCATTGGTACACAAGGAGGTAAAGGGAAGGAAGCAAAGAGAAAAGGTTGAAAGGAAGAATTCAGAAACAAAGGTTTAGGTAAAAACAAATACAAAAAAAAATAAAAATAATTACAGAAAGATGATGGATAGCATGTTCCAACATAGTCAAATGGAAAACTTTGGCTGAAAAAATGTTAGCCACAGGGAATGACCTTTATTAAGAGAATGAAATGCCCTGGGTATAGATACAACCAATATGTAAAGCAACTTTCTTTGGGTATCTAAAAGTATTCCTGTTGGAAGATTCGTATGAGCAGTGTGAGGGATTTCTGTCTTTGAAGTCTCTTAGACTAATGTTGCTCTTGACAGCTGTGAACCTAACTTTAGTCTGTGCTAACAATAAATCTAGAATTTTATGTTTGAAAAATATTGTATTACAAATTTTAATAATTAATGCTTAGCTGAGCTAAATTTTACTTCTTTCAAATACTGCATTCACTAGTTAATTGTGTGTTTCCAATAGTTTGTTTAGTCCAGTAAGTACACTTTTGGATAAACAGAAGAAACAAGACAATAGTTGCCCATGTCAGTTTTACTTACTGTTTGAACGTGATATGTGGAGCCATTACTTGCATAGCCTACCTGAAGATGAAGAGCTTGGAGGCTTTCAGGGAGTGGCAATGGAATGTGATCCAAGTTATTGTCAGTGATGTAAAGATGCTGCAGTTCATGCATATCCTAGAGGATGAAGGCAAAAGGTAGGGGAAAATGATAGACATTTTTGAAAATCTCTAGGAAGTAAGTTTGAAACGTATCACTGTGATGAGCACCGCTGGATGTTAACACATTTTCTTTCAGCATGATATGGTTGAAAAGGCAGAAATTCAAAACCCATTTCATTTGCAGAGGCTGAGAACTGTTGCTCTTAAAAATTAGGTGTTTGGATTAAAATGAAGGAAAAAAATTCTTTGAAATGTCTAGAGACTTAATAATTAGAGATATAATTTCAATGATGTTGTTCTAAAGGGAAAATACTGCCTCTCCCAGTCATTACGCAGAAAGGCTTCTTATTCTGTCTGCTTTCTGGCTTTTGTGACAAGCTTACTCAATTTTGCGGAAGTGTATTGGTGTTGAAGCATATTATAACTGCACAAGAAGTGCCTGAACGAAAAATAAATTTCTCATTCCCTTTGAAAAGGTAAATAATTTTATCCTTTGACTTAGCGAAAGGAGCTTCATCTGATAATTATAACAAAAGTAAGATATAAACTTGGCTACGTCAGTAAGGCTCAGTATACTCAGAATACTCTCATTTTGCCCCCTTTCTACACACAGAAGTTATCGTGGTACCTAACTACTTCTTTGAGTTTCGTGTCCTAGTTTAATTCCTACTGACAGAACTCTGAGGTACCAGGGTGAAAGTTCTTGGCAAATATGGAAGATAAAGGCTGAGACTCTTTCATGGCTAAAATCAGGAAAGTGCAGAAAAAAAAAAGGTGCTGGACCTGACTCTCAATTTGGGGGACTGATTTTTTCCCATCTTTCCTATTGCCAACACCGACCTTATGTTGGGTTAGGAGGAAATATCTGATTCAATAACTGCTGTTGGTTGCTTCAGTAAGAACCTGTTTTCCAAAGGAGTAATTCAGAGATGGCTGGTTACAGCTGCCTTCTTAGATGCAATTGAATAATGCGTACAAGCCAGGTCTAACATACGAAGCTAGCCTAGATTCTCTAATGACTTCAGATTTCACATTCAGATTTCACATAGGATCAGTACATGGCTGCTTCTCCCCACCAAAATTCTCAAGGAAGGACTCTCACTCAGAGGTTCCAATCTCCTTGCTTTTCAAGGTGGAAAGAAAGTATATACATTTAATGAATACTCTAGCAAGTTCCCATGTAGATACATGGCAAAGTAAGTTTGAAGCAGCGGCATCCCGTAGCTTTGCCCTTTCCTCTTGACTACTTGTAAGGGAACATCAAGCAGCTTTCTGGAGTCTTGCTAGTCATGTAGGTAGTTGGTTCATAGATACAAACATAGAGTGCCATCACATGTCTTGTGCAGACCTTTGTAAAAAAGATTAGAAAGGGTTCTCACGTCCAGCTGATAGTGCTCATGCGTCTTGCTCCATCTTTATAAATTACCCAGCAGCCAGCACAGTCATGGTGCCTACAATCTTAGAGGTTTTACTACTCTAGAGGGACACTTAGGCTGCTTTTCCGACCACATCCTTTGGAGAGAGGAGGAAAAGATTTTCCCATCAAACTCAGACTTACTTTAAATGCCTCATTACGTATTCCTTTGCGACCAAGCCTGTTCTTACTAACATCGATGAATGTTAAGGTAGATGGTAACTCAGGGAGTTGCCTTATCCTATTGTCACGGAGCACTAGCTCCTCAAGTTGGGGCAATCTCCGGAAGGCGTCTTCATGGATCTCTGATATAAAGTTCGCCGTCAAATCAATCCTCTTTAAATTGTCTGGCAGAGAAATAAGACAAAACAAACATGTAAGAATGTGTTCACTGAAATTTCTAAAAAAGAAAAAGGCAAATGGGCTATTTAAATTACAGGTGAAGTGTCTTGAATCACATCCATTCCTGATCCACTATGTGTCAGTTCTCTCTCTCTTTATATATAATGCAATAATCCGTATTTGAACAGTTCTCCTAAGGAAGGGGACCAACATGTCCTTCTCATACTGTTTCGAATTGCCTGTGTCATTCTTCATACACCTTTCAGTGAAAGACCTTGAAGTTAATACTTTTAAAAAAATTTCTGTGTGTTCTGGGAACCTTTTAAATGGTTATCTTTTGGAAAAATAACACTTAAAGGGAAATAAACATTCTCTACTATCTTGTTCCATGTTTCTTTGTTTTCAACATTTTCCTATATATAACAGATTTGTTATACTGACTTTTTTTCTAGAATACACTCAAACACTTTTTTCAATCAAAATAAGAAAATGAAACTTATTTTTGGCAAAAAAGAACAATGTGTAAATATTAGTGCATTAAGAGGCATTAATTTTAAGTGCATTGTTCTGTAATTCCACCAGAATTTTCTTCATGGTTATTTTATTTTATTTAGGTTTATTTTATTTTATTTTATTCTTATGCTAACAGTATATTTTGGCCTAAATAAATTTTCTCTTTTCTTAATATTTATTCCCCTTGATTTTTTTATATACCAATTGTGTTCCTTCCCAACTTTCATCTTGGTTTGAGGAAGCCAAACCCTTATAGTTTTCTTTCCTAAAATTGTCTTTGCATTCCACTTAATTATTGTAGTCGCCTTTTTTGGCACTGATTCCTCACTTTTCATCATGAAATCAATAAGCATTAGTTATACAAAGTTAGCTGTAAAACAAAAAAACAAAGAGTGTATCTTGACATTCAAGCTGGGGAGTGTATAGTCCCTGTCTCTAAAAAGGGTAGGCTTAGTATTCCTGAAAAAATCAGTTATCTTTAAGAATCTCAAGTAGGAAATGTGAAAATATAAGCTCCCTAAATCATCAGTTTTAGCAAGTTTTAGGCCACAAATAGTTTTGGAATAGCAGTTTTCACTTACTGAAGATTTTCCTAGATAATTCTGGAGTAAACCAATGAATATATCCTTTAAAGGTAAAGTTTAAAGGTAAAATTCATTTCACACAGATACTTTGCAAATATTTGGAAGTATGTGTACTTGAGAACTCATCTTGTTTAGGAAAAAAGTACTTTCTAATATGCTACAAATGTTCCATGAGGTTTGGGGTTTTTTCTACCTTTCTAAAGCTGATTACAGGTAACAGCATAAAGATAGATGAACGTTGTTATTTCTAATAATTCAAAAATTCCACAAAGAATCTGCATTTGAAGTATTGACCTTTACGTTCAAAAGTAGCAAACCACTTTTCTATATGTGCATTTATGTGTATAATCCTACCATCGTCAAACATTACATAAAATGAATCACCGTCTCTTAGATTACTATGTGCCAGAAATAATAGAAACTAAAGCTAATTGCAACAATACTACTATCCATACTTAAGTTAGCAAAGTCATTTCTGTTGATCTTCCTGATTCTGTTGTAGCGTGAATAGAAATACGTGGTTTTCTTAGGCAATGGTGGAATAGCATCAAGCTCATGATCATCACAGTAGACTGTGGTCCCTAGGCATGTACACAAAAGGCAAGTGGGAAGACCTATCAAAACAATTTAAAAGAAAACAGTTTGTTACAAAAAAAAAAAAAAAAAAAAAAAAAAAAAAAAACCAACCAAACAAAAATTATATGCAAATCACTACAATGAAATGCTCACCTAAGCACATAATAAGATTTTGTTGATGTTCGCTCCCATTCTGTTTTGATCACCACACCATATAATTGCAAGAAGAAAGTGATTAAATTCTGCTTAAAACCAAAGTTTTTTTCTGGCTATGCCTAATAGAAGGTCATTTAACTTGTTCTGATACAGTGTTTCTCAGACTGTAACAACAGACTATTAGGTGGCAGCAGCCAACCAAAGATCAATTTCCCCCTAAGCTGGCAAGGGTGCACTTCCATCTAGATGCAGATATAACAGCTGATGGCTGAAACTTGTTATGGTTTTCCAAGTTTGGTTCTGTAAATAGTACTTCTGAATAATTTGTAAGGAAACTAATATTTTCCTACAAAGCTATGGAGAAGAAACTCAATTTCCTTTACATGTTTAATTATATTTTCTGATTCAGAAATCTAACATAATGAAAAATTTCTCTATCAGTCTGAGTTAAGGTAACTTGGAGACCATGTTAACAAAATATTTGGTTAGCACCAGAATTTCATGAAAATGAAAAATTAAGCCATTTCATCTCAGTAATAAAGCTGGATGAATACTGCGAATTTGGAAGTTTCTTTTGATGGTACTGTTCAAATTTGGTGAGAATTGTGACACTGGTTTGTCTGAATGTCATTTTCAGTAGGAAAAGTTGCTATGTGTGTTGAATTTTTGATACATATTTTCTTTGATTATGGGTATAAATCAGCATATCTGTTTCTCAGCTTTTAATCCCATAGAAATACTTCTCTGTTTCGTGTTTTCCTCCTCCTCGTAGCAGATGGCTGTTGTCTGTTCTGGTTACTTTACTTGAATAGTAGGATAATTAATGAGTATTAAAATGGCAGTTTTTTGCAGATGAGTTTTTTCTCCAAATCAGTTGTGGCTAGATGGAAGATTTGCTGCCTTAATCTGTGTCAATTGCCAACAGGCAGCAGTAGCTAACTGAAAGGCAGACTATATATGTGTTGTCTTTTCAGGCAAGATTAAAGAATCATTGACCAGAGTACTCTCTTATTTGAGAATCTCTACTTGGGCATGCAGGAATAACATTTCTGGAGAGATAAGACTCTTTTAATACTTCCTCTAACTTCCTCCACAGGACAGTTTAAATTAGCTACAGGGAGCAAGCCTGACACAGGGAAAAAATAAATTGTCACACCTTGAACCTTTCAAGCCAATCCAGGCCTAAATGAATGTAGATTTTAGGATGGCTGACATCTTTTCAAAATATTGCAACATAGTACAGGAAGAGAGTTTCCCCTTCTGTCCTATTTTTGATCTTGGAGGAGTGGTATCTGTCACCTCTGGCTGGTGTAGACTGAAAAAGGACAGAGGTATGGGAAGGATTCAAGAAGATATCAATAAGAAAAATGAACTTGGCTTCATGTTCCTGAGCCTTGTATTCTTCTATCAGTACCAAGCCAAGAACAACAGCAACATCTGACAGGAAAATATGTTGCTAAAAAAAATAAAGACATAAAAACCCCCTGATTTGGTATGTTACAGCCTTGAGCCTCCCATGCATATCATTAGTTGATGCACTAGTTGATTTGCATTCAGTGCTCAAAAATATTGACAGATACAGAATTCATAATAAGTCGTATTTATGTGAAATGTTTTGTAACAACCTGCAGCTTTCAAAATTGAAGACAACTTTGTGTTTTTTTCAGAGCTGTCCTAGGAAATTCTCATTTCCATTTTTAGTTGTTTTGACATCAGTGTATTTTTTTTTTTTTTTGCCAGATCAAGGCTCATTAGTAATATGTATAAAAACAAGACTAGGAATGATTAATGTTACTAAACACACAACTTTGGAAACACGAACTCTTTTTTTTTTTTTTCTTCCCCATTTCATTTGTCTTCTATGGCACTCATTTACAGTGTTAGGCATAGTGAAAACTAGGATTTTCCTGTTGTTGTATGTTAATCACCTTATAGCACAAAGACCCATCAGAGCAGTGGGTAACTCTACTGAGCTTTAACTACAAGAGTTTAGAGTAGCTGCTAACAAATGCCAATTATTAGCATCACAATGTCTTTGTGGGAGAGGGACAGATTGTGTTTTACAATTTTAATTCCCCTGTGAGATGTAGAAAGTTCTTATTTCACTATAGGTAGTCAGATGAACAGAATATCAGCTTCACCTAAAATTTCTAAACAGCTGCCTTTCATTAAGTTTCAAAGCTTCTAGTTTTCACGGTCAAAAATTCTTCAACTTTTTAATTATATTGTGTATGAACATATTTATAAAAAACATGTAAAAATCACTATAGCATAAAGGTAGTTGGTAATGATATTGAAATCTAAGTCAACAGAAAAAGTACTGGTAGCACTTGCCAACCATTAGCAAATTTTTAAGTTGTAAGTGTTTAAGTGTTAAGCAAAATTTTATTTGGAAAAAATCTTCATTGACATACAGTTACTTTCACAGCGAAATAGTATGGAAACATTTTGACTAGGTACCTATCTGACTTCAGAGCATTCAAGATAGGCATGTTATACCCCTTTTCAGTAAGAGAGGTACAGAAACTATACCTCCTCTTCATTAAGGGAGGTAGACATTCATAAGCAACCAAAGTGGGCTCACTGAAAAGCAAAGCTGCACATGCAAAACTCATTTCTCTTTCCTACTAACCGTCGTGAGTCTGGGGTCCAAGAACCCCAGACCCCTGTGCTGAAGAGCCATCAATTAATTTTGGTGTTGATGCTTCCTCCTCAGGTTCTTCTGCCAATGGTGCGGAAGAATAACTGTCTTGAATTATGGAAGGTAGTGCTGTCCCAATCTCTGTCTGCGGAAAATTAAGAGGGAAAAGGAAATGTTACTGTTTGCTTCCACTGGCAGCTGTTTCTCTTCCAGCTATTCATATTCTCCCACTAGAGGTCACATACGTTCTGAGTTTTAGTGCTTGAGCTGCATTTTATCTGGCAGCTAAAATGAATTCTTGATGATGTGTAAACAATTCGTGAAACTCCAACATACTCATTTACTTTTTATCTCAGTGTTTTAAATGCTTTGTTCTATGCACACACGCATATACTTCATTAGTGAGAACATGCACTAACAAAATGTTTTTTTCCACATTAATTTAAAGTTAAATTAGATTTATGATAAAAATTGATTTATTCTGTGTGACAAATTAAAATTTGCTGTGAAGCATCAAAAAGATGCAAGTCATTTGACCATAAAATTGTAAATTGTACCAGCATAAATCCAAATCCAATGTAGCTATGCAGGCTTTGTTTTAAGAACACTAACATGCTTTAAAAATCTTATCTAAGAATGCTGAAGTCTAAGTTCACATCCTACATGCTAATAATATGTTGACAGTATTTTTGTCAATTTTTTTCTGAACCTGAATACCAGAAGACTCTGATTAGCTTCATTCATCAGTGGCTGCATTATATAGTATGAAAAACTAAGAATATAAATAAAAAATGTTAGATAAAATTTTGATTTGGAAAAATCCTATAACATTTGGCAGATCCTTTCATGGGACTAGAAACCTTATTTTTTCTTCTTCACTCAACATAATGAGTCAAACCAGCAAATTTTATTGTGTTAACTTTAATTCTAAAGACGCGTTCTGTTGATTTTGCTGTATGACAACTTCAGGCTAAAAATTAGGATGTAGCAATTTTCTTGCATCATATCACCCCTCATAAAAAGAGTATTGCAGACTTGCCAGGCTTGTTGCGGAGGGGCCTACACTTGCAAAGAGGCAGACTGGTTTATTGTAATCACCCAGACACCGAGAATCCACTCTGCTTGTGTGTTCTTTGCAAGTTACTTTACCAGTGTACCTTGATTTCCCCATGTGTAATAATATTGTTTGACTGCACCAGGGCCTCTTTTGAAAATGCACTTTTTATTTTTTAAATCTCAGGCAATGAATTAGTGTCCTTATAGGGTTTTGCATATGTGAGGTACTGTTTAAAAGTTAGGCAATACATCCACCCCTATGGATGCCACACCCCTGTGCTGCAGTTAACACTCCTTAGCCTGTATCTAAGGCATGACCAAAATTAGGAATATTGTCACAGTATCTTTATCCCAAGTGTAAAGGCACTGAAGCCTAAAATTACGCTTTAATAAAGATTTTCTTCCACTGCAGCCTTCTAGCACACCACCACCATCAAACTATTGAATCCTGAGTTTTCTACCTGACCAAACATCTCCTTTTTTGAGATCATCACCCAGCTGCTGTTGGCTTTGCTGTCTCCATGGAGAACTGGTTGTTGAAATCACTCACACTAGTGCTCGTAATTCTAGTTGTAGAAGACAGGTAAAAGTAGCTTGCATCCAGACTGGTCAAGTAGCTACAATATTTTAAATTAGGCTTTCTATGTAGACTATACATATGTGTATATATATGTATTCATATGTGTATATATATTTACCGCAGTTTTGGAAGAAAACACTACACTTTTAATAGACTTGCTGGATCTTGCAGTGTAGCTATGTATCTTTACTAGCAGTATTAAGCATCATGATCCTGGACTGCCTGAGAACATCTAAATAACCATCTAAAATCTATTTTTTGCATAGAAATTATTTGATTTAAGTTATATAGTGGCCGTAGTTTCAAATATTTTGCATCAATTGGTTTCACTGAAGACAGAGAATATGGACGCAATGATAAACCAGGAAACACTGTGAACCTCACAGACGCAGATTTTGACTGAGCACACTTCAGGTTCTCCGTATATTCTTTAGTTGTATTCCAGTAAGACATAGATACTATTACTAAGTAGGGTTTATGGATAAAAATGTCCTGATACAGTTACTGGGATCATAACTTTCCAAAATGCAGGGTGATCAAGTGAGCAAAATGAACTTCAGCTGAACTATGACTGAGTAACCTGTTGGTGTAAGAGTAAGGATGTACCTTGTTGCTTTGTGCAGACAAATACACAATGTTCCCATCTGTAGCACCGACAGTAAGACAGCTTAACCAGGAATGGACTTGGGGACAAATCAAAAGACTTTGGGAACAAAGGAAATGGGACAGATGTTCTCCGAATGGAGGAAGCCTAGAGGGAGAGAGGCATTCCAGACTTTTATTGACCCAGGGTAGTACTGCACTAAAGTGCTTGCACATGCTGTCTACTTCTTCACCAGTTTTATGGAAATCAGATCAGAGTCCCTGTCCTGAACTTTGGAACAAAATCCGGGGATTTTGAGACTTATTAATGGCTTTTTATGCATCTTTTGTGGCAGTTCTACTGAAAATAATATTCTGGAGGAAGGCGTTTTCAAGATATAGTTTGTAAATAGGTTTCAGACCTAAGATAATGTTCCTTTCACTCGTCATGGGATTTGGGTCATCTACACTGATTGCCACTTCTCTGAATATTTGAGGGTATACTTTATGGAACATACTAGCTTGGGATTTGTGATTTGCTTTATGCTTTCTCAGGTGTTCTTAGTTGATTAGTCACTGTAGCTGTTGGGTACCAAAGCAGAGGTATTAACTTCTAGTAATTCTGTTTCTAGACTGTTCTCTCTCTCTTATTACAGGATGTTCTCTTGGTTTAGAGGTGCACATTTGAAAGCCTCCCATAGTTTCCTTGTCAGCGTGCTAAATCTGGGTTCTAGAGAAACTCTTGCAAGCAACTAGCATTATCTATTCAGTCTCCTGCACCAGTTGTGAATGTCATAAGAATACCAGTTATTACAGTGAATTGTTGCCATTTTTACACGGGTAATGAAGTAGGAGTTCGCTGATACGTGTGTATTACATACCAGACTCAGAGCATGAGCAGTATTTGCTTGCTGTACATAGGCTGGACTTGAACCAGTAACCTAAAGGTAAAAGTCTGTTTCCCATTATTGGTCATCTGATCCATGCAGCTTTCTGTCTTTTACATATTTGATAAATCACGCAAGACTGTAACAAGACAAAGATGTTTCTTGGACTATATACTGTACAGATTGATCCTTCATCTTCCAGATGTTTGTTTGTTTTTTGGCAACATGCACTTTACTAAAAAATTGAAACAGAAGTGATTCTATATCACTCAATGGTATTATTCTCCATAGGTTTTTGGGGGGGTGGGTGTGGGGTTGTATTTCCTTTACTACTCTAAGTAATATTCTTTATGAAAAATCACAAAGCAGGAAGAATATTGCAGAGAAATACAATACAACATGTTTCTCTTTGCCAGTAGTTGCAAGTCTTCAAATCGTAATCAGCCTTCCAAGCCAGATTTAATACATGGCATAAGAAAACACTGAAAGGGAATCACATCACCTACCTTAAGTCATCTAACTATGTTGTTAATAGTTACCCTACTCCATCTTTGGAATCAATCAAAATAGTTAGAGAATACCAGTGCAGAATATTAGCCACAGAGCATGCCAAAGGAGATCAACATCTTTCCTAATACTGCATGCAGTATCTTTTCCCCGCCCCCCCCTCCCCATTTATTCAGTGTGACTACATTTACAAACGAAACTGCTTAATGTGGATGGCCAATTTAGAGGCGCTTTCAGACCAGGAAGTTGCAAAAGTCGAGAGCACAGAAATCTGTATCAGCTAGTAACTTCAGTCATCAATAGGTTAGGCATTTAGTCTATGCTAGCATCCTTTCACAGTCAGCAGAGAAGAAGACAAAACTTCTGAAAAGCAGCTCCAGCCCCTGACCACAGATGTTTCTTTTAGGATGGGCTCTTTAGGTGTCTGTCTTTCACCTTTGGCTGAAAAGTAGGTGAGACAAATGAAAAGGGGTTTAAGATTAGAAATGGCTCAGGAGACTGAGCTGTGGGGAAAAAAAAAAAAAAGATGAAAGAGTGTGGGCTAGAGGTCAGTAGGCGTGGAACAGAATAGAAATGTAGATAAGAGTAACCTATTTGAGGATTATGGACCCACATAATCTATGCAAAGTAATAAATTACAGAAAAGAAATAGGTTTAAAGAGGTAAACGGCAAGGCTGGAAACCATCAGTTGCTACATTTTTCTTCCGAGGTGGTGTAATTCCAGTGGCAGATGTTTTGTCTATTGTTCTATGGCTACATCTTTTAGGATCAAAGTTGATATGTTACATGTAATAACTTTAAATCCAGAGAAGAATCTGAAGCGTGTCCTGTTTCAGTGCTTCTTTTACTGCAAAAAATGTACTTAAAAATGCAAACAGAAGTTCAGAAGTTAAAAAGAGACATTATAAACTTGAAGGGACAGTTGCACCACACACTGACCCATCAAAAGGAACTAGCTTCCCCCACAGCTGTTCTGAAACTACCAAAGACTTACAAGAATATGTCTAATTATGGTAGAGGTTTTTGGTTTGTTTTCCTTTCCAAAAGTGGCTCATACTTGTTTCTTCTTGAATTTTGCATTTAAGGTCTCCTTTTCTCCTGTTGTTCTATCTTAAAAATAAATAGATCTGTGAGCCATTGCATGTTCATGCACTGACTACTTAGACTGCAAATTGTGCAGCTCAGATAAATTGTCATTTTCTTCTACAGAGCCACAGAAATAAGCTGTGTGGAGAAATTAGTGTATTAAACCCCAGTGAGATCTTGGGGAAAGTAAAGGTGATATTTGTTTACAAAAGTTCTTAGTAAACTGATTTTACCTACTCACACTCTCAAATTTTAATCCCTTGCACATTTACACCCACATACTCCCACATACCTAAATGTGTATGCCCGAGTGGTCTGGCCAGGATCACCTGTGTTCGATACGGAAGCTACTGAGTCCTTTTTGTGCCTCTGGAGTCCTTGACAAGCATTGAAAACTAACCTTTGGGCAGGTTTTTATCTCCTTTAGAATTTACGAGCTGTTATGGGGCAGTCTTTTTCCTCAGAGTCTTGGATACTCCAGCATCCTTGAATCTTACACCAGGTTGCTACCCATTGCCTTCTTTTCCTCATTGGCAGTGTGATTTCATGATGGCTAACATGGAAAGGAATTGTATATATGATATTCTGCAACCTTATTTCCTGTCTGCTGGTGGCAGGATGAAGGGCCTTCACTGAGAAGTCATCTGTGCTGTGACATTATCAGGGTGCAGGACCTTTGATTTTGGCATAAAAAACACATTCCTCAGTTTTGCTGCTGGGAAGAATGTTCTGGAAGTGGTGCAGACGGGTACAGTGTCCTTCATTATCAACGCAGGCCATTCTTTTAACCCTTTAAGCCTTCTAATTTTTGGAAGTTAGTTTGTTGTTTCTGCTGGGTCTTACAAACACATACACGCCTAAATTTCCATTCATACTTCAGACAGACCAACCTTAATATTAAAGTTACAGAGCTCTAGAGTTGTAACCCAGTTCTCTAGAAATTAATGTCTGTCTAGAAATTAATCTTCTGCCTTGGAAAATATAGGTAGACTCTGAGGTTCTTTTAATTGGTCTTAGAAAGAGAAGTAGTCTTTTTAGCACCTTTTTAGCACTGACCACAGAATATACTAAAGCTTGTCTCAAAAGCAGGTGTATCTATGTCATGTCTGATTTTAACTGAGTAAAAACATTTATGCTGCGCAGCATTGCTACAGAGATTTTACTAACTAATTCTGTTGCCTGAGAATGAAGAAATTCAATACAAACTGAAGTAATCTGGATTTCCGTGAGTACCAAGGAAGTCAAAGACTCATTCCAACATTGTTTGAAATTACAGATTTTATTTCTAACATTCTGCTTTGAGGGCTATGTAATATCTAAGTTAGCCTACAGCAGATGCTTTTCTTTGGAACAGTGCTGAAGTTTTGCAAGACATAAAATTTCAAAGAGAAATATGCCAGTTTTAGAAATCGGAGCAGGACTGTTTGCACTATTATAATGGACAAAAGGACTGAAACCCAGTCCCAGCTATTTAATGAAGATTTCCACAGGACCTCCTGCTGATCCAAGCCACAGAGTAGACATACACAGCCAGACAAATGAAGTTGGAGATCACTCAGATGACCAGAGTATCTACCAGAAACATTGTCAGCCCTCAGACCTGTGGTAAGGAGCTGCCTCAAACGGTGTTAGAAATACAAACAAAAAGGACCACCAGATTCACTCCACTTAACTTCAGACATTGAATTTAAGTGTCCTATTTAGTAGCTTAGTCTCCTTGCGTTTCTGGTGCAGGCAGTGGAGGAAGAATCATCTCCTGAGGGAGGTTCAGCACACATATGTTGTGAATCAACTCCCTGAGGTGCTGATCTACCTTCATTTGGCTGTAAAGGAGACCATATAAAAGCAACCATATTTTTTACCAGACATCAGGGCCGAAGTCTGATGTCAGATCTGCTCTTCCTCTCATTTCTACAGCTTATAGTGCAAAGACATTTCATCGGATTTGATCCAATCCACTACACACATGTAGCCTGCAGTGATACATAGTGCTCGCAAGCTGCTCTATCTCCAGAACTAGGGAAGTTTCTAATAGTTTAGCTTCATCTTCACAGTGTGGACTGTTATGCTATATAGAAATGCCCTGTCAGTGTAAGACCAGTTAACAATCATTTAGTGACAGGTCCAGGATATGAATATGGTGCATGGAAGAAAGTGCTGAGGACAAGGGCACAGGTGTGATGCATTTCCTGACACTGGGAGGGACATTCTGCATCATAACATTAGGCATTGCTACACAACTGTAAAAGTAAGGAATGCCAATATCAAAAAAAGGAATAATAATAATAGATTTTTTTTTCTTCCTGCACATTAGTTTTTTTGTACTTCCTACTTTTTCTTGAACTTGTGGTCTGAACTTTATGTCCAGGATGGATAGCTGCAGCTATTTTATCCACTGCTACTATTTCCCCTTCTATTAATAAGAGCTAAGTTGGCAGTGGAAGTTAAAAAGCAGAAATTAGAAGCTGGTTCAGGCTCAGATCTCTCATAAAGAAAGCCAGAGCCAAAACCACTCTTGAGAAATAACATTCAAAGTAAATATTCAATCCCTTTTTTCTGTAATGTCACAATAGGGATTGTGCTGCTGTGAAATATATGCAATTCTTTCAGTACCATTTCTATACTTTTTTTTTTTCTTTAAACAAAACAAAAAAAATAAATGGTACAGTTCATTAAAAACAACATCTATGTTGATACTGGTGGACAGTCCACCAAGTCTTTAAGCATCTAACAAAATATTAGGTTGCATTGAGGAATCTAGGGAAAGAAATTCAGTGAAGTTTTACTTAGCTAACTCTGATAGCTATGTCTGATACATATTGTGCAGCTAAGGATTCAGGCAGAAATTTCATTAGGGCTCTACAGTTGTGCACGTTCTGAAGCACAGCTTCAGAATTTATTAAGCTATCTGTCTCACACTTAAGGCTATTTGTGTAGGGAATGAGGCATTCCTCACCTAAGTAATTCAAAGAACCCATCTGTTAAATATGCACAACTGTTTTACTCCATTTCAGTTAAAATGAACACAAAGGTGCTGGTTCTCCATTCATCCAAGCAAGAGAGCTGAGGTGTAAGTTGCTAATGTGAGGAGGCTGGCACCCCAAAAACCTCTGTTCCAGAAGACATCCTAATCATCAAATGGGGGCTAGAGGAGAGTTTGGATGAGATGTTAAAACAAAGCCAGAATACATCCAAAGAGGCAAACCTCATGGCAGGAGAAGGAGAACAAACCAAAGGAAACTTGATTAGTCTAATATGAAAGGAACTGAGACCTGGGACCTTCTTCAAAGGATTATTAATGTCCTATGCATTAGATAATCACTAAACATGAACAAAGATAGAAATGTCTCGGAGCAGACTCAGAGCAGAACCACAACACTCCCCTCTCTGAGCTGTGTACCAAACCATGCTCTGGATTCTGTTTTGATTGGCTCTAAAATTATTCTTATCGTAAATGATTTTTAAATGCGATAGAAATGCACATGTTATTTAACTTGACAGTGTTCAGAAAAAATATATAGCCATGGGTACAATTTAGAAATCTGTAATTAGTAATTAGTAATTTTCTAAAATATCTGTATCCTTGTTTCATACACCACATCAGTAGGGATGATGCACATTACTTCTTTCTGGAAGAAGCCACAAAAGTGGAAGTCTGGGGGGGAAAAAAAGTTTAAGTGACCAGGGAAATCGAGGTATCAGCATCTACTGTAAAAGGTCTATGTAATCTCACTGTGGAGTTTCAGCTGTGACCCCTCACAGGAATTTCAAGCATTGTGATAGTTACTCTCAAGCAATGAGCCCTAGATGGACCAATGTAGGTGTTTTCAGATCAGGACAACTACTTAGAGAATCTCACCCAGTCTGAGGCAAGAGAAAGGATGTAGGTACTTGGTTCAGCTAACGCAGTTGTAACTAATGGCATGCCCAGCATCAGAGTTTTAGGTGTCTTTGCCAGTACACTTAGTCTTTATAACATTTCAGATAGCTAAGTGGCGAGACGAGCTCTTCTTGGATTGTTGTACTAGAACTTAGGGACTAACATGCTATTTCAAATCTTTCCTTTTCATCTTGCGGTATTTGCCTTTGCTATATGACAAAATAGTTGAAACATCACTCAGATATTTCATTATTACTTTTTAATCCACAGAAATGTTCACCTTTTGTGAAGATATCTGTACCGAAGCATATGGAATCAGTTATGAACAGCCAAGTGAATGTAACAGCTGCAGTCAAAACCTTTCTGAAAAAGTAGAAGAATTCCAATTTGGGGATAAAGCTTCAAATGGTAAATTTATTCTCTTTTCAACTATATAGTTATCTGACTTATACTCGTACCAATTCATAAGGTTTTTTAAGTGTATATGACATGCTGTGAAAAGTCATTGCATATCCACCTTGAAGTCTCTTATTTAATCAGATACCTGCCACAAAGATGGAAACAGCAGGGTAAACGTCTCTCAACTCTGCAGAATGGCAAGAGGGAGTTCTTGCACAAGTAACCATCTTCACGTGTGTTATGGCAACAGCAGAGATGCTTTGTGTGTATGCATACATATGTATAAATGAATGTGTGTGTATGACTCAAGTTCTGAGCTTTGTGCAGGCACCTGAATATCCTATTAACAGTTTGATTCAAATTCAACAAGCTAATGCAGGATCGAGTATTAGGCTTTTACAGTGCTTGTTTCTGATTATTTTGTAGATCATACGTTCCAGCTCACCTCTTCTGTGTACCTGGACCAACCTGTATTCAACTCCCTTGTTTTGCTGCTTATTCAGTGCTAGGATAGCTCCCTTGCTTCTCAGCCTCACTGATAGCCTATTTGATTGATGAAAATATTTTTCTGATGCCCCTATATTTTCACTTCTTATTTTTCTAACCTAGCTTTTCCTACCTGAAGGAAAATAGACTGGTTATGTTTAACAGGCAATGTAATCACAAGTTTGCAATATGATTTTATTAGACATTAGTAGCTGATGTACACGGGAATCTCTCTCCAGAATTTGTTTTTCTCACACACTATCCAACCAAGTTTTAGTTTCAAAGACGGAAAAACTCTAAGCTTTCTGTTTTACCAGCAAGAAACTTACACAGGAATGTGTTTGGCAGTCTGCTTTGATTGTATCCATTTTAAAGAAGGAAATCTATCTTTGTATGTGTTTGCAGAGCAGTTGGGACAATGAAGACCCAGTCTTGACTGGGGCCTCTGGACCCTATAATGATATAAATATTCATTGAAAATAATAATGAAACTTACTGTGAAGAAAAGGGGCGATACAGCAGCTCAAGTTTATACTGTTGTAACTATCAGTTTCCAAAGAAAAATCCAACACAAACTTTGTACGCTACCTTACAGTGGCATTTCTTTGCAGTCTCTTTCTGCTTTAGGACCTTGGAATTTCTTCCTTGGTAATACATTTTCTTTTACATTGTGTTTTTTACCATTATCTGTGAAAGAGTTGATACTGTTCTCTCTAAAGTCTCTGTACACATTTTATTTCTGAGTAATATATTATTTAAGGTTTTTTCAGTAACAATTTCCCTTTGGATGCAAAGCTTTAGCTAGGTCTTCCATGTCTCACTGACCTGGGAACTTGGAAACCACACATTTTATAGCCCAGATTTGACCCATCTAAGACACGACAATGCATAGCTTTGATTGAGGGTTCAATACAACTCTCCCAAGTAATTCACAGCTATGAGTATTTTCACCATGCAAAATCTTTGCATTAAAAAATGTGTTCCATGTACACATATTGAATACAATGAAAAGAATGCAAGAAATTAAACAGATATGATGATGTTAGCTTGCAATGCTAGATAACCTCTGATTTGCACTGTTAAGTAACCATTCCAGACCTTAAAGTTACTCTAAAATCTGTGAGCAAAATAGACAGATTTCAAGTGGAAAAATATCAATAGCTGTTACCTAGATAAACTGTTGTCAGAAAAATGTTCGCAAGCCAATGAAGTGTGTGTATATATACACACATACACTTCATTTTTGGTATACATACCTCACAAGGAAAAATACTTCCAGAATATGAAAAGTAGAAAAGAAGTCATGAACATGGACCCTTGATTAACTTTATTAAGCTGAAATTTTGGTGCTAAGCCTGAGGCAGGTTCCTAAGGTCCATCTAAAGTTATTTGAGGAAGATAGGTGTATTGGGTCTGGATGGGATGGAGTTAACTTTCCCCATAGCAGCCCTCATATTGCTGTGCTTTGTATTGGTAGCTAGAATAGTGTTGATAACACACCAATATTTTGTGTACTGCTGAGCAGTTCTCGCACAGCATCAAGGCTGTCTCTCCAGCCGCCCTCCCTACCCCAAGGCCGGTAGGCTGGGGCTGGGCAAGAGGTTGGGAGAGGACGTGTCTAGGACAACTGACCCAAACTGACCAAAGGGATGTTCCATACCATATGCCATCATGCTCAGAAATAAAAGCTAAGAGAAAGGAGGTGGGGGAAGCAGGGGGAGAGTGGTGGTGGTGGTGGTGGTGGTGGCGCAGGCTTCATTATTAAGGTGTTTGTCTTCTGAAGCAATTGCTACATGTACTGAGGCCCTACTTCCCAGGCAGTGTGTGGACATCACCTGCTGACGGGAGGTAAAGAATGAATCTTTTTGCTTTGCTTTGCTTCTGTGTGCAACCTTTGCTTTTCTTCATCAAACTGCCTTTATGTCGACTCACGAGTTTTTGATCTTAATTTCTCCCCCTGAGGAGGAGGAGTGAGAAGGTGGTTTAATGGGCACCTGGCAGCCAGCCAAGGTCAACCCACCACAATAGATATCCCAAGAGAATGATTCCCACTGGTCTTGGAGGATGGTCTTGGGATGCAATGCCCAATTTTAGCTAGGTAGAATGAGTGGGAGGAATCCCTCCCTAATTACTTCTAGGTCATCCCTCATTTTGGTGGTTACACACTGAATGAGTGATTACAGTACCCAATGGGTAACATTCTGGAAAGGACATATTGATACAGATGCTTTAGTTTAATTCCTTAAGGTGCACAGGTGCCTAATTCCCGTTGAAACCAACAGGAGCAACACACCAAACACATCTGAAGTTCTAGAACCAGTCAGTTTCCAGGACCTGCTGAAAATCAGTTGGACGCACAACCTTGGAAGAGTTTGCATTTCTCCAATAAGTCTAAAAATGTGTTAAACAGAATGATCTCTATTTGCACACAACTGAATTTTAAAATCTTAAATTGAAGACAGCAACAACGGAAAATGCTATTTTGTTTTTTCTCCACTAGAAGACTAAAGACATGATTCAGAGTCTCTAGAAGGAAACGCAGGCCTTAAATCAGGCCCTAAAGAGTTACTGTACACAGGCTAGATCTGACGAAGGCCTGCTGTTTGTCTGGGTCTCTGTGGTATTGCTCATCACTTAAGCTATGCGTAATAAAATCTAACCTGCGACCTTGCATAAATCCCGGGTTTTACACATAAAGCCACTTGTGTGGTTCACATTTTTATGATAACAGGATTGTAGGGAGGAAAGTCATAATCGCAATCAAGAAAACAAATGTATTCTGTTTAAAACTTGAGTGACGTGATTAATACTCAGTGTCTAAAAGATAACTTCCAAGACTGACATGCATGTCTATAAAAGCTGCTTGATTTCTACAGCACTGACCACTCTGAACTCTCCTGGGTTTAGGGGAATTGTGAATGCTTAGGTTTCTTATGGGTGGTACATGGTAAAAGGAATGTAAGCAAAAAAAAGATTTTGGCTAAACATCTAGGAAAAAAAGGCTCTCACAGGGAGGTTCATCCATATGCAAAGCAACATTCCTTCCAACTGCTATGATGGATGACCTTCACTTGATGAATTTTAAGAAGGCTGCCTGAGGAGCTCAGTAATGGGAGACAATCCTGCTCTGGAAAAGAAGTTTACAAGACAAAATGAAAAGACTTTTTGGACTCTGCCTATTCCATACTTCCCTAAAGAAAGCAGCCTGTGATAGGACCTGTTGTATCTTTTCTTGTTGGGTGCAATATTGATAATCCTGAATTTCTTTCAGCTGGAAAAGAGCCACAGGAGCCTTGCCTTGTCTCTATCCTTTACTCAGAAACTTGGAAAGGGGCCACTTCATGCTTCAGTGTCAAAGGACCTCACAGAGAGAGCACAGCACAGGAGAGTCCCACCTACCATTCATGCATTACTAAGAAATCTGTTGTCTGAATGAGAAAATCTCTGGGGTGAGGCACATAGAAAATAACCTCTCCCATTTCTGGGAAGGAAGCGGTTTCTGTAGGACTGATAAAGGCTTCATTTTTAAGAGCAAAGACAGACAGGAACTGTGACTTATTAGTCAATGCGAAATAGAGCATAAGTATCAGGTGAATAAAAGTGGGGGTGACTTCATCAGGGAAGAAAGCTCAAGCGCATAGGTATTTAAAGAGCTTTGATTCTGCATGGTACAGGGAAACAGGCCAAATGCAAAGTAATTTTTTTTGAGCAAAGATCTTCCTGGTCCTTCTTAGATGAGAAAATTTCTTTCCTCCAAACTGTAAGGTTTTGATCTTAGTGCAAACTTTGAGGTGATTTTTATCTCTTCAGTTCTCTGGTTTGGGGATATATTTATTCTTAAATTGTCTCTGTCCTTTGACTTCAAGGCTGCTCTCCAATTTTGATCTCACCTTGATGAAAGACTAGTTCCTGTCCTTCCTGCTGCAATCATGGATCACTCAAAGGAACACATTTTCATGAATGATGTACTGAAAAAGTACTAAAATATTCTGTGTAATAGCAAACCCCACATATTATTATTTAAATGTTAAATATTTCCATCAACTTCTATGGCACTCAATCCTGAATCATACAACGCATATATCACCTGCAGGGAAGTTGTGTCCATATCTAAGCAGCAGAGTGAGGTTAAATTAATGTAGCCTTGTAGTAATGTAGAGAAATACAGGAATGTAGGAGGGGAAGGAGGCATTCTAAGTCAACAAATGAGTTCCTTGCTTGTACAGGCAACATGTATTACTATCTCATGCTATAACAGACTTTTAACAGTTTTTCTTCAGTAATCTTACTTTCCTATTTTTCAATTCAAGTGACTTCCCTTTCTTTTTTTTAAATTCCTTCTGCCCACTTCCCTAACAGAAATAGAAACCACTAGCATTTATAGCCTGAAATACCTGTATTGAACATATCTATTACTATAACAAAGAACCTCAGGAAACAGCATTTTATAACCTCATTTAATTGAGAATGCTGGATGTCCTATCTCAGCTGCCTCTGTGCCTCATCCAGACAGATAAATCACAAGGACAATCTCCAACAGAATTTGTGGCAATGCAAGGAGACCTGAAGGAAGCATGGTAGTTTTTACCTGCTCTCAAAGATTACCACAAAAAAAAATTAAAATCAGGAAATATTTTGGCCACATTTGTAGATTAGGGAAAATGTGAATGAACTATGGTGTGTTACTAGCACAGAAAGCTGTTCATCAGCCAAAGGCAATAGCAACCACATGAGTAGATTTGTCTCATAAATGTTGTCATGGCCAACAAAAACTCATCAGTAGCCACTGCATTTGTGCACTTTAGACAGATAAAATAAATGAAGTTCTGATTACCTCTAATTGGTCAGACTGCTCATTTTCATCATAGATGAATGAGTGAGGCAGCTCTCCAAGCGGTATGTCATAGAACTCAGAATCATAAATTACAGTATCAGTGATAGGCGCAGCTCCAATAGACTCAAAGATAAAAAATCCCAGAAAAATATTTACAAAGGTCTGCATTCTGCTTTCTTTTCTGAAAGAGAAGAAAATTGACAAAATGTGGGTAGTCTGGTATTTGCAAGGAATCTATGAAAATTTAACGTCACAAATACAGTACTTATATGTATGCAACAATATTTCTATTCAATAACTCATATTTATTCATGATGACTCGATGGTTTATTCTGTTTTGCTTCATGAAGAGTCCCTGGATCTGAGAATTTCTGCAGACTGCTTTGGCCATACTAACATTTAGATAATTTAGAAAAGACCTATTGTGTTTTATTGGTATAAAAATAAACTGGCCTCAGTGAGAAACTACCTAAAAAGGTGAAAAAAGGATATATATTCAACTTTTTCCCCTTTCATCTAACTTCACCTATTTCTACTGCACCATTAGAGAAGAACTTTTTAGAAACTAGCCAAAAGCTAAATTATTATATTATTTGTGTCTATCACAATAAATAATGTACATTTTGGAATGTACAACAATGTAATTTTGTCTTTCTCCTCTACCATAAAAAAACCACCCAAAACCTTAGAAAACATTAGGACCTCTTTCTTTGTTGCCTCTGAATGAGCATAATCAAAACATTTTTCACCTGGTCATTGTTTTTCCAGAATATAATTTTAATTGCTTGAATGGTGTGGGATATTTGGACCATCACTTCTGCAAAGTTCTGGGGATAATAAAAAGTAGTCTGTCCCCTCCATAGCCCTTTAAGTGACAGTACTCTGTATTCCTTTTTTATTCAATCAACACCATTTTTAAAGTAGTGAGAAATGGTAGCGTAGTACAGTCACCTGTTCTGCTTGGAGAATAGAATTGTAAAATTGAATTATCACCCATTTGACAGTTCCATATTTTAGTAGAATAGTAGAAAATTCATGCTAGGCTTGACTATTAGTGTTTATGCCTTCCATATTCCTTGTAAGTGATGTATTCACTATTAACATATAAGCTGCCTGACAAAAGGTTTTATTCAGCATTTTTTATTTACACCTTGATTTAGCTACAGCTCCCACTAATTTCACCAAAAGCATAGACAGCGAAAATGAGTAGTGCACGAGTCTAGTAAATTGTACTCCTGATGTGATGCCGTAATACACACACTTAAATATTTCAGTTTTTAACTGTAGCTACTTAAAATAGACTAAGTACAAGAAATGCGTGAGACTTTTTTTTGAATGTGTGTGCTAAGCAACAAGCTGAGTTTTAGCTTCATGAAAAGAGGTCTTTATGAAGCTGGTTTAGGCATGAGGATATGAAATTCCTCTGGGGATGGTCAGCAACACAAGGCATTCATTTTTCCCTCATTTGCTTTATTCAAAAAGACTTTTCAGCTGCTGCTGGAAGAAGCTAGAGTCACTTGGGCTTGTCTTTGAGAAGACTTAGTTCAATTGCACCTTTCAGTATTAGCTCCCAATATTACTAAATGTATTCTGCTTCATTACAAAAAAATGAAATGAAAAAAAATAAAATAAAAATGCAACCGATCTCTGAAATAAACTGAAGTATACTGGAGCTTGGGTTTTTTCTGTCTTTATATTTTCTGCTTCCTACTTTTGACAGGATAGTTTTTGGTCTTGCTTTTCTTCTGCATGTCATTTACCCCAAATGATTCAGCTATAAAGGGTGTTATCTATTAACCCAAAATATAATATTAACATACCTGGTGTAATTTTTCCTGTGAACAAACAATTCCTAATTACTCATTATTCAAAATTGTTTTTATTTCACATTGCCTAGAATTAAAAGGTTTTTAAAGGGCACAGGGCTTGATAAGTATTTTGTTTTGTATATATAGAGGCAAAACCAGCAAATATAATGAGAATCTCTGTGAAAAAAAAATATTATTTACCTATTACTATAGTATCCTCACTAACTTTCAGAGTTTGCATGTCTCTGTACTTCCCTTATGTGTAATATATTGGAACACACTGTAATGATATTGGCATCTGCAGTAGCTGTAAGATCAAATATTTTGATGAAGATTATGTTCCTCTCACAGGAAGGAACTGAGACATATCCAGGGAATAATAAATAGTCTCCTCAATCTGCAGCCTTTGAATCAGTATTATGCATGATAAAATAAAACAAATACTATAAAAATATTTCCAGTGCTAAAAATCCAATTAACTGTTCTAAGAGAGAAGTACCAAAACTTACCTTTAGCTTCCAATCTCTCAAATGGGATGGCGT
The DNA here is from genome assembly GCF_929443795.1 of Astur gentilis. NCBI lineage: Eukaryota > Metazoa > Chordata > Aves > Accipitriformes > Accipitridae > Astur > Astur gentilis. The sequence goes on from NC_064913.1 coordinate 11,837,751, forward strand.
TACTCAGAATGCAGAGCCAGTGGTATTAGACCCCGACCAATGGCAGTGGCATTCTGGGGCTGTGGGAGGTGGTACAGCGTCTACCCTCAACTGGAGACCTCAGCCCAGGGAGTTTCTCCGACTTCAAACACCTTTATATTTGATTTTGCTGAACTGAATTCTAGCAAGGTCAAACAAAGGTTTGTTCTAAGCAAATGGCATTTATTTCACTTCACAGCTTTTTACCCCTTCCCCTCAAATTTGTTACTGCTCCTACCAATATACCAATAACATTCTCAAATGCATTCTGGAAACAATCTTTTGGGTGTCCTGATAATCCAGAAATGCATATTTTCCAACATCCAAAATCAAGGCTTAAGCAAATGGGGTTACATATGAATAATTTTTCCTATAGGTAACATTTCTATATTGGGTCTCATTGGATGTGATAATGTTTAATGAATTTCCATGTGCTGTGGCTATTATCTGGTATGTATTTAGAGGTTGGTTTTTTTTTTCTTTACTTTTCTGTTAGTACTTATGTGGCATTACTTATAGGTTCTACTCTTTCCAGTATGTTTTCCTTCTGAAGGGGAAGTACCACTTCCTTAATACGTATGAACTGCTATAATATGCTGCAAATAATGGTAGGCATACACTGTAGTATCATGCGGTTTATTACACCAGGAAAAGGTTTTACAATGTTAGCAGAAGTCAAGCTATCTCTTTTCCTTATTGATGGTATTTTCTTTATTATCCTCCATAATTCTCTGCTTACTTTTATGTTACCAGTATTTTGTACGACATATAACTATTCCTCTGAACTTTTTCATCATTCCTCCAGTTCTTCAATGAAATATACCTCTTAACACTGTAAATGTCCTATATTAAAAGTGAGGAAAAGGCATAACCCATTCCTTATCTATGGAGGAATATAAGATTCACGTAGAAGATTCCAGTGCGCTAAGCAAACCTGATTCCCTTTGCTTTATATAATTTCCACATCAAAATTTTTCCATTAAGAACACCATCCTAGAAGGCCAAATTTGTATGAGGGACTGAAAGCATGTTAAGATTTTTAAGCCAGCTCTCAATAATTTGAATGTCCAACATCAGAATTCTAGTGCTAGCCTGGGGATTCTAAGACATTTGAATGGGTTTGGCAGATAGATAGGTCAAAGGGTTGAAAAGCAACAGCTCTGTTAGCAGATAGGTAGAAGGTAGGATGTTGTAGGACATATCAAATGGCACTAGGTATGCTGTTTTGGCAATCAAGTAAAGTCTGCAGTGCCTTACAGGACCATGACTGCTTCTGGATGACAGACTTCTTCCTAAGGAAGGTTCAGCATGATTTGCTTTTATGAAAATGGGGGTCTTGAATCATTAAATCAGATCTTTTTAATTTCCTCATTCACAGACCCTTGCCATGTAAAAGCAGCTTCTTCCATGAAGAATGGGAGCAATAAGTACAGTGGGAGCACTACTCTATTGTGTCCTGTTGCTATTCTTTTTCTTCAGGTCAGTAGCTTTGGCCTCAGTTTACTCCTTAAGTTAGTGGTTTAGTTGCTTTTAGTGCCTGTGTATGGTCCTTCCTGGCAACAAAGCAAATAGCTGTATCTTCTGCAGCAAAATGCATCATTTCACTTTCTTACCGCTACTGGTAATTTTTATGCTGTTCCACATGTGGGAGTAATTAACATTATTTCACTTTTAAGTATATTATTTGCTGCTGTGCTTGGTCTTTTAAGATTTACTCTACTAAATCCTTACTCCTAATATGTCTTCTTCATTTACAAAGCATATTCTTTCTAGACAGGCCTAGGGTTCATTGATTTCACTTGTACAAAAGAGCCCAATCTTGTATTCTTTGCTAAAGGAAAATTCTAATCTACAACAAATTCTTCATGTCTATATTAGCGTTTTTTCTTCATTCTTGCACAACTAAGTTGATTTAGACATACTGTGACCTAGGGCCTGAAACTTTTGTATATTTTGGTCTGTAGGTTTGCTTTTTTGTTTTATTAACACCAATGAAGTTCAAATCGCTCTGGCTCTGGATCTTAACTTAGTCTTGTTTTTAGTGGCTTTCTGTATTCCTGTCAGACTACAATATGTTTTGCTGGTCTTGTTTTCCAGAAACACTAAGCAAGTAAAATTAATTGAAGGCAAATGTTAACTTACAAGCATTGAAATTGCTTCTATTTTTTGTTAGACCTATGGAAACTTATCTGAAAGAAGACATATTTTATACAAAGCATTTTACAAGCTTATGATCATGTTGTTTCATATGGCACGCAAATTTTGCCAGTAAGGGTCAAAGAAAACAGTTTTGTTTGTCACAATTTATGCTTTAAAGAACCAGAACTTGGAGATGGAGTGGTATATCTGTAGGGAACACGCCTTAGTTGATGCTGGAATTAATGTTTGGCATTTTGTTCGAGCTTGGATGCTAGAAGTCCTGATGCTTGCAACCCTAGACTAGCTAGAAACCCAAGAAACCCAACATTTAAGCAGTTCAGAAATATGCCATTAAAAGCAAAGGAAAAGAAAGACTACTTATAGCTCTTACGGTGCTGCTGACCAGAAAGGTAAGCATTTAAAAAAGCTCACAGAAAATCTGTGAGCTTGAGCTAGCTTGAGCTAGGAACTGATTCAGATCAGTGCCTTTTTCTTTCTGAATCCTGTTATCACAGAAGATAATGAAATTCCTGAGTCTGACTAAAGGACATTTGGGAGTGAGCTTTTCATGTCCTCTAATTAGTCCCTTCACTGACACTTGGGTTTTTTCCAGATGCTCTGGCCTTGTGCAGTTTAAGTTACTGTCTTGCAAACTTCTTCAGTTGTCTCTAAATCTTGCTGTCTGACTTACTAACTTGGGTTTGATTAAAAGCTCACTAAAGTTAATGGAGAGTTCCATTGCATCCAGTGGTTTTTGGAGCATGACTTCAGCTGGAAGCATATCCAGCTGTGGGCATTGCCTAACACGTTCCTAGCTAAAATGCATTCCCATTGTATAATTGCTGGCAGTGCTAAATGAATTAATTTATTCCCTTGGTTTTTGAGAGGGCTTTGTTTCCATTTCAGTTCTCCCAGTTCTTGGAGGTGCAATGACTTCTAACTGTGCTCTTGAACTCAGTGCCAAAGCCTCAGGGTTGTCCTATTCTTGTTTTTCCAAAACCTTGATTATAAAGCACTGAGCCTTTGATTCAGACTGTCAGCATCCACTTGATATAAATATAATTTTTTCTTTGCTTTGTTTTCTTTTGGGCTTCACAGATTCATCCCCAGGAACTTGTGATAAGAAAGAGCATGTGGGAGAAATACTAGCTTTGCCGTAAAATGAAAAATCCTGTCTGACCCTCAGAAAGAGTTTGGGTGTGGTACCAAGTTTCCCTCTTGGCACCTTCTCAGTCTGCCAGCCTGAATAGAAATACAGGTCTTTAGCATACCGCATCAGCTCTGGAAAGTTCTGGTGCTGATTTTGAACAAGGAGGGCAAGATAATATCCAGCTTTGGAAGGAGTGACAGGGGAGTCCCCAAATGAGTCATTCATTTGGTTGTTTCTAGTTGGCACCTGGCTAAAAGATGCTTTCAGTCTGAAACTATAGAGTAAGAGCAATAAATTAAAATATTGATGTATTTTCATATAAAACAATAGTAACAAAGTGAAAGATCACCTTCTCCTGGGCCAGGGACCAGCCTACATAAAGGAGAGGAACTACATGAGTGCTCCAGTACTGGTGACAGTAAGTTCAGCTGCTTGGGCAACGCAGTTTCCTAAAAAGACGCATTGGGTTTCCCTCAACTCTTTTCCACGTTCTGTGACCCGAAGTGCATCCACCGCATGAATAACATGGGGTCACTTGCATTATGTGATGGGGACAATTGTGTTTTGGTCGTATGTGGGAGGTCCAATAAGTATTCATTTCTCAAGATATGCTATGTCTCACAACCAAAACACAGGTAATATTAACACGTTAATGTTAGCATTAACTTGTTAACAATAATGTTAATATAAGGAAGTGAATATGGGGCACTTTCAAAAGAAGGTGGCAAAAAATAGGTTTAATTGGTATAAAGCGCTGGGTGTAAGCCAAAGACTGTAGGATTAGCTCACCAAGCAGGGGCAAGAGCCACCTCTTCCAAATAAAGTTGGTATGTCACCTCCAGTGGTCATGGAAAACATTGGTCTTAAACTTCAAAATTGGTATTTTTGGCAGATCCCTTATGTATTTAAACCTATGAAGGATTATTTCTAGAAAAAGCAAGTTTGTGGTGTTGCCCAAAAAGCCCTGTATGTAGTTTATTGTAGTTTACTTTTCAAATGGTAGGAAAGAATTCATAGTTGAAGTACTAAAATGTCATACATTGTGTGACTTTCATTACAGATTTATATATATTATTCAATTTTTGAAATTTTTGGTCCTTTTTAAATGACTATAAGCTGTTATATATTTAGGTCAGGTTTCAGATTATTGGTGGCACACATGTACCCCTTATTAATAAAATGCCCACAATGAATGCTTGTTTTCTTTGACTTTACTGCAGAGAATAGACTGCAAAGTAGATGTAACTCCATCTACAGACATTCTAAACTATTGGGAAAGACACCTATTATTGTGACCTTGTGAAAGTTTTATTTTAGAATTTAAAATATGATCTTTCAACCAGTACCCTCTAACCTGCATCTATGTACCTTAATCTAATCCAATTGGATAGTCTTTAGCTTTCTAAATAAAAGAAAAAAATAATAAACTATTTCCACTGAATGTTCATGAAGAAATTTACTAAGGCACATAGCAAAGAGCTTTCCCTTTTTGCACCTGGATCCATTTTCTTTGACATCCTACTTCCCTCAAGCCTTTAACGCTGGAATCCTCCAACATTTTCATGAATGTTATATACTGTACCAGAGAGTCTGCTTCATGTCAAATCAAATGTTTTTCTCAACTTGTTCTTTGTATGTGACATTATTATTTACTGAATAATTTTTATTTATTTTCCAATTTTAAATATGTGGTCAGAATTATATTGATCAAAGAGAAGCCATGATGGGAAATCCTGGAATCACTGAAGTTAGCTACAATCAATTTCAGGGCTAAAATTCAGGCCAGTATTTTAGAGTGTTTCCTTATGAGATACTGAACACGCCGACCCTTCTTTCTGTTTGTTTGTTTGTTCTAAAGGCATAGTGAGAGGGTGGAGAGGTAGGAAGCTGCTTTGATAGATCCCTTGCCTGTCTCAGTATCACTTGCATTTCATGAATTGCTGGATTGTGGACCCTCGTTCACCCTAGGACCTTGGGAAAAGGAGTGCATCATATGAACCTCGCTGGGACTAGGGAACAAAGGCTGGAGAACAGAAAAACAAATGTCTCGGAGAGAAGGAGAAAGGAAGGAAATCATGTGTCTGCAGAAGGGATTAGCATTTCCATTTTGCTCATCAAAGTTAAACAAAGTACAAAAGAAGGATTTAGAGTGCTCCAACTGTTCCATCCCTTGTGCAAATCGCCATAAACAGGAGGAAAAAGAGAGTGAAACAGAAAATGCGAGATAGCTACAATGGTTTTTTACTAGTAAAGTCTTGTTTAGGTTTAATTATTTCTGTGTAAACAGTGAATGCAAGGAGGAAAACAAGCTTTTTAATGAGTCACAGAAATACCTAAAACCCCATTACATATGGATCAACTCAAGTGCCTTATTTCTTACCTCAGTTTGCCTGATTTTTGGTTCTCGATGGCCAATTCCCTTTCAATTCACATACCCTTAGATACTATTATTCTTTTCCTTTAAAGTTACTTTATTGTCACCTCTTACTTCCGTGGTTCATGTAAACTGTCAGATCTTGTAGCGTAAGACTTTTTTCCTGTCATTCAAATACAAATTTTTTTTGTACTGCCTGTTCAGCTGCCTTTTTTTTTTTTTTTTTTTAATCTTGCAGAAAAAAAATAACATGCCGATTTAAAATTTGTCAGATGTATGCTGGATCTAGTTAATATTGATTACTAACAGTGTAATCTCAGAATATTTTAATGCAGCCTGGTCTACCAAACTATGATGCTTTTCTAAATGAGCACCCAGAGTATTGTTTTCTTGCATATATAAAGCCCCTATCTATTTAGACTCTGATTCATCATTGCATTCAGTATACCTGGAATTTCTTAGTTGTTATAAATAAAGCATTAACTTTAACAAGGACCATGCATATTTACAGTAAAATCAAGCAACAAATCCATATTTACAACAGCAGGAATGGATGGTTCCCACTTTTCTTTTGGAAAGGATGATTTAGAACCTGTAGTGTCTGCTTCTGGAATTATTAAACTTTGTTTCAAACTACGAGTATGATCCAAAACCTATTACTTTTAATCATCTTTAGCCAGGCTTGCTGGCATGAGTGTCCTGTAAAATTCGAAGATTCTCCTTAAATACATTTCCAATTTTACCTCTCTAACATTTGTTTGTATAATCAGCCCATAAGTTAAATCCATCACAGCATGCTGTTCACTCTTTCTGTATGTTATAAATTTTCAAGCAGATGAAAAGCTTGTCAGATTATTACTATATATTATATACAAATAAACCGTATGGTTAGCTTAGAAAAGCACTTGGAAAATCAGAGAACTCTAATTATTCAAACTCTGCTAAAACAGGTCTGAAATAGCTTTATAATAAATGATATTCCTTGCCCCACTTCTTTTTATTTGATTCAAAAGTCTCAAGAGAATGTATTTTTCTCAGGATATTTAGTAATTTTGGTTTGGACACGACTGGCAGGTAATACTGAAATATAATCAAAATTGAGTTTTGTGCTTAAGATAACATTTTTCCTTATTCCATGTAAGCATGCATAGGAGACATGGAGAGATGTATTTTGTGAAGATTTTGCTGAAGAAATCATAACGGGTCAGGTTTTTTCTACCTTGTTACTAATGCTTTCAGACTTTTGAAATTAATTGGGTGACAACAAATGTGCATTTTGTGCTTCACCGGTCTATCAGCTGTGTGCATGCAGACAGATATATGCAGGTTATACTGTAGCTCATTAATGAAGGCAGTCTCAGGAATTCCCACTGAGGCCTAAAACAGGAGTCAGAGCTTCAGACTCACATACTTGGGTTATATTCCACTCACATTAGACAGACTGCCATTCTTCTAAAACCAAATTTACAGTTTGCTGTTTAAGAGGTATAATTTGCATCAGTTTTGAGAAGGAGTTGGGAAAGAAATCTCTGTTCTTTCTTTAATCATAGTTGACCATAAGATAGCACTGCTGAGTATGCAAGCATGTGGTGTCACAGAATGGTTTTTATTAACATCCAGAGCTATTGTCTGCTGTTCCAGCCCAGCCTGTGGACTGGTGGTGTTAGACCCTTTCAGGAAAAAGCAGTTCCTGGCCCCAGAGATGGAAAACTTCAGAGGGTTTTTGCTTAGCTAAACAAGTACAGTTCAGAGCTGGGTTATCATATTTATCACTAAAAGATCTATGATGTTTTGCTTGGGATGGAAAAATAAACCAGAAACAAGGTCCAATACGACAAGGATTTGGAATTCACTAGAGCACAGGCTTTGTATCATATATTGTATGTTGACATACCCATTTATTCAAAAGAAATAGTGAAGGCTGTTACTCTATATTTATTTCATGGATAGAGACTGTAAAAGACTATATGTGGCATAATGAGGGCCATAATATCCTGAACATCCTGAGTAAATTTGGAATTGAGGTCATGAATTAAAGTTGTTTTTCTCATTGGCATAAATTTTACCCAGTTTCCTATGACGTTTGAATATGAAATTGTATGTGTGTTCTTAGGTGTACATTTTGTACTGCATATATTACAGTGTTTTATGCCCTCTGAATGTGCTTCTAAAATGGTCAGAAAATGCTTATAAAGAGGATAGCATGATTGTTTACATTTGAATGCCTTCATTTAATCCTACAGTTGCAACATAAAAATGACTCCTCTTTTTCTTGAATTTGTTTCAAAATGCATGAATATTAATTACTTGTAGTATCTTAAATTTTACAATGTCAGTACAACTCACTAGAAAATAATTCTCACCTACAGTGATCCAAAGAAGTTGTAATTATTCCAACCTGCAGAACATAATCTGGGAATTATTAGTGCAGTGTATAAACCAGTCATTATCATACTTCGCTTAGGCACCAGTGTGTCAGACATGCAGTTGGCATTCATATTCGCAGAGTGCAAGGGCCATCTTTCAGTGGCATTTATGCCTTGTCCCCTTTTGATTGTTTCTTCTAGCAAGTTAGTGACTCTGAGGGCATTGATCTCAAGAGACGATCTCCTGGCATTAACCTACGTTGCTCTGGTCTGGTGTTTGGGAAATATATTCATTCCCTTAATCTCTTATGGAATCAAGGATTGAATGTGACTGTCTTCCCCTGAAGGAAAAAAACCTAGAAAAATGTTCTTTATAAAGCTGGGATATGAATGGTAAAATAGTTCCCTTTTTTTCCCCAACTATTTTTACAGGTGTTTTGAAACAAAAAAATGGGTTTCATCTTAAAAGTCATTTTAATATTTTTTTAAAAAGTATTGTTATCCCATTGCAAAAAACCAGAAATAACATGTATATAGTATTGGAATATATTTCATAGGATTTTATAAAATATAAAACTTGTAACCCTACATTTAGGATTTTCAAAATATGCAGGTCTGCAAAGCAGATTCTTTTTCTAATTAATTTAATTAAATACATACACTGTAAAATAGAGCTGGAGGTGATAGCTGAAAGTGATTGTAGCAAAATAGATGTGTTTCTGTATCCAGAGCTGAGCTGAACTTCAGCTGAATTGCTATTGCCAGTCCTACTGAGTGTCTACATCTTGTTTTCTTGCCATTACTCTAATAACATGGAAATAATTTTTTGAAATTACATGTTTTCACAGAGTCAGTTGTTGGAGGATTTTTAACAAAAGTCTTTTTTTTTTTTTTTTTTTTTTCCCAGTAACACTTTCCATTCTATGGAAGTTTTCTTTTCTGTTAACTAGCAGTTTCTGACTTTGAAATATTTGATATTAAAAAAAAAAAAAAAAAGTCCACGGTCCATACTTGCTTTGCAGTGGCAGGAACAGCACCAAGAGTTTTAGATAAGCTGTAGAGGAGGGGAGCAGCTTCAGCACGGTGGCCCACCAGGTGACTTGTGGTAGCAGGGAGTGGGAAGAGGGGGAAGGGAGAAGGTACACCAACTTTACTAACCCTCCTTACTACTCCTCCTAGCAAAAGACAGCATTCGCAGCTTAGTTCATGTGCCAGAGGAAAGACCATCCTGCTTCGCAGATGGATGCAGGTAGCTTGAGTGATACAATGGCTATATCCACACCAGCCCTAGGTCATCTGATGGGGGGTGACCAGGCTAAAACCGGGCTAAAAAGATGTTTTTCCCAGTAGAGCTTCTGAGAGCGCAGAGGTCCCGTTAGATGATCCAACTACAGCAGAGCTTTTCAGGCTTTCTCCTGCCTTTGGGTGCCTGGTTCCAGTTGACAGCAGCCAGCCAGCTCCGACTGGCCCAGCTGAGAGGTACGGGGGGAACCGTGGCACTCGGCAGGAGGGTGGGAGGTGGATGCTGCACTCGGGGAACGCGGGGCAGAAGTGACGGAACTGGTCGCACGGAGCGAGACGGACGGAGCTGGTCTGTGCCATGGCTAACCACAGCCTGACTCCAGGACCTCTGACACTGTAAATAAGAGACACACCACCCTTCAGCCAATATTTCTGTTTATTTGTTTTGAATTTCTGCTTTAAACTGTTTCTTTTGTGAGTAGGCTTAGGAACATGTCCTTTGAGACACTAATGCACAAAGAATGTGAGAATCTAGATTTTTCTCACAGGCTTTAAGGAAAAATACTAATTTTCTTTAGCTGTTAGAATTACGATGTTGTTTTATCTGTTATCTATAAAATAATGTGACTGTCAACAGGAGTGAAATACAATGTTAGCCAGATCTCCATTTCTATCAGTTAAATATTTGGAGACATCTTTAAAAAAATATTAGCTTGGAGAAAATGTCAACCCAGACAGCAGTTCAGCAAAAGTGCAGAATGCTGTTAGCATGACAATAAAGGAAACTATTACTGGTTGAAGAGCAATATGTGAGTTTCTCTACCATTTTACAGGTCAGACATTAGCCATATTTTTAAAGGCAAGTATCCAAGAAAAAATACCTAAATTAATACTTTGTGATTATTTTTGGTTGAACTGAAGTATTAAAATGTTGCTTTTCAGTTTCTATTTAAAATTTATGTGGTGTTTTCCAAATGTATTTTTCTAATTTACGCACATACATACACACACACACACAGACACAGACATATCCTGGTAGCTTTACAGAACTTCAAGGTAGTGTAAGCAAATGGCCTTTAAAACATCTGATTTGCAGGATAGTCTTTTAGGGGGGGTTGGTTTGTTTTGCTTCCTTGCCTGCACAACCTGTCACTCCTGCTGCTTAAAATTAAAGTGCAATCAGCATTTGCTCATGTCATCTCTGTGTTGCCATTAACAGAAATAGGTTCAGAGTTAGCTGATGAAAGACCTTTTATCTAGCACAGCCTATAAAGCAAAAATACAGGTAAAATTCTTTGTTGAGTGAAAATTCACTACTGTATGTCACCTAGAAGAGATAAACTAAAACTTGAGCACCAGATCTAAGCAAGTGTTGGGAAAATACACAAGGACTGCATGAGACATGGAAAGGAAAAGGAAAGTTTTAGGATTCAAAGTAACTGCAGTTGTAATGTGTCTCAGTGCTACTTCAAGTTTGCTAATGTCCCATTTTCGCACAAAGCTGTGCCGGTGAATGTGTGAGGGAATCATTCAAGGGGAAGTTTCAGCTTGTGCAAGTTTCCTGAAGTCAGGAAACCCAAATTAATCCAGATTCATCCAGTTTTATACTGAGGGAATTACTCCAGCTCTGGTGCAGAGGAAAATTCTCCATCCAAGCACAAGAGCAACAGTGTTAAATTTCATTGTATAAATGGTGCTTTTTTCTGGTTCTGTCCTTTGATGAGCAATGTGGTGATTATAGTGCTGTTTGCCCAGATGCCCACAGTTATTTTGCTGATTCCTTTTGGTAGGCAGTTGGTCCACTGTAAGAAACCAGAAAAAAAAAATCTGCTGGCACCACGGCAAAAGGGCCTACATCAGCCACGTATAGATTTGGGTGGGAACTTAAAAGTTTTCTAACTGTAAGAGCAATAGATTCTGGAGCAGTGATGGTGAAAATCCTTTGGTAGTTTTGGTGTGAAATCACAGAAACGTATGAACTGGATTGTGTGATAACAAGTAACTGAGATTTTTGCTCCAAATGAACAAGTCCTACATGAAGATCAGAAGCTTGATTTTCATCAGCTGGGGAAAGGGAGTAAGTGGAAATGTTCAGCTATAGCCTGATGTGGTCAAAATGATAGGCATGGAAGACAATTTGAAACTGTACATTTTTAATGTATGAAGTGTGTCTGAATGTTCACATGTGAGGAGAAAAAAGGAAAAAAATAGGAATTGCTGTACTGGAGACCAGAAGTAAGAGATTCTGATAACTGAGCTTTGTAAAAATACTGACAAAAGCCATGCATAGGAATAATAGTTCAGGCATAGGAAACCATATAGCATGTAGTGACAAAATTCAGACCACAGCAGGAAGAAGGAGGGGTCCAAAAGAAGAGTGGGGGAGAAATTAATAGCAGCAAGGAAGACACATAGATAGAATAGTGGAGAATTACAGAAGAAAAAGATTAAGCTCTGTTTTTTCCCATTCCAAATTCTAGTTTCTATAATACAGCCTGCAGCAGGGGATTGGGGAACCCTCACCACAGATGTTAAAGATCAAGTAGTGTGAATAAATCCACTTGTCTAAGGAAAATGAGCACTGGGAGATCAGCAGGGCATGGAATAGAGTGAGGGAAGGACTAAGACCTACTGATGAATGACCTGAGGTGTAAGAGGGACACCCAGGAATGGATGTTGCTGCTAAACCCATAAATAAGATGCTGAGCCACCAGTTGCTCGCATGATCATTTTTTGGAAGCATAATAGAAATATCAGTGTATCTCTGTTATGCAGACATGTAAGTGTGCATCTCATTTGTAATCTGTAGTATTCACAGATTATGTCTTCTCCTTAATGAGGTCTGAGGGACGCAGGCTCATCTGGTGAAAATCATCAGATTTTCACATCAGAGCGCAGATTAAATGAAAGTTGAGCCCTGACAATTTTATGGTGGTTTAATGATAGCTAATACACAAGCACGATACGCCAAAACTAAATATAAATTAAAGAACAGTGCACTGTGACTTGTAAAACTTCATTACTGAACTAAAGCCATCTCTGAGGTAAATCATTTGGAGCCCGTGGTGAGCTTGGTCTGCTGGAGAAAGTCCTAGCTTTCATTTACACCTCTGAAACACCATTAACAAAGGCAGATTTTGGCCCATATGCTACTTTAAACAGAACTCGAGGGCAGTAAAAAAGCCAGACAGTTCTATCATTAAAAAGAATCCTGCTGAGGGGTCTGGTCTGTTTTGGTTGCTACTGTATAGTGCCAATGACTGTCACTGTATCAGCTGCTAGAAAGAAAAGTTTGTTCCTGTAGGACTTTCTGCGATAGAGTTTGAAATGGTTTCATTTAAATAACTCTGGGTACTGTGTCTGCAACATTAGATCATTGAACAAAGATAATAAAAGGGAGCAGAGGAAAACTCCATAATATATTGTCTAGAAGAAGAATAACCAAAGGCAACAAAAACTTTCCCTTTGGCAGTTATTTTTTTCCTTTTACTCCATGAAACATGAGAACTTTTATTATATAAAACTGTGCTTTCTTGTGAATTTTTCCTTTAGGCTTGCCAATGAGAGATGATGATTTAATTCTTTCCAGATATTCAGTTGATTTAATATAATTTCTTTCATGTGGAACAGAATGGGATAAATGGGCACAGGTCCTAGAATATCTATTCTTTTTCACAAATCCTTAAGGGTACATTTCATGGAATCACAACATATTTTTGGCATTCAATTCTTGCACTAATTACATGGTGTTTGATTATAAGGCTGTTTATTGAAGATCATATGGCGTTTGTCCTGTGTGCTCTGCCCTGGATTTTTTCTTTGTTTTAGTGGACAGAGATGTATGCTTAAATTGAAAATACCTTTTAAAACAGACCTATTTGAATAACAAACCCCCTTGCCCAGGTTCTCTAGACACAGCTGTTACTATTGCAAACCCAGAAGCTTTCATGTACCTCATTCTCATTTCATTTCTCTTGGATTATTTCCGGAATAGCTTGAAGCATTGATTATGGTTAAAAGCTTCATTTTTGTCTAACTAAAACCAGTTTCATGAAAGTCTTCATTTCATAATGTATTTTATTCACTCTTGTGCCTCTTCCTCTACCCTGTGTCTTATGTGTATGCAGTATGTTTCTTTTGTGTGCTACACATATATTTAATTGGAAAACAACATACTGAAACGAGCAGACGTATCACTCAATCATGTGCTATTGACACAATGAACAACCCTACCACTGTGGGATTCTGGCAAGAACATGTGTAGATGTGGAGAGGGAATGCATGATCCAGAACAACATTTTTTTTTCCTTAACTAGATTATGTTTTGAAATAAATATGCCGTTGTGTTAAGGTTGAGCCAAAAAGCAATACTGTGGGTAGAGGGGTTTGATACGAGAGCTACTGAGTCCTTTCTTCTCAGCTTTACACCCTGTTTGTCACTGAAATTCAGCCCTCAAAGTTAGTCTCTTTTAGCAGTGTTCTAGATATTGTTAAAGCAGAAAAGGACTTAGTGGAATTCATGCAATTTTCCTTTCACCCCTTTCTTTTCTCTTCAGTTTTTTAATAGGAGCCCATAAGGTCACCCTCACTGTCTGGGAATGACTCTTGCACTGACTTCATAGTCCAGGGTGAGGGAACAGCTGAATTTTGTTGCTATTGCTGTCATGGCCATTTCAAAACACTGCTGCTGTTTTCACTGTCAATTTGTTGGCCAGAATGCATTTGGGACCAAAGTAACCCAATCTATCCATGTAATAAACAATTTGCTCTTAGATTCCTGGAACCCCAAAGGATGTAAAATCAGATGTTTATTTGCCATTAAAAAAAAAAAGCCTGAAACAAAGGTAACCTGTTCTCCAGTGAAAAAATTCCAGTGAGTTGGATTTTTTGATATTCTGCAATCTGAATTTAAATTTGAATTTGGTCCATATTAATCAAGATTAAGTATCCGGTTGTCTACTTGTCATGAAGAAGATGAATTTACAAAGCCATCCAATTTACAAGAGTTCAGATGTCAAAGATTTTATGATTAACCAGTGTTGGGACTGTACTTAGAACTTCTTTAAACATTCTTTCTATAACCATCCAATGTTGACTCTTACCCTTCAGCGTGGACACTCTTTTTTTCTGGTATTCCTAGAAAAAAATGAGGATTTTTCATTGTGTGGTGTTAAGTGGAAGCTAATAAGAAGCAAAACTTTGCTTTTGAGCTTGTAGTACATCTAAGCCATGATTCAGCACCTGAAAGTATTTAAGGGGCCATAGCAGTTCTGAAAAAAACAACAACTTAGCGTGCCACTGAAAATTAGTAGACCATGGATCTTATATCAGCCAGTGTCTGAAACATTAGCTGATAAAACTAAGCACATGGAGAAGCATATGGTTTACAGGATAAAGGTTAAGCCTGAGAACACTGCAGAGTTGATTTGCCAGCTGACATTGCCTCTTCATGTGGTTTCCAACAAATCTTTAACGAAATTCATGGTTGTGGTGTATTACCATATTCCTTCTGGAATTCATTCTAAAAGGCAACTCCACATCAGCATGAAACAGTGCACAGAATACAGTAACGCATGATCTGAAGAAAGCTCATGGGTGTTATTTTCACATCGGCACAGTTTCTTTGTGTTTGGACAGGGCTCAAATATTGGATTACGTATTAATCACAGCGCTTTAGACAGCATTACAAATATTAAACACTTACTATTAGCTGTTGCTGTCCTGCCAGTTCCCAAAAGAAGTAACGCTAGACTAGGCTGAGACTTTATAAGTCTCGGGTTTTAGGAAAGACCACAGCACTGCTACAAGAGGGCATTGTGGACCAGTAGTTTCCAAGCTTCCAGGCTTTGTGTTTTCCTCCCAAAAAGCATCTGAGCATTTTGTGTCTCCTTTCCCCTCCTTTTACTCTCAAGCTTCCTTCTTCTCTAAATTAGTCTTATTTTCCTTCTTCCTCTTTTATCCCCCCATCTTGAATTCCTTCTCTTCTTTTCCCTCCCTAGTCTTCTTTTTCACACGTCTCATCCTCTCTTCTAGTATTTGACTGCCTTTGTCTCCTTCCTTATCAAGTTGTGCTTATCTTGGTGACGTGACAAATGACAAATACACTTGTTTTGTTACTTGGCCAGATATTGGCCACAACAAAAGCCTTTTCATATATCTGGGAGTACTGCGTAAAATTGATACCAACTACAGCTGAAGCTCCCGCGCAGATTTTTGAGATCTCTCAGGATTCTCCCTAAACAAGCAGGTTTTCCACAATTACAATACTGTAAAAGCGCATTTTTTTTTTCAAGTGAAAAAGACCCTCACTGTGGCAAGAGCTAATATACCTTTCTAAGTAAAGAATACCATCCACGGCCACTTCGGCTGTAATCTGTTAACTGATTTTGTTCATACAACCGGGCTTTATCCCATCCCTTCCCTTTCCACACTGTATCTGCTCACGGTTCAGGAACAACTGACAACATAACTCCATGGGCTTGTGACGCAGAGCGGGAAGCACCACCAAATCCTGGTCAAGGGCTAAATGAGCTAGCTAATTTGCAGTAGCTGAATGAGCTAGCTAATTTGCAGCACTTTCAGGGTTTTTTTAGCTGTAGGAAGCACGCGGCTTCAGCATGTCCCACTCACCTTTAGACAAGCTGGAAGGCTTTGGTCTGAGGCCTTACTCCATTCCCAGCAAGCAAGTAGACTGCAGTCACCAGCTTAGGAGATACCTGGTTCTTCAGGCATTTTGTTGAATTTGAAAATAGTCTTAAAATATGTGTCTCTACACACACAGAGCAGGGACAATTTAGAAATTTTAAGTGTTTTCGCTTCAATGGGATGCAAATATTCAGTACCAAATGTGTCTTCTAGCAGATCAATATGAAAAGATTTATCTAAAACGTTTCAAATTGTCTGCTAATGACAAGATCTGCTTGTTGAAAGTTTATTATCTTTTAAATAAGGCACATGAATTCATCAGAACTGTTATGGAAATGGTTTCTGAAACGATGAAAAAGTTAATGAAAACTGTGGGAGTATTTGACATATTCTCCCTGAAAACAGTATCAGCTTTCAAAAGAGAGATGTGTGGGGGTTTTTAAAAAACAAAAGATATGTTTACATGAGCCTTCAGCAGCACTTATAACTGCTGGGTTGTGCCTGAACTGCTATGTTTAAAGAGTTTCTGGAGACTTGGAAGAGCTGACCAAAGACTACTTAGAAGTGATCACAATGGTCAGTATGGAAAAAAAATAACGTCACAAACCCATCCACGTCACCAAACTACTGTTTACCTCTGAGAAGGTAAACAAGAAGGGACAAATCATTACCCATTCTCTGCAAACGTTAAGTCAGTCAGTGCAATCAAAAAAAGCCAGTTTTGGGGGACAGAAAACTTTCCATATCTGCATTCACAGCTTTCCACTGTTTCTTCTCTCTGAAGTCCCTCTGGTTTTATGCCTGAACAGCAAACTGCCCAAGCCTCGTGCATAGGTTTCCAAAAACGTCTCTCCCACCTGCACTGATGAAACGAGCTGGCATGACTCAAGAGGCAGGTGCAGCAGATCATAACATGGACTCAGTGACAAATGGCACTGAGCCAGGTGAGGCTGAGGTAGTGATGATGTTAAAATCCTGTTCCTGAAGTCACTGATTATAGAGAATTTCAGCTTTGGTTAAAAAACAGTGACATTTTTAGTCCGGTTGCACATGGACAAAGTACAATTTTATAAACCCTATGAGTGCTTAAAATCCAGAAGTTCATTAAGAAGAATCCCCTATTTTTAGGTTGCCTTTTTTTTCCCCACTTTTTGTTTAGACATCCCAATCTAGGAGGCCTGGCTCATGTCTCTAGTCACCAGGGGCTGCCGTGAAAATTTCCCCAGCCAAGCCAGGATCCTTCCTTCCCTTGGCCCTCATTCAGCCTCCAGCCTCCCTTGTGGGAAAGGAAGTGCAAGAACTGGGCTGTCTTTTCTCCAGGTAGTTTATGGACATTAAGATACTTCAATCTATGTGGATGGCTGCTTGAAGGAAACATGACAAGGAGTAAGGCAATTACTTTAGAAGTATATTTGTCCTCCAGAGGGGACTGTTTGCTGACATTTATATAGACGAGGCTGTGGACTTGTCTGCTGGTTTCTTCTTGACACATTTGAGGTTAAGGTCTGCTGTAAAATAAAGTTTATTTCAGGGAACAGTCCTGTATAACTGCTGACAGAAAGCATGGCTGATATACCAAGGATTTAGGGTTTTTTTTTCTAAATTTGATAGAATTTTTATAGGAGTCTAATGTGCCAAGCAGAATGCATCAGGTGGGCTTTTGGACTTCAGTCAGTATTAGGATCCTCCAAGCCTGAAACAAATTTTTCATCATTGTTGATCCTTGGCCAAACAGAGCTAATTGTTACTTCTCTCTCTGTTTCTCACCTATACAAGTATTAGCACGTACTTGTAAGTCTGACAGTTTGCCCCAATTACATCTTCATCTCTGTCTGTCTTGTGCTGATTTTCCGTTCTGCATGTTTGTGATAAAACAGACTTCACTGAGTTGTTGAAACCCTTTCTTGCCTCGATTCCTACCGCTCACTTCAACCTCTTCATAAGCCTGAGCTGCTGGGCTCCTACTTCAGCTCCTCAGACACCAGGCCCGCAGTTTGCCATTCCTCCATCAGCCCAGCAGCAACGGGACTTACCCTGCTCCATCCTTCACAGTACCAACATTGGGAAGAATCCCAGTATCGCGGTAGTATTAAACCACCAGGAATAAGCCCCATGAGAACTTCAGGAGGTAGGCAGTGGATGTCTATGTATGAGGAAAGCAGGCACCACAGAAAGCCTTGAATCCCTGGGAGTGCTGTGTTTCCCGCACAGGCACAAACTCTGACGACAATTGCGGTTGAAACAGCAGGAAAAAGGGGACCTGTACACGGAGCTCGCAAAAGGAAGAAAATACAGGCACAAGTTTTCTTAATGCTTTGAGGAGAATAAGAAGCATGCATAATATTGCAGCTGAAATAATTCTCGATGTTCTTCCATACCTGATAAGTCTGTTACACAATACCAGATATAATGCAAATGTAAAAACAAGAACAACGGAGGAAAAAAAGGAAAGCATGGAAATCTTGGCTCAAAACCATAAAATTGGCTTTTCTGTTTGTTTGTTTGATGGTCAGATGAATATAAAAATATTTATGTTTATTTGACTAAGAATTAAATATTTTCATCTTCTTATTGAAATGGAAAATAAACTTCACACCATGTTTATATGTTGTATTTTAAATTGAATGTTAAAGAACTTACGTCAAACCAAAGCAAACACATAAATGACTAGCTTTTTAAAAGATCCAAACCACAATGACCTTCAGAGAAAATCTTCACCAGCAGCTTTAACTTCCCCATTTGGCCAGTAATTAAGAGGCAGGGAATCTGGGGGGCCTGTGCCTGGCACCTTTCTCAGAGAAGATATTTTAGGTGTAACTCCTGCCTATTCTGCTGCTAAGAAGTGTTGAGAAGGTTTTCTATCAGTCTTTTTTGTTTGAAACAGCTCCAGTTATTAAAAGAAACAAATCTTAGGATTCACAGAACAGTGAACCTCTAGTCTGGTGCTCAAAACAGGCTCTTCAGAGGAAAAAAAATCTATACTCCAATTCCCTCTGCTTCTGATTCAGACAAGGATTTGAGCCTAGATCCTATAATACCATGAAGCCTATCCTCCCTGCCTCGATACAGAATCGGTGATAATTTCAAGTCCTGAAACAAAGCAGAGCATCACAAGGCGATTACCCTCCTTGAAATAGGCTTCCTAGTAGGAGGAGTATGATGTCAGACAAATTCCAGTGTTTCATTACCTGGAGCAGAGCGTATCATGCTACATGGATGTCTTAGCAACAGGGTTATTAAATAAGAAGCACGAGTACTGTTTTAATTTTTATTTTTTCTTTCCCATGGCTGAAACTATTTGCATGTTTTTACTGAATTCACTGATAATTGATAAAAACTGGTACGGAGCATTTTAATGAATAAATGATTTACTGAAAAAGCCTAGCTTCACTGAGCGCTGCTGATTCCACACGTAACTTTTATTGCCCCAGCCCGTAATTAGGAACAGCTTTTGTTTGTGGAAGATGTGATTCCAGCTTCTTCACTAATTTTCCTACAAAAAAGACTGGGGGCGGGGAGGGGAAGCCTTGGAAAAGAGATTTCCAGCTATACCCTATCTACATGACAGCATCAGCCTGGGTCCCTGCACGTGCGGAGGCGGAGGTGTGACTGCTGTGGGAGCAGGGCAGGCTGCTCTGCTGCGGGACGTGTGCGGCAGGCAGGACCGGGCTTCCCCTGGAGAAACCCAGATGTGGCTGAACCGCCAGGAGACAGATGAAATCAGAACGGCAACGTGCAGAAACGTGCGTCAGCTAGAAGACGCTGAAGAAACAAAAGGAAATCAAGCTGATAGGCAGAGGGGTTGGTCAAATGCATATGCTACAGAAACCAAGACAAAAGCAGTACGAAGAGTACCCAGGCTGTTGGCAACAGCGCAAGGGGTGTGAGAAATAACTGTATTGGGAAAGGTTTCAAATTCATTATGGTATAGATTTGTTGGAACTCGCACTGAGAGAGCAAGCGCAGGACTCAGAAGCAATATTACCTCTACTAATGGAGAAGCAGGTAAATTAGCTAAGGCAGAACACGATGCAAACGATGCATATTACTTCCTACACTTGACCTGAAGGGGTTAGTACTACTCCTAAGTATCGTTACACAGACAGCGTGGTGCCTTGTAGAGCTACCCTTTATGTTTAAATGGGTAAGCAGTTTTGGGGGGGATGAAAAAATGCAATTATGGAGGAGACTTTCAGTCAAGAGGAGGAAGTCTACTTGCTGGCTTCCGTGTTGTCAAAGATTCTCTGCCACACATGGCAGAAGTGGGATATTAGCTGTTTAACAACCAACACAGCAGTTTAGGTGTTACAGTAATCTGATTCCAGGTAGATGACAAAACTAGCTGCAATACAATATCAGCAAATAGTTTTTCTAGGCCGGAAAAATGACAGCAAGTATTTGTGGCAAACATTGGAAACCGTTTGGGTGCAGCAAGGGTGGATGAAAATCCCTTCAGTGACACAGGATATGTGTTGGAGTTAGTAATTACAAACATGCAAATTGGCTTTCTAGTGGTCTTCCAGATTTTTACCTCTTAGTCTTTGTGTTTCTTCCTTCAAGTGTCATACAAGCTGCTGTGGTCACAGGCATCTCTGCAGGTGATTGTTGTGGTGGTGTTTTTCATTAAAAAATTTGAAGAAGAAAGTGGTAGCAAACTGTTTGGAATATTGAGAAAGAAACAGAAAATTCCAGGGAAGAGTATGGAGCAGGGAGATTCATGCATATGGCTGAATTTTCAACTATGCTGGCAGCATCTATAAAGGACTTTTCTTCCTACAGAGCCAGCTGCGTTATAAAACCACACAGTCTTTTGATAGATCCAGCATCCAGCCTCCAATCAAGCTGGCAGACGTGTCAGAAATGTCTGGCTATTCCTCAGTTCCTGAGCCTCTCTCTTTGTTTTAATGGTTTTCTTTCCAGAGCAACTGTCTGTACCCTGGACTGAGGTGATAGCACATCTGTGTTAACAGCCATAATTTCAAAATTAACTCATACATAATAAGCATTTCTGGCAAAGCACTTGGTGTTTGTGGTTTGGTTAGTGATTGACCACAACTGCAGTGTGCTTAAGGTGACCTGCTTTGTTCTCAACTTCTCATACTTGTCAATGTCTTTGTTTCTGTACGTGATATTCTATTCAAAACTGTTTGTGATGTGCTCTGACAATTAAGTGAAACAAACGTCAGCTTTATGAAGGCAGCTGTGGGTTCAGACAGGACAGCTGAGCTGTCTGTTCCTCCCTCCTTGCAGTGGAAAAGACTGCAATTTTTTCTGAACCAGGAAATATCAGTGGGGAGTTTTAGATCAGTCTTGGAGTAGGAAGAATTAATATCAGACTTTCAAGCACAGTGATGCTTTTTACATTGTTTTAGGGACTCTCTTCATAGGCAAAAGGACATTGTGGTTTACATTTTCCTTTATAGTCTTCTGGCATAAGGAATGGATTGAATGAGGTGTGGCTGAAAGCCTACATTGTTTAGTTCCACATAATAATGTAACTTAGGCCTGCTATTGTCATCTAAGGGGAAATTTCACCAACTTCCCAGAATGTTTAAGCACATTAAGACCGTTGCAAATAGAGACATGCATGCAGTAAAGCAGCTCAAAACCCAACCAGAGTTGACTGCTCTTGTGAAGGTCACTGCAGTAACAGAACTTTTTTCAATCTACTTCATACTGCTGGTTCTAGGAGAGGGAATCGAGATGGGACAAATTAGCCTGAATGAGGATACTTAGGATTTTCCTTTTATTAAACAATTCCCAGATGTGGAGTCAGCGGGTGGCATCAAAGGTGTGGAACACAGAGCACTTGGTGGCAGCAGCCAATAAAAGTTTGCCCAAGGATGTATCATGAATTTTTATCTTCACTCAGATTAACTGGGATTTGACAGGCACAAGTCTTGAGGATCAATCTGCATGTGTCCAAAAATAGTTCCGTAAGATAGTACTGGCTTTTGAAGAACTAATTTATAAGGCTTTCCACCCTCCAGTGGATTGGAAAAATCAATTAATATCAGGCCAGCTGGTGGAAAATAACTGCTAAAAGTGTTTTCATCAGATTACGTGCCCCTGATTTCATCACATAATGCCTCTATCAAGAAAACTGGGTACACTGATGCTCCAGTGTCCCTATGTGATTTTATATATCATCCCTTCTCATATATAAGCTTGACATCTCATTGGGCAAGGGTTAGTCTTTTCTGTTTTAATATGTATATAATGCCTGAAAGGCTCATAACTTTTGGCTGGAACTTCGAGATGCTTTGCTGTATGATCAGTTAGGACTGTAAATAATGTTGATAATATACATATATTCCTGTGAATATTCACTTTGGAGTATGTATATTTGTTCTTTGTTTAAAATAGAAATTAATTTCCCAGTACAAGCACATAATTATTGTTATAATTTAATTAGTAGTATTGTCACATAATTTTTTTTTTTCAAAAAAATAAATTATTATGCTATTATTGAGTAAAGAACATAGGTAAACATGCATACATATTGTAAAGACTTTTAAAATCTGTATTTTTTCATATAGGCTGAACACAGAGGTACAGAAAATATTTTGCTAGAAGGGCAGGAGTTTCTCAGCAATCACATAAAAAGAACTGCAAAAATAAATGTTTTTGTGATAGGATTTTGAATGGGTTATTTCTATGCTGGGTTTCTATACTGAGTTATTTCCACAAGTGCACTGGAGCAGAATAAGGCCTGATTTTCAGATAAAAAGAGATTGAATGTTAGAAATTGCAGTTCTCAACCCTTTTTAAAATCTACTTTTAAGAAAATGCTTCATCTTCAAAGAAAAAAAATTATTCCGCATGCATAGTCTTTAAATGCTTGTTACTGAGACCAGTCTTAAAATGTTAGAAATAGATGCAAGCTATCAAAGAGCAACTAATTGCTTCTATCTACAAATACAAGAAGACTAAAATAATATGACTGATGGATAGTCTGTTGTGCTGGCTATCAGAAATAAAAATGTCATCCTCTCCCAGTGAATAGTTGAGTCTAATATTCAAGTTGTGTATTGAAATCCCAATACTATCTTATAAAAATAGAAAAAAAAGCAACCAGATTTCATAAAAGATGCCCGCTGATATCTCCCTTGTTAGTGAATTGTGAATGTGCTGTATTCTAAATACCTGGACTTCTCTAAAATCCAGTGTTACTATGTGTGTGTATATGAGTCAGCAGATAGCTAAATACTGCTCTAGTTGATTGTATTTGCTTAAACTGATAAAATTCCAATGCAAATATTTGGCTAGTTCAGGAAATAATTGGGAAGGGATGTATCTCTTAATTTCTTAATTTTCTCTTTATCACTATTATATTAACTAGCCATTCCAATTTTTGTGAAGTACCTAGTGTGTGAAATACTGTTCCATTACTGTTCTTGGTTTTCTCTGTATAGAAACTAAAATAAACCAAATATTCAATGACTCTCCCAAAGCTACAGAAAGAAATGGTGTCAAAACTAGAAATGGAGTACTGAAGAATGAAACAGCAGAAAAATGGCACTTTGGTAGACCAAGATTTCATCTCATGTTCCCTTGTCCCTGGAGTTGAGTTGGGTCAGTGTATTCCAATGCTGAAATCATACACTGAATGAATCCATACAACAGTATATATTCAGTATATTGCTTTGGTTTCTAAGCCTTGTATACACCATGCCTTAAAAGTATCAGTCTTCAAAGGATGACAGCAATTTATGAGTTATTTGCATGTTAAGTGGTTGTTCACAATTAGTCACGATCCTAAAAAAGATAGTGGCAGTACTGATGTTTAAGCAAGTCCACCCAAATTCATTGTGTTAGTTACTATGTAACAAAATAAGGAAATACAATTTGTCTGTAGCAATGATGTTAACAGGATAGACATTGTAGCATTTGACAAGAGAGACAGTAGCCAAAAATTTGCTTTGGAGTATTTGGAACCTTACACAGCTGATTTTCAATATATTCGCATTAGGAATTCTTAGGTAAAGTGTTAAGCACGTGTTTCATGTCCATCCAAAATCTCTTCTGAAAGAAGAACAATCTTTTCAGACATAAAAAAAGATGCAAGAAAAGAAAAAAATTAAAGTAAAAATAAAGCTGTTACTTCTTGATTTATGAGTTAGAACAAGTTTCATTCCAGCAAAACTTGTGTCTTAGCACT
This sequence comes from Astur gentilis, assembly GCF_929443795.1. Lineage (NCBI taxonomy): Eukaryota > Metazoa > Chordata > Aves > Accipitriformes > Accipitridae > Astur > Astur gentilis. The sequence goes on from NC_064913.1 coordinate 11,861,846, forward strand.
CTCACAGTACAAGAGTGACACTGCAATATCTTTATATGACAACAGCTTGAAGTAATCGGAAACAGATCATGATGTCCAATGGGATTGGAGGTTGAATTTCATTTCCATCCAGGCGAAGGTATCGGAGGCGAGGGGTGTTGCCATAAAGACCATAGTCTTCTGCTATGGCAATCGAGACTGGGCATATTTGAGTACCATTGACACCTGAAAATGTAGATCAACATGTTAGGTAATTTCCATGGGAAAGGTTCATGACGATAAAATTCATTTAGAAAACAAATAAAACAGGCTTCCACTGATCCTTGCGTGAGAGACACTTGCTCCTATGAGAGTTGGAAAATGCTGATTTAACAATTAACTGCTTTTTTGATCAAGCAAAAAAGCATCTTAACATAATGTAATCTAAATCAGTGAATCATGTATTTAATGTGCTGCAGTTATGAATAAAGGCCATGAGATGCATAGTTTTACCTTGGACAGAGAGGAAACCAATTTAGACAGCTCCTGGGTAACTATTCATTGAGAAATAGCACCCTGCCCTCAGAGAGAGAAGAACAAAGTTAATGCTGAGGGGTTTTGAACATCTTACTTCAATGACAGTACATTAATTTTAGCTGATAATATTCCCCAATGAAGATCTTACATTCAGAATGATAACAGTATTGAATCAGAGGAGCTTTTCGTATAGTGCCTGTAACTTTTAACAGCTGTACTTTCCTGTTCTCTCAAATTCTTCAGTACAGTTGGTTTTAATTGCAAGAATACAACTTGTGAAATGGAATATTTTTCTTCCTAATCTGAAAGCCGACGAGTCCTTAAAATTCTTTATAAATCACGTGTAGCTTGTTTCAGTTCAGCTAAAATTTAAAATTATGGCTTAAATCATTACTCATTTTCATAAGAGTTGAATAGATTGGGTTCTTTACAATGTGTCCCCTAAGTTACCTCTGCACTGTCACTGGGCTAAAATGCTTTTCATATTTTGTCTTCAGTTGTTGAATACTGTGGCTGCCACTGCCCTATTTCAGCCTCAAAATGGCCTTATTATAGAAAACACTGAAGTGGTGTTTGTTTATCAAAGATGTTGAATTCCTTTGATGAAATTATGGTATTTAGTGATTGGTCTGACTGCTTGAGGATCTTGTTGGCCCCGGACCACCTGCAAAAAGTGATTGAATGGAGAATGTGTGTGTAACAGATTTTTTTTAGTGTAGTTTTTTCAGCAGCCCAGAAATAGGAAAAGAAAAGCTTTCTACCAAAATTTTTCTCCCTTATATTTAGCACATATCTTTTGAATACAATCTCCTAAACTGGTTAAATGCTATGATGAAAAAAAAAAAAAAACCACATTATTTTTTTCCCCAAGAGAAAAAAACCCACCCTATTTTGAAGAACTGCCCAGATGTTTGCAACATCTTGGAAATGGACTTCATGTTTGTCATGGAAACTAGATAAATACATCCAATTGGCCAAGGCCTAAAACTTTTACCGTATCCATTATATCAAAATGTCTTTGCTTATATTGTGAAACTTGATTAATGTTTGTAAAGCATTTGATATTCTTGGAAGAAACAAGCTACAACTTATTTTTATGTGTGAAGCTACAAAGCAGGAAGCTTGAGAGTGAGTTTTCATTATGAAAGCAGTTATTAAAAGTTTTACAAGTGAATCAACACTATGTAGAAGAAAATATCTGCCTTTTCAGGTCAACACTATTGTCCTTAGGAGACAGGATGGCTTCAAGTGTGTTCTAAATCTCTGTGTTCTCTGACCTAGAAACTATCCCACTGCACTAGTTTTCACTGGGTTAATTACTCCAGCCTTAAAGTGAGGCAGCAGTTATCTAATCATAGGCCACCTAGGAAGAAGTTATTTCCTGCTGATGTGTAGTATGAAGTGGTTTGGGTTTTTATTGTTCTCTTCCCATAAGCAGTAAATCCTACCCACATTATCAGAGGATAAAAAGCGTCTCTCTCTCCTCTTCTTTTGCAATCCTGTTCATGGGTATTTTGCTTAAGCAGGAGGGGCAGGGCAGTCCATCTACATGGGTACAATTCACCCTACCTAAACTGATCCTTGTAGAGGGTAAGTGTCAGTCAAAGTAAACCATTTAGACTCTGTTTATAAACTCTGGAGAGAGATTAATACTTCCAAAAAGTGATTCACAGCTCCTTAAGACGGGGTGATTTTCCCTCTGCAATTCTGTATCTCTCTCCATTAACTGAGTAGGTGGTCGGTGTGACTAACCCAAACTAGATACAAAAATCTAGGATGGTTAATTCAAATAAGATGAATTCCACCTGTTGTAAACAGTATTGTTAAGTGGTGTAATATTTTAAAATGAGATTCTGGAGCTGCTGTAGGAGAAAACTGCAGAAGAGCTTCTCATTAACGGCTAATACCGTATGTCTGCGGAAGAACCACAGAAGATCCTGTTTCTTGTCCAGTAAAACTCATAATTTAGAAACATTCAAAAAGTAAGTTGATCTAGAAGATAGATGTGTTCTGACATACATGATTGTGAGGGTATTTCTGCTCTGTTCTTGTAATCTCTAGCTGCACTCACGGTAGTCCAACTTGAATGGTTGCACTCCCTTTCTGCTTTTCACATAATATTTAACAGCAGCAGCCATGGATCACCCTGCAAATCTGTACCTTTCTGGGCTCTTCCAGCAAAGAAGCCAGTACCAGCTATAGCACAGGGGTCTGACAATAAGTCAGGATCTGTAACTTCAACCATTTCTTTCCAAATATCCTATAATGGATACTGATAGACTGGCATTGCTACTTAGCCCGAGGACTTCTCCCTTTCTTTACACATGGAGTAATTTTAGCTCAGAGGAGCTATCCCAATCTCCTGGTGTTCCTCTAGGGGAACTTACTGTTCCCTTTTATCGCTCCTTTGATAGCACTGTAATACCACCTGCTTACCCTTGCTCCCTCGCAACATCATCCTTTCATGCCTTGTCCTCTTTTTGCTTCCTCTAACACTCCCTTTTCCATCATTTGACATCTCGCCAGAGCCTCGCATGTGTATCTCATAAATGAATATGTAACCGTGTGTTTTCAAATGCCATGGAACAAGTGTGGTGTGTATCTGTTGTAGCCATAATTAGTTTTGGGTTTATGTTGACTTTGCTTCCACCTTTCAAGTATGTTTTTTCCTCTGCACATTGAGATCCTTGGGGAGGGGACTACAGGTGAAATCCTGGTTCCACAGAGACCAGTGATGAGGCCATCATCGATTTCACTGGGCTTCAGGATATTGCCTTATTTCTTCATAAATGGTCTCCGGAGAAATAAGGCCTTGGACCATTTTGATGTCTGAGCTCTTGCAATGCCAACAGTGTAACTATGAACCACCAAGAGAAAATAAAGCAGCAATTGGCAGGTGTGCAGGGGTATCTGAGAATTAATATTATAAAAAGAGCTTGTACTGCACACATGAAAGTTAACTATCAGGAGGACTCTTTTGTGGAGAAACCTGATCCAGTTTTTTACAGTTATTTTTCTTTCAAATTTTTTACATTTTTTATCTTAAAGTAATGACTGATCATCAACTTTCTGGGTTTAAGAAGACAAAAGCAATCTGCAGAATTAATGCCATATCTTATTACTCCCGCCTGATGGAATTACATTCCTTGTTTACAATCCTAAAGGCCCTTTGAGATATCATCTATGAGAGCAGTGTCTCATAAAGACTATGTTATTAACCCTTACCTCTTGAACAACTATGCTATGTGGTAGAATGTGCCTTACGTAATACCTGCATTCCATTTAAGATGTCTTTGACTACTTCATATGTACTTACTAAAAAGAAAAAAAAAATTATTTTTTTTCTTTTTTTAATTAAAAGCAGTGTTGTGCTTAAGTTAGTAATGAATTTTGAAAAGTGGTAAAGGTAGCAAGGAATAAAGGCTTGTAGAAAACTATTGTGATTTAGGATCACGGGTACCCATGTGTCATTGGAAAATGTGACTTGAGTTTGCATATACTAGACAGGTTGATTTTCATGCTTTTAACCTTTTTTAAACTTATTTAGGAAAGGAAGATAGTTTGGCAGCTCTTTAAATACTACCTAGACAAAAAACACTTCTTAAACTGGACAGGTTACGTTCCATTGATTTCAATTTAGTGTCCACTTAAAGTGACAGGATTCTGTTCCTGAGGCCCTGCAGTGAAGCAATTAAAATAAATCCCTTTGTAACCAGGGGGCAATGCAATATGTTCCGTAACAACATATGTCATAAGCCCTAACTCTAATTAACTGTTAGACTTCTCACAAGCCACTTAAATATGTGCTAGTTATACAAAATTGATTCCTTTTTACAAGGTTTCATACATTTGTTTTGTAAAATGCAGTGAATTAACCTGAAATATTGATAGGTATCTTCCTTTGATATGTCCTTGTTTCATCCAGAAGCCAAACCATTATTTTTAGTGTATTTGTGAACTACAGTGACACAAAACAGGAGTATAGAAGCATTTATTCAATGAAATCACCATGACAGGAAGACAAATGTAGAGACTCGGTTACCTTCTGTGCACTGATAAATAGAAAGTCATCACTTTGATTTTGGCTTTTGGCATGAAACAAAGGATTTAAGGTCTGTAGGACGTACTGAGCAGATACTTTACCCAGTGTCCCTAAACACCACCTCCCCGTTGTACCTGGATGAATCTGGAAGCAGTGCTAGAAGCAGAACTATGACATGACAACAGGCTTCTTTTGCCTTGGGTACAAAACCTTGTCTCATTCATACAAAGTGGAAAATGTTAGAAGACATTTGAGGAGAAAAACCTTAATAGGACAAAGCTTCGTAAAGTCAGTGAGAAGATTTTTCTTGAAGACTAAACCCAACTGTCAGCACTTTGTTCACAGTAAACAAAAGATGGGAAGGATATTCAAGACTGAAATATTCAAAATCCACATTCTCATTAGTCATATTTGAATTAGATTGTGTTGACTACAGCCAACATTTTATTCTGCTTTAAGGGCGCCTCGCCTTAAGCTCCTACTACGTAATTTGGGTGGGCACAGAGATACTCAGAAGAAGTGAGCATACCGAAATTCTGTTAGTTTAGGGAAGTCCCTAAGGTGCTCAGGCACTTTGAAAATCTAACAGTCATACAGATGTGGTTTGAATATCCTAACTAGGTACACCCACTTTTTTATTATTGTTTCTTGGTTATTTACTCCTAGCCTTTCTGTGGGAAGCTTAATTTGTTCCTACAAAATGGTTACTGGCATAGATATAGTGAAATATGAATGGACAAATTCTGCTTAATCCACTCATACTTCTGATCTGCTTGCAAAGTGTTTTTTTCTGTATGCATATGAACATTTTTCACATGTGGTATTACTTCCATGCACATATTTGGTTGTCATATTTTAGACGTGACTTGAAAACTGGCCTGTGGGAGGTCCTTTTGCTCATCTCCCTATAATCTACAGCACATTTTTAATCTCTTTATTTCAGAGAGCATTTTTTGTAGTTAAGTAGACATTTTAAAATAGTTATGTCTTGGTAGGATCCCACACTGACAATACAGACTTACTTTTGATTCTGTTGTGATCAAGGTGAAGGTGCTCAAGGTGAGCATTGAACGGTGGAATTTTAGTGAGCTGGTTGTGAGACAGCTGTAGATCTAGAATGGAGGAAACATTAAACCCATTTGGGGGAATACCGTCGTCAGATAATTTATTGTAGTTCAGCCTGAGGAAAGTCACTTTGGGTATTGCACTGAAGTAGTTTTCTGGTATCACTTCAATGGAGTTGTTGTCCAAAAATAGCTGCAAGGTGTTAGCTGGAATGCTTGAAGGCATTTTCTTGAGTGAATTTTTTGCTATGTTGAGTTGCATAAGATTGTTGAGTCCTTGGAATGTGTCACTTTGAAGAGCGCTGTCCAACAAACTGTTATGGTGCAGATCTAACATAGTAAGGTTTTCCAAATTGCTGAAGACTCCTTCTGGGATTCTGGAGATTTTGTTTCTAGCCAGTCTTAGCTGTTCCAGGCCCACTGGTAGTGGGGCAGGCACCTCTTCCAATTCGTTGTCTTCAAGGAATAAGTAAAGCAACCTTTTCAGCTTGCTCAACACACCACTTTCGATTCCACTGTTGGTGATCTTATTCTTGTTCAGATTTATCCATCTCAGATGAGTGGCATTCACAAAAGGCTTCTCTGAAACTGTTTCAATTAGATTGTTTTGAAGATAGAGGTACCAAATTCTTGCTGGGATTACAGGTATTTCTTTAAGTCCCTTGTTATCACAGTATAATGCATTGGGGAAACTAGGAGGACAAAAGCACTCTCGTGGACACTCGGAAGTGTAGTGAGACCAATGCTCAGGATCCAGCTCATCATAAACTTGTCTTACAGTTCGAGTCCACACCGAATTGACCAAGAATAAGAGCAAAAGGCTTGTGTAGACTTTTAGAGTCATTGTTTGCCTTGGAAGGGGAGAAAAACAATTAGCTGCCTCTCAACAGAACTCTCTAACAGCACATTAGATTAACAAAGCAGTATTACATAGAAAATAATATTTCCTCTATAAATAGCCAAATTCTGTCCTCTGGCATGTTAAGGAAAAACTGAACGGTAATATAAGGGGTAGAAAGAATTCAGTGCTAGATGTTGAAGAACAATTTCCTGATTCATCTTAGGCTCCACATTGGCTACCAGTTTAGCTGATGTTCAGGTAAGTGTCATTTCAAAGAACCTGAAAACACGGATGTTTTTTCTGACATTAAATCAGTGCTTCTTATAAATTTGTTTAAGTTTTCCTGTACAGGGCTATAAGCTACTTTATGTAATGTACCCACTTCAGTAAAACTATCAATACCATGATGATATAAATACTATTGTAGTTAGTGTCCCTCCTTTTAAAATTAATCATACCCTATTTTCCGTTTTTCCTCTCTCTTAAATTACAATGGCATCTGGATCAGATTTTCCAGGGTCTTTTCTCATCACAGAAATGTGAAAGATCAAAGAGTGTTTTAACAGCTGTTTGTTGGGCATGTTCTTAAAAACCTTGGAGAGAATATGCTTGAGTAATCCATTCCCCTCCCTCAGTCACTCTCTCATATCCAAAGTTATGAATTTCCTTCTCTAAAGCAAACAGCCAAAACAAATGCCTGATCTAAATGACACAAAAAATAAGTCCTAACCAAATTATATCATATACACTCATGCATCTTGTATCTATTTTACCTACTTAATAATTTGCTTTGTTTAGCCTCTTCCACCATTAAACGATGAACAAAATCATCAATGATAATTTACTCCTCAAGGAAAGATTTGTGTAGCACAGAAACAGTGCTTCACAAACTCTTTATCTTGCTTGCTTTCTGATGAAGATTAGCAAGCATTTTGCAATGCAGAGGCAAGAGACTGATAGATGAAATTTCTGGTCAAATTTAGGAGGTTAGTTTTGGCAAAAACAGTGTTTAAATAAAAAGTAAATTCTCTCATAGAGTTAAAGTACCAGTAAGGTTAAGAGCTCAGTTAAGTTGCTGCATATGATATGTAGTCATTTAATAGTTTTCAACATTGTTATTAGCAGTAACAAGTGCAGTATCCTACAAATCTTCCAGCCTCAGAAACTGCTATCTGGAAGCATTCCAAGAAAGGACAAATAAAATATTTCTAACGAATAACATCTCTAATTTACAGAGTGAAATGGCACCTTCTCACTGTGTAAGTATTCATAACCTTAACAACACTTTAAAAAAGAAATATAAAGTAGTTTACCTTGTTAGTCAAGTTCCTGGAGCTATCAGAAGCCAGTTAGAAATCACTGTAAATTCGCAGCCTTTGGCTGCTAACCACTGTGTTTGCTTCCTGTCCTCCTAAGAATTAATAGCATATAAAACTTGACGTACATGCTGGTATTCCCAGATGTGTTACCATACACACCTTATTAGCTATTCTTTCTAATTTGCCATTGCTTCAGAGTTTGGGCTTACCTCAGCTTTCTTGGATCTTCTTCTCTTTCTATTGGTCACTGTTGTTAGACTGTAATAGCTTGAGTCAGGCTACAAGCCGTGTTCTATGAATACAGCCTAATATATACGCATCAGTGGCTACAGCTTTTAACCCCTAAAATAACTAAGGCACCTCAGCACCTAGGCAGGAAAAGACAGGAAATCCTGACTTTAATATCAAGCAGCCACATTGCTGAAGGCATTTGATTTCTGCATTTTAGCAGATGAGAGGAACTGGTCTAGATGAAACAGGTAACACAAAATGTACCTTTATTCAAAATTTTTGTCAGAAGAGACTTTACACGCAAAGCTCACTTACATCATAATTCATTCTCATAATACCTGAACTGGCCATAAAGAATTAAAAACAGTGCCATCTGTTTCTACGGAAATATTTTATTTGATTTTTATCAAATGCAGATGCTGCCATGCCATTTAAAGACATAAGTCTTGATTAGGAGAAGAAGATAGCAAAAGCATTTGCTAAGAATTTTTTAATAACATATTTTCATTTCTTTAAAGATTAAACCATACCTTCTCCTTTTTGTTCAGAGAGATATTTACATAAATTTCTACAAAGTTATCATACTCTCCAGTGCCTCCTGCAGTGAGGTCTGCTTTTAATTATCAAGGCACCAATTAATTATCTTGTTATATCATTGATCTAAAGTAAACTCTTCCCAGCCAACTTGCTATCCAGGGCATAGACACATATTTCTTGCATTAAGTATTTTGGAGGATTTTTGTTTTCTTTTTTAGTCCAAACTTAAAGTAAAAGCTTAATATGAGGAAAACTCCACATTCAAAGCCAGAACAATGGCGTAAGCATTTTAAGGAAAAAGCTAATGAAAATACTGAACACGTAAAATATATCCTGGTAGCTTTTATGAGTTTATATTAGTTTTAAAGCTTATTTATATAATTATTTTAATTCCGTTTCATCTACTTTATTTTACCAATAAAACCTCTAACAACTCATTTCATAATGTTTAATGCTTTGCTTCCTAAACTAAGAACGTCTCAAAAGAAGTTTAGAAGTAGACTAGACAAAAAGATAAGTAATCACAAATAGGAAAGCAACCCTTAAATACATGGGCAGCTTCCACTGACTTAAGCAAGGCTAATGTTAAACACGTCATAATTTTTTTTTTTCAGAAGTTTATGTTTGTACTACCTTGTTTTTTTTGTTTAGGGAAAAATACATCCTTACTACCAGTAATTTTTACATGGCTTAAGTATGTGCTTGAAAATAAAACAAGTGCTTAAGTGTTTCACTCTGCTAGAACTCCAGACTCTTCAACATCTCTTAGAGATTGTCAGGGCTTTCTTATGAGGCGGTTATAACGTTGATTCCTTCATGCATGCTAAGCTGAACCTTTCAAAAGTTTAAATCAGATGAAAATAATTTACACCTATACCTAAAAATAAAGGCCCTAGCTTTACGCAGATGTACTAATCATAAGCACAGAAATTAGATGTAAACTATTAACCTTTTCATTACGGGTGTCACTTTAAACACCTGGGCCTTAAAAGGTTTCCTTTGACCTCCCGCAGCAGCCGTGGTACCACACTTTAGTGAGGAGGAGGCTTGTCGGCTGGAGTCCACGGAAGGGAAGCGTGCGAGGCAGAGGCACCGCCGTGTGGAGGTTGAAATAGTTCCGCGTTCAGCTGTGAGTGATTTAAAGAGGCTTAAAGAATGAGCCGAGACCTTCACGAATGTTATGCTGAAGGTTTAAAATAGCGAGTCCTGGTGGCAGATATCTGGTGTGACACACTTACTTAAATGCAAGTCGCCAGATGTTGCACATTTAACAAAAAGAGATTCATTTATCTTATGCTTCGTGGGGGTCTGAATTTACCCTTTAACCTGCTAATCATGTACAGATGTTCATTAAGTTGTCACAGAAGTCACTGGCAGAGGGACTTGCTGGTTATCTGGTGACAGGCAATGCGACTGTTTGTATGAGCTGCTGCTCAGCAAGGGAGAGGCACATCACAGTCTGCCCTTTGTGGATCTGGAGGCCAGGTATTTGATCCTTATCAAATACATATGCTGACACCCCATTCAGAGAAGCAGTTCTTCACTAGGAGAAGAAAACAGCGAAAACATTTGCTGAGACTTTCTCAGCAATGTGAATTTTCATTCCTTCTGATGCAAACAAAGAGCAGGGAAAAAAAATGACAAGAAATGTCCTCAAAATCAGGATGAAAGGGTGTGATGACTGTAATGTGTATTCTCACGTGCACTCAGAAATTTTGGAAAGATCTCTTCAGGAACAAGTGATTGCTGGGGTGTCCAAGCAGGTTTTGCAGAAAGGCCTGCTTTCCATGACACCTTCAAGATGATTACACACATACTGTCTGTCATGCGTTTGTTTTGTTCAGTCCTTCATCATCTGGTGTTACTATTTATTGTTTAAGGGGTGCAACATATGGTGAGAAAGTTTTACAGACTAATAAAAGACCACAGCCAAGATTTTAAATAATGACTAATGGTTTGGGACGCTTTTTGTTTTGAGTATCCAACTTGAGACACTTTCCAGGGCCTTATTTTCAAAAAGAGGGGGCTAAGAATTTTGTGTTAAAGAGGTCATTTTTAACTTGCGAAGCTGAGCAGTCAGAGGCAAATATCAGTGAAACACAAACTGCTCCTGAGATCATGAACAATCTCCCAAAAAGTAACAGTATGCAAGGTATTTGCATGATAATAAAAGGAAGTGGAAAAACTACTACACTAAAAGTACTGTGAATGCCCTCTGAATTTTGGAGACCTTTTAAAAGATACTTTTGGGAGTATTCTCGTTTGAGGAAGGTGTCTCAAGTTATTACAGGATTTTTGCTCCTTATGTCTCCTGGCAATCCACATTGTTAATCAATGTAATAAGAGAATGTGTATTAAAAAAAAAAAAAAAAAAAAAAATATCGAAACGTGAGGAGCACCGACAACCACAGAGGGTAGTAACAACTTGAGCAGAGCGATGTACATGCTTGAGACTAGAACAGCCCACAAGCTTGAGAAAGAGTAGATGGGCTAAAAAGATAGATTGGAAAGACCCATTGGGAGGAGATATGGACAACTGGGAGTGCTGTAAGAGCTGTTGTTCTGTTTCAGCATCAAAGTTGCTGACGGTGAAAAAATGCATTGCTTTCTTTCAGTAATGGCTGCCATATGTCTCCGATTTAATATGAAGCAAGGTCTGTTAAACATCAAGCATGTGTATAGTTCATCACCAGCAAACCCAGGAGTGTACTGCAAGCAGAGCTAATTCGCCAGCCCTGTGGATTGCTCCATTTAGCAAAGGCTGCGATCCAGTGTGCTTAATTTGGGTACTACTTTACTGAAATGCTAGGTGTCTTGCTCCAAAGGACAATCAGTTTATCTGAAACATGCTCTTAAATTCCCTTCATGAGGACTAGAGAAAAGGTGAGAGTAAGTCCAGTCTATGTACCCTTCACCATATACCTTTCTGGTAGCTCCAGACAGCTATGCAGACCACTTACGGCAGGTGCTTACATTTACTCAGGGTTCAGTCTGCCTCGTTTACTTCTGAAGATTGGCATGTACTGGTGATCTCTCTCTTTTTTGCATTGCTGCTTGAAATGGAGAGTAGGAATCCCTGAGTTTTACTCAGAGGCAGAAAGACAAAACTTCTACTTCCAAACAGTTCCCTGAACACCAGACAGTGATATATCCCAATTAATAATATCTGCTACTCCTTTTAAAAAGGAGCCACAAAAGGCTGGCAAGACCAAGGACTCTAAAACAAAGCAGATGAGTGAGTCCTTCAGGCTAGCCCAAGGGACAGTGCAGGCAGATCAAAGGGGCCGGCACAGATGTTCCAGACCCTGCTCCTACAGATCCATTTTACTCTACATCATTCCTGGTGGAAACACCAAAACCAACACAGACTTAGGAGCAGGAACTCTGCACCTCTCCTAGAAGCCTAAAATTGCCTGCCTAGACCTCTCAGTGGGAGAGATTGCGTCTTTTATTTAAATAGGTATTTCTGTGCATATGCAGGCAGCTAAAGTGTAGAGAATTTTCCAGGGGAGCTTTCAGGTTTGGTTAGGAGGAACCCTGGAAAATAGTTGGGCTGGCTTAATTTGTGAGATGTAAATGTCACCTGATCCCTTGTTTATATAGGGTTGAGTATGATGGGATCCTATTCTAAAAGTCCAGAAACAAAATTCTAGCAGTTTACTTTCTGCACACCTTCACTGCCTTGTAAAAAACCACAGTGAGAACTGAGTAGTTCAGCTTAAAGAGATCCTTGCAGAGCAACACATTTCGGAACAGAATAACTATGGAAAAGGGCTCAGCTTTTATGGGAAATATAGTGCTCTCCTGAATATGCTTCATTAAGGAATTTTTTGGCTGTCTGTTCCCTTTTTCTCTCTATTTTGAGCTTTTTACCACACTGACACCATAAAGGTTCCATGACCCAATGCCAAGATCTGGTATTTATCTTGGCTAGCTAGGTTTAGTTTACCTACTATGAAAATGTGGCTGTCAATCTCTGACCTTAATTTGTTATCATGGTTTCGACAATTTTGACACTGAAACAAATCTATCCTATGCAGGGACCCAATTTTTAAAATGCTAGATGTACAACCATATGTGCTAAATGTATCATAAATTGAATATCTAACATGCATTTATCAATTACACACTTGCGCCTGCATGTGGCTATTTAGATGATTAATATCTTCCAGGCAACTAATGGTAAATTAAAAGATGAGTTAGTCATCCGATGCCCATTCTGTAAATCTGCAGTTTTGAAAAGTAAACCATCATGGATTAAATATTCTAAGATAGCATTAAGATCGTGAAAACAGGCTGTGAGGTGTTAGTGTTACTCTTGTTCTCTTACTTTGCTCTGTTGTTAAAGAAGTCCAAAAATATTTGAACTCATCTTCATTCTTAGCATAGGATGATGAATTCCAAGAAGGTTAGACTTATAGAAAGACCTATCCTCTAAAAGAAATGACAAGGATTTCTTAAAAGAGTACTCCCACAACTTAATGAAAAAAAATATTTTAGTCCCCTTATAATAAAGCTCTGCTATAGTGACTCTGCCAGATGAGAAATTCAAGGTTCAAGTGCCTTTTTAATATTTAAAAAGTAAAGCCAAATGGCATAAGCTATATGAAAACCCGGCCCTTATTTTATTTTCCATTAATTGTAGTATTTTTGGGGTCTAATTTTTAATGCAGATACTCTTGGGAAAAACTGAAATTAAACATTAAAATACGGTGGGCTTTTTTATCTTAAACTGTCACGTTGGTCATAATTTTTGAGAGTTGGCATTTCCCAAAGCACTCAAGTTTTCTTCCAGAGTCCTGACTTGAAGCTAGAATCTCACTCACCATGAAGCCTCCAGTCACTAATTATCCTTTCAGATGGAACATGTTGAAATTAAGTCTTTATACTACAGATGAAATTCCTCAACACCCAGCACTTTGGTGCCAACTGACACCACCTTTTTCTTTGAAGACAGCCTGGAACCCAGCTCCGGGGAGAATTCATACCTCCCTTCCCTATCCAAGCACCGTGCAGCACTCCAGAGGCCCTAAACCATCAGGGTTGTGTTCCAGTCTTAGATGATTCCCCTCACCTCGGTGGCTGCTGTGAATCCCAGAGTTAAATGCCTAGTTCAGTTCCTTTCTGCATTCTGTGTACAATATACAGCTCATCTCGGGGCTGTGGTTTTTATTAAGAACAACATACCTGTCATCCTTTGGAGTCTACAGTGGGAGTGAAAATACTGCAGGGGATGACTTTTCTTACCCAAACTTAGGAACCTGAATAAAACCATCTCATTTTTACACATGGAATCACAAGTTCTTGAAATCAATGCAACGTTGCACATAATTTTGAGTACTTATTAGTCTTACTGTTTATTTTTTTGGCAGCAAAATGGTCATAATGATGAAGTCTGAATGTGAAGTTCAGGAAACATTTGTTTATCTAGTTTGAAAACCAGTCTACAGAGTAAGATGGATGGCAGATGCACATGATGAGATACTGGAAAGTTGATGAAAACGGGAATTTTGAAAGACAACGCTTGGCCTTGTTTTTCTCGAGGACAGCTTATTATGAAATTGATTTATAAGGTATGAAATTCCTAAAGACTTCCAGTACTTCTGTCTGAAGTCTTATGCTTGTTTCAATAAAAATGTTATCTTCAATAAAAATGTATTTTTACAGATATTATTCAATATATTCTGATGTGTCTATGTAATTTTTTGAATACGTGCTCTAGTCAGGTTGACCAGATAACACCACCATCGTGCACGCTTTACCCCACACTAGGAGACAAGGGATAAAGGCAAAAATGCTCCTTTGAACAGCGTAGCTGCCCGTATAGTTAAATCTAACAGCCACCTCTTTGTAGGTCCAAAGGCTACATGTTAACTTGGTCACCTCCGAAGCCACAAACCCTTGTACTAACTGAGCAATACAAGAACTGATCCAGCTGCATTGGGAAAGGTAACAGGGGCAGCAACCTCCATCCTAGCGTGGAACTCCAGGCATGGAAGCTCTCCAGGTCAGTGACACAGTAGGATCTTTCTCTGCTGATTGCTGGTGCATCAACCCCAGCAAGGAGTCCATCTATCTCTTAAGAAAATGCATATTACCTGCCTTGCAGGCAGTGCAGCTATGTCACGGTGGACTTACTTAGCAAGCAGATCCTCAGAGATACGAGATGTGTGAGATTTTGCATGTCTGGTGAAGGATAGAAGCCTGAAGTCAGCAAATTCTGTGTTATTAAGCAGCTAGATATGTTGTCTGGCAAAGAAATGTGCTACAATTCACATTGGTATCCTGGACTTAGTTTGCTTTCTCTCACCAACGTTCGTGCCTGTCCCTTGGGAAACAAAAAAAACCCCACTGATTCTGAGAAAATATTTGGGTGATTTTTCCCACCTCCGCTGCTGAGATACTATAGTAGGGATCTCTCTGCAACTATGAAAACATGGTCTAGATGCTAATCAGAATGATCTTATGATGGTTTAACTGTTACAACCAGATCTGACAGAAGGTATAGGCAGCACTTATAAACCATTTTAAACAATGTGGGATTTTTTTCATGAACATTTAAAAATACTTTTAAACACCTCATAACAATAGATTTAGACACCGTTGTTCAAAGTGTCACTGAAGACTGCTTTCTTGGAGGGAATAAAAAACCTCCATGATCCTTTATATCTTCCCTTGTGAGGTGGGTTTGATTTGTGCTCTTTTGCCAGAACAGTAGTACTTCTTCCAAAATAAAGCTTTCATCTTGTTACACAAGTCGGATGCATTTGACCAAATCCCTGTGCTTCAACACTGTCATCTGGACTGTAAATAACATTTCTCCTTTCATGTATTTGCCTCATTTCTTCACTGCCTTCTAATTAAGCCTTTTTTTTTTTTTGCTTTTCTGTAACAATTTCAGAATAAAAAGGTATGCTGTACCACAAAGGTACTGCATAAGGGGGATTATACTTAAATAGTAATTATTCAGGTAATCAAGACTTGTTATATATTATATATATGTGTTTTCTGATCTGCAGATTAAGATTTCAAATTCTGAAAAGGAAGATAACTCCCCCCCCCCCCCCCGACATGTAAATGGAGATACACGTACAAAGAATTATGGTTTATAACACCAAAGAGTAGCAATACATAATTTTTTACATATGCTACCGCCCACTGAAATCCTCAGCTCCTGATTACATACCTATACCTTCATATACATTGAGGGGGGGGATATAGATGCCAACAAAAAAATAAAAGCTAGAACCTTAAGGGTCCACGAAAGCTATCAAACTGATGACAACTTTAAGTGTCCAAACCGAAATCTTCAGGGCAAAACGTTTATGCGATTCAGTGAGCACAGCCTTGAGGGATTCAGTCTCAGCCCTGAGCGATTCAGCGTCAACTCTGAACTGGTTCGAGTTGGGCGCTTAAGGCAGGTCACCTCTCAGAGAGGCTGGTGGGATCCTTCTTGTGATTCCAACATGTGGAGATACGGGCACAATTATTTCCCGTCTAGTCCACAACCACAGCTTTATCTCAGAAGCTGCAGAGTATAGTGTGACTAAAAGTGCTTCAGCTTCTTCTTTTAAGGCTGTTTTGCTTTGCATAATGAAGCGATCATTTGCCCAGGCACTTGAAATAGGCACCACTCCTGCATTCAAGATGAGTGTCCAGAAGTACAGAGTTAGCACTCCTTTTCTTTCTCTGAGCTAACTAATGTTGAACTGTTCACACTAGAAAATATTTAAGAGATATTTATCCATGAAAGCTATATAGCCTACCAATTAAGTTATTTTCTTACGGACTAAGTGTCTTTTATCCAATATCTAAATCTGTAAAAAAGTTCAGAACCAAAATGTCCTCCGTGAGCACTCTGTCCACTGGGCTGGTAGCTCATAGACAGTTTCCCTTATTTTGTGTAGCCATCTAAGCAAGTTTGCCAGTGCCGTCCCACATGGGAGGCTGAGATGCGATGGATCTCTGACTTCACTACCAGCACTCAGGAGCTCACAAGTGTCAAAATGGGAGCAGCTTTGCATAAGCCGGCTGCAGACATCTGGGCATCGAAGGAAAGTTTCCACAGTTTTTTACCTATGGAATCTAATGTTAGCTGAGTTATGATTTTGTGAGTATCATGGGAGTCTGAATTATGGACTAGAACCTGAAGAAATAAATTTTCCATGTGAATTTAATGCAAAACTCTTCAGCTGTAGAGCTGGCTATTAAAATTGGATATTGTCCCCTGTTGGTAACTAGTATTCTTAGAACCACAGATTCACAGAAATTATAAAGAAGTTGGAAGGAACATCTGAAGGTCATTTAGTTCAACCTCCTTCTAAAAATAAGGCTAACTTCAAAGCCAGATCAGTTCCTCGGGGTACTGCCCATGCAAGTTCTGAAAATCTCCAGCGACGGAGAGTCCACGGTCTCCTTCGGCAATCTGTGTCAGTACTTTACATGCTCAGTGTGAAGAATTTGTATGTCCAGCCTGAGTTTCTCTTTTGGAACTTTTCTTTTGCCGCCTTGTCCTTTCATTGCGCACCCCTGAATCTGGCCCCTTTTTCTGTAGAGCTCTTTTAGGCAGTGGAAGACTGCAATAAATCATGGATCCGAGGCATCTGGTATATGCAGAGAGGTAAGGCAAGTGACTTGGCCTAGCCTGGAAAGGAGAAGGCTGAGGGAAGTTCTCTTTGCAGCCTTCCATCTTAGTTGCTCTCCACTGAACTCCCTTTTGCTTTGTAACCTCAGTTTCTACCACCTTCAGTCTATGCTTGTTGCAGCTGTACGTATAACAATTCAGACTGCCTTTCTTAATGATGTTTTGCCTTCCTGTTCCCAGTTTTCAAAATTGGTTTATGCTAAATAACTACCTATTTATTCCCTTTCAGTAAAACTGAAGGTTTGTGAGTAGGGATGGGACCCTGCCAGGTTCTTTGCACTAGAAGAACAGTTGTAATCAAGCCCTGCTCACTCCTTTCTTGAACCATTTGACAATGCTGGACTCTCTAAAACAGTAGAGGGCATGTAGGATTTATGCTTCCAGTGAATGTGAGTCACTGCCTGTTCCTTCCAGGGAACTTCTGTAATTTAATCTAATATGAAAAATGCCTTTTAAATCAGACAATACTTGTTTATTTGAAAAGGGAGTCTGTCTTTCTGAATGGCCGTGCAACATACTTGCAGACCAGTTCCTGAAATTTCATGGGTAGTTTTTTGTCTGTTGATATTGTGTATTGTCATTGCAATACTGCTTTTCATGACATTAGTAGCAAACTTTCCTTTTTATGTCTGTTTTCAGATTCATGTCTTTGCAAAAGATCTTGATTTTTGTAAATTCTTCCCTATGAAGCGTCACATGAAAAATTTACCCATTTTAACCTGAAAGAAGGAGGGACGCCTATTGGAAGTGAATTGTATAGCTATACTGTAGGCTGCATGCTATGTGGCCCTAAACAGACTTTAGTTCAGGCTGATACACCCACTCCACTGTCTCTATGCTACTGCAGCTGTGTCATTATCTCTTCATGTCTACCTACTTTTAAGTAACATGTTTGCACTTGTATAGAGAAGTATTTTATACTATGATCAGGTTAGGTGGGAACAGGGATGCACGCGTCATGATTTTCAGCATCCAGAATGCTGAGGACTTTATAACCAAGATCCATCACCTTCCCTTCCAGGAAGGGCAGAAATTGCAAGTTCGGGTGACTCAGTTGCCAAGGCTCTGGTTAGTAGGGTTAAGTATTCCCAAACACCTACATTTCTGCCTAGTGCCTAGAAAACAACTCGTCTGGCTTTCCTAAACTGAGAACTAAGGTACATCGCTATTGTGGCTATTTGTTTCTGTAAGATATGTAGAATTTGGGAACTTAAACAGTCTTTGTGGTGATTTAGACCGATTCATTAATGCAGAAGCAGAAACCTGTGGTTCTGGGTCTCACAATATGAAAGTAAAGAGGTGCAGTGTCTCATTTCTCCTTTAGCAGGAGGACCTCACGTTCTAGTTTTTCACAGACAGTGTGAATAGCGAGCTGTACAATGTTATCTCTCCCCAGCTAACTGGGAATTTCTGAACCACAGGAAAGAGGTGTTCAAGATAAAAATGTACTGCCAAATGCCATTTTCTCTTGGTTGTCCAAGTGCTCGTTGCAAGGTGAAGGTTCCCTATTTTCCGAGGCAGGTCATTGGTACTGTTTGCTATTTTGACAGAGGACCTCCTTCTACTGTATTCCTTGAACAGAACTTCAAAATGCCTTGTGAGCATCTGTAGATGTTTTATTTCCAACATACAGGTATGTAGAAAATACCCTCATCAACAGGTTTAATCTGTCCTGAGGTGGACTGTTCTCAGACTCGACTGTTCCCACTGTTTCATTTTGCGTAAAGATAACTAGTTTGCTGAAACAAACTGAAAAGAAGAATACACTTCTGTCCTGTTTGCTAGATCACAGCTATGTGGTGACACATGTCGACATCAGTTAGTGCTCTAGAGGTCTTAGAGTTTAATGTATTTTCCTGTGAAGGGGGCAGTTAGGTTAAAATCTCTCTGGTAATGATTGAATGCTGTTTCCCATATATTTTTCTATTCTTTGGGGGGTTTTGCATGGAATTCTTTCTTCTTCTCCTATGTTATGATGCCTAGGTGCTATTCCACAGTGATTCCCGCTCTGATGTGTTCAGAAAGCCCCAGCTTCAGATTTTATTCTATGAAAATTCTAGCTTACTTGTAAGAAAGGTTACTTTCAATCCTTCCTGTACGTGGATAGAAAAAGCAATAACACTTACGAATTCAAAAATGAGGAGGGAAAATTTCTATTTTCTCCTGCATCTGTCCTTTTGTTTTAGTCCCAGATTTCTTTGTGAATTGTGTATTGATTTGAACAACTGGAATTGGCAATGTACCAACTAAATGGTTTGGTATGTTGTTTGGGGGTTGGTTTGGGTTTTTTTTTCAGAAGTGATAGTTTCTGCTTTTGCTATAGAAACTAGCAGAGTTTCTGTGTGAGTGTTTAATAGCCTAGTAGTTGAAAGGAAAATAGTACCTGTGGGAAGATCTGTGTTTGCAGGCAAGCAATTTGTGCTCCTCCGTTACCAACACATTTATTTTAGTGTGTGTTCCAGGATGCTGACAGTATTTGGACTATTCATTCCCAGATAGAAGACAGTACCAGTTCTCTATCATGAGTAGCTAGGGCTGCATTTTACTCATTGCCTGTGGCTTCCGAGAGATTTCATTGTTCTTTTGACAATAGGGAGAAATTAATTTCACTATTTCATAGTGCTCTGACTCCCATGCTGCAAACTCCATAAAGCGTCAACTTAATGGCCAACACAAGTGCAGTGGAGTATGTTAAATTATATGTTTACAAACATATTGAAACTTCAAAGTAGAGAAAACAGTTTATTTAACCTTACAATAAATTTTAATAATAATAGAATAGCTTAGATATCTTGTCTTAACCTGAATTTTTTTTTCAATTTATAAAAGACTGAAACATAATTGACAATGATATGGACACAAAAATACTATTTGCTATGTTTTATTTTCTACAATCTGGTTAAAAGTAGCATGCAAGTAATTGAATAAAAATACTTGTATATATGACTTATTTTGAAATAACAATTATACCAGCAATGGATAAAAGTCTTACCATGAAAGTTTAAATGAAAATACGACAAAAAGAAGAGTAAACAATTTTTTAACCTGAAAAATGTTTGTTTCCCTGTTAGCTTTCACATATTCCATTAATTTAATAATGTCATGGTCTCTGAAAACATATTTTCATACATTTTAAATTGTTCTTAGATTGTTAAATCATTTTTTCCTTTGTAATTGATAACAATATGAAAAAGGCATGAATAATTAAGAAAGTTGGATTGGTTGGAGAGGAATCTTGTATTTACACAGGCTAGCCCATACTGCTCAGCACCCTACCCTGATGAAACCCACCTGACGTCCATGTAAGTCTGGTACCAGCTGGCATGTATTGCATGCATGGACATAGATTTCTACCAAGTCAAATGCTTTTCGTCTACTTACCTAGCCAGATGAAGGCACACTGTACACCACATTTGGTCATTCTTGTGCTTTCTAAATACAACCGTTTGTAAAAATATGCACACATTTCCTTAAGGTTGCCAAGTGCATGCTAAATATTAACAAACAGAATGGATAATAGGCAGATCGACACTTTTTTAAAGACATATCCTAATTTTAAAGAGCTATCATGATGTAATTCCTGAAGTTACTGCCCCTAGAAGCAAACTGGATGCTCCCAGGTATCTCACTCCAGTGAAACCTCAGCAGCCACCCGAAGGCAGTTGTACATCTCCTGTGGCAGATCAGCCCGCGTGAGATTGTTTCCATCCAGGCGCAAATGTGTGATCTTGGAATAGGTCATTGGCCCAACAACCTTACAGAAGCTGCTCAATGGGAACTCTGAAACAAAGGGAACATGAATAAGAGAAAGCATGAATAGTTAGGACAAATAGGACAAAACCATTCTTTTTCTGCTTTTTTAATTTTAATTTGAAATTGTGACCTTAAATTTATTTTACTGTTTTTCCATGTTTTGCATGTCCTCTGATGTAATTCCCCATAAATTTACTGGAACTGGAGGGGCTTGTGTTAGGAGAGGTTCTTTCCATTAGTTGTGAGAGGTTCAGAATTTCAAGAATGAGTTTTTCAAGAGCTATGTGCTCCCAGTACCTATTTGATTTTTAAGACTTCAGATGTTATATAGAGGTCTAATCTGGCATTTAGAAAAAAAGGAAAAAAATTAATCTCCAGTAGAACTGGAGATGCAGAGAGAGGAATCAGTTATGCTGGGTACATTACGATGGAAGGGTAAAACAGTGCTACGTAAGATACTGAAGGAAGCAGAAAGCTTCTGGAGAAATTGAAACCATGATACAGCTTTACCCTTAAGAACAGGCAGTCCAATGGGTGTCTCTCTCAAATACTGGTTTGGATGTGTCATTTTGATTTATGAGTTTCAAAATGAAATTTGGGGCTGGGGTTGGGAAGGAGTTCTACATTTAAATTGTATAGTTGAACATTTCCAGAACAGCAGGATTAGAACGTGAGTATAAATGTAAAATATATTTATAAAATTATTTATATTTATTGTCATTTATATATCATGATATATATAGCCTCTATTCAATTGCAGTGTCATTTGGTAACACCAGACAGGTCTTGAATGGAGAACTATGTCTTGTACCTTGTAAGCAGTATTAACCGTAAGCTAGAAATTACATGAAGCAGAGAAATTCTGTGGTCAGTATACATAAGCACACACATATACATATTACACAGATCTGTCATGCAGAAAAGATCCATCTTCAAGAGAGAATGTATGTAAATAAACCTGGTGTTCCCTGCATACCACATTGTGGTATTCTGCGAAGATGGTCCTTCGTTCTCACCTGTGCTTCCTTTGAGTCAGACAGAGGATTAGTCTACTGAAAAGCTCCGTCACTACTAAAGAAGCAGTCTGTGAGGCTTGTTCTTCTTCAGGCCATTGACATCAATTCAATTCACACAGAAAATATTTTAAAGGGACCCCTTCAATGAACCCATTGACCAGTATGCAGACAAATTTCCATATCTTCAGTTGCTTTTAGGTTGCAAAGAACTAGCAGTCATAATTTCTGAGAAATCAAGGTAGTCATGGACTTTTGAAAACACCACTGTATATATCTTTTCTGCGTGACTATTTAATTCATCTAAGAAAATGTGATGACCTACATTATGTTGTAGTGCTAAGGGAAGTGGGGGAATTATCTTTCATATCTCCACTTTAACTGCAGCTGGATTCTTTCAAAACTGGCGTTACAATAACCTGCTACCATTGATGAGACATGGCTTGTGTAAACTAAGTATAGATGTACATCCATCTGTACAGGCAGCTCTTTAAAGCATGAAAGCTCAGGTAATTTTTTGGACAAAGAAA
The DNA here is from genome assembly GCF_929443795.1 of Astur gentilis. NCBI lineage: Eukaryota > Metazoa > Chordata > Aves > Accipitriformes > Accipitridae > Astur > Astur gentilis. The sequence goes on from NC_064913.1 coordinate 11,884,315, forward strand.
TATGATGTTGGAGAATGGGTAAAGATTTTTGTATCTTTCACAAAATACATTGTCTTGAATAGGGATTAAGGAAATGTATTTCAAATGTTAGATCTTGATCACCGATTTGATTAAAGCAAATCGAAACAATTTCCCAGATTTAGTATTTCGTCCAACCTTGTTTTGGAAGGGTGAGAGATAAAATGCATCCTTAATGGCACATTCATTGGGCAGTCCATATTGCAATATAGTACAATTTTAAGACTGCAGACCAGTTCTGTTACTCTTCCGATTCAGAATGTACCAGCTGAAGTGAACTGATGATTCCTGTGAGTTAGGGTCATATAATCTGAGAAGTGTTTATAAGATTAGATCTGTGTGGAGTTGTGCTGAATGAAAACATAAGTTTCTGAGACTTTGAACTCATTTGTTGGCCTACAGGCTATACCATTAACTATTTAGGTCCAGTTTTCTGTGGATAGTTTGGGTGTAATTTGTAAACATTAAAATAAACATGAATTCCAATACAAGGTTTTTTTCAAGTTTCTTGTCATTCAGGAATGACGTGATAAGTATAGTTCTTTTTAAGGCAGACATTTAAAAACTTTCTAATTTTACTTATTTGTTTTTTCTATATTGTTACTTTTGAGCATAAATACTAACTTTGGATGCAAAACAAGGGATGCTTATGAAAGTTGGGTAGATGCTTAACCACTGAAAGGATTTAACTTCATGCATGTAAGCCACAAAATTTGTCTGTGTTACCAAAACACTCATCTGTGCTGATTATTTATGAGACTGAAACCCCTTTGGAAGTGGGTGCAAGTCTAGTCCGCACAGAACTCAAAGGAACTCTGCCATGGACTTCAGTGGCGCACACTGTTTGCATTTGGGTATTAATTTTTTATACAGTTCATATAATTTTCGGTTGTTAGAAGCGTATTAAAAATGTTTGTTGTCTAATTGCAGTCTCCACTAGTGAAAAATAAGGTTAGCGGGTCTTGTGAATGCACTTGATGTGCTGTTACCTATATGATCTCTATGGGAACTGCAATCAGGGAGACTAGAGCACTGTTGCAAAAAATATGTCAGTAGCTTACTTCCTTCTTTATTACACTTATTAATGTTGCAGGTGTTAAAATATCTTCCTGAATGTATAATATTCAAGTTCAGAGGCAGTGTACCTGGAGTTTTGCCACTACTGTGGCATTCATATTCTCCCAACACAGAACTCCTGCATGACCCAGACACAGAGAGAATAAGAAGGATTGGATGAAAATTGGATTTTCATCTGAACAATTATTTTCTCACTAAAAGTGTCTGTCGCCATAAGAAATTCTGATATTCTAACAAACTACCCAAATATTTGAAATATCTGGGGAAAAAAACCAAACAGGAACAGGCATCTCCTCTCCTCTTCCTATAAAGCAAAATGGGAGCATAGAAACACTTATTTTTTAGACAGAATTAATTTTTTTACTATATGCTAGGTGAGAGTATGTTCCTTGTACATCAGTAGTGTATGCAGCCTTTAACTAAGAGGAAGATTAACTGTGCAAAGATTCCTTGTTCAGGCGTGCAATACAGTGGGCAATCCTAACGGGACCTGAAGTCCCGTAGTCATCCTTGGTGGTCTGTGGTCCCCCAGTAATTGTATGATGTGAGTCATTTCTGCACAGGTCATTGTAAAAAAATCCTTTGGAGACTGGTGGAGTGAGCCAGATAAAAGACCATAAAGCACCTCCACAACTAACTCTGTTTAGAATAAGTACAATTATGGTGCAGGTACTGATCAGCCGATGGACTGGAGCAGATTATGTGGCCCCTTAACTGTCCTCTGGAACATCTTCACATTCCCCCTTGTTATACTCCATTCGCGTGGTATCTTCTTCCTTGGATTTCATGTGGAAGCAGTAACTCTCTCCTTAATCCTTTACAAGTACAAATGAAAGATGGAGAAGTCTACCTATACATACATACCTATACATATATATAATCCTAAGAGCATCTTAAATCATGGTAGCAAACCACTGGTGTTATTAAACAGAAAATTCCACCCTGAAATTACTACTAATAAGAAATATTTTTAAAAAGTTTCAATTTAGAAGTTACAGTTTAGGTTTGAGATATGGAGAAAGCAAAGGCTTTTATAAACCTTCCATGGTCCTGTGCTACCTTGGAGATCCAACTAGCATCAAATACAGTAGATGGAGTATACAGCTGATACCTAACTTGCATTCAATATTATGGATGTGCTTCAATTTCTTAGTTAGACATAGGAGTTAGAGAGGAGTTGCTCTGAATTTGTCTTCATTCCAGTTTGCTATCCACTTTGCTCACTGTCCACAGATGAAGATGGAACATACTGAAGTGAAGCCAATTCTGCTACAATTTTTTGTATGTGTATATTCATCAATTATTGTTCAAAAAGCTCCGAGTCGCTTAAATGAGGGTATTTCTCAAACAGGTAATTTTTTATGTATGGTAATGAATAATGACAGTAGCAAGCCCAGGATGAAACTCATGGATAATAATTTAGTGAAATATTTCCTTCCTTCTGGTAATATCATCAAAAGGGTTGGACCCAGATTACTCTTTCTTAGACAAATATAAACTTTAATTGCTAACCTAATGGTACCTGAGAAAGGGAGACAGTAACAAATTAAGAACTCTGGAGAAATATATTTATGTTAGGTTTCAGTGTAAGTGAAAACTTTAAGCTATGTAAGCATAACCTGAAAGATTATACCTTTTGTACATTTTAGGACAAATTATCATTACCCCAAATACAGAAGTCTCTCTCACAGTATATGCGTACCATAGGCCATGGTATGGAAGGGAAGCTCCCTTGTTTACAGTCATCCTTACACAAATCTCTGGCAAACTGTAATATTTTAGTTAAAAAAATAATTGGTCATCTGTTTGAGGTTTAAATACTCAAAGGTCAATCAACTCAATTTTTAGAAAGACTAAGCGCTGACAGCTGTAGGTCAGGTGTAGTGAATAATGAACTGCAAAGGCTTTGATCGCCATGTGTCAGGTACTCCATTAAACTGAAATGCTTACTGTTGACTAAATTTTGTCCCGCATTGTCACTTAGCATCTTAGGGAACACCATAGTATGCCTGTGAAATCAGATAGTCAAGGAAATTTATTATTGAACTCTGCTAGGTTTTATGGTTAAGCAAAAACCAGTAAATCAGAATTCTCTTGCATCAGTCCGTAGGGCAGCGATGACAGTGCAGCAGCAGCCGGTGCACACCCACTCCTCACACCGTCCCCCTCTGCTGCTGACCGGCACTCTGGAAATACAGCTTTCATTACAAAATTAAATTGTTGTCACAGCCCTTGACTCGGAAGTCCTTGGAAACGTGAATGGAAAGCAAACTCAGTACCTGGGTATCTTGCAGAAGGCTCAGAACAACCACTCTAAGCAGGGAAAATTGCCTCATATATCTCATGATAAGTTAAACATCATCATTGTTAGCTCTTTTAGGAGAGGAAGAGTATCTGACAGAGCTCTGCAGGTGGCTGTATGTGGTGCCTCAGGTGGGTAGCATTAACTCATTGTCTTCCCTCATCAAAACAAGGAACTGAGGTGTAATAGGAAAAACAAAATCATAACATTGAGGAAAACGTGAAGCACGGTAAATACAAAACGTTTCAAAAGCTCTTGCCCTCTGTCTGGTAAGATCTGCACTAAAGCATTTGGCTTTAAAGGCTACATCTGTATGAAGTTAGCTATGCATGGACTAACAGTGGTATCCTAAACCCCTGATGGATACAAGCAGGCAAACAAAAGAGATGGGTTTATGGCTTATGCCAGCTAGCAAGGTGATGAAGAAACTGCAGAAACACTGTTATGTTTGAGAGAACTGCCTCTCCATCAGGGTCCACCACCTGACAGTGGTGCAGCTGGAAAGCTTCTGGCGTGATGGTGAGGTCTCTCCAGCCCTCCAACACCTTTTTGCCACCCCAGGATTAGGACAGCCTCGTAAAAGCCCTGTCTCACCAGAAACCTCCATGATCTCACGCAAGGTGTGACGTTTATTGACTCCTGAAGGAACATTTTTTCAAATTACGATAGAATGGAGGCAAGCTTCCACGTGATCATACGAGGTGGGAAACGGGAATGAAAAGAAAAAACAACAGAGGCAGCTCTTTGGATTTCAAGGTGGGTTTGGAGGGATACTGCATGAGAGAAGGGAGGAAAGAGAAAAATTAATCACTGTGCCTTGTGCCTAATACCTGATGAATTTGTTTTCTTCTCCCTCTCTCCTCCCTCCAGCACTTTCACTACCAGCCTCCTGAAAGGTTACACATACCATGGTCAGATCCTCAGCTGATATCTGTCTCTTTTTTGCTGACTTGTGAATTCTGAACCTCTTCCATACTGATCAAACTTTTCCCACTGTTTTTTCCTCAGTTGTAAAAGGCAACTCCATTGGTTTCTGTGGAGGTACTCCAATTTGCATGAGATGAGAATTTAACCAATAATACCCCCCATTAGTATGAAAACAGAAATTTCTCTCCTTAAGGTTAATTTGAGTAGCTATCAGATAAATGTCTGCCTTTTAACATTAGTGTGGACAACAATCAGAGAAGTCAGTGTACTACCAGTCTAACCAGTACCGTTTCTTCAGACTGGCTGATCTACCCTGTCAGATATTTGCATTGACCGTCAGTGTCTAGACTGAGGTAAATATTAATGAAAGTACACAAATTTGACTCACTGTTAATTTTGTTGACTTGGAGGTAGAAGTTTTCGAGGTTCTCACTGACGGTTGGAATGCTCTTCAGCTGATTGAAGGAGAGATCCAACTCTACCAGTGATGTGATATTGAAGACATTGCCTGGTATTCCAGAATCTGTTAATTTATTGTGGGATAAACGTAAATATTGCAGGGTTTTAAAACCTTGGAAATACTCATCGGGAACATTGGAGATCTGGTTATTATCAAAATACAGCATGAGTAAGGAGTGAGGCAGTCCTGTCGGTAGCTTTGTAAGTCGATTGAAGCTTAAGTCAAGATACAAAAGTGAATTCAGGCCTTTAAAAGCCCCAGAAATAGAATCTGCTTTCAGCTGGTTGTTCTGGAGGTGGATGACAGTCAGATTCACCAGCCCCTCAAGTGCACTGGGATTGACTTTTGTGATCTTGTTGTGACTTAATTGCAGGTCATCCAGAGTTTTAGGGAGTGGTCCAACAGCTTCAGTCAAATTGTTGTAGTTAATGTGAAGTTTCTTCAGATTCTTTAGTTTAGAGAAGACTCTTCCCTTGATTTTTGAATTTTCCAAATGGTTGTGATCTAGGATCAGCCACTGTAGGTCTGTTACATTATCAAAGGTGTTCTCTTCAATGCCCTCAATCATATTGTTTCGAAGATAAAGGTATTTTATTCCACTTGGTACAATCGGAATGGTTTTCAGTTTAAGATTGTCACAATACATGGCAGTAGGGTAGCTTAAAGGACAATTACATTCTGGCGCGCAGACTGCTGCTGATGGCCCAAAAGGATCATAACCGTAATCATCTGCAGGACCATAGTCATATTGGCAAAAAATGCCACTAATCAATAACAGAAAGACAGGTAGGGAGTTTAAAGTCATCTTTGCAATGTGTCTTGTCCCTGTATGGTGAAAGGGAATAAAAAAGTTATAACTTCCATTTTTTCTCTCTTTCAGCAACATTTGAAATTTTACCATGTAAAGATTATAATTAAAAACTAATTAATTTAGGCTTCCTGTTTAAAGATATTAATTAAGGAAAAATATATTTGTTAGTATTGCATTTTTACTACTATAAACTTACAGTCCCTGTCTTGTTATAATCTGCCTTTGTAATGCAAAACTGCAGGCCATTCTGCTGTTGTAAGTAAAACATTTGTTATATCTTCCTGCATTCATTCATTAAGTCACAAGAAGGATGATAAAGTCCAAGTTCTTTCAACTTGGCACAGAAGAGTTTTCAGTTCTGCTGAAAGCCATGTTCAGAGGCAGTTCTGCCATTTAAATTCCATCAAGCATTCTTGATATACTGAATTGCCTCATATCTAAATAAGATGTGGCAATTTGATTTAAGTTTGAAAGAGCCAGGGAAGTTACAAACTGAGGGTAATGATCTGCTGTATAGTGATTGTTAAGGTGCCTGTAGCTTGAAATACATTCTTCTCATGGATCGAGTCCAGCAAAGCATGGTCCACTAAGTTTCGTATTCACCTAAAGACCAAACTAGTAGAAATATATAGCGTATTCTCCTGGACCTGCCTAACAACCGGCACTGCATATGTGTGCAGGAGTATGCTCTATCTAATATAGATATACAGTGGATCTGAAATGACTGAATTTCAGGTAGTGCAAATGTTCTTGTAAATTCTATATATAACAGTAAATGTGTTGATTACATTGTATGACCATTCTAAATCAATAAAGCAAAAAAGCACTAGCTTCATATAGTCGGTCTTCCAGCTCACATACAGCAAAGGGACATTCAGTGCCCTTGGGGATGTTCTGCTGTGATCCAGTATGAGTGGTCTCACCTTACTTTTTAAGGGCATATTTTTCTCGTCAGATACTCCACAAGATGCTAATCTGTGAAGATCAGCATCTTGCTTTTATTTCTTACTGCCTAGACAGATGTTGTGTTGGCAAAGTGGGTCTAGCATCACTGAAGTCAGTGAGCTTACTTGGATTTGCACCAGTAAAAGACAGGGCTCAGTGTACTCAACTACTCTTCAGACAGTAAGATGATTAAGAAAATCCTTAGAACCTTCTGTTCTCAAGTAATTTCAGAAAGTATGAGAAGTCTGTAAACAGACCGCCAGACATTCATCTCAGATCTGGGCAATCTTCCAGCAGAGTAAGTTAATCTTGCTATTGGCATCGTTTAGTGGTGTTACACAGAGTACATAGTATTAAAATGCAGGGCCGTAGTTAGAAAGTCTGCCCTAATGCTAAATAATCTTAACTAAATTACCTCTAGGCAGGGCCTATGGATCTCATGCAGTACAGCACGAAGTTTTTTTAAAGAATGTGCTCATGTTATCTCAAGTCAATCACCCACAAGGTCCCCTTGCTCGATATTAAGCTGCTGGCCCCTGAATAAGGACAGTTGCATATCTTTTCCATGGTTTTGGTCCCATCACATTTACCTAATTACAAACCATAGGATAGAGCAATCGCTGAAATATGATTTATCAGTGTAATTTCCTTTGTCTGTTCTTCATTACTGCGTGATAACATGCAAACTCAACCTTCAGTCCCCTGCTGGTATGAATAAGTACAGCTCCTCTGAAAGCCAAGACACTACAGTGATGACAATTCAGCTCAAAATCTGGTCCTATTTAGGTACTAAAGATTAAGGATGGGGGACTAACTGCTTCTGTATTCAAAGTATTCGAGAGTGTAATGAACTTCTGGGACTACACTCTTTGGCCTTATAGTGACATTTTCACACATCTGCATCATTTTATAGTCTTACTGGTAAAGCAGCATAAACATCCTATTTGAAATTCAAATTCTATTGTTCTTCTAGTTTCACACTGCATTTGTAATGCTAAATGTTATTACTGATATCATAGGCTGATGGTTCTTTTAAACAGTATACAATGTTTAACTGCTTTGCAGAACCCTGGAAGTAATTTTAAAAGTTAGATAGCAAGTGTTTTGAATTATTTTATTAACAACATTTTAAAATGTATGTGACAATTCTGTAGTGGAAGGGCATATGAGCATATGTGTGACAAAATAGCACAGTAAACTACATATGTAGTGTAGTTAACTTGTTGCATTAATGGATTTCTCATTCATGTATCTCAATGTTTCTCTGTCAGAAGTGTAAGAGGTAAATAGATCGTGCACACATGCTTGTTTGTTGCACTGAACTATATGAATCCAAAAGATAAAATCAGAATACATTCTTAGACGTTTATCTTCTAACGTAAGCATGCTTGAACTAATTGCCTGTGTTTTTTCTAACCGGTTGTGTTGTAAAATAACTGTGAAAATATTTGTGAAGTTGCACAGGCAACTTGCCAAAACATACTAAATGGCAAATCAGTGATTTTGGAAAATTGCTTACTACAGTAGAGCAGACAAACTATTCAAACTATTTTGGAGCTAGTCTATACTACCTTAATTCTAAAGTTGTTGTGAAACAAAATAAAGCTTATCATTCAGTCAGTCCTAAATTAAATATACCTTAATTCTGCAGCATCACATCTTACACAGTTTGCAAAAGAATTAATTTTAAAAAGTTTCAATGGTATATTTAAAATGTGCTTTAAAATTAACTAAACATTTCAAAATATTTATAATTTCCCTCTCAGTGTTTACTTGATTAATTATTTAAATATCAGGGTACCTTGTCTTTTTGTAAAATGAAGCAAGATGATTGAACAAATGGAGTCTGGGGAGCTCTTACTAATAGATTATGAATGAATAAGTAAGCAGTGAGTAGTCTTACAAATTTCTTTGTACTGTACATCAACTCTTCTTTTGAAGTAGAACAAAACAGGCTGCAGAAAAGTGCAACACTGATGCACAAAATATGTGAGGTTGTTTTAAGGAAACTGAGAAAGCGAATCCACTAAGCAACTGTTGATTTGTGTTCAATTTACAAATTGGCAAACTTATCCTGACATGTTTTCACGTTCCCATTACAGCTACATTTAAAGAGCTGAACATTACCGTTAAAACATGCAGCAGCACTTACCTTACTGCCTTGAAGCTGCTTTCCTTAATTCCCAGAGCAGATGCAATAAGGGACTGTATCGACCAATATATGCTGTAAACAGTGTCAGGAGGTAAAAGTCTGCCAGATCCTCTGTGTTACAAGAGAAAAAAAAAAAAAAAAAAAAGCCCTAGTCACGCTGTTCTCTGAAGCTGCTATGTCATCATGGTGATCCTGTGGTGTGGCATGTACAAAAATGCAGCTCTCTCTAATGAAGTGCAGGTGGATACCATATTTTGTACAAGGACAACCCATCTGTTATTCCTGTGGGATGAGAGAATGATCGGTGTTTCACAAACCTGAGAAAGTTTAGACCAATAGCATAGCCTTATACAAGGAATTTTTGTATTTTAGAGGGAAAACATTTTAGATTGTAAAACAAATTACAAACAGACTTTTGTTTTCCAACTTATTTTATACTGCTAGACATGAGCTAACAAATAGCACTCAGACCTCAATGCTGCTGTGCTTCTTCAGCCAAGTGACTCATTCATTTTTCTGCCTTTTTCTTTAACTATCTTATGTCCACAGTAAAATATCATTAATAAAAGTTTTAGCTTAAGGATCAGAACCCAAGATGCAGGAATATCTTTTAATGATAACCTTTTCTACAACATTAAATGCCGAGTTCAAAGTCTCTTCTGCGAAGCATTGGAATTTATTTGGTCTGGAGATTTTCTTTGGTGATTGAATGTATGTTTGTTTAATAAAAACACATCCCAGGAACGGTTTTTCAGCAGTTAGTGTAAACCCACTTTATACATTTGCGCAGTTTTGCACTTAGAGCTTTCTTCTGCTTTTCAGAATCTGGAACTACTCAGCTTTACGTTGTCTGTTTCTTATTCCATGGAAGTAGTTCAAGAATGCATCTTAAGGCTTGGACGAGATGTTATTTTCACCAGACAATGCCAAAAAATAACAGACTAAGACCGTAACTGTTTAAAGTGGGTCTTAATGTTTCCATAAGAACCTTCCCTTATCTCTAAATGGCGGATGTCTTCCCTTTTCATGGGAAGGAAGCTTTTTTTTTCCTAAAGTTGGATGGGGACAAAGTGAAATGTGCCTATAGAAAGCATGCACAAGCCATTTTAAAGTGTCTTGTGTGTTTAATAGTATTCGACTCTTGCGGGTGCAGATCACGGGGGGGGGGGGGGGGTGTCTGGTATCGACTGGCTATCTCTATGAAAAGGCATGGTAGAGGATGTGGCTGGGCTGGAGAAGCCTAGCAGCTTCCTGAAGAAGAGGAGCCTGGATGTGGGCTTCCCCCAAAGCTGCTGCCGATCCGGGTCTCCCTGCCAGTGCAGGTTCCTGGGAGCAGAAAAAAGCCTGCCATAATTCAGCGCCCTTCGCGGAGAACAGGAACGACACCAAACCATTACAGACCTCTGTGCTTCTGCAATAGCACAATTAGCAGACGAAGTTGCTCAAGACAGAGTGCCAAGTGCCAGGGCAGCCCGTAGGGAAGGCGCGTTACTCCGGTGATGTTCTGACATCACGCCGGTCCTCCTGGTGTGGGAGAACCGTTTACACTTTAGGAAACGTGCTGATGACAGACCGTAACTACGCTGCTATTTGGATGATGCAAATATGGGAACGTGAAGCAGTGGGATTACGATAGTCAATTAAGTGAAGTAGGTGAAGAAGTGTGCGTGGTATCGGAACTAGAAACGTAGACGTGGGCGAAGATGTGGTCGCTTTGTGTGGACAAAAGGAGACCAGACGGAGTTTCTCGCGCACGGTGTGATACTTATCTGACGACATTAGTTTCAGCTGACTAAGGAAAACCTAAACTGTAACCTTGACTGCAAATGGGACAACAAGCAGGAGCATTCAGCAAAAGATAAATTGGAGTAAAGAAAAGAGGTTTAATCCAGAAAAAAGATGCCCGTTAAGTCAATATTGAGGTTTGCTCTGTTGAAGAAGGTACAGCAAGCTGAGCAATGGAGCATAATGTTTGTAAAGAGAATTTTAAAATTCACGGGAAAGGCACTAGTTGTGTTTTCTCTGGTTAAAGTTTTGGTTTGAAGGACAAACTCAAGATTACAATCAATTAATACATATTTTGATCTTGCAGTAAGACATGCAGTTTTACATTTGCAGTACAAATAGAATTGTACATTGGCTGCAAATATAGCATAGTGCCGGCTTAATATGATTTTGGCACAGTTATATTTATGCACCAGTTGTTTATTACATTGAGTTCCGTAGGTCCAGTATACATCTTTTTCTCATTCTCTTAACAGAAATACAAAGCATGCGTATCTTTATAACTTGTAGAAAAATCTTATTAAACAAACATTATGACATTTTGCAATTAACGTACGGTAAAAGCTTGGGTCACATACAGTTCAGCTGAAACTTTTTCATTCATATAGCTGCTGTCTTGCTGACTGTTTTAAATTATCCGTATAGATTGCACAGTCAAGATAAAGAATCACACACCTTCCAAGGATAAGATATAAACCAATAGATTTTCCCATTTCTTTAATAAGATTTTTGCCATCTCTCCACTCTGTTACTTGACACTGTCTCTTTATCATCATTTTCGATGCTTTCCTAATCTTACTGTTCTGACTCATGGAGCACTCACCTTATAAAACTCTGTTTGGGAGAGCAGGTAGGGACTAAAGCCCCGCAAATGGAGATATGGCTTCTTCTGCCATGAAGGGTGGGAAAAGGGGTGGGTGATTTCTTCTTTCTGGCCCTGTTTTGGTTTGTTTTGTTGGGTTTTTTTTTTGGCGGGGGGAGCTCTCAGAAGTCATTAAATGACATGTGAACATAGTCTAGCTAATTTCCAAGGAATCACAAAATAATGTGTAAATTCACCTAGGACGTCTAAGTTGAAAACCAGTTACGAATATGCTTCATGCCTGATAATGTCAGGACATACTGATATTTCATCTTGACAGCAACTGTGTTCCTAATTAAGCCATCTCAGTTTGTTTTCTCCAAAATTAATTTTCTTCTTATTCCTTATTTATTCATTTTTCTTTGATGGGAAGTGTGATCAAAACCTATTCTCATCTAGTTTTCTTCAGCTTTTGATACATGAACAGAAATATTCTTTTTATTTGATTCCAAGCTCTTTTCTTGTTAATTCATAGTTTCATGGCTGGAGATAGCCAAGAAGCCTGGTAGGTTGTAGTGGAAGTATCTGAAAGCAGAGCTCACTGCAAGTATAGCGCTTTGCAGTGGGTGAGATCTAGTCTTCAAATATTGTCAAGTTACAGTGTCACTTTTTTCTCTCTTCAGTCCTCAGTGGTGTCCTTTCTGCCTTTTCTCTCGTGTAAAATTATCTTCATTATAACTTCTACACACTTCTGCATAAATGGAACGCGCCCTCCCCCTGATCTATTTGCTTTTGTTCCCATTTTCCCCAAAAGACTCAAGTTATTAAAACCTAGTAGTTTATCTAAACCAATAGTTATCTAAACCAACGGCTTCCTTTTAGTCTTAAACCTGTGTACACATCTGGTACACAGATGTGTACCCTAAGAACCAAGAGATTTGGGTGCCCAAAATTAAGAGTAGGGTAGCCGGGTCACAGGAGCATATAGCCCCAGAAAAAAATGCTTGTGGAACTTTTCACATTGCCACATAAAATAAGTAGTGAGTTTTTGCACTGTTCACTTTAAATTAAATATTACTGTCAAGATGAAATGAAGGCTAGCTCGTTTTAATTGGCTACTTGCAGCAGAAGGTAAAGAAATCTCCATTAAGGGAAAAGGCCATTCCAAGGGCACAATACAGCAAGCCACTTAATTTTAAAGAGGTAGTATAGTGTTTATGCATCATGTTTTCTGTATCTCCAGATAGTGAATATATAGCCTGCTAGCCTACATATAGTGAATAAACAAAAATATGATATTGACTCAGATCTCCAGTAATAATTAGTTAATGTTTTTATGAAGTCCTGCAGCTTTTTGAAAATATTACTTAAGGCTGACTCATATCAAATGAGTTCCACTAAAAACAATTCAGTTCCAGATTCTGAAGGCTGTAGGTGCTTATTATTTTTTCATCTGAAAACTTCCATTCCTCCAAATTGAAATTTTATTTGTTCAGCCTCTACACTGCGCTTACATGTTAAATGGAAAGTGTTAGAGCACATACTATAAGCATTACAAAATTTGTGGTGATCCAAATCCTTTTTTTCCTTTCTCCTAAAAAGGAAATAACAGCTTTGGAAATTTACAAAAATGGTAACAGTGGTACAACCTATTAGCAGACCGCAACAGATATTTTAGTTGAGCATGAATCTTTGTTTTTGTCATTCTGAAAAACTGCTCACTGTTTTGCTTCAAACTTGACAGTGCCTATATTCTAGTACAGTTAGCCTCCTCTCCATCGCTTTTCAGACTGTTTTTGTACTAGACTGGGCTTACTTTGATTCAAGTTGTCAATGGCAAAATTCCTTTGAGTTGGTTCAAAGCTTGATCAAACCGCTTTTCTGATAAGAACTGCACAAATGAAGGCAAGATGTCGTTCTTAAAAGCGATACCTGTATATATATATATTGTACTTTGTGTTACGGCACTTAAAATGCGCTGATCTACGTGTAAAAGAAAGCCAGGCGTCCCTGGAACATGAAACAATTCAAATGATTCCTAATGTAAAGAATGTAAGAGGATCTCAAGGAGTTGTTGAATTTGTGGGAAAGGTGTGGCTACAGGTAAAAACCACAGTCGCAGCTCTGTGTTTTAAACAGGACAGTTAATTTATAGGAAAGGAAAGAGGTGGACAGGACAAACTTAGCTAGCTCACTGCCTATCGTTGGTGTATATTAACTCTGTATCAATGTAGACCTCCTCTGAAAATCATTGGGTGCTAAAAATCTGCCCCTAATCTAAGCATTAGCAATGTCTGTCTGCTGTCAGATCACTACTGTTTAAGGTCAGAAGGGATGTTTGCATCATCTACCCTGACCTGCTGTATAACACAAACCATTAAACTTCATCCTGTTACTGCGGTACTGAATACAACAAAACACCTTGGCCTGCTGATGCTCCAGACAACATATAACCATGATCTAAGACATGAAAAGTTTGGGAGTTTTCTAGTTTGGTGCAAAAGTCTGTCGGTTTCCCCAGGCTGGTTTCAGGATGTCGCAGGTTATGACGGGCACTCGGCACTTTCCCGTCTGTGGGCAGAGGGTTACATCTCGGCTTAGCAGGCGATATAATTTGAGACTGCCAGTTGAGCAAGGCTTATTTATCGAGGTTTTCATCCTTGTGTCTGCTAGTGGGTACTTGCAGGCAGCACCCAGAAGCAGAGAGCTGGTTCCCAGGCTGGTAGGACGGAGGATCTGCTCACTTAGCGCAGACCCAGGGCATTCCCACTCAGTACATTAGTCTTCTTCTGCTTCTCCTTGAAGCACAAACACCAGAAAACTTTAGGCTTACGAACTCGGTGGGGTTGCCAGCTGGGACAGGAGCAGTAGCTTCCAGCTCGCAGGGCGTATGGTGAGGTCCGGGGCAGTTGGCCGCTTCTCTTTGTGCTGGGTCGGTCTGCGCTACGAGACCTCGGTGAGAGTGGGAGCTGCTGCCTCCTGCAACGCTGATTTACTGCATCATGCTTTTTCCCCACGAGACGCCGTCTCCCAGTGAGTTCCTATAACTGCAGCCCTTCGCCTGAAGTAATACAGCAGCGGGGTGCTATACGGTTTCGTTTTAAGTAGCCCTGCGAGGAGCAGGGAGTTGGTCTTGATGATATTTATGGGTCCCTTCCAACTTAAGATATTCCTTGATTCTCTGATTCTCTGTAGAAAGGAGCAGTCCGGTGCGCAACCGCATCCCCCTCAGCTTTGAACGTGATGTCCAGAGACCCAGCACGTAGCATTTGGCCTTCTGCCAGCTGATGTGACCCTCTGCTGGAACTTGGTGATAAATTGTCCTCGCCACGCAGAGAGGACAGTTTGGGAGCCGCTTAATGTGCAGTTTTTTAAAGTACTGCTCGTTGTCATTCTTAAAATGAAACCCCTTGGAAAAAATCTACTGCTACTATAGGAGACCTTGTTCTCCACCAAGTTTACACCCTCATGAGGAAGTAAAAGCTTGCTAGATAATATCTATTATATCATTAGTTATCTATTAGTATCTGTTCTGACATTCGTTGTCACTTTCTTCATTACCAACTGAAAGCTGTATCAGACTTTTACATTATTTTTGCTGGGAGTGATGTCAGGTCAATAGCCTTGAGGTATAGTATTTACCTATTTGTAATCCATGAGCAGTAACGATGCACTGGTGTTGTGGTGTTCCAGACTCATGAAAATGGACTTTAAACGAACCAAAGATCTCTTACATGGCTTTCTAAGACATTTAAGCACAAATCATTATGACAAGCCAATTTAAAAGTATTTATCGCTAACAAATATTATTTAGTTTTTTCCCTTTAGAAAGAACGTGACAGTCCTCATACGATAAAAGTACATCAGTCTGATGAAAGTACCTCAGTCTACTTCTCTCCAAATGCAGAGAAACAATGTTTACTGATATTTTTTTACGTATTTAATTTCTACCCATTGTCTTGTGTCTGTTTAGTTGTGGTTCTATAACATTACTAGAATTTATTATCCTCATCATAAACTTCAGCTTCTTCAACTCTCTTCAGCCATGCTATCTGTGGTTCTGTCACTGATATCGTCACTGTAACTCAGTTTTATTTTTGCCTTATTAGTAGTATGTACAGAGACACTATTATATATACTTTGTATTTCCTCATTCTTCATGTCTCTTTTTTTTTTTTTTTTTTTTTTTTTCCCCCCACTTCTAATTGCATTTCATTTTTCTACTGAAACAAGCAAGTTATGGCTAAGATTGGCCTTTTTTGCTTGTAAAATCAGGGGAGGGAAGGTATTTGAGGACAATCTTCTTATTTTTCTTCTAATTTTTTCCACAAAGACAAATTTGCTCATCTTTTTCCTGTTTGGGGACATTGAGCTCCTCTGAAATACTAGCTGGAAATATGCTTTTGACCATATTAAATGGTCAGCTTCGGTAACCACCAGATTCCAATCCAGTGATTAACTTGCCTTTATTCATCATAAGGAGGTCCAGAGTGGATTTACCTCATGTTGTACGCAATACCTTTTGTCTTAGGAATTGTGCAGTGTTGAGAAACTCTACTAATGCTTTATTACAGGCTGCATGGCACTGCTAGCAACTTCTCACAAAATAAAATTTCCCATTAAAGAAGCTATTTATTCCATAAGTTACTCTATTCTATACCTCATTAAGATTACCTCCACTTCCCCGTGACATGCAGACCACCTTTTTTATAAATGGTCTCAGATGCTGTATCTCACACTTTGGTCCTGAGAGACAGCAAATATAGGTGCCTACACGTGTGCTAGGAGTCCAAGCGTTCCTCCTGGTCGGTGGGAGTCTGGTAAATAGAGTTATGGAGCCTCGGGAGTGATTCAGCTCTCTAACGCAGACACCGTAACAGTATTCAGTTACCTAAAGTTAGGCATCTAGTATCGCTTGAGATGCTCTAACGTATCCAGCTGATCTGTATACGTTATGAGAAGGGACTTAGAGACCTGTCCCCTTTCCGAGTGGCAGCTGATGCCAAAGCACAGTACTCCAGCGTCTGCATTCAGGCAACTGCCTGCTGTCCAGGGCAGCTGGTGGTGCAAAGGCATCTCCTGCTGCCTGCCGTGCCCTGGGCTCTACAGCACGTCCAAGCTGGGCTGGCTGCTACGACTCAGGATCTGGAGGAGACCTGTCCTGTCCTGAAGAAGTGGCAGGGGGCCAGGCACATCTAAGCAATCCAGAATGACATTAGACACTTTTGTTTTGGTACCTGAATTGTGCCCTTGGAGCTCCAGACCAGGAGATAGCCGGTCTCCTAAGTGAGGTAATATCCTCACTTTGTGTAAACTGTCTGAACGGTATTTTCTCCAACGATTTTCTCTGTAGACTTTTCTTAGCTGAGTATTCAACACAAAGCCTGCAAAGAAATGTCACAGAAACAGAGCCAAGCAAAATGAGATGTACAAGCCTGGAGACAGTCATGATCTATTCCCCCATAGGTATTTTCCATTTTCTTACCATCTCTGAAAAACATAATAAACCCAAAGTAGGGAATGTTTTGAAAGCTCAAATAAAAATTTAAATGCTTCCATTAGATATCACCTGACTCCTCATTTAACCGTTTTCTTTTGTTTTAGTCAAGCAAAGCTTTTCTATAGATTTCATATATAATTATGTAAGTTATACACATCAGAAAGGACAGAAATAATTTAAGAGATTTTGTATCACAAGCATTCATAGGCTTATTTTGAGTTGACACGAGAGTGCCTAAGGTCTAATTTGCTCTGCAGCCAACCCAAGAAGGGACAAGCTGTACCAACATTTCCCTCATTCTGTGTTGATTAAGGGGAATACACCACTTTCCACGTATTCTTGTTTGCCTCCCATAGATTTTAGACTTCTGTCTATTTAGCCTGACTCTTTCTTCTTTACTTCTTTGTATTTTGGGGACTTCAGTAAGCACTTAGCAATTGTATTTGGATAATTATGTATCTGTATGTTTATACACATGTATGTTTGTTTGCTAAATGGCAAACTGACTTGGACGAAAAACTGGAAACATCATCTATCCCTTTACCTTCCCAGTAGCCTTTTTCATGTTTTCTCAATATTTAAAATTACTTTTGCTTATATAGATATGTTATGCTACAACACAGAATAGCATTTTCAAAGGTGCTGAACCTTTTTGGAATAGTGCTATGAAGCTAACCTAGAGGGAATTTCTTTCCTTCTCTCTTCAAATGCTGGGTTGTAATTTCTTTTGGATTGTGGGTATGGAAAGTAAAACATTGCAATCAAATATTCTAACTCCTCCAACCTCTCAGTCAGATCAGAACTCCATGTTATCAGCTGTTCAAAGATTTAAAAAGAATGAGATATAAACTTTGCCATGAAGGACTGAAGAAAGCGTTACAGCTGACTGAGAAGAAAACATAGGAAAGCATTCAGATAGAAAACAGGTAACAGCATTGTCAATTTTCGGGTAGAGAAATGCAAAATATTAATGTTACCATACTTAAAATTATTGTATATAAGCAATCGGCTGACTTACCTCCCCTTTAGGCTCTACCTACACTAGTAAATCACATAGTGACCCTGACACTGGCAAGTCGGTTTTTAAGTATTAATTTATTAGAATGGTCATTTCCATGATTCTAGCCTGAACTGAACAATTCCTAGCCATGGTCTGGGACTTACCACTCTCAACAGGGAGTTTAAATGAAGCCACCCTGTTTCATGAGGTAAGATAAACTTACAGTGGAGATGGGGCTAAGTCATGCTAGTTGGGAGCATGTGAAATGGCGTGATTTCATTTAATAATACAGATGCATCTTTACACTCTGGAATATAACCTGGGCCATCAATAAGAAAAGAAACATTCAGGTCCTAAGGTCTGCTGACATTAGCTGAGCCGCAATTTGAAATTTATCAAATTATAATTTCATTGTTTTCACCATTTTCTCAAAATATATGTGTGTTTGCGTGTGTGTGTGTGCACGTCACTCTTGCTTTACACTGAAGGTTTGAAGAAGATACATGGATTATTTTTAATTTTCCAAAGAGAATCAAATATGTTCCAGAAATAAGATCTGATTCCAAGATTTAGCAGAGCAATAATTTTTAAGGGGAAAAGCTGGTTTAGCATAGAACTGCTGACACAAACTTAGCTATAGCGGTACCGGTGAGCGACACTATAATTTAGGTCATGTTCCTGTCCCAGAGATAACTTCAATACTATGGCTAGCCAGTTGCAGTATAGCAAAATCCATTGCTCCTATTCCAACCTCACGAAAGCAGAATGAGACCTTCTTGTTTCCGGAGCTGAGCATCATACATTTGTAATAACTTTGCTCACGAATGGAAGGGGCTTACTCTGTGTTTCAGCAGTTAAATCTTTGCATTTATTATGGAACTTTTAGCACAAAAATAATTGAATAAGCCTGAGAGTACCTGGTGTCAGAAAACAATATAAACAGGGCAATCATTTCAGAAAGACCCACACCTTCAGTAAAAGAGTTTTGGTGAGGCTTTCCTGCTTTGCTCCTACCCTACAGAGGTTTATTCTTCCCTCTTTTTGGCACTGAGCAAGAGGGGTTTCCGAGGCATGCCAATGTTGATGAATGAGCAAGGCTGGTTCTGAGCACACGCGTGAGCCTGCATCCTCATGTCCCCTACGTCCAGACCCGTCAGATGTTTGTGTTGGCTCAGACTGGTGACTTTTCTAGGGAACCCACATGAGGGTTATTTTTTCAAGCACACGCAGAATAGATGTGTAGGCGATAGCCCATGACATTTTGATTCAAAGCACAGTGAAGGGAAGAAGGTGTTTGCTCTACCAATGAGCATGATATCCTTCTTCTGAAAACCACCACTAATGACTTGTCACATATGCACATGTCAAAACATTTTCAGAAATGTGCCTTCACAGGTCTTGGAAAACAGCATTTGGGCTCCTAATTCACTCAGGTGATGTTGAACATTTTACCCCATGCCTATGTGCTTCTCAGCCTAGTAAAGGTCATCTTGTCTACGTCTGAACTGCCTTTAAGCTTGGAGCCGAGGGCGTCCTCAGGGAAGAACTCATTTATTTCCTGCATTTCAAGCCTGCAAACAAATCTCTATATGTTACAACACACCACGTTCCAAGCCCTGAGCACTCTAGCAGGCTTTGATTACCCTGACCAGCCTCATCCACGTTCTCCGGCCATGCTGCCTCTGCCTCCCCAGCAGCTTTATTTAAGCTCAACCCCCAGCCCTAGCTGTGTTGCAGGTATGTTGTGGTTATGCTGTGCCTGGTTTTGTACTTATTGACTTGATACCTGAGCTTGACCTTGGATCTGCACTCCTCAGTGCCTCCTCCATCTCTCACTGGATGGTTGGCCAGCCCTGGCTGCAGTCACCAAACCAGCTCTGCTCTTCTTCATTAGGTGTTGTGGGACCGTGCACCTTGCTCATGAGATTGCTCCCGGCGTGCCTTCCCTTGCACGGCTGCCCCCTCTTACTGAACCCCGACAATAAGCTCAGGGAAAGGACAAGGACCTGAGCTTCAATGTAGCTCCAGGGGCAATGAGTGGTAGATGGCTAGGTAGGCAGAGGCTCTGGAAAAGTATGGTCATGGCAGCAAGAGCCTCCTGGTGTACTCGGGGCCCTGGTACTGCATATGGAATCGCAGACCTTTAAAAATCATCTAGCGCAATTCCCCTGCCGTGAACAGAGACACCTTTCACTAGATCAGGTTGCTCAAAGCCCCATCCTACCTGATCTTGAACACTTCCAGGGATGGGGCACCCACAACTTCTCTGAGCAACCTGTTCCAGTGCCTCACCGCCTTTGATGTAAAGAATGTTTTCGTTATATCCAACCTAATTCTACCCTCTTTCATTTTAAATCCGTTGCCCCTTGTTCTGTCACTATAGGCCCTGGTAAAAAGTCTTTCTCCGTCTTTCTTATAAGCTTCCTTTAAATATTGAAAGGCTGGAGTAAGGTCTCCCTGGAGCCTTCTCTTCTCCAGGCTGAACAACCCAAGTTCTCTCAGACTTTCATCGTAGGAGAGGTGCTCCAGCCCTCTGACCGTTTTCATGCCTTTCCTCTGGACCCACTCTAACAGGTCTATGTCCTCCTTGTGCTGGGGATCCCAGAACGGGATGCATAACTCCAGGTGGGGTCTCACAAGAGCCGAGTAGAGGGCGAGAATCACCCCTCTTGATCTGCTGGCCACGGTCCTTTTGATGTAGCCCAGGATACGATCGGCTTTCTGGGTTGCAAGCGCACGTTGCCAGCTCATATCCAATTTTTCATCCACTAGTACCCCAAAGTCCTTCTCTGCAGGGCTGATCTCAATCCATTCATCACCCAGTCTGCACTGATACTGGGATTGCCTCGACCTTCATGAGGTTCACATATGTTCGTGTACTAGCACGCGTGCTCTCATACCAGCCCAGAAGCTGTCCGTGTGGTAGCCAAGTGGCTAGAAAGCTTTTATCTCCTCTCTTTCACTTGAACTGAGGGAGGGTGGGAGGCGTCCTCAGCTTCCTCCTCTGTAGGGCAGAGCTTTGGTAAATGGGACGCGTCTCCTCCACTTGATAGTCCTGCTGTCTTTGTCTTTTTCAGCTCTGCAGAATAATCTAAAATCACGGTGCAGTTGTATTTTTGCACAGTGTGAGCACATTCCCGCTGCCTAAGATGTAGGGAACAAAACAATCCTGTGGGTCAGAATTCTGACAAGGAAGTTCAAAGGGAATATTACCATTTCACAGTAATTTAGCCCTTTGACAGCAGCAAGGAGCCTAACTGCTTAACTTTTTTCCATAACAATCCAATTATCTGCATCTGTGGAACAGAATTTCACACAATCTTCTCTTTCTCCCTGTAACCTACACATGTAGTGGCTCTTACTACGTATCAAAAATGATTGGCATGTCTTTAAAGAACTTGGTGCTGGAAATGAGCAGTAAGGGATAGAAGAGAAAAAAAATACCCAAAAGGTTAATCTTTTTGTTTCATTTCGGTGATGGCACGATGAAATATTAAGTCGCCTGAGGTTTAGGATCTCTCAATCGCTCTCTGTTAGCCAGCACTTCAAAGACAGTGCTTTGTTTCAAGACTTCGTTGCAACATAGCCACTTTCTCCTTCCACATTAGAATGATGTGTATGGACAAACCTCTGAAGGATTATTCTCAGAAGTGAATAAGCCTTTTGAAGCATTTCAGTTGTCTGGAGTTTCTAACATAGCCAAGCAATATTTAGAATGATTCTGTCTTTCATGTCAAGATTATTTTATGCATTTTGAAATTCCTTTTTTTTTTTTTTTTTTTTTTTCTGCACTCTGGAATTTGGTTTATTCTCTGTAATCTTTTGATTCCTGCTAAGATTCAATACCTTGAAATTAGAAGATGAAAGGATTCATCAGCAGAATACTACATGATTAGCTTAATTGGTTCTGAGTTTTCCTGTTGAAAGGGCTTTCTAACACACATTTAGTAGCAGACACATGGTCCCTATTTTCCATGCCTTTATATTGGGATTTGAACACTTTAAAAAAATTACTGTGTGGAGAAGCACTAGCCTAATTCATCTCAATTAAAGTCTTCATCTGGAAGCAATAATGTAACTAACTCATCCAAACCTGAAGTTTGCAAAATTAGTAGCAAAATCCTTAAGGCTTTTTCATTCAAATGTAATATGTAGTTTAATATATTATTTGAAAATGAATAGAAGGTGTATGATTTATCATAAAATATATACTTCAATGCTGTTGAGTCAATAACATAAAGAGCTGAAAAAAACCCCGAACCTGGAATTTTGCTTGATTTTGTGTTAGGTATGAAAATAGAAAGTTTTATATACTGTAACCATTTCTACAGAGTAAAGCAGTACATATTCTACTGTCCATTCTGCCAAATGCTAGGAGCAACAAAAACTACTGATTAATATTCGTGCATATGAGCAAAATATCATGGCATTTATCTCCAGAAATCATAATTTGCAAGTATTTGTCTTCTCTCCATCTGGGTGTGAGCCAAAGGCAGTACCTGGGACGGTTCTTTGGATGAAACTTTTTCTGGATGGAGGTGGTTTAGACAGTTTTTTGTTTGTTTGTTTAAAGACTGCCTTTTGTATTTAGGCAGTGGATGGCATCTTTTGTTTAATTTCCCTTCAAAATTGAGCGCCCATCTCTGGCTTTCAGTTCCTCTGACTGAAAACATTGGAACTATTCTTGTGGGGAAATACTCGCAGATGCAAGGCCTACAATATTTGTTATTTTCCAAAAACTTCTTCACTGTGTTGCCTGCTGCAGCTGATTCAGAAACACAACTATCACTGTGTCTCATTACACTGCAGATTCTCTGATTTTGTTATTAGTTCCCTTTCTTTCTTTTTTTTTTAATACTAAGTTATAATCTAAAAAGATGTGTACATATATCTATATGAGTGATTAAAACTATAGAATTTTTCACAGTTTTGTCCATTCTTTCTCCCACAGATTTAAGTCCCAGTTTAAGCAGGCAGTAACAGAGCATTAACATTCTTCTGGTCTGCTGACTGAAGACACCCACATAGAGGTAATCTCCAAAGCTTTCAAGTGGCATAATGTACACACTGAGTAAGAGAACAGCCTGACAAAGCAGTTTTGAAGAAACCACATCTTTGTATCTCAGAAAGGGAAGTGTGGAGTTTAACAGGCAGGGCGAGCAGACCGCATCCAGACTGGTCCTCAGCCACTTACGGGACACGAACCAACAGCCCTGAACTTCCAGAGCAGGAAGCAGGGCAGGAGACCAGCGCCTGGTTTATGTCACTTTATGTATCCGTCGCTGGGTCGAGCTGCTTGAGTGTTTGTCTTGAGTTTAATTCAAACACTAAAACAGTTTTTGTGCCTTTTCAGGAGATGCACAGAGACTTTATTCTATTGCAGCTGGAGCTGCTAGAGCACTGTTAGGGTAACGGTTTATGCTAAAATTTATCCACTATTTTTAGTTCCACTGTTTCAGTCTGAAGATGATGCACTTAATATTGACCATCTCACAGCCCACGCTTCTCATTCAGTGCTGTGCAAGCTTGTCACTAACAAGCTCCTTAATTTCCTTTTGTTGAATAAACTACTTCCAGCTAAATTAGCACTGACAAAACCCCTTTTGGTGGTTTAAAAACCCAACCACCTAGCAGTAGCTTGGAAATGACCACGGAAAATAAGGCCACCTTTTCTGACAAAAAAAATTACAGAGATGTAGGCCAGTCCCTGTAGCAAAACTGACTTCAGAGCAATGTGTACATTTAGAGAGGATGAGCAAAAGCACATCCATGTGCAAAGCAAGAATATTTGACCGTGGACGTACAAAAAGGCTGTTGATTTCACCGCTGTGCACTCTGACTTAAAAAAAAAAAAAAAGAAAAAAGCAAAATAGCAGAATAAGTATGTGAATTTGTGTAGCCTCTTTTCATAAAGCCTCATAAATATCATTCCTCCTGGTTTTCACCATCAATGAACAGTAACTTTGTTACTGTCCCTCAGTGACACTAGATGGCACTTCAGAGTAGTGGTGGGATCAGAAAGTCTTTTGTAATCTTTTCGAGTTATCTTGCATATGATATTATAGATGCATGAAATTCATGCTTGCATCGAACAAAAGCAATTTCTCAGTTTTCTGTTAATATGTATGTATGACTGTGAGGTAGATAATACTACCTGGTTTAAAAAAGTAGCAAACATAAGCAGAAAGAGATTATAACAGCGTGGTTCACTAGTAGGTCAAAAAAAACCAGGTTATGGGCCAAAAAGCTGTTGCCAGACATTGTGTTTAGAGGATTTGAGAAGTGGTTTGTGGAGGCAACTAAAAAAAATCTATAGGTCTGGAAATCAGAGCAACGCATTGATGTCAGGGATTTAAGAGTTGATCCCTTCCTGGAAATGAAATTAGATTTTATGTCATTTATACATCAGGAATCAAGTATATGATGACTGTCCATAATCTGGCGCACTTTAGGAGAAACCTTTCAGCTCCCTTCTGGCCTTGAAAGACAAGCATATATGAAGGAGCTAATTGATTTGTAGTCAAGTTTTGAAAAATAACATTCTTTAGCAATGGATGGTTTTGCTAACAACAAATGTGTATGTACTTTTGGAAAGCCTAAGGCTGAGGGATATCATTAATTAAAAAAAAAAGAAAAAAAAAAGTGGGAAGGATACTACTAAAGCAAAAGTTTACAGCATTGCCATGGAACTGCGGTAAAAAATTAAAGGAACATTGCTGCTTCAGTACATCAACTCCATTTCCAACTTGTTTAGTCAATTCAGTAGAAAACAGAATGGACTGTTTTCTTTAGTAAAAAACCTCTTACAGGGATTTTAATTAACACTTTAGTAAGATTCATGATTAGGGGAAAAAAGATATATCTAGATATCAAAAATAGCCGAAAATATTGGCCATAATTCTGAAAAGCTCTTTAAATAAGAAAAAGGGAAGTCCAAACATTTACTCAAGCGTGTTCCTAAGTAGTGTGATGAATCATAGACATTATTAATTTAAGATGGCAGAAAATGCATGGTTGTCTCTAATGGTATTATTCTGTCATCTTTATGATAAAAAGATAGAATTTTACAAATATTATTAGAAAACTGGTTTTAAAAGCAAAGGCAAGGAAGTGTTATTATTTTAGTTTGGAATTTTTATAATTATATATTCAGTGGAAGAAATAAGAAGCCTCAGTATGTCAATTAAATTCTTCCATCCTTCTTGCAGCTGAGGATCTGTCACTACACCTCTTTATTCTCGTATCTCTTGTTTCCACCAGCTTGAATTTTCCGATTACTAGGATATGTTTGGTCCCAGGCTCCCTAGGAGGGTCCAGTCTCACACCCCAGAGATGCTCGCAGCCTTGCCTGCAGTGACCCCTCTGTGGCCCAGGGGTGCAGGAGGGGACGCGATGCCTTAGGCTGCCCCAGGAAACGAGGGGTTTATTCCTTTATGTGTTTGAGTCCTACAGTTGTGACTGTTTACCATCTTCAGACTTTATGGAAGGATCGGAGACGCACTATTGGGCCTAAAAGCTTTCTACTTTAGTTCTCTTATTTCCTTCTGCCCAACTGTTTATAGTTTGTTTCGGTTTGTTGTGTTTTTCTTTCTGTCTTTCCTTTCTTTTTTTTTTTTTTTTTTTTTTTTAAGTGGAAGAGCCATCTGTTCTGTATTTATATGAAAAGCAGTTTTAAAAGTATTAGGCTTCCCGCTGCTTTGAAGTCTTTGCAGATGCTGTGTGTGGATAGGGTCCCGTCAGTCAGATATTGTAGGTATGGCTGCCCAATTTGTGGAAAACCTGTGTTTATCATTTGAATTTGTCATGATCTTGCTGAGGTCTCATGTTATAGGATTTGCTTATTCTGTTTTATTGAGCAGGACTGGGAATCAGGAAAGTCCTGTTATCTTTGCAGCCCTCGGCTGTTAGTGGGGAATGTGTTTTATGAGGAATAGCTTGTGCTTTAGCACAAAGGGCAGCAAGCTTGATATGGGACATACCATGGGTATTACAGAGGAGTACCAGCCTCAGCTGTTTTCTTCTGGACTTAAAGTTGCTTCTGATCTGAAAGAAAAGCCATAGTATGGAGAGATTTTAAAGCCATGAGGGGAGAAATGGGAAGTTTGTGTATATGTTTATATGAAGATTTATGTAGCCAGTAATTCTTATTATTTATTGCATAAATCTCTTCCTGTAAGTTGTATCTGTATCTGCTAATTTGAACCGTGTACATACAAACCCTGTGGAGTTGGTCGAGTTAAGACAATGCCTTTGTTCTCTATTGAAATGCCAGTGCTCAGCTTTCTGCATGAAGTCTCTCTCTGAATAATAGCATATATCCAACCAAGAACCAAAAGGAAAAAATCTACCTGCTGTATTTCTGGAGGGTTTTCCTTCCAGTGACAGAAGGATATCCTGTACTGTTAGTTTTATTTAAAAATAACACTCAGAAAATGTGAAACCCAGAAGAAAAAGCTGACGCAAATGGGCAAAATCGTTGGCTACCATATGAAGAAGATAGCTAACAAGACCGCAAACACGATTTTTCTGTGTAATGGCTTTAGTAAATCACAATAGTTTCTAATTATTTACTACTTGAATAAAGGACGGCTATAAAGAGAATATATTCATTTTCTAGAAAAAATGCCTGTGAGTGTTAGGCATGAAAAAGTTTCTTGAGGCAAGAGAATTTGACACAGCTTGCTCTTACTTTAGCTATCACCATGCCAAAGATGTTTAATTTTCAAGACTTGATCATAATTAAAGTTCTGACACACTATGTTGTGCTATCAAACCAGAAAATAAAGACAAACACTTTGGAGTTTGCCTGTATTACATTATTCTTTAATATAAATGACATATAAGTTTTACAAATTAGAGAGATTGACCTTGGAGTATTAAGAGGCTGCAGAAGATTCTTTTAAGGTGACATTTTTATTGAGTATATGTTTAGCTTTGTAGATTGGCAGTAGAAATGTGCAGCCTACCTTTGATGTGCTTGCTACCTACTGGTATGGGTTGAAGAATCCCAGTTCGCAGAGGGCTTCAAATCACTCTAAGAAGATAATTCTATGAATGATGTCCCAGCAATGTCCAGCTAGGCCTTGCAGTTATTTCACTTCATATTTTGCTATACGTATGATTTTGCTTATAATCTAAATTCCACAAATTCATCAGACGGGGAGCCTGCATATCTCTACTTGACAATTAAAAACATTGTTTAAAAAACAAAAACAGTAAAGGATGCTGACAAATGTACAATGCAGAACAAGTGAACAGTGAACTGCTATTATTTTTGGTTTAGATATATACATGGATTGATACCAATGACTAAACCCTAATACCATACTCTGCAAGGCAGTCTCACTGAAGTCATTAAAACTGCTCTTGTGACTAAGGTGAGAGGGATTTGCCCTAGAGAAATTTAGTCATTGAGCTCCAGACATAGGTTACAAGTTTTGTACTGCAGTCTACTCATTATTTTGTTCAATAGGATTATGTTAGGCTAATCCTGAATAGCATTGCTCTAGAAGAATGGCAAACTTTAAAGAACTATGTGTACAATAGGAATTTATTTTATTTTTCCCAAAATAATGACATTAGCAACAACTTTATTTGCCTCTGCTAAACAGATACATTCAGAATTAGCTTACTGTTATAGTGGATATTTTTAAACCTCCAGGGCTTGAAATAAATTTAAAGGAGGTGACTCTCACCTTCTCAAGGCTCAAGATGATTGGAGAGTCTTTTTTCCCTCTACTATTTTTTTATGTGTGTGTGGCTATAAAAATAACCTCAATCACTATCTTTTTTTTTTTTTTTTATATCATAGCTTGACAAATATTTACTCCGAATCTCATATACAGTGGAATCTGAAAACCTGTAGCATTCAGCAAACTGAAAAATACCACAGAAAGCATGCTGGAAAAGAAGGCTGAAATAAGTCAGTTTAAAGCACAGTTGGCAATTCTTTTTGATGGTATGCTTGATCTTGTACATCTGTAATGATTCATTTATTCTACATCAATGGATCATCTCCACTTTAAAGTGAAGTTTCTGGTATTTGGCATTAATTGTTAGCAACAATTTTGTGAACAGGCCTATTACGACAGGGACTTTATCTGAAACACAACCGAACCCCATCTTTAGACATCTATTTGTAATTTCCAATCTGTACTGCAGAGCGTTCATGGATACACCGGAAAGCAGAGGGCTGGATCTCCCAGTACTGCACGGGGTTGCTGAAGAGACTCACACCGGAATAGCTAGCCTTTTTGGTGTTGTAGCCAAGAGGGCAAAAGTCGTTGATACCAACTGAAGCAATTTTGTTGTTATGAAGATAGACCACCTGAAAAGCATGGAAGTCAGAGGTGAGAAATACAGCTACTGCAGCAAATAAGTTAAAAGATTTTATGTCAAATACTAGGTGCGTGTTGTGCAATGTTATACAGAGTAATAATATATCCTTTTTTCCAAACGGATGCTAGATTCTGCTTACCTTTTGAAATACCTAGAGTAGACCCAATTAGAAATAATTTCTACAGAGTGAGCAGAAACTGTGCAAGGCAATCTAATAACATTACTATCATTCGATCATACTGTAACCAAAACAGGAGTCAAAGATGTGGAATTATTAATACGGTGCTGAGGTTCAGAAGCATATGGTCTATATAAAGAATGTATTTGGTGCTAATTGGTTTCTCTCTAGCTCTAATGCTTTCACTCTCATGAGTGCAGCTGCACAGGACTCAGAGCCAAAGTAATCACTAACGAAGATTTAAAATAGCTGATGAATATTACCTTGCTCCAGAGTCACCATTTCTGATGAATTTTCCCAAGCTACATGCAAGTGGCGATTTACATTTGGGAGTCTTCATTCTTTGGGAGGTTTCTTTCCCGTAAAATCTTAGTCCAAGTGAAGACAGATTTTAACTGGTTCCAAGAAGCCATGTTTCTAGCTACCCAGCCACACAGACCTCAAAAATGCAGCTGGTGTGAAATGCACATTGCATGTCTTTGCAATATGCACAAATTCTATTTGGAATCTTTCAACTATTGCTCTCTGAGGCAGTGTGATAAACTTTACCTGGATATATTTGTGTTCACCCAGCCCACTAGGTACTCTGACAAGTTCATTGTTGTTCAAATGGAGCTCTCTCAGGTGAGGTACGTTGTTAAGAGAGCCATTTTCAACTGAAGAAATACTGTTGAAGCTGAGACCCAATCTGGAAAAAAAAGAAAAATAAAATTAAAAAATATGTTACACTTGCCCACGTAACCATCATTCTTGGGTTGATTACTTCTCCACACTAGTGTTGTTGAACAGACCAGGCTAATTTTCAGAATTATGCATGAGGTGCAGAGTCACCATGGAGAGCTAGTTTAGATGAACGCATTTAAATAACTTTGACATTTGATGTGAACTATGATAATTATCATGATATCATTCAACTTGTGCCCATGGTACTGCATACTTTCATGAGCTATATGACTAATCCCACTGTAAATACGTACTGTGTATCTCCATAGGCACCAGTCTTTCTTTAAAAGCTGATTAAGAGTTTCTCGCATGACTGTAGGAGCACTGGCTGTAACTTTCCTTGTCAAACTACATAACCCAAGGTGACCAGAACTGTTGAGTTTAAATCTTCACCACATCCTCCTAAGATACTTCTGTAGTTAGAGATGTGTTACAGACTGGAAACGGGAGCCGAGTCATACATAATGATCTGCTCAGCAGGACACAGAAGTGGGACGTACGCATTTCTCCTAGGTTCCAGTGCAGAGCTTTCATCACAAAATCATCCTTCCTCCTTTATACATCCACATTCCACGTTTACTAGCACAACCTATGTCCAGTTTGGAAAATCTGGTCCTATCTGTGTATTTCCGTGTTAATGCTATTTTGGTTTGCAATTACCAAACCACAGAATTTTTTCAAGAGACTCTCATAGGTTACAATGCTCTGTGTTGCAGTGAGGAATTCAGTGGTAATTCTGCAGGAGTTATCATCATCAGGAGTGTTGTCCTTTGAGAAAATTATTTGTATAAAGGCTAAACCTACTTCATCTAGTTTGCTTTATCTTTTTTCTCTAAGCAGTCTTCTTTAATTTTGAGGGAAAAATGCTCTGAGGTTTATTAATAACTGAATCAATTAAAGAATTTAATATAGGTGTCCTGGTTTCAGCTGGGATAGAGTTAATTGTCTTCCATTTGCTATGGATGAGTACTTTTTAAAAAAAGTCTTATTCACAGTAATCTACTACCTGTAATTCTCTGTAGCTTGTGCCAACTTCAAAAGTAAGAATCTGGACCTAGCATAAAATCACAGAACTAAAAATTCTTGTTTGATCTTTATGGCAGAGTTGTTTCCAGAAATAATGCTGTCCAAGAATGGAAGCACATTTTATACTTCTCCTTTTAATACTAAACAAAGAAAGATGTTGCTAACTGGTGTTATCTATAATACAAATAGTCATATCATAGTTATTTAAACGTTGCAATGTTGTCAAACTATTAAATGACAAAGGAGAGCTTAATGAGATCTCCCACTGACATCAACAGGGATTTATTTCACTCAGAAATCAGTTCACAGTACCCCATATCTTTGCCAGAACTTGATCAGGAAGAATTTTCATTCAAAAGATATTAGAACAAAATTCCTTTTGAGCAGAGTACATCAAGATTTAGGAAAGGATGGGGGATTTGATACTACAGAGCAATTTGGTCTATAGTTCTACAGAATGTCTTCAAAGGACCTCAGTGATGGGTGCTCATAGTGAATGTCTTTAAAAGGATTGGGAAAAAAACCCCAACATTTTGGCAGAAGGCTATAAATTCTTGGTTGACACATATCTAAATATATGCTTGCTACATATGCAGGTCTACAAGTAGATGTGTCAAACCTGGGGAGACTAGCATGAAAAACAGCAGGTCTGGCTTTCACATTGGTCTGTTGAAGTAAAAGTAACCCCTTTACACACCATAGGGATGGACAAGATCCAACTCTGCATTAGCTCATGCGGGGAAAGTCTTTCAGGGAAAGAATGAAATTGGAGGAGTCTGTAGAAAAGTGGATCTAACTCCCACAAGCAGTGAAATTATATGTAATTACATCTCATCTAAATGTGTTACAAACAAACTCTCAGCAACTCGGGGCTATGTTTACAAATGAAATAAGTCAATATTAGTGTGTAAAATACAGGGTGATTAAGAATGTTAGGAAGGAATATGGTCTTCATCTCTCTCTTTCCCACGGGAAAAAAAAAAGGCAAGAAGTTGAAAAATCACTCTTGCTTAATATATTGACATATACTTCCTTTTATATTAGCAAATAGGTAACATTTTTCCAGCATTTTAGCTGATCTAGTCACAGTGTTGTAAATCATTGAAGAGCATGATCAGAAACATATCTGAAAATTGAAGAAATTCTCAAATACTTTTTCACCTTCTTTTGTCTCCAACTTCCCTGCTGGCCCATTTCCACTTCGTTCTAAACAAACTTCATGCTCCTCAACATCATTGTTATTCTGGGCTTGATGCAACTTCCACTGTATGGAGCTAGATCTTTTCAGTAAACTTTAATGGGATATAGACATTAGTAACGTCAGTTGTGTAATGCATATATCCTCCTGTGGAACTCATTCCTGCACATAACCAGCAAAGTCTTTGTTCGGTTTACGTTCATGAGATTATTTTTTTTCCCACTGCAGCACTATATGAAGACTTTTGAAAGACTTAAGAGTAGTTTTACAGTGAAAACAAACAAGCAAAAAGGACAAATAGTGATGGTCAGCTAGAACTCAAGAATTCAAAAGCGAACGAGCAGTAGATCTACACTGAGCTCTTGCATGGAACATTTTACAGGTCAAAACACCTTAACGCAGTCAGAAAAATCACCTGTTTCTCAAAGTCTAACTGTGCTTTAGAACGGCTGTTGGGCTGTTGAGCATGAGTTGACACGATCCAGGAGGAGAGTGGTCTGACCCCGTACGGATGTTTCTGAAGACTTAGATGTGTAAATAAAACCTGGTTTGGGGTAGCTTGTTTCTGTGACATAAGGGGCGTGCTGCTCCTTAGGTTTATGCCATATGCTGCCCTGGAGCTCTCCCATCGCTCCCTCCTTTCTTCATCAGTCTCCTGTGTTATGTCCAATGCGCTCCTTTTTCACCAATCCGTATTCTGCCTTACTTTTCAACTTTACAAAAGAGGATTTCTGACTACGCTTACGTTGCCTGCTTGAGCACAAGCCAGAGAGCAGTTTAAAGCTTGGTGCCTACTCTGAGCAGCTCCAAATTTCCACACCACCGTCAACAGAGTATCTTGTTTCTCCGTACAGTACAGCCACAACAGGAGCAGCCCGAGGTTAGATATTTTTAGCAGTTGACCAGCACTTGCTGCATAAAACTTTGTCTTAAGAAGGACTTCCAACAACATTGTCCATGTGATGTTGACTGTAGTGTTTTCTGAATGTGAATGTGAAAAAGCAGAAAAACTCTGTCATCTGCAGGACAGCTCGCCCACCCCTCACGTCCCTCCTCCAGTAAATTACCTTCTACCTGAGTAGTTATGTCCTTGTTTTGGTTTTGGAAGTTTTCTTTATCTTTTCTCTGGAGGATATTCTATTTTATACTAAGTCTCTATCATAAACAGTAACTGCTTCATAGTCCCTTAACCCATAATTATGGTATTTTTATTTTTTTTTTTATTAAAATCCAGCAGCAGACTTTTTTTTTTACACAGGGATGAATATGTGATCAAATATGAACATCAAACATGAGCTGAAATGTCTTATTTTACAAGCTCTAGAAAGCTGTTCTAAGCTTTATCACTTGGAATTGTCAGATTCGAAATAGGTGTTAAGTTACTACATACTTCATTGCACTAAATTGCTGTCCAAGCTACTCTAACCAGCAGTGAACTTAACTCCAGTTGCTCAGTAATCTTTCTTTTATTTCTGTTTTCTGCCTTCATTATGACAAGCAGAATGATTAAGATGAAGATCCAGGAATTAGATCAGTAATCTGATTAACAGTCTTTCAGATCAGTTACACTTCTATTTTCATACAAAAGTTTTAAAGTATAGCATTAAAATGCCTTGTAGTAAAGGTCCATTTTACTGTTTTAGCATGTTATCTAATGTGAACTAATTCACAAATAATTCTGTATGTCTATACCTCTTCTTTTGGAATTCTTACATTTTCCTGCAGTCAGAGAAACTTATTCAACAACATATTCACAGATTAGCAAGGTACAATCACTCTGAAAAATTGACACTTTTTGGTTTATATTGTATGATTATTTTTTTGTCATGTTCTTGAACTCATTGCAGACTTATTTTTCTGGAGAAACAAAGGAAACATTAGGGCAGGGAGTTTTGGTTCCCATATGCTTTTTTCCTCAGTTTTCAGGGCAAATTGCATGAGTAAGGCAGTGCCCAAGAAAACTGCATAAAACAAAGATCAAGATACAATGAAAGAAGCATGACATAAATAAAAAATCTAATTGCTCTCTTTATCTTTTTTCTTCTTTTTTTTTTTTTTTTTTTTTTTTTTTTTAAATCAAAGAAACATTTGTCCTGGGCATACATCACTCATAATTGGAAACAGCTGGAAAGTGTTGTTAGAAAAAAAAAAAGTGTTTTGTTCTCTTAAGTCAGTACACAAGTCCTTAGAAGATTTTCCTGCTAAGTTACATATTTCTTCAATGGTGATAACACTCATGAAGCCCAGAATGATGCTTTCTAATTGTGTGTGTGGTGGTTACAATTTCAACTAGTATTTTATGTGAAAAGAAGAAATTAATTCTTACTTTGCCAGGTTGATGAGTCCAGACAGACCGTCAGCATCAATTTTGCTGATTTTGTTACCATCAAGGTGAAGCTCAGTAAGGGATGGGGGAAGGCCTGAAAGAAAGACCACCACCAAATTACTTTTGATAAAACTGGATTATTACCTTTTTTTAAAGGACTTGTGTTATACTGAGGCACTTTTACAGTAACAAAAAGATTTTTACTAGACATGGCCAAGAACAATTCACTGAATGAAACTAGGAACTTTCACAATCAGGGAAAATGAAAACAGCTAGTAACAATTTATTTGACATGAAATAAGACCAAGCTCCTAAGGTCATCATAGAACAGTTAATTCTTAAAAAACAATTAAATGAAGTTCTTCTCAGATATGAATTCTAGCCTTCATGATTATGTAAATGGGACATATAAAATAATGTAAGAGAAAAAGCCTTCATTTTAGCCAGACTATCCACAATGCAGAAATCTACGAACATTTGACACCTAGATATTTAACAAATAACAGCAGCAGAAAATGAGATTATAAAGATCAGGTAAAATAATTTTGATGTTATTTTAGGTAGGACACATACTAGGCATATACTAAAATTCTGCTTATCAGGAAAAAAAAAAATTGGAACCAAATATTTTAACTATCTGAGGTCCCTCAAAGGGACATCCAAACCAGGAAATGTGGGAAGAAAGAAATAACAACTAGTATTAACCTTCAAAAAGTTTTTAGCTATTTCAAAACAGTCTGCTGGCTGATGTATGAATAAATTGAATATAATTTCCTTTGGATTGGAACCATTCTGTTTTGGTTTGTTTTGTTGTTGGTTTGTGTTTTTTTTTAATAGGTTATATTGAAGTTGTTATTTTGTAGCAATTTGCAATGAAGTACTTTTAAAAATGGCAAATGTTTCTGTTTTGTATAGGAATAGTATTTTTGGCTTCAAACCCACAGACTTGTGGAGGGCTGATTTTATGCTTGTAGAACTTCAGTTCATTCTACATGAGTTTACAGCTGTGTAATGTTGATCAGGCTCACCAACCAGGGTTGGAGGGTGAAAACATTCTTCCAGTTTCAGCTATGAGACAAGAAAAGCAAAGTAACATAAAATGCCTTACTTTTGACACTGCACCTCTTGTGGAGCTTCTCATAATAGAAAAACAAAAGTTTCTAAACCAATAAAAGTCAACTGACCAAAAAATGAAGTAGTCAACTAACGGATACTCTAAGGACTGACTCAAAAGGCTTCCATAATCGTTTCTTTCCAGCTGACTGGAAGTCACTGTATTATAACTGTGCAAATCTCTGAAATATTAATTGAATTTCTTACCTTTTGGGATGCTAGTAATGTTGGTGTCTGCGATACGGATGTAGGAGAGCCTCTTCATCCCCTGAAAAGCCCCGTTTTCAATGCCTGAACTCTTGATTGGATTGGTGCCTAGTTCTGCCAACAAAACATGGTCGTGAGCTGTGCTGCAGTCTAGGTACCTATATCCTTCAGGTCAAAGCTAATTTGGAGGAACAATTTATTGGAGCATTTCTTGGCTTTCTACATAAAATCACTGATTGAACTAAAAACAACATCTTGAAAAAACACTGAGTTGATTTTGTTATAATTTCTCATGCTCGTACCTAAGACAATCACTTGATTCAGTCCGTTAAAGACAGCTTTCCTCAACTTGGAGATCTCATTCTCATGAGCCCGTATCTCCTGAAGTGACTTCGGCATGTTTTCTGGGAGTTCCTTCAGGTTGTTCTTGGACAGGTAAAGTCTTTCCAGTTTCTTCAGAGGAGCAAAAGCTAACGGGCTTATTTTGCTGATTTTGTTGTTAACAAGGATCAATGCCTGTGGGGTAATAATGAAGGAGATCTCAAATGATCACTAGGGAAATTATTTTAGGAACGAAACATTTAAAAATGATTTTTTTTCTAGTGTCTTTTGACGGTCAAGCTAGTGAGCTGAAGAAAATGCAATGCACTACTAAAACAAATCGATTAAGAACTTCTGAAACAAGAAAAGATAAGCAAGGCCTACATAACAAATACAAGTGTTATTTCATTGCTGAGGCATATGCAGCTTCTGTTAGCATCCATAATTTATACCCAAGCATAAGTACGACCCTTCCATTTGAAAGCTGTGAAGAATAAGACATTCACATAAAACTAACATTAACAGTTTTATTTGCTTTTTCTAATTTTGTTTATTCTGAGGATACTTTTATACCTTACCCATCATCACACAGCCATCCTAAGCAGTTTTCCTGAACAGAAAATTCTATGACTCAATGCAGTGAAAACACAACCCAGCTTAATAAAAATATGCAGGTCATCGCCTCTTTCCTGTTAGTCTTACAGACTGCACTTCCTAGATTTCTGTCTGAGAATAACCTCATTTTTGCAGAAATATAAGCTATTTTTTTGCTAAGCGTAACTTGGTATGGAAGGGGAGCAATGTGAAGCATCACCCTCTAAGTCTGGCAGTTCGGGATCGTGGACCGTATTCATTCTGCCTGCCGTGTAGGTGCCTAATCCAGTTCTCACAACAATTGTGATATCCAGACCCAGGGTGACTAAGCAAATCAGCTCTCTGTACGGTCAGGGGAGAAAGGCCTCCGTGAAAGCTCTGTTACCTGTAATAAGTGGTCTCCGTATGCCTCTGAAATTTTACATGACTGCTAACTCTTGTATTGATTAACCAACCATGACATGGAAAGGGAGGAGAAAGTCCCATTACTGTCAGAACAGTAATGCAGCTAATGGAAAGGATTTCAGATACGATAAATATCAGAATGAATCTTAACATTCCATCTGTTTGCTGTCTACTTATCAGACTTACAGAGCTGTATGTTTGTGCAGTGAATTAGGTAGAATAAATATGATATCTACTTATATGTATTACTAGAGAATAGCTATAGAGCATCTTTGTTCACTGACTCCATTATGTTATTTTCAGAAACAGAAGGCAACAGCTGCTACTAAACCACGAATTTTTATATTGCATATACTATAGTTAACATTCAGTGCATTTTAATACATTTTTACTATTTCCAGAATTATACTTTAGTCTGTTTCTTGGAGGAAAATTGAGCATTCAACTCTTTCCACAATCAGTGAAGAATTAAAACTGTGCCGAGAAGTACATCAGCATCTGTGACAGCACCTCTCCATCACGAAAACTGAAAGAGAGCTGAGAAGATAGTTTAAAATGGTATTTGATGTGTGTTTTTTCCCTAATGGATGCTTCTTGCAGATCATCCTGAGCAAAGCAAGCAATGTGTTCTGTACATGGTTTCACTGAGTACACGTAAAGCTGAGCATATCTGGTTTTAATTTTGTATGCTAGCTAGCAAGAACACGTTTGCAACAGGAGGCAGAAAAGGTCACTTACAGTTCAGCAGAGTATTTCCCTAACAATAAGCCTCTCCCAAAATAAATATATTGGTCAGTGGAAGCCATGGCCCCAGCTCTCTTTTATTTGAGCCTGAGCTATAAGAACACATGGAGTACATACAGGTATAGTTTCCTGAGACACCATTGCCAGAATTGTGATACAGATGTAGATTCTGCCCATAGTGTAATACAGCTACCTGAACAATATTAGGACATGGAAAACAGTCCAGGTATTACGAGGGATACAGCTTGAATTATGCAGATGAGTCTCCTTCATTGTTTTTATCATAATAACTGAATAACTGAAGGTGCTACTGCTAGATACTTTTTTTTTCTTTTCCTTAATTTTACCATGGATTTCTTTTGCATAGATCTCTAAGTCAACATTCAATGAGTTTAGACCCATTTTATCAGCACTTGAAATTTTTATCCTGCATCCTGCTTTGTACTGCTTGGTCATTTATTTCAGCTGAAAGTCTGCCTTATCTTTTCTTTTTTTTTAATTTGATTTGTTTTAACTTTGTTGTCTTTTAGATAAAAAATGTTTGGGCTATGATTATCACAGCTGATGATCTGATGTGAAATATTTCTTGCTGGAAATAGATAGGTATACATTAAGCTGGGCACTGCGGTGTAAATATTCTCTGAGCAGTTGATGTTAAGAAGATGGTTACAGCCCTTCAGAGCAGAACTGAGAGTCCTGACCAAAACCAGAAATTACCTAGGTATCTAGGATTAATCTGTTCTACTTTGCCAATGCTTTCTCCTGAATATGATGATGTTACCTTGGGGAAACGCACAGAATTGTTGTTTTACTCAAACATTCAATAAGTGTCTCACTTAGAAATGATGGTATCTGTCAAAGGTATCTATAAAATACTGATTTCACAGTGGGAACTTATGTATGGTGGTATAAGGTGGGAAGGTATCACAAACCTGTAGTTTGCAACTTTTTGTACCAGAATATCATTTCCCACTTACACCCTGCTCTGCAAGTCCCCGCTCCTGGTATTTTAAACCTGCATTATTTTTCCACACTGTTGTGCAGCTGTAAAGAAGAAAAAAATAAACCCACACATCAGAATTTGCAAGAGAAGTTTTACTGTCTCCCAGAGCAACAGCAAATGATGAGGATAACACACCAGCATAGCACCTGGCAAGCCATACCCCTGGGTTCCTTTCCCACTTCACAATAACTCTATTATATGCAAGACTTAAAGAACGAAGTTATTAGCCTCGGAGCAATGCTGTTTACTTTCCTCAGAATGTGCCCCGTATGGTTTGCATGTAACAAAAGTTAAACCAAACCAAAATAAAACAAAATGAAAAACTCAGGGGAATTTAGAGGTCAGTGAAAACAGGAACTAGAGGAGAAAAACCTAGGGAAAACATCTGCAGGCAGTGCTATTGAGGAAGGGATGTTAGGCAAAAACATGCCACATGGACTAGCTATCCTGAATAAAGCCCAGATGGCATGACGGGGCATTCTATTCATCTTGTTAAAGGACATATGAAAAGTTTGTACAGGGCAAGAAATACTTGGAGGGAAAAATAAAGGTCAACCTGAAAGTGCTGAAAGTGCTGGAGACCTTGGCCACAGAAAGCACTTGCGATGCTGCTAGTATGAAATGAACAGGCAGAAATCTCAATGCCTAGAACAGAGCCACAGGAACTGATACTTTTACTCAAAAATCCACCTTCTTCCACACCTCCATTTTTAGTGGAAGGAAAAAGATATTTTAAATAATTGTACTTCCCTCCCTAACCCCCCCCCCCCAAAAAAAAAACAAAACAAAACTTAAAAAAAGGAGTTGAAGCACATCACTGATTCTCAGTACAAAAGGCTGAGGGCACGAATGTACAGCTTTCAGCGTGACCTGGTATGGATGCAGAGAGATTCAGCCATAGGGAAGAAAAGAGGCAAGAAAGAGAAAACAAAGAGGCACAAATACATCAAGTATTAAAGATGTCACTTAGTCAGGCTTAGAGGGTTCATAGCAATTTCCTGTGGAGAAGAGAAAAATTAGCTTCCAGCCTCATTTTCCTGAGCTAAAGCCTTTTTCCTTTGTCATATACAACATGCAAACATTGACTCTGTCATAATATCGCACTGTGGTAATACCTACAGACAACCTTATCATGACCAGCAGTCTAAGCGGTGCTCAGAGAAGAAAAAAAATCCAAGCTTTGCTCCAAAGTTGGCTTACTTTTTTACTGAAACACCTCTGGTATTAGTGTAGTCAGGGAAAAAAAAAAAAAAAAATCACTGTATGACAGGAATAGATGCTGGCTGCGTTGAGGTCAGTGGGAGTCTGGCCATTTCGCTCCCTCTGGCCTGGTTTCTACTTCAAATATTTATTCCCAAAACAAAAAGGAGGATTCACAATTCAGGAAAATTTTGGAACACTTGTTGGCAGGCTATTGTCAAAATACACCCTTACAAACTGCAGACAGAGCATGTGGCAATCATGTAGAAACTAGCATGGGTTGCTCTTCTTGGAGTTAACCAAAACTTACAATTTATGTCCTGTCTGGGGGTGCGGAGCAGGGGATTGTATTTTTTGGTGTAATTTCATTATGTGAGAATCTCAGGGGATTGTTCTGAGGGGGTTTCATCCCTACTTCTGTTCTTCTTAGTTTAGAATAGTTTGAAGCAAGAACCTTGCCAAAATCAGAAGTGAACTGTAAAATGATCAGCAAATTGTTATCAGCCGTAATAAGTGGTGATACATCTGTTTTGCCAGCTGGGGATGGTACTCTTACCTAACATCAAATCTTTAATGATGCATGCGTCCTTCAGGGTTTAAACTGAAAAGTCAATCCGCTGACCTGATGGAATTTCTTTAATTTCCTGGGTTATGTATTACATTATTACCTGCTTTTTATTACAGTTCTGCTAGGAACAGTAATGCCTTAAGAATTGTAAGCTCAGGAGTCAGGGATCCAGATAAAAATAATAAAAAATTTTGTCCTTTTTGTTTGCCTTATGTTTTCAGTTGTCAAGTCATACTCATAACCTGGACATATAGTCAAACTTTTCTGCAAAATTATTAGGAGTGAATGTACACTTAGGTAAAAAAAAAACGAAACAACAAAGAACACAAAAAATATAAACCAGAACTTGACTTTCTTCTCTAATTGTGTTATACCAGGAGACAGAATTCTACAAAAGAAGTATTCATTTTAAAATTCATTTGAAAATTCATAAACATTGGTAACTTGAAGGAACTAAGAGCCCCTGAATCCAAGGAGGTCTCTGAACAGATTTCCAGATGTTATGTCTCCTGAAGGGCCCATGATCAGCAGTTAAAGCAGGAAAAGGATAAAGGTATAAAAACCCCCATGATGGTGCAATTATTCTTTATTTGTTGTTACTTAAATTCTTTGGTGGGGTTTGGTAATAACCCTGTCAAACCTAGGATCAAGTGGACATAGCTCAGAAAGGCAAGGAAAAAGGGACGACATAGAAACAATAAGGAAGAAATGAATGAACTGAGGGAAAGAGATGGCAAGGCATTGAAACAACAGCCTGTCAATACAAACGAAAGGCGACTGTGGAAAGCAGTTTGCTCACATCCGCAGTACCTTGCTCAATAATCTCACAAAGCCAAGGAGCCTGCTGCAGATCTAGTTTTGCGGTGTTTGAGCTCTCCCTGATAAGTCTTGTGTAACTTGACGTGCACAGATGACCAGGGAGCAGCTGGCTCTACACTGTCCAGCTCCAACAAAAAATAATCCTAATGCTCTGGAGTTCTAGAGAATCTTTCAACCCTGTCCTTGTCTACTGAGGCAAGCATTTTGGTCATTCATTTTATCACAATTTACTTGCTTCTTTTATTGTTGTATTCTATAGAATTTCCTTTTTTCATTAGCTTAGTATGCTGACTCTCTCCAGAATGTTAAGGACCTCAAAGTATTTTCTTCTGTTGTTTTCCTCACACAAAAAGATCTTTACCCTCTTCACATTAAAAATGTTTTGCATGCACGTGGCATGTTACACACTTGTTTCAGTCGCAAATCTCATTGTGTGTTAAGCACAATGCAAAGGAGAGTCTGAGGAAATGACAGCTCTCTAAGGGAGTGTTGCATTTCAGAAAGATTAACTTCTTTTTTTCTCAGAATATTTGTTAGAAACCTACAGCTGCACCAAGTGGGAAAAAAAAAATCAAAACAGGTATCTCTCAGTCCTGTTAAGAATGTCTGCCATTGGTGGTAGTGGGACTTGGGTTCAGAGGTAGAAACTGGACAGAGATATCTGTCTTTGGCTTTTTACAGCATGCTGGTGGTTACTGATTCTTCATTCTGTGATATTCAGAGCATTATGTTTATTTAACTTCTCTTTTAATTATGCCTGGGAAAAGGGAACTGAAGCTGTAATGAGTCATCTGACAATTGTGTTCTGTCATTAATATTTTTTTGATCTGTTGGGAGCTGTTCTGTATCCCTGGAAGATGTTCTTAGACTTTTCTTCACTTAATCTGGGCTCTCATCCCTCCATAGAGAGCCTTCTTTTGATCAAAAAAAAGAGTGCATGAAACTTTTCTAATGCAATACATTATTTTTCCACTTGATATTACTACAAAGGGCTTTTCAGTTTGTTTGCCCATACATTTTGTGTTGATAATCCCTTAGTGTGGATATGGTCATAACCTTAAGTAATCCCCAAGTTTAAATCTTTTATCTCTTTTGTGCAGGTCTTTTCTTTTGGTATAAATACAACTGGTTTTAGCATTGTTGTATGCACAACCATGGCTTTGCATAGTTCTGCCAGCTTAGATTAAGCAATGTTCCATTTGATTTCAGGCCAATAGCGCATTCGTCTTCTTTTGCTGTACTAACACCGTGCCATTGAAAAATTCCTGTTGGAAAAGCATGACGTCACTATTCTGTTGTTTGTGCTGTTCTTACAGTGATCTAATAGACAGTAGTTTCTTTTACCTCTTTTTCCAAGTGCCAGGTGTTATGCTGGTTTGCTTTGGCTTTGCCACACAGCATGCAACTCCATGCGCTGTTTTTGTAGACTCCTCCTTCACTCTGCATGAGAGCTTACTCATGTAGTATTTTGGATTCTTTATTGTGTCCATGGGGTCAAAGTACTGTACTCTATCCAGAAGTGTCAGTCTGCCTGGAAAATTCTGACAGTTTCATAGAAGATTTTTTTCCTGGCTTTTCCAAGAGCGTGTCTCTGATTGTTTTGCCACAGGTCTAAATCATAAGCAGGTTTTTTTACATAATATCAGACGGTTTTCTGAAGCTGCAAAACTCGGTCATCGGCCCTAAAAAAAGACTGTCTTCAATTTTTTCCTATTCTCCCAAGTCCTCTGGTAAAAAATAGATCTTATCTTTCATTTTTAAATAGTGTGAAGTCTCACTGAGTTTTTATAGTACAACAGTAATAGTTTAGCCATTTTTTCCTGGATAAATTTAAAACTATAAAAGTATCAAGTGCACCAAAACTGTTGACTCTGGTGTTTTCTGGAAGGCAGCTATTATTTGCAGATAAATGTTCCCTTAGCTGCATCCTTTTCTAATTGCTTGCCATATTTCCACAGCTGCAAAGTTTAACTGCTCTTTTACCTACTCAGGAAAATTTTCTGATACAAAGGATATTTTTGTAGGTACTAATTTCTCTTTCATTTATATTTCCATGTACTGTGCACTCAGAGCATAAGCAGTTACATTTGTGCTGAAAGAGAAGCCACGGGCAGGTTATAGGTAGATCCTTTCTTTTCTCCTTACTTCATCTGATTTTTAGTACAAGTCAAACTTTAGGTTCAACCAGGCTTGTTCATGAAAATCTCTTTCAAAACTTTTACGCTTGTGGTTGGTGATGTCTATAGGAATTAGGAAAGAATTTTAAAAGAATATTCAAAAGGAATAAACTGACTATACTGTTCATTTTTTTCCAAGATGTATTACAATTGGGATTTGAGGAATTGTTCCCCTAAGTGATCACTTCATGCAAGAGGTTAACTACAGTTGCTGATCATTTTAGATTTTGGAACAATAATACTGATAATTTATGTAAATCTTCCTGCTTTAGTAGAGTATAAGAAGGTTTAGTAAAGTCTAAGACGTCTAGAAATTTTTGAACATCACACTGTCAAGTGTAACGCTAACACAAGCCATGTTTATCAGGGAATATGATTCAAAAGCATATACAAGAGATATATATATGTATGTCTCGCACGCACACATATCTCCTTAAAACAAAAGTGACAATGGAGCTCTGTCAACAACGAAGTTTTTGAGTTATCTAAAAACAATATTTCCCTTTCGCTATGACTCTGAAGAGTATTTAATTGCAAGGTGGGGAATGGGAATCATTCCCACATATTACACAAGGAGAAGAATGATGCCTGCTGAGAGTAAAGATGGTGCCTAGTTACATAAATGTATTGCATGGCTAAATATTATTTTGGGGAGGAGATGAGAAGATCATTTTTTGTTCTCGAGTAAATCCAGGAAAACTGCATTGTTTTGAAGGTTGTTTGTTAAAACTTACGTTACCGTTGTCACTCTTCTGTATGATTTCCACTGGTCCCTAAGCATGTATTGGGTACTT
The DNA here is from genome assembly GCF_929443795.1 of Astur gentilis. NCBI lineage: Eukaryota > Metazoa > Chordata > Aves > Accipitriformes > Accipitridae > Astur > Astur gentilis. The sequence continues at coordinate 11,927,828 of NC_064913.1, forward strand.
TTGGGAGTAAGACAAAGAAAGAATCTCTTCCCTGAAGAGTTACCTATTTAATTCACTATTAAATTATATCCGCTGTAATAAAAGAAAGAAAAAAAAATCCATAGAGTTAAACTCAATGAGATGACATAGTTCACAACAGCTTAACTCACAGCGGGATGTATAACAGAGACCTGAGCTGAGCACCAGGTAGGCAGAAGTCACTGGGGAGAGTGCTTTTCATCTGCAATACCATGCTCTGACTCATTTCATGCAGTGTCATGAAGAAGGATTGCGAAAAGATTGACTTCACTGACAAGCCTTTTCTCTTTTTTAGCACCTTGCAGATGATCTTCACTGAAAACACAGGACTCCTCTCTGAGGTGGAAGAAAACCAAAACAAGTGGGCAGGAATTAGGGTGTCAAATCTGTTCAGTAGCCAAGCAGAGGAATTGAAAAAAAAATTCTGGGGCACAAGTCACCTCATTCTAAAACCAAGTCAGATGAAATGTGAGGTAAAAGTACCTACTTCTCTTTGTTGATTGTAGAGGTTATCTGTATAACTGGCTCAAGTATAAACACCTATACTAAAATTAGATGAGATGAACCTCATCGTGATTTACTCGTGCAGCTCCCTCCACTATGGACAGACTGGCATTGTGCCTATTCCTACAAAATTTTAAAACCTTTTCTTCTTGATGGTGCATTAAAACAAAAATTGAAGAGGGAATTTGGACATAATTAAGGAGATAAATGTTTCTAGGATTTTTTTTTTCCCCAAGTTTGAGTGGCTGAATGCAGATGCAATGTTTGAAACAATGCTTGTTTGGGTGATGGCTTTGGCATCATGAACAGATAAAAAGTGGGAGTTGGCTTCTTGGTTGTGAATGAAAACAATAGAACAGAAAGAGGCTGTGAAGAGCCAGGAAAGGAAAGCCAAGTAGTTTATATTGCTTCTAATCAAAAAGGATCAACTGGAACAATACAGAGGATAAATTGAGTTGGTGAAAGGCTAGAAAAATAATCTTTTCAGAAATATGCTTGAGCTGGGCTATTACTTTGAAAGGCAGAGAAGTCATAGCCTTTTTCTGATCTGGAGAGAAAGAGATTTCAACAAAATTGAGGCAAGACTGTGAGGTATAAATTTTAAGATGTTGATAAAAAGTATAGAAATAAGGGAGGAAGACCTCAGACAGAGAAACAAAAATCTGGAACCTGAGGAAGGTAGTTGTCTGATGGAAACTTGGAAAAGAAGAGGGGAACCAGAAGAAAAAGGCAGTCACAGAAACCAGGGAAGGAAAATATTTCAGCAAAGAGGAAAACAGACAGCAATGTTGGAAAAAACTGGCAGGTAAAGGAGGATGAAGGTGGAGTTTTGCTAGGAGAAGGTTGTTGCAAAAACACAATTTCATTGTAGTGCAGGGGGCAGAAGATTGATTTGAAAAGGTTCTTGAACTAAAATTGGTACAGAAAAACTGCTGACAAACATGGTCGATACAAATCTCTGTGAGCTCAGAGGTGGGAAGGGAAGGAATACAGTAATAAGTGAGTGGGTTGGCAGGGTTGAGATGGATCTACTTTTTAAATAGAAATAATCAAGTCACTGTGCCAAAGGGACTGAAAACATAAATAAATAGGTGAGAGAAGTTTGGTGGAGATCAGGAGACTGAATGGACAGGAGACAGGTATGAAGAGCTGAAAAGAGATGAGAAACTTCTGTGGTATGAGAAGAGTTTGCGGGAGAGGAATGGGAAAGGAAATAAATAGGCTGGGCTGGTGGAGGAAGATCATAGAGTATTTCATCAGTCTTCTCTAAAAACCTGAGTACCAGGCCAAAACCACATTTTCTCCACTTTTTTTTTTTTTTTTTTTTTTGGCAAATGCTAGTTCATTTATACACTTACATGAAGGTTCTTCAAGTTCTTGAAATCTCCTTCTTTAATTTCAGTGATTTTGTTGTTCTGTAAGTCCAGCAGAGTTGTGTCAGGAGGAAGGTCTTTTGGCACTTTTTCCAGACCTAGGGACAGTGAAAAGAATAAAAAATTGACTTTGAAAGAAACTTCAAATAGGGGTCAGTACTTTTCTTAGCAATATTTACCTTTCAGTAAATACCATTTCTAGAACTCATTTCCTGAAGAAGCTTATGAATACTTATCTGAAAGTATTTCTGTCTCCAGCCAGTCAAAGGGAGTTTTATTTTGCTATGTCAAATCAAAATTTATTTATTCTCATTTCCATTATGCCCTTTTCTGGGTATATATCTGAGTTATAGCTTGAGCAAAGGATTGAGTTTGGGAAAATTATTTCTAACATGTTTAATCCCACTCAATTGTGTGAATAAGAATTGCTTTCAGAAAGAGGTATGGTATTTATTAATTTCACTGTATGTTAGCTTTTGTGGACAGAGAACATTTCCTGCTATTTAAAAGGTAGTAGGCTTTTTTGAAAGTACGATAGTTAATTATAATCATTTCCAGAAAAAATACTGTTTGTTTGACAGTAACTGAATAACTTGCAGTAAAGTCCACCTTAAAAAAAATCCAATCCACCTCCCCCCTTTTCTTTCATCTGAAACTATGTCCAAGTTTTCTGGAGAACAAATCTCTTGGTTTCACTACAACTGCCAAAAGAACATCAGACAGTTTAAATTAAAGACTCTCTTTGGGACTATTTTCTGAATAGCTGATATGTAAGTCCGATGAAGTCATGGAAATGAAATTATTTAGTGTTAAATAACACTTGCTTTACCCAGCTTTCCTTTCATACTGTGACTTGGAATAGAGCAAATCTTTTATAGTCATTCTGATTTACCACAAAATTAAAATGTTCTTTCCTAACGAGTCTATTTTTTTTTTTTTTTTAACAGAATGTGAAATGTTAAATGAATGGTTGGTAGGCAAAAATTTATAGATACTAATAAAGTCTCTATATGGGCATCTACCAAAAGTGGACTTCTCTGGATAGGACAGTCTTTCTACCAGCAAAGTTTTTAACAAATATTTCTAAAGTTATATTTGAACTCTCCTGGGAAAGTTCTCTCAGCAAGTATCACCAGTGTCTCCCCAGTATGATGGCAGACTGTGTGATATTGTTCTCAGATGAAAGATACATACCTATATATTATCTTTTTAAACCTATATATTTTAATTTCAAGCATGGCATTGCAAACACAGTGAAATATGCTTGCCCAGAGATAAGATATGCTTTGCCTGCAAAGGCTGTGGAGTCTCCATCCTTGGAGGTATTCAAAAGGTGACTGGGCACAGCCCTAAGCAACCTGATCTAGCTGAACTTGCTTTAGCAAGGGGGTGGACTGGACAATCTCAAGAGGTGACCTCCAAACTCAGCAATTCTGTGGTTCGTGATGTTTAACATTCATCACAAATGCGTTTTCGCACCTAGAATGTAGTAGGGTTCTCTGTCAAAATCCAATGTTAAGCAAAACACCTTCTCTTTCAATCCTTTTTAGAATATATATAGATATATGTATATGTAGAGTAAAAAAATGGTTGGCTCTTAACTGGAAGGATAAAAAGTATATGTTTGGTACAATATCTAATCCTTTTAACTAGTTACAACTATAAAACTTGACCATAAACTCTAGAGAGGCCACAGCGATGTGTACTGGAGCTTTTTACTACAACTAGCGATGCACTAAGAATTCATTATAGATTTGGCCATATTCTTAAACATATCTGCATGCAGATGAGGTCTCCAATTTGTCTTTAGGTGCCTGGTCTGAATCTTCTGGTGTTGAGCATCTCACAGATCCTACTGGTACCTGTTACTCCTGTTTGGTGCTTAGCAAATTCTGGAAACAAGATTGCTTTTTTAGTTATCTACATATGGGTGCAGGAGGCCTACGCTTTTGAAGTGTTTGCTTCTTCTAATCTCACTTTTGAATTGATAATATTAGTCCGTATAGAACATGTTCTGTTGTCCTACCATTACAAAAGTTCGGTTTCTGAATTTAAAAAACATCTTAGCCACTCTTTCAAATTTATTTTCCCACCCATAAGTTCTCTAACGTTAGCTAAAAAATTATTAAAACATTTGGATGTGATATTTATTAAAACTGAGTACATTATAGGTTAACCTGGCTGAATTTTAATCACACCATCATCCAAATATTTTAAAAAGCACAATCATCCAGCCTGGGATGAATTAGTAAAAGCTTCTACAGTACATAAAATGACAAAAGCCAAAGCTCACATCTCATCCTGTTTACCTGACTGATATTCAGTGCCTGAATATATGATACAGATTAAGATTCTTCATATTACTAAAATAACTTTTCTTCATTTGGTCGTGGACTTCATTTTTACCGAAGGCAGTTGCAAAACCTTCATTACTTTCAGAAGTGCAAGACTAGAGTTCCAAATATATAAAAATGTGATACCGTATAATTTGTATGTTGGTTGTCTTTGGACAGTTTCTGTCCTCAGCAGACAGGAATGATGTCAGCAACTAAAAATTCTTTCCCAAAAAGCACTACTTTTTCAAGACCATAACTTTGTTATAAGAAGTTCTTACAGTCTAGCAACTTTTATAGCATTTTTCATATATAAATATAAAAAAAGGTTTAATTACTTGTATTCAAAGTAATATTTCTATGTTCTGGTTGACAGTACATTTGTATTAGCAGACTGGTATCTGTAAATAAGTGCTTATGGCAGAAACTCAGGCACATGAGAGCTATACAGCTGTCCTTTATGTGATGCCCTTAGAATATACTTTGTAGGAACACTTAGATTGCCACTGAAAGGATAATTTGCCAGAGACTAAACTTCAAACTAAATTTCCAACTGTACATATCAAGCTTGACATGTGAGCTTCTAAAAAGCTCAAGTGCTATCCCTGGATAGGGTAAAACTGATAATTTCTCAGAGCAATGAGGTTAAACTTTCAATGTTTCATATTATAGAGATAAGACAGATTTAATAATCAGATATCCATTTGTGAAATATGATTTATAAAAGCTTCCTATCTTGTACCAGAAACTAGAAGGATGTACAATACAATAGCAAATATTAAACTTGTTTTATTACCTATCTCATGTATATTCTGTATGGATTTCCTGAAGCTGTTTTAAAAAATGTTTCAGAAAACAGCTATATAAATTATATTTGATTTTTTTCTTCACTTGTATGAGTTTTGAAGGGCAAAGCATAGAGGAGTACAGGATGCACCCCGGGTGCTGGAGAGACATTGCAATATCATTAAGCAGTTTAGGACATCCTCCAGCTGAAAGCTACATTAACTGGAGCTCTCCAGTGGAGGAAGAGTTTATAAATGGGTGGATCTGGACACTGCCTTGTAAAATCAGCAGCTAAGTAATCCAGGACTAAACTGTGTTTGAGGTGTGGACTGGATCCAAGTATTTCACCACTTGTCACATCTACATCGGCTTCAATAGCTGGGCTTCGCCTTGCAGGTCCAGGTCTCTCTATAGGTAGATGTATCTCCAGTTAGATACATGTCAGAGGGGCATCGGTGTAGTGCAAACTAGTCCCTGTGCTGGAGATTCCCTGCCTGGAGAGCAAACCTTCAAACCTTTCTGGTCAGGACAGGCCACTAGACAGCCAGTTCTGATGAACGGGGCAGCCTGAACTAACATGACAGCATGGCAGAATTTGAACCGAATCAAGAAAATCGTAATCCTGCTAGAGGCCGAAATGGCTCTGGGCTCCTGGAACAGAATTTCTGTGTCTGGGAGACCGGGAAGTTTAAAGGGGAACTGTGGGCTGTCCTTACTACTCATTCCTGAGAAACTCAAGTGATGCCCCTACACTTCTGAAGGCCTGTTGTACAGTATGACTGCGTGTCCTCCTACAAATGCCTTCCAGTGAAATTTATGTAATACCAACTGAAAGGGGAACTGCTGTTGGAAAGTGCCAATTGAGTCACCTTTCAATCATTTTAGGAACAGTTTACGCAAGTATTCCACCTCTTGGCTATGATTTTTTATACCTTAAAGCTTGCTTCTTAAAAAGCCATAGGAAAATTTCTCATAGCAGTCTGACTTTTTATGTGAATAATCAGTGCTACACAGTTTGGTATTCAGTTCCCTGGAAATATTTCAGGCCTCTGGGTCCTAGGATTAACTTATAACTGATTAAAAATTTAGATTCTTCTTCCTTTCCCACTGTATGTTAAATTGAAAATACATATGTCTTTATTTATTTTGGTTGAATAAAACTAAGTTAGTTATTATTTAAGTTGGTAAATACATTTTTTAAAATTCTACCTTTTCACAAATAAGTAGAAATGGTACAGCTCTACCCTTCCAAAATCCTTGTTTACACTGAAATTCAGAGCCTAAGGATTCTGGAAATACAAGGGATCTAATAAATCAGTTCAGGTATCCTTAGTCATAAAGACCATTTCGATTTGCACTAAAATATTTCTTTGGGAGAAATCATGATTTCCTTATAGAAGCTGAACAGCCATCATTTCCTGTAGCACAGGTCAGATCTGTATTATTCTCTGCAGATTTCTATAAGTAGAAATTTTCTTCTGTTCTACATTATCAACCTGTAGCATTCAACTATTGCCACCAGTGTACAAGTATGTGTGTAAAAATGCATGCATATGAAAACACATAAAGAACAGAATATGCCATAGAACTACAAAATGAAAAAAAAAAAAAAAAAAAAGTGTCTAAGTAAGCTTGAAATATTTCCTTTTGTTAGTCAGGATCAGCTGAACTTTTATTATCCCTAGCAGAAGTTTTCCTAACTTGGTCTTACACTAGTCACTACACCACAGATTTTTGGAATAACAAACACAATCAGAATGTATTCCCTGAAATCCAGCAGAGCTGGATCATCAACAGATTTCTTTCACGCAGACAACAGGGGCCCACGGTCACTTTTGGGAGCACAGAAAGGCTCATCTACAGTCACCTAGGAGATGCTGGGTGGGGAGAGGGTAACAGGACCAGGAATCCCTCCTTAGTGGGAGGATGGAGAAGAAGGTAACTTTGCAGAAATCAGGCTTGTCTCTGTGGGATCCTGTCAATGTGGGGTGTAGGGTTTTTTTCTAAGTTCTTAAGCCAGTTACAGCATCTGGCTGTTTAGCTGGGATTGCCTCACCTCCTGGAGAGGACAGAAGGCTGATGGGTCTGGAGATTTTATGAGACTAGAAATTAGGGAGAGAAGAGCCAAGGCTGGTATCATTCGGCCCTCATGCAGTCCCTGAGAGAGCAGCAATCAGTACCTACCCATCTCCTGCGTATCACTGCACCAGCCCGACTAGCGTATGCTGCCGCTAAGCCAGCCAAACAGGTGTAGGAGATGTAGCAAGGATTTGGGAATAGTCTGAGGACTGAGGGACGTTAGGGGGGTTGATATACGAGGCAGGCTTTATTACTTTGCAGCTGAGGGAATAACCTGCTGTGATCAAGTGGCCGTGGAATTATTTCACCCACAAAAGACGAAGGGTGGCTTTTGAAGCCTCCTCGCTAAGAAGGGGTTTCAGTCCGCTGCTCCAGTTTCTCAGAAGTAAGAGCCACAAGTTAGTCTGCAACTTGGCCCGGAGCCATGTTTCTGCTGAAGCCATACCACTATGCAGAAAAGGAATGCAAGATTTATGGGGCCAGCGAGGGAGACTAAGCAAACGGGAGTCTGAGTCTGTAGCCCAGAGACGAGGACACAGCCCTGAGAATTGCACCCTTGCAACACTGAGACCACATAGTCAAAATAACAAATATGTGAACAGTGCCAATTATAAGCAACTTTAACAACACAACAGAGCTTGTGTTTTCATTTTTTTGTTTGGTTTTGAGGGGTGTTTTCAGGGTGGTTTTTTCCCCTCCACCTATCCATTTTACAACAAGCAGGGATGGGGCTTTTTCCTCTGAATAATCCTTCCCTTCCCCAGCTGGAGAGAAGGGGCCAAAAGTCAGAGAGACATCTGAACGCTGTAGCTCAGATACACGTGTTATTACATTGCAACACTCACGATTATTATCACAGGGGCCATAAAATGGGGCTCTTTTCAAGACTCCTTCAGTTTCCACAAACAGCTGCTGCCAGCTGAGGAATTTGGGCTGAGCTACATGTAATTCCCAACCGGGATTCTCTCCCGGCGGAGGCAGCCTCTCCAGCAGCTGCCTGTGCCCGCTGCTGTGTGCTCTGCCCTGCTCATCCCCCTGACGGGCAGGAGCCCTCCCCGGGGGTCAATACCCTTCGTAATGCCCCGAGTGGACTCTGGGGCAAAGGAGGCGAACGGCAAGTTTACGGGGTCAGGGTACTCGGTCACGGAAAATCACAGGACTCAAGAATTGCTTTCTGGAAGGATGGCAAGGACCCTAACACAGCTTTGAATGTTTGGACTCAGACAAGGTCACTGATGCTTTCCCAGGCTATCTGCTTCAGTATTTACTGGAAATTTGTTTTCTATTGTGTGGGATTTGCAAATAGGGGTAGTTTTATTATTTGCATCCCACAATCCATAAAATAAGAAACAATTGTCTTTCTCTACGGAGAAGTATCCACAGACTCCTTCTTTCTCCCATTTTCAAAGTAAAAGTTTGTTCTCCACCTTCCCCTCGCTTGCTGTGAAATCAGCAGTAATAATTTTTTTCTAAGAGATATAAAAAAGCAGTGTCCATTGGAATGCAGGACACTTAAAATACATCTTCTTACAGGTGATTCACAACCATTTGTCAGTTTTTTTTCCTGCTTTTCAGTCTGTAAGACTCATTTTCCATTAAGATCTGTTTTGGACTTATTTTTATCACAGATGATTATTTTTGTACACCGCTGACCCTTGCCATAGGAAGGAAGAAGAAAAAGAGCTCCATCCCCTGCTGAGGCAGCCTCTTACAAAGGTAGACCTACTGATAAGTTAGTACACTGCATTTTTTTTCCAAACGTTTACAACATTGCTTCCCAGAACAAAGGGAGAAACACAGAAAAATAGAAACAAATTCACACATTATGATCACATGCATAATTCTCCATTACGATACCACTAATAATTATAAAGGCCCTAGCAAAGGTTTAAAAATGAATGCATTGCTTTAACTGCTCTTTTCCATTTCCACCCACTCCATGTAGTGAACACATATTTCAAAGTATAACGGATATTGCAAGCTACAGATGTTATGAATTATTTTTCAGTGCTAGTCACATTTTTGGTACAGATAGATTCAGCCTCCTGGCTCCAAAAGCTAATACCTAAGAGTAATGATATATTCTTGAAACTAAAAATCAAGCAACTTCTATTTCTGTGTTTTTTCTAACTGACTTTTAATTTCAAATGTCTGGAAGGTATATGCCTTCTCAGGAAGCACTGAAGTATTTTAGAAAGGCAGAAAAATATTCTGAAATAATCATGAGACTTCAGGGATAATCATGAGACTTCAGGGATTAACATATTAAGCTAAAAAAAAAAATCAAATATTATGAGTTTTCTGAACTCCTAGAATTGCCAGCTTTACATTTCCCACTGTCATGGTTACAGACGTAAAACATCCCATCAGGGAACAGCAACTGTCCTGTGTGATTCATGCAATCTGCCAGCACCATGTGCATAATGGCTTTAGTCAAAGTGGATGCAATGCAGATGTACTATCTATGAGTACTCATGCATTAAGGTGAAACATTTATTTCTTACAAGCGTTTTACAGTAGTCAGAAGAGAGCATTTCAGTGACTCAGAAAAGTGAGCATTATCTAACAGATTACATTTTGAATGATCCTTTGGAGTAATATAATTTAATGTTTGCCTGGTTCGCAGTTTAAGCAGCAGGCAACAGATGAGAATTTAAGGATAGCTCCCTCAATCTTTACTTTGGGATTTACCAGAATTAGCACTAACATAATGTTGTAGCCATAAAGAGTCATTGGGGGGGGATCTTCTCTGGTTTCAAGTAAACTTACCCCTTCCTGTTCTGACCACACGGTCATTGCACAGCCCTAGTTTTATTATGGCCTGAGGGCAGAGATATGTTCCTGGTTATTTCTGGTACTTCTAAACATAACATGGCCAATTTTTGTAAATGTTGTAGGATAGTTTTCAATCTACTTTCATGCAAGCAAACAACGGGAGGAGCTGCTGTGACTGTGTCTGGACAGAGTGAATAACATTTAAATAAATGTTGGGAGAGAATTTCCTGGCTGAATCGGGGAGTCTGCAGACCTGCTAGTTCCCTCTTTCTACTAGATGATGTTGTATATATATCCTTGTAACTCAGATATTTTTGATTAGTTACTTATTTATTTTGTTAGTCATTTAGTGATAGACCTTTTCCTGGTCAGCTATCACTGTAACAGTCATCTCCAGCCCAGAGGATGTAAACTCTCTGCCATAGAGTGAAAGAATAAAGAAAAGAAAATCAATTTTGCCCCCTAACCCTGAAAACAGTAAGATTTTCGTTCAATTCTTAAGTTCCTTCTTCCTTTTTCCTTTCCTGAATCTGAAACTTTCTATACATCTCCTTTTTTAATCATCTCTGTTATAGATTCCCTTGAAAAAGCAAGATTTTCCTTTTCATGTTCGTACTATCCCTTCTTTTCCTTTTCTTTTCTGGGCTGCTGCTAGTATACCAACTTTATTAGCACTGTTCACCTTTCCTTTCCCATTCTTACTTCCCAGTGGTAAAGGACCAGTACAATCTTCCCAATCCGAAAGTGTGGAAATCAAAGCTGAAGACCTAATTGAACTTACAGAAAGAAATAGCATCAGAGCTAAATGATAACAAAACTTTTTAGTCCTCTTTGGCAACTCGCGCCTTTGCTCTTAACGCCTCTTAGGTAGAGATATTCAGCAAAGAGTTTGGTTATGGCACCACTACAAGCACTCTTCTTCCATGTCACCGTAAACAGGAATTCATTGAGAGCCTCTTTGGTTTCTGAGGCCCACACTGGAGCAGTAGAAGGGAAAACATGCACTCCAGCAGAGAAACTGAGGTCGTCCTAGGCTTTCACATTTTCGGTGGTGCGGGAGGTGCAAGCAGAAACTGGTGCTGGGATGACCTATTGCACATTTCTATTGTGCTGATGATCTATTACAGAACCAGACTGTAGCCCCGTTTACACTTGCACATGTTTTAAATGCTGTAGCATTTCTATAAATATTCTGACCATTTGTTGTTTTACCATTAAATCCCTAAAGTTGCATGAAATTAAGTGGGTGGAAAATGTTTCTCGTTTTTACTGCTTTTTTAAATGTGAGTATTTATTGCATTCCTTTTCTTATTGAAATTAAAACTGCAAGCATCCTCTCCTTAACAGATTTTTGTAGCAACTCAAAGCACTCCAAACAGATTCCAGGAAACAAACACAAAGCTGGTATGGGATGCTGTCCTGGGTGCCCTCTCACTTAAGAGCATGCATGCAGAGAGCACACAAATTCTTTAAATACTGCTTTTTACCTTTTTCATTCCCTACTGAATGCCTAAGAAGTTTGCAGTAGAGTTGCCTGTATAGCAAATGTAACTCTGCTAACAGGGTCATTTGTACAGAGCTCTTCAAGTCCCATAATTGGTCCCATAAGTTGAAAACTACAACTCAGTACCCTCCACCCCTCCAAAAAAACCCACACGGGCATGGTCCTTGGTCTGAAGGTCCCTTTGTGTCTGTGTTCATTGTTTCCATCTCTTTCCTTGCAGAGAAGCCAATGAGCAAGTTCTACTCCATCTATTTACTTTGCTTTCATAGTATAAAGGACAATAATGTTCTGTGTGAATGAGACGTTCATTATAATCCAACTGAAGAGACCCAGAATTCCAGCATTTGTCAATATTCTTTGTCAGAGCAGGCATGTAAAACAGGAGAAATAAGTTTTAAAAAGAATTGTGATGCATTTTGAAGAATATATTCTTAGATTTGAACTTTAGGAAAAGATAAAAGTATATTCAGAAAAATTCTTTTTTTTTTTTTCTGTAACCATATTATCATCTTTTGGCCCACTTCCTCTTAATCACATGACAGATCCAGGACGTGGGTAAAGCAAAATACAGACCAGTGAGTCCAGAGTTGATAAGGAGGGAACACTCTCAAATCTGGGTTAGAGAGAGGTGTTTTGAACATTTGCTTAAAACTGGAATCTTTTGTAAATACCATGGTAACTGGACACTGTGAGCAGAAATTCCCTGAGTAGCTGGAGGCTAATATTGGTGGTTCTTTACTGTTATCTTTGATCGCTTCAAATAGGACCCAAATTCCTAGGTATCCTCCCTGGTGGCAGTGGGTTCTCAGGGAACATTGGGAAGGAGTCTTTGGTCTCTTTAGCTCTTGCTAAGACTTGGCTGGGAACCTTTCACAGTTGAACGACGCAGGCTTTATGTTGTGAAAACATGGATGGTTTTTAAATAGTTATATGTCTTACCAAGTAATACACCCTCTAAAGGTGTTAAGAACATAATACACATACTATAGAAGTCCATAACACTAGTAGGTGTCAGCCGTGATTATTTAAGTTTTAAGCACTGTAATCACCTGATGTGACTTATAACAATTGACTCACATTTTACTAGCTATCTATTCGCTATTTATTTGTGCATTGGGAAATTTTAGAAATGAGCCCTTGTCACAGTGCAAACCAGAAAACAGTCACTTCTTGTGTCACTTGGACTTGGCAGTCAGGATTTCCATTCCTGCCACTAAGCTTTCTTAAATGGCATTTCCTTGTCTGAAACAAGCAAACAAATCTAAACAAACGAACAAACAAACAAACAAAAAGAAAACATACAGAGTTGGTAACTGTTACCTTGGAGTAAGCAGCTAATAAAGAAGGGATGTATTTAGAGTGGATTAATTTTCGCCTAGAATCATGTTTATCAACTGGAACTGGAATTGGAGCACTACAACAAGGCCTGTCTTTTACTGTTACACTGGCAAAAGCTAATGACTTTTTGTTGATATAAAGCAGTCTGCATCCCGGCCAAAATATTTTTTTTCTTGACAACTTTTCAAGAGTGTTTTCTAATTATTGGGTTCTTGACTTAATAATTTTTTCAGGATGTATTGAGTATAGGGCTTTAATTCATGCTTTCTTTAACTTCCAAGGCATCCCCAAAAAATTTATCTAAGCTGAATATATACAAAAATTTTAATAACCTATGGCAAATTTATTACAAAATAATGCTGGTAACCTGAGTTTATTTTTTCCATGTTTTAATTCTATCATACATACATTAATCTGAAAGGAAGTTGTATAGCCTCGAGGAGTCATTGACACCCTGTGTTGGCAGTTTACTTCTCCAAGAGTGAGGTATCCTTTCTGTCACAGACATCTACCTTAGACTGGATGAACTTCCCCATGGGGCAGCTGACTAACTCTCCCCGTGGCTGTGAAAGGAGCCCAGATGACTCTTAGACAGCTAACATCACCTGAGGTGACTCCTATATTACAGATAATACCTGTAATATTTCATATAGATCCTCCAGTCTGATCTCCAACATGTTAGAGTATTACAGTTCACCCAGATAGCATGTGAAAAGCCCAATGACTTTTGTCTGATGACAGTGATGACAGTTATGTTTGGCTAAAGAATGTTGTCCAAAAAGGCATTTAGTCTTCAGTTTTAAGGCCATGGTATTGTGATGCAGGAGCTACTCTCAGTATAAGTGACAATATACTTTCCAGATTTCATGGTTCCATTTTTATTGATAATATTTTTGTTAAATGATCCAGTTCCCTGAAGTCAGGGGATTTCATGAGAGCCTCGGCTTCTATTAAACGTGAAAGGAATAAGTCTCTAGTCCTTATTGTTAGAAGGAAAAAGATGCATACAACATGGAATAACTTGTCCTAAAGGCTCAGCAATTACAACATAAATTAACAAAACCTTTTTTGTTTAAAAATTAAATTTGTTAATGTCTCACCATTTAAGGATTTATGCTTTCTCTTATTACCTCTTTAGAAACTTGTAAGGTTTTGAGCTAAACATTTAGCTTTAAAAATTGGGGTTTTGAAAGGTTGCTAAACATTCAAATAGTGGCAGGGATTCTAAAGCTAAGTACACAATATTAAGTAATCCTATCTGTTGTCTTGAACTCATAAAAAGACTGAGACTGATCACCAATGAGGTGCGTATTATTTTTGTTTAAAAAGATATTATGCTGACAACAGAAGTTCAAATCCAGATATATCCCAAAGGAGATAATTTCCTTTATGGTGGGAGATGAGGTTCCCAAAAGGAGTCATGATCAGAAAATGGGTGTTCAGATCTTTCTGGAAGATTTTATACAATGAGATAAATCATCTTTTGTCGACAAATAGATTAGCTGTTGTCACATTACCATGGTTCAGGTGTTGAAGAGCCATCAGTTAATACAGTTTAGACACTGTATGTGTTTAGGTAAACTGCCTCATTTTACCCTATCCCTGGAATAGCCTTTTACATATCTGTGAGCATTTCACCCACTGACCTCAAAGTGCTTTTCAAACACACACTCCGACACTCATGCCGAGCTTTAATATACCCTTCTTTACAGCTGGAGAAACCCTGCATTGCTGAGCTGTGAGTGAAATTCCAGTTTAAGCTGTAATACTGCTTGATTACTGACATCCATCTCTCGCACACCTTTTGGAGACCACAAAGCCTCCACGGATGCTCACGGCAAGAGGGCTGGAGGGACACCCCTACGTCCTGTGAAGTCTCCAAGGAAGGTGATCTCATTGCATCCCGCAGAACATGGACACCGCTCACTTCGTAAGGGGCTGCCAGACATATCTGAAGGTGAAATAAAGCTCTGACCACCACCTCTGAATGCGCTTATAGAGCATTCTGCATCTGCTGAGGGGCTGAGTAATCACACGTGTCCTCCTGCCTACCAGGGCGCTCTGGGAGGAACCTTTTCTTGAGACTCCCTTTGGGAGGATGAGACTTTAAACGGAATGATTAATCCTTGCTAGGGCTTTTACGAGGCATGTTTGCCTGGCCAACGGACTGCACATCTTCCCTGTATTTATTATTTTAAAACACGAAGAGCTGCCTCTGACCAGCTATATCAGCTACTCCCCACCTGTAGTGCATGCTAATAAGGAAGGTGTTTGTGATTTCTATAGAAAGTCTGGCTATAGCATAATAATGCCCTATACTGAGGCATGATTAAAAAGTGGTGGCTCCCTTTTAGTAACAGGACGCAGATTCAGAAAGGCTTTTATGATGATACTGCAGTGGCTTTCCTTGATGAGAACCTTAAGCCGGTTGCACAAAGGTAATACATCTCAAATAAGGTAGGCATATGGGGCTCTGCTCTCGATCTGTCAGTAACAGCAGCTCGGAGAGAATTCTTCTTCGGGGTGTGAGAAGACGGCGTCCTCCTTCCTGCTAACTCAGCTCTTGGCTTGGAGGCAAAATAAATTAATTTGGAAGTATGTTCTTAGGAAGATGTGACTGAAGCTTAAAAGTACAGGAATGCAAAAATTCAGCTGACAAGAGTGTAATTGGACCACTGGGCATTTTTTTTCACTGTTTTTATTGAATTTGGGTTTTATTTTTTTTTTTATTATTCCCATCCAGTGCTCATGAGACAAGGGGCGAACCTGATCTCTGGACCCTGGTTGTGATAGTTCTCCTGTGGTTTATTCACTAACTCTGTGTCAGACAGTTGGTTTTTTCCTTACAAAGCCAGAGTTTACAAATAGCAAATGCCCCCTTGGGCACAAAAAAGAAGCATTTTGAGGAAGAAGACACCTCACCCTAAGTAGCCCTCCTTCCATGGCAGAGAGCGAGTGGAAGAAAGATCCTGATCCAGATTTCAACTTTCCTTTGTGGGACTTAATTTAGTAAGCTCTTAATATATCCCTGGGACGAGTCTTGTTATTGCCTGCAGTTTTTCTTCAATTAGCACCCGTGGGACTAGATGACTAAATTCGATAATTTTGAGGGAGGGAGGTAGCTAATTTGGTTGGGTCGGAAACGCCCGGAGCTTGAGAGGCGAGGAGCGGTGGTTAGCGGGGAGGTGGAACCGTCGTTGCTGGTTTCATGGTTCCTGCGTGCACGTTGCCTTCCCCATCGCCGTGCCCCGAGCGGCCGTCATCCCACAGCCCAGCGGCGCGCTAGGTCGTCCTGGCACGACCTCCATAGTTTGCAACAAAATTTTGAGCTCTGGGGGCCAACTCTGCAACAAAATTTTGAGCTCTCGGGGCCAGCCGCAGCGGCCATGGGCCCTGCGGCCTGGTGGACCTCCGCCTCAGGCCTTGACCCGTCGGGGGCTGTGGTAGCCTCACGCGACAAGGATGGATGAAACTTCATGCCAGGGCTGGGGAGCTCCGAGTGATTATTACTTCCTTGAGCTCTGCCAGAGAAATATTATTCATTTTCCAGGGCTGCGTATTTTAAGCCCGGGGAGTTCTGTCTCCCTTCGGGCCCAGAGGCTGGATGTTATCAGCTCAGCTGCTTCCAAACCTTTTCAGTGCCGTATCTGCAGCATGTGGGCTTAAACCAAGCTCAGAATGTATCTCTTTCTTATCACCCCTCTCGAAATTATCTGGGAAACACAGACCTGGGGCCTTAATTGCTGTATTTCTGAGTCTCCTTGTCAGGATGGGACTCTGTTAACCCAGAAGCAACTGTAGGCAGCAGACTGTGGTGCAACCCTTTGGAAACCGCATGTTTGTGAAGGAGAACTGAACAAACATGGCAGCAAGTGCAGCAACAAAGGGTCCCTGTGTGAACATCTCTACTTTTTTACCAAGTGAAAGCTCCTTACGTTCTGCAGAATTGAAGCAGACTGGGGACAAGTTCCCAAAATAACTTGAATTCCATCAGCATTAGCCAGTGTAACAACAATAAAACCTAAGAACTTCATGGCATGTGGGGCAACCTCCTCCCCACTTCCCACCCCATGTTTGCTATTATCTGGCACCTAAATGGTAAAAAAAAAGAAAATATCTTTCAACAGGGACAGTACTGTGAAAGCTTTATGAATGCATGGCTACGTTAGTCCGTGCTCATTTGTGCAACTTGGCTTGCATTGTTCACTGGGCCTTTGCCAAACATATCTGTTGCGTAATTATGTGGCTTGCTTTAATAAATTCACAGAAGTTTCTAGGGATGTAACTAATGTTCCCCCCTCCTTTCCGTAATTACACGACACCCACCACAATGAGACCCAGGTCCTAATTGGTGGATTTGTGCCATGATTCACAGTAATTATCAAAGCCAATGCTATACCATAGGAAAAGAGAAACACCCAGCTATACATTTAAACAGCTGAAAGAAGACTTTTAAAAAAAAAAACAACTCTGTAAAATCATAAGAGAAGTTATTTGTCTGTCCACTGAATAAATTGCCTAATTTCCTTGTGAGCAAAACCAACTTTAATTGATTTTCTGCACTGCACACTGGCTTAGACTGAATAATACTGGCTTAAACCAAGAGCAGTCTCACTGAAGTCAACTTCATTACTTAAGATTTCTGCATGGGAAAGTCAAATACAGTGATGGCAGGCATGGCTTCACATCCTGCTGGTCTGACTGTGCAGACAAGCCCTTGTACGTGAGGGAGTAAGGGGAGTTTGTGAGAAAGGTTCTCATGGTTTCAGCTTGAACAGTGTCTAAGAAAGATATTTAATAAGGAGCTCCAAAATGTGTTCATTGTTTTGGAGTGTTTCCAAGCTCTTTCCTCCAAAGAGCTGGTTCCAGCATATATGATTCAGGGTTGGTTATTCCATGCTCATGTATTCCAATGGAAATGGGATGATTTCTATGTTGAGGTACTAGACAGTATGATTAAGGGTGTTGGAGCTTGCACCATGCTATTTAGAACCTTTAAAAATGTTTCCATCCCCACATCTGACATCACTGAATTTATTTAATATACATTTGAAGGAACAGCCTTGAAATGTTACTTTCTCCGCTACAGAAATCTGTGGTCTTTCAAAGAACAAATGAAATGTACATACACAAAATACACATTAAAAAATCAAACATTCTTTGTGGTCACAACAAATGTTCGTCTTGTCAGGGCTTTATGGCCTACTCTATATAGTACATTCTAGTTAACAGCAGCTGTAGCATATTTCTTTGACAAAAAAAACCCCATTGCGGAGCAGCCGCGCGGAGCAGCCTCACCATCTCGGCTGCAAACCTGTGGCTAGAATGTAAGTATATACCCTATGAAGATACTCTTGGGCTTACCTAGGTCAGAGCACTGCACCACGCGAAGATGGCATTGGCAGCGGAAGGGGCACACTGGTCCAAATCCAGATATGACGGGATCGTCCGTTGGAGCCATATCGGCCGACCCTTCATCCTCCAGCATAAAGTCAAAGAGGCCCTGCTGGTGGAACGGCTTGGCCAAGCATGCTGGCAGCAGCAGGACGAAGAGAAGAGCCAGCCTCATGGTTTAGTTCATCGACTCCGGGCAGAACCTAGGGATCAAAGCAGGAGATTTACAACAAAAGTATCAGTTTCCCATAGCTGCATAGTTCCTGCTGAAGGAGGTCCAGCATATCCACCAATTGCATAACTGTTCCTTTCAATAAATGAAAATGAATTGTGAAAATAGGACAGTTATGTGATAGGAGTCTGGTAACTGCTTGTCAATAGCAGGTTGGGGTTTTTTAACAGAGCAGTTTAAAGGCAACTGTAAACACATCTGTTTGCATATTTAGAGTAATATTTATTAGGAACAGGCAGCACTGTCAACTTTGTTATGCAAAACAGTCAAAACAATAAGCCACATTTTCCATGTGTCTGTTTTCTGCCAAAATAACAGTCTATTTGATTTCATTAGCATTTGTTTCATAGCAATGAGTTTGTCCCCTGGGGATGAACCTGAGGTTCCCAAACTCACTGTAATGCAGTATTTCATGTCTTGAGAAATATTTTTTTAAAGTGCCAGCTTGCTGTGTGTTTTAAATTATAGCCTAGTAAAACTGACTGAGAAAGAGTAGGATCTAGTGACAGGGTGGAGAGAGGGGGGAAGATCTTTAGTTGTTTAAATGAGCTATACTTCTTTCCTGGTTTAAACACCACAATAAAATGGAATACAGTGTTGTGTTATACTGGACGTTCTTGGCTTTCTTTCCAAAGTTTTGGCTAGGGGTTTTTACAATATAAACAAAGCACCCTGAAAATCCTCTGCTTTGCACTGCATAAGCATTTGAATTGATGCTTGTGGTATTGTCAGCACACTTTGTAATGGGACTTCAGGGCCTCATTCTGCAGGCTTTCATGCTCTTGAGTAACTTTACACAAATACGTATTGCCATAGATATTAACAAGGAAAACTGTTTAAATACGTGTTCTCAGGACCTAGGCCTAAATGCATTTCAACACACCGTACATTGTGCTACCTGTGTTGTTGTGTGCTAAGGAGAAATTACAAAACAGCTGTTTGCAGGTTTTGTATCATGGCTGTATGGATTAGCTAATTTTCTGAAAATTAATTTCTTTTACTATTTATTTTATATGAAGAAGTTTATCTTTCACAAACCTTCATGGATCTAAAAACAAGCCACAAAAAAATATAAGGCAACCTGCCTTCAAGTTGCCAAGTGACAGAAAGGCAAACTTGCCATTTATTTAGGAGATTTTTATTAAAACGGATGGCATAGTCCTGAATACAGATGTTGTTCTTTGTAATGAAAGCAAAAATGTCCACTTGCTTCTTAAGGTCAATAACTTCCAAAATGTCTTGTCTGGGCGCTAGCTGGGATTAATTTTTTTCTAGTAGAAATTATCTAACAGTTAGGGGCGTGGTATAGCATTTTCAGCTCCATATTGACTAATGGAAAGATAAAACAACTGGGGGAGAGGCAGAGGAGGAGGACTGTCTCCCTCTCTACATTGACATATGGAACCTACCAGGTAGATGGCTAACATGGGCAGCTGATGTTAGGTGAGAGTAGTATATACTGAGGCCTCTCTTTCTCGAATACCACATCCAGGTACTCTAACAGGAGTGGTTAGTATAAAAAAAAAGCTAAATAAATAAAAACCTCAGGCCTGGAATTAGATACAATCTATATGGTGCCTGGGTTCAATTCCCTTTATTAATGTCTACCTACAGATGCCAATAATGCAAGCCTGCAGAAACCTTTAGGGCTCGGTCGTGAGACGATGATAGGATTTTTTACCTTATAAAATAGGCTAGTGTTTTAAAATCATTTCTGTCATCTCCCTAACAGGAAGGCAGGTATCTAACATCTTCAGATGTCCCGAAGACTTCAAAGTGACTTCACATGGAGTAAACCACCGTTTCTGTTGCCTCTCTAAGAGACCTAGCTGGTTCCTTCATTGGACCCGAAGGTATTTCCTACTCCTGGAGCTGACGTATTACCTACTGCATGCACTGAGGGGTTTCGCAGACCCCACGAGGGTCAGAGCATTTTATCACGACCTGTTAGCCCAACTCGGTGCTGTGCAAACTTCTGCCATGTAGCAGGGGCAGGCTGTGTCCCTGTGTGGGCCATCCTCCTGCGCTCCCTCCTGCCCTGGCCCCCCCCCCGACATTGGGGTTGTGTCCCTTCCCCAGCAACACCCCCATGATGCATGCAGAGTACACACGGACCAGTAAGGCTGTCACAGCAAAGTGGTCTTAATACCCGGTGGTGAGGTCTTACCAGGGTTTAATCTAAACCAAGATTTGTGAAATAATCGTTATTACTTATGAATTATTGTAAAATAACAATGCAATTTATTAACAGTCTGCAATGGGAAGACAAATTTGCTAAATCATCACCATTCATCTTAATAAGCTGCCTTGTGAAAATGATCAATAAAACATTACCCCAGTACAAAGTATTTTTCAGAATGTACGTTAACATCAACACTGGGAATGCTGCACACCAATCCTGGCATGGCACTGGCAGTCAGTACTTTTTAAAGAGCTTCCCCAGCTCTTTTTTACATATTTGTATATTTTTAAAATATTTTTAAATATTTAAAACTGCTTGTATTCCCCCCCCAGGGTCATTGCTGAAGCACCGTCCATCCCAAGAATGCACAATCAGGATCTTATCCTGGAGTTAAATTACCACCCCTCAAAAAAACCCACCTCAAAACAATGCAAAGGCACTTTGGAAACGTCTTCACACTTTACTTATTTTTCACACTAATACTGATGACTTCACTTATCTGAGTTAAACCCTGTAGCAGGCCTTTTCCTTTGGTCCCTGTTTTGTCAAAACTATAATAAAATCAGTAAGAGTTGTGTATAAAGGAAAACTGTAGGACAACAAAGGATATCAAGGATCTAATCTGAGGACACAGCAGAGAAAATAGCAGACAAGCTACTTATTAATCAGGAAATAGGAATAGATATGTGTCTGCGTATCTTTATTCTTATACTTATTCATACTGCAGGCACACATATCTGTTCCTATTGTTTGCATGTGTAAATGAACATAAACAGTTAGAGAAAAAAATATACACAAAACTGTACTAGTAAGAAATGTTTACATTTCACTTAGCAAAAGAAATAGAGAGGGGGAAAAAATCTGCATTCTTAAAGGTCTGTGACAAAATATTTATGTCTGCAAGACATAACTGTTTAAATTTGTTTTAATTATGTGTTTACAGTGAGGAAGACTTTTCCACAAACAGAGGAAACTATACCATAGACTTGGCCACATTTCAGTTTAAAATACCACTGGAAATATGCTTCATCAGTTCACGTCACCACTGTATTGGTGGTCTTCTTGTCAGTTTACCTTAATATTAAGTTTTAAATATTTGTTCACCTACTGTCAGAAACTTCTCAAAACGCCACAAAAGACAAGTTAAACAATATGTGCAGTTTCAAAAAAAATCTCCTACATTATATGTTTTACCCATTTTGTGTAATAAACTCTAGACGTGCAAACATAGGAGCTGGAAGTTTTACAGAGATTAAAACTCTGTTAACAGGAGTTTCAACTCCAGGCATTTTCTTTTCTACTATTTCATTCATAGGAACCTTCTTTAAATGTGAGTCCCTTGTTTGTACACTGTAACGTAGCACTTTCTAACATTACAAAGGCATACACTGAGCCCGTTTAACTAACTACTACGGGTTTTTTTCTCTGAAATTGAAATTATATTCATTAATGTTTGGAAAATATATGAAGAAATCCGAATGAAAAAGAAATCACAGAGTGCAGTTTAAAACAGAAATGTAAGAACTCACGCATTTTCTACACTCACTACATCACCGATTCTAAACACTGGATTGCAAACAGAGAATATACTGCTGCAAAAGTTTACAGTAAGGAAAAAGAAAGGACTATAGCAGTGCTTACACAAATCAAAACAAGAGACAGAACAGTCAAATAAACAGTAGGAAATCTGCACAGTCCTTGAGAATGCATTCTCATGTTCCCAAGAAACAAAAGTGCTGGATACAAAACTTAACATTGCTAAACATTTAGTAGGATTTTTTCCTTGCTTCTCTTAAAATTCAACTAGTTCTTGCCGTAGACTTGCCTGAAGTTTTATTAGTGCAGCATAGTTCAGGAGAATTACTGAAAACCGTACCTTTTAATCCAGGGATTTGCAACAGGAGCTCTCAAAGCTGAGATGTAATTAAACTAAATATTCAACCCAGGCAAAAGGCTTTGCAGGTGTGGAAAGGAGGAGGGGGTAAGTTCAGCTCAGTGACTGTCACTTGGTGGAAAACCCTCCTGCTTCTATTCCATAGCACAGTTAAAAAATAAGGTTTCTCTCAATGAACACAATCCAGGCTGACACCCACATTAGATCATATGGTAATGATATGTCTCCTGTATTGTAGCCAGAAACTTTATCAGCTCTTTTGCTTTCTTTTCCTCCTTTTTCTTTTTCATTTGCTTTATTTCTTTTTCATCTGTTTAGAATCCCAAACTACTTGTACACTATAAGACAGATGCTTAGCTGTAATTCATCTTATTTATTTTATTTATGTCCCTACAACATATATTTAGGAAAGTTTTCTTGGTTTTAACTATGTTTTTTTTTCTGACTCATTACTGAGAAGAATGTTTGGCTGCTCCTCTTGTTTATAGTATTTGTAATTCAAGGAAATAATATAAAATTAATCTTGGAGTTAGTCAAAGTGGAGATTAATATCAGAAGAAAGGGGTAGCTTTAGGTAAAACTATTTAAACAGATATCAACCTGCCTTTGCTTATGCTATAATCATTGTCATACCAAGTAGTATATAGTGTAATATACTATTATCCTGTCTAATAATAGAGTTTTTATGTATTTCTTCAAACTACAGCATGGTTTTGATATATATGAAAATCATGTTTTCATTAGTAGAGCGATTCTAACATTTGTGGTTAGAACTGCTTTATATAAACTTTGCTTTTTTTTACTGCTTTCTCACCAGGACAGCAAAGCAGAGGGGAAATTAGCTTTAACTGTTTTTTGGGGGTGGGTTCTTTTGGGTTTTTGGGTTTTTTAAGAAGCAGTGGAGATTTTCTAAAGCATGAAAGGAAAAATGTATCTGACTCATTGTTCAGATTTATATTTTATTTTAGTAATTTCTGGTTTGACGCAAATATCAGTGGAAGCTAAAATGCAGTTACTCTATTCCTGCACAATTTTTAAAGTCCAGCAAACTGAAAGGAGAGCAAATACAATAATTACTATTTATTTAGTAATCCAAACACATTGTGAACATGTGTAGCTTCCCTGTGCTGCTAGCTGTCCTATCTAAATACTGGAGGCTTGTGTCTCTGTGTTTTGACTTGTATCCTTTTATTTCTGCCCCTAGGCTAAGACCAGGTGCAAATCTGAAATTAAAGCCTGTAAAATGTGACATGATGTTTAGAATGTGACATGAATTTTTTAGAAACACAATAAAATCTTGAAATTTTAGCTATTCTCTTCATTAATTTCAAGAAGAGCCATTAAAACAGCTCTTATAATTGTTCTCCTTTGGTGGAAGAAAACATGGTAGAATAATTGCTGGTTTTGGTCAGTGTAGCACAAAGGTGTAATCAGACATCTTGCATTACAACTTCTTCATATAGTTGACTCTAAAAGTCAAGGATCATTTATTCGCCCCTAGTCCTTGAGCTGACTTCTTTCCCCTGCCTCTCCACTGGGTTCAAGACTGCTAATGATTTTTGTTGTGACATTTTTCTACATATGATTAGTGGTGTTCCAAGCTTTCATGCTTACAACAAAGCCTTATCTTTGTCCAGAAGTGTCACCATGAGGCTTGCTGAAATCTTGGCTGCATCTTAGTAATGTCAGTTATTTGAACCTTGGTCACCGGCTGCATCTGGTGTTTAAAAACATTTCAAAGCAAGATTTTGATGAGGAACAGGTCAGGGTAAACTTGTTGTCAGTTTGCTTCACAAAAGCCATTCATATCCTTTCCCAGTAAAATCGTAATACATTTGTTCTGATATCTGTTAGCGGGTTGAAAGGCGCTATAATTTAATAGCTTAGTCATCTCTTTGGAGGCACAGGAGGGGATGGAGGGCCACCTCTTCTTCTTGTTTGTCTTATGCATTAGGACGAGTCAAACAAACCCATGACGATCAAGGTGGGAACAAGTGGAGCACTGGGTGCCTGCTGGGTGCGCTGGGGCTCCCACTCTGCCGCAGAGGGAACTGCTCTTCTCTGCCATAAAGTCCAGCCAAAGCAGCTCAGAGGGGAGAAGGTGTTACTACCTTTAGGAATTAGGAAAACACTTGCACTGCCTGTCGATACCCAGAGGTAGAAGGGGTATGTGTCAGGTGTCCAAGCCCACCTGAAATGCAAAGTGGAGTATGTGGAGGACCGAGCAACTGAATGGGAGAGGTCTCGGGTCATTGAATATTGGTGCAGTACCCTGTTCATTGTTTTGTGTCATTTGTGTGCTTTTATGGGAATGTGGGATCCTTTCTGATACAAGTATTCCTTTAACCCCACTCTTTGCCCCCTGCTTTGGCACTCAGAAGATAAACAACTTTTTTTTTAAAAAAACAACCCAACAACAATATTAAGTCATTATGTAATTTTAAGGCCCATGACCGCACACAGGGCCCAGCATCGATAAGCTCTCCTTCCCAGTCTGACCTACTTTGACTACAGCTCAGTCAGTATAAAAAAAATCATGTTTAGAAAAACCTTGGTTTCTATATGACTTTATTACTCCAATTTAACAAACTTATAGGGCTAGATGCTGCTCCAAATACTGATTTCCAGAAAGTTACAGGCAACTGCATGTTAATGTTATTTATATAACAGTCTTTTTATTAAATTTTGATGGATAGCATCTGCTTCATTTGCTCACAGCTCATTTTGTGGACCTTTCAAAGGGCAGTGGTGGGAGAGAAGACAGGAAACCTGCCTGCTGTTGACTGCTTTGCCTGGGTCCGGTGGAAATCTCTGCAGGAAGGAGCTGAGCGGCTGCCCGGTAAGGAGCAAACATACCCTGGGGGAAGAGCTCCTGGGGCTGGGCTGGGCGAGAGGCACGTCCAGCAGGCACCCAGCGCTGCCAGCACAGGTTGCAGACTCCTCAGAAGAATGGGAGCCGACATAATTTGCCCCGGGGGGTGGAAAGAAAGGCTTTTTTTTTTTTTTTGGGGGGGGGGGGGGGAGCCTGGGGGGAAAAAAAAAAAGCGTAGTGTTTATTGCCATCCAGAATGTTACTGGAATAAAACCAAAGCAGGAGGACAGGATCTGTCCTGCAGAAACATGGTGGCCTGGAGTTTCAGGTTCTTCCTCATTCTAAGTTTCCACTACAGAAAAAGGCTTTTTTTTTTTTTTTCTTGAGCTGCCTTCTAATAGATCCCAGCTTTGATGATCAAAGACTGGTTAGCGTTGTTGTGGTTGTTGTGGTAAGGAAGAGAGGCAGGCAAATCCGCCTCAAAGTCCTCATGAACCAGCTAGGTAAGTGCCAGTCCCCATCAGGAAGGGATGAAACCAGATCCCCTGTTTGGCTGCCTCTCGGGGGCCCTTTCCACCTCCTGGGCTTTACTGGCTCCCTAGCACGGCATCCTCCACATTCTCTAATATACTACTCCCTGTCTCTCCTCTCCTTTCTACTCTATGCGTAATAATTTCTTCCAATCACCTGTAGTAAGCTGTTCTTTACCATAGCAATGGAGCTCCTTTACTAAAAATGTGAGTAAATATTGACCCGAGCTTAGTAAACATTGATCGGGGTAAATATTGACCCAGGCACAGCCGGACAAGCTAGCTAAAGAGACAGAAATGTAATTTCTGGATATTCTGAGTATCAAAGTTTCCTTCAGTGCTCTGTGACCTCAGAAAAGATAGCCCTCAACTTCTTGACATTTCTACAGATCAAAAGGGCCAATGTATCAGATTTTGGACGTGTGCTACCAGTAGCATTATTTTTCTGCGGCTGTGAAAGCGCGTCTTGTATAACTGTTTGAATAAAATGCAACCAAACTTCCAAAGAGAGAGCCTTCTCTCTGGAGTAATAGTTTCTTCCATCACTGTCTGTCTTCCTTTCTCCCCCTTCCCACTCTGCAAGAACACGTACCGCGTTCCCCTCACGTCATCTCCCTGCACTCTTCTGAAGAGGGTCTGTGGGATCTACAGGTCACTCTAGGACACAAATTCAAATTGTCCTCAGCTGAAGTATCCGACATGTGATCATGTCCTTTCCTTTGGTCTCTTTTCTTTGGAGAGGCTAATCTGTTCCTGTCCTCGACATTGGCTTTCCTTTCTGCTGGCATTTCTATTCTCTCCTGAATCAAACTGTTTTGTCCAGGTGCATCCAGCAGCTGCAGGATGTAACCACCTATCAGGGTAGCCTTACTACTCACTATGATTTCAAATGCTCTGAACTCAACTTCCACCTTTGAGGAGGAAGCCTGTCCTAACTATTGCTCACGCTTTTGTAGCGTAGACATACATTTTGAGATCACTGTTATCTCTCTCGCTCAAAACTGCAGTAAATAGGTAAAACTAGACTTTGTATGAGTCTTCGCAGTTCCTAGCCATCCTAGAAACAAAGAGTGAGAGAAAAGTAAAAGTGATCATGGACCAAAGACCCCAGAACCCCACTTTGACTTTACCTCTTCACCTTTAAATAATGGTGAAGAAAACATATGCAAAAACATTTGCTGTCATATACACTGATATATGTCTATATTAGTACTCTGGTGCTCCATTTGCTGTGTTTCAGTGACAGACAGCATTGCATTTTTTTCCTGCCTGGCTTCTGTATGAGTGTCAGCAGCCTCCTGCCCTCCAGAAAATCGCTTACATGAAGGAAAGAGTGAAAGAACATCACTCTGGGAGTGCGGGCCATGAAAGAGGGAGTGATGACCGGTGAGGAGAGAGGATTAGTTTAGGTAAGAGAAGATGAAATTTCAAGTGAGCAGCTGTTTCATCAGATTTTGGCCTTTCTTTCTATTTTGCACTCTCTTGAATTGGAGTCCAACCATTTTCAAAGTTCAGATGAAAAATCCAAAACTTAATTCTCATTTTGATGGCCCTTAGGTCATGCTCTGGACAAGCCTCATCATCCCAGCTGGATTACACAATGCCCTAGAAAAAGATGACAGTAATTCATGCAAATGTTGGAACTATACTCCTTGCATGTCCTCTGTTAGTCAGGGGTTATGAACCAGCATTCAAAATGAGACACATCCTGTGCAGCTCTGAACAGCCTCTTCCCAGATTATGAAAAACATGTGAATAGCCAGGTCATCCTTGACTTCCAATTTAGTCATCACAGAGAGTAAACTTTTTCAGGGGGAGCTAGTGACTGTATTACTGAGGAAAGTCCTGGAAAAAGGAGTGGAATAGAAAAAAAGGACCTTTACACTAGTGTCTGTATCTGTGTCTCTGTATTAAAATGCTGATTTTTGTATGTTGGCAATCTGCTGAGGAAATAAATAATGACTAACTTCTGCTAAACATATGAAATGGTGACTTTGAAGATATAAGCAATGACAGCACAAAACTTACCAGTTTTGCTTGGATTCTGTGACCTCACTATAGAGAAGAGCTGTTGAGGATCCTAAGGTGGATGACGATGAGTTACATGGGAACCAACCCTGTCTAAACAGGGTGTGTGTGCCCTGTGGCGTTCAAACGGAAAGGATGTGCTTTTCATAACTCTTGAACCTTTGAAGTAACTCACTGCATTTGAGTCAATTTAAAAACATAGTAAAGAAAAGTAATGATGTGGGAGCAGAGTCCAAATAGCATGGACAATATCCGGCATTCGAGATGGAGAAGTGATCATGAGAACACTACACACTGTACTCAATTTTTACCTGATTTGAAGACATGGAAAAGTAGAATACAAGGCTTTTCAAGAAGGGTGAAATGGAAGTTCATAAAAAGGGGCAGTAGGAAGCTTTTAAATTCATTTTCACACTATCATGGCGTAGAATTTTTTTTAAAAAAGTTTTGAATATTTTAAAAATCTTTTTCTATCAATATAGAATCAGATTTCTTCCAAGATCACTTGGAATTAGGGTCATCAGCCATTAAATACTTCCAGGTTACAGTATTGTTATTCCTTAAAAAAATCCATTGCATTTCATTAAGCATCTGAAGAGTCGTTCACTTTAACTTGCTATTAACCAGATATGGGCTTTCTTTTCACTACTATTTAAAGCATATTCTACTTTTATTCTTATAAATAAGCTCTTCAGAGGATTGCTCTGACCAAGTAATTGCACTGATGTTCCTCAACCGTAATTTTCCATAGTCATCCTGGATAAAACATAGTGAGGTTTTCTAAACAAAACAGAGTTTAATTCTACATGTAAAAACTTTTCATGTGATGGTAATTCGTTCAGCTATTGAATTACAGTGGAATATTTATTGGTAATCAGAAAAAATGAAGGCTATACTTTTTCTACATTATTCATTGTTTTATTTCCTTCTTTACAAACATGTTTTTCAGTTACTTCTTTGTTCCATACCGTCTTCGTGGAGCAACCTTCTGTTCCAAATAGACCAGCTACATTTTAATTTAGAGGATAACACGCATATCCATTGTTTCAACGGAATAAAAGTTAAGCTAGTATTTGATTATAAATTATTCTTGGTTTGCATTTATTTCTCTCACTTTTGGGTTTTTGGTTGTTTGGGTGTTTTTAGATCTGCATACGTAATAGATGAATTTATGAGCATGACACACCCCCAGGACATAAATCATACCATCTTATTGGAATTGCAGCATCCTATGATTTATGCCATTTCAAAGTTTAGCCACTGAATTTCTTGACTCATCTTCATCTATCTTAATATACCAGGAACCCAAACCCTTAGAGATCTAAGTCAGGAGTTTGGAAAAGTGACTAACAGTTTTCCAAAATATCTCTAATAGGTCTGATTTTCAAAGAGTCTTTCAAAGAGCAGGTTTTGAAAATCAGGTATTGCATAATGCACTGGAGGATGGACACAGAAAACAGCCAGGCACCCACACCAACTAACCACTTTTGAAAATCTCAGTATGTTAAACTAGTTTGACTCTACCAACTAAATTTAAGGATAGAGTTATTTTGCCTTACATGTAAAAATTAAATAGGATATTTCAAAATGAATGTATCAGCTTTTTATAACAAGATGGGAAGCTTGCCTCTGAAGAAGCCACACATATGCTTGCAAGCAAAAATCTATTCAGAGACTGCTCTTCATTTATAAAACCAAAACCACTGCAAATTGGATCTTGAGACTTGGACAGGTTGGAACAGTCATTTGTCATGTTGTTAAAGGTTTTCCACTGTGTTCCTGCCCCTTGTGTCTCTTCCAAATTGTTTAAATAACCTCTGCAAAAGGAATTACCTATCTTTCAGGTACAATTAGAAAATTCAGCTCTGAGGAGGAGTTCACACTGTACGTAACCCATTCACGCAGCCTGCAATGCCATTTTTGTGTCAATTTAAAATGAGAAATGTTTGGCAAAAGAAGCAATGGAATTAAGTCACAAAAATAAGCAATTATTTTTCAAATTATAGGATAGAAGAGGGAAAAACAAGTTTTAAAAATACATCCAAGAAACTTTTAATCATTGCGAGGACTTTGTAGAATCTTTTGGGCCTCACAAAAGCCTTACTTTTGTGGCTTTATGTTTGGGGTTTTTTCACCTATCCAACTATGGCTATAACTTGGGTTATATTTTAGCCTAAAGGTCACCAGCTATTTAGTCTGAAGTGCCTAATAATCACAATCTATTTGTCAAGTCCACATCCAGGACAGAAACCTATATGGTTTACAGACTCCATTTTGCAACCTCACCTCTTCCAGGTCCCAAAGACACTGCATTCCCTCAGCTCCAACAAAATAAACCTCTTGACTTTGGGTTACAGCAGGCTTGCAGGGGCAAATTAGGGTTACTTAGGGTTAAGATTACTTTAATACATTTTTATTTTGTTCTGTGGCTTTGAAGTGCTAAATTTGAAGTCACCTGAAGTCAGTGGGTTCTTTTATACCCTTTGTTATAAACGTTACGAGGACGTGCAGGAGGTGGCATTGCCAGGCTGAGAGGCTCAATGGCCTGACCAGGCTGACAAGCTCAAATATTCAACTATAATGACAACAAAACGTGTCGCTCTGGGGGTAGATCTCTATTTCATCCCCTGCTACCACTTTACATAGCTTCATTTCTCGGTATGTTTTGACTCCACAAACATTACTGGCCAACCGCTTTATATGAATTTAGTACAGTTATGGAGCTCCCATCTACTGAAATTCTTCCTCATTTCCTGTAAGTCTCCCCACAACCTCTCAGATTTTGTGTTCATTGAGGCAGTTTGATGCTCTTTTCCAAAGCAAGCAGCTTCTTCGCATAGTTGCTTTTTTGAATAGTGAATTGATAATTGATTACTGTATGTTTCAGATTAAAGGAGAACAAAATTGGTGGCAATAAAAAACTATAAAATCTATGAAATGCAACTGCCAAATATGCTGCAGACAGCAACATGGTTTTTTGTAGTTTTTAAAAGTATTCTTTGAATCTTCAAAGAAGGTTCAGCCTGTCTGAGAGTATTATTTTTTTATGGCTTCTCTTATAAGATTATACCTCAGGATATTTTATTTTTAAAAAATGAAACCATAATATGACTTTCTGTTTATAATAAAAGATTGGTGGCTGCAGAAGATGAAAAGTCACATTCTTGTATTTCAGGTCTAAAGTTTTTAAAAATAATGTCAGATATCTTTCATCAAGGAAAAACAGAGTCAAATTACTGCTTTATAATGAAAGTTTGTACAATATTTATTGTAGCTTGAATTGGTTTCCTTACCAGTCTTAGCATTGCTTGGCCTGTTCTGAAAAAAATGTGAATTTTGCCTTTTATGTATGCCCGTTTTTCACCAAAGCAAACGTTTAAGTGTGTATTTTCATCTTGTCCAGTTAAAAAGTGATGTGAACTTAGGGATTTGCCATTTTGTACTCTAAAGGAGAAGAGGAATTACTGCTTGATACTGAGGAGGGATAAGCCTTGTGCTGGGTGCTTAGTGGGACTATAGAAAATATTGTGATGACCCTATGATTGCTATGACTATAAACTCTTGAGTCAGGGCAGCTGGCAATTATACAGCAAATTAGTACAAATTGTGACTTAATTAAATGCGACATTTCTTGACATCCGGAGTACTTTACCTTCTTTTTTTCCTAGTTTCATTTTGTTTGTATAAAGCTGGTGAACAGAAGTGACTGATGTGACATATGCAATAGCTTTATCAATCTCTGACCTACAGTGTGCCCTTTGCCAAGATTTCCCAGACTTAAGTGTAAAACCTTGATTTTGGTTTAGATCCACCACTTCTTGCTGAATTTTGGATTTCTTTGTTAGCTTTTCTGCAGTCCAAGAGGTAGTCCAAGACCTATCAACTCATGATTACATAAGGCACAGAAAACTGTGCATCAATTTCTTACTTCTTCCAGTCTCTTTGCTTTGGGGGAACAGTATACTCAATACAGGCAGTAACTGGACTCAAGGATATTCTCTATCACCATGAGAAATGGCTTTATATCCACATGTATTTTTATTTAGAGTCTTAATAATTAAATTATTTTATCAGAATATCCTTTTGCTTGTCTTTATAACCATCCAGCTCTTTGAAGAATAAAAGACCCCAAATCATCAGATAGGAAATCTGATTGTCTGAGTTGTGTGTATGAAAAAGTCCAAAAGTACTTAACAGGAAATAAAATTGGTTTTGTATAGTATTTTTAAAACAGCCAACACAATCAAATGGAAAATTAATGGAAAAATTATATTCTTACTATAGAGCTCTGTTCTACATCCTGTTCCATGTAAAAATTCTGTTGAAAGAATCTCATTCATTATTTGGTTCTCTTGGGTTTTGAGTCATTTCTGTAAAAGCACATTTATTTTATTCCTATTTAACTCAATAAGATTTTTCAATAAGAGTGACTGTAAGCTGGAGTCCCACATCTCTTTTATTTAAATGTACATTAGTCATTAACCAGCTATATATTACATAGTAAATATGACATAGTGTTTACAGGGTTGCCAAACATAACGGAGTGGTTTCCTTCTGTGTTCATTAATTTCCAGAAAAAAAGTATATTTTATCTAAGGTAAGCTAACACAATTAATTTGACACGAGTGTCAGGGGTTGTGGGTCTGTAAAAACTGTAGACACAAGTGTGACAAACACTCTTTTGATGCTGATATGCTTTTGAGCTGATAACCCAGCAGCACTTTATAGTGTATATACTGCATGCTACGTCTGCGAAGGAGGAGCTCCAGCACACGTTTTCTCACTAGCGGTATTCCACCGCAAGCTTATGACAAAGCGCAGCAGGAAAATCACACTAACGATAGCAATGTAGGATGTGCTGTGAGGCGACATCAAGTAAAACACCTCTCAGGGATGCTGATTCCCCCCCGCGGCAGTTTCTGTTCCCTGTGCCCAGGCAGATCCAGGAGAGCTCCACTGCCCAGCACCGGATCCTGTTTCTCAGCCCTACTGATGGTTATTAAAGCTTTCCCAATATCAACCATGAGTCTCTGCTGCAAATTAAGCCAGTTACTCTTTGTTCTAGTTCCTCTGGGACAACTCATCAGTCTTCTTCACAGCAACTTTTTGCACAGTTGGAGTGTCCTCATTTCCTTCCTAAGACTTCTCTGAACAACTGCTGATCCTCTAACCATTTCTCATTATATGTTTTTTTCCCGCTCTTCTGATGATTCATTTATTCTCCCACAGATTCTCTTAATTTAATCTTAAAATAGGGTGCCTCACACTTTATATGAGTTTCACCAGAGCCTAGAAGAGTGGAGCAATCATCCTCTGTGCCTTGTCTGCTACACTAGAAAGTCCTGTGTTTTATCTCTCTGGAGGTATTGACAGTAACGAATCTTCAAAAGGATTGACTCTTGGTCTAGTTACCTTTTCCTTGACAGTGATTAAAGCTCTTCTTATTTTTAGCCTTAACGAATTGAAAGGAAAACCCAGGTTTGGATGAACAGCCCTTTTTTTGACGGAATCTTTGTCACCATATTATGTTCTCTTACATGTCTTCAAAATATATGAACACGAGCAAACCTATACCTTCGTATCTGATACAAAGGCACCATACCACCTACCATGTGAAAATTACAAATTTTCTCTGATTACTTCATCACATCTTGTAGCTTCGTTTCCCCTTTTGTGGAATAATGATGACACCAACTTTGTCTGAAAAGTAGCCTTGAGCTTGCCAAGGTTTTCTACATCTTAGTGGCTTATAATCAAACTTTAAAGAACTGTGAGGTGGATTATTTGATTGCTTGGCCTTCCCTCACGGCCTTTAACTACTTACAGTAATGGAACAAGACCTACATCCAGTGGGTAATTCTCTTACTTCAGAATCCAACAAAATAGTTCACAAATCAAAAAGAACGGCTTCTCTAAAAACAAAGATGACTACATATTCTGAAACAAGAAGGAAAAGTTGATGCGTCGTCTTCCCATTGAAACAGTGTAAAAAGTGACTGTCTTGAATTCCTGGCTTTTCTGTAGACTTCAGGATTGGCTCAATCAACAAATGTGAGTTCAGCCATTAAAAGGCTAATGTCTAAATACCCTTTTCAGGGTTGACAGTGAATATCAGTGCCAAAGCTCTGAGAACTGTCCTAAAACTAGGGGTAGTAACATTTTATTTCGGTTCCTTTTGTCTTTTTTTGTGTAGTGATCGTGTGGGCACATCAATCAACACAAGGAGAACCTGGCAAAAGCAGCTCTGATCAGATTGGAGGCAAACACCATCGTGTCTTGAAGACAGAGTAAGAGATCAGCAACAAAAATATACGTATAATCTGGATGTAATTTCTGAACACTGTTCTGCATTTAGCAGAGAATGAATGAAATTGGACATCTATTTCAAATGTCTGGAGTAGCAGACCTTTCTGAGACTGTGCAAAAAAAAAAGCTGTCCACAAAAATTACTATTTTCCCTGAGGGATTGCAGACTTAGATTTCTTCAGTTTGTCTGGTGTAAATATTGAAGATTAAAATTTAATATAAGGCTATCTTGAACCTACTATAACCAGGTTTACAGCAGTCATTTAAATTGGACTGATTTAGTTCTTTTTACTCTTGCAGAGATCATCTGTAAATATTTCGTGGGAAGTACATATTATTTCAGAGAAATCTTGTGGTTTGTTTAATTTGGTCCAAAAAAAAGATTCCTGTCTTTTCATATGTGTCTGAAGTAAGAAGTTATGGAGTAAATTTGCAATGCCATTGAGCCTGGGTTTTCCTCTTCACTGGTAAAATAAAAATGTGGATGCAAATTTTATAGCAACCCG
The DNA here is from genome assembly GCF_929443795.1 of Astur gentilis. Lineage (NCBI taxonomy): Eukaryota > Metazoa > Chordata > Aves > Accipitriformes > Accipitridae > Astur > Astur gentilis. The sequence goes on from NC_064913.1 coordinate 11,962,422, forward strand.
TTTCACATGAACCAGTTACTGAGGGAATGTATTAACACTGGGACACACAATGATGTGATTTGTAGACATGAAAGAATAGCCAGGCAACTTTAAAACTGCAGTTCAACAGGACTCTAGAGTTGTATAGAGACAGCAGAGTTTTTTCTGGCACTGAAGAGACTGTTTGCAATCCAGATATTTTCTTGTGAAAGCCATTCTTGGAGGGTGGATATGGAAAAGGCAAAGTAGTTATATTCATTGTATTTTGTATTAAATATGCTACTAAATATAAGCCATTCCAGTATGCAAAAATGTGTATCCTTTGAATATCTGAAAAGTTTAAGCTCTAGCAGATAGCGCTATAAATAATAAGTGGTATCTGGGAATGAGCATCTCTTGTGACAAAAATACATCACTTGTATAAGATTGAATGTGAATAAATAAATGTATTAAATAAATTGAAGGAGAAAATAAAGAAAAAATAAGACAGAAAAAGGGGGAAAGAGAGTGCTAGATGGAGAAGGATTAAAATTCAAGCTACGCCTATGGCTCGCCAGACTGAATCACTTAAAGTTTTCCTCCCTTAGCACATATATTTTTCTGACATCTTTTCCCATTATTCACCAAGACTTAAGAAATATGTATGCTTGAACACTCCCACAGGGTTATACTTCGTTCTACTTTCTGTCATGCTGAGAAATTTCTTCAGTCCCTTCTAGAAAAAGAAACCTGTATTGTTACAAGGCAAATTCTATGTTCGAAGTTTCTTAATTTAAAAAGTGGGCTTTTTAGAAATTTCTAAATAACAGGTAGAGTGGATTGAACACTGGAATAATATCGTTAAGCACTAGACTCCTTTCAAGTTTGTATGTCGCACAGAGGCCACTGAAAGCAAGCTGGCTGCTCACTGACCACTGCCGGCCAGGGTTTTACCTCAATATTTCAGCTGGGCTGCCCTGGTGTAGTTCTGGGGTGAGAAGAGCAGAAGAGTAAAGACCGTCACAGGCATGTAGGAAAGCTTGTGTAGCTTGGGCCCAGAGGGAAGCACAAGGCTTATGGGCATTCATAAATTAGTAGGCAAATCTGTTGACTGGATATGCACTGTGTGGGGTGTTTTTTTTAATAAGGTTTATTACTCCAATAATTATTTCCTTCATTTAAGTTTTTTTTATTTGCTTTATTTAACAAATACTGCTGCTCTTTGGAGCAAGTTATTCAATAAGTGAGGTTTTTTCCTCCAAATTCCTTCAGTTTTGTACATAATTTGAAAGAAAATGTCTTTTTTTTTTTTTTCACAAGAAGCAGGAAGTTCTAAATGCTTATTTAAAAGAGGGCAATGAACGCTTCCCAGTATGATGTAAAAGTAAAATAAATACCATTCTCAGTCACATATTGTTCAGACAGACACAGTATAAATAGATTATATGAGAGGCCGTGAGAAACTGCCTGAATTAATAAGCTGAGATATGAAAATAGCTTGAATGGTATTATTATGGTGCATTTACTCAAGGGTATTTTCATTTTTGTCCAGATACACCTCTTTTGCCTCATAGCAGAACACTGAAAAATAAGAAATTATTTCCCCCCAAATAGTTTGTAAGGAAAACTCTGTGTGATATTCTGAATAAGAAATATTGTAATATCTAGGGGTTTGCCCCTGTTCTTTATCAACAACCATTATGGTAGAAAACACTTAGAAACACACTTTCCAAAATAAGTGTTAATGATCAGAAATAAACATTTTCCTCCAAACCCAAACTTTTTAGCCAAATTCTCTTTAGGCATTTCAAAGGTTCTTTTGACAAAATTGTTTGAGTGGGTGCCTAAAGTTAAGGGACTTAGCAAACTCCTTCATCTTACTACACACAAGGGAATTACTTTTTTCCTTAATTTCGGTGGATGTTGAATATGACCATAAATAAATAGGTCAATTTTGTGCATCAACTCTGTTGTGTTTGCTCAGTGGGAGATGTGGGAATTCAGCACTTCTAAAATGAGACCACATATCTGGACATAAGTATGTATTTGGGGAATTGTATTAGAAAATTTAAGCTACTGTGAAATCATGTATGAATAAAACATTACAGGAAGAGTAACCAGATATTTCACGTACTGAAACAGGAAAATGTTGGCTCACATACACTTTAATAAAGATTTGTATTTTACTTCTGCAGAACACATTTAGGAGGACCACTAATTTCACTTAATGGACTTTGTCCATACTGCGTATTTCTCCACTAATTGTAAGAAACCATTTAGCATTTCCCAGCTCCAGTATCTAATACTTTATCTTTCCCTGACGTGGGATTGGGCTGACATTCTTCATGTAGAGATGTTTGGGAATGAGCATGTAATATACTGCTATGTGTTAGTTAGTGTTGAGTTCTATTTTATTACCATATACATGCAGAGTATCAGAGTAGGCAGAGTACCAGCCTCTGCTAGTGAATTAGCGTTCAGTGTCTTAGCCAGACAATGCACGGGCTTCTTGGCAGCATTCCTCTTTGCTTTTTAACGTACTTGGAGTACTTCTAAATATCAAGTAGAGTAGTTTTATATGCCAGAAAACGTATTTCTGCCATCTGAAAAGTTGAAACAATAGAAAGTTTGAGGTCGTAAAGCTTTTGATTCTTTGACTAGAAGTGTTTCTTATGAAATATTTATCTGGTAACAAGAAAATAAGGCTTATCTGTCATTTCAGGTCTCTAGAGGCTGTAGTATAAATCTTCATATTAAAATGACATGTATTTAAGTGACATTTGAAAGGCTGGTTTTTATGTTCCATCCAAGTGATCTTTTTGAAAGATGGCATTAGCTTGCACTTACCAGCACTCATGAAAGTACAAGCATGTTGACAAAAACAGCAGCTAGAAAACAACAAAAGTCACTGAACTCAAGTAACTATTCTTGGCAAATAACTTCTCTGTCAAAAATGGACCATTTCTGCCTTTGAATTGTTCACTGTCAGTGATTTTGGAATCTACTGACATTTGTTGTAATTCCTTTTGAGCAAAGGGCTGAGAAATTATTGGACGTAACATTCAGATATTCATTTGAAACAACTTCCATGTGTACATAAGTTCAGTAAAAATAAATACAGAAACCAAAATGAATGTAACTTACAACTTGTGTGAATATTGAAAATATTTTGCCCTCATACACACGAAAATGTAGTGATAACTCAGAACTCATCCCAGTTTAAATACATTTTATTTCTAGTAGGTGCGTGAAATGTCTAACTCTCATGTTTTCATATAAAGGTTTCCATAGACAGGTGCTGACTATTTTCTTAGGGACAGCTTCACATTTTCTGAATATTCTTACAGCTGTTTGAGATTTTGGATATGATTCATGGAGACAAGCAATCTCTAGGATCCTACAGGTAACTTATTGCTTGCATTATTCCAGGGTAAAATTATACCCTATAAGATGGTCATAAATATTAGTCAACCCAATAACTGTAAATATTAAGTAACATACTGGTCTTGACATGCACGTTCATATTTCTTGATACACCTTGTACATACATCCAAGAAGTGTGGAAGTGATATGGAAATGAAATAGCTAGCAGGGAATAATTTTCTTCTCCAATAAAAGAAATAGCTAAAATGTAAACCACCTATTATTAGATATGTTGTCTGAACTCTTAACTCAGTACTGTTTTGCTCATTACTAAACAAACCTGCTGGACCAAACTCTTGAATTCTGCTTCTTGACTGCAATAACCAACAGTAAATAACGAGAAGGCGCCAAGAAGTTACAGGGCCTGTAACAACCTCATAAAACCTTTCGGTGCCAGGCATTGAGACATACCCCAGAACTCCCAACTATGAAAAAAAATAGGAAAATATTCTTTAAACCTGACTCTTTGATGTTATTTCCTAAACAAACAAGCATCATCACTTACGAACCATGCATGTCTTTTGTGCCATGATTCCTGGCTTACGAGTAAGAGCCCCAGCTCCTCTTCTGAGAAGAAACCTGCAGCTGGGAGGGATGCAAAGACACCCATTCCCACCTGGAGCTGAAGGACAGGGCGAGCAGTAGCCGGGTCCCTCCTGAGATGCCCTTGCCAAGCCCAGGGACCTGAGGGCCGTGGGCGACAAAGGTCCTACAGCTCCCCAGACAGCCGCCTCCAGCACCCAGATAGTCTCTTTTGTAGTCTCAGTAGCTTGTACACCTTTTTCTGTGCATCTCTTTCTTTTCTAGCCCCTAGATTTCCTCAGAGAACACGATTTCTTGTCCCCTGATCTTTCTCAGTGTTGTCTTCTGTTTTTTATTGTGGGTCCACACCAGCCCAAAACTGGACTCCCGCTGATGCTTTCCCAACATTGACTATATCTGTAGGTTATAAAAATTATTTTGTATATCTCACAGGGAGTTTTCCTGTATGTATATAACAGATCCTCTTTTTTTTTTTTTTTTTTGCCTTTGCTCCTATAGCATGACATACCTGACTCATGCCAAGATTCTTTTCTGCAGAATTAGTACCGAGCCATTTGCTCTCCATCCTGTGTTTGTGCCGTTATTAGCCCTGTGTACGGCTGGACTGTTTCACACAATGGAAACCTGTTTGAATCTGATAATTAGGGCATTTTCCTGGGGCTTACTGATAATTTCCTAGCAGCTGAGTACACCATTGAATGGATGATTTCTCTTTCTTTTACTTAAGAGCTGTTGAATCATTCTTCAGACTACTGTGACCACATCAGTGTTGGTTTAAAAAATGTGCTCTGAGTGAAGAATTGAGTTTACATCCAGGTCTTTAACATATAAATAGAAGCATAGAATCACAGAATCGTAGAACAGCCCAGGTTGGAAAGGACCTCAAAAGATCATCTGGTCCAACGTTGCGTGGGAAAGGGAGCCTAGGTGAGACTACCCAGCACCTTGTCCAATTGCATCTTGAAAACCTCCGGTGGTGGGGACTCTGCCATGTCCCTGGGAAGGTTAGAATTAGAATCATTAAGTTTGGAAAAGAACCCTAAAATCATCAAGTCCAAATAGTCCAGCTGTGTACTGCTGGTACAGATATGAACTGTCAAGGTGTATCTTACTACTAGAGGCACTTTATTTTTGACAAAATTTGGCCAGTCACAATTTTTTCCCCTAGTTTCATTCAAAGCCTTGGTAAAATGATGAACGTTGAAAAGGTAAGTGCCAGGGGTCTCCCAAAAAACTGGATTTCCCAGCTGCGTGAAGAGTGAATGAATGAAGAAGTCGTTTCTGGGGGCTGCTCCTGGGAGCAGTGCCGATGCCCTGTGCCGGGGCACCCCTCGGCAGCGGGGGGTACATTCGCCTACGGGACGTGCCAGGCTGCCTGGGCTTGTCTGAACCAAGGCTGCACCTGCAGAAGGTGGATGAAGTGAAGCTGCTGGACCCGCAGGTGCTGGAGGCACAGGACAGAGCCGGGGGGCTGAGCCACCATCCCTCCCACCCTCTCCAAGGGCCCTTCACAGGTGCAGTAAAACGCAAGCAAAGTACCCGAAGGATTAGAGCCTAATTCACACTTTCTGGGCAATTAGGAACAGGCGATTTGGAAGTTTTTGTATTCATTTTTATTAGGTGCCAACCGGGTTTTTTTACAGCTATTTCAGAATGATAGCCTACCTCCAGAGGTCATCCGAAAAATTCAAATCCGAAGAATGTGGAAAGCCAAATGGAAGACTGCAACCCGTTTGTGATTTCATTAAATATATTGTATGCCTGCATAAATTCTGCTGATAAATCTTACAGACTGTGAAATGCCTGGCTTAACACCTTTAGCACTGCAAACATGCTATCTTTACAAACTTCCTTTGGAAATGTTTCACTGCTAATCCTACTGAACCTGCATGAGGATCATTTGTAAATAGACACAAAAGGAAAGCGTTTGGGTTTATTAAACAGTGTTGGGGTTTACTAACTAAAAATATATTAGCGTTCTGTATGCTTCCTTAAAACTAATTAGAGAACAGAGAGCTGACAAGCTAAAAATAAAGCTAAAAGATTGGGAACTAATAACAGAAAGAAAATGAAAGGCAGTTTTACTCCTCTCTACTATAGAGAGTCATAAAATGCAACTAGTACTATGACAGTTGCTTAAATATTTAGCAGAATAATGCAAATTATGCATGAGGGAGTATAAATATAAATATAACTGCAGTCAGGAAATTGTACAACAACAAAAAACCTGAATTTAAATTGAAGCCAGGAGTATGGAGATGTTCCATTGTCCTCTTTTCCAGTGTTTTTTTTTGTTTGGTTTTTTTTTTTACATGTGCAGATATCATCAGGGGACCTTGGCCTCTCCCTGGATCTAGCAGTCTGTCCCATTTTGTCATTTTTAGGCCTGGTACCATAGGAAGTGAGCTATTTCATCATTCATGCCAAACACTTTTGATACTGATTAGTGGTTCAGAGTTCTCTGTCACAAAACTTAAAATTTTATCATTTCACCTTTTCCAATGTATACACAGACAGCTTTCCATTGTTTTGTGTTGCTATGGGAAATGGGATAATTTCATTTTTCAACTATAGGAGAAGAGAAATAAAAAAATAAATATTGCAAAGCTATCAAAAATAGAAGGGGACTGAAACTTACTTTGACTTCTTGAAGTTGAGTATTGAAATTAATATTGCCTCCTTAAGGCAAATATTTTTTCCTTATTTCTGGTAAGGAGGAGCACTAATAGAAGTTAATTTAATGAAACAGTTCTTGGTTTTGTGCTAAGTTCCAAGTAAGTATTATGATCAGAGGTTCAATTTCTTCCTTACCAAGAAAGGACTCGAGATAATAGCACTACTACCCAAACCTGAGAGACTGAATTTGCTGCTCAAAAGGAGACTGAAATCACATTCCTGGGGGGCGGGGGGGAGTTATTAAAAAAACTTTTGTCACAGCAAAAGTGCTTCTTTCAGAGTAAGGCCAAGGGCATTTTTGAGTCTGTGGGAGGAGGGAAATGCCAGCAGCAGTGACAACCACTGCATAAAACCCCTAACCCACTGTTCCAGAGGAGTCAACTTTGGTTTCCTTTGCAGCTATCTCAGACTTCGTATCTAATTGCACAACTTTTTCTTTTTCTTTTCAGAAAAACAACATAGTATTTTGTTTAAAAAATATGTGAACTGAGGACAAATTGGCAGCCTTAATTATGAATGTTCTGCCTGCCTGTTTATTGGTTTAAAATATTTCCTGATGAAGTATAAAGACATTTTGTGCCTCAATAGCATGAGTACAATATTCATTGTTTTGAATGACTTAGATGTCAGATTGTTGGAGCAGCTGTAATTTGAAGAAAACACTCTCTAAGGAGTAACATGATATTTTCAGACAAAAAGGTTGTTGCAAATGAAGCTTTCAGCTGATTCCTGCATATTAGTAGTAAGATCTCGAGCCAGTCAGCAGACATGAAGGCAGAAACTCCAGTAAAGACAACAGCATAAGCACAAGGTCTTTATAAACCCAGTATTATCCAAAGCCGAAGGAGAAATGTACTGTTCTCACTACTTATACAGCATTTCAACTCTTAAAAAAGGTCAATAGTACTGTGGTTCAGATGCTGCACTATCATCAAACAGCTGGGTTTGCAGAGTTTTTAACACTGAAGACAAAGGGGCTTTTGGCTTGCAGCTTGTCTGCTGCTGGTTTTAGGAACTCCTTCTCATGTACTGTTTGCTTATATACAGTTGCTGAACTGCAAGTTCTGGAAAGGAAGGAGGTTTTTGATGGAAAACCATTGAAAAATAAAGGTAAGGCTAACATATCAAAAGAGAATACGAAATAAAACTCGGTATAAAGGCAGAAAATGATAACTGAGGAATTCCTATTTACTTGCTCTCAAACTAGCAAAATTTGTTCTTCTCAAGCCTGAATTTGGACTCACTATATTAATATCCGTGGTCTAAGTAAGAAGGGACATTTGTGGCAGAAGGGAGCAAATCACTGACACAGAAGCAGATTGTTGACCCTCAAGCTGATCCAGGAACCTGTTACTGTGACATGAAGAGGAGGAGGAGGAAGAAGGAGAGGAGGAGGAAGATGAAGTGGCTGCCATGTGGCAAGGAGCCACTCTCCAAAGGTGTGAAGAAATGAGGAGAGCTGTTCGTGGAGGAGTGTGTCCTCTAAAGGCACCAGAATTCCTCTCTTGCATTATGCTAAGCCTCACAGCCTCATACTCAAAAATTGTATTAAGTGTGGATAGTTGTTAGATACTCAAAGTCCAGAATTTCCAAGGTGCTGAGCTCTCATTGTTACCAGCTGACTTCACAAGACTTGTGGATGCTACATAGTTGAATGAGAAGGAGTATCAAATTAAGCAAAAGCTTCTATAAATAATAAAGCATCAATAAGCCCCTCTGAAAATGCAGTCTTTACCTCTCTTGCCTCATTTCTCTGGGAGCATAAGAGGAATCATATCTACTGCCCTCTTTCACACATACCAGTACGAAAACAATTACCAGAGCTGTGCTTGAAAAACATTTGCCATGTGAAGAATGTTGCATTTCAGAGATCTTTATTCTGTCTTTAAAATCCCATTAAAATGTTTCCAAACAATGGTGCTAGGGAGTGTGCAGGAACTGGGGAAAACAGAGGAGAGAAAATGAGGAAAAGATTCATAAATAGGCAGACTATCACACATTCATTATTCATTTACTTCTTGTATTTTTAATTGATTTACAACTTATTATACCACCAAGTACTATTTCCCCTCCTGTCAGGTAGAATTGCCATTCCTGCTCAAGGGATTGAAGGAGTGGGATATTAGTTTGCTCAACAGTATTCAGTCTTCTTGCATTTACTAACTTCTTTGACTACTTTCTTAACATAATCTACCAAAGACAGTTCTCTAAAATCACTAGCTTAGGCTTTAAATATTGCTTTAATATGCCAATGTTTGAAAAAATGTCCAGTTTAGTTGTACTGCCTTTCTATCAGAAGAGTAATTTTGAAATTTATTTCCATGTATCCAAAAATGAACTTTTCTATAAGGATTAAGTGAAGCAAATATGAGGACATTATTCTTACTGTAATTGATAAAATACTAGAATTTTTCTTTTCTTTTTTTAGTGCCTCTTATCAAAGCGTTTTGCTAGTCATAAAGATAGTAACCACACATCTGCACAAATTTGGGCAAAGCTGCCTGCTGGCAGATAGTATACTAGCCTATCTATAAATTGCATAATTTCTGCAATATTCTTCCATCCTAAACTGATTATTCCAATCTGTGTTATTTCTGAGTAACATTGTTACCATGGTTTCTTTTTGTTCCCCTTGTGTAGCTGTGTGACTACATAGCCACAGGTATCCAAGCTCACTGCTTACACTATTGAATGACATTTAAATAATTACATTTTAAAATGTATTTCAAACTATCTTTGCAAGCAGTAGGGTAGAGGAAAAAATGCCAAGCCAAAAGCCTTCTCAAGTCTTTCAAAACTATATGGAGAAGTAAAATTTTTGTAATAAATAGCTGACATAGGAATTCCAACAAATAAGTTTGCCGAAGAATCCCTATTATAAAACTGAAATATTTAAGCTGCTCAGTTCAGATAGAAGAACTTATTGGGCATACAGAATTCTAATTATTTTATTACTGTAGCTTATAGCATGCATGTTAAATAGTAGATTGATACTTGTTCCTGGGAGGTTGCCGGCTTCCCCAACTCAGCCTGGCATGGTGACGTACAGAGTCCCCCTACCAGTTCTTTGGGGGAGGCAGTGAGGACACTAACCTAGGTGCGGGGCTGATACTGGTTTCTCTTTATCATCCAGGAGCTGACTGTACACTTTCAATATAGAGATGCAGCAGATGGACCCCATCTTCCCGAGAAGGTGAGTCATCTGCTCGGTGGTACTTGTACTCACTGAGATCTCAGACCCCTCGTAGCTTCCCCAGCCCACTAAAAATGGTTTACTGAAAAGCAAGAGTAGCTCCAACTCAGTCTTTCTGGTTGGGCAAAGCTCTAAGCAATATCCTGGAAATTGGGGTAGCTAATCTTGAATCCCATCAAACTGAAGAGCATAAATCTAAGTCTTCCACTTCATGGTTGCCAAAAAACCCCGCGACCAACAACAACGACAAAAGGCGTAACTTCTTCTAACTTCTTGTTGGACTCAACGATATCTCTCAGGTTTGTTCAGAGCATACCTGCCAGGCTGGGTTTCCCAGAGACACTGGAAGACCTTTTTCTAAGTGATAGTTGAGTTTTGGCATGAGCTACAATTTTGAGAAGTCATTTCAGCCAAGGGTGTCTCTGCACAGACAAAGCGCATTCAGAGGTACCTAAGCAACTTCCATATGTTGCTTGGTGGACTTTTTATATCTATAGTCAGATAAGGGGCTGGCCATAACAGAAAAAACAGTGTGAATATCCCCTGCATTCAATTCTCTGCACCCACAAGACCACTGCTGTAATGAGAGTGAAGAACAAAGACATTTTCTCTTTTCTGAAAAGCTGTTTGTGGTAGTTTCAGTGAGCTATTTGACAGCTTAACACTATGACCAACTGTAACTCTACAACTGAGGAGACAGCACAGGAGATGAATTAATGACCAAAGGCAGTACACAAGGGGTGGCAACTTCCCATACTGGTTTTGCAGCTGTAGCCACCATCTCATGAATCTATAGTCTTGTTCCCTTAGTAAACTTTGCCCTTGATGCTATGCATTTCTGTTCAAATTTCTCAAAGTGCAGACCCTATGTGCCCCATGAAGATTTTTGGCACAGAGCAAATCTCTTCGGTGTTCCCTACATGCTGTCACTGCTAATTAAAAGAAGATAACCCTCTTTTCCCAAAGCAAAACCAAAAATGTATCCTATAGCTGCTGATATTCCAGTTTCATCAAAAAAAGCATACATGCCACTCAGTTTAGCCCATGTTCTTTGCATTAATGCACAAACCATCTGTCATTCAAACCTCGAATTTTGTTTTCAGAAATCTCTGGAATTCCCCTCTGCCATGTCCACATGTATGAAAACCAAATTTCTCAGCCAAAGTTGCAGGATAATTTTCAGCAGTTTTCTCATTAGTTTTTAGGTGTTAAGAACAATTCACACCCTGAAAGTGGACACGTTTCTACAGGGAAAATGATTTCAAGTAAGGATATGCGAGATTTGAGAGATACTATGTTTATTTCCCAGGTGATGGTTGGAGTATGTAACTAAAAGTAGTTATATGAATTACATTACCTTTAGGTCTAATGTGCTGGAAGCAGAAGAATTTGGCCACAAATGCTGTATAGGGACAATCTGGTCACAGTTAGGCTTTTGGAGGAAAGTTACATGTTAAAGTTGATTGCTGTAGTTTGGGATTTTCAGAAGTTGTGAGACTGTAAAAACAAGAAGATGTGTGGGAAAATTAAGGAACTCATATTCCATTCTTTAAGATGCTAGCAATACTTCAATGTGAAGAGACAGTGATAAGTGAATAAAGCAATGTGACACTACAGTGCTTGTGCTCTCTTTCCTCCTTTTCTTCCTTCTTTCCTTCATTTCCTTCCTTCCTTCCTTCCTTCCTTCCTTCCTTCCTTCCTTCCTTCCTTCCTTCATTTCCTTCCTTCCTTCCTTCCTTCCTTCCTTCCTTCCTTCCTTCCTTCCTTCCCTCTTTGCCTTACTTTTTTTTTTTTGTTGTCTCTTTTCTTACACTTTTACATTCCCTGGTGAAGGAATCATCGTGGGATATTTCCACAGGGCCTATATTAATGTTTCAAGACCTGTGATCAAGGCACCAAATACAGTTGTACAATTTTACCACAAAGCAAATAAGCAATAGAGTAATATCACGAAGTAGTGATATATGATAATTTCATATTGCTAAGGACAAGAATATATAAAACTAAGGATAAGAATAAAAGAGCCATAAGAGACACACTGACAGAGCAGGACAATGGAAACAAGGGAGTATTTCTGAAGGATAGCAGCTGGCTCAGCAGATTAATAGGAGGGAACATATAGGCAAGTGACGGGAACAATAAAAGAATGGGAGAGTCTGGTTCAGAGGGGTTAAGAAAGCAGGAATGGCAAGCATGATGTGATTGAGCAGAGGTCTAAAAGAAAGATGCCAGAGATTTTGGTGAGGAAAGTTTTAGTAGAGCGGAAAAGGGAAGAAATGAACGCACATCACCTCCAGTTCCTTTTACTACAGGGCAGTAGTGGTTTTGGTTGACCTTGGCTAATTTTGTTTTCACATCAAATGCCTTGGAGTAATTAATATTTAGTGTCCTGGTTGCTGACAACTGCAGGTTAGTTAAAGTTTTGCCATAATTAGGTACAATTTTAGTGCATTCACTGTTCCTACTGTATGCTTAGCAACTTTTGTGAAGTAAAGTGTCCACAAAAAAGTAGACAATAATGGTACTTGCAGGTACTGCATTGCCAAAGCCACATTAAGCACTCATAAGCACCTCATAGTCCAGAAGTGGAATACTTATACCATGTTCTGCATCTTTGCCCAGGTCTGGGTAGAGACTGTAAAATGCCAGAGGTCTCTGAAAGTCCCTCCTTTTCAGAAAACAGCAGTTTTGAACCTAGGGTAGGGCAGTCCTGCGGGCACCCACAATAGAGCAGGCTTGAGGCTTCTTTGATTCCTAAGATGCATAAAAGCACCTCCTTTCCAAACATTCTCCACCTGTGCTGAGTTGGGGGTCTGGCCTTTATTGGGAAAACAAAAATGTGCTATTTGTTGGGGTCTGGTAGAATGCCCAGAGTTGTCCATTCTCTCCATTTGAATTCCTAGCTCTAATCTTAAATATACTAATGTATTGATTCAAAGTGATAGTACCAAATATACCAGGCAATATAACTGTATGCTATTTTAACAGTATAGCACTATACCGCTTTTCCCATGTAATTTGGCAAGAGAGGCACAGCGTGAGAGAGGTCTCAGCCAGTGAGCACTATAAATCCCAATAGCATTGCCTGGATCTTTTGGTTAATATGTCTCTCCCTTGAAAGCTGAGAAGATCACTAGACTGTTCTGTAGGAGTGAAGTGATCACCAAACCAAGGTTTCCATGGTTAAGAAATATTTACAGTTCATTTGCCTATATTCAAATATACTACTTCTTCCCAGCCAGTAAGACTTTCTGAACTAAATGATAACTTTTAGTACTAATTCCCACAACCTGCAACAACAAATTTATTAAGAGAAGGGAAACAGTGGAAAGTGGACTTCCACATTAAGAAATATGCTTGGAAAATTATCTTTTCTATTATTTCATCTCACAAAACTGCACTAGCCATATAATAAGACACCCCAGGGAACTCTGGAACTGAAAAAAGGCTGATTTCTTGTTTATTGATTCCTTGTTTATTGGTGTGTTAGCAGTGGAGAATGACTATATTACCATCAACCCAGAAGGCAGGCCTGGAAGAATCAGAGCTGCAGCTTGCTGCAAAAAGCATTGAATCTCTACAGGCAAGAAAGAGAGACTCCTGAATGGGTTTGAGAGCACAAACATGAGCCCTGGAGAGGCAGCAGACCTCAGGCTGGTGGTAGCGTCAGGGACAGGGGCGATACTTTGGAGGAAAACACTGACTAGAAGGAAAGATAAGGAGAAAGGGGACATTGAAAGGAACAGGGATAATGAAACAGCAGGAGAGGCAGCTGTTGCTTAGACGGAGGTGAGTCAGTGCATGGTAATTACAGGTCCAAACCTCCCCTAGGTGGGAAGTTCTCCAAGCGCTCGAAGAACCCTCCTTAGGCTGCATCTGGAGCTGCCCTGGCAGCTCGAGTTTCTGACTGGATCTTCCCTCTGAATCTCACCTTGGAGGATGTGTAGGAAAGAGGAAGATGACCTGAATTTTAGTTTTCCCAAACCTCTCTCTTCTGCAAGAGAGGTTCTGGGATCAGAGCGATACTTGGGAGAGCAAGATTTACAGCTGGGCCCCATCATATCCCTTCTCCTCCAGGACAGCTGCCCATGCCGTCTGGTAGAAATGTGGTTTCTACCTCACACAAAGTCTCTCTCACCACACAGTTACTACAAGGCCTGTTTATTCCACTGTTGTAGCATATTCCCTCCATAGCATTTTTCTGTCACTCATCATTTATTCATAACAGATGACATCGTTGCTGGACAAATATAGGGTGAAGGTGTATTCAGCCTGTGTAAAAACTTTAAAGCATGTGCAGAAAGTCCACTGACAGACTTTTCATGTTTATTAGCCTAGGTTTGTAAAAAGCCCTCCCCCTCTGCCTTTTATTGTTTCCTTTTGCTTTCCTTCCAAATAACAAAGTCTACATAGACGTAACCCAAATATTTAGGACCCCAAGCTCTCAAATGCAATCCATGCCTGTTCATTTTCTTTTTGGAAAGTAAGGCTGTGATTAGACATGAAATAACTGTAGCTAATAAATCTGCTCCCAAGGACTGAGTAATCTCATTACAAGTGGGAAATGACGGTTTATTCATCAACATATGGAGTGCTTTAGAAGTGCTGGAATAGGCAAACTTATGTGGAGAGGCAGGGAAAGTCAGCTTGAAGAAAGGAAGGACCTCCAGTGATGTTTTACATATGTAGCGACTTATGTGGGAAAGAAGAACAATGTATCTCATGTCTACCCCGATAAATAGTTCAGGCTAATCGTAAAAGATCTTTGGGGTACAAGGCCTGCATAAATGCTTCCCATTAATATAATAGGTTAATCTGAATGTTCTTAAGAGACATGAAAGCATGTGTTATATGCGCTGGAAAAGCAGTATAAGTGTCATTTGGAAATGCATTTTCTTTCTGCTTGGAAAAGTCCACAGACCCCTTTTGCGGCATTGCAGACCTCATGGTGAGGTGTCGGTCCGGCGTTACGTGAAATGCAAGATTTACTTCCAAAAAAATGGGATCTGTTTTGAGCTAATTGTGGTTTTGCTGGTTTAATTCAGTTTGGGAGAAAAGGAAAGCTCTGCAATTTTCCAGAAAGAGAATCAATCTTTCTTCAGAGTTCATTTCTTCCTTTCATGATTCAATACAATGCCTATAATGACAGCTGTTTCCACAGGGATGGAAGCTGCAATATCAGTCCAAAAGAACTTGTAACTGTTGACACTCAGCATGGTTTTAAGAACCTTGATTGCCAAACTAGAATGTTTAATTATCACATTTTTCCTCTTTTCATCTGTGAAATTTGTGTGCAATTTTTTAATTGACACAATGAAATCTGAACAAAAATCAGGCCCTGGCTATCTTTTGTGTATTTTTTTTTTATGACTGGCTGTGGGGGTGTTTGCTTTTGGGGGTCAGAGGTGGTATTCATTCGTCAGCTGTGCATGAATTGAAATGTTTAACTTTTCCATTGGAAAATAAAGCGCTAGGAACATCTCTCTTGGAGCTAAATTAAATGTCAGCTTTATACCTGTCAGCCTACATCTTTCATACTGGAGAGCTGCCAGCAAATATGTTTATCAGCCATGAATATGTGAATCGTTTTTCATTATGACCAAACGGAAGAAGCCGTTGAGCTCCTACCCAGAATAAGATGACTGGCACCCTCAAAGCCAGAGCTCCAGATGTGGGCAACGTCTCAGCAGAGGTTGAGTAATATGGGTGGAGCTGTCTCCACAAACTGATGAGAGTACAGAACTGGGCATTTTTTTGTTGAAACTGGTTGCTTTGACAGAAACAGATAGAAATTAAAGTCTGGAAACAGTAAGAGAAACAAGTGTGGCCCTGAGAAGGTGCTAAAAGAGAAAGACTGAAGACTTGGAAAATTTGAGGAAGGAAATAGTCTCCATCTACCTCTTCTTTTCCAAGCAAATGGGGCTTGGTGTTCATTGTAAATAGACTAGATTGTGTTAAAGAAATTTCTGTCTCATGAAATCATGTGTTCTTTTGGACATCTGGACTACCTGAAAGGCCTTGATAATGAATGTGTTGCTGCTGAGACTCCAGCCGCATTTCTAAACATGAGATTGCCAGTGAAATGATAGATACTAAGGGAGAGAAGAAATCCAAAGCTGAATCCACATTTAAATGTATAAAGTCTCATAATTTAGCATGTGAGCATTGAACGAGAACCCACATTGCCTGTGAGTCCAATAGATGGTTAAATGTCCAAGCCTTAAATGAGAGACTGCTGTTGATTCATAATATATGTGAAGCTGAATTTGGAAAGACCATCCAAAAAGCGCGCATGTCCATAAATGCCTTGTAGAAACTGCTCATTTCATTGTAGTGTGCTACTGATAAAATTTAAATTTCTTCTTGTTAAATTTAAAGAAAAAAAGTATCATTCCCCTTCTCAAGGACATGACTGTAAAATGGCTGGTACTACAGAAGAGCAAGGAAATTGCAGTGGAGACTCAGGGTTCACAGCCATAATTTCTAAAAAGAAATACTAGCTCAAACTCTCTTTTGCATTCACGCCATCCTTTCACTCTTCCTCTCTGTCTGACACTGCAGTAAGTGCAAAGCTCCACTGTAAGATGTCTTGAGCACAAATTCAACAGCGGGGAATATTTTATATCATTTATTTTTATTTCCTTTTGGGGGATGTATCAGTAAACCTAAACAGTCTTTGGCAAACTAAGGAAACTATAAAACCTTTTACTTCTCCCTGAATCTGAAGCACTGGGTCCTTTTTTACACCTACAGAAGTTTCACAAGTTTGAAGTCAGAAAAAGGCAGTTTGTGACAACAGAGTAGTGCTGAGGCCCAGACTCAAGCCCACTGAACACAAGAGCAGTGAAAACTAAAAACCAAACTCATAATCCACATACTTTATGAACATTTTTAATTGGTGAAAAAATCCCCAAAAGAAAGACAGGGCCTCTTCCAGAAATGATTTCTTAAAGCTTTTCATTTACAACAGGGTAGAAAGCAAAACTAGTTCAGAAATTTGGAAGATGTTTTATTTAGTGATTTGTTAAGACAATACTGAACCAGTACAGAGTGCAAAAGGATATGCTGGCAATCACAAATACAAACTGTTTTGTTTAAGAAATAGAAAAAAAAAATGCTATAAATAAATGTCTGGGAAGTCCTGGTGCTTACCACTTAAATGCTTGAGCCAGTCTAGGTAATAAATAAATAAATATTGCTAGTTTTTGCCAAGCTGACGGGTAAAATTCTCTCACAATGTTTCCAGTACTTTATGCCTATGGCTTGGTCATAGACCACAAGTAAAATTTTTCCGTGAGCACTTTGGAATTTCCACTTCTGTACAAGATTGGGAAATGCAGAGCCACCATCAGCACAGAAAAAAAGGAGTTTCAAGAAACTTCTACCAAACTTCTGCACCACAAAAGTCTTTGAGTCTTTGAGTCATTTTGTCTTCATACATCGTGTCACCTATAGCACTCCACAACTCGTTATTGTGACAACACAGCCACAGCACCATCCATAGCAGGGCAATCCTGAGGACTTCTACCCGGATAGGATCTAGAGTCTTCATGAAAAGAAAATGTCTGGGGCTGTCCCACAGAGACCCCACAGGATCTCAGAAGGTGGAATGATCCAAGCTGGGTCTGTGTGGGGAGCAGAGGGTGACACGTGGGAAGGATGGCACAGCAGGAACAGGGAATGGTTTTGGTTTTTCTGGCACCAGAGCTACTGGTAGGAGCTTTGGTCAGACTTCTTGGATGGCCAAGGCAGGGAGAGAGTGGTCTTTCTCCTCCTGAAATCTTGCTTTTCCCCATTTGACTGGCTATGCCCAGCTCCTGCAGTGCCTGGGGGTGGCAGGGGAAGCCACGGACCCTGTGGGCTCCACAGGACTGCAGGGAAACAGCACCCAACTGCTTGGCACACCTAGAGCGAGCCTCACCAACACCTTATACCGTGGGCTGCTGGGCTGCTGGCGGTCCTTCTGATGCCCATCTTGACTGCTTTGGGTATCACTGTCTCCGAACACTCCACCCTTTCAGTGCTCAATTTCTGCTTAATATCAGGTAGAGCGACACCTGTAGAAACATCCTTCTTGCAACACTGGCAGGTTTCAGGGGCTGTCCCAGTAATGTTTTCTTAGGGCACCATCATAGAAGCAGGTGGCTGGAAGGTGCCTCAAGAGGTCAGATGTTCAGCCCATCCCCATGTTCAGGGGTAGCTCCAAGTGTTTCTGTGCCATACGGGCATCTGTGCATTCAAAATAACATATGTTAGATGATTAAAGGGATTCTGCAATTTCTCTAAGTAACTATACCAGTGCTCAGTTAACGTCTGATCTAAATCTGCCTTGCTGCAAAATAAGCCAGCTTCTGCACATCCTCGTCCCTGTGATCCAGGAATCCAATCAGTCACTGTCTTCTGTGTAGCTTTCTTGGCGTACCTGTTATCGTTCGCCTTTTCAGCTCCTCATTTTCAGACTAAACAAAGCCAGCTCTCTCAGCTTTTCCACATAAGTCTTATTTTCCAAATGTCTGTTTAGTAGGAAACCACAGGCCAGCTTACAGGCTTAACTTTGAAATCCAGGACTAAGCTTCTATTATCTATATACTACAAATAACAAGGTAATATCAAATATGGCAAGATAACTGACAGGAAATTTCAGAAAGGGATTTCATAGCTTGATAGTGCCTAAAAAGCTCTTATGTGTAAAGGGGGTTAGTGCTCTGGATAGTCTCAGACTGGTAGATGGTGAACATACAAGGGAATTCTGGAAATACCATGTTTACTATGTTGAAAAATAATCTCTCCTCCCAGATTCCTGTCTCTCTCTACAGCTCTCCAGACAAATTCTGTTGCACCAAGTAAAGGAAACTTAACGTCTGAAAGCAGAGAACTAAAAAGCCGGAAGATCTCATAGGTTCCTCCTCAATCTGCCCTGATGCTTCGCACGCTACAGCAAGTGTCTCGCTCAGCATTTGCAAGGGTGATTTCACACTTTGTGGCACCGTTGCACTTTTTGCTTCACAGAGGGTGGTGTTTGCCATTGATGCTGCAACTGATGTCAGCAATTAGCTGTACTGACAACGTAGAGACTTTGCTGTCTCGTAGTCGTAATTCGGATGTGTCATTTTTCCCATTTGAGCTGATTTTTTGGATCTTGCTCTCGTCTAGATTTTTTTTTTTTTTTTTTATCTTGCTTGTCTAAAGTTAGCCATTGCTAAACGCCATGTGTGCCCATAGTGGCAAGAGCAGGCAGAAGCC
The DNA here is from genome assembly GCF_929443795.1 of Astur gentilis. Classification (NCBI taxonomy): domain Eukaryota; kingdom Metazoa; phylum Chordata; class Aves; order Accipitriformes; family Accipitridae; genus Astur; species Astur gentilis. The sequence continues at coordinate 11,981,458 of NC_064913.1, forward strand.
CTCACCCCGAGCCATCAGCGTACCACCGCAGCCAGCCGCTCGCAGATGCAATGCTGCGGCGTGAGTTTTGAAGGTGGCTGCTCGCAAGAAAACTGTGTCAATCCACAACACGTCGTGTCTCCAGCGGAATTGCCGCGGACAGCCTGAGTTTTTCAGAGGTTGCCAGAGAGCTTCTCCCATCCTGTGCGGAGCCTCAGGTGGGATGAGAGCCGAGCGGGGACCCACAGTTGGTTCTTCTGTCCCATCCTTGCGCTGCGGGTCACCTCCACTGATGGCAAGATGAGAGGGTGTTTGCCCATCAGCCCCAGGTCAGCCCTGGGGAGGGAGGAAAAGGATCCCCCGAGTGTGAAGGAAAGGGATTTTCTCAAGCCATCCCAGGCTGTGAACAGCAGGATGGTGAGGAGGTCCTACGGCCGGTTTTTATTTACATATGGTCATGCGAAGGGCTGGAGGGAAGTGCCTAGGCTGACGTGCTATGTGTCTTAAGAAACTTGCAAAGGAAAGAGGCACCTGATCCAGAAAACTTCATGAAAGTTCTTAAAAAAGCTTGCACCTCATTAAAAAGGAAGCACGGAGGTCCACGGCAGCGGTGGGGTGAGCACCCTTCTCACCCCAGAGTGCTCAGTGAGCTGGAGGAGAAATCCCTGCTCTCGCTGGAAGAAACGACGTGGTTCTCCCAGGGTGTAAGAGCCTTCCATCATGCTTAATTCCCTGTTTCTTCAGGGGTCAGGGTGCTAATCCAGCGTTTCTCTTTCTAAGCCACATGGTTGCTATTGGGAGTCCTAATTACTTCTGCACCTTCCCATACATCTTGTACTGTGGCAAGGGGGTAAGATAATAGGGAAATGCCTACATTTTGTAGTTTCTAACAAGGTCTCTGAGATAAATCACAAACGTGTATAGTAAATAGTAGCCATAGCAAATTCAAATGCTTGGAAGAGAACTTTTATGCGGGGCTGCCACACTTCTCTCCAGGGTTTCCACTACTGAAGTACAGGTGCCTGTGCTGTGTGGGGCACCCAGCATGTGTTGGAACTACTTACTACATTCATTTTACACTATTAGTCTATGCACAGTAAATTTAATGGTTTCAGGACACTGACAATGACCATAGCTGCTCATCTATGAAGCAGATACAAAGTACGTCCAGAGCTCCCCAGATCCATGTAGGTATATCGCACCACGCAGTTGCTGAGAATTTTGGATATATGGCAGCCTGGCTGGAGTTTCTGATTGAGAGCAATCACATCTCATCTGATAGCACTGTGAGATAGCTGCTTGTCTGATAGATCTACAAGATCCGTACAAACATTTCCAGAAAAAAATCATTTTCCATGAAAAATAGGCATGGTAGGGAAAATACAAATATATGGTCTCTCTCCTTCTTCATCTTTCCTTCCCTCCCCACAAGTTACCTGCGATTTGCTTATTTTTTTCTGTTCTTTCCTTTCCTCCATCTCCCCCTCTCGCTCCCATACTCCCTCCCTGCTTTTTGAGCAATTAACTCTGCAGAAGCCAGCTAGCACATAACAGGGGCTTGTTCTTTTTAACATCCTCTGTTGTGGAAGATGCTAGAAATAACAGCAGCTTTGAGGTTTTCCTGGATTATGGAGCTGCCATTCAAGCAGGTCATGTCTAGGTTATCACTGAAATTAAATCCTGCGCCTTTTTCAGTCAGTTTTCTTCTCTGCTTGGTATGTCTGATCCATGCACCTCCAAGGCCTTTCCCCGCTCATGATATGCCAGCCAGGCCACCAGCATACTTCAGCTTGTCCATGCCTTACATTTAAATGCTTTCCTTTTTTCTAAAGATTAAATCCATATGATCTTTGTCTCTTCGCTTCTTCCCTAGCCCCAGCTTCTGACTGAACTGCAGACAGGATGAGGGCCCTGGTGACCCATGACGGGGCTCTGTAACCCAGAACACATCTGGGAAGGAAGAGCAATGGGATCTCTGGTCCCAGCCACGTCTGACATCCCCCTGCCTCCCCCACCGCTTCCTTCCTCATTCTGCTGCCCTGAACTCCCAGCCCCCGTTTGCTCTTTAACTGCTCCCTGAATTCTGATTCCATTTCTTCTCCTCTAACTCTCTGCACAGTCTCTCCTTCTTTCCCAAAGCTGCTGCTTGATATTCCTCCGTCACTTCCCATCCAGCATACACACGCTGCGCTTTCTTTTCACAACCAACCGCTAGTTAGCCAGTAGACTCTGATTACATTTCTTCCATACACGCCTCCCCTGCCCCCCTTTAGCAGGGCTGGATTTTAGTGAAACGCCTGCAGACGTTTCGTTTCTCAGATTTCAGCCAAGAGCAAGGTTCAGATTTACATTGCTTGGGTGTGACATGGAATCAGCAACCAAAGTATGTTCCCTTGAGCAATTAAGTTCATATAACCCCCGGCTCCTGGGCAGATACTTGCTGGGATATTCTGCCTGCCAGTGCTCACTCTAATTCATCTGGTGCCTGACAGCCAGCCATACCTCTCTGCAAAGACTTATCTCTTTCCCTTTTCTTTTTTTTTTTTTTTTTTAAATTTGAAAACCACATCTTTCTTAGTCTTGTTTCCCATGGAAGCGGTAGGTTTGCAGTGAACACCTGAGTGTACTCAGGGCAGGAGTGAAGCCAGGCTTTGTGACTTTCCCTAGGGAGTTACATAGCTGTCCACGTGTACACACAGCGGCAGGTTTCATCTATGAAATGCTGTTTGATTCAGAAAGTTGTATCGTAAGAACCTCTCGCTCATTGAACCCAAGGCCTCCACCGCAAAACCAATCCTGCACCGTGAACAGGCATGTGCAATTCTAGGCAAGACCAGCAAGAGTTTATGGTCTTACATGAAAAAAAGCTTGCAAACTCAAGAAGTTCTCCATCTTAGCTACAACAAAACTGGCAATGTACTATAATAAAGCACTTGAGGGCTCTGGCAGTCGCAAAGTAGAAACATAAATGCAGTCCTGCTTTTCTAACATAAGCACTTTAAAAACAGTTCCACTGCAGCGGCTAAAAGAGCTGTTAGAAGAGAGTGTCTTTGATTAAGAATCATAGACCACATCAGACGACCCTATTGTCTCGTAACGACTACCTTCAGAAAACTCACAACATGGCCTGCGTATGCCAAGGACAACGCTCAAGATGGCCAGCCGCTATCACCGCCTTCCCTTTGTGATCTGGGACTGGGAAGATCGGCCTCAACACAGCCCTCTCTCCTCTTAATGGCTCACAGATGACTTTGCTGGCATTTCTTTCAGTTCCTCCCAGAAGAAGTTTACAAAGTGTTTAGAGTTCAATTATTGCTGAATCAGTGCATCTTCATTCAACAGGAAAAGAGAAATGAACTTCCATTATCGTCTTGCACTGAGGTTAATTAAAAGCAGCTCTTCAGCTGGTCGTGGCCTGTTTGCCAGTTGTATTTTGACACATGTTGCCAGCGATATCTGAAAGCAGCGGTTCTGCTTGTTTATCGGGGCGCACAAGTATATCTGGTAAAGGCAGCTCTGCGTAGAAGTGTTTAAAACAAATATGCTTATGCTTATGTGTATGTGTGTGTGTTTGTACACACACATATATATATATATATTCTGGGGCCTCATTCCCTTATGTCCTGTAATTCACCCAATCATTCATATCAGGGACAATGTGTCAGCCATCTTTCCACAGTGGATGTGATCTCATTTCTGGAAGAGATCATTAAAAGCTTGCTGCAAAGGAACAGGCCCTGATATTCTGATTTCACCGTTGTGAAAGCCACCTCCAGGATTGCGCTCAAATGAGATAGACTGGTTTAGAATACCCTCAAAAACTTACTGTTAAATGGCAAACCAGGGAAAAAAAAAAAAAAAAAAAGTATTCACCTTTTGCAGGGCTACACTCTGAAGTTTTTCCAGTAACATCAAGCTGCCACAGTGCTGTGGTGGCTTTTTTCAGATGTCCTGCATGGGAACCAAAACCCCTGCTTGTATAGTTCCCCCACTGCCTTCTATCTGGTTTTACATTTTCCTTGACTGCAGTTGGATATTTGAAAATGTCTGCTGAAACTCTAATTACAACTGCAGTAAACATGAAAGACTTCTGCAGTTAAATTGCTCACATAACACTGATTTTGGTTTGGTTTTGTTTTTAATATGAAAACAACAAACATTCCACAGCCAATTATACATACCTTAAATAAAGTTCAGAGCAGAGAAAGACCCTGATCACTGATGCTATTTAACTCCCTTCAAGTAGCCAACTCGCAGAACTACAGATGCAGATAAAGAAAGGCTACAGATATTCCACAAAAATGTTGAAAACGAATGCTTGGTCAGCCCACTGGTCTACTTTCAGTAATTCATGTCATAGAGTTAAAGGCTGCTGTTCGTTGGTTCTCCAGGGTGCTGGTTTTACAAGGGGAAGAGTGGTGATGGTTACTCACCATCCAGACCCTCCCTTCGAAGGTATTGCTACTGATTTTGTCCCCAAAAAGGGTTGATCAGCCCCTGTTTGAAAGTGGGGAAAGTCTATTGCCATCCAAACTCATATGATGGAAGGTATGCAGAGCATCAAGGGAGTGGTTTCATGAATGAAACAGAAAAAGATCAAAAGGACACTCTTTGGATTTGTCTTTAGTTGAGGCTTGATTTGGAGATTGCTAACAAAGAAGCTCTTTGATCTAGAATCTTTTATTACTGCAGAGAATAAATGCAAGAAACAAAATATTCACCTTAATTATTTTTCTTTCTTCCTCTCCCCTGCCCCAGGAAAGTGAACAATTCAGAGCCTGATGTAGGTTTTGGATATGTAACTGTGTACTGTGTTTCAAAGTTCCTTTTTACCCGCATTTCTAGCAACCAGCCACAAAAGCTAAAGATTGTTAAAAAAAAAAACACCCTGGGTTTGGGCTCATGCTAAAATGAAAGACTGATTCTCTAGAAAGCTCTGAGGCAAAGTAAACCGTGCCAAGTGTAATTTCACATCCTTGCTGATTGTCCTTTTTCTCCAGTGCAGTCATTCATTTGCTCTGTCACATGTCCCAAATTATAAGAACATTATAAAGAACATTTATCAGAAAGTTTCTGGCCCATGACTGTCAATGACTATGTGGGTTTCTCTGGAAGTTCCCAGAATTTTCTTCTTTGTTCCCAAAGATGTATCGCCTGTTTCTGTTTTTAAAGAGGAATCGAGGTGTTATTCCTGTAATTGCAGAGCTTATTACTGTGTCATTCATACTTCCTTTTTTATCACAGCAAATGAAAATCAGTTTAGTCACATAAGGCTAATTTGATCATTTAGTGAAAAGCTAGCTTATGCAGAACTACCAGGAACCTATCTTTTTCTACTTGACAAAACCTTTGCCAAGGGTGGCTATAACCGGCTAGTAACTCTAAATAGGAGCCACCTGATTTTCCAGGGGCTTGAGCAACACAAACTTGCATTCGAGGCTTTGACTGGAATAGGGCGGAGGCAGATGCTCTACTCCACCCACTTTAAAAGTTAGTATGATTTATTAGTCATTTCTTCCAGTATAGCTTCATCTGCAGATCAGAATTTCTCCTTTGCTAGTTTTAGCAATTCCAAGAAATTGTATCTGGACCCTCTAGCCTCTGTGAGACAGAAGGCAGCTTGCTCTGAAAACAGACTAACAGCAGATGCATGATGCTTCCACCAGGACCGTGAAGTCATTATACTTTACATTGCATAAAGGGGGAAAAACCGGTTTTTAAAGTAATGCTAGACAAGCTTTCTTCCAGTATTAGGAGCGAGCTGGATAAAAATCCAAAGGGGGACTTGATTTTTCAGTTTGAATATTTTAAACAAGCCCCAATTTTTCTCCAAAATCATGACCTTTTGCAATCTTGTGTCCAAACTTTTCTCCTTATTTACTGCCCTGCTGACTTTTTTCTGTGATAGGTGTGCAGATTCCACCCTTCAATAAAGTCTGATTTCTCAGGATAAAAACTGCTGTCCTGAAGACTCATAAACAGGTTCCCTTGAGGGATGATCCTTGGTGTCGTGTAATCTCATATTCAGATATCAGTGAAGAAGCAAATAGGCAAAGGAACCAGGGCGTTTTAATTTCTGAGGTGTAAGTGGAATACATGACAGGTAGTTTTACAATGTCTACGTTAGGGTTTGAATCAGCTCTGCCACTGTAGGAGCACGACTGGTGGAGCAGCTCCATCCCAAAGCAGGTAACAAGGTGACAGAGCACACCGGAGAGCAGCCAGCCAGGAACATCCTTTTTTTTATGGCCGTGACTGAAAAATGGAAGTCTTGACAAATATTTGGTTCCGATTCACTCCATTTTGGTCCAGACACCAGCCAGCTATAGTACTCAAATGAAGCCAAGTTTTGTTCTGGTTCCGACAGTCACAGACTCCCTCTGTAAATGCCAAAGAGTAACTGTGATGTAACTAATAAAGTTTGAGCCTTCATTCTTTCTGTGCTGTTTATATAGTGGACTTTTGAATAAATTCAATTTAAAAGAAAGCCCCATGGATTGATCTTGGCAGTTAATCACAGGCTGTGAGCAAGAAGGGAGCTTCTACTTCACATTTCTTTAGATTAGTTGCTGAATCCTATTTCCTAACAACCGTTCCGCTACTATCGTCAGTGTTATGAAGCAGATCTCTCTGAAGAAAATTGCTCTGTAAAAAAATTTGGGGGAACTATTTGCTTCTTTCCCTCACCATGATTTTGAGACACTCACTGTACATAAGGGAAAACCTAAAGTCTCTCCAGAGCTGTTGTAAAGAATATTTATTTTCCTCCACCTGCAATATAATATATGATGATATTAACACGTAGGATTCTTTCTGGAAGCCGTTTCCATGAAGGACTCTGAATGAAGAGAAGGGAAACATAAGGAATTTGGAGCAAGTTTTACACAGTCAGATTTGAGTTTAGGCTTGCAGATTTTTGTGCTTTTCCAAATAGAGTTTGATGGCATCACTAATATGTAGCATAACGGGAGACAGAGACCAGCTGTGCTTTGAGAGTTAATCTCATAAACTGCTTCCAGAGAAGGTCACATTCAGAACCCCGAGGGCTTCCAATCTGTTCAGACTTGAAAGGTATGTCAAGGAGGAATTGATTTTAAACCATCCAATTTTAACATGCAGTTGGGCCCCAGCACTGCAAATCCCCCGTGCCCACAGCAAACCACCAGTACGCAGAGCGTGTTCAGAAGCAGGTTCCCTCTCTCTCGAATTTTGCATCTCCAACAGAATACATGTAATAACCAGCGATCCACAAAACTTAGTGCTTTATTTGTCACGCTACCTCCTATGACCTTTAAGATAAAAAGGTGCATTTCCTCTCACAAAACTCTTATTGCTTGCAGTGCAAGTACTGTGTATAGCATGGAGGACTCTGCTCTGATCTGTTAACTCCCATGCTCCACTGCTGGTTTTGAGCAAAAAGCCCCTGAAAATGCCACCTAGCCTCCAAATACTTGTCAAAAAAAAAAAAAAAAAAAAAAAAAGGAGGGAAAGGAAGGGAAGGGAAGGAAAAGGAAGGGAAGGGAAATTAAAAGTTCATTAGAACTTGGACACTAGATTATAAAAGACCAGCTGTCAATATGAGATTTAGGTTTACTTTTTTGATAGAGACATATGTAGAAATCCAGGAGCGTGCCACCGAGCCCCCTTTTTTGCTCATTTTTAGATCCCTTAGAATTTTAATAATGGTCACTTAGTAACGGTGGTAAAATATCCAGAAAGATTCAGTAAAGTTCATTCTTTCTAAGGCTGTGAGGTGCTTCTTATTAACAGTCAGCCCATCTCATTCGAAGCAGATGAAAACTACTGGTAACAAGATTTTTCTCTATGAGTCAACAGGAGACACCATTTCACATGGACTAAGAAAAATCTGAGCTCCATCACGGACCATGGAACATGACCGGGGAACTGTCCCAGAAGAAAAATCCACTGCTCTCAATGAGATTTCATATCTTGTCTTCATAGGAATAGGTCTGTATGTCAGACTCTGGCCTTTTGGTGTCAAGCAGCATTCAAACGCCTGGACTGGATATTTGCACTACTACTTTTCAAGAAGGCAGTAGCTGTTCATTTTGCAGACTAAGATTGCTAGAAGTGCAGATGAGAGGACTTAATCCTCATTCAAGGGATATCTAGTTGGCATCTTGGTTCAGGTATTGCAGCAATTTAAAAAAGAGAGTAACTTCATTTTCTTTTGCTCTTGAATATCATTGAAGATGCTTAAGATGGAATAACACCTACGTGTTACATGTGGATATTCCAGGTCTTGGTTACCAGAAATTAAAGATGGCAACATTGCACTGTTTAATATTTATTGAGCCTGCAGATAATCTCAGGGGATTTTACTTATTTGAGGGTAATAGTATGGTACAATCAGAGAGTGCAAAAATCACACTGTGTGAGGAACTCACAAATAAAAAATTGTTCCATTTAATTTAAGTTAAACTTTTACTGTAGGTCAATTTTTAAATTACAGTTCCCAGCTGGCATCACTCTGAGTTTATAGCCACAAAGACCTTAATGTTTCCACATCATTTCTGGGAGTCTTCACTTCCACCCATTTACAGAACTTGTCTCCATATGTCAAAACTATGTTACAAAGATGAAACAGCAGATTCCTTTGTCTATAAGGGATAGGGTAAAAAACTGAACAATCACAATGAACCCAGAGGGCTGATTCCCCTTTCCCGCCTGTGTTGTCCCCAGAACAGAACAAGAAACTGCATATGGGGAGTTTGAAGTTTTGTCTTGCACATCATTGCTTTTCACAGGGACCGAGATACCTCGCTCACAAGTTACACGGTAGGGACTAGATGTAAATCAGCGCTAAGGCATGAGGATTTCCATTTCATCTAACTTCCATTATCTGTAAGTTAAGCCCCCAATGTAATGTTATGTGTGCAACCTCTCTAGTGCATGGAGAGGGATAGGCTGTTAGGAGAAGTGATTCACCCTGTTAATGATACAGATCTATATTAAGATGAACCCATTACCACATGGCTATGCGGCCTCTTTCCACAGACCACAGAAGAAGCCTAGGTGGCTAGCTGAGGTTGGATACCCAAGATCCTTAAAACAAACCCCTAAAGTACTGGAAACCCTTTAAAAATCTGTCTTTCGCACCATCTTGCCATCCAAACCAGCACTGCAGCGTTAAGCTATGTGGAATATTTGCTATTTCAATCTCAACACCTTGCAGCCAGGTCCCCTTCCCCTCCACATACTGCTCCTTCCACATGCTGTACACGCTCGGTGACAAGAAGCACGCCTTCACTGATTAATAAAGGGAAGGCAGTAATTATACAACTCACCTGTGCAGGATCTCTATCCTTTACAGGATAGCCAGGGTAAGAACAGCATCTGAATGAGTATTTTGGCTTAGGGGAGACTGCTACTTCAGAAGCAATTTTTCTCTGAGGTCAGTTTACACTTGGCTGTAGAAAGGAAGTGAAAATCCATGGCACAGCTCTTCTTGGGTCAGTTTTTCAGAATATGAGTACACGGTATTTAAGCCCTATTTCAAAGCTGCGTTTTATGGGACCCTTCATAATGAAGGCAGATTCATCTGTCAAACACTCTTCCAGAATCCAGAGACCTGCTCAAGTTTTGGACTTGCCAGATCACGCTCTGCTTTGTCTTCAGACACTTCAAAAAAATCCTAAACCATCTTAAACTTCATAGATATGGTAATCTTTGATTGTTGTCCTTAACAACAACACACAGGATTTTGACTTTTCTTCTGTTTGCATAAAAAATGACGTATGGAAAATGTTGCCACTTCAGTCGATCAACTTACTTTTTGTATTTTGAAATTTGCAAGCTCAGAAATACAGCTGAGCGGAACTGGGTTTCCTGAGATTTCATAATGGTTCTAAGACTTCGTAAATTTTCTCCGTATGCCAAAGAACAATAGGAGAAATCACCATGTCCCAAAATAGTAACTTTCTGGAGAGCTGAGGCAGTCACATCTCGTTTGATAAACCCAAGATGAAGTATCACTTGGGACTAGCCCCAGGACTAGCACGAAGCTCTTCCATTGCAATTTGTGTGTTGACCACCGGGCTCTCTCTGCTTCTCTCTTTCACACTCGATCAGCAATTCAATCCTGAACCTAAAAAAGGCTTTCTTAATAAATTTTGTTTAAATAGCACATTCCTGTGGAAAGACTTGGTGTCAGCAAACAGATATTTTCTGACCAAAAAAAAAAATCAAAATAACTTGTTTGTCAAAGAGGTTTTCTGACAGCTTGATTAGGGCAACGTAACCTAATGCCACTTTTCAAATTAGCTGGGTATGCTATTAGGAATTTTCACTTGATATATCAGCTCACACTCCAATGGGTCCCCTCATGCCCTCCCTACAAATTTCCTTTGGGGATCCCTAAAAGTAGGATTTGAAATGAGCATCGCAGTTTTCAAGAATTGCCAGCTTTCATGCTATTAATCTAAACATGCAACACTTGATGGTCTATAGGAAGCCTTAGTCCTGTGAGTTTAATACGTATGTTCTCTGAGGTATCATCTAAGAATTGCTTCCTATTCCTTAAGGTAATTTTTGGACATGTTGCTGAAGAAAAAAAACATAAATTATTACTCGGGATCATTCTGAAAACACAGAAACCAGAAGGTAAGCATGAAGTCTACACCTATATCTTTCTATTTTTTTAATTCTTATCTCAGTCTGTTCTAGTTTTTGACCACAAAAATTGGCAATGTTGAGGGTTTTTAAGCACATTTTTTTAAAAAGACCTTTGGGTACATTTTGTTCGTAATAGAGACCACAGAGCATTTCACAATGTTTAGACAAGAAAGTTTGAGGCAGATGTCATTCAGTCCTCTGAGGTACTTTTCTTATTCCATCAGAAATCTTTTCACCCTTCCACTTCCTCTGTCATAACTCCTTGTGTATTTAATCCTATCTGTATCTAATCCAACAGTGCATGGGACGCCAAGTCCACGGAGGAGCAGCTATACGTACGTACCTGTGTATATTTAGCCGGATTCAGAGATGTCTGACAGTGTATTACCAACTTTCCCATCCCAGCTCCTACCAGCTTGTCTGAGACACAAGAAAGTTTCTGCTTAGGAGTACATGGAAATACTTCTGCAACATAATTCTGTATCTATTTTTACCATGGAAATTCCAACAGCATTGCTGTCATTGCTCTATAGTGAGTCTGCCCATACAGTGCTGGTCCGACTTCCCTGTGAGAAGACCAGATTCCTAAATCTTGAACCCTGCAAATTATTTTTTTCCTCTTTTGATCTTCTTTCTTGTCCATAGTACACGTCTACTATTTCCTTTTCCTGGGCACTTGTCTGACTTTGTGATAAGCACGCAAGAGCAGCATTTAAGTAATTAAGGAATTAAATAACAAATACTTTCTTATTGTCTTGGCATTAGAAACTTCACAATAAGTTTGAGAAGGTTGCAGATGAAAGAGAGTTTAGTGGAGCAGCATACATTGTAATTTGCTGTTGCTTTATGCAGTGCCAGAAAATAGTTATTATAAAGTATGTGGTCATTGGGCTTGGGACGGGCACATGTGATATCTAACCAGAATTTCCTGGATGCTTGAGCCCTTCTTTCCTTCAATCTACAGAGCTGCTCTAGAAACCAGAGCTATACTGTGCAGTCAGAGGATTCATAGTTTATAATATGCTACTTGGTTTCTTAGGATCAAAAGATAGAGAAAAGTACCAGCAGAAAATAAGAAGATTACTAACTTTAAACAAGCAGTTAGGGAAAACAGGGGCAAATAACACTTCATTGTCACTGCATTAAGCAGTTCAGCATTTGTCCAGATGCTTTGTGTTGGCTGTTCCTTATTGACTACTGTCAAACTATTCTCAAAGCTCTTTTCTGCTATGATTTTTTTTCTTCTTTCAAACTAGAATAGGGATATATGGTGCCCATTCTCTGTTGAGCTGGACTGAGATCAGATAGACCAAGATTAGTTGCCAGAAACTAAAAGCAGTAGCAGTGAAGCAGCTGGGAGAAAGGTGCTAGCCACTTTGAGCTTTGTAGACATGTATGTAGCTAATGTTTTTGACACCAGGTATTCTCACATGAGCCTCCTAGAAAGCTCCCAAAGGCCAGGATGGTCAAACTCCATGCAGAAGCAGAACCAAGTTACAGAAGAGAGGAGTAACACTGCCCTTGAATATGTTTTGGAACATGCTGTTCCCCTTCAGCAGGTTTTCAAAGTGGAAGGACACAAAAAAATTAATTTATTTTTTTATTATTATTATTATTATTATTTATAAAGTTTTTCCAAGCTTTTAACATTGCTTTACTGAAATGTCTTTCATATCTGTTTTCCCTCTTCATCCTGTATATCTGGAGTCCATGCCAACTGCGTTACAGAGTCCACAGGAAGACTTAAGGAAAAAAGCAGCTGTGGGCACGGGGTCCCCTTTCATCAGTTCTGGGGCTTTCCCCATAACTTGCCAGGATCCTGACTATCTTATTTCATTAATGAAAACTTAAAGTATCACGTTAGGGACAAAACTCTGACATTCCTGCTCTCCCAAAGACCACAGTGAAGTTAACAGGAAGAAGAAAATTATAGCTCTGGACAAAAAAAAAACCCAACAAAACAACAAAACAGGCTTATTCCACCATCCCCAGAGTATCTGGTGGAAAAAAGAGCAAAAGCTGTTTTAGCAAGGCTGGTGGAGGGGAAAAGATGGGGTCCAAGTGTAGTGAGCTGAGCTGTGGGTTGTTGAATAGGGAGGTTATAACCTGGCATTTCACAGGGCGGGCACCGTGAAAAGGAATAACGTGAAATGGATAAGGAGAAGGATGAGCCAGGGAATATGCTCCTGCAGTCTCGCACAAGGCAATAGTCCGGCATTAGCCGGATGATCCCCTGCAACGTGCTGCTATGGGCACTCGCAGCTTTGGGGGGACACCCTGCACGTCACCCCATCGCCCTGACCCCCCCTCCCCTGCAGTCTGTTCCTAACGGAGCCGAGAGACCCTGCAAAGGGGGTCGCAAAAAAATAAAAAAGCACTGGACTGCTCTGTGCGTGGGCTGGGAGGCGACGGCGCACGAGCACGCAGAGCTCGGCTTCGCGGCTGCGGACACCGCCACAGAGCGTGCCGCAAGCGCAGGATTTGGCCGCCGAAATCCCCGTTGTCGAACAGACAGAACGGAGAAACTCGGTGACCCCGTCGCTTCTGAACTCTTCGGCGGGGTTTATATAACGATGAGCCATCGGCTCTTTCACTTCAAGTACTGCCTCAATTTACGTGGCATAGTAGCAGTCTGGCTTTGATGGAGCAAAAATGTGAAGGAATGCGTTCCCTGGGGACTAATGCAATATACAGAAAATCTGAGTAAGAAGAAGGCTGTGCTGTTAAATGATACACATTTCCATCCAGAACATTTTTATTACCGTTGGAACTAAATTAAAGTTTCCACTCTCATTTGCTGAAATCCAGATTTCTATGAGATGCGCCCAGATACAGATATAATCTCTTTAATGAACTGCTCTGCCCATTCATTTCTTCGGCTTTTCTGTTTTCTCCTGCATTGATGATACTACAGACACATGGAAAAGAATGAAAAAGAAAAAACACATGGAATCAAAAAAACCTCAGACTAACAGACAAAAGTCCTAGGATTGTCAATTACAAATTTAATACAGGACTGCCTAATGTTTATACACTATGTATGAAAGGCAAATGATAATTAAAAATTATATGACTTTATTACAGAAATATTTTAAATACCCATTTTTCAATCTCTTCTCAATCTCTTAATGAAGAAATAACTTTTGTCTTTTAAAATATTAACCTTTAGGACTCAAAGAAAATAGATAAAATATTTGCTACAATCCAATTTCCTAGCGTAGCACCTGATGTTATGCAGCTTGTATTGTTATTGTTTTGTCTGCAGCCCAGAAAATCCACTGTTCAGTCCTTTCAAAATTTCTAGGTGTATATCACTCTTTTGTCCTCTGAATTTGTTAATTTTTTCCATCATTCTTCTTTTGCACCTCGCTGATGTCATGCTTGTTCCCCTATGTCTCAGGCGATGTCTCAACAGAATTATCGCTGGTAAAAGCAGATGTTTAAAAGCCACCTCTCAACTCCATAAACTTGCTCCCCTCCTTAAATGCTTATTAAGATTCCTGAGGCTCCAATACACCCGACTATTCTCTCTCAGACTTCCTGATTCTGAGACTGAAATATTTTGGTTCAGTGTCTACAATAACTTTCTTAAACCCTCTTTATTTTCATCAGACATTTTATGTCTCATGACATACATTCCATTGCACTGACTTCATCTGATGGGATTTCCAATTTCTGGAATATTATTACTTTGCCTCACTGAACATTTTCGATGTTCCCGTTATCTGTTCTGAATTTGGTGTCCTCCTTTTGTGTTATAACACTGAGCATGCCAGCAGCATTTATTTTCCTGCCATCAAACAGAGCTCAGGGCTAAACCAGGAGGGTCACGCCAGATTTTAGCACCTCTGCTGGTAAGTGTACATCAGCACAAGAGAAAGAGGGAATATATTTCAAGAAAAGTCTGACTGACTAAAAAATATTAGATTCTGGACCTTTGACAAGTCACCCATCTGCATGCTAATTGCACAAACTACCACAAGCAACCTGCCAAAAACACAACTAGTGCATTTTGAGTTTACTGCCCCAAATCCAGAAAATAAGTAGCATGTGAAATGCACTGGGGATACTATAGTTCCAACAACAGTATTAGATCCCCTCTTCTGGTTAGCTTTTGCAACCCAAAAGATCCTGTTCAATCTGTTGCTATTAAAGATGTAACTAAGACTTCAGTTTACCTACGCGCAGGGCTGGTCAGACAACCAGCCCACTGAGCATCCGTGCCTGAGTCTTTCCCACTGACATCGATGGTATCTTTGCCATTAACTGCAGGAGACAGAGAATCACGTCCTGATAGCAGAGAAAGGTATTTTACCTATCTGAAATTTAAGTTCCATGTTTGAGGTGCCTTACGTTTTCACAGGGCCTGATATTTGCATTAAGAACAAGGTGGGTATGCCATTCAAACACAGCTGTGGAAAAAAAATAATCAGATATCTAGTCTAAGTTAGTCATCTAGCTTCTTCCTGTAACCAAGGCAGAAAAAGACAGAGATTCATGTCACCTGTCTTAGATAACTGTCCTAGAATACAATAAATCTGGACCTGGTCTCTCCATTGACCTTGAAGAAAGCTCACATACCTATTTAGATAGCTAAAAGAAATGATTCCACCTCCCCAAAAGTGTCTAACGTGAGCACTGCTGGTGCTACTGTAAATCAAAGTGTAAAGAAGGAGTTCAGACTTGGCTTCTTGTAAACCCAAAGGAGAAAAAAGAGTCCCACTGCCTCAGCTGGGCACCTCTGCTAAATGGCTTAAATGTAGCCTCAACATCTCAGCTGGTGCTGGTAGTGCTGGTGGCTACACGGATTTCTGCCAGCTACGGACTGGGTCTGGAGGATGAGTAGGGAAGATCGTGTGGGCTCTGTTCCTCACCAAACTCTCACGATCACTTCTGCAGTTAAACAAAAGGGCCTCTTGATGCTGTCAAAAGGCCCCTTTGCTATTTCCAGCTTTCCCCCCCCACACACATATTTTCCCTTTTCTCCCCAGTCCTGTATTGCTAGCTTCCACAGGAGGGAAGACAAGACCACTAATGAACTACAGTGACACTCTTCTGCATCACGAATACCCCTCCCAAATCCCTACTGGTCTCCGTTCATTCTCCACATATTTTGCGTCTCAACTTGTAGTTTCAGCTACTACAGAAAATATTCCGAGGCAGCACTGGCGTTAGAGCCTCCATCTGTTAAGATGGGCCATAGCCTGCCGTATGGACCTACAGTCAACGGTAAAATATGTTGTTGCCATCTGTACCGCTAAGGCCATTCAGCTAAACCCTCTCCGGCCCCACCGTCCCAACACCGTAGATCCATGCAGACTATTTTCTGAGAACAGCGTTTGGCCCATGCTGTCTCACAGGCTCTCGCATTGTTTACTCTCTGGCCTTATTTTGTTTACTAGTATAGATATAGCCAGAGCATCTGGTAGTGGCAGTAATGCACACTAGCCCAATTCTGCTGCCTAAATCTGTGAGCATCATGTCATGAACAAGAATACAAGCTGGCTCTAACACTTTAAACCCAATGTTTAATACTCATATTGAAGAGGGGTAGTCTTATCCTTTTATTCCAAATTTTCACTAAGGTGTAGTCCGGTAAGTTCCTTGCCTTCATACAAGTATTTTTTTCTTCAGAGTGCCATTTTGCAAAGATGGATGATCAAAACGTTTCACCCAGGATTGTAACATTACAGGTAGCTAATGTCTAGGTGGATCAGCTCTTTTAAAAAAATACAGAAAAGCTGAGAGGAGGACCCTTTACTCCACAGGAAGACAAAATGGCCCTAGCATTCTTGCACTGCAAAAAATTTGTGGATAAAATGTGCTTATTGTGAAACTTACCATCAATTTGAAATAAATGTCAGGTTGTGTTATGACCAACAATTTCTGTTCCTATTACATCACAATTTCCCTGTCCTAACTTGACAGACTACATTAAAAAAGCCAACCTATTTGTCAACATTACCAGTTTTGCCATATCCGTTCTCTTTTTCCCATTTGGATTTCTTCTCTTTCTGGAATCTGATCAACCTCTGACTCAGAAGTTTCCCCAGATTTTCAAATAATTGACCTTAGGGTTTAATCAGGATTGAAAGCAGAAGCAGGTGGGAAGAATCTTTGTAATTTTGTTTACAAGCACATATTTCCAGAAACCTCGCCTGAACTCAGTGGAAACACAGCTTTAATTTTCCTCCTACAAAGGATGGATTAAGTGAGGTTGCCGGAAACTGCTCCCCTTCAAATATTTGACTGCATGCTCCTGCAACCCGTTTGACGTCTGTTAAGGTTATGACAGCAACAGGACTGTGTTACAGTTTTTGCCTTTGAATCTACGTCACGAACAACTGGAGTCAAAGTGGGGTGATCCTCAAACAGTGCTTCGCACCACGTAACGGTATCGGAGCCTGGAGAAGGTCACCCTGCTTGCCATCAAGGCTCTCATAATCAAACAACAGCAAGAATGGCGGATATGAAAACAACAGTAATTCAGATAATAGTGCCCCGTTCAAAAGTCAGTGTATGCAGAGATTTTTCATAGGCCTTGGTATAAAAACAGGAAAGAAAACAATGTGAGAGTTTGTATCACTTTAAAAGGAAAGCTACTCTAGTCCTCGCTAGGTGTTTTCACTGTTTCCACCAAAAGCACATGCTAGAGAATGAGTCTTTTTGATTTCAGTAGGGTAAGCAAGTTTTCAAAGTTTAAAGTAATGGATTATTAGAACTTGCTGGAAAGGTGACTGTAGCTGACTCAGAACAAAAAAGTGCATTGTATTGAGAAAATACAGAGGGCCTATCGAAAGAGTCAAGGATAAGCTTTGGGTAGTCAGGGCTTTTGAAGTTATCCACCTGTTCTTCATGCACCTATTTAAAGCACAAAAATACAAAAGATTTAAAAAAATAAAGAAAAAAATAATGTTAATTCACTGCAATATCCCCATAAATGATTATTTAAAACAGTTTAAAGTATTTTCTTGTATTGGTATATTTTGCGATGTTATGTCTCCTCTACAAAGTCATTCTCCTAAGGCTATTTACAGAATATAAGATTAAAATTTCATAAAAATAACTGAAATATGTTCCAAACAGTGGTAGAGATGCCAAAGCAGTACAAAGTTCTTCCAACACTCTTATGTTATGGTTATTTTAATATCACTGGCTAGTCGCTAGTGTTGTGAGTCATTCTTGTGCAGGTCAGTGGGATTATTTGTTGAATAAAGCATCGTAAAGTACCCAAAGGGTGTTTTGAGCTAACAACAAAAATGAGCTGAGAACATCAGTAGTCTCAAATTAGAGAAAATGAAAAAAAAAAAAAACCACCCCACCTTTTATGGTCTTGCACATATCTTTTATTCCTGGCTATAATAAAAGCCTTTACCCTTATAGACCAAAATATTTGGCTTTATAGGTGTTTTACATTTGCCCAAAGAACTGCCAGAGAAATAGGTAATGAGGACCTAATTTATCACTTCATTAGACCAACTGGGATCAAAGATTCGTTTTGTGGTTTTCTGAGACATGAAAAAGAAGTAACTATGAAAACTAAGTCCCAACTTTTCATTATTTTTACAGTTGCTTTTTCTTGTTTTCATTTCTCAAATATGCACAACTATGCAGGTGATGAAAATAAAATAACTTTGGTACTTTCATATTCAGAAAAAAGATCAGTATTTTCCTGTTTTCAAAGTAATTGAAAAAGTAGAGAAATATACTGAACATGAGTCTTTTATATTTGTGTTGTCATTGCTGCTGTTGCTGTCACTGTTATTGATTGTTAGCTAGCCAGTGAGGCGGGTGTTTGTCATTTTCTTGAAATAAGACCTCAGGACTATCAGAAGGACTTTTAAACTCAGAAGATAGATTTTTTTTGGAAACGTAAAAATGAACTTTTCCTAAAAAAAATTCAGAAGAGGGAGAACAGAAATAGCAGAACATAAATCTGTTCTCTTTCTCCATCCACTCTTTCCTTTTAGGGCAAGTCTTTTCCTCCAGACCTCAGCAGAGCAACTCAGGGACCACCAGGGTTACAATAAACTCTACAAAGTCCCTTTGAGTCCTTAGGAAAAGTCTAAGGAAAAGCCTAAGGATCTTCTAATCCCTCTTCATGCGCCTGCTTCCAAAGCCATTGCAATTTAATCATTTTTGTCTGGGTTTTTTTCTGTGCTTATATACAGTTTCTTACTAATTTTTCTGTGTCCTCTTTCTGTTTTGTCCTAGACCTTTAATTCAAGTCATGAAATACCCAAGAAAGAAACACTGAAATAGCTGCACAGCAGCCTAGAGACCCTTTTTTCTGGACACCTCGTACGGCTAATAGTCCAGTCCCCTGGGCAAGGGAACTGTGTACTAAGGAGGTTATCCAGGCATAGTCTATGTGGTAGGAGAAAGTAGATGGGAGGACAGAGGTGATAAAGGAAAAACAAAATTAATGCTTCCCGGTTCATAAATACCTAAATATTATATTTAGGCAAAATAAGTCTAGAGAAGCCTACATCTCTTGCAAGAAATGCTGAAAGCTGGGCACGCCACACTTGCTGCAGACGAACTGAAATTTAAAATTGTTCCTTAATTTCGCCTTTTTCCCCCTGCACGGGGCAGAAGGGTACCGAGCACCAAAGCGGAGCTGGGCCAGGCTGTGGAGCAGTGCCTCCGCACCGCAGCAGCAGCCATGAGCACCACCGCTCGGGAAATGTCTGGAAGGCTTCTCCCCCTCTTTCACTGATTGCCTAATTGCTTCTTCTCCCCCGAAGCACTAAGGAATGAGAATGAATGGAAGACATGTATGAATGTACCAGCCTGTCTTGGAATAAGATAAAGTAAGATGAGTTCTTTTGGAAATATAAATTGCAAGTAGGTAAGATTGCTGTGTACGTATATGCTGACATACCTGCTGCGACAGGGAGCTCATGGAATAACGCATATTCTCTTTGGGTGAAGGACTTGCCCGGGATCCTGTCTAAAGCTCATGGAAAGCTGAAATGCTCTCTTTTGAAAATTACATTTAAAACTTACTTTTTATAATGAAGAAAAATTAATTCAGCGCACCTTGAACAGTGGAAGCAGTACTGTTGTCTCCTTAACTCACTGGAAAATACTGCCCAAAGAACTTACGGAGCTTTACATAATCACTTTGTTATTTTATCTTGTCTACCCTTAGACCTGCTCTAAAGTCAACAAGGTACTTTCCACATCGCCCATTGGGACAAATATTTTGTACCCACAGTCTCACAGTATAAATTATCCTAAAGTTTCCCACTATTTGCCTTTTTTTTAACCTGACACCAGCCTCCTCACCACTAATGCGTGCTCCATCTCTTACTGTTTGGAAATCAAGAGGGTTTTTTATAGGTAGAGACGCAAATTTATAGGAGACGAGTGGCTCTCCTGCTCTGCTGTGGGATACATTTGCTCTCCATGCACATTTTGGCTTGGAGAGTTGAACTCTTACTTAGGTTTTAGTTACGTTATTGGACTTGTAGTTTTCTATCTTTTTGGAGCAGATTTACCTTATATCAGCAGCTAAACATTAATTGCACTAAACAACTAGAGACCAAGTCTGGATGGTGTGATTGGGTGTAATTGGGTGTAGAAAGCCATAGTTCAAGACCTTACTCTGCCTGATTGGGCAAGCCCGTTATACCACATACCTGCAGAATCCTCTAATGACCTCCACCCCACAACCACAGGCAATTTGAGGATAAATTTCATTGTCTCTCTTTCTCTCTCTGTTTCATCTTGCTTTTACTAGAGATGCCATCCAGCTGGAATGCATGGTACTATATTCCTTTTTTTTCAGGTAAAAATCTATTTCCCAGGAGACTTTTTTAGCAACTTTACCAATGAAATACATAATATGATAACAACAACAACAACAAGTTAAAAAAACCCCACAGTTAAGACAGCTTAGGAGCTTTTTGGTTCCCTTTAATGGTAAGTGAAGGTTTATTTTTAACTGAAGCTTTTACTGAAGCAGCAATTCTTTTTATTTTCAACCAAGATGGGAGTGTCCGGAATGTTACTTTTTATTTTTAAAATAAGTCATCATTTTCACCATCAGCACTCAGATAGAAGTCACGCTGATCACAATACTAGTGGTTGAAAGGTCCGAGCGTTTTTGTGGTTTCTTGAATAAATATCAGTAATTCAATTTTGGTGTTCTCAAATTTGTGGAATGTGATATTTGGAAGGGTATAAGAACTGAAAATCATTCTACTCCAGGAAACAAATGCTTTCAATCTTATAACATTGGATGGAGGAAGGGATTTTTGGTTTACTTTGTCTTTTCCCATAGGGAGACAAGAACAAATAAATTCTCTGCAACACTTAACAGCGATTGATAAAAATATACTCACTGGTTAAAAGATATTGTTTCTTTTAGATATGCTGATCACACTTAGCTCATCAATACACTCTGCTCCTGTCCAAGAGTAGCATTCAGTCCTGATACTATAAAATGTTTTCTGTGAGTGATTCAAGTGAAAAAAACTTACAAAGCTCCTAATTTTATTTTATTTTTTCACGAAGGGAACATCGTGGTTTCCAGCCTCACAGTCTTGATTATCTGTTTTTGCTCAGCGTCTCCAGTTCATACTGCAAAAATCCAGCCCCAGGAAGTAAGCCAATACTACAGCATTTATTTTCTGTGTGAAGTCTCTGAAGACAAAGAAAAGGTCTTTTCAAAATGTAAAAAAGGAAAAGAAAAAAAAAAAAAAAAGAAAAGAAAACAGGGAAAAAAAGACGACAGCTGGCCAGAACTGTCCTTACAGTTTATGCTGTGAAGCATTCTGTATTTTCTGTTACTCAGCTGGCGTCACAAGAACCCACCTCTGCTCCTCTACCTATTGCCAAATGGGACACATTCACAAGGAAGCCACATTTGAAGAAAACAACATCTGGGAACACTACATACAGTAACTGTGCTGGTCAGAGGCAGAGTTTCTTCCCTTGGATGATAATTGTCATGTAAGTGCCAAGAATGCCTGTAGCTGGAAAACTGTCATATTGCCACAAAACAGGGTGACTAACGTTCTCTTTGGTATCGTTTAAGGGATCCAGGGCACTTGAGACCCTATAAACACCGAAAACTACTATTTCTGGAACACTGTCCATAGCATTTGACTCTTTAATTACATGTTGCTGTTAGAAGTGTTGCTTATGAGGTTTTAGTTTGGCCTAAACTGCCTAAAACTGACTGTCCAAAGGAAAATGAAGGAAGACTGGAAGGATCTGCTATGGTCATTGACTTTGGTCCCTTGGTACCCTGGTTACTCGCCGAGCAGCCACATCCGTCAGTGTCTTTAGCTACATTTAAAGAGTGATCAGGCGTTGCAGCCACTCCTACACCTCCAGAGCATTCATTCTTGTAACTATTTACATGGCATATTTTCATGCCCTGTTCTTGCAACTTTTTTCTGGTGCCAAGGAACAAAGTGCTGAAGCAAGGGAAGAAGCAGAGGAGAGTTAACAGAGGAGACAGACTCACACACGCACACACAAAAACAAAGAGAAGAAAGAAACGGGGAAAGGACTGAGGGAGAAAAGGAAACAAACAGTAGGGAAATAACAAGGAGACCATACTTTCTCACTGAAGGAGACCAAGAACTGCAGGAAAGAATTTAATATATAGTAGCAGTTAAATGTTCGGTGGGGCTTGCACCACTGACATCTGTTCTCCTGCGCAATGTCCAGATCTTTTTGGAGCCCGGAGATGGTATGAGAGATGCAGGTGGGTGACACCTACCCTCTCACCCATCAGGCCTGACTGACGTGGCACTGGGCACCCTCTCCTGACCGGTGAGATGATCTGGATTAGAGTTGGTCAGGATGCTAGACCCGTCAGGACGGTGGTACTGGTACTCAAGCACTCATCTGTTCAGCTACAAACAAGCAGCCAGCACCCTCCTTCCCCTCCTTGTCCCCACAGGAAGATCAAGGGTGAAATAACTGCTAAGAGAAGATTATGGAGCTTTCAAATCGCATCTAACACCATTTCTTTCATCTCTAGCTACAACTTTGCGTTGTAAATATCACGCTGTGAAGACTTAGACAAAACTGTTGACCTGATTTATTTTCTTTTAAAAGACATTAATTTCTTGCAAGAGGAGGGGTCCCCTACATGGCAACCCAAGTCAATGGCTTTCTATTTCAGTACAAGAATTGACAATAAAATAAGTAGCTGCCTATATCTATTCCAGCTAGGGGCTACTGGCAAATAAGCAAGTTAAAGGAAAACAAACTCAGAAAGCAGTAAGGACAGTTACTAAAAACCCCTGAACATTCAGCTGGTGTGTTGATTTTTATAGAGAACTAATGCAAAACAAAATGAAACAAAAGCCTGCCTTTGTGTGTGGTAGAGCCGAAAGATTTGTGGCAGGACTTGTCTGACGGAAACAAAGAGAAGAAGTAATCTACCTCGCTGCATGGATTGCTGTAATTACGATCTCAAGCAGAATTTATATGCAAAAATTCCCTCTCAGGTTTTTAGAGGAAAAATACTAATCTGGCAGAAAGTAAATCTGGCAGCTGGTCAATCAGTAATAGTGAGATGTGTGAGGAGAGACAGTTATGGGTGGAGAAAGACAAGATGGGAGAAGTCACGGGGTAGGGAGGGGTTTTGTAGTTTTTGATTGTTCAACAAATTGGGTTCCAGAATGAGGGGATGACTGTGTGGATGGATGCTGTCTGGAACTGATTTATTGATTACTGGGGCAAACACCAGAGGGGGAAAAAAAGCATATCTGTATAAATTCATCTCAGAATCATTTCTGGAACTGCTATATGTTTCATTTTAACTACTGTCTTCCTTCTCAGTTTTGGAATTGCTTCTCCTTTCTCATCTTTCATAATAGATAATGAGAACCGGGATAAGCAAGCGTGACCGAAGTAAAAACTTGACTTAAGAGCGGGCCTGGTATGTACCTAAACACATTTATGTGATTACTGAATCAATCCTAGGGAAAAGATTAGATTACAGGGGCGTGGGGAGGGAGAAAGGGAGGAGCATCCATTCATACGTGGGATCTCTGGTGGAGGGGATACTCCTGTTTTCAAATACAGTCTTCAAAGTTAGCACACGCATTCAAATCCAAAGCATTTCAGTCCTTTTGCACCCCTGTGAAACCAGCGTGAGGGAGAACAACAGCTCCTGGGAGGAATCCTGCACCTCCCTCTGTGGCCGGTTTCACAGTGGCACCCTGGGAGAAAATAATGTGCGAGAGGTAGCCACTGCTATTGTTACTGTAGTGGAAAGAGTCAGCACGATGTGGTTTATTTTCGTTCTGTTTACAGTTCAAGATTCAGAACTGTGTGGCTCTGATGGATAAGCAGTATCTGTGGCTATCACAGCCTTTACGCAGGGGCTTCCTTTTCTGCTTTTATTTTAACAAAAAACCTCTGAAAGCGATATTCCAGCTCTGGCAGCCCAGTTATGCGTGTGTGTACGTGTGCGAATGTGCATGGAACAAAAGGGTGGAGAGGAGCTCTGGGCTGTAGTTACTACTTGGAGTATATCTGCTTTGTACTTACTAATCTGCTGCTGCTTCCAAGAACAGCCCAGTAAATCATGCTTCTTCCACTGAAACTGCATACACACCGCTGTACATTTTCAGCGGGGATCCAGCTGTGAGCAATTAGGCCAAGCTGTGCTATTATGCTGCCTCGCATATATGAGACATCGCTAAATAAGAATAAACCGGCTCCTTCTTAAAAATGTGCACACTCCTTCCCAGACAGGCAGCGGTTAGCCCTCGCTGGCAGATCCAGCGAGCATTTTCCAAACTCCTGGTCTAAATACAAGCCCAGACGATGTCCTGGCTGCGTGCTGGGACAACGTCCCATCGCCCACCGGCTCTCGCTTCCCTCTCGCTCCGCCGATGTGGAAAGCTCTGGCTCCGAGGCTGGCGGGCAGCGATGTGGTGCAGCAACCCCTTCCTCCTCCCACCCCACAGCCGCCCCGGTTTGGACCACCAGGAAAAAGTAGCACTCTGAAGCATAACATATCCTAGAGACCAGAGACAGTTATTTGGACGGAACCCACCAAGAAGTACATCCAGGATTGCTCTCAGTCCCTCTTGGACGTGGAGTTTGCCAACCACCTCGGAGGAAGCCGTCATTTCCACTTGCTGTCAGTTCTGTGACGAAATCCCGGCAGAAAAAAAAAAAAAAAAGCACAGCTAGGGAAAGCCGGTCTGCTGGAAAGAAAGGTTTAGGCCTTCAGTAATGTCTAAACAAATGGCAACAAGCCACTCGTGTTGAGTTTTGTTTCCTCGAGAGATTCCAGGCTGCTCTGAATCCGGTAAACAAAAACTGCCACTGGGGAAGGCACACATATTTTTCTTTTCTCTTGAGAATTTGTAGATGCTATTCTATGTTCTGTGGTGGAGAAAAAGTTTCTTGAAGCCACTGGAAGGTCTCCATCAGTGAGATGCTGAGAGAAAGGCCCTAAGAAAGCAATCCGATTGCTTTTTGAGAAGACGCTGGAGACAGATAGGCGTTACAGGAGACATTACAGACAGACTTTAAGACATTAAAAATAACATTCCAGCCCAATTCCAAAACTGTAACACTGGATTAGCTACTAGTCGCTCACTATGGTATCTAAAATGTTGTTCTAGTACTGAAGTATTTGACAAGTCCACTGGACGCGGCTGAGCTGACCCTCGCGGATGGCCATGGTGAAGGTAACCACGACATCCTACCCTTCTGTCCCTACATTTATTTCTGCAGCATGTGGACACATATTAAACTATGAAAGGGGCAGAGCTGGCTATGATAAAAGAGGGTGAAGGGAGAGAGCGAGCTATTCATAAGGAAGTTTGGTACTGTCCAACTCTCTCCAAGCTGTGAAAAAATCCCTTGGAAACCACTGAGCAGAAGGGAGCAGGCACAGGCTGGGTGGTTCAGCTCATGACTCCTGTGTATTTGGGGGGTGGGAAGGGAAGAGCAATCATTCAGTATTTTGGAAAAGTTATATTTATTTACTCAAAAATATCATATATACAAAGGGTATATTTTTTCTATCAAAAAAAAAAAAATAATAAAAAAAAATGTTGGTCCTTTACTTCCCAATGTGTTTACATCACTTCTTGACAGAGTCTGACACACACCAGCATCCGAAACATTTCTGGAGTTCAGACATCTTACGCCATAATCATACCTTTTTGTTAGATCTTCAAACAATTGGCTGCAGGAATGCATTTCACTGTCTGGCTTGTGAAGGTTTTGGGCGCCCTTGACAGCTACAGAAAAGAGGTTTGGCTCTGCCTGCTGGCTAATCCCCCACCTGTCAGAAAGCCCTTTCCTTTTGGTGCAGATTCCTGGTCGACCCAGCAACGTTGAGCGCAGCAAGGAGAACTCTCTGTATTTCAGTTCCCCCACAGGAATGTCTGGGGCTGCTCCTCGGGAAACATCCTGCTCTAACCCTGCAGGCGGCCGAGGAAGCGGGGAATGTGCCAGCACACCCCCGAGAAATGTTCGTCTGCAGGTCTGGGTGTATTTGTTTACTGCTTTGATCAGTCTGTGACAACAGCAGAGCCTCCTCACTGATGGTGGATTTCATTTACAGCACCCTTTCCCTCCGTAGACTCCTCTCAGCCCGTCTCAGCACGTCACCCCATCGGGCCACTTAGCACCTCCAGCAACGTTTTTTTTCTTCTTGTGCTCTTTCTTGTGTTTTCGTCTTTTTTGTCTCGTGTCTTCTCTTCCAGATAAAGGTGAGACCGCTATCCAGGGGAGGCATAAGCGAATCACATCTACTTCGTTTCCTTGAGAAAGTGCAGGTTGCTGATGCTGGGCTTAGAAGGAAAGAAATGTAGGCAGCCTCTCACTTTGGCTAAAATGAACAAACAGTGTTTGCATGTCTGTAGACAGCAGTAAGAGGTGACTTTTCCAAACTTCCCCATGCTAAGATCATGGCCCCGTGAGGATATATTTTCTCTAACTAGTTCAGTGGACTTTGAATCAGACAGATGGACTGCGTGACCGTGCCCATGGACAGCGTAAGACAGCGATGGCTATCCCTACCCCTTCTGCTCTTTGAACTTTCCCAACATCCATCAGGTGACCAGTAAAGAGATCTCCCCATCTTGACTACTCCACACCACACCTTTCCAAAAGGCCTGTTCTTCAGCAGCTACTTCCCGGGCTGGTTCTTTTGTCATTAGGTCTCTCACTTCGGTCAACTTCCCAGCTACCCAGAGTTTTACCTTGCGGTGGTCCCTGAGATGGGTTCACTGGTTTGTCATCACATTCACTCACTTCCACGCAGCCAGTCCTTCTCTACAACCAGATGCTCTTTTTAAGACGGAGGAATATTTGAACCCAAATTTCAGGAGCGAGCCCTGCCAAAAATTCTTCTTAAGATAAACATGACCGCCCCTCAGCTTCTGCTAACAGCTGTTACAAGAGAACAGAGTTCCTCATGCAGGGTGAGAGGACAAGCTTGTGTTTTGACTTTTCTGGCAGTACGATGAAAATTGGGGTTTGATACTTTGTGGAGGATTTGTAAAACCAAATGTTTCATTGCAGAGAATTTTTTCTTTTTTTTTTTTTTCTTTTTATTTTTATTTCAGCTGCAAACTAATGAACAAAGTGGTATTTTACAAGCTCTCCAAAGCTGAATGCAAGGAAAGTTTCAAAGAAAGAGTATATAAAAAAGCATCATATTTATCTCATGAAGTTATAAGGCGGGCAGTAATTTATCAGGAACCTTCCTCTGTCATTTCATGCACAATTCTTTCCAGCCCCTGCTACACGGTATATTAACGATCCCTTTCCATCCAAAGCAGCGGTAAGACATGCTTCATAACGGTGCACTTTTGTAAGACTTTGTGTGACCTTTCCATTCTGTAGGTCTTCCCAGAATAGGATGATGAATAAGGTCTAGCTTGTTTGAACGTTGCAAGTGGTCAACAATGTTTCTGTGGCATGCGGTGACTACAAAGCCTACTTATAAAATACATGGAAGGTTGTTGATGTGAGAAGTTACAGCGCTGGTAAAACTGGACAGCTGTAGCTCTGAAGAAGTCTTCTGCAAAGCCAAAGCAGGGAAAAAACACACATCAAATCCAGTTAAAAGCTTTCTGAGACTGGCTTGAGAGCCCTACCTGCAAGACTAAGTGTATCGCTTAGCTACCAATACTTTTAATTTTTGATTCCTGGACTGCCAGCCTGGACACCAGGCAGCTGGGGAGGATGCCATGATGCAGCAACGGGGAGGACCACCGCAGGTCCCAGCCCAGTGCCCACCAGAACCAGCATGTGGTGACCGCTTTTGGTGCTCATGGTCCAGCAGCCACCGAGCTAGAGACTGGCTGCTCCTGGCCACCAGCCCTGCAGCCGCCTGTGCTCCCACACGTTCACTGGGAAAGATGCTGCGGCAGGCTGGGAAACCTTGCCATTCCTTGGGAAACCATCGTTGTGCGGCCTTAGGTTTTAAGCAAGTGTTCTCTCCTCTTTTGATCGACGTCCGTGTTCTCTCTTCCCCCTCTGCATTTCATTTCGAGATCTGGTTTTGGTTAACCCTGAAATGCAAAGGGAATAATCTAGGTTGAAAAAGAAACCCAGCAAAGGACCCCCTCCCCCCTCCACCTTCAGACACTCCTGCAGCAGCAAACCTGAGTGTGGTTTTTCCATTCAAAACCACAAAGTGGCCCGAGTTTGCAAAAAAAAACCAAAAAAATTCAACCTGGGCTAGCGCACACGAAACCTTCAGCGTGCCTGCGAACTGCCCTGCGGCTTGAGAAATTTAGAACTGCTCTGTCTGGTTTCCCCCAGGAGTCCCCCCAAATTTGCTGCCGGCACCTCCTGTGCCTTTGCGAGCCCCAACATCGCCCCTGCGTGGTGGTCCTGTGCGTGGCTGGGCCAGCACACACTCAAACTGGAAAGCACTGGGGTCTTTATGGAAAGGGGGGGGGGGGGGGGGGGGGTGTCCCCCTGCCATCCCGCTCTCTCCCCCTAATTTCCAGTCCGAGCAGGAGATCAGACAAAACGGGCTGTGCCTTCCCCTCCAAAACAGACTTTGCCTACTCTACCCTTAGTCCTGAGCGGGCAGGAGCTCCAGGGGGTCACACAACTCTTTTATGACATTTTAGCAGCTTTCATTTTGTTCTCTGAAAACCCAGGGTCCGCTTACGTGCGCGACTGCTTTCTCTTCCAAGCAATATCGTCCAGCAGACTCAGCGCACATGCTGGGCAGGGGAAGAGGCAGCGATGGAGCAGAGCAAAAGCGCCGGTAGCACACCTTTGCATCTCCTCACGTTCCTGGCAGGAGCACGCTATAAATTAGAGCACTCGTACAGTTGCTCTATTCTGCTTTTTGCAGCAGCCAAGAATACTCAGGGCACAGCCCCCTCCCAGCCCGAGCATGACTGTCACCCAATCCCTACCCGAGGGCTGCTAGAGGTGTGAACGAGAGCCATTTTCCCCACGCATCCCTGCCTAGGATCCCACTCTCCCTTCGTCTATCCCGGCGTGAATCACCAAGGGCCACCAGGAGCCGCGCCGTCCCTTCGCTCTGCCGGGGTGGTGGGAACACAGAGCGCTCAATCGCTTGTTCGGGATTTTATTTCTCCATTGAAACTTGAAACACTTTGGCATAAACAGCGTAACCAGATGTGGCCGGGCTCTGACATCCTTGCACATCGCAGCACATCCCTTTTTAATGTAATGGCAGGATTAATACCTGAGCAAACGTGTAAGGCATTGGTTTCGCTTGCCTAGGTGGAAACATCCCTTGCGCCTGGGTGCTGAAGTGAGGATGTGTTTCACGACTTGTCTGCTCTCTGCAGCAGGCTTTTTGTTATCACATTTACTCTTTTCTAAGCCTTCTACCTTCCCCCCCCCCCCCCCCCCTCTGAGAAGCTGATGGCTCCTTTATCAGAACCAGTCAGTGCAAACTGCTGGATGACACAGACCAGACGGCCTGCATCCGCTGCAGACTGGGACAAAAGATGGAAGCAAAAGATAATAATGAAGCACAGCTGGCTGATAAGCATGTTTAAATTTTGCAGAGATTAGCTGTGAGAACAGGAAGGAGTTCTTTCTCTCCCTTCTGTTTGTTTAGCTTGCTTTAATTGTTTATTTTTAGGATGAAAAACATGCCCGTTCGGACTTATCAAGCAAGTTAAAGCAAAGGCACAGGGAGAAACTCGCCTCATTAGAAACATGAAAGCCCCAGCGCAGCCAAAAGTAAACAGGACTTTCCATTTCCCAGAGCCACGTAAGCTGGCGAAGGGCTGCTCGGCTCCCGGCCGTCCTCGCTGGCGTTGGCCGGGAGCCGGGGCCGGTGGGGAGCGGGGAGCTCAGCCCGTGGGTCCGCCTGGCTCCCCTGGCTCCGCGACAGGGAGAAAAGAGGGAGCGGGACTGCACAAGCGCCATCTCACTTACAGCTGGGATACAGCAACGCCGGCAGGTTTCATAACTCCGCTCGCATGGCAAAAATATTCCCGTTATTTATGCGGCGTGCGCTGCGAGTACAGGTTAGTCAGCAGCGAGCCTCTGCTGAAGCCTGCGAGGGAGCGTCTGTGCCCGCTTTCCGCAGATGGAAAAACAAGCGCTGGAAAAGATATGTTTTTGTAAGGGGAACAAGCAAACAAACCCCGTTTGAAGGAAGCGTTGCAGTCTGAGGGACTGTCGCTGGATGACATGGAATTTTTCCCGACGTGCTGCACAAAGAGGCGAGACGCAGGCTGCCAGCGGCAGCTAAACCGCCCGTGCAAAATTTCGTTGCCCTTCTTCCCCCACCTGCCTCGTGCTGAAGGCCAGTCCCTAAATCTGAACCAGGCTCCGATCGGTTCCCACACCGGCAAACCTGCAGCCCCTTCTGCGGATCCCCGCTGGCGCGAAAGCCGCGGGATCGCCTCGGTGGTACACAACATCTCGCTTCTCCCTCCTTTCTGACCGACGGCGCACGCGGGAGGTCCTGCGTAACGCGCTGGTACAAAGATTAAAGCAGAAACTCTATCCGAGCTCCCTGTTCGCACCTGGTAGTGGTACGAATAAAAGAGGCGGCGGGGTCAGCCGTACGCCGAGTGCCGTACGCCAGCCCGCAGAAGCAAAGCCGTTGCTGGAGCTGGGTTTCCCGTGGTGGTGCATCCCTGGGGCACTGCCAGAGGTGTGCCACCGAATGTCAGCACCCTTTGCTGGCACCGCTAGAGCTTGGGAACTCATAATCCTGTGTTAAAAGGCTTTGGGTCAGGTCTTTAGGACTAGTCTTTCACTGGTCACCAGGGGCTGAGACATCGCCAGACCAGGAGGGTCATTCTGTGATGGTCCCCCTCTTACGTTAGCTTGAAAGTAGCTCCAGCACGAAATGGAGAACAAAGGGGAGCTGTTGAGGTCAGAGATGCTCTCTCAACATCTTCATCTTCGGTGGGGAGGGGAGAAAAGCTCTCTTCTGTTTTTCACAAGGTATTAAGCGACTATTACACTAATATGTGGACAAAGAAAGTACAACTGATAGAAACAATGTGCTTCTTGTGTTTTAAGCGATGTAGTTTGTTCACGTGAGCCATCCTTTTGGATGGCTACGCAAACTTGTTTGCAAGACTCACAGTGCAAACGTACAGAAACCAGCTGTACTCATAAAGCTTGTTAGTTACGTTGAAGCCTGACAATCCCCATGACTCAGCTGAACACCGACCTGCTGCTTCCCCTGTTGTCCCCCCTGTTGTTGCCAGCGCAAGATTCTTTTTCACCGACATTTCTGAAAAAAATACCTTCTTTTTGGTGAAAAAAAAAAATCTCTAGGCGTTGAGTAGGATCTCCAAAAAGCCTGCAGTTGGCTCCAGAAGCCCCTTCAGCGCAACGATGTGAACTTTTGTTAATCCTACGAGCGCCGCAGCCTCCAGAGGTCTGTGCTGCTCGGGTGGGAGTGCGTGGGGTGGCCAGGTGAGAATTCGCAGCCTGGCCAGGGGTCGTGGGGGGGCCACCGGCTAAAGCCAGCACCCCCCCAGTTGTACATAACTGCCTGGATGCCTCAAGCACTGCAGAAATAAACGTAGCACACTGTTTCTCGGATTTGGATTGCAGGAGGGTGATGAGAATGATGATATACTTCAATAGGTATAACAGCTGACGGCACCTGTTAAGACTGAAGCCTCCTAGGTAATTATAATCAGCAGTAAAACACAGTGTTTGCCCTGAAAAGCTTCCTATCTAATTACACATATTACTCCAAAATTATTACAAATCTTTTTTTTTTTTTTTTTTTTTTTTTTTTTTTTTGCTGTCTGGGTTCATTTATATAAATGACAAGTATTTTAATAAGCACCTTAAGTACTTATCAAAGATTCAAAATGACACAAGGAATTGCAGGTGCTTTGTAGATGTCTATTTTCGGTAAGATTATGTTTTTATGATAGCTCATGTAAGACAGAAATATGAATACACCATAAAAGTCATTTGAAGCCTTGCACATTCCCAGTGTGTGTTTTCCCATTTCTGCATTTAAAAATGTAAACCAGGATGGATCAAATTCACTCGCTAGTGGTACTTGCGTGCTTTGCTGCAGTTGCTGTCTCAGAACGCAGAATATATCAATTCACTTGCATGAAGTGATCTTTTTCTTTTCTAGTGGGGAGATGGGATGGAAGGAGCAGATTTGAGGTGCCAAAAGGTGACGGGTAGGCACTGATGCCAGAGAACAAAGCTTTAACCAAGAAAAGTACCAGTGGGTCCCTGCAGCTGCTGTGAGACCTGCTTTAATAACTTTGTACAACGTGTGCTTCCACATAGGAGAAACAGTAATAGGAGCACTGATGCTCCGCAGCCCAGCATGTTGTAAACAAATGATTAGATTGGTAAGATAATGAGGTACAATACCTAATAATTGCATTTTTTTTCACTGTTTTAAATAGGTCACATCTTTCCTCTCTGATTCTGAATCGAATTTTCCTCTGTGCTGAGGGCCAAGCATGTGACTCTTTGTAGCTGTAAAAAAGAAAGCAGCAGCAGACCCTTGGGGTATAGAGATATTACAGCAGCCACGCAACACATTTCTGCATTCAGAAAAGCTTTAGTGTTGGGTCAGGCAACAGCTACTAAGCAGGGACATATGATTTCTTTTTTCATGTTGTCAGAAGAAAATGTGGAACTGATAAGAAACACCTGTGGAAATGGAAAGCTATCTCAGAAACCAGGTTTTGTTTAGATGATGAAGAGATAAAATCTGAAGGCATGTGTCGCAAGGCAAGATAATCTTCAACAGAATGTCTGTTTAAAAAAAAAAAAAAAAGGAAGAAGAAGCAGTAGTACGTTTCAGGTAACCAGCTTTCTGTGCAAAGAAAGGTCCTAGAGGATCATAAGGCAACATTGGTGCAGTATGTAAAACTGCATGAGCTGCATGGATGTTGTTCATTCATTTTTCTTCACAGAAACATGATTCCATTTACATTTTATTTGCATCTTGTAAATATTTTCTTAGAACCCCAGCACGACACTGGAAAGCATAAAAGCACACATTACCAGCTGAACATATGTAACCAAAGTTTTCTCTTTGCTTGCAGCTCAGCCTATTCCATGTGCTCTGATTTAAAGCCCTGTAATACACTTACCGCATAGGAATTCTGTTTAGCTACATTTAACTTTTCTGAGGGAAGATTTGTCAGATCATTTTTTACTTAAGGCATACATATTTTCATGCCTTTGTCCTGCTTGATGTGAAATAAGCATTTTTTAAAGGAAGTCGATCTCAATATTTCTTTTCATAGTCTGGAAAGATGCAGTAGTTAATGATAAATACTGGGAAATGTGCAGTACGGTATGGATTTAATGAAAACATTGCCACGATTCTGTGTCTCAGTGTTGTGGCATTAAATCAGTCAGAAGACAGAGGCAGACTGCTGGTGTGTGTGATGCCCAGAGGAGGAGGCAGTTCCAGTAATAATTTTAGAGACTGTAAAGTGACTCTAAAATGGAAATCTCAGCAGCAGCTCTAGGAGGGCCCAGCTGAACAAGATACACAAGCGCATGCCCAGTTTTAAACACACAAGTAGTCCAGAAATCAATGAGACCACCCACAGGCTTACAGTCCCTTGAAGAATTGAGCCCTTAATTGCTCAGTAACTGCTGCAAAAAGACATCAAGTTTCCCTCGTATTACTTAATATTAAAAAGGGCTTTGCCAGCATAAAAGACTGGAGGAGCCCGACCCAAACCAAACGGATAAAGTGAGGAACAAAAGCAGCTTTGCAGGAGAGCTGCCTTTTGCTAAAATTCTCCCCTGTTTCAGCCCACGTTGAGTTGCTTCTCCTGTTGAGGTCCATGCTCAGCAGCACTCATTTTAGGCAGGACCACCAAATTGCAATTGCTTCCCCATTTGAATGATGAGCAATTGACAAGTTCTGGAGGTTTGGGGATTTTTTTTAATTTTTTTTTTTGACACAAAGTCCTAATCAACCCCTTGTTAGCCAAAAAGTTGTATCTGTAGCAAATCTTTTTAAGACCTGCTCGGGATGCCAAGCTTCTTTGCAAGGGCATTTCTACAGCTTCTCAAACTGTGTTACACGAGTGGCAAATGAACTTTAATGAGCTGATCCTTTTGCAGAGTATGAGGCAGGGAAGTGTTAATATCTCTGCTTTACAGATGGACAACTGATCTGCAAGGGGTCAGAAACCTCAGCTGCAGAAAAGCCGGAAAGCTGGGCTGACTTTATTGGAGCTGCGCTGATTTATACCAGCTGAACATATGGCCCCAGAAGATTAAGTAGTCTGTGTGAGAAATCTGTGGCACATCTGGGAGACTCCAGGGCCTGAGTCACAAGATCATCCTTCCTGCCCATAACGCTTGCAAACATGCCTCTACTACGCAGGAGCCTCTGCCTTCTCTCTAACCTCTTGGCAAAGAAATAATGAAATTGTTTGAATGACTGAGCCCAGGGAAAGTTGGGGTTAGCTTATGCTGTTGACAAAACTGCTTTCTCTGGTTACTTTGTGCCTGACATTATTTTGTACAGGTAAGCCAAAACTACATAAAATATTAGATTATTGTATTTGCAGTCACATTCTCAACAGAGACATACCAGAAGGAATTTGCAGTCCAACACGGGGAAAGAATTTGTCAAAATCTTACAAAATGGGATCTGTGTTTCCTTTTTGCCTCAGTCCTGTGCCATACTGTATATGAGTAGCTGAGGGCCAATACTCCGCTGCAGAGGTGGTTCCCTGCGTACGCTTTTTTTATCGTCAAGGGTTTTATGTAAGCCCAGCACTGGCATACGCACATTTTCCTAGCTATCTTTTGCCCAGGCAAGAGGGAATTTTTGGAAATACAGAAGGTCTGAATAAAGTCACATACATACTTAAAAGGCTACTAAAGCATGATCATTTTGTAACTAGGACAGTTGCTGTAGCCACAGCAATATTTATTTAACTATTGCTCCGGGACGGAAAAACAAAACAAAAAACCTTAAATCATAAACCTAGTCCAAACCTTTTTCGGACAGGTTTCCAAAAAAAGATGTTGGGGCGAAGCCTGCACAGTTTGTGGGGAAAAAAAAAAGGTGAAGCTGTTCACACCCAGGCTTTGGTTGACGTACGGGCCTGTGATACTCCAGGCATGGCTTCAAAATGATATGATGTTATCTGGTTGCAACATTCATATTACAATGATAATTTCAGATAATGGTACTGGTGAGAAAGGTAATGGCACTAATCAGTAAGAAGTAACAGAAAAATACAATGAAACTCATTTAGAACTTGGTTTATTACTGCATTATATTTAATTAGCAAAAGGTTTCATATTGAGGGCATCAGAATTGCAAATGACGTGAAACAGTCATTGATAAATAAGCAACACTGTATAGCATTCCTAATTCCCTAAGGGAAAAGTAGAATTGAACTGTATTTAAAAAAAAAGAAAAAGAAAAAGAAAAAAGAAATAAACCAGTCTTGAACAAAGGAGAAGAACAAACAGATACCCACATACCTCACAACACTAGTCTGGAAAATGAATGAAAAATGTAAGCAAACTATTCCAGAAGTGAAGAAACATGAAACTTCTTTATCAGTTTTCACAAAAATATGACAGACAACTTGCAAGATTTTTAGAGGATTAATAACATCTTATACTGTGAGCTGTATTTATCCCAAACCCCAGAGTATTTATTTTAGCAGGATTTATTTTTAAAACACACTTTCAAACATTTGCTAAACTACCTACTGAAAAGGGGTAAACATTAAGTGACCCTCCAATAAGGAGGGGAAAAACAAAAAGAGGAGAAAAGTTTGCTCAGCATCCATTTCCAGCCTGTTACTCAACCACGAAGCACCATCTGTAAGCAGTTTCTCAAGCTCTCTGCGTAACCCAGCACCACCACCTGCTGTTTGGGAAGGAAGATTCAATTTCCCTTGTCTTGCCCGTTAAATCTCCAGTTTCACGCACGCAAAGAGAAATCACCCATTTTAAACGTGCAAAGAAAAGGAGGAGGACAAACAAACAAACCCAAACAAACAAACAAAAAAAAAAAAAAAAAAAAAAAAGAAGCAGAATTTCCCACCCGCGGTAATGTATTATCCCTTCTAACCATTATCCATTCTAACCACAGAGCGATCCTTCCTTGGACAGGGGCTGAAGAACCCGAGCTGGTCAGGCCAGCTGTAACAGCGCGCTGCTTCTGCTCTCTGGCTCGGGCTTCCCACGAAATCTTTATAGACTTTGGCAGTGGACACGACTTGCCTCCAGCGTGCTACCTGTCTTCCCCCAAATCCTGCGGCTTGCTAGCAAAATAGCTTGCGTTGGCTGTATTTCGGCTCTTCTGCCTATGGGGGCTGCTGAAATTTCCTTGCATGATGCTTTCGTGGGGAAGGTCAAATGAATACTGGCCTCCCAGGTTTAGAAACATGGAACACGGCAAGGTCCAAAGCTTTTCCTTCAGGAAAAATGGTGAGGAAGCCCCTCATCCCTTCCCGTGGCTGGGGTGGAAAGGAGAATCTGTGCCATTTCCTTTTAATTAGTAATGGACCAAAAAGAAAGAAAATCGTAGCTGAGTAGGCCCTAAGCAAGCCAAGGGAAGATACTCAATACCATTCTGCTGCCTATACCCAAAGATAGAGCTAAAAGCTGTGTTGGCTGCACCTGAGAATTCGACCCGCCTCCGGACTGCGAGAGAAACTGAATTACAACCGATGGGAACAACTGCGGGGGAGCCACGCTCCGTACGGGCTGTTAAATCACAGCCCAAAAGCTGCTGCTTTTTTTCCACCAGCTTTCCCTTTAGACAGGTAAATCTCCAGCTAGCCATTTAGGTCTATCTGCGTATCTAATTCTTTCCAGGAACCGATGCTCTGTCCCATATCTTGCGCAGACACGCACAGGGCAGGTTTAAAAGGGTATGTCACTGATTAATGGCAAACCGTGCAATTCTTAACGGAGAGTAAAACATCCCCCCTGCTGCTGATCAGCACCGTCAATGAGCTGTGATGTTCAGCATCTGCATTTCTGTGTCACAAGTTTGGTGAAACTCCACGGTTTGGCTGTGGGGTCCGCAATTCTCATTCACCCCAAAGAGGAAAGTTTTTGTTTTGATTTGGTTTGGTTTGGTTTGGTTTTGTTGGGGGGGATGTGTTGGGTTTTTGTTGTTGTTGCTTCCCTCCCCAAAAATGAGGTGTCTTTCACGGTTTACGGCTGCTATTTCTGCAGTGGCTGTTTCCATTCAGCTCCTAAGTCGAGGTGATTAGGTTTTGTTTTATTTACATGCCCAGCACACCTGGAAGTTGTAGAACTAAGCTCATTATCAGGTTGATGCAGGTTATGTTTTTCTCCTCGCCTCGCCTGCAATCCTAGAGCTGCTGCACGAAGCACGGCACAGCCCGATTACCTCGAAGCATCCAGACCTTGGAAGAGTTCCAGTTTGCAGTTTCTGCCCTCCCTAATTTTCCCCTTTGCTTAAAACATTAAAACTGCTGAAGACGATCTTAAAGGTAGAGCGGTGGGTTTTTATTTTTCGATTGGTTGGTTGGTTGGGGTGTTTTTTTCCCCAAATGGAAGAAATACATCCTTTGTATCAACAGAGCTGGAGGTACCCCAGGTGGGAGTTGGAGCAGGCAGGTGGCACCGGAGCTGGCGGAGCAGGCACACGGGAGCCCACCGTGGAGAACAGAATTTACATGAGACGTAAATATCGGACACACGGGTTGGCAATTTCTTTCCAGCTCTTTTCCGTACCTCTCCCCGCAGCAGGGATGCACTGGGAAAACGGAGTTTGCAGCAAGAGCCATTGGCGTGAATTAGCGTATGCCGGGGTGGAGGGGGGAAGCTTTATATCCACCTGGGAGCTGAGACGTGGATCAAACAAGGATTGTGTCCTTCAGACACTGTCTCAAAGACACCTGAGGCTTGTGTTCGTCTTCACTAACTCCAGGGATCAGGTTTTAAATACTAACCTATTCCTGTTGGCTGCAGAAGGAGCTAAAGGGAATTCTGTTTTAAATTTAGGTGCCCTTGTGCAGTGCTCCTGTTGAAACGCCCTGAGGCTGGAGGCTGTATCACTACTGGCACCCTAAATGACTAGAGGATCAGAGAGAACACATACACGTTGAAATTCTTGTGTTTGTAAAATGAATATGAAACTAATTGCTAAAAACATATCAAAATTTTTGTAAGCACTAAATGCATGCAGGAGAGGTCTGGAATATTTCCTACTATAACCAGCAATGGATTTTTGTGGTGGAAAAGCTGCACCATTATTTAGAAAAAATATAGCAGTAAAAAAATCTGATGAATCCCTGCAATGACATACTACAACACTGAACTTATCAGTGATTTTCGATCTGGGTATGCTGGGAATTCCTCTTTTGACATGTTTAGGATTTTTAAAAAGAACCAGGACACCTTTTAACTGCAAATATGCAAACTGTCAATTGCATAACATGGACCATAAACATGATGGTGTTCTTACTTCACTGAGCAATTCAAAGATGAAAGTATTTTCACTTTAGTTACCTCAAGGAGATTCTGAGTATAGAGATTTTAAAAAACACTATTGCTAAATGCTTTAAAATAAATCTGATGCTCTCCTACTCTTGTGACTGTGATTAACTTCATTTACTTATTTAAACTGTTTATGAATGCATCAGCAGGGTTCAAAGGCTAACATCTATCCATCCCGTCCACCTCAAGGAAATTCCGCTCTGATGCCTATGTGCTTTCCCTCCATTTTCAACATATTTTTAATAAAAGTGGACTTCCTAATGGCCTTACAGGCCTCTAAGTGCACGCATGCCAGCACTATCAAGGTTTATCTGGTTATTCACTAACCGTGCAAGAAGACGGCTCTCAACATAATGACTGCCAGAGAAAGAGTCCCATGGCATAGACTGAATATGAATATTGAAGGGAAAAAGAGACTGTAATGTGATAGGAAGTTGGTGATGAAATTCTTATAACTTGTTATGACTTAAATCTAAGGGAAAGAGACCTTGCGGGCCCTTAAATGTTCCACGCTACGTGGAATATTTTATTATTTCAGAGATCAACCTGAGTGAGATTTTCTAGTTTCAGAAATGCCTCTTGCCTCACTAAAAACATTCTGCTTTTGTCGAGCCTGAGCTCTTTTGGAGATGAGGGCAAATTCTGAAGGTACTCCAGTGAGCAAATCCTCTGCCAAGTTCAGATTTTCCAGTTTAATCATGTTACCAAAAGCCGCCTTCTTAATGCCCTTCTCAGTAATTTGATTGTGACTGAGATCAAGCTTTTCTAGCTCTGACAGCTCACTGAAGACATCAGTAGGAATTACTGATATTTTACTGGCTGCTAAATATAATTCCTTAAGGGCGGAGGGGGAAGAACTGGGGGAATTAACGCTCCTCAGTTGACTGAAGTTCATCGTGTGCAAAGATGTTAGGGAGTGAAACGCCGCTTTGGGGAAGGGTTTGGTGATTAACCTGCTACTGTAGAGGCTCAGCGCCGCCAGGTTCTGCTGCGGGTGCTGCTGCTGCCGAGCCCCGGCTCTGCCAGGGCAGGGGAAGATGTGCCGGCGTGCTCCAAACTTAGCGTCACCCACGTGGAGACACGTGAGCCTTGGCAAGCCTTGGTAGGCTTCTTTTACAGCTCCATCACTGACTTGCTTGTTCTTCGGCATCGAGAAGTCTGGTGACAAATATTCCTTCAAGGAGACCCAGCTGGATTAAATCTGTCCTGTTATTCATAAGCAGTAGATATCTGGCACTAAAGGGGATTCCTTTAGGATAACTGCTTGAGAACTAAACCGGTCTGAAAAGAAGATGAGGAAAGTGAAACCACCACTGTTGTCAGCAAAAGAAAAGTTTCAAAACCATTTGTGTAAATTATTTTCTAATATCCGTTTAGCTGTAATAGATATATTGTCATTTACTTCTCTGTATCAGTAGGATGAACATAAATTTGTTACTATTTACAGTTAGAGCACTAGCCATCTGTCCCCAATATCTTTTAGAAACTAAGTTCTCTAGGGTTACATCATTTGTTTTTATTTTGAGCCGATTTGCTCCTTCTCTTTTTTGAGTGTATACGATGTATGTTCTGACACCAGTATCCCTCTGTAATGCTCTCTTTGAGCATGTTTTCCACATTTTTACAATTTTTTTCAAGAAAGGGAAAATTATTAATGCATGCTGTGATGTACGCTGATGTACGATTTGTTCGTTTGGTAATCACATGCATGTGATGTATAACCACAAAGGAATTTTATATTAATGTGTCTCTAATTATTTATATCCTGTGGTATGACCATTACTCACCTATGACTTTCCACCATACATCATCAACATGTATAGCTACATACCTTATGATAATTATTTTTAAACAGCTTGTGCTGAGAATGCGACTAGACAACTTTATCTGGAGGGCTCAACTGCCAGACCAAGCACACTCTGGAGGGCAAGAGTCATCCTCAAAAAAGGCTGGTAATCTCATCGTCTCATCTTCCACGTCCCTATAGCACGATTGCTTTTCTTTATATTATTCTTCTGCCTTTCACTCCCTTTGCTAGCTGACTGCTTGTTTCTGAGCAGTTTGTCTTTGCTTTTTGCTGTTTTATTAGTTCTTGGACCACACATCCTTTTCCTTTCTATTTTTTTTTTAACTCTTCCCTTTTTTTTGCTCCTACCCAACGGACTGGCCTTGATCTCTACAGGGGATGCCCCAGAGGTGTGTGAGGTGTAGGAACAAACAGAAGATCACTCAGCAACGCACAGGCTGTACCCTCGTGCTCTGCTACAGCTGCGGTCTCACCCGCGTATTTCAGGACTGAAAATTTCAGGACTGAATTAGTGCCATTAGGTTTTGAAGGCAAAACTGCATTTGTAAACTTCTCGTTGAACTTATGAACCAACTGGAATGTCTTCACTGCAAGTTTTCCTGGGTTTAGAATTTTCCCTATTCCTCCTACATTTGTCTCTGTTAAGGAAAAGGCACAAATACTTCTGGAAAAAAGACAGGAAGAGATAAAACCATAAAGCATACAGTCTATTAACATAAAAGCCTGTGGATTAAATTTTTAAATGACATAAACTAAGAAAACTTTGTTTGATGCTTCTGATTCTTTCCTGATTTATACCAGCCCTGGGGACCTGGATTTTGAAGCTATGAAGTACATTTGTTTTATTTCAACATAGGTCAGAATAACATCGCTCTTGAAACTGGAAACTGTATTTAACCTGCCTTTTAACATATTCTCAAGTCATTTCAGTATCTTTAGATGTATGGCACACGAGGCTTCCTGTGCTGGGGACACAGATTGCCGGGGGAGGTGTAGAATTAGTAAAACCTTGGCAGACCAAGACAGTTTATCCACATCTGTTGGAACTGTGGTTTTTAAACACTGAATTCTTGTCTGTCTACTCCAGGAAACTAAAAAATAATGGCATATTTATGACAGCTAATTACTTGCATCCACACAATTATAATTAAGAAATTAATTTCTGAAATTGTTAGATTCTTTCCTATCTGTCTACCTATTCGTCCATCCATCACTTGTCAACAGACAGTCCACTAGGCTATCAAGTGTCTCTTGAGAGTTATTTTGTTTTAACTCCTTGTCCCCTTGTAATTTCTGAAAGTACTCTCATCTCAGGTATTCAGATGGAAAACCTAAGCTTACTTAAAACTGACAGTCTTGTTGTGCAGCTGAGCAGAAGAGAAGTGATAGAGCCATAATGATATCTTCATCCTCACCAGGTCAAGAGAAGTTTCTATCCTTTGCTGAAATGGATATTCAAAAAAAAAAAGAAGGAAAGAGTTAAAATATCTAACAATTAAATTGGAAATGATACGAAAATATTTCTTGCAACATTCCTTTGCTTTTATTCTTACTTATATCCTGTGAGTATACTGTCCCACAGCCTTTCATTTGAACACCGAAGGCAGGTAAATCCACTGTGAAGCCTGCTGTTTGGCACTGCCCGCTGTCCCGCAGGCAGCAGCAAAGGGCATCCTTCAGGCTTGTGTGCCTTGGCTTACCTTTCCCAAACGGAGTGTTTGCCTGGAAACGTCTCACATTGATTTTGACTTGCAAAAAATTTAAAAGTGAGCTCAAGAAGTGTTAGAGACTTAATATAGAGGCGAGGCTGATGATGCCACCACCTTTGTAAGGGATACGCTTGTCAGTGGTTCGAGTTGCTGCAAGACTCATTATTGCTTCATTATTGCAGTTTCGGAAAAGAATTTGAAGAGACACAATTGTTTGACAGGAATGAATCTCTAACGCAATATCCCAGCTTTCCCTTTCACGTTCCCTACAACTCTCCAGGACAAAACCTTTTGGTATCTGCCATAGCCCCTGCTGCCTGCAGCCACAGGCAATGCTCCCAAGCACCTTCCTGCAGAATATCCCTTTTTTTTCTCTTTATGTAAGTTTAACTTCCTATAACATGCTCAGCTTCTTCCTATGCCACAGGTGTCCTCTGAAGACCCTGCTTTTTTCCAGAGCATCTGCAGCTCTCCTTTCTTTCTCCTGCCTAACTTTGTTTAGCCCGTAGCACAAGATATAAGATGGGCTGGCAAAAGCACTCCCCTGGTGGGAGCCCTGCCTGGGTTTCTTTTCCTCGCCCAGCTGCTGATTTTTTTTATGGAACCTGTAAGAACTTAGTATTCAGTTCTCTATCAAATTTGACTGAACTTGGCCAATGGGATTAGAAGGTATAGGGTTGGGAGAGAGACAAACAGTATAACCTTAGTTTGTTGGTTTTTTTAAAACCAGGTGAAAGCAGGATGAAAGTAACTTAAAAGTAGCACATCTTATTATTAGTTTATGTAGTAGACCATGATTTTAGCAGAAGTTTTTATCCTTTAAGAATTACCTGAGTTTTGCAAGGGAACACCTCACGAATGAGATTAATGTAAAAGTTAGGATATAGTAAGCCAGATGTTTTGAATCCCTCTATCATTAATAGAGAAAATTAAATTCCTTTAAGTGCATTATTTATCCCCCTAAAAAAAAAAAAAAAAAAAAAATAGATTAGGACATAGGATTTCCAACCAAACACAAAATGAACTACAAAACTTCCAATTTTTTCCCATCATAATTTTTTTTTGCAAACTCTTTCGCCTAACTACAATGAAGGTATGGTTAGGCTTTCTCACACCCTGTAAGTTATATTGCTTCCAAGGAAACAAAGATTAGTAAAAGAACAGACTAGAAAAAAAAAAAAATCCTTTTGAACTAATAGAAATTAGTATCCTTATTTATAAGTAAGAGGAAGAGTCCTTTTGATAGACAGTACGAAAATTAGAAGGATTTTCACTGATGGTTTTCATTCTTTTAATCTAAGCTACACGTTTCTGGTTGTACAGTAACTGCCTAATGATTATATCAAATACATTTCCTACTGCTGTATTTTCGTAGAGATCTTTCATCACCCTGCGCTGATGCGTGGCTCTACTTTACATATCTGACTCCAGCATTTTTTTGATACAGCAATTTCCATGACCGTGAAAAAGGAAAAAAAAAAAAAAAAAAAATCCCAAATATTTGCATTTTCAGAGCGCTCTGAACTTTTTCAGCAGTCTTTTCAGTAACAGGACACCAGCTTGACAAGAAAATTGTGCCCGGCACGTCCTTCCCCTGCAGGGAACGCAAGAGCTGTCAGTGCCGTCACCGACCCCTGCAGCATCCCACGTGGGACCACCGCACACCCCACCGATACCCCGCCGGTGCTGCCGACAACGAGGAAGAGGAGCACGAAAACATTTTCGGCAGGGGCAACAGCGCCAAGACTCGTTCTCAGCTTGGGGCTGCTTTGCCGGGGAGGTTTCTCTTTAGATTCAACAGCACCTAGATGTTTCTATTCAGAGGGGTTGTGGGGATGGTTTTGCAGTGAAAGCAGAGGCCAGGGCGTCAGACCTGGGGGCTGTTACAACCCTGACGGGGGCTTTCTGTGAAATCGGAATGTGAGTGTCCTGCTCCTTGCTCCTGGAGCAAGACCTCTATAAATACACGCAGGCGGCACTGCAGACCCACAGGTACCGGTGGGGCTGGGTACGGGAGACAGAGCCAGGAGGGTTCTAGCCAGAGCCAAACCGGGGGTCAAAAGAACAGGTTTTTGGCACTTAATTCCCTTAGCCCTAAACCTGATACAACCAGAATGTTTGCCATTTGTATAGTTGAATTCTTTAGTATTTGCAAACTGCTCTGGGATCGCTGACCAGAAGGTCTGTACTAGTGCTGCGATTTCTGAACCATCTTTGCCCAGATTGTCATCGAATTTAAAAAATGAAGGAACAATGTTTTTATCAATTACACACCTCCATTAAAAAAAGAAACCCAAACATTTTACTGATTGACTGAAATAATTAGAAAGTAATTATATCACTGCCTAAACAATTTTGATTTCAGACAGGTAAGATGAAAATCCAGCAGTCATTTTCCTCCTGAATGCTTGAAATAAGAAGGATTGCCTCAAGGCTTTACATTACAATTATTCCACTGTGTATTATTTTTATAATCATTTCCACTCCAACTATGTGCTGACATTTACATATTATGTTATAGGTTTCAGCATGTTCCCAGCTCTGACTGTGTTTTGCACTGTAGGCTAAATTCTTCTGTTATTACTGGTGTTATTTTTCTAATGTGTCTGCCTGAGCTGTCCACATGGAAGACACTCTGGTCTGATGATA
Source organism: Astur gentilis (assembly GCF_929443795.1). Classification (NCBI taxonomy): domain Eukaryota; kingdom Metazoa; phylum Chordata; class Aves; order Accipitriformes; family Accipitridae; genus Astur; species Astur gentilis. The sequence continues at coordinate 12,026,158 of NC_064913.1, forward strand.
TGCTTTGTTGGGATTAAAACTGGCTCAATTAATAACGGTCAGTGATCAGAAGCACCTCTCAGTTAGGTTCCATAGTTTAACATGACAGGATAAGTCTTCTATCTTCTGTAACAAGTCACCTGTCCCTAGAATGACATAGTTCATGATAAAAAAAAAAAAAAAGACTAGGGGAAATAAATACGTAGTTTGATAATGGTATCATTAAGTAAAAATACTTAAATCCCATGGAAATCTTCTCTATTATCTCATACATCAGCACAACATTAATCTCTACAGAAGTCCCAGATGTGAAAAAGAAAGTGGAAATCGAGTGGTCGTCCTCTAGCCTACTAAAGACAGAATATCCCACTCAGTATTCCCCTGTGGCTACAAGAGGACAGAACTGTGTGCTGGTATGGTGGCATTTTCCTTCAGGGCTCTGTGAAATGCCACTGACCCATGTGGCACGGGCTGCTCACACAGTACCTATTCTTCGTTCTTCCTCAGAGGGGTTTCTGCCCAGGTACAGATTCTCATGCCACCATGTCTACAGAAGTATATATCAAGCTGGAAGAGGACCAAATTTGGAAGCCTCTACAAGGCCTTGCATTGTCAGGATACATAAGAAGTCTGACTTCCACTCCAGTAGCACTGGAGGAGCTTAAGCTTAAGTATTATTTGTCATAAAACTCTTCCCTTTAAGTCTTGAAGTCTTTTCTTGTAAGATATCTTCCTCTGAGATCAGTATTATTTTAGCCTCTGTCATAGAACCGCTGAGTTGCATATAAAATAGGCAGTATTACTGGGTTTGGGGGGGGAGTGGGTTGGCAGGGTTAGGTTTGCTGTGGGCAATGAGACTACCACAGAAATGTTATGTCCAGCTCTCACAAGTCAAGGTGGAAATTCGAAAGGCAGAGATCTCCAAAACAGTTCGTGAGAATGACTGAAGGACTTACGCATCTGTTTCCTAGGAACAGACTCAAAAGGATCAGTGTGGTGAGAAATACTTAGGTGCATGATCACAAATGAGTCATACATATGGAGTAAAAAAAGGTGATAAAAAAACATTTTCCAACTTAGCAGAAGAGGTTAGACAAGATTAAATGGCTGAAAGTTGCAACCAAGACAGCTTTCAGGGAAAAGACTCGTTCATCTCAGAAGGTAATTATTTATTGCAACACCTCATCAACTGTTGCAGCTCATTGTACAGTAACAGTCCGATCGTGGTTGGATGTTTTCCTAGAAGACATAGTATGTTTTATGCAGGATTTAATATGGAAGTCCCATTGGCCACGTAACTGAGTAATTCAGAGAAGATGTTCACAATGTTTCTGTCCTTAGAAACCTGATCGTATGATCCTTGGCCTATGAAGCAATTCCTTGGGAACCATTACACATTGGTACAGGGGAGAGTTGTGCCCTGCAACCCCACCTCTGACCTCCTCTGTTTGTCTGAGACATTGGAATATCACCATGTCCACTTTCAGTAGTTTTTAGACAATAATCTTCTATTTTTATCAACAATGGCACTCATTTTCACTAACTCCTAATTTACTTTGTAATTATGCATAAGGTATGTGGGGCTTTGATACTTAAGGTGATATTCAGCTTCAGACAGAGATACTGAAATTTAGGTCTGGATGTGTAAACATCTGCATGTAAGCTGGAATTAATCTTGAACTGCTTTCCACCCCTAACGTCTATTTCCAGGCAAGCAGGGCTTTGCTTCAGGTTCCAAGCTTTGCCCACACAAATTTTACAGAAGATGAGTGAAAAGTGATTTGCTGTGGAAAATGACACAGGCTGGTAACATCAATACAGAGATCAGCCAAGTGGTTGACAGCCCTAGGCTGAAGTTTTGCCTGTTCAATGTCTTCACTAAGGTTGATCACACATCTGGATTAAGCAGTAACACTTTCCTCTGGCACCTGAAAAGCTGCTATCTTAAAAGTGGAGGCAGAGCTGCACAGAGGGTCTTGAGTCACCGCTCCCTGCCAGTACAAAGTGGGAGTGGGTTTGGTACATCTGGGAGGTTGTGTGTCACCTGGGGCACACTCTGAACCAATACTGCCAATACAATACATTTTCCTTTTTATTTGCAAATGCACCCTCTTGTTGCATCTCGCCAGGCTCATGACCATGTTCTCTAATAAAGGTTTCCTTTATTACATCTTAGCCTGCTTTTATAGTGGTAGAGTAGATGTGCTCAAGAGAGCCCATGATTTTCAGGCCAACAGTCACAGAAATGCCCAGCACCATACTGTATAAGTGTTCTTGTCTTTCAAAGCAGGTGAGACAACTTTCCACACCCAGACTGCCTGGAGGAACGGCTCCTGGCCCCTGCTGTCATCAGGGCTGGCAACCTTGGCCAAAATTGTGCCAAGTTGTGCTCTAACTATCTACGAACATAGACTATAGTCTAATTTCAGCTGAGAATTAAGAAAAGAAATGAAAGCGATTAGGCTGAAGATGCAAAAAATCATCTAAAAAGGGTGAGGAAGTTGGGGTAATTAATGTTCTGAGAGCTTTTGCTCAGCTTAGCAGGGGCTCTTCTATAGGCGGCAAATGGAAGGAGGCCAAGGAGGAGGGCAGGGACCGGAGACCACCAACCACCTCAGCTTCATCTTGACAAAGGTTCTGTGTCAGGGAGCTTTAGCAGAATGCCTCCCATGAAGAACATGAGAAACTTCAGTGCAATTTACATGGACTGAACTATACTGCTGAAAAGGGACTCATAGAAAAATTATTTCTGGCCCAGAACTCCCTTTGTCTCGAGCATTGTGTTTCCAGGGAGACAAGTGGGGTGTTAGACACAGGTTTGCTGCTGATTTTCCCTGCAACTTAATTTTTGGCTCAGATCAAAATGCAGCTGAATGAATCAGAGATCAGTCAACATGTGTAGCTTGGTGTTGTCATTTCCAGAGCATTCCTTCTAAAAGCAGCCCTTCAGAAAGTTGTTTATTTGGATAGAGTGCTAAGGTAGCTCATATACTCAAATTTTAAGTCAAACATTTGAGGCTTGCTGGTTGAACGAAAAGTTGGAAAACCAGCCTGAGCTAAAATCAGTTTTCCTTGTGTCAGCCACCCGTTGCCTCCCAAACCTGAATTATTTTCCGTGAATATTTGAAGCATGCCTATATTAAATGCATAGCACATGAGCAGACCCAGAAGGGGTTAGCAGTACCTACTGTATCTTGGCAGCCACTTGTGATACCTAACACATATTCAGCCGTTAGCAGCGCTGGTAACCTGAGTCTCTACTTCAGGTCACCAAAGAGGTGTGAGAAGCCATGAATGGTTACAAATGATGCTGCCTCATCCCACCAGCAAAGCGCTCAAAGCATATCTGATCGCCAGGCCAACAGCTTTTCCCATTCCCATCGCACAATTTCCTGTTGTCTTACCATCTGACAACACAGTTGAGATACGGGGGTTTGTGGTGCTGCTTCTCCAGTGAAAGCGAGCCAAAGATGGGCCCAGGAGTTAGAGAAAGTCCTACTCCAAAGCATGGGAGTATTGAGTAAAACTAATTTTACAGCCCATTTATCGGCTAGGGAAATTATCTCCATGTTCTCAGACTTGATCCAAGTGCAGTAAGAGAGGCACAGTGAAAAGCAAAGCTTTCTGTTCAAAAGTGGTTGCAGAGTTTCCACCTTGCCTGCCAGTGAGATAGTACCGCACTGTGACTGGGGAGTGCTGTAAGATTTTCTGAGCTGTGAAAAAATTTCAAGGTTCCAAAAAGGACATGCCTTTCATATTACTTGGGTGAACTTTCAAGCACAGCTATATACCTTCTTTAGATTATACCCCAGTTTGAAGAAGCATAAAGATCCCCCAACATCTTTTTTCCCTGAGATAAGGAGCAATACTCTTCCCACATTTCTCTTTATGAGCCTTGCCACAGTCACAGTAAGAAATTCCACTTTCACCAATGTCTTTTTAACCTTCCAAGCCATTTCCCCAAGGAACAGAATGCTAACATGGTTAGCATGGTTTCCATCTCCTTCCCCGTGTCGGTACATAGCTGTCTTCCTGACGCGCTGCTTTTGGACTGTCTGCTGCCAGCTGACGCTCGTCTTATTTGAACCTCTCTCCTCCACTTACAAATCCTCCCTCTTTTTACTTTCCTTCACTGCTGTTCACAACTGCACCCTTTCCTCCCTCTCAGACTCTCACATTTCCTGTAATCTTCAATCCTGCCTCCCCCAGCCTTTCCCCTACATACAAGTTCTAGCAAAATATTGCTCAGATACTGTTGGGGTTTTAGTTTGCTGTGTTCTGGGTCTTTTAACATTACAAAAACATGACTCTTCGTTGAAGTCTTAGGATAATAAACTGCTTACGTTTTGACAAATCTGGCTCCACATGTTGTAACTTTGTCCAGTCTAATTTTGACTATACTGATGCCAATGCCCTCCAAACAGTTCAAGAGTTCAAACTTCAATCTTAGCCTGTCAAACAGGGCAAGTTACCCTCCCCATTGACTTTGTGGTCAATTCAGTCTTTCATGTTACTCCATGCAATAAGTTTAAATTTCTTAAACTTGAAGGTCAGCATATTGCAGACCAGCTGCAGAGTTCATAACCGATTCCTTCAGTCCTCAGGCTAGCTCCAAAACTCTTAGTTTCTTATCACAGCACATTTTTTTACCCTGTTTTCCAGGATGTGCTAAAGGCTCACAGTAAAATCATGTCTTACTATTTAGTTACAATGCACAGACTTCTCCCTGGCTTTCAGAAGGGACCTCTCTGACAGATGCCTTCTGCTTTTGCACATGGTGAAGAGTCTCAGATTGCACAGAAAGGATTTAAGACCAAGGCTGGGATAGAAATCCAAGTCTGCCAGCCTAGAGGCTCCAAAATCCTAGAGGGATCTTCTAGCTGAAGTCATCAGCACTCAGACCCACCTCCCCCAGTGATCAGTCCTCAGAGAATAAATTTTAGGCCTCTGCATGCTCACTTTCCACTCAGCACTGACTACATCATCCTTGAGGGTCACTCAGGAAAACGAAAATAAACATAGTCCATGGCAACCCCTCCTATATCATTCTGTGTCTGCTTTCAGCATCGTAAATGGTATGTTATATGGCTTTCTTGCCACAGCTGTCTTTTTCAGCTCCAAGTGCTTTATCACTGCACCTATTTTCTCCCATTAGACCAAAGTTTGCATCCAACTGATAAATCTCATAAAAGATTTTCTGGGATTTAGCACTTCCTCAAGAGCCAGCTGAGGAGAAATCTACTGCTGACAGAAAGACAGATACGCACTGCAACTACATGGGGACGTTTGAGCAGAAGACCACCTGTATTCCACTTTTGGTTACTCACTCTCCCCTTTTTTTTGAGCCAAAGAGTTGTGTAATCATGCACATCTGTGCAAATACAGCATGCGAAGAGCCCTTGATAGTCTGTGTCAGCTCACTCTCTCCTCCTTGTGGTTTTGGCTGGAATAGAGTCTGATGATGGACAGAGTCAGCTTCAGATAGAAGAGATTTATCAGACAGCCTTGCATGGAAAGTATATGCTGTCCATGGGCTTTCAACCAGCCAGCTGGACAAACGCCTGATTTTGTTTTCAGTTTCAAATCTTAAATAGTTTTAGAGGTCACACCGGTGTCTACCGTTCTTTTTTTCACAGCTGCGAAGAAGTCACTGACATGGTGGAGGAAAAATAATATTAAGGATGACTCAATGCTCATGTGAAAAAGTACAGAAATGTATCTAAAAACTCAAGATTAATTTATTTTAACTGTTTCCCTTCTGGGACCTGTGCATGCGTCCACATTAAGTTGTGATGAGGACTGGGGGGAGGGCGAGGATGGTAACGTGTGAATGTGTGAGTCTACCAGGAGGTACCTGTGGAAAGTCAGCATTTTTCCCATATGGAAAGAAAAGTACCTGAGAATTAGGTATGGGCAGGTGCCTGGTGGCAGAAATGGTGTAGAAGTATATTCTCATAGGTGTCTGTGCTGCTATTTGTGAGGGAAGATTGGCCTCAAGAAGATCTGTTTGTTTCCTGGGGACAGGAAATCTTGTTTCTTTCTTGTATAGAAAGTAGTCTGGAGGTCCAGGAATATTTCTGGGGTTCACGGAGGAAAGGATTATCCCTAGGACATCTGCAGTATTGTGACGGGTGACTCATAAACCACAAATCTCCGAACTGCAGCTGACTGAAAGCATTGGTCTGTTAAGCTGACAGAAGTGAGTGCTTTTGTGACTCCAAGTGTGAGATACAGAGATAGACACAAGTTCATCCAACCACTCCATTGAAATGATTCAAGTGACCCATCTTCACTCTTGAAGCCCCTAATGGTTTATCTCCGTTCAACCCATCATCTTCACTCCATCAGATGTGATGTCCTTCCATTGCAGTCAATCTCCAGTGCCCAGTTGCAAATTTTCAAGCAAGCATTTTCAGTTTTCTCCTATTGGATCCTCACCCTTGAGAAGAACTTCCAGAAATCATTCATAAATCTACACCATTTCCCTCTCCCTTCCCTCTAAAAGCCTGCTACCTCTGCTTCAAAGCCAGCTGAAGCATTAGGATTGCTTAGCTTGCTGTGTGCTGAGGCCACTATATATCACATTAACAGGTAAAGTCTCCTTATTTCTCTGCTATAGATCAGTTCATATTTTTTCCTTGACTAGAAATACCTTTTTGCTCAGTGTATGCTGTGCCTAACATCATGGAGTCCTGGTCCAGGACTGGGCTTTCATGCAACATAGAAACACAAATAACTATAAAGAAATGTGTGAGTGTGCATATGTGAGAGTGGGGGAGCACATCCTCCCCCATTTCTTGAATGTAGAGCAGTAAAATATATCAATAGGGCAAAAGACAGTAATTTAAATACAGTTTAGTTTTGTCTGTCACATAAAAAAACTGTCTGGAGTTCAAATTTGTTCCATTTGCCCAGTGTCTGTCAATGTCTTGCCAACAACTGAACAGAGGATGAAAGATTTTATTTTTCTTCTTTCAGGTGTAACAAAATTGCTCTCCAACAAGTAAGAATCCAGAAATTTAACTCAGTTTTGTCCCGAGAAGGCACCTCATTAAGCTTCCTGACAGGAGAAAGCAGTCTGTTAAATGTTGCTCAGCAGCATGCCAGAGCTTCAAAGAGATAGTACTTTCCTTCTCAGAGGGGCCTTATTCTTAAAGTATGCACTCATAAAAAAATGAGGATTTAACACAATGAACTCCTGTGGTTTAAGAGTTAGTTGGAGCTAAAAAAGTAAATAAATTCTATCTACTAGACTTTGGTATCAGTTAGATCAGTACACTCACCATTGAGAACATGTGTTTAAAGCTTCTTTATCAGGCAAACAATGACCAGATATACCTTCTGTGCTGATGCTAAAAAGCAATAATCTTACAAAGGGCTTCCTTCCATCTACAAAGTTCAAAGGAGGAAAAAAACTCAAAAACCAAACTCACATCATGAACACAAAACAAACTCCAGGTTGACTAATGAATGCATGCACAGAAACTCATCTGTTAACAATATCAGCTTACAAAATCAACTGGTTTAATGCATGTGAAAACATGTAGGAGGGATCACACATCAGCAGAGCTATTTAAATTAGAAAAACTTGTGCTTCAAGCAGAGAAGTTTTTGATGTACGATAAAAAAAAATAATTATATTGGCCATAATATGTCTTATTTTGTTATCAGACCTCAGCTCAGCTGACACATTAAATCATCTCTCTTGTACCTATTAGACATGGAACAAAACCAGATCCAAGCCTTAGTCCAAACTTTGGGAAACTTCGTTTGAGATACAGACTTTGCACTTTCACCATTTCTGATTATTTGGTTTTCAGGTTTTGGCTTTAGTTTTTATTAACTGTAACAAATAGTTCTGATTCACCAAAGTCGCCGTCCAAGTCTATTGAGCTTGTCCCTGAGTAGTGATTAAGGACCACTAAGCTAATTCACTCTGTCTTCCCTTTCAGCCTTCTGCTTGGTCTCATGTACTCTCATTGAATTTTTTCTGCACTTACTTTATTCTCATCTTCTTGTTACCACAGGAAAAATTTATGGATGTCTTACAGAGCTACATTGACTTGTTCGGTGTAACCTTTGTACTGACATCCTGAAGCTTCCCTCTAGGCACTGAATTCAGGTATGAATCATTATGAACAATCCGAGGAGCTATCCTAACTCAGACCTCCCTATCTCCTCTTTTTTTTCTTGTCTGTCAATTGACCAGTACAAATGGCACCTAAAGAAGTCTATCAAATAATTCCTTCCTTTTTTTTGTTTACTTTTTGCCAAATGTCAAGGCATAACCTTGGATCGTGCCTATCATAGCAAGGCTGTCCAAGTCATTTCCCATCCAAGAAGAAGAGAAGATTTTGAAGCAAGCCTGCCTGAATTTTCTCAAAGGATAAACACACAAAGTGTCTGTGAACTACCCACACAGTCATGGGTTTGCCAAACAACTTTCTTTCTTTGGCCATACCTGTTCTGAAAGCTGAACAAAATACCACAGGTATTCAAATTCGTGACTGCAATTGCAGTTGCACCTCCCTGACGCTGAAATGGCTGAAACAGCTTCAACAACTGGAACTGCCATATATAGTCCACTCATGGGGTCGTGGTCAGTAAGTCATTTGACTTTCAGGAACACCATCCTAATTTTCAGCCACGGTCAAACAGAGAAATTGATGAGATCTATAGAGATATTGAGCAAAATTCCACCTTACTAGGGAATACCATGAGATATTGTGGTGAAGGTAGAAGAAAAGTTATTTCAATTATGCCTTTCCTTTAGATCAGACCTTTTATTCTCTTTTCCAACATTTTCTAAGAACTATAGTTAGATTTGTAATGGCATACATAGTTGTTATTTTCTTTGAAGGTTGGGTAAAAACTTTCAGCAGCTTTCCATCACTGTGTCTTTAACCTTATATTGTCTTTCCTGAAAAAAAATATCCACTTAAATATTGGATGCTGCAGAACCTGACTCATTTTTCCCCTTTGGAAGAGTAAGTAGTGTGTTAGCGCCAAACAAAAGGTGATGAAAGGTCTGTCTCCAGATGGCATTGTAAAAGCTATAAGCTTTGCTTTGTCAAAGACAAGCTCAGTTTGCCAAATCCACCAGCTGCACATAATGAAGTATTGCTGTACCAGTTTTCTTGAACCCATGTCTTGCAAGGTGAGAAGGATTTATTGATCCTTTCTTACTATTTCAGTCCCTTTGCCTGTTTAGCATCCAGCTGATAAGAGCACATGTGCATTTTTCATTAAAAGTATCAGAGGGACACCACTTCTCTGGATTAGGGAAGTATCAAGCACTTTTCTTCAGTGGTATTCTGCCAAATCACTGCTTCACAATCTACCCGTTTTGGAGACTGGTAAGCTCAGGACCCTTGAAGAGACACTGGACTACAGATCATGGCCAATTCTTTGAATGTGATCAACACCACCTCTTAACTTGTGCAGGCTATATCCAGTTTCTGTGGTTGTGATCTGAATTTTAGGAAATTATTTTTAATGAACCACATAAGCATAAGTTAAAGAACATGAAACTTGTACCAATGTTAAGAAAGCCAAGAAGTTATAGGTTTCCCTGGACTATTTTCACAGTTGCTGTGAGTATATCAGATTAGGGTACATTTCTTCTAAACCTCTTGAGAAATTGGTTATTTCTGATCCAAGTTTGATTTTAAATGAAATATTCATGTATATTTTGATTCTAATTGTTCAGCCTGTTCAGGTGGGGGATCTGAGTGGTTGAACAATAACCTGAATCTTTAGGACAGAAACTTCAGAAAATAAGTCAAATAAATGTAAGAAGTAACAGTGATACTGGTTTTTTTTGGTCTGGCAAACACATTTACAAGGTCTTTTTTCTTATATTTCTCTATACGCTTCTGTTCAATGAGACTATCTCAGGCCAGAATAGCTTCAGTTTGTCCCAGGATAATTACTGTGAAAGCATTAATACAAGTACACTCATCTTTTAACAATACCTGGGTAAAACTGCTTTGAGCAGCACACATTGTCCTACTGCTTAGAGGTAAAGCCATTAAGTAAGCAACCAGTTCCACTTAGTGTCTTGGCTTATGTAGAAGGTCATAAAGAAGAGGAGAGAGGGAGCTGGTGCTGGTGTCTCCTTGGATGGAGATCCCACTGGTTTCCTTGCCAATGCCTTGATCCTGTCAGTTATGCTACACGACAGGTGCATAAAATGATAGCCAGTGTCTGGACCCATTTTGGCATTATTAGGTCCATCACTAGACCCTTGGAAATATGAACATGTCATTAAAATACATAAATATATATCAATGGAAAATTATCTATAATATCCATCCAACCCTCACATGAGAATTTGAAATCCTCTTTATATTAATGGTACATAATGAATTGAACATACCCAACGCAGGCAGATGGAAAATCAATGAACAACGTGTACATATTTTTAAGGTGGTCTTGAAGTCTCTCCAACATAAAAAGGAACTTCCCAAGAGCGAACTTGTACTTTTTCTCATTTGTGAATAGCATACCCAGACAATAAATCACGCATAAATTTCCAGCTTGTGATGGTCAGAATTTTAAACAATTCTGACTTCAGCTGGTTTGTTCATTTGTTTCTCTTCTAAACTTGGGGGAAACATTTCAGTGATTATGAATTTGGGCTTAATTTCTATCTTATGTTCCACAGACTGACTTCCAAGAATGGCTGCAGTGCAAAGGTATGATTACTGTGTGAGACAGGTGCTTGTAAAACCCTTGAGCAAGAAAATCAAGGTCAGTGTTACTGATCCAATAGGAAATTCCATTTTGAATGTTTTTCTTTCTCCTAATGCTTTCCAGTAATGTCACTTTACAGAATACAAGCAAACCACAGTTAGTATAGAAACCAAGTATTCTATAGAACCCTTTACGCACAGAAAATTACTATCTATGTATAAGTTTGAAATACTCCTGAAAAGAGTAATTATTTTGGCTGTCATAAACATTGTGTCTGCCACATCTCTAGAGGTGATTCTCGTCTTTAGCTGAGTGACTGATTCATCTTTAACAGACTCTAAGAATCAGAAATTGAATTAAAACAAATATATTGCCTGGATTCAAGTGCTCTTGTACTTCTCAGAGTAATATTCTATATTTACTTTTCAATTGGAGGACGTTCTGGTTTCGTCTGGGCCAGCCAGCTGGGATAAGCCACGAGTTTCACTTGGTTTTGATTCTCTTCCCCATCCCACTGCGGGCAGGGGGAGAGGAGTGAGCCAGCAGCTGCGTGGCACTTAGTTGCTGGCTGGGGTTAAACCACGACAGAGGATCATGTCTTCTCCTCTGATTGAAAGAATATAATCTCTTATTATGCCACACAATCTGCTTCAAATTCTGTGCGCAAGGCACAGCCTTCTTCACATCATTCCAGGCCAAATGCAACAGTTGCTCAGTGGTAAAACTACACAAATTAAACAAACCACAAGAAACGGATTGTGTTGCGGGGAGCACAGAACAGGGGAAAGGAAAGCAGGGGCTCAAGTAAATGTTGTGTTTGCTGAAGTGAATCATCTAAAGGAAGGTTATGTCATGGATCTAACTTCAGGAAGAACAGGGGACACAGAAGTCCAACCAAAAAATATCAACATTTGAGATATTAATTTCTGACCTTTTCTTAAGGTTTTTCCTTTAACAAACCCGGTTGATTTTTCCATTCAGTGACATTTCCACAGCACCTTGCAGCAAAACCCCTTAGGATTACAGAAAACAAACAAAATCTTTGCTCAGATAGCATGTGGTCCATGATATTTCCCAGTGCATCATATGCACAGGACCATGTGGCTGGTCATGCCCCGTGGAAGGATGGTCCTTCCAGTTACAGATGTCACACCCCTTCCATTACCCCAAGGTGGTGATGATCCAGGATGATTCATGTTGGATCCCAAGTTCTACCTGTCCCCCCTCTCTCCCTGCTGCTTAAACCCCCTCAGTTCCCTGGCTTGAAATTCATTTACATGACTAAGATTTATAGAAGCAGCTTTCATTTCCTTCGATTAATAATTTTTCTCTAACCAAAAACACAGGGTAAAGTTTAGTAATGATGGCTTAGACCTTCTTCTCCAGAGAGCAAATCTGTGCTTCTTTTCTGCTAATCTCTAAAGAATATCTGCAGAAACAGACACATAGTCCATGGGCATGGGGATGGCTGGTAAAACAGACAATATGTACAACTGAAAGAAAAATCAAACCTTTTCTTACTTTTTCAAAGTTTATCATTTAAAAATGCTCAGGTATTCACATCAGATTTAGATTACTTGAAATTTCTGGCCACAAAATAGCACAGTCATGCTGAAAGGACTAATGAATCCAAATTATAAATAGAATGTTCTTTCAGCTGTAAGAAAGTTAAGACATCTGCGTCTTTTGTGGTTTAGAGGTGAAAGTCGATTTTGAGGAAGAAGCTGTTTGCAGCCAAAAAGGTTGAATATCTTTTAACTATGATCCACTGTATGAGGTTAGGAACTACAGGGTCTGCTTGCAAATACTTCTGTTTGGCTGAAATATTTCCATTTCATTTTAAGGTCTGGCACAAATGTCTGTTTGGCTATCCATGGATGCTCCTACAGAAACTGATGTAAAACTAGTGGAGTTAAAGTCAATTTATGCTAGGGCAGCTGAAAAATATAATGTAGTTCTTGATGTCTGTGATCTGGGATGAAATGATGAAACAAAGCCACCCTGTTATTTCAGCCTTGAATGGTGGATTTAAAGCTAGTAGTACCATCTAGTGGGCAAAGAAAGAATTGAAGAGTACAGATACAAGCAGCCAGAATCCTGAAAATCTATTGTATTGAGATTTAGGAAATATAATGGCAATAGACACCACTTATAAGATTATAAGATTTATCAGATTTTAAATTAATGTGACAAATATATTTAATTGAAGACATTTGGGAAAAAAATGTAAAAGATTTTGGTACAAATTTTTCATTACCAGTGACATATTTCAGCCAAATGTGATTGCTCTATAGATTCTTTCACATAATTGTCAAACCTGCTGGTTTAGCCCTTTAACTCTGTTGGTTTTGGACTGTCTCATAAATCTGCATAGATTCATTTAACTTTGGTTTAGATTCTTTCTTCTCTTTCTTTTCCAAAATCTACATCATAGTTCTTATTGCCTAATTGTTATTTTAATGTAGCTCAAGAGAAAGTACAACATATTTCAGTTTTCTTTTCGAATTTATATAGGAGATTTTGTCTTTTTATCATCATCTGGCTTAGCTATTTTCACAGCTCCTGGCTACGTATAGTATGTCAGTCTTAAGAACTACTGAATTCTTACAGTACAGACTGCTCAGTACACTTGGTACTGTAAAACGGGAGGGTAAAATGCTATTTCCAATTCTTCATCTCACTCTTTGTGTGACTCTGGGTAAACAAATTTATAGATTGCTCTTTCCTTTCCCTGTCTCTGAAAACTGATGAATCTTTTTGTCTCTTCTAGGAAATCTGAATTAAGTTTTGATAAAAATTCTTCACAAAATAGCTTCCCTTTTCAATGACTTCTGCTTTTCTTCCTTCATAAAAGACATTTATGTTTATGCATACAAATCACTACAGAAAAATAACATTCTTCAACAAGTAGAGTGCTAGTAACTGATAACTAGTTCTTCACTTGGGACAGTGTCTCATGAGCAAGGATAACTGCAGTATTTCATGAACATTTCTGTGTGCCAGCCAATATTCTTCTCTGATCTTTTACTTCTGTCTTGCTGATGGTGAGTCACCAAATTACAGCTATCTCAAGAGGACCATGCTATTCTCACAGGATGATTTATGAGTGAAGAGTGTGAGCAAAATTCCCCTTGAGTGCCCATCCCTGTTCGCAGCCAGGCTGAGGAACCTGAGAGGACTACGCATTCCTGGATAGCTTCAACCAGCCAGTAGTGCCTGAGGATGTCTCAGAGCAGCAAAGTTTGTACAGGTTTACTTAAACTTCCTGGGGCAAATTCTTAGCTCACGTTAATTGTCATCTGTTCATCTCAGACAGAGCTAAGTCCATTTACAACGTCTGTGTATCTTCCTCTCCCTGCCCCCCCCCCCCCCCGCCCAACTTATGCAGTGAGTTATTAATAATGAACATGTAGCATATGTTCCTGGGGTTTATGGGACTTTTCTTGCCAGTCATGAAACGGTAGTCAGTTATGAGCAAAAGCACAGAGGAGGGACAAGACTAAAGATTATTTGGAAGGATGCTACTGCAGAAGTTGCTGAAACGGCTGTGAACGTCTGGATTATTGCTATTAGACAGTATTTGAATCTGGTGGCAATGGCAAGAAGGTGGCAGACAGAACTTGTCCTATAAAGAGCTTACAAGCCATTCACCTCCTTTTACTGAAATGAAACTCAGGTTTAACTTACAGAAAATGCAGACGTTTAATAAAACACAAAATCAGCAGGTGACAACTCCCTGTGTTGAATCGCAAATTTAATTTCAGTTAGAGTAGGTTCTACAGGCTTCAATTTTACACTGTCACTTTTGGGGGAACTAGAAATAAATCAATAAATAGTAGTCTTAGCTTTAAAGTGTTCTCCATGTAAAAGGTAATACAAGCCCTTAGTAGGAGACTTTTTCACGTGTCGTATATAAATTCTCCTACAAAATCCATACTCTAGTCATAACCTGCCATTTACCACCTCGTAGGGTATCCAGGACTTTAAAACTACATTCTTCTTTTATTGCTGTTTGCTTCAGGGGAGAGCAAGGGTGACATCCAGTGGTCTATTAAGTTATCTGTACAGATGGACTCAGCCTTCAGTGAAGTGAGATCTCACTGAGGCCTTAGAGACATGACATGGTAGCTATTAAAGCTTTGATCAAATTGAGACTGCATGATTTCCCACGTGGGTCCCAGACTGTCTCTTCTAATAAATCATTTCCATTTGTCCATACATTTTAATTCAGAATTAGAAAGCAGACAGTAAACAACAGGAGGCTAAAGAAATATTCTGAAAACTGACTTTTGGTCAGATGAAATAATAAGGTTTCTCCCCAAATTCAGCAGCTTCCCTAGGATGGATGTTCAAGCCAGAACTGTCACTGATCAATGGTATCTGTGGATGTGTCATTTATATTTGTAGGGCTTCCCCACCCCAGCTTTGCAACAGAGAAACAGTGAGAAAAACTCGCTATTTTCTTTGTTTCCTTATTTTCTTGCTGGTTTTGAGTTTTTCAATATCAGAGCAGGTATTATATAGAAGTATGAAGAGGGCAGTATTATTTCAGCTTAAATCACTTAAATTAATTCTTCCAAACAATATATTACAGAAGGCTATCTCTGTCATTCCATATTCACAGAGCTCCTAGAACTGGGGTCACTTTACTGGCCAGAAGTATGCAGTGAATATATTTCTGAAACTCATAGCAGCACGTATTCAACATTTAATTTTGGGAACAGAAGTAAGCATAATGTTTCCCCTGATCTGCCTGCCTTCCAGCCCTATATATGCCTCAGGGACAGCCTGCAGCATCCCTAAGGCTGATCAGGCATGTATTACAGCATGGAAAAATGCCATACGTGTGGGGTCTTGTATGCTCTGCAGGGCATCTTCCAGCTGTATGTCAGGCTGTCTTTGGGAGTGTGCTCGCTGTAGGTCTCGATGATCCACAGAAGACAGACTAGATATCATACAGGGGAGGTAGATTACTCAGTATTAAGTAACTTTCACAAATGAGACAGGCCTAAAATTTGGGGGTTATATGAGAGCCTGCCTTTCCCTGAAATATAATATAGTCAACATTACAACTACTAAAAGTATTCCTGTTACCTTCCCTTTAGGGGAAAAAAAAGGTGGCTTTTAAATCTCAAACAGGATTTGAAAAATTTACAGTGAGGCCAAAATAGAAAGATTTTTTTTTAAACAAAAGCAAATAGCTTTGCAAATAGATTAATTAATTACTGGAAAAACTGGGAGAAAAAATTATTGAAGTACATCTGTTCATTCTAATATTTCTATCTATGTCCCCAGTTCTGTAATGTCAGGATAAGAATTTCTATGACAAGCGGATTGACTCCATCTCTCTTCAATGTACTTAAAGGTTAATTAACTCCTGAAGATTTGACAGTTGGTACATTCATTCACTAATAATCTGGACTGCATCCGCTTTATCAGAATGTCTTTTCTGGACATATGACATTGTGATACAACTTCTGATGTCAGGGTTAACAAAAAGCAATCTTAATAAGGTCTGTAAAACCAAACCTCCAATAAAAAGGTGATTTTGCATGCACCTTCATGTACCATTTCTGTCTGATGCTGGCAATGCCAAGAGTACCATGATCCAGATCAACAAAATTACCTCTGTGTCCAAACTGCCTGGTGGTATCCCAAGCCCTGATTTAGGCAGGTAGGACACCAATAAAGTGAGGAGGTCTCGGAGAGTGAAGTAGCATCTTTCATTAGACCAGCTGATGCTGTTAGAAAAAGTAGATGAGCCTCTGACCTCATGACTCCAGACTGAACTTGGTGTAATGATTGAGGCATCCTACAAACAGAAGCAGAAAACCCCATGAGGGGGGATATGCCTGCACTTTAGAAGTTCAGATGTATTATTTGAGCTGCTTCTCTGCAAGAAGGTGTTACATGGGGCTGACAGGACGTGCTGGTCTCAAGATGATGATTTTGAGCACTAACCTTGATCCCTGTCCGTCACACAAAGCCAAGGGGGAGGAAGGAGTACATCTCCTCCTTCTGCATGGTGATCCACTGCTAGGTCTCCACTCCAGCAGGAGGGAGACCTAGGCTACGTTCCTCTTTGGTGCCTGTGGAGAACTGAAGGTCCATCTAAAAAAAAGCCCCAAGTGGATGCTCCAGCAAAAAAGGTATTTTGAGTTACAGAGGAGAGACAAGGCTTCCGCCTCTGCTCTCGCAAGTGTCTGAGTATTTTACATTTAGTGTTCAATAGAGCTTGTGCAGGAGTCAAGCCACCCCCATCCTTGTCCCCAGGCCACAGACTCATGCTTTCTCTGCCCTAATAATTACTTAATTATTGCCGCATGGAAAAGTTTCAACAGATGGTCTGGAGCTGAATAAATTCTATTCCTGCAGGCCAAGGATTCAACAAAATTTGGACCCCACGCCCCAGTGAGCCCTCTAGCAGCTGAGCCTGTGGAGCTGGCAACAAGCCCTGAGCTGGCAACAAGCCCTAAGTGGGATGACGTATTTTGTGGGTGTTTTCTGTGAGTGCCTACCAAGATTGTAGATAAAGGGGCACAGGGATCTGGGCAGCAGCTGAGCAAGCATTTTAAGGATGTAAGTTTTAGATCTACATGCCAGTGAGGTAGTTCACAGGCACCTGTGTCCTTTATTGAACTAACTGGAAACAGCTAAGTTGTGGGCATATTTATAGTTTAAATCCAATTGATAATATTTAGGATAACTCCTTTTTACCAATGAATACGAAAGGCTTGCCTCATATCTGATCCTATCAGTATTTTGTTTCCCCCACATTCCCCCTTGCCCTCCCCACAGTTTTGCCCCTAGTCACTCACAGCCTTGCTGCTCCTTCCCCGAGTCCTGGGTTTACAGCAATATTCTGTATTGTGGAATGATGCTGTCCACTGAGATAATTTTTCCTTTCTCTTTTATTTTTTTTTTAACAGTAGTATTTGAACAAAGCAGGAAGTCCATTAATAGATTTTAAACCAAGAGGCCATTACAATCAGCTGCCTTGACCAGTTGTACAAAACATTCCTAGGAACCTCACGTGGTCCTTTCCGCAAACAAATGCACGGGCCAGGGATGGGCATGTCACGTAGCACAGATTAGTCCTTAGCAGCAACCTGGGAATACCTTAGGATGATCTGACAGAGCAAACAAAGCTATGGGATGGCAGCCCAAGATGCCAGAATAATACCATGTGGCAGCTCAAACAGCAACATTTATTTCAGGACTGGCTTAAATATCACAGATATTCAAAAGCAATTTCTGGGGATGAAAATGAAATTTGTCTTAGATGCAATGATAGTAAGCATATTGAAAAAGATTGAGGGCCTGTTGTATGGTTTAAATACTTTTAAATTGGGCTGTGATCTGGGGTATGACAAGACAGAAGGATTTGATACAAATTCTTGTTGGAAAAACCTATCAGCATATTCTGTCTCTGTTGGTGTTGTCAAAGTTACACAAGATATGAGTGAAATCAACTCAGCATCATCTGGAAAGCACTATGTAACAGCTAGAGACTGTTATATAATATGTCCAAGGGAAAAGCAGCTTATTTTTAGCTGACCGTGTGTAGCAAACAGGCCTAAAAACTGGGACTGAAATATGACAAAACAGCATTAGCCTGAAAAGAGAAATGCAGTAACTAAAAACAAACAAACATATAGTGAATAATGAGAAAAAATTCAGGATTGACTACACAGAGCAGGAAGTCTTGATGCGTTCAAAGTAAGGAAGAGTTAAAAAGAAAATGACTTATTAAAATGAGCTTTGTATGCTGTGCTTGTATTTTTACAGATCATTAATGAGGCACCTACACTGGCTTCACACCACACCACCTTGAGATTTTCACCTCAAGTATGATTACTTTTTGCTCCTGCTCCAATCCATTTTATTTCTGACTCCTTACACATGGTCTCAACACCCAGCCAGGGATGAAGGTCTGGGATACAGTGAAATGGGTTGCAAAGCTCTGTGCTTGGGCTGACCAAAGACAATTCTATTTTGTTGCAACTTACAAAGGTATAGCGTGTGATTTTTCCCACCAGTTTGCTAAAAACAAAACCTTTCAGTCCACGACATGAAAATGCAGTGTTAAAGTCAGTGTCCCCTCCGGCTCTGTAGCAGGTGTCTACCTAGATCCTCCAGCACACTCTGCTAAAGCCCTTCCCAGAGCTGAAATACACAGGTGGGATATTTGGGTCTCCATCAAAGGGACTTTTGCAAATGCCACTTCCACGAGGGGTAAGAAGAGTCACACCTGGAGGAGGACAAGCACTTTGTTGCAGAGGGCAGGAGGAGCAGCCCTGGGTTCCTTATCCTGACCTGTGCTGCTGCACAAGCTTTTGCCTGGTAGATGTTGCTCAAAATTTCACTCCTTAGCATTATTTAAAGTGCAACGTTTGGACAGGTCTATGGGTGCTATCAGTGGTCGCTTTGTCACGTGGGGTCTGGTTAGACAGTGGGGACTAGAGGCAGCCTGTGCCACCTCCTCCCTGGTCCCCACCAGCCCGACACTGGGCTCCCACAGAGCCGCACTGGTGAGGAGGCCATCGGCCACAGCGCGGCAGGAGGGACAGCACAAGGCAAACACATCTGCACCGAAAGGCTCATCTCTACCAAAAACCTCCTCCCACAGGAGGAAATTAATGAAGGAAAAAGAAACGAAGCTTTCGGGGCCTGTTATCAGTTCAAACACTTGTGTTAATAAGAATCTCAGGTTTAGCTGTTGTTATTTCTGTGCAAAGTACCCTTTCCAAATAACCATGATCTAATGAAAGATAAACCATCCAGATGTGCTTGTATAACAAAATAAAACATAAGAGACACTTTGCACTCAATAAACCCTCTAACAATAATAAAAACAGCAAAAAGTTGACAGAGGAACTTAAGAATCATTGAAAATTTTCCAAAGGAAGAAAACAAATCCAGTAGGGTCAGCCCTAAATATTTGAAGTCTAAAGCAATCATCTGAAATGTGGTTTTCATACTATAGATTTTGCTGGCACATCTTTCCACATCCTGCTTAGAGCTACCTGCATAAGTAATGCATGCATTAATTAGCTAGAGATACATAGGCTGTGATATATATATATATATATGAATTTTATGTAAATTGTCTATAGCATACAGCTTGACTTTTGTGTCTTTGATCTGCTGATAATCTCCAAGTGTGTGGATTTCAGCGGGCCAAATAATTTTTATCTCTTCTGGGAGTACTTTTGGCAAGTTTTCCATCAGTAGGAAATGAGCTGGAAAACTCTGGTGAGACTTCAAAGCAACAGCTTAAGGTGATCTTTCATTTCATGAATTTCAGACTGTCTCTGCTCTTTAACAACATACTGAGTTCTTTCTCTCTAATACACTTTTTAAAACTGTGAATAAGATGACTTTATGAAAATCATACATGAGATATGTGAGAGATTCTGTCACTTTGGAACACAGGGCATTTTCCAAATTATAAAGATACTAAGGGAAGTATTAAAGCCTCAAATGCTCTTGCTAGTATATTCATTTGTACAAGTAAATGCACTTCAAATCCTTTTACACCTCAGAGTCATATTTGCTGGAGCAGGAGATGTGTTGTTCATTTGTTTGATTGATTTCTGCTTTATTTTTTCTCCCTATTTTGTTAGAAATATCCATTCTTCTCCATCCCACATCCTGTGAAAGCACATTTCTGAGCTCTGGTAATGCCCTCAGGTACACCTCACATGGCTACAATAAATTAGGAACAACATGAAGCCTGCTGTAACTCATACTAGGAAGGGGGGCAATCTAGCTAAAAATCCAAAGGGCACAAAAGCAATCTCTTCCAGGGCTTAAATTCTAAGGTAAGGCAAGACACAAGTAGGTATAATTAGAGGGAGAATGAAGAGAAGTCTCAGTAGTCATCTCTTCAAAAATATCGTAAAAGGTCACCTGGACTCAGAGGTGAATGATGTGTGGAGAGCATTTAACTGCGCTTTCTCTTGGAGCTACTGATCCAGTTATTAATTGACCAGTCATTAACTGGGGCTGTGCAAACAGCTTCACATGCCAAGCGAGGTCAGGATATATTTGACTTTTGAACATTATTTGCAATTGCATTTCTCTCACTTTTCGTGCAATCATTATTCTTAAAACAGTCTGCTTTCTTCTCAGAAGTAAGTGTCACTTCACAGCAAAAATGCTACTGAAAGTCACAGAAAAGAAGACTGCATTTACATAATTATTGTTCCAATTCTTGGCTAAACACCTACAAAACAACACAACAGGGTCTGAACTAATTGGTCGCAATAATGCATAATCCTAGCCCAGGAGAAAGTAGAAAGGAAAAAACCTTTAAAGTGACCAGTTAAAAAAAGAAACTGTATCAATATGAACAGTTTCAATGTTTGTTCACTTGGTGATAGTAATCTTGAAGGAAAAACAAGGAGAGGACACAGCTCTGGGAGACCATTTATTTTTTCAGAGCACTGGAAAAACGTGGGATCTGTTGACCTGGAACAGCAGCAAGAATGAAAAACAAGTCCAACGACAGTGCCCTTGGCAGCAGCTAAAAGCTGATGTTTCAGGGAAGGGGGAGGCCAGGACCCAGCACACACCAGTGAGCTTGCCAGAGCCGCAGCACCACCGGCAACAGGGATGAATTTGGGCTTTATCTCAGATGTTACCTTGCTGTACAGCTGCTTCCGCCGTATGGTACAGCAAGATTTCTCTAATCCACACTGGGTTATGTGCCCTGCTTCTGCCTAAAGCCATCTGCAGACAGAGGAAGGATACACCCAGAGATCTGATTACCTCCTCCTCAGTTCATAAAAGGATGCATCAAAGCAATGAGGAAGCAGGGAGAGAGGCAAGGCAGGTTAACTATTCTCTGGTTAAAAGAAGCATTGGCAAGAAAGAAAGGGAGGAGTCATATCAGACCCCCAAGGCAGAATCGGCTTCTGCACCCCCCCAAGCAAAGGAGAATAGAGCAGGTACCCCAGAGATCTGTAGGTAACTTGTGTAACAGAAAAAACTCTCCATATCACTCAAAGCAGGAATTAACCCAAATGTTATTCCTCAGGTCTAAAGGACCATTACAGATGGCTCTATCGAACTGGCAGCAGCACCAAGGAAGCAAAGGACTCCAGACAGCACTGGATGGAGAAATGGGTCTGGAATACAGCCTCAAACGTGTGGCTGGGGGCAGTCAGTAACCCAGACTCGTTAACTTGGGTAAGAACTGACACTAAGGGCAGGTTAGTCAGCCCTTGGACATGAGCCACAGCTGGAAAAGGATGGGATCAGTCCCCATCTTTACATTGTTCCACTACAGTGATTGTACTGTAAATGCTATCGAACTCGTTCCCAGTCCTTAAGGCAGAGCACATTACTACACTCTCACAAACGGACAGAATACAAAGCTGACCAGATCGACTGATGTAGCCAGATATGCTGGCTGTGTATCAGAGATGGGGATGGAACGTGGATCTCTGGATTTCCTCAAGGGATGCGCCTTCCCCATCAAAGAACTGCTTTTCAGAAGTGGTTCAGATGTAGCATAGAGCAGAGGAAATCAGCTTCTATTTCTAGTACCAAAATGAATGCTCCCAAAAGACCGATCTCTTCTTTTGATAAATGCTCATCAGTAATGCTTCCACCATTTGAGGCTGCAAGACGATGCTGAAAATTAGTCCAATTTGGTCAGAACCAAATTCAAATACTAATGCCCTCCTAAACCTGCACTAACAACTGCAAAAAACCCACCCTGTATTCCCTCTCTTCCAAGGGCTAGGATGCAGCCATTAATGAGGTCTCATGGCGAGCTGTGGTAGCTGCTTTCACTCCACTGACATTTTAAAGGCAAGCCATCATAGGATTGTGCAACAAACAATATAATTAAGGGTAGGCCAGGTTTACTTATCTCTTACTGCTCAACCAGGAACAACAAATAGGTGAGTTTGTCCTTAGATGACTGAAACAACGCATTTTTGCCTGTGTAAACAGTTGCTATGCCTCCATTGCAAATATAAAACAATCACAGGGTGTCACATTAGTTTAAAAATTTTATGACACATTAATGTTTCTCTGAACTTGAAGTCCTTTTAAAAGTGGCTTGGAGAAAAAAGAAAAGCAGCTTCCAGAGTGTTTCACTGGCACATTAAGTTATGCATTCTAAGTCCTGGAGGTGAAATGCTTTTAGCATTTATGGGAGTCTGGGCTTCCAGTCCTCATGCTGAGCTGGCTATTAATACGTGACAGAAAGCATCTGTGATCTACTGCTCGCAGGGCTCAAGCCCCAAAGCATCCAGAAAGCCTGTGCATAATCCTTCACTCACACGGCTGATTGACCGCACCACACATAAGTCAATGTGATGTATACACTCTGATGTGACAGGTCCAAAATATAATGTACTTTACGAATGATTTGATCTTAATTAGAAGAACAAGGGTCTTTTACATGACAATTTTCTTTTAGAAAAAGGCATAGGGCACTGAGAGATATGAATGTTAGCATCAGTCATCATAAAACACAGAGACAAGATCTATTTTAAGGCTTGTGGATATGAAGTACACATTAAAAAAGGGATTATGCTACAGCTAATGGGAAAATTATTGCCATTCTAACTTCCTACTAAACCAGACTGGGGCATCATTATGAACATAGTAGCTCTTTAGAGAGAGAATAACAGCCCAGTCTTCTGTTGGAAAACACCTGGCCCATTTCTTTGATGTCCAGGTTTCTGTTAGTCTCTGTGTGAGCACACAGGCAAGTACATTGGTGCAGGACCAGGGCCAAGCAGCTGGCCCAAAGTCAGGCAGTAACAAACCTTTCCGAATCATCAGCCTTCATCACATGAATGTTTCTACCCTGCACTGTTTTTTTTTTTGCTGGAGGATTGGATCAAAGCTGTCTAGCTGGAAAGAGATTTCATTGACTTCAGTCAGCATGGAAACATGTCTGGTTTAAACCTGAATTTCAAGGAGAGCATATTTTCACCACTTTGGTCTTCCTTGAGTAATATGATTGCTCTTTTTTACCTGTTGTGGCATTGGTGCCTGCTATCTAGGAGCTTTTCCCTGTTGGTGCAGTTACTGCAATTAAGATGTCAAGCTGATAAGCAGGGAAATTATGTAAGTGGTGTCTGGTGGGATTTCTGATGATGAAAAAAACAGGAAAGAAGAAAAGTGTTATGATAATACCTGGCAAAAGTAGACATCTTTTAAGTAGAAAATTGTGTCTCCCTTTGCCAGCTTGTCTCAGAGCACTGCATGGGAGAACAGGCTGTGCTCTCCAATGCTTTGCCCAAGGAAAGCTTCGGGAAGGTCTGCTGCAGCACAGCCTGTGAAGTGGCTCGTCGCACTCTTGCCACAGGGATGCATCCCTGCAGTGCCTCTTGCCCTTCTCTGGCAGCTGCTTGCTTTGGTTGGCAGGGTGGGTTTTCTTCTGTAGGAGAGCTCTGTATTAAGGAGCTGTGACTGCAAGACTGAGCCACTAAAAAACTTATCTTGCTCATGTCCCTGAAGTCACAGCATGGAAGCATGGATGTGAGACCCCATGAGCTGGAGAATGATTTCCCCGGGGTGGTCATTTCTTGCATTTCAGGGTGCTGACTCTGTGCTTTTCCCAAATATAAGTAACTCAGCTGCATAACTGGGGGGTGGGGGGCAAACTCATGCACACTCTTCCCTGAAACCAAACAGCTAATGTGCACAGCACAGCCATCACATCCTCAGTTAAGTACGCTCCACACACTGCAATGCCAATGGAGGGGGATGGGGATGCAATCCCCTCAGCTCACCTAGAAAATCTGTGCCTGTTCTCACGTGCTGGAAACACACAGGCTGAAACACAAGGCAGTACATCTGGGAATGGACCTCAGTAACAATTTCCTTTACTGGCTGGATTAACAATTGTGGGGAGTAGACGTACATATCCCAGGACCTGTTGAGGATTCACAAGAGAATTGTGGTCAATTTTACCATGTTTTGGCTAAATCCTCTAATGTGTAGTTATTTTAACTCACGTGATATGGAAAAAGCCCTTGATTTGACTCCTTGCCTGCACAAAAACACATCACATGGTTTATGTTATTTTCACCAATTCCAGTTCACCTCAATGCACAAGCAGAGCCTTTGGGTTGGGGATTGATAGAAACTGCACTAAAAAAAAATCACTGATACAATTCAAAACCTACTGGAATTAAACCAGGAAAAACTTACAATTTGGACCTGGAGTGACCAGAGAGAAAATTGGGGCGCTGGCACCACCCATGTGTTCAGTATGGCCTCTGTGTGAGCCAGAGGCCATGACATTTGCAGAGAAAAATGCACATCAATTCCAAATAGCACGTTAGATCATTTTAATATCCACAGCTATACATTGCAATGGGCTGCAACTTGTCCTAGTGACAATCCATGAGTCCAGAGCTGTTTGGGTATTTTAGTCTTGCAAATACATTTTTCTCCAAATGGGTTGCTCAGCAGTAATGATTATTCAGAGAAAAGTGGCAGACAGGGTCAGGCTGCAGCAGAATGAAAAGTGAAAACTTGAAAGATGCTAGATGAATATTTATGCAGAGCAATCTTCACTCTCGCATTATGGTGCATAATGGGATCAGCAAAGCTAACGGAATTCACGCTGCGTGAACTTCCTCTGTGAGAACTTAGTTTAATCTGCTCATAAGACTGACAACCCGTGAACACAGAGAAAATGTTCAATGGCATGTAAAAACTTCATTGAAATAATGTTTCTGACTATATCAATGTTCTGGCAATGACAGAATAAACAACATTATTTTCCGGGCAGATTTTAAATCCACAGGCCACTTTTTTGAAATGGCATCCAAACATTGTCACAGCAGACTTTGTTCTTTTGTTTCGCTGCCGATTTGGTATGTCCTACTGGCAACTGGGGGATCGAGTAATGAGGACAAGGATTTCAGAACAGCCTGACACTGACCATCACTTAAGGGCTGGTGATGATGAGGAGCAGCCAGGCAAATATCTGCTCCGATATTGCAAGATTTGTCAGGGAATACTTTTCATTGCAAAACGAATGGCTGTTGGCTGACTTTGTAGTCTGTCTCACTTTGCAAGATTTTCTTCTCAAGGTGTCCAAACTCTACCTCAGTGCACATGGGCAATGAAATCCATTCCTGTGCGATAGGGTTAGCACAAGACCTACAATCAGTTCACTCCTTTTGGGGGCTGCAGACTTACTGCACAGATAGGTCTCCATTTCATCCACTCTTCGTATTTTTTGTCAGCAGGTCACTATGAAGCTACTACAATCCATCATTATGCACAAGCCCGCAAATAGTTGATCACCTGTGGCTAAGTACCCATATATTTAGAGAGATATCTAAACTCACTATGTTTATATAGGAGTCTTAAAAATTTGCTTAGCAAGACCAGTTTTTTCCTTGACATTTCTACAATAGTCTGGTATTGTTACTGGTTTAAGTCTTGAATTAAATACTAGAAGGGCAGTTTTCCTTACTGTACTTTAGCATTTCCTTTTCTAAACTAGGGGCCCTGTTTCATCCCTGTACTTCACTGCATGCTGCAGCCCTTGTCTAATCCTTCTGAATTCACGGATATATGAAAACACTCTATTGAATCTGGACCTCTGTGAGAAACAGGAAAATAATGCAATTCCACTTACCTGAAATATCTGAACCCTCCAAAATACTGAATGTAAGTATTATCTAAGAGTTGATGTCTAATCTTTTTTCCCCAGAGCCTACATATCTATCATTATTCAATAGTGACCAACAACGTATCAGAAGCACCTCAGCTACAGAGATAACCAGCTACCTTATGCGTGACTTTAATTAAATGAGAACATTCAAAATAAACTTTAAAAGATGCAGAATTTAGCTCACGCTAATCATCTGAACTTTCCCTTCTGCTGCTTATTTGTTCAAGAGGCCACCTACCACCTGTACGATCGGTACAGTGATTTTGTGCGGGCACATCAGCCATTTTGCATGCTGCACCCGGCCATCCCACTCAATGTTTCAAGGCCGGAGAGAACGAAGGTGGGCGGACAGGGGATGGAGCGGTCTGCAGAGCCATTCTCGGTTGCAACCGCCATTGCAATTAATTTTTTTTTTTAACAGAATACTTCTTTTTTCAACATTTTCTTTAGAAAGCGTTGCTTGAAGCACATTGCAATTATTTTATTTTTTTTTTTAACAGAATACTTCTTGTTTCAACGTTTTCTTTAAAAAACATTGCTTGAAGCGGTGGGGTTGGGGTTCCCCCCCCCTCCACAGGAAGGTGCACGGCAGCCCGGCTCTGACGCTGCTTTCCAGCACCCTTCCGCTCGCTCGGGCTTTAGTCAACGCTACAGCTAGCTCACTGCCTCCCACCCTTCCCTTTCGGCCGTGGGAGTGCCTGTCTGTCCCAGTCTGTCCGTCCCTGTCAGTCTGTCCGTCCCTGTCAGCCCGTCCGTCCCTGTCAGTCAGTCACGGGCACCCGCCACCCTCCGCCTCCCTCGGTGCAGGCTAAAAATAGACGGCAGCGCCTGACAACTGCCTTCTGATTGGCTGCCGCGGAGCTGCCGCCAGCCTATGGGAGAGCGGGGCGCGGCGGCGGGGCGAGGAGGTCGATGGTCGCCTCAGTGGGGCCGGGCCGGGCCGAACCGGGGCGGGCCTGGACCCGCCGTTCGTTTTCCGTTCTGGTCGTTAACTTTCACCTCCGTAGAGCCTCAAACCACAGAATTAACGAGACCAGCGGTGCCGCTCCAACCCCGGACGCAAACGCAGCCCGAGAACCGCCCTTACCGCTCGCCGCCGGCCGGTGGGGGCCGCTGCCCGCCCGCCACGACGGCGACAGCCGCCCGCTCCTCCGAGCCGGCAGGGGGCGCTCGTCGCCGTAGCGGAGCTCCGGGGGGGGGGGGGGGGGGGGCTGCCCGCTTCCGGGCTGTCGGGCCTGGCCGTGTCGGCAGTGCTGAGGGCCGTCTCTCAGGGATTTATTTTTCAGCATTTCTTTCCTCACTAGTGCCCTAAGGTGCCAAAAGCGGTTCCTGGTAAATTTAGCCTCCCTGAAGCTATTTGTTACCGAGCTGTTTGCATGTATTTTGGAGATCCTGAGGGCATTTCGTGGACTTCTGTGGATGAAGTAGTGCCTGAGGTGACAAATCGAGAAATGGGGGAAAGAACAGGTAGCTGAAAGGGCCAAAATGGCGTGGGAATGTAATTTTTTTTTTTTTTTTTTTTCATGGAAGTGTCAAGAAACAGGGTTAAAACAGTTGCAGCGGAGAATTAGGAGAATGCTCTCAAATCTAATTTCAGATAAAATATATGTTCAATGTACCATAAATGCAGCAAGTCAGTAGCTTCACTGGAAAGAAGCATCAGCTTTATATATAAATAGGGTTATATAGGTACATATTAAAAATAAAGTTTGATATCAGCTAGTGTTTTATAGTCACAAAAGGTGTGCTGGGGGAACTTGGAAGGCAGAAGCCGGAGCTGGTTAGCAGGATACTGTGTCCTAATTTATTCAAGCACTGGCTAGCACCTCTGGAACCACTGTTAAAAGATCTCACAATCTCGAGGAGTGGTTTGACTCTTATATCTCTTTTCCAGAACCTCTTGTTTCATGGGTGCCACACAGACTGAGCATCACAGAGGTGTGAGTCCAAGTGTCGCGAAGGTAAGAACTGTATAAAGAAGGGAAGTGAAAGAAAGTCTTCTGAAGAAATTTGCGTCTTCCAGTTTTCACTGAACCTGTGCCTTGGTTCACACCAATAGAAGGAAGCAAGCAGTTCTGTGTTCTGATCCACTCTAAGTTAAATGCTTTGAAACTTACAAAAATCATTATTTTATATTGTTTTTACATTAAGCACAGGTAGCCTTCAGTGCATGAGCATTATCTTGTCCATATGAGCTGTCGATGCCAACTTGTAATTTACATACTAATTGCTTGCAATCTTTAGCAATAGAAAAGTTAACTGTCCACAATTCAAAGGATTTCTTAATTATAAAAGGAAAGTACTTAATGGCAAAGAGTGTAGCCAATAATTATCTACTGCCAAGTGCCAAAACACATGTGAAATGAATGTTAACTGCTGGGAACAGAACGAAGCTGATTTCTTGTGTGGCAGTTTGAGGCTTCTAGCATGAAAAAGAAAATCATTGTTCACGTATTCTGTTAACTTCAAATGTAACGGTATTTTCTGTGTGGTGATGGCATTCAGGAGAAACAGCATAAGAACTCTGGTGCTGTTAATTCAGAGGTGGTGCACGTTATATACAGACGGACCATTCTCCACGTGGGTTCTGAGCACTTCTGAGGGCTTGTATCACCCCTTGCTCCTGGTGGGACTTTTTGAGTGTGCACACAGTCACCCTTCCTGTCTCTGGGCAGCAGCAAAAATGCTGTGGTTTTTAACCAGTCCCACCATCTGATCATAACCTAATCCTCTCCTGTGTCATCACCTCACAGAGCCAGAATGAAGGGGTTAAGGCTTTTTATCAGGGTAAATGTTTCTGTTTGAGTTTAGCTGAAGGATTTCTCATGCAAGTCATAAATGTGAAACTTCTTTAGATTTGCCCTTTTGCTGTATAAGAGAGTCCAGCTGGTTTTGGTTTTGCTGTGTGCAGCTGCAGATACTTCCAAAGTTTAGGAAAGTGTAATAGCTTGGAGGTCTGTGTCTAAAGAAGTTTGTACTGACTTTTAATATGACATCTGCACACTTTCAGTGCCACTACTTGAAGATTTATCACAACACTAGAGGTAACTTTTTAGATTAGTCCTTCAACAAGAACATCTTCAGCTTTTATTATTTTTTATGCATTGCTTAGTAAACTTTTAACAGTTTTATTTGCAGATTAATCCCACCTATATTTTAAATTTTCTTCTTAATTTTTGTCATACATTTTATTTTCATCTTAAACACTGTTTCTTGTAATGTCATTTATAGCTTCAGTCTCTTATCTTTTACAACTTCTGAATAGCCAATTTATGGTGACATGTCTTGCTGTACATGCTCTGTTGTGTAAATATGATATTTTATAATGGTTAAGGTATACAGTTCTTCAGGGCATCTGTTCAGGGATGCATGTATAATTTCTTTCCCTAGAATGCTTTATTTAGTCCGTTTCTGAGATGCCTGTATTATATTTTCTTTACCTTTCTCCACAGCCAGTTGCCTCTGGGCTGATTTTCTGAGGGCTTTAATTATCGTGCTGTCTCTAAGACAATTACATAATTAAGTGTTTTTCATTTTCATTTTGAATTTGGTAATTATAACTAAAACACTGAAAAGTGCATCAGCTGCAATATGAGGAAACTCAATCATTAAAAGAAAATGTACCTAGAAGAGAAACATGGTTGAGAAGATTCTACTAATAACCAATAAATGAAATGAAAATTAAAAAGAAGTAGGGAGAATTGAGCTTACTGAACTCCTTCAGTCTGTTGTTTTAAATGATAAACTTTTTGTAGCTTTGATGATTACAAAAATGTGATGCTCCAAGGAAAATTTACAAATATAATTGTAGTAGTTAAAAGAAACATTTCCCCAAGTATTGAAGAATAGAGTGCTGAAAGGACAGGTGGTTTATTGTTTCATAATTTTCCTTGTTTAATATTTTAAAGATAGATTCTTGATTTGCTCTCCCTAGTTCTAGCACTGCCCCAGTCATGTGTTTGTTTATATACATATTTACTTCTCATTTTTTATTGAAACAGATGGCATATCTCCTCTTTCAAGGCTCAGGCAAGGGGGGCATAGGAGATATGATAGGATTAAAAGTATTTTGAAACAAGAAGACATCTTTCTCATATCCTATTTCCCATACACCTGTTTGTCTTTCAAACAAGCAGTGACAGTAAACACCGAGAAATAGGGAGTGTGTTTCAGTTGTGGTGTTCTGAAAACCCTGCCCTGTTCTTTGAGTGTTCTTTGGTATTCAGTTCCTATGACTACCCATTTTTGAAAACAGAAGTCTAAAAGTTAGCAGCTGAGCTCCACTGAGCTCAACGGTAATACTCCTACCAACTGAAAAGGGAGCAGATTAGGCATTTGTTCCAGCTCTATTAGAAAACCTCTCCCCTAAATCCACCAAAGTCACCTGAGGCTCAGTGCTTTTAAAAATCAGGTCATTTCTTAAAGCACATAAACATGACTTCAGAAGTCTGATTTTCAGTTCTTCATTGTGAAAACATTAGACAAGCTTAATTTCTGCAGAAATACTACAAAGTCAGGGTTTCTAGAATTTATGTATATGTGCTCCAGGGAAGATTTGGAATGCTATGAGTAAAATGCATTTTTCCGGCCTCTGGAGTCTGTATATATCATATGTGTACATATGAAACATTATCCATGTGCCCATGCCATGCAGGACATGTGAGTGGAATGGTAGTGACATCTCTGGAAGTCCAGATGAAAATATGGCTTGAAGCAGTTAGAGGTCCTGATTCAGTCAGAAGGTTCACATACGGTTATGCTGCCAACATCAGTGGGTGTTTAGGCAAGCATTTATGCTCTTTGATGAATTTCCATTCGGTCCTGCAGGAATGTCTGCTCAAATGTTTTTTTGAGGTATTTACATTTCTATCAGAGTAATGGCTGTGAATATTTTGAATTTTAACATCTACTTTAACACTTATTAGGTGAATACAAGAGTTACATAAAATGTACAAGACGTTTATTTGGGGGCTCAGTCCTAACCTACTACGAGTAAAGCATTTCCCAGAGCATGGGGGGTTCTGTATTTGTGTCGGCATGCTTGTGGATATAGTGTATGATCATAGAGGAAACCTGGGCAGGCAATCGTTTAAAATTATGCTCTTTCCTCATGTGAACATAAGCCATAGAATTGAGACCTTCAGAAGATGTTTTGAAATATTTATCAAGATTGTAAAGCTATAACTCACATCCAGATTTATGATAATAAAAATGCAGAATGAAGAGCAAAGCCTGCAATTTTGCCTTTAAGTCAATCTCTTGAGTTACACTGAAAATCAGAGTGAAACCTATCCTGGTGGTCATGAGTGCCTAGCTTCTTAAGTCTTCATGTTACCAGAGAAAGGATTAAATGGGTCAGGGGTCTGATTTAGTAAAACAATTCCTGTTTTCTCAGAGGTTTCCAGGGACGTTCTTGGTGAATACTGGGTTATTTTGAGAGACAAAGCATCAGAAATTCGAGCTGGCGAAATGAAGTGTGCATAGTCCAGAGCTGTGCATCTCTAACTCTGACTCACACGGCTTTGATATGTGGCCCATAGCTAATCTGTGGTGTTCTGTTAAACAGCAAAATTAGTAGTGTTTTCAGTTACGACTTTGGTGAGCAGGCTGTATGGTAATCCACAAGAAACTTGAAAAGATTGATGATTGTCCTTTGGCTCCAAAACCTGGGGAGTTGGTGTGAAGGACTAAGGTCTTGTGAGATTTTTTTAGGGCCTTAACCATGCATGTGTCAAGCTATACTTCCTATCAGAAATGTAATAACCACAATCAACTGTTTCTCTAGTTTTTCCCATAGTCGCATTTTACAGTTGTATCGTTTTTCTGGTAAACCATACTTCAAACATCATATTTTTATTCAACTTTCACCAGCCCACATTTGCCACTCAACTTTCAGCGAGCAGCCGCTGCTGGCAGAGTGCCAAGAAGGTGTCAGTACTAATGCACACTTGAGAAGGCAGAAGATCCCATAGACATGTTAAGATTCATTATTGATCAGGACTTTGTCTCCACAAACTGAGGTTATTATTTGCACTGGAGTCAGGAGTCATGCTGCTTTGATGAGGAAGTAACTTGGACCTTATCCAGCTATTGATATTTCTAAAGTGATGATCTGGCTCTAAATCTGGCCACAACGATGCAGTGCTTCACCACACAGATCTTATTACATGTGCCTGTCATTAGTAATGCTTCTGACTTCGACTTTTGAATGCCTTGAACACAGAGCCTAGTGGTTTTAGTTTTAATAGGTTTTGTGTGTAAGGCTGTTCATCCTTTTACTCCTGTATAGTGTTGCCAGTAGATTGCCCGTTATTCACAATCATGTAAGAAAGTTGCTGTATGTGCAAAATGTGCTGCTTGGGGGATTGTGTGGTACTGGAATACTTTCATATAAAAAGATAATCTGCACTGGTTTTCACCGCAAAAGTTCAGAATTTAATACTAAGATCAAAATCGTTGTCTTAAAAAAAATATCTAATTTTTCATATTCATAAACGTCCCTGTATGACTCACTCAGCAGTATTGTGGGCTAGTAAGAATATCTGCTGCAGCACAGAGGATTTCAGAGTCGATGGTCCAAAATTACTTTTTTCTTTGTTAGCGCTTGTATGAGTTGATGGAAATGTCACCGAGCTACAAAATGAGTAATGAAACCTGGATTTGGTCTGGTGTTTTTGGCTGCCGATGAGTGTGCCTCCCTCAGCTCACGCTGTGTGACAGCACCTGTAGCACTGCGGGAGTACCCGTGTTCCAGCAGAGCTCTGGCAGAGCACTCACTGCAAATCCATTCGCCCCTCCTGCACTGTCTGGCTGAAATGCAACCCGAGCAAGGCCAAGGTGATGTTGGTTAGAGAATGGAGGTGGTGTGAAAGCCAGGATCTTCATCCCTTTTTTACATGCACGCACATGTGCTACCATCAAGTCAGTGCTCTTGTCTGACTGCTGAGTCAGCCCAGATAACCAGATGCAAGGTGATACTCCTTTCACACTACTGGGTAATATTTTAAGTAAAAGCTTGACTACTGTACTGTATATGTTTGTCACTTCAGGTGAGATTTTTCTCACCAAATTTAGATACTTGCTTTATGGAGGCCTATTCTAGGTCACAGCCATCTCATTTTGGTGTACATGTCTAAGTGTACTGTTGTAGATGTCTTGTAGTAGTTTGAATCCCAGATTCCAAACTAGTGCAAAATATGAGTGCCTTACTCTTCGTATGCTGCTTTACCAGGAGTACTTTCCTTTTTTTTTTTTTTTTTTTTTTTTTTTTTATGCCCATGAATCTATTTGTGATGAACAAGCCTGTTCAAGGGCTTGGTCTTCAAGCTCATTAGTAAAAACACAAGCACATGTGATTCTAAAACTAATTGTGTCTTAACAGTTGTCCAACTTAACTGGCTCTACAGGGATCTTGCCAAAGCCTGATATGGGCAGAAGTCTTCTTGACATTAATTCCAATTGGGATATATGTGATAATAGGAAAGGGGTATTTATTAGTATTTCATTATTTAAGGGTATACCCAGACTTTCTGCTATGTGTTTGAAACCTCAAGATTTTTGTGTATTTTTTGTTTGTCTACATGTTTTGGTGGTAATAATAGTAGCCTGGCATGCCTTCTGCTATTTGCCCTGTGCTCACTCATATTTCACAAGTCAACTACAGAGTCATCACTGTAAATACAGTCATTTTTGCTTTTTTATTTTATTTGGCATGAGGAACAAAAACCCCAACCATATTTCTAGCTTTATATACCTTCTTAAATACATTTTATGCATAGTATGGATTCAATAAACCCTTTGGCCTGATCGAAAGGATTTTCTTGTTTGTTTTTCTTTCCTTTTCTTTAAATGAAGGTAAATCAATCCAATGTGAAACTGTTCAGTAGCAATATTTTTTAACCATTGTTTGGGTGCATAATAACAAGAGTCCCCTCACTTTTGCTTTATTTTTATTTAGAAGTACTGAAATATTCTTTAGATGAAACCTGAGCAGACTAAATTATAGCAATGCCTTGCTTCCCTGAGTCTTGCACTTCACCCGCTGCAGAAATTAGAATATGGAAAAAATAAAAATCTAATACCAATGAGATAAAACTAGCACAATGCAAAAGAAGGTAATTACATTGCTCAGCTGTCACAAGGCCAGTGTAAAAAAAATGAAGTGACTCATCTTCTTCACATGCACAGCCTGCTCAAACATACATATAATTATTTATTTGTGTGGTTTTGATTCTTTAGCCAAATGTCACTACTTTATAATGTGGTTTAACCACTTAGGGATTTTGTTCAAAGTGTTCATTTATAGTTTTATCATTGAACCACAAAAAAGTGTTCTAGGCTCAAATGTAATTATGTTGCATGCAAGTATTGTATATCATTAAATCTTACTTATGAGTATATGAGTTCAAAGACAGCTCTCCTGCAAAGATAAGATACAGTATGCAGTGAACAAGGGCTGCTTTCTAGTGAAGGCATATTCTTTACCAAAGCAGTGTATCAAGCAAGGGTATGCTCAAGACATAAACATCAAAAAATCTTCATATAACATTGTAATTTTGACTTTGGAGGTAAGTGGACTATTGTCTTAGACCAGTTTTTAAAAGAAAGGGACTAAGATTTATAAGTCATAAGTGGTTTTGAGAGTTTTACCTAGAAGCTTATTACCAAAATTGATAAAAAACTGCACCATTCAAAACTGCTGGAAAGGAAGAACAGTGGTATAAAACCTTTGAATAATAATTGCCAATGATTTCAAAATTTTGACAAAATGTGATACTCCCATTAGGTGGAGACTCAAGGAAGAAAGATTTTCAGGGTTGGAGCTGTAAATGTACTTTTGTAGAGAGTTTTTATGCAATCCTCAAGCTGAACAAAGTGTAACAGTTTTGCCTCATACAACTTAATGTAAAGGTTAAAGCTGAGCAAATAGTATTCATGCTAATTTAGCTTTTTTTCTTTTTTCTTTTTTTTTTTTTTTTTCTCCTGACTGGGAGTCATTCCTGGTTGTTGGGCAGTGTTTTTAGTGGTTCATGTTTGCTGAAGTCACTTGGATGAATTTGAATTTTCAGCCAGTGAGTTATTTACAAACTGTTTGCTTTGACTGTTCACCCTGCTCTATTAAATATTTGCTTTGGTTCATTCTATTGAATCTAATTAATCAGCATCAATTCCAATATGTGCAATGCCTACCAGTGCAAGTGAGAGGAATCCTTTTGCTTCTCTGACTGGCAATCAGGAGGTGCTTTGGCAAATCATACTGCACTGATACACTTCAGCATCTTTCTCTTTTTTGAAACAAAAATGAGGAAAAGAGGTAAACCTAGTACAAACAGATCTTTTTGTGATGTTAGTAGCAAAGCCAGAAAGCTACTGTTAAAATAGGAAACTTCCTGAGCTGTATGAAAGTTAAACCATTGAAGATAGTAGACTAGAGAGTGAAAGTAACTGTAAACAAAAAAATTTGCTGACTGGTGTCATTTTCTTGTCGATCTCGGCAAGTATCTACTCCTAGGCAAGCAGTATAAGTAGTGACCCACTTCCTAGAACTGATTTTCCCTTCTTTTATTTTTTACAAATCTTTTGAAAAATTAGTTCAAAGGGAATAAAAAGGGTGGCATTATGGTTGAACTTTCTGTAATCTAACTTGACTGAGGAAATGTGGCTGTTTGGTCTGAGTTCCCTCCCCAGTTAAAGAGGGAAAATAAGCGCTGTCAGAAATCTGTTCAGCCAGTGCAGTAATAGGTCTGTACGATGGGCTCTTCACAATGAGGCAACGTCCATAGGTTGAAAGAAGAGCAACTGAGACAGAATATAAGGAAAAACTTTCCACTGTAAGAACGGTCAAGCAGTCCCTTCCCATCTGAACTGTGATCCTATTTTACTGGAAGTTCTGACTATCCAGGCCAAATCTACTGTTGGGTGAGTTGATGGATCTCCACTGGTGTCTTCTGTCTCACAAAGTCATTAAAATGTTAGAAAAGGAACCCACATTGCTGCTGTAAAAACCTTCTAAGACAGTACACTGTTGGAAGATATATAGCCTCCAGTCTGGTTGAGAGCTGTTTATTGGAAGCTAATTTCACATCATTACAAAGGTGTGACATTACAATATTCCATTGTTTTCTCTATTTTTGGTGTGTTTAAGGTAACATTTGAACTATATTCACCAGACTTCATTGTGAGTTTTAGGAGCTTTTTAATACAAATACTGAGCTTTTACCTGATCTCTTTTCAGTCCTTGCACCTGTGGTATCATTATTCTCTCAGAGGCCAGCTGACATAGCTCTTTGAACATATGTATCTTGACATGTCTTGTTCATCTCTGCTTTTCTGTCTCTCAGAGTTCCCCTATTAATCTCTGTTCAGTATTGCCAAGGTAATGAGTTTATTACCAACCCTGAAGTAGATCAGAAATGAAGCAAAGCTCTTGTGGCCTCTGTGAATCCTGTCCCCCTTAAAAAATTCCTAATTCTCCATCCAAAATTCTTTTTTCCTCACACTACAGAACTCATCCCATCATCGCTAAAAAAAATAAAGTCAATAGGTTAGAAATGTATCCAGAGACCTAAACCTGTCCACTAATGCTATTTTTTTTCTGGAGTTTGTTGATTTTGTCCAGTTGGTTAAGTGTGGTATCTTATTTTTATGTCTTCCCCTCAGCTTCTGTGTGAGAACCCTGGTATGTGCAGCTTAGCATACAAAGATGCTAACAACACAAACAAGCTGCAAGTGTCAGACTTGTAACGAAGGAACACAAAATGCACTCTGAAGGTCAGAATCAAAGTGACAGCTCAACTGTGAGTAGTCCATTCCCACTTTTGGAGAGGTGAGAGTTTTCTGAGGAGAGATACAGTGCGCTCTAACAGGATCAACTTCACATACTTACTGACAGCTAAGTACGGCAGATACCGCCTGGGCAAAAAAACAGCTACAGGTTTAATTCCACCTTTCCTTTCAGACACAATACAGCTCATTTCTTGTTTCGTGGGTGGTGTGGTGGCAGGGGATGGAGGAGGAAGACCTTCTTCTTGCATTGTTTTTTCAAAGAGATGTGATGCCTGGGTTTCAGTACAAGGGAGTAGATGACGGATCGCCATCTTGTGAACCTGGAGAGGTGAGACTGAGTCCTGGGTCTGTAAATTACACAGGGCAATTTCACATTTTACTTTGCTGATCTGTTGGCCCTCTTACAATTTGCTTGTGTGCTTTTATAGGAATACTTTCAGGAAAGGGATGGAGTCTGGCTGTGTGTTGAGACCCTCTAAGGTTCTCTAAAATGTTTGAAAATCATATTCTGGCTATTTCAAAAAACTAACTCCGGTCATAAAGACAACCTGTGTTCTCCACAGCTTGGTGGATTTTACCAATACCAGTTCTTGATTTGATGGCCTTAGTTTCTAATCAATGCAAACGTGTTCCCGTCATAAGTGACCTGTGCTAGTTTCACACTAAAAGAACCACTTACGAAGAAAAAGTCCAAGGTGGTTAAAATATTTTTGCATCGTGGCTCAAAATCTGAGTCTTACACAGTCAGTTCTCCTTGCAGTCCCTTCACGGGAACTGGTTGTGTTCATAGTGCCATCAGCATGCTTTATGTGGAACAAGGCTCTTTTGAAAGTTGCTTGTGTTAAATCTGCAGGGATTTGCCTCACTTTGTGGAGAAGGCACAGAAAAAGGCATTTGGAATTGAAAGTGGAGGTTACCTACTCTGTATCTGATACTGAAAGCAAATACAAACTCAAACCATGCTTTCGCTTACATTGTATATCCTCTGTGTGTGCCTTAGTACTAGCTGCTACAGCTGTTTTTTTGACCAATTTCATTGTCTTATTTCTCATTGCTGCTATTACTGGGAGTTTTCTGGGGCTTGCTACAGCACCAGGATGCAACTGCTGTTTCAGGAAAAACTCCTTCAATAAAGCAACCACTGAAAGGTGACTTTAAGCCTAAAGGAATACATCTGGTGGAGTGCTTGCTCCTGAATTAATATTTTGGAGGGCATACTATTAATGCTCTCAGTGCCTTCAGGCTCAATGCCTGCTGTTTTCTTGCTCATTTGGAGGATTAACATCTGAAGAGATTCTTTGGGACACATGCTCCTTAACGTGTGGTGAAGGTCAAAAATCTACCTCTGCTCTGCCTCCTCTCCATGATCCAGTAGAGATTTTTCCAACTTTGTGCAATGTTTTCAGGGAGAGGGGAGAGTTTCCAGTGTCTGCTGGTCTCTGCCATTGTCCAAAGTCATGTCTGAAGGCAACGTGGCTGGACGTGTCCTGTCACACGCCCTGGTTCCAGAGCTCTCCTTCGAGGTGGTGTACAAGGCAGCTGGAGCCTGTGAAGCCCTGTGGGGCTGTCGGTGGGCAGAGTGGTGGTGGCTGGATGTCAGAAGTAATTGGTGCTGGGGCTTTCTATGAATCTTGAGCCGTAGCTGAGGGTGTAAGCCCTCGCTCCTGGCAAAGAAAACCCTGCTCCGTCTTACAAAAAATGAAAGGAACAAAAAAATACTTTGAGCTGAGATACAGATCGCATTTCTCTCACATCTGGGTTACTCATTTGCCGGGGAGGGCAGAGCCCATGTGATTTTGAGAGTAATGAGGAATGCCTCTTGAATGAACTGATGTGCAGGCTGAAGAAGAGTGATACAGAAGGCTGAGGGATAGGCTTAGAATTATGAACCCTAGCTCTAAGTTAAGACTGGAACTCAGATTTTAATTTAAGGCTTAAAGTGAAATCAGGGGGGGGAGGGTACGTGTTCTTTTTTCTGAAAGGTAATATTGGATTTGGTGCTACTAGCCCATGAAAGTTAGGTTTTGCAAGAAGAACCGTAAGAGAATATAGAAGTTTAAAAAAATCAAATTGCCAGAAATGCCTGCCATTTTCAATACACATTTCTAAAGATCACCTGTAGCCAAGAAATGAAAAGGCATTTGAGTCAGATGACAAAAAAACCTTGTTGATAAGACCCTTTTATGGTATCCTTGTGCCACCTCAGAGTTTTTATTGTATTCCTAAAACCTCTTCAGTTACCTTTCTGTAATGATGAATTTGAGGGCATGGTATTGCCTTTACATCTGTCTCATCCTTCAAATCTGTTATAATAACATGTGTTCCAAAGCTCAATTTAATGTCTATAGGGTTTCTGAAAAAAGAGAAATAAATAGGGAGACAAGAAAAAAACCACCAATCTTTAATTGAAATAAGCTGCAGAATCATGATGTGGAGCAACATGAGTGCACAATGAAATTAGGAAACTTAAGGGAAGGAGACGGATCACAGAGAAAGAAAAAGGAATGGGTTAGTGTGTGATGTCCGTGTTACATACGAGAGGTTTTCCTAGCATAACCAACACTCATTTTCCAGACAGCCAAGTGTTTCACATTACAGAATGCACTATTCAGCACTTGGAATTAGCCAGACAAACTGAGTTTTCTTATGCTGGGTGTCTGCCACAGTCTGGGGGGTTTCTTCTCTTCAAAAGGCTTAGCTGATTTTGTGAGAGTTGTTCATTTTGCCTTCTGTTTAAAAATCCGTCCATACTTCACCATGCTATACACCAGGTAAAACTGTCCACTGTATCTGCTGAGCCCTGCTAGACATTAAAACTGAGGTATCGGGGTGGGTTAAATATATTTCTTGTTCTCTCTTCTTTGCTCTGTAACCCATGCACATGGGAAGAAAGCCATCTGAGTTGGATGCTGATGGCACAGAGATCTGATCTAAACTAATTGGGGT
The DNA here is from genome assembly GCF_929443795.1 of Astur gentilis. Classification (NCBI taxonomy): domain Eukaryota; kingdom Metazoa; phylum Chordata; class Aves; order Accipitriformes; family Accipitridae; genus Astur; species Astur gentilis. Next base: position 12,066,224 of record NC_064913.1, read on the forward strand.
GAAGAACATGAGATAAATTGAGACTAGACATTGTTGGTGCTGCAAAGAAGGGCTGCATTTGAAGGCTGGCACTTGCTGAGAAGGGAAAGGCAGGCTGGTAACTGGGGAGGAAAATAAGTGATACTGGGAATCAGTGATGCCGAGAAACATATCGCGCACTTCAGCACTTGGTGGAAAACAAAGGGGAACATATGCTTAAAATTGGTAAAGTAATGCCCTATCCCACTGATTTAAGGTGTCTCATTACATTTCCTTAACCCTTGTGAGCTCGAAATTATACATTAATGTCCTTTTAAGGCAGTTGAGTATAGCCCTCCACAAACATGCACTTTAAAAGAGTCACGGTTTGTGGTTTTCCGCCCATATATACGTGCATTGCATCTAAACTGTCCACTTCCATCAGCTGAGCTGTAAAACATGGAGTGATCTTCACTGCTGTATCACAGAGCTGAGAGTAAAGAAAATATTCTTAATTGTTGGCAGTGGTCAGAGCGCTACAGAATAGTGCTTGAACAGAAGCATTCCTTCTTTTTCCATTCTGCATTTCTCTAGAAAGCTGGTAATACCTCCAAAAGTTTAATATTATTAAAAAACACTATATAAAAAATAAATCATTAGCAGTACAATTTGAAAAGAAACCTAAATGATTTAAAAAGAAGGGTGAAAGAAATATAGCAGTCTTTTAATAAGCTCAAATAAAATACAATGACTAATAGAGATACAAATGTCATGAACTTTTCTGGCTACAGAAATCCATAAGCAGCTCAGAAGCAGTTGATGTAATGTGTTTGGTTCGTTCATGTTAATAAAGACCTCATTTGTTTTACTACTAGGGTTTTTTTCATCAGCTCAAATATGCCTTTTTTTTTGACTTTTTTTTTTCACATGCTTTAATTGCCAAAGGGTATCTCAAATGTTCCGTTTTCCAGAGGGGAGAAAAAATCTTTAGAAATAAATTGTCCGTTCTTTCAATGACAGTATTTGAAAAATCTGGGTACACTGAGACAGGAAATCTAAAAACCCAAGACCTCACTATGCTGCTTTCACCTGAATTCAGTCATCTGTCATATATGAGGAGGGAGTTCTGAATTCACAGAGTTGAAAAAAGGCCAGTTTGAGAAACTGTGGCTTACTGGCCTACTTCCAGATAGTATCTTCTCAAAAATAGCTTTAATCCATTTGTTTAGTGTGTTATCCTTGAAATAAAGAGCTGAAGAATGAGTAATCCATTTCTGTACAAAAAATACTTGATGTTCCTGTAGCCTTCCCTACAATACTCAATCACTTTAATCTTTTGCCACTGTTCCCTAATGTATATTTCATAATGTAATTCAGATATTACTGCAATATTCAGAATTCACCAATAAACCCCCTTCTTTAAAGAAGGACATTCTCCTGTGCTGGATGCTCACAGCACTGAATATCCCCTTCGCTCTCCAGGTGGGCACTTTGCTGAACTTCTTCCTCAGCCCTTTCTAGCCCAAACATGGGATGGTTTCTCACAAAACCACTGGTGACCCGGTGGTTCAAACACAGGGCTAGCAAACTTTACCTGGTTTATGATAACTGCCTCATGAGTGATGCCATCACTGATAAACGAATTTCCATTTGTTTTAAAAACATACAGGCCCCTTTTTGTAAAAGTAATCCACGTTCTCCACCTGACTCTCCTGTAGCAGAGATCACTCGTAAAAGATGTCTGAGACCACCTCTTTTAAATGTCCCGGATTTTAGCTCTGGTCTTTAGTGTGGTTTGTAGCGAATTAGGGCTCGAAATGTCATCTTTAGCTTTTCTGAATCAAAACATAATGTGCTGAGCTCGGAGGTGCTAGATATCATCAGTACCAAGAAAATAGTTCCAGATGGCAAATGGTTCAGCCACTGTGAGCTAAAAGTGTGTTGTTCAGCAATCCCATCCCTCTCTTTGAAGTAATCAATGTCTGTTCTTCCTGACCTAGTGACATTTTTTTGTCTTTTTCATATTGAGCCTCGAGTATATGAAATATGAACAATATCTTTCTCAGTCTTGAAAGGTCTTTTAATACATCCAGAGATAAAAATCATATTATTCACAGCGGCCTCGGTGCTTGTTAATGTGAGGAAAAAATCTGTATAATTCCAGCTACCAACACTACTGCGAGAAAATAAGAGAAAGGCAATGTTGTGTATGAATCTTATTGAATTGCAAACTGCTTTCTCAGCAATCAGAGCTGTACGCTGATGCAAATCAGATGCTTACATAATGCCGTTATGCAAGGAGGGTGACAAGAGCTGCAGTGATTAAGACACTCTTTGTGTGTTCATACTGTGTTGTCCTTTCACTTCAGAAAAAACACTGACAAATTAACTGCTTGAAATGAACCATTCTAAAGCGACCCACGGTCAAACACATCTCTGTACAGTGCTGACTTTTCACCTACTTCTTTTTGGGTTTGGTTTGGTTTTCCCCCCCACCCCCAAGGTCCTTCATGGAGCACAGCAAGATGAACAGCCCCTTGTCCATGCCACATCTTGGGACAGCGCTCTCATCTCGGCTGCAGACACATGTGCTGTGCAGAGTGGCACATGGCTAAGATTAGGATGTGGTCTTTAGCTGACACACTGATGAAAAGGCAGCTTCTAATTTAAGACATGTGTGCTCTGCATCACTACACATCCTGACTAATACAAATTATAGCGCTTGTGTATGGTCTTGCAGTAGCTGTTTTTCAATAGAGCCGTGTCAAGAATCGGATTAGAATCTTAATTGTTATTCTTTTAGTTATTTAGTATCAAAATAACCATATATATATTAAATGCATCTAACACTGGTTTAAATATCTAAAGATATTTTTTCCCTTCTTATTTGTCTTCCTCCACCATTATCCCTTTGCAAAGTTCTCTGGCAGATGAGCCAAAAAGCACATCAAATAGTAAAGACTTTGTTGATAATCAATTTATTTAGAACTGATAAATGTGATATCATAATGGAAACTGCATTTGTGGAACTTTGTGTGTCTGTATCCAACTACAGTGTAAAAATGCAGTGTGATTTTTTACATTTCAGATATTCAGTGGTATCAATGAACTGCTTGTGCAGAGTCAAAAGACCAAGGATTGATGACAGAGATGGTAGAACTACTGTAACCAACTAATTAGAGATAGAAAGATGTCTCCTAGTAACTCTTTTTCATTTCTAGATGACATGCATAAGCATCAAAGCTAGCTCAAACGGCCTTAATCGTTTTGAACTGATGATTTTCTCCATGTTTCTTGGTTTAATCTTAGCATAGTATAAGATAAAGTAAGTAACGTTTCATGCAGAATGAATTCAGATAAAGTTAGTAGGGAACTGAAATAAAAGCTTATTTGCAGCTTTGTGATAATAGCAGAAACAAAATGGAATATATTGAGTTTTGGGTAAAAATGCTGAGAACGTTTTTATGTTGAAAAGGATGTTTGTAAGGATATTAATCTGTAGATATTTTTTTAAGTTCCTTTAGCATGCTCCTTTCCAATAAAATATTTTTACAGCAATGCGCATAGCTAAGGCCAAGTCACGAACAAGGCAAAATGTGAGATAGTAAAGAAGAAAACATATCAGTAATTTGGATGATCTCCTTTTCCTTCTTCCATGTTTCTCCTGGGGTCACCAAGAACAAGAGTGCAGAGTCCTTTTGGGGCAAAGAGTGATGACTGAAGCACCAGTAGCTGCACCAAGCCAGGAAAGGAAATAGGAGGAAGAAGACAAAAGAGGAAACAATGATTGAAAGAGTGCCGGATATATTTGTCCAAAAGTTTATACTATCCATATGGCGATGGTACAGTATTGCTATTATTTGCATCATACCTGTAGGTTTCAGCTGAGATCCTGCTGTGTTGGCTGTTATAAAAGCACATAGAAATGAGAATCTGTATCTAAAATATGCTGAGCATTTGAGACAGAGAGGGTTTAGAAGAAAAGCAGGTGCCTAACATACCTTAGATTCTGTTTTTGATTGTGGTATTGATCTGCTTTTGATTGTGGTCTGACTGCTGGCCAGAAACAATGTATTTTAAATGTCTATTTATATATAAAATGGTTCACTATATGTCAGAGCCAGAAATAGATACAGGTCACCTGGGAAACTAGTTTATTTCCTTATCCTGAGGTTAACTTATTATATATAATGTAGTGATAAATCAGCTGAATGAAATCCTCTTCCACCTCCCTTCCTTGTAACTATTTGGTGACATTAATTGTATTTCCACATTATCTGACCTTCCATATTTATTCCAGTATATTAACACTCTTCCCAGAGAATTTAATCTCTGTGTAAAATATAGAAAAAAACACTATTAAGAACACTACTAAGAAATGGCAAACAAAAAGAACTTGGTACCAGCTGTCTGATCTTACATCAGATGCATCTTCTAATTCATAGTGCCATAAATTAAAAAAAAAAAAAAATATCGATGATGTGAATTGCATTATGTCTTTCAAGCCTGCTGCTGTAAGTGAAACTTGGATAGAAGACAGTCAAAATCAAAAGAAGTAGAGACATTCCATCCTTCTCTGAGCTTCTACTACAAGCACAGATCCAAGTGAATTGGGGCGTTTTAATGTAGTGTTTGTCTCTTTTTGTATTTAATAAAATGTGAAAAAAAGATTTGCTTTGTTACATGAAATAGGCAACATGTTCAATAGTGGGGTGCATCTTTACCTAAGGTACTATTGTGTGTAGCTGTTCTTTTGGTAGGCTACTGCCAGATATTATAAATATTTTCATGTCTAGAGTGTGGATGAAAACTCAGTCCCTGACTACCTGGAGTATATTGGAAAATGAGTAAACACAAAGGGTTTCTGTGTACATTGTCTGGAAATGGGAGGTAATAAAGTAGCAGGGGCATGGCAAAAATGCTATTTCTGCATTCCCTTTGCAGGGCTGCTTTCTTTCTGATGGGGAGAAGAGAGGTTGCCCTGAGAGGAGCCCAGCCTCAAAGACTGGAGTGGAGCTCTGCTGTCGCACAGAGCCAGACGAGCCAAACCCACAGCATGAGCTCCTGCTTCAGAAACGAGGAAAGGTATTTGGCACTGGTAGGCACCAAACTTAAGTCCTATTTGTAGTCACTCATTCAAGCCGGGTATCTCAGGTGGAGCTGAGCTGTGGGCAGGAGAGGAAGATGTCATGACTAAAGCTTTTGACAGTTGGTTCTTAAGGAAATTCCTGATTTTTCCAGTACTACTTTCGCTTTCCATTCAAGATGCAATATTTTGCTTGGGATTTCACATTCCCAAGTTAAATCAAACACACAAAAAAGCTTTTGCTTTAAATTCAGTCTGCTTCAGTGTCAGGCTTTGTGAGCTAGGCAGTTACCACACAAACTGGGATTAAGGAAGACGTTTTGCAGTGGTGTCTGGGAATGATACTTCCTGAGCTTATATGTTTGCAGACAAAATCCTATCATGTGTGCATTTTGTCATGACACTGCTGTCAGTGATAGAGCAATGATTGGCAAGACGTTTTCTCTGTTTTTCAGGAAAATTTATACTCTAAAAATGGATTAATTTTTTTCTGTATTTTCCTCACAACTTTAAGAATATCGTAAAATGGGTTCTGTTTTTTAATGTGCTTTTCTGTTCTTATTACTCTCTCTGTCTCCACAATGAGTCTACAACCAGAATTGCTGCCGTTGCGGTGTTGCTATAACTCATTATCCACAGACAGAAATAAGAACTGACCACAGCACAAGATGAATCCGTTCCCATCCCAGCACCTTCGACTGTAACACAAATGGAAGACAGCAGCATGTTTGTTCATTCAGGCTGTGACAGGAATGGGAAATAGGACAAGGGCAGCTCTGTTTCCATCTAGGGGTATGTTTTGAAATGTTTTGAGTCCTGAAAATCTCAAACAACACCTGGTTTATAGAGCTTTTTCTACTTGCCCATCTTTTTAAGCAAAATATTAACCAGAAGAAAAACTAAATGCACTTTCCTTTTCACTAGGGCTTGATCCTACAAGAAGCTGGCAAACTGCTTGTAAAAACAGTGAAGGTGACAGAGAGTATACAGAAAAGACACCCAGGATGTGGGAATCATTCAGAAACAATCTGTAAAGCTTCTCCATCTTCTCACCAGTGTAATATTGGCAAAGAACTGTATTGGTCTTGTTCATGGTAAGAATAGTCAAAGTTGAATTGAAAAAGAGCCTGTTCTTGGTCCATTGTGTGAACATTATTGTAAGGATTTTTGTATGTCTGCACCATGTCTGGATCATTAAGTTCCAGCTTGAAAATTTCCCTGAGAGGCCGCACCTTTGGAACAAATTTGTGTTGCTAATTTACAGTTGCAGCTACTTCTAAAGTGTTGTCCTAGATTTTTTTGTTCCTTGGCCATCATCATGGCATATGCCAATACTTGGTGACAGTCCTATCCACATACCTCAGCTCTGTTCCCTTCGTGTACTGTGTGTTTCTGTGTTGTTCTTTCAAAAGCATTACATAAAATGAGTCGATAAAAAGACATATGATAATAAGCATACATGCCTCGGGCTTCATGGTTTTAAAATGTCATGCTTACACAGAGAGCATTGTTTGTTAGAAGTCAGCAGTCTCAATAACCCATTATAGCTTTGCTTACTCAAGGGCACACAATAAGCTCTAATTTCAACTCTCAGCCAAACACTCCTTTGCTTAAACCCACAGTACCCCATCACACACTCAGGCTGCCATTCACCTCACGGGCATTATTTCGGCACATATTTTCCGTAATGTCATATTGCACCTCCTGCCAGCCCCAAACCAAAACCATTCCGTGAATCAAGGGCACAATTATTTTGTGACTTCAGCCTTCAGTTAATTAGCCCAAGTTTCTCTTGCTCTGGATCAAGAGAGCACAGTAAGTGCCATGCTCTGAGATGCTCTGAGATGATGGGAGTGATGATGAGACACTGGAGTAGCCACATTTTCAGAATTGCAGAGACCATCCTTGCAACACTCCAAAGGACAGGAGAACCTCAGAACTGGTTGTGGGTGGAGTGAATTATGTGGAATCATTTTGGTAAAGGAATTGTGCACAGGAGGATATTCTCACATCGGGGGGGGGGGGGAGGGGGCAGAAAAAAGGAAAAACAGAAATCAAGCCATCAAATTCCTTTGTTTCCTCCTCTTTCCTATTTTGAGGATAAAATACAGCAGCCAGCAGTAAAAAAAACAGGTGAGAAAAAGTGCACTTTTATGCCTTTTTATACTCTTGTCAGTTCCAGTCCATGCCTGGGATTGTCTGTCCCCTGCCTGTTCTGGTAATGCCCTCAGTCAAGTCAGAAGTCAGCTGCAATTTCAGAAGTTTTGGTGGAAAACATTTTGTGTCATTCACATAACTGCACCGAAACAGGTTCTAGGACAGTTTTGGCATTCCAGCCTCTAATTCCAGGAACTGTAAGGAGGCATGTAGCAGTTAGAAAATTAGCAGAGTTATCTGAACTTTGTGAACCTCAGATGATGTTTAGTTTGGGTTCAGACCAAGTTTTGGGCAAAGGTACCAAGGATTCTTGCTTAGTAAGAGCTGGTTTTATGCTCCATGTAATTTGGACTTTGACTGGAGCTGCTTTTCATTTTCATTGTGCTAGATGTGTATATTAAATAAATATCATTCAGGTTATGAATTTTGGCAACTTTGATCATGGCTTATATTTGAAAGTAATTTGTAATTTTGTCATTTTCATAACTACATTTAAATTTTGTTAACTGCTAGAGGAATTATTTAGGGATTTCCCCCCCCCCCCCCCCCCCCCTTAATTTTATTAAGCTGCAAAACAGAATCAAGCAGGTAATAGAGAACACTGTGCCAAAGCAATTTCTCAGGGCAGTAGTGAGTGGCACAGTGACCACCTTTCCTCCTAACCCACTGGGCATACTGCAATTGCTCTTGTTGCACAATCTGTATCTTTCAGCATATTCTCTCCTTATTTTCTCTGAAAGACTGTTATTTGCCCCCTTTATTCCTGCCCAGCTCCTGGCCTCTTTTTCTGGACTGTGATTGAAGCTGAGCCACATTTAGTGATGCAGTAATTTGCCTACACTTTTTTTTTATTAGAAATCATGGTCTTGGCTCTGCTGTTTGCCAAGTCCTATTGCCATTTCTAGCTGCTTGTTTGTTGTTTTTTTTTCTCCCCATTTTGTCTTTTTTACTGGTGTTCTCACTAGAAGTTCCAGATAATACTGGCATCCCTGTGCAGTGGTGTGGGTCTTCAAATACCCAGTTGGAGTGGGACCCTTCCCCACTGAGCTTAGGATTTAATGCCCATTTTATAATGCTGTTGAGTTTGGCTTTGTGCAGATACATAAACATAGAAAGAGACTTTGCCTGCCCAAGAAGTGTACAGAGCAAGCAGATGTACAAAACAGAAGAAACCCAGAAGGAGATACGCAAATGAAGGGGCTCACTGTATTGCAGAAAATATTCCTTTACTTTTCTGAGATATTTCCATTTAATTCCTTCCTTTCAGTATCTTAAACTGAGTTTGGAGTCTATGTCAGGGGATCCTGAATTGTAGGATAGAAACCACTAATGGTACTTAAAGATTATTCAACTTTCTTCCACAAACCTGTATGGCTGAGAATTGGGCTCTTGTTGCCACCAAGACCGATTATATTAAATGGCATAGTTGAGCAAGGTATCAGTATCTGGTATACAAACAGCTTCTCCAGCCTGGGCAATCTGAAATACTGCAATGTTTCCAAGCTACTGGGGAAGCTGTTCCTCTTTAAATGAGGATGTCCTACCAAATACAACCGAAAGCCAAGGCAGCCTGGTGTCCTGACAGTGATGGGGCCCATAGTACTGCCTCCAGAAGAACAGGACAATGTTCTGCCTCCTGCCATGGGGTGTTCTCCCAGCCCCCAGCAGTTTGAAGCCCAAGAACTTTCTGTGTTTTTGTATTCCCATGGCTTGCCACAGCCAGATGAACGGGCAGACGTTACTCTGGGGGGTTTAGATAGAGAACACGGAGCCGAATTTAACTGTAGACATCCCAGCAGAGCTGGGAGAACAGTTCATGGGAACGTTTGCTTCACTGCAAAGATGGCCAACGTAGGAAACGTCTCAGTGAAATCCCTCCTGGGCATAAGCCATGGCATTCCGTATCATGTCCTCTTCCCTTCATGAGGGACAGGCTTTTGGAAAGCCACCCCACTTCCAGTCACTTCCAGTCAGGCAAGCACCAGGAGTAAGATCCCCCCTCTCCTTGAGCACACCCATGGCAGCATCTCATTCCTCTGCCATGGGTAAGAGAGGAATGTGCTCGCTCCGTTTTGGGGGTGGCAGGTGACCCGGGAGTCTCTTCCTGAGCTAGACTGTTTTACGAGCATCACAGAAGACCGATGCAGTGCCTTATACACCCGTGTGAAAATAAACATGAATTGGGAGGGTGTGCATTTAATGCATGCTGCGGTTCACCGGCTTCTGAAAAGCTATTGCTTTGCTTGCTGAATTTCTGGCAGATAAAATGTTAATCTGACTATCTCAGGAAGAACACTGAGGAAAAGAAGAGGTTAAAAAAAACAAAATCGGCACAATGCTGGGCTGATCTTGAATCTTTCCATAAAACATAAACCTGGCTCCTCTACCTGGTAGGGGGACCAACGCTCGGCTGTGTGTCACAGCTCACTGGGTGTGACATTCTGAAAAAAAACAACCGCTCCGCTCCTGGCAATGATTTTCAAAAACAATTTGCACTTTATCTCTGTGACACCAAGAGATCACACATCAGCCAACACAGTCAGGTATCAGGAGCAAATCAATGGCTGGCTTACCTCCCAAGGTCTGTCCCCTAGTTTTATTACTGCTGACAGTGGAGCCAGCACTTAAAGGGCAGCGTGAGATGACCAATTTGGAGATAACACTAGGTTTTGCACACCAGCTGAGCCTACTGGGGCACGGTTTCCTTCAGAGTGATGATAGTATCAAAGAACTTCCAGCGTAAACTTGCAGAGAGGTTACTCGGTTTTGTCTGCTATTTGAAGCCCCACAAATGTTTTCTTAAACAGCAGGGTAAAAGACAGCAACAATAAGAATAACAAACCCAATAGCTATCCACAAAATACAGCAAGAAGCAGTATCTTGAGAAAACCGTGCTTTTTAGCAACCAGAAGCAAAAGCCCAACATAAACACATGAAGTGGGTATAAGACATGTGGTACTGGGATATAGTACTACATTTTCCATCCTCTTTAGGGAAGGCCACACATACTGTCTGTGAATGGGAAGCAGCTGGGAAGTAATCTTTATCAGCCTGAAATGTATGCTGGCAATCTTCGGAGCAAGCTATATTTTGCAAATTACACTACTTGCACTGCCAAGTGGAAAGATGTTTAATGTGAAGAGTTCAATAATGAAAGGATTTTAAAATAAAAATAAAAGATCCATTCTTAGCTCATTATTTTCTGATCTGGGAACATAAATACTTAAGGATAGTTGAAGACTACCCCTACTCAAAAAACGCTAGCTGAGTGGCCTTTTGTGGTCCGATTGAAACCAGCAGTAAATCCACTGACTTACGTCATTTCTTTGCATAGTCTTCCATCAGCTCATCTGAGTATGAAATTCTGTCAAAACTTCGGTTATTTCAACCATTTTTTCATAATTTATTGCATTTTGTAACTCTCCATAACTTGCGCTCATCTTTGCTTCCCTCTCATTCTCTAGGTCTCACGGTCTTTTTGCTTCTAAAGATTTAGAATTATTCTGCAGTCCTAATCCTAAATAACCCTGAGCATTAGTGGGGAAAGAAGTCTCTTTCAAATATTAGTACAAACTTATTCAGTCCCTTGCTGGCCACGACTCGAGAGCCCATTTTAGTCCCACACGTTTTAGATGACTGATGTGTGTGTGAATTAGCAGCGCTTTATGTTGGCTCTTTGTTACAAATCGGATGAAGAATGTGCAGCCAGGATGAATAAATAAAAGGAAGTCCTACAAAATCACTCAGCTTTTTAAAAATACCTTGGACCGTGGTGCTGTATTTTCAATAGACTCTTTCCAGTTTGATGTGAGTCGTGTCGTTTGGAGTTCAAGGAGAAAGATGCCTCTGCGTGTCAGGGCAGCTGCTTTTCCTAAATAGGGAAATGTGAAGGATCTAAGGTGAAAGTGTCTGTCGCTCTTCTCTCCACAAGCCCATTAGTTGTTTAGAATAACCTGGCTTTAGCAGGAATGGCTTTAAAATAATGCTTGTGAACACGCAAATAAAAGGTGGCTGTGACTGCGAGTGGGAGCGAGAGCCTTTGGATGATTTGTCAAAGAGGAATCTGGGCAAGCTTTGTGCCTTGCCTGTGGTATTGCCCAAAGCTGGCCGATCTAAAGGTGATGTGGAATAGTTATGGGGTGTTTGTGAAGGGCTGGGAACAGAGCGAGGGAGCACCTCAGCCCAGGACTGATAGACATCTTAGTACTGAACGGAAAGGATCTCGTCATCCTCTCCCTGCCCCATCAACTTTGTGCTTCCAATTTTGCACAGTATTTTTACTTTCGCATCTTTCCCCCATAATTATTGAATTCCCTGTCTTCTGCTTTCCATCCTGTCAGCCTTGGATTTGACAGGAAACTTCTGGTGACATCTGAATATGAGTCAGAACCCATCCAGAAACACAGCTTACTTACCATATTGATAGCCTTGGGCTTTTGCTGAGTTCTTACTACCCATTGTATAGAGCCATTTTGAAAGCACAGAGTGGCTTTAAACAAATATTAGATCTAAAATCTAGGTCACCCTTCTTACTGAAGGGCAGATAAGAGGTTTGCTCATTTCCTAGTGAAAAATCACTTTTACTGGTTGACTTGATGATTTGAATAGGAAAATAATTTAAAATAGCAATAGTGTAGATAATTATGCAGTTTGAGTTCAGGAGTGGTTTCTCAGCATTAGGCAGAGTATTGTTTAAATGCTGTGGATGACAATGATTAAGGCAAATAATTGATACCCTCTTTAGAGTGCTGCATCTGTATCCCAATATTCTCCTAGGATACGGTCAGGTGCATACTAATGAGGAATTATTAATAGTCGGTGGGGGTTTTGAGTGTATGGAAACTGTGAAGACAGGACTGGGTGCAGAAAATCATCTTTTGAGCAGTCCATAACTGTTTTGAAGCATCAGACATGTTTGATTTTAGATAAACTGCAATTTCCTGTGGGGCACTGGGTATCTGTTAATAATTTTTCATCACTTCAATGAACGGTCAGATTTCAGCCTTCTTTCCTTGTTTGACATTTGTGTGATACTCAACCAATCCTTCATTACTGTGTACCCAATCTTTTGCACGTACACACATACAGAAAAATAGGCATACTTTTATATACATATTTGTTCATATTAGGAATACATATGGATGTGGAAACTCTTTACCATACAAGAGTTACAATATGGCCTCATATACAGTAAACTACTTTCTGGAATTTCTGGTTTTAAAATAAATAACACAAAGGGTTTTTTCAACAATGTGTCATTGCTGTTGTTACGCAAGTGTGTAGGACCAACCCGATGGTAAGCAGGTCAGAAATTTTGAGGTAAATCTATTGCTGAACAGCATCAAGGTCTTCCACCCTAAAACCATTAGAGAACACTGTAGGAGCTCTGAGAGGGTCAAAAAGTACCATTCTTTACAGCACTGAAGATGACGATGAAGTTTCAAATAGAAATTTCACTGTGCAAAGGTCAGTGCAACATGCTCTCTTAGAACAACATAATTAGAAAGAACCCCAAAGCTGTTTTAAACTCATTCCAAGTATCTTCTGGATGCCCTTGAGAGTGAAAGAGCAGAAACTGGGTAGGAATTCACATGTTGGAGAGAAATAAAAAAAAACAACTGAAGCCATGGCCTAGTTGAAAAATTCAGTCTAGAAGCTGTCTTCAGTTCTCTGCATCCAATCTCCTAGCACTCAATTTTGTTGATGCCTAGGAGAAACCGGGGGTCAATCTGTGCCCTCAGAATGGCATCTTAAAGGGAAATTAGTACCCGCTTTGCAGACGCCACAAATGTAAAGTCTGCAAAATGCTCAGTGGAGTTCAGTCTGGCCAACAACCTGTCAGAGGAAGAAATGTAAACAGTGCTGAAAAGATCTCTGGTGCTGAATTCACATTTTAATTAACTCTGCAGAACAATAGTGACTCTAAAAAAGAATACTACTTTGTACTACCCCTTATAATGCCCTCATTTTTTTTTTTTAAATATACCATTTTATTGGTGGGATTAAAATTCACACAAATGCCCAGAGCTTCCATAGATCCCCATCCCAGAAGTGAGGAGCCTGTGCTCAAAGCATTTGGAGCAAAGAGCTTCATTCCACCAGATGTTCGACGATGTCTCTATGGCCAGGAAAGTTAGAATTCATCACACAGCTCTTGAAGGATCTCTGTCAGAAGTCTAGAGTCCTTTTATTGTCGAAGGAAAGAAAAAGACATTTCTAGGACATGATTTCTCTCATCCCAAAGTAGATAGGTCAGATTAATCATTTCCCAAGAGTACCCGTTTCTCCCAGTTTTCTATAAAAGGAGCTCAAAAAGGAGACATCTGAATCATAGATACTGAAGCTTTCATGAGATCAGTCTCAGCCAGACTGTCTTGGCATGTCACATAGCTTCCGTGGGAACACTTGTAAATTTATCCAAGGGGAGTTTTAGGATAACAGCACTGTAGATAGCGATGTGCTGAGGTACTAAGTTAATAAAGTTATTAACAAACAGCCTTATGAATACAATTAATGAATGATTAGCTTGAAATTAATAGCCTGAATATATTTCTAACTTACGGTGTAGCCTAAAACATATTAACTGAAAGGTCAAGATTCTGATTTTCAGTTACTTTCTCAAAAGGGAATACTTGGGTATGAGGAAAATTAACAGTATTTTTTAGTGTTGACGTTGATGAAATTGGAAACTGGAAAATGGAGAAGCAGAGAAAATGGCAACTCAGCTTTCATAATTTTTTTGCCTGAGTTTGAATTCGCTGTGGTGGTGTAAAAAATAGGTAAAAGTGTTGAGAAAAAAGAAACAGTAGAAGACAAAAGGAGAAAACCTGTCTTTGACTACAAAACTGAGGGGTTTTTTTTCATTTATATCTATAAGGTCTATTTTTGTGGGTAAAGTTAATATGAAGATGTCTCACTTCTTTGGAGATCCATCTGTATGACGTGTGAGACTTTAGGCTGTAACTTTGACAGGAACCTCTCCAACCTTTTAAATTTTGATTCTTGGATAGAACCTTTTGATTCTGAACCGCCGTATTGCCAGAAACAGACAAATCCAAGCCAAAAAATTAAACCTTGCCCAAAGTGGTCTTTTCCCTAAACTAAACCGAAAGTGACACCCCTCCCCTCCTCCAAACAATCATGAATTACAGCCAGAAGTGTGACTTTCCTGACTCAGCTTGGCTTGATTTCGGAACCTTCATATTTCCTTAAGCTTTTCATACTTTGATTTCCTTTCTGCTGCCAAGAAAGAGGGAAAAAGAATCATGTTTCCACATAAATTCTTCTCCAGAGTCTGTAATGTGAGATTTGTTTAATAAATTACATAAACAGATACTCAAAGAGTACCTTGTCTACAGATTTTTGGCCTGAACCACTGACAATACCATTTTCTCTTGATCTTTCTGCTTGAAAAACGTTGACTTTTTGGTTCCGCAGATCTGCACATGTCCATTAACTCCTGTAGTAACAGAGTAGACTTTATTTTTTGTTGTGGGACCTTCAAGATTTTGCTGAGATGCCCAGTTCTGGGAGGACCTGAGCTACGTCTTGTCCCCTGTAGCATGCCCATGCTGCCGTCGTGCAACCCCCTGTGCAGGTAGCGGATCCAGGAGGATCTGGGACAGGATCCAGGGCAGGATCCAGGGCAGGATCCAGGAGGGAGCTGCCTGCACAGCGCTGGTCTCCAGCTGGGAATTCAGTCTGGCCAGTTGTGGAATCACGAGTATGTGAGGGTTGTGGTGTGGAGCACATCTTACCGTAGTCTAGATATTGTCTAATCCTGCTGGGTCTTTTATTTTAGGCGCATAGGTGGCGTTTTGGATAGAGGATGCAGAGCCACAGAAGATGCTATTCTGTGGTGTGAGATGGTGGTTGCCCAAGGCTGTATTTCAGCTGTGCGGTGTGAACAGATACCAGGGTACAATGAATTTCGTATCTCGCAGAGATTTTTTTGGTTGTAAAACAATCTCTCAGACACTGGCTAGTAAAATTAGTGGACTGTAAATCCCAGAATATAAATCACTTGTGGGAAGTGTTAAAAGACATAGTTGGAAACAACAGTAATTCATCTGAGGTAATTGAATTAGTTCATAAATAAAAGAAAGATGTGTGACCCTTACTGATTTTTTCCTCTCTGAATATAATGGCTGCTGTTCACAAGGAAAAAAGGGAACAGAAGGAAAGGGAAGGGAAAGGAAGGGAAGGGAATCAAAAGACCATGAGCATATGCATGTTTGTGTGTGTATTCAAAATATAATATGATCAGACCACTTGCTTTAAGTTAAGTTGATATGACAACCTATCCTGATGGAAATAGTCTGTAATCTGAATTACCTCTTGTTAAAAGAAAGGACAGACAGTTTAATTGATTTCTGTAATGCAAGGACTTCTCTGACTAGCAGGCTGAATTTGAGTGGCAGATCCCAGCTTCCTCCTCCTAATAGATATTCTTCTGCATTGCAATTATTGAAGTAATAAAAACTTAGATTAGTAAAAAAATGCAGTTTCTGGTGCTGATTTTATAAGGGTTACACACTATGCTGATTAATTCTAAAATGTATTTTAAAAGCCCCTTATCTTGCCCTTCTTTCTTGTAACCTTCCTTTTTATCCCATTCATCATTTAAACATTGTCTTTTCAGATGGGATTCACCTAACTTTAGCCATCTAGAAGTTAATAATCTAGTCTAAGTGAGAGTCAATGAAGAGTGACAGGAACTCCCTGAGGGTGATTCTGTTTATCCTAAAAAAGGCAACTTAGCCAGATTGGAATGAATTGGCTTCTGGAAGTGGGCTACCCACTTACCTGTTAGAGGGAATGCAGCCCTCTAGCTTGGAGTAGATGCCCAACTACTATATAGGTAAGGGCAGGTGAATCCCATCTTTAGAGTGGAAGCTGTTTGGGGAAGAAATTCAGGCCCACAGTTTAATATTTCCAAAGGTTCCTGTAGATACCTGTGGGTTTTAAAAAAAACCAACAAAACACACACACACACACAAAACCCAAACCCAAAAAACTCCACCATTCCAAAACAACAACAATAAACCTGTTAAACCCATACAGAGATGTTTGGCCTCTACCAATAATTTTCTGTTGGCATCTTCCTGAGCTATCTTGAGAACCTCAGAAAAGCTGGCCCTTTATGTCTAGATGCCCGAGTAAGGCATCAAGATCTTAGGGCTGTTTGAGACCTGCTGGAACTACTGGTAAGTCCAGATCTTAAACTTCCAATGGTACTGCACAGTCCTTGTGAGCTAGAGCACTTCTTATGTTGATCTGCTGAAGTTTATGGTGTGATTTTTTAAAATTAAAATTATTTTTGTGTGAAACTAGAGATATTGCATCAATTTTTTTGTCACTTCAAGTGGCTTCTTCTTAAAAGAAAATTTGTTTCCATTAAAAAAAGAAAATCATCCAAGAATTTCTTCCTCTTCGTGTCCTACATATAAGAGATTTTTAATTCACTTTGTTGAAGAATAAGAATTTTCAAGTAGTACCTTGAATTTTTTTACTTTTTTGGTAGCAAGGTTTCTGAGCACATATTCATCAGCTGTATTAGCCAAGCTGCTTAAGCAATCATTGGCCAAACACTTTGACTTCACTAATTATCTGGCAATATGGAGCTTCTTTCTGGAATTGATTTTTTCCACTGGCTGTGTTTAGGCAGAACACAGCCACTTTTCACTGCCTCAGAGATCTGAAACACTCAGAGAGAAACCAGGAATCTGCTTCCAAAACATAATGCCTGCAAGAATGATGGTGAAAAAATTGTGGTTTCTCTCTGATTATTTTGGAGGAAGGTGTCTTTACTCCAGGGTTATGAAGGTACTGTTCTGCAGTATTGTTATAACTGATGTTTACTAATTATTCTTTCAAGACTTCTTCCGTCTAGATTCTGCAAATAAGAATGAAGAATTAACAAACAATCTTCCCTTAAAATGGTCATGATTTTGTGCATTGCAACACTTGCTTTGCAACTTTTTTGATCCTCAATAGCAAAAGAAATATTGCTCCGTTACTTCTTCCTCACTTTGTAGAGAACATCATTTAATCCTTCCTTCTGCTGGAGCAAGAAACAGCTACCGAAGCCAATAACAAACACGTTTATGTCGGTCGTTCCCCCAAGATGTGCCTGTTTGCTACCCGCTGCTTTTCGGCGGTCAGAGGCTGCATGTGGCGAGTCTCCCACCCCGCGCATCCCGGGACGAAGGAGCCCCATCACCCCACTGCGACGGCTGGGGACAACCTGTGGGACACACGCTCGCTCGGCCACAAGACTTCTGTTCTGACATGCTGTGCCTTCCAAACCCAAGGTCTTTTTAAAAGACATCGTTAAGGCTCGTAAACACCAAAATCGGGTTTGAGTCTAACGGCCCCAGATCCTTCGCTTAGCTGTTTCTTGCCTCCGTAGGTGCCTCTCGGGCTTCAAAGGTTCCCTGGCAGCTAAAAGTCTGTTTTCTACAGGACCGTGAGTGTTGTGGTTGGATGTTTCAGCATCTATCTTCCATTCAAACTTGAAAGGAATCCAGCAACATGGCACTTCTCAACATGAATCCCCTCAAGGGAGTAACCTGCTAGCTATCCTCACGACATCGCCAATGTAAATCAACAAGATGTGACTTTTCATAAGAGGTAGTTGCAACAACTTATCACTACAAATTACTTCTAATGCTACAGCTTACTGGCAAGGGCACTTTTCCAGGATGTGTAGGGTTCCCGGGCTGGACATCTCCTCAGTCTAACAAAGTTCAAAGGCACGGTTCTTGCTTCTGAAGTGGTGGCTTTAACCATCAGGTTACGTGCACTTTTGGAAAGGGCAAGCTCTCCACCTCTCCTTCCGAAGACATTACAGCCAAGGCTCCAGAAGAGGTTAAGCAAACAATACAGAGAAGCTAAATCTGCATTGTAGATATTGGGCTGCTTATTTTTCACTGAGGCAGCCTGCATTGTGATCCTCACATTTAAAGTCAACAGCCATTAATTAAGGAAAACAGAGAAGAAAAAATCCTAGGATCAAAATCTAACACCTGGTGAGAACCGCAGACACTAGTCAGGTCAATTTACCACATACGCTTTTGTTCTATCCCTTTCTATCCCTCTATCCCCTTCCAGCCTTGGGACCCTAGAGACCAGATTTAAAAAAGCAGTCTTTTTCTCTTGGAGTTTTCTACATGAATGACACCTTTTCACAATGCACTTTTACAATGTTGCTTTCTGTAATTACAGTGGAGAAGTGCTTAAGGAAAGGAAGAAGAATAACATTTTTAGAGTGGAGAAAATATCTGATGAAATCTGAATGCTGTAGAATTGGAAACCCAGCTCAGTTGCAAGCAAAGTTTAAGTGGATGAAGCCAGGAGGTGGAAAAGCTGTGGTCCTCATCATAACTGCCACAAAGGTCCTGAAAGAAGAAAATGTTGAAAGCTACAGTTTCTTAGAGCTGAAGCTGCCTTCAGAGAGCAGCTCTGTTATTTTCTATACGTAAGAATTGTATGTTTTGGCTCAGGCTTTGTAAAATCTAAAAGTTACTGATAGTCTCATACAACATTGCACAAATGATATCTTGACACTAAACAACTCCTGAACGATAAACCTAAACTCATCATATTGGACTATTCCTTGGCCTTAATTCTGTATTCATTCACTCGCTGCATAATTGAGATTGATTTTCATGGGAAAGCTGTCATCCATTCCCCCTGACCCCAGAAAAAACTTACGCATGTTGTGAGTAACGTATGTACATAAATCCCTTAGATGAACTAACGATCCCGTATACCACATATTTTTTTTTTTTTTTTCAGACACATCAGTATTACTAGTACTTTTGAGTAGATTTTGTACTTTTGAGGTTGAGGGTGATTGAGGCAGTTTCTGACATGACATCATCCCAACTCTGACGGGCCAATGGAGACTGGCATTTTAAAGTGCTACTATTTAAAAGCAGAGCAGTAAAATGCTAAGAGCATTTGCCAGGTTAAAGCCTTATAAAAGTAAGTAGAGTGCTCTTCAGATACGAGTGACTGGATAATATACAAAGAATACGATGTATGAAAATATGATCTGCAAGTCTTTGCTGTCATTTATTGAGTTTGTGCTGAAAATCCTAAAATTATTTACCTTTTCTAACCCTCTGGTGTATTGAAAGCATTTTGCCCATTTTGCCTGTTGTCACAAACGTCGTGTCTGACAGAATCACTCGTCTGCAGAACGTCATCTGTCCCCTTTCCCACCACCACATCTGTTTGTGCTAACTTGCCCCCCCCCCCCCCCAAACACCTCCCCTCCTTTCATAGGCTGAAATACTCAAGTACAATAAAGAGCCTTCTCACACAGGCTGAGACACAAACACATGCTGCCAATGGAGGGATTTTTCTACGAAGTAACCCCTAAACCTAATTTTTTTCCTTTAGCTGCTGCTAAATGGGTGACCTCAGCCATGCAGACCCTCCAGTTTAATTTCCCAAAGCAGTTCTAGGCTTGAGCTCTTAGATATATTTTTCATATACCAGAATGGCTGTGTATACTCTTGTAGAGTGGCACAAAGGTTAATCTAAATAAATTTGTGAGAGTTCTGATGGAGACTTGGTTTTGAATGAATTGCGAGAATCTGCTGTTAAACAAGGTCTCCTGTTTTAGCGGCCGGCTAAAATACTCTCAGGTGAAATCCTTCAAGAATCCCATAGCTTATACTTAATAAGATTTAATTATTTTACAACTTATCTCTTTCACATTAGTGCTCCCCCTGCATTCGCCACATCCGAAGGAGCAATCCAAGTGTTGAATTATGAAAAATAATTCCAGTGTAGAAATATGGGTAATATACACAAGGTCAAAAAACAGGCAAGAGTAATTTGCAACAACTAAATTGCTTGATGTAATACTTCGGCTTGATAGTCTTTAAGAGGAGGCTTTACATAAGTCAAAGGTCTTTGGAGTAATATGCAAATCAAAATCCTACCACTCTCCTAAATCCTTTTAATCCAGTCGTTAATCTCAATAATGACCTAGTTTTTGGAACCTTTAGTGTGTTCAGCCACTTAATCACATTACCTAGTTTGCCCTTTGAAAACTTTTAGAGGAGAAATACGTGCACATAAATAACATCCTGCTAAAATGTAACGGAAGCCCTCCTGAACAAGTGCAGTTTTATAGTCTCGTGTAGCCTCTCTCCTTACTGTAACACTACAACTTTTAGCAGATAGTAGAGCTTTGCATAATACAAAGGAAGAAAGAGGTAGGTACCAAATTCTTACACTTAGCTGACGATTGTTAGAGAAACAGCCAAGTGAAGAACGAGCAGTCATTACATAGTCTGAATTTTTTTCTCTGTATCAGTTGCTGTGCATTGTATGATCACTGACATACCTGTTTTTCTGCAAAAATAAATAATGGAGAAAATCACCAGATTCATGTGAGTTTTGAAATTGCAGAGGAAGAAAATTATTAACCATGAAAACACACACAGTAACTTCTTTCACGTAATTCTCCTACAGTGGATAAGAACTGGTTTAGATTTAGTGGAAGACATTTCATTAATGTCAGAATTCTTCAACAAGGGAACCACAGACCAGCTAAACCACAGCATGTACAGCACTAAAATGCTCTCCAATACCAAGCACAGGTGCTCATCAAAGCCTGAAGTTCACTTACAGTGATTGCTTGG
Source organism: Astur gentilis (assembly GCF_929443795.1). NCBI lineage: Eukaryota > Metazoa > Chordata > Aves > Accipitriformes > Accipitridae > Astur > Astur gentilis. Next base: position 12,087,086 of record NC_064913.1, read on the forward strand.
CTGGCAGACAGGCTCTCTACTCTGTGTCTGGGGAAGCATGTCAGAAGAGTTTTACACAATCGGATGATGCACTTTCTGTGTAATTCCACCAATGAGATAATCACATGCCTGCCTGATTGTCAAATAACTGTCAAAAAATGTTAAGCACATTTTCAGATGAATTGGTAGAACAGTGGGTGGGGTTTGGTGTTGTTTGTTTTATTTTATTTTATAATTTAATTTTATTTTCTTTTACTTTTGAAAGAAAATTCTTAAGCCAAACATTTTTTATTTTTTTTTTTTTTTAAAAAAGAAAAAGCAAGCTCTTCTATCTCTGATCTTTCATAGCCATCCTGCACTAGAATTGAAGTTAAATAGTGGTTTTAACTGTTATGCCTCAGAGACAATACTGGAGAGTAAAAAAAGAACTGCACCCCCATGAAGTGGGTATAAAAACAGACAGTAATGTATGCACTCTCTATAAGGAGTCACAAAGGCTAAAAGCATTTGTTAGTTCTCTGAGGCCTAAAAGACCATGACAGGTACAATGCATGCTCTACTAACTAGACAAAGCAACTCTGACTCGAGTTTATCATTATTAGGAGTTTTGGGTTTTTATCCAATGAAAGTAAAAGAAAGCCAAAAATAATAACAATAAAATAAAAGCTTGTTCACTCTACTGTTGAGCATCTGAATGACATAGGGAAGCCAAGAGTCTTCTATAGAGAAGTAATACGGCTCTATGAAAATTATCAGATTTAATAGAAAATTAAAATCTTTGTCTAGATTTTCTGAAGTATGCCACAGAATTCTGTGGAAATGTTATAATTTTCCATTATATTGCATGGCCTGGTGCAAAAACCTTTCAAAAGGTTAGCATTTTCTATCACATTAATGTATTTTCCAGGACTTTTCTCTAAAGAATGGTTTGTTCAGCTCATAAATTCCCTTCTTTTTTAATGCCTTTTTTAGCCTTTATATTATTTCAGAATAGTTGTCCATATGTAATGAGTTTCTACATTTAATTACTTGAGTGAATAGCTATGAAGTTTTGTATGTCCTTGCTTTACCTTTCTTTTTAAGACTACACATGTTCTATTTTTAAGGAGAGTTAGTCTGTTGCACAGGTCTGATTTGAAATTCAGATAGATCCAACTTTTAATGAGCATGCTGAACAATGGTCCTCAGTAATTATTCAGGGTAGCTAACTCACAAGGTTTTTAGATCATTTTTTTATCATATTGCCCGAGTTCATGACTATGCCAACCACTACTCTTTGATATTTGTGAAATAACGGAGAACCAGAGAATGGTTGAGGTTGGCAGGGACCTCTGGAGATCATCTACCGAGACCCCCTCCTCAAAGCAGGGTCAGCTTCAGCAGATTACTCACGGCTGTGTCCAGTTGGGATTTGAGTATCTCCAAGGATGGAGATTCTACAACCTCACTGAGCAACCTCGTTCAGTGTTTGGTCACTCTCGCAGTAAAAAATATTTTTGCGTTTGAGTTTCCTGCATTTGAATTTGTGCCCATTGCCTGTCAACTTGTTGCTGGGCACCGCTCAGAAGAGCCTGGCTCCATCTTTTTTACTTCCCCCATCAGGTCTTTACACTCATGGATAAGATCCCCTTGAGCCTTCTCTGCTCCAGGCTGAACACTCCCAGCTCTCTCAGCCTCTCCTCATATGTGAGATGCTCCTGTCCTTTGGTGGACCTGGTCCAGTATGTCTTTGTCTCTCTTTTACTGGGGAGTCCAGAACTGGACCCAGCACTCCAGCTGTGTCTCACCAGGGGTGAGTCAAGCAGAAGGATCACCTCCCTCGACCCATAGGTCTTCCTAGCGCAACCCAGGACTCTGTTGGACGTCTTTGCTGCAGGGGCACATTGCTGGCTCATGGTCAGCTTGCTGTCCACCAGGACTCCAAGGTCCTTCCCTGTAGAGCTGCTTTCCAGTCAGCTTGCCTCCAGCCTCTACTGGTGCATGGGGTTATTCCTGCTGAGGTGGAGGGCTTGGTATTTGCCTTTGTCGAACTTCACGAGGTTCCTGCTAGCCCATTTCTCGTACCTGTTGAGGTTCTTCTGAATGGCAGCACACCCATCTGGGGTATCAACTGCTCCTCCCAGTTTTGTGTCATCTGCAAACGCGCTGAGGCTACCTTTGGTCCCACTATCCAGATCATTAATGAAGATCTTCAACAGTATTGTCTCCAATATTGACCCCCCAGGGTGCGTTGCTAGTGACTGGCTTCCAGCTGGACTTTGTGCTGCTGATCACAACTTGTTAAGTTTGGCACCTCAGCCAGTTCATTGTCCTCTTATCTAGCCTGTACTAAAGTCAATAAAAAGTAGCAATTGCTCTGCCTTCCCATTCTTTTGAAGAAAAGATGAATATGTACTAAGGGTAAAATTAGACACACATATATGGATATATTTTTATGAGAAGAGCATGTACAGTCTCTTATAGTTAGCATTCACAAAACTGCATGCATTGGCCTCTGTATAGCTCAAAATATGCTTTCTACTGAGTTTATGTAGCTAAGTAAATTTAACTTGATCCTGCAAGGCTCTGCAGATTTTATCAGACGCTGTATGTTTTTTTACCACCTCTGGTAAAGATTTTCTGTAACGTTTAACATAAATAATACACCTTTGACCATTTGAAGTACAATAGTAAATAGAATTTGCATGAAGTGTAATGTAGGAGAGCACAGTGCTAGTATATGAAGATTACATCAAGGTAACATTTCAGTCAGTGTAATGACAAACAGAAAGGAGAAGAACCGCTTATTGGCATTTTCAAGGTTGCATTTGCCAGTTCTAGTGACTCATCTTTGAGGCAGTCTCTGAACATCGACAGATATCGTTCAAACAGTTACCTTTCCTATTCAAAAATGACAAGCCACTTCTGAGGCACCCAAAGGAATGTCTTTTTTTCAGTCATTTTCAAGATGTTTTCTTGATGAGCGTAGAAAAAGATCACAGATTTTTTATTTCTGTATCAGTGGCAACTACAATCTCAGTCGAAGCAAGACAGGAATCAGTGAGAAAGATAAAGGGCTATAGCAATATGCAAATGTAGCAATTGAAATGGGAGTTGGCAAAAAAAAAAATTTAAAAACTTTCGAAGCATTTGTGGAAAGCGGAAAGGTAGGCTAGGGAAAAGATTGTACCAATATCCACATATTTATATATATATAGTTATATATATAGCTCTGTTCCATGAATATGCTTAGTTTGATGCATACAAATACTCTTAACGAGATCAGTGACCAAGTACACCTGTAAATACATCCAGGAGCAGTACTACTGTAAAAAGAAGAAGATTTGCAGTGAGGGGTAAAGGCATAGTACCTAAGCTAAGAATATGCAGAACCATAGGAAGACTGAGGTTGGTTCCAGCTGGAGGACTCTCGTCCAACCTCTTCTCTGACCACGTGCTCAAAGCAACACTAACTTCAAAGCCAGGTGAATTTGCTCAGGGCCTCACCTACAGCTTCCCTGTCTGTTCCAGTGCTTAACCACCCTCATCCTGAAGAGGTTTTGTTCTGAAACCCGACTGGATTTCCTCTCTTGGGACTTTCCACTGGTGCCTCTTGTGTATATCCTAAATTATCCATGGGGATTACGGGCAACTCTAGAAGGCAATCCAGCACATGTGAGTTGAAGCTACCTTCTTGCATTTCCTATCTCTCTCCATGCAAGGAGATTCAGGTGACTGTTCTTCCAAGGCTGGCACTTCACTACACTACATGGAACTGTCTTCACTACTGCTCTTCCTCAGAAGGAGAAATAAGTGAACTACATGTAGGAATTCTGTCGCTTGCTGTACCTTATGTACCAGATTTCTTAAACTCTGTGTTTGAAAGAGTCTTAGTCGTTCAGCTGTACCCATTGTACCTGTACTGCTTTATGTTGGTTTATGTCTTAGGCTCTCTTTATTTTTTCTCAGCCATGTTTCATAACTACCTCGTGAAAATACTACAATATTGTCTCTCCTTTCCAATGCATATTTTCCAGGCTTTATAAAATTAGAGTTCTGCATGCATTCCTGTCTTAAAAGGTTGGCACTCATGGATGACCCCTTTAAAATAATAATATAAGACAAAAAATTGCTCTGGTTAATAACACAACATGCTGCTGGCGAATCAATACCGCATACTACTGTGTTCTGCGTGCACACCCCCACCATGAGAATCCATCAAAGTCATTTGCATTTCCACGCATGATGTGGTGAGTCACCTTCAGATTCGACTGACAAAAAGGCACTTTAAAATGAGGTTGAATGCTGCCATGTTTAATTCTTTTTGTGAACCAAGCCTAACGGTCATGACCAAGTTTCCCCCAATTTGATCTCATTTAAATCACTGCACTTGTATCAGTAACCGTGGAGCACGTGGTTTTCCTACTTGTTTGTCATAGAAGAAAGGCCTGAAACAGACCTCGGTGTCACTTAGTCCTTCCCAACACACACACCTCCTGTCAAAAGAGGCTGGACAGTGTCTGATGGGCATCAAAGACAGAGGGAGGTTTTGGTCCTTTTGCTAACATCCATTCAGACAACGGCAGCGCAGCTTTCCCCACAGTACAGCAGGTTCCGTGTCTCCACCCGGGGATTTGTGAATGGAGATGTCTCTGGCAGAAGAAGAAACGTCTGGTTAACGTGGAGTCAGTCTGCTGCTAATCGATAACCCAAAGCCCAGCGCTACGTGATTCTAATGCAATCTGCCAGAGCAAGAAATCTATGCTGGCTCATAATTCAGACAGATATGATTCAGACGTGGAAAGAAAAGAAATGGGGGGAGAGGGGATCAATATTGGGAAATCTCATCTATAGCTGCCATATGAAAGCTCCAACGACTGAGCTTTCTGTAACTTGAAACATTAATCTTGATGATGTGCAGAGGTTGGGAAGGTGAAAAGGGAACACTAGATAACAATGAAACCTCTTAACAATTTTATCAGGGCCAGCTTTTACTGTCACTCACATAAAAACTGAAAGGCCAAGCATAAAGATCTGCAGCCTTCCAATACAGAAGGCCTTCAAAGTATGCTCATATTGTTCAGGAAAGTTATGTTGCTTGGTCAGCAAAATAACAGCTGAGGGAAAACAAAAGGAAAAAAAAACCCCGTTACCAGGAGCATCCTTCTGAAAAGCCCGATATGAAGATAGCGCTCATTCCACCACCATCAAGAAAATGCACACAACAGTTTGATTTAAAGCTTTTTTTTGTGAATACACACTTCACATATACTGAAAAAGTGGTAAGTTCTTGCGCTCATTGGAATTCAGCACAGAATGAGCCTTAATAAGGCAGCTATTTTTATAGGGAGTGGTGAGAGCCATGGTGGTTTAAGACAGAGGCAAGATTAATATATTCAAAATATGAAACTAATTTAAAGTGGAAAAGGGCAGCAGACCTAAATTTGTAATCATCTCAGACCCTTTCTAGGTTGAAAGTCATTCACTCACTGGAAAGAAAAGAGAAAAATAGATGTTGGCTAATTTGAATTGTCATTTGTTTGATTCAATTTTGATTGCATCAGGATTGTCTGGTTTTTATGTGCAAAATTTTCCTCTTTTGATTAGTGTTCCTCCGTCCTCTGGATATCAGCTATAAATCAGAGAACAATCATGACAAAGTTTGGTTTTGTTTGAATACCTATTATCATTCCATTTTGTCTCATTTATACCGTAATCAAATAAATCCCACTGGAAGTTAGCCAAGGGACAGAGCTAAAGCAAATGACAGTAAATCAAGAACCGATCTTCCTGACATACAAAGTTTTAACCTTGGTGGGACAAGTGTTTAGCCTGTAATGAAGAAGAAATGCCGCAAAAGTGAAGGCTGAGCTATCTGAACAGCTTTGAGGATGAAAACAACTCCTCTGCTGCCTTCGGAGTCCAGCGTCAGCCCTCCACATTGGCTTACACGGTGCAAACAGGAGAGGACACGGCTCATCGGGACTTGCAGGCCGGGTGGTTTCCTGGGAGTGAAATAAATATTTGTGTGCCGTTATCTACAGGTTCCATTCCTCAGCTGTGACAAGCACGCCGCTGGAGGTATAAGGTTACAAACAAGGTGTACGATTACAAACACCGGGTACGTGCCTTGAGGTTCTCACAAGAGCGCAAACTGGTCCTCTACTTCGCGGAGGCAGCACAGACCTGTAGCCACGACCCTGCAGGTGCCTGTGAGATCATCTCATGTACCTAAGCGCCCACTGGCAAGGGAGGAAGCAATAGCAGGTTGCATGCCCCAAAAGAAAACTTAAAGTCTTGAGCTAGAAATTTACCATCGTAAATTAAACTTCTGGCTAATGAGATGTTTAGGGGTTCTGTTTTTTGGCTCAAAAACTTGTGTTGATGACAGAAGGCAATGTAGAAATTCTGAAATATCTCTGCACATTGGAGCTGGATGGTTCTGCCACTGGAAAATATCCTTACCCCTGAGTTAAGGATATTCTCCCAGGATCTCTGGGAGGTAGATGTTGCATCATACGGCCAAAACCTTGCAGTAGTCTCCATTGTGCCAGGCGTCATACAAGCACGCACAAAAATATGAGCCTGAAAGAAGTTTCCATGTGGGAAGGCATGTTGACTCCTTGTCCCAGAAGGGACAGAGGTGCAAAAGGAGATTTGGGAAGAGATTAATTTCATCTGACTTCAGACATCTACAGTGCAGATCCTCTGTTTTAGTCACCTTGGGTTCCCCTCGTGCAACAGTGCAGAAGTAGATATTTTATGGCACGATTTGTCTGACCTGTTTTGGATGTCCACTTTAGGACGAGAAAAATTGCTCTCTAGAAATTCCCATTTCTCTCCATGAATCTGTCGAACAGCCTACGTGGCAACTGTGCTGTAGGTATCTACACTTGGTCAGATGAATCCTCAGCCTTGTTGCTTTCTCCTCCCCTCGCGTACACAAGCTGAGGCAAATACAATCTGCTGTTAAGGTTGCTTTCCAAATTTCTGTTTGGAGAGTCTACAGAAGACTGTCACCCAATCTGTGTAGCTTAAAAAAGAAAAAAAAAAAAAAAAAAAAGCATAGATTCAATGTTTTTAATTATTCTTTAGCAGCAAGACATCTAGTGAGTATTACATAGGTGCTTTTGGCCAGAAGGAGAGCAGGAGGCTTTGCCTGCGTAGCAGCAGCAGCTTGGAGCCTGAAAACTTGATGCGCCTCTCCTGACCTCCTTGTGCTCTCACCGGTGTTTCTCATGGGCTAGCACTAGCCTGTCAGCATCACGTTCTCTCCTTTCTTGAAATAACTTACTTCACACAGGGCAGGGATTAAAACGTGAATTAACAGTACCTTCCTCTCTACCCAAGCCAAGATACTTACATATGATCACTTAAAACACCCCTGGTATTTGTTTTGATTATACACAGCATATAAGAAAACAAAATCAGTTTAAAAAATGGGCATTAACCAATATGTAAGAAACTAGTCAGAAATATTACTATACTCAGGCCAAGTGTGTCTATATACTAACATCTTTTTGTGAATAGAGTTGTCTGATTTTGTTTTGGGTGTTTTTTAAAATCTAGCCACAAGTATGAAGAGGCATGAAAGCTAAAATAAATCTGGATTAAAAATATTTACTTTGTGTAGAATTTATTATGTACTTAAGCATATATATGCCTCGCTTTAGTCATAACATGAGAAGAGGCGATCCATGTGAATGTAATGGGATGCCTGGCTAAACTGTAAATTCCTCAAGGACAGAACAGAACAGCAACTGTGCATTAGTGCCATTCTGAGCCTGACAACAATACAGCGAGAGCTGGAGAAATCTTTCCAATCACGAGGTTATTCAACAGAAAAGAGTTTCATGACATTTAAATTAATTCGTTATTTTGGTCTTGAACTGACTGAGGAAAAAAAAAATGAAGTTAATTTTTTTTTAAGGAATCAGCAGATTCATTCAGATGTGCTGTATGCAAAATGTTACACCTTCTTCAGAAAAATTCCAAAGTCAAATTTTAGGTAAATGCAACTTTTCACATTCCACCAAAATTTTTTCTTTGTTTTTCCTGGCTTTCAGTTTTGTCATCAAAACAAGGAGTAGTTCTCACAGCCATGTTCCTATGCTGCCATGTGCTATCACAAACACATTTCTCTGAAAGTTTTAAAACAGCTCAGGCTTGCTTACCACTATCAGGCTCTATTCCAATATGTAGGGGGAAAAAAGAAGATATTAAATATAGAGCAAAATGACCAGTACTATAAACTAGTATTTCTCAGTGTGCCAATGTTTTCTTTGACCTTTCTGATGATGTTATGATGTCACAACTCTGCAGCTTTGGCCTATTTTCTGCATAGCCTGCACTGGGTTAGATTTGATGGAAATAAACATCTTACATAACAGTCCGGCTGTGCACTCAGCTTTTTTTCTTCTCTATTTTTTTGGATTTTTTTTTTTTTTTTTTTTTTTTTCTGGAGGAGATTTTCCCAGCATGAATTCTGCACATACAATTAACATTTGCCAAATTTCATCTTCAAAATCTGTTAGGGTTTATAAGAAGATTAAGAGACAGAGCTGATGTGCTTCATCACCCTTCCCCTGTAATCACCCAGCTTTGCACTAGGAAAGAGAGCAAGAGGCAGGTTAAAACTGCAGTAATTCCCTTGAAAGGAGAACTAAAATAGAAGACTGTGATGTGAGACTTTGTACTACTGGGATTATTTAAACCAAACGCTTTCAGGAAAGAGCAAAGATCAGATACAGACTACATTCACAGGCATAAAAAATACCCTGACCTCATAGCTTTTGCTGTTATTTTAATAGCAAAGACAAGGAAGAACAGTATTGCACAGGAGAATCTTTAACACTTTCTTTTCTTGTTTCCTGTATTTGTTTTGACTGAATATGTAACAGGTATGTGTACGGACAAAGACTGGATAGGAAATCTTCCTAATGAGTAAAGGATGAAATACATATACAGAAATACTTTTAAACAAAGTGAATACAGAAATAGGCACATATATACCAAGAAAAAACATTATGCCAGAATATGTACAATGAATTGGCGTTAACCAGGTTAGATACACAGGTTTTCAAAACTGGGAAAGTTTGCAGATTTTTCAGACTTGTTTACTTTTGCAACTGAAGTCACAGGAGATACCATCAACCTCTGCTTTCAAAATCACTGAACAGTTTAAAAATAGTGACGATTAAAACCCAGCATTTGGGGTTTTCTTGTAGTTTGTTTTCTGTGTTTCCATCCTTGTGGCTTTAAGTTACCACATTTTACTCCACAAAACACAGGCAAGAGAAAAAACTTACTTAAAAGAAAATGAGGAAGCTGAAATTTAGGGTAGTCATTGGGCACTTAAGCTAGGGTGTTTTGGGTTTTTTTTAAGTTTATGGTACCAGCTCTTCTCTATCTTACACTGATTTCTCACACACACACACACACACACACACCCCCCCCGTATCTCTGTTGGCATTAGCGGGATGACCTGATCAGATAAACAGCGTACTAAATGATCAGGCCTATAATTTCCAAATCAGAAGTGTTATGCGCTCTGTAGTAGAAAAGAAAGAATTGGCATGACACAGTGGAAATGAAACAGCTCCTTTCCATTTTTAATAATTAAATACTACCTAAGCCTATGGCCTTTAATTAACCTAATCACTTGTGTGCTTGCAAGAACAGCCTGTCGTCCTACAGAACTCCGTCAGCAGACTCACTCACCCTCCACAAGTTTGGGAAGAGCCTGTTTCCAACTGCAAACTCCAGGATAAATGCAGGCTGACTTCCTCCACTGGCCAATCCACTGCATAAACAACCATGGAATCCGTTTACAGCACGCAAGCCAGGGTTTTCCAAGCATTGTTGAACTCATTACCTCTATCAGCAGGACATGTTAGTAAGTAAGTTTAACAGACCTCTTAAATATTTACTTTTCTCTGGAAATAACACCTCTTCAACTCAACGTTCTGTTTAAAGTTACAGCATTTTAGGAATAATTCTTTAACTGGTATGCTTCCTGCCTTGGGAAAAGCTATGCAAGGAACAATTTAACCTATGGTCCTCGCTATATCAGATCATTTAAATGTTCTTTCTGAGACACAAATCCTCCACTTCCCACTTTCTTTCAATCTTCCTTTTTCACTGTAAATTACATGATCACGTTGGAAGCATTAGGAATGATACTGCAAAGGGAATCCTTGCCCGTCTTCTAAATGGCCTCCCAGTTTTTGAGGTGAATCAAACCAAAGAATTGGAATTGCAAATATAACTTAACGTTTATATTATCTAACTTGCCTTCAAGTTATGTATATTTTTATGTCCATAAAACATGAAAACAATAATTTAAAGGTTTGATTAATGGATGTTGGTTTTACTTAATTTATCCCATGGCTCTAATACCTATAAAGCAAGAACACTCTGGACTGATTCTTAAGATAATATGTTTATTGCATTGGATACAAGCCACACCGCAAATCCTAGTGTTGCCAGAAAATGCTAAACTACAGACCAATACATCACATCAATTGAGAATGTATCACTGAACTTCAGAGTTGGCAGAGACATTTACCTCTTAATTCGTGTTTAATTTCAAAAGAAGAACATTTAGTGAAGGGTCCCCCAAATAAGTAAAATTAAATTAAATCCAGGCAAGTAAAAAAGCATTCACTGTCTATCAAAATAAACTTCTTCTATGCACCAGACTATCAGGATTGCGTTGTTTTTAAACTGGACTCGAAATGGCAAGGAGAATGTATTCTAGCAACCTAAAGGCTGTGTCGCTAGCATTCGGTTGTAATGAGTGTCTTCGGCAGAGTGTTGCAGCCAAGTAACACCAAAGCCAGTCCACAAAGGAACCACTTTTAAGCCGGGTTGATTTCCTGATGAGAGAGAATTCAAACAAAGAAATTCTGGAGGAGTACGCAGGTAAACTTGACAAGTCCGTGCCATGGGGAAATTGATCTCACAATTTCTCTCCTGTCTGAGCTGAGGAGAGAAAAGCTTTCGATTCTCCTCTGCTTCTGCATGTCCTTGATCATAGACTGGCTTCAGTTTCTCAGAAAATCCTTCTGAAAGACAATTAGCTGAAACAGAAGCTGCTACGGAGTCTGCAGAGTAGGAATAGGGGAAAAAACCCCACCTGCTAGTGGTGTTTATGGAATCCCACTGCCCTGTTCAGTCATATTCCCTCCCTTGCAAACCCTGATTTTGCTTCCACCTGTGAGCCTGACTTCGGGAATTGAATTCCCCTTGGGCTTGCATTCCTTGTAAGAGTCACAAATAAAAAGTGACAAAGTGTCATGACTTGAGGTCAGGACCATAATTTTGGAAATACTAGTTTAGGAAGAACAAGCACAGCAGCTCAATAAAAGATGATCATTATCCCAGACTGCAGCTGAAAAACGCAGCTCCTTCTTAAAGCGGGAACTCAACTTCTACCCATATGATGTATATTAGAGCTAAAAATGCATTGGTTACAGCATTCAAGAGGTAAAAAGAAAAAAATGGGCACACAATCATTTCTGTGTCAAATGGAAGTGGAAGCTCTTAATGAAATAATTTGTGTAAATTTTTCCTGTGCGAATGGAAATCTCTGGATCTAAACAACTGCAGTTTTACGAGGCTTCAACCTAAAACAGATATAAATTCCCCTTGCAAAACCAGATACGAGAGATCCAGGTACCAGATCACTGTACTGTGTATATATGAAGAGCTCAGAAAACATGGAGAAACTGCAACAGTTAATTACCCTTTAAAGAGGAAGGGTGATTTTTTTGAAGTTCATAGCTAACCAAGAAAAAGATTATTCACTTCGTGGAAATAAGAAAAAGTGAAGTCTTAAATGTCTTAAAGCAGCACATAAATTTAATGTAATCAGAAGTCCAAAATTTAAATTGCATGAACTCCAAGCATATTATCAGACATGTTTTGTTTTAAATTAAAGCACTGTTATATAATTTTTTTATGAAAAGATTTTTAATTGATCCCCCCCCAAACGTCAATATGACTTTATGAAAATACTTTGATTTTTCCTGACAGTTGAGTTCTCAAAAATTTCAGTAGTGACCATTTTTCCTTTAGATATGCACTAAGCATCACATGTGCATTTCAGTAGGCTGATAAAGTATTTCATTAGTGTTGTTTGAAATCAGCACTGTTTCTATAAAGGAAATGTCTCATTCGTCCAGAAACAACAAAAATGTCAATTCAACCTCAGAAATGATGGTCAGCCTCGGTACGTGGGTAAAACTCTTCCTGATATGATAGAACTATCATATCAAAGATATTTTCCTGGGAGAAGATGTCCTTTCTCCAATACTCGCCTTTAAGAGATCTGTACTGGTTTGGTTCCTGGGCGGAGAACTTTAAAATTCTGAGCCATTGAAGTTTTCTAAGAGTTGCCTAAGAGGTGAGAAAACTGATGTGAAAAAGCAAAAAGACAAAGATACAACTTTGGTGAACAAAAGTGCAAGTTGATATCACAGCTCTGCCAGAAATCAGTGGCATACAGAGTGGTTCTGCAGCTTTCAGATTCAAACTTTCATAGCTAATTTAGGAAAGTAAACCTTCACCTTCATCCCATCCGTGTACCGCAATATTGTTCCCTTTATCAGTATAATCAGATAGAAAAAAATCTGTCAGGCTTACTAATGCCAAGTTTCTAATAAAATGAATAAACAGATGCAATTCATGACCTCTTTATGGTAAATCATGTTTTAAAGTTTCATCTGAGGCTTAGTCAAAGTTACAGAAAAATGGAAGTGGAAACTGTATGCCCACATTATTACAAGCTGGGTTTCCAGGAGAATTTATGAGCTGCGAGGAATTCATAAGCCTTGGGCATCCGTGCCTTTTCCTCTTAAAACGGATACATATTGTGTATGATTTATGAGCAACACTGGTTAAAAATTGGATACCAAATTGAATCTGTTCCTTAAACCAATTTTATGTACATCTATAAAAATGACAGATACAAGATACAATGTCAAAATGGAAAGGATAAACCAACCAAAAGTATTAACAAAATTTAATGCATCGCCTCCCACTTCTCCAACTACCGTTCAAGAGAGTAGAAAGTCACAGAGTGGATGGGAGATGGTCTCAAGTCTCAAACTTTAACAGCACTCCCTTCCCTGTGACAGTACACAGCTTTGGAACATAGAAGCTGGAAGTGAAAACATGGAAACATCTGCTTGTAAAGGATCGTACTTTAAGGGGCTCTCACATTAGCTCTTGCTTGGCTATCGCTAAGTGACATAAACTCTTACGTTACACGAGGATTCGCGGTTGAATCTCAGACACTGAAATACGCAGATTCTGTCCCACTCAATGGCTATGAGTGATAATTAAACAATACGAGTCCCCAGGCATAATTTAGAAGGTTTTCCAGACCTAAAAGACATCCTCCTTTACCTCATGCTGCCCAATGGACCAAAGTGTCCCTCAGTTCTCCATCACTACCGCTGTCCTACGCCGAACATACCCCCACCGTTTCCAGGCCTTAAGAGACCAAAAACTTCTGACTGCTTTCTGTGGCACTTAAGCCAGAGGAATTACCCTCCTGTGAAAGCAGAGTTTTAGCAATGCCTACAGAACACCTCCTGCTGCATCATCCCTTTTACATGATGTGAAGAGGCTGGACTAACGTGAAGCTCTCACAAGAAATCTTCAAAATGAATTCAAGTAATTTGTTTTTTATCCTGTTATTGGTGGCTTTCCTTGCTTTTTAAGCCCTGTATTCATACCTATCACATGAAGATATTAATGGGCAGGCAAAACAGATGCCATCACCCTTTTGAGTTAATGGGAATTTACACAGGGAATGAAACCGGCTTTATGCAGATGGTGTGAAAAATAAAATCTCTTTGGGGCTCCTTAGGTTTAGTATGGAACTGGGTGAATTCCCTAGGTTTCTTGTATTTGCTTTTACTTCTGCAGGGACCTAGGAAATATTCCAGGAAAAATTATGAGCCCCGATATAACCTTTCTGGCAAATAAGTCAGAAGATACAGAATACCTACAATTATGCAAGTATGTCTGCCTTATGAAAAGCCTCATTTTAAACTTTCTTGACCTGCATGTGCCCTTGACAAACACCTGCCTAACTGTAGTCCATGCTATTGATGGCAATATGACTACTCACGAGTTTGCAGTTAAGTGCATTTTTGGATCAAGATCTATGCTGATTGTATTGCATGTTTTTGTGGGAATATGGGAACAGAGGGCTCAAGAGGACTATCTGAACCCTCAAATCCAGGTCTCTGTGATCTTAGCAAACATAGCGTGATGTGTGCCACATCAAAAAAAAAGTCTGTTTTAGAAGGGTCCACATCTTCATCGCACGACCTCACCACTACACAGCACTTTCAAGAGTCCAGACTAGCATCTCAACAACGGCAAACCCAGCCAGAACCGTAACACAGCGCAGGAACAGGCCAGAATGGAAGGAGAGCAGAGGTGGAAATCTGGACACCTGTAAGAGTAGGGGACCTCACATAAAAATGTTCAGATGAGCCTAGAAAGAGGAGCAAATTCCCTACTTCACAGAGTGAAAAAATCCCAAAGTTCAGCCAATCTGGCTCAAATTACAAATATTCCTTACATCCACTGCTTGTGGTTTAGCCCCAGTGGATTAACAGAACAACCACTCAAGAGGTTGTAATGCATTTAGAAACGTGAGTCCATCTCAGCCATAACTACCTGTGGCACAAGTGTAATGCTTCATATGAAGGCAACCCCCCCCCCAAAAAAAAAAAAACCAAAAAGCCCTCAGATAAAACACTTCAAAACCCCAACTGTTGCTTATATTCAATGGAGCTTGGTTTTATTAGTCAATTAAAATAGAATTCATCAGACTACGGGTAGATGCCTACTTGTATGACACCATTTGATGGTCAGTGGGAAGAAACAAAGGACAAATTAATTTCTTCCTAAAGTGGATATCTAAAATAGGTTAGATTTTTGCACCTTAAAAGTGTTTAGTTCACTCTATTGATTGGAAAAGAGATCTTAGACAACTAGCTCCAAGGTAGGTGCTCACACTGTAAAGATAATTGAATTAGCTGAATCCCATGCTTAAACTGTAAGAAATATTTTATTGATTTGAATTGGAATTGCTGGCTTTTTTCTTCCAACAAATTTTCTTGCTTTCTTCTTTTTGCCTGAGTGACAGGCAAAACAGATACATTTCCTGAGCACATACATATTTTTGTCTTATTCATTCCACCAAAGTAAAAAAAAAAAGACTTCTAACTGAAAAGCAATGAAAAATCATAACCGCAAATAGTAGTTACCACCTGTGATTTGAGCTCAGATTCAAGTGTTAGAAGTACAGAAATTGAATTTTCTTGAGCGAAGAAGTGATATTACTCATTATAATATATATGATTAATGTGTGAGTATTTTGAAAGGAACATATCTTGTAATTCCAGGGTATTTTCTCTAGGCTCATTGTCAGGCAAATTCTTAAAGCTGTTATTTGAAGTTTCCCACAGACATCACTAAAAGCTCTTTTCAGCACCAAATACCTGCACAAGCCTGAACAAGCTGCACTGAAATGTTCATTCCCACAATCCATCCACGGGTGTTTCGAAATGGCTTGTTGCTTGCATTAATGTGTAAGGTAAAATTCTTCCTTAATAAAGCTGACAGTGGTTTATCTCACAGAAATCCAGCGTATTGTGTTACTGCGTAATGTAGGCAGGCTGGACAAGGATGATTCTTGACCAGTGCCAGCACAAAACAGATACACTGCCTTGGGTCAAAATCTTTCTCTTTCCCGTGCAAGCAGAAGTCAGTGTTACCGTGGTGGGATCTGGAGAGCAAAAGAGCTGATTCATCACGGGTCACTGCAATTTTAGGGACTCCGTCCTGCATGTCCGTGACCACATCCTCTGCTGGGGCACTGAGAAGATCCAGCTTTCCTCTACACTGTTGCTCCACAGCCTTGGGCAAGTCGCTCGGGGCCAACTCTAATTAAGAACTTTAGTGCCTCAACCAAAAGGGCTACAGAACAAAGTCATAACCTTGAAAATAAACCTCATAACTCCTGCCTAAGCCTGGATGTGCCGGAGCTTCCCGGGCCTCCTCTCTTTGTACTGCGAAGGTCTCCAAGCGCAGAGAAGTGCCCATACCCAGAGCTGATTCTGGTTTCTGAGTGGCTCAGCACCTTCTCGCGCCTGGGCACGGCTGTTCCTCGGCTCGCTTCACCCAGCAGGTCTGTTCAGCGTGCTGAAAAACAAACCCAGCAGGACAGGGGTCCTTGCAAAATGTGTCTGTGCTACCAACTTCGGCAAATGCTGAAAGTCTCCTTGAAGCAGAGATCAGAAGTCAAGGCATCTTCTCCGATGCAAGCACCCACTGCACCAAGCTGGTGAGCTGCACCTTCTCTTCTCTCCCTTCGTGTAAATCTTGAACATTCTGCTGCACAGTGACCCGCAGTAGAGCCTGTCTCCCACCGCAAGCTCTCGTCATCCAGAAACATCACCCAAAAGTTTGACCGTGTTCATGGTGGAACCTACGTGGATGGGGGGTGCATGAGAGTGAGGTGAGACTTACCCCCATGCCCCAGGTTTCCTACCCTCTACCTCTGTGAAGTTGCCTGCTAGATACCTGGCTTTAGAGACAGCCTCTTCCTCAACGTGCTGGCCGAAGGCAGCTCCTCCTCCCAGGTGTTTAACTCTCTCATCGTACCATCCCTGGAGCTTTAAAAGACTTAAAAATCCAAAGTTGTGCATCTGGTCTAAGTAATCAGTTCCTTGCCTTGTTTGCCTGCAGTAAGGGAAGAATCAGGATGTGTCTCAGACCTGCTTGCCAAGAAAATAGAATAGAAAATGGAAGCTGGATTTAAAAATTATATATCACCAGTATGTTTCCTGCCTCTGTACACAACTAAAATGAAATAGTTCAGAGTCAGACATCTGGGTACCTATAAGGATATTGTCCTTTGTTTCTGTTCCTAACCTAAAAAGAGGCGATTGTTGTACTCTTTCTCCTGATCCCCCTATATACCAAGGGTGCTACTAACTTTGTGGCAAGGGCCTGCCTTTTTTTTCCATTTGATATCTCATACAAGGTCTCTACAAGTCTTCCTGTTGTGCTTCAGTGGACTTGCAGTAGAAATAATAGATAATACTCCATGTCACTCCAAGGCTTATGTAAGTATTGCTCAGAAGCATCGGTACTTTCAACTTCTGAGACATTTAAACACATTCCTTAAAGGAAGATTCCTCTGCAAAACATTTACAATAAAAATCACACTTCCTGTATGCTTGCAAAGTGATTTTCTTGTTTTCAAGGAGCTGTTCTGGATTTCAGTCCTTTGCCCGTGATATATTCTGAGCCTTGCATTTTGTATTCTGAATCAGAAAGCTAAGCGTTGCTCGGACAGCTGAGAGATTTAGGTCTTCTGCATTAGCTGTGTGATGCTTAGCAGTAAATTTTCCGAAGCTACTGGATAAAATATGTTCAGCCAAAGCAAAAGTGCTTTAGAGTTGTGTTCTTTTTAACACAACAGGGACACCTCCCAGATGCTGCAGCAATAGAAATGAAAACAATAGTCATTCTTTTGCCAAGATTAGACTGAAGCCTAAGAAAGGACTTATTTTTTAACAGGATATTTTATAAATACATGAACATCTTCTGCTTCCTCAAAATGTCTTTGGCTTAGCCCTTACTGTGTGGCCTTTTCTCTATCTTTTCTGGCTTGTCTAGGTTAGGTATGAAAATGTAATTCTAGAAAATGTTGGCTGGCAGATGCTATGTCCACACATTTTGGAAGTCTAGTTTTGGCAAAGCAGTCTGCCTTTGTTATATACTAAACTTAAAGCTTAAGGGAACCTAAACTTAGTTTGATTAATTCAACAATAGTCTAAAGACATCCATTCTGCTTACAGTAGGACTTCAGCACAGTGAAATGGTGTTTATTAGGAGGAGACTTTGTTGGTGTTAAGGGCATTGGTGGTATTCTCTCAACCTAATTCTAGACATCTAAGCAGGTACCCTGAGTCCGAACCTGAAACTATGCCCTGTGCCCCTAATAAGAAGTAGCTAGTGAGACAACACATTATTGTTGTATTCCATGTTGCACTTCCTTGGAGAATATGAAAATTAGAGTTTCATAACTGAGCAAATATTTGCCTCAAAAATGCTCAGAATGCTGAAAGCAGATTACGTTCGTATGGCTGTAGGTCAAAACGGTCCTCTGAAGAATATTCAGGATTATAATAACACACATAGTTGGTGCCGTCCTGAAGAGGCATATTTCGAAATTAAGGTCAATGTATGCGCTCTAAGAGAACGCTCTAGATTTACTATGTTGATTCATGCTGTTGATTTGTGTTTGTTCGTATCGGGACTGTGCTTTTGAAGCAGATTTCCCAGTCATCTCACCTAAACATGCTTTGGTCTGCATATTGGTGTAGTCTCAGAGCACCTAAACCAGAATCCTTTAGGACAAAACTAAACCAGAGGCACCCAGCACTCTACTGTATGCCAACTGGTACCGGGTATTCACTCCATGGGAAAAACTAACCCAAAGTAAAATCCCTGTGTCCCACACAGTATGGGCATTGGTTCCTCTGTATCTCTGTTTCACTCTGTAGGTTGAGATCCATGCTCCTCCTACTCCGTGCACCATACTACTTGCAAATGTAAATATAGCCTGTGCAATATAAAGAGCGCAGGCCTGAATCTCAACTGCTGTTAAATCCAGGTTCTTTCTTTTAACGTCAGTGAAGCTGCACTGATGCTTATATTCACTTAAGGATCAGGGTCTAGTGAACTGGTTTTGAATGAACTTGGAAGATATATCAGGAAAAAGATGTTACAGACATTGAGTTGGCCATTTCTGGTTTTTTTACTAGGCATTTCTTACTCTTCAGATAGCTGAAGAGTAACTACAATGAAAGCTGCAAAGCAGGTGCTGATCACCTCCTCAAAACCCTTCACTGTGCTTCAGTAATTGCAGGGCTTCTTGCTAATCTGAAGCTGTTATCCTTGAGGATTTAAAGGCTGAAAGTAAAAAAAAAAAAAAAACCAGATCAAAGCCATGTACAGATAATGAAAACAAAAGGTTATCTAAAAAATTTACATTATTATCTGGAGCAAGGTCTTGGCCATGCCAAAAGACCTTGGCTTCCTAAATCCATGAGTTGGGCTTTCTTCCATTTTATCATCAGACCCATCAAATACAGGGTCAGTTGGCATCTGGGTGCATAGTTTTAATTTAAACACTATTGAAAATGTAGTTTAATGTAACCACCAGATTTCATACAGAACCACTGCTGAGTTTCTGAGAAGAATGAAATGAAAGGAAATCAAGTATATTTCACTTGCTCCTGGTATTATTCATTATTGTTATTATTAGTGAGTAGCTTGGGGTTGTGGAATCAATGCAAAAAGATTCATATTCTCCTTGTTAGTGATGAATGACTCTGTTCTGTAGGAAGCCTTTAAACTCCTTCCACTGTATAGTTCACATTTGCTTCCTAAGCAAGCAGGACTTGGCTCCTCCTAAATCCTTGCCATTTTGTTTTGGAGATCAAAGTGAGTGATTACAGTGCACCTTCCAGCTTTCAAATATGTTACTTGTTTGTATTACAACACCAGGAAGACAAAACCCACTGTGCCAGGTCCAGTAAAAGACACGTGATAAGACACAGTCTTTGCCCCTGGAGGACTCACCATCTAAAGCAATATATTCATTTTGTATTGTGGAAGTCAGCAGAGAATTCCCCTGAGGCTAAGCACAAAATAGTCTAAAATACAATTATTGTGAATTGTTAAATAAAACAGCACTGGATGAATGTGAAGTGTCACCGTGATTCAGGTATGTCTTGTAAGGCTTCTTTTTAATTTGTCTCTTCTCGTGCACCACTTGCGTTTTCCAAGCCATTAAAATACCCCTGGCACAGCCTATTAGTGTTGCAGAATGAAATGTGTATTTTCTCTTCAGCATTATTCTTTTACAAATATGGGTTTCCTACCAGCTATGTGAACTGGATAGACATTAAGTACTGACATATTTTCCCCTATATCTCCTAATTTGGAACCAGAACTGACTAGGTCCTTGTCAGTCAATGTGATGGACTTGTATCACTAAAGTGTTACAAAGGGCTTTGAAATGGGTAAACAAGCAGGATATGTAACTCTAAAACTGATGGTGTCCATCAACTTCTCCCGTAAGGCATTTTTTCCATATATTAGACTCATTTATTGACCTTTCACGCTGTGTGTTCCATGCTCCTGCCAACTAATGCCAGCCAAAATTTTCAATTAGAAATGCAGACCATCTGAAGAAAAGGCTGTTTCTTTTCACTTACATTTCTTCCTCATTTAATTTTGTATTTATTCAAGGACTCTGGAGAACTGCAAAGACTACATTATGCCCAGTTAATTTACAGCCCTCATTTTTATTGGGTTACTGTGAATTCCACTTTTTAAATCAGCATCGCTATGTCACAAAAAGACATGTGTGTACATCTTGTATGCAGGGCTAATTTTGTATGAAAGTAAGTGCTAGGATGAGGTGCTAGAATGCTAATAGCATATTTGTAAGTTATATAGCAGCAGAGCTGACAGGCAAACAGATTCTGGCATGCCATTTCAGACTATTTTGTCACAAAATTAGCTTTGTGAAAATGTTGTTTAGCGCTTTGAGGGTTTTTGTTTTGTTTTGTTTTTCTTCTATTTTTTTTCCTGAAGTCTTCTAAATTGAAATTCATTATGCTAAATTTTCAAGTTCTAATGAATCCAAATCACTTTTTCCTAGTTTCACAATTGTTTCTTAAGTGTGAAGGACTTGGGAGGCCAAGGGAGGTCAAATTCACAATACAAGATATTTGATGTACTAATTTGTTGATCATTTGTACCTAATTTCTGCTTTGATTGTGCCTAGTCTCCAGCCTTTTTTTTTTTTCCCCTTTCTCTCTGGAAGATCCCATTACTTTCTCTCTATGCAATACATGATGACTAGCCCTTAAGCAACCATAAAGTTTTGGTCCGGTTATTAATTAATTTTTTATCTATTATAAATGCCAACCCAGAGTCACCTTGTATTGGATAAAATACTTTTTGTCCAACAAAAACCAGACAGGCATTTCACAGTCATATTAGCCTGGAACCTGGACGAGCACGAAAGGTGGCAAAAAAGCAAGTCACCTCAGCTGCGTCATGCAGCTCTCTGGGGTCACTGAGGAGTTGCATCCACAAGCTTATGCTCTCTTTAAATTGCTGAAAGCACGTAGGGAATTATTTGGAAAAGTTGTAAGTGAAGACACAGCAGCCAGCATAATTACGTTCTGTTTCAGAGCAAGGAGCAGAGCCCAGTGTGGGGTCTCTGTCCTCTTGAAGCTAACAGGGAATCTCGCGTTGCCTTCAAGAGGGCTCTGATGTCTCCCTTGGTCACCTACTTCTCTTCCCATTGCATTCCTCCCTTCCACTGGACCATTCTACTTCCTCCAAAAGGTCATGGGATCCCCTTGATTCGCCTCAGCCAAATGTTTGATTTTAATCAGGTCCGGGCAAAGGATTCAGGCTTGGTTGGTTTGTTTACCCTGTATCATTTTACTTAACCCTGGTCAAGCACAAAACTGAAAATTAAATAGCTGACATGTAGCCCTTTTCTTCCAACCCATCAGTTACCATAATATTAGCAAAGTTGCCTGAAGCCGTAGCTCTGGGGCAGCCGGGTTTCAGCAGCAAAGCTGGCTTATGAAGTTTCAGTCATCTCCCATCCATCCCGCTGCCGATTCCTCTCCCTCTCCCTCTCGGATCTACAGAAGGAGTAGTTTATGGAGCCATACTGCACGCTACAGAAACGGTCGAAAGAAGAACCTTCCCCAAAATAACCCGTCATTTCAGTGACCCCGCAGTCAGTGCAGAGCCACGGGTACTGCAGAGCCAGTGGAAAAACGAACCATGAAGCGGCGACGGGGACAAGCAGCTCAGATGAGGGAAGCAAACTGGTCGACAACTTTTTCATATGGCTTCTCCTCCCTCATCTGTGTGCCATGGACTGGCCCTTGCAGGAGAGTTGAACTGTGCCTAATGAAAGAAAACAGTAGGCATGCATAAAAAATGAATAACAGGCCCAGGATATTACCAATGAGATAATAAAGTAAAAAAAAAAAGAATTTTATGACAGCTTCACAGAAGAAAATACTGCATAGGAACAAGGTCTGGCCTCTTCAGGGCACTTTATCAATATTTCATGAGAGCGTGATGAAAGGAAGCATTTAGCAATACAGCGTTAAATTTCTGTCTGAAAATATATAACTATGGCAGGCAACAGAAATATTAGCTTGGAGTCTGAATCTGTGTAGTTTTTCAAGGAATTCAGAAATTACCTGTGTGAAACTTACAGAAAATTGAGACAGAAAATGTAGCATTTAAAGTTACTGAGTGGAGTTCTATTAAATAAAATTCTTCAGTAATGGCTTAAAAAAATATTCACTTCAATAGCTTTCTGACAAGGAGTGTGCACAATGTGCTAAGAAATATTATAAGTATCTCTAAGTTTAACCAAATGAAATGTGTCTGGGACTTGAGCGTTTCCCTCCAGGAAGAAAAGATTGAGCAATATGCTTTCAGATTTAACAAAATACTGAACAGGGGTGATTAAAAAAATGAGGCAAAGTGTTTCCATCAGAAAACACAATTTCATTGAAATGGAAATATTTTGAGCGAATAAATCGGTTCTACTGAAATCCGCTGGGGTAAATCTTTCCAAGGAGCTGTTCTGATAACATAAAAATACTTTATTTTTACTTCTAACTTCTTTTGTTTAGACTTTTCAGTCATATTAATATATCATCCTCTATACACTATACCGCAATATATCATGTACTCCATAAATTAAGATGACCGCTTTTTCCTGGAAAATAAATGCTTCAGTAATCCTTAGTCAGTATTTATTTTTGAAATCCATGTTCTTCTGGAAGTTTCTGATGAGGAGTAAGGTATATACGGGAACATTAAAATTTCCCAGAGAATTCTATTTCGTGACTCCCACTATCTTTGATTCCACATTCAGTCTTTCCTTAGTACTCTAAGTGACATGTTATCCAGGGTGAAGCCTGCTGATTTTTACAGTAAGCGACTCTTTGAAGATACCTAACCACATTTAAGGACCTGTCCATCATTAATGGGAGAGGAGAGGAGATTGGAGAGAATGAGGACTCAGCCAACTGAGATCTTTATTTGCCTGGGAACATAATTAAACAAACACATTGCTCATGACAGTGGATGGATTAACAGCCTCTTAGCCTGAATGTATTATGTCTGAAGAGGTGCTTTGCCATAAAAAATTCACCAGACTGCCCTTATAATGTGGTCTGGAAAACCACCCTCGAGGCTAAAGGAGCTGGTCAGTTTTTATCTCACCACAAATTGCCCTCTCTGCCAAGGTTACGGGATAGGTTAGTGGAGTGAATCTGCGATGGGAGCAGTGGGCCACCAAAAAAATGCTTAAAAGCAGTAGCCTGTTTCATATAGATTACTAAAAACTCCCAGGCATTCGGCTGCAGGGATTCGTAGTTGCTGCCAGGCAAGAGCAGTCAGGGTGGTGACTTCAAGCCCTGCACCGTGCGGTTTTCCAGGAGAGCGCTCTGCCAAAGAGGAGTGGCACTCTTATCAGGAGTTTGGGATTTTTTTCCCGTCTGCATGTATTTTCATAGCTTTTGCCTAATTTGCATTTCTTAAAAGCCTATTTCACAAATATACTGCATCTGCAGTGATGAGTGAAAATGCCTCATTTGTTCCTGAAAGTGGATTGTGGGATCCCATCTAGCAAAAATGCTAATGAAGAACAAATACTTCCTTTTTTCCTGAGGGCAAATTTAATCATGGAAGTGTAGCACTTCTAAGTGCATTAACACCTGCAGTACAGTAAAGAGAAGTCGGTGGTATCCAATATTGCCTTCTAATCAGTCATGCAGAGGTGTTTTCATTACCGGGAAATACTGGCTGCATTTACCAAAATCAATAAAGTATATTCTGATTAGAACTGAGTGAAGTAAGTGTGTATATATTCATATATATGTATTTGTGTGTATATATATATGACTGAAGTATATATGTATATTCATATTATGTATATGTGTGTATATAATCATATGCTCGCTCTCTCGTGCTCTCTCTCTCTCATATATATAGATAGAGTAGGTAATAAGACCATACAATATCTTCCTATTCAGGTGTTCCAGTGTTAATTTTTCACAATTACTTGGCATGTAATCGGTTCATGCAAAGATCTTCAAAACCTTGAACTGGTTCCTGTCAGAATTAAAATCAACTTTGTCTGCTATAATACAACTTCAGCTTTTTCTGCTGAAGTCCAGGAAGAAGTTCTGCAAGCTTCAGTGCAGCTGGATTTTTCATGCTTAAAGGGGTCTTGTGGTTATTAAAGAAATTCTACTTTGACAGGAAAACAGAAACTGTAAGAAAATCTAGATGGACCTGGGGAGGAATTAAAGAGGGAAAACAGGAGTCAATGTAATAGAATTAACAAGGGCTTGTAAAACACTCATCTTTAGAAAGATAACTTTGGCCACAATAGATAATATAGAAAATTGGAAAGTAGTGAATGGAATAAGTGCTGTGACTAAAGCTGCAGCCCCACAAAGGGGATGAATTCTTAACCACAGAAGAATTTGATTTGGGTCAGGAAACTATGAAGGCCAGATATATGTATGGATAAAAATGTTAAAAAATGTTTTTTAGGAATGTTGCTGAATTTGCAGAAATTCACAGGTGGGCTAAGTATCTCATTCCCACTGATTTCCTCAGTGGAGACAATCTTTGACGTCTTAACATTATGTCGTTTAGAACACGGTCTAATTCCCTTTGAAGCCAGTGGGAGAGTAGAGGGAAATAACCACAGTCTGGACAAACAGCAGCACTGATACAAAGGCTCAAAGTGGGAGAAAGTAACCGAAGGGAAAGAAAGGGCAGCAATCTTCCCAGCTCCAGAGACAAATTAACTCTCGCTTTGAATCATGTCAGTGTGGAATCACAGAATGACCGAACGGTTGAGGTTGGCAGTCACCTCTGGAGGTCATCTACTCCACCTCCCTGCTCAAAGCAGGGGCAGCTAGAGCAGGTTGCCCAGGACTGTGTCCAGCTGAGCTTTGAGCATCTCCAAGGAAGGAGACACCACAGCCTCTCTGGCAACCTGGTCCAGTGTTTGACCACCACCACACTGATTTTTATTTTTTTTTCCATCTGTTTATGTGGCATTTCCTGTATTTCCATTTGTGTCCATTGCCTCTTGTCCTCTCGTTGGGAACCACTGAGAGGAATTTGACTCCATCTTCTCTGCTCTCCCCCGTCAGGTATTTACGCACACTGGCAAGATCCTCCAGGCTGAACAGTCCCAGCTCTCTCAGCCTCTCCTCATACGTCAGATACTCCAGTCCCTTAATCATCTTTGTGCAACATTACTTGTGGTAGACTGGATGGATGCTCTGACTGCGATCCATGCCAGTTTTCTAGGATCTACAGATGTAAATCTGTAGTTTAAATCTGGCTGTTTGTACTCATGGATCTCAGCTCTCCTCACTGCAGCTCAGGTGCCCACCTGGGTTGGACGTTGCCGTTACTATGGCATTGAGCTCCCTGGAGAATAACCAGTTAAGGGAACAATATACGGAGGAGTACTTTGTGCTGACCTTCCAAATACGATACTTGGTCCACCACTGTGAGCAAAATTAATAACTAGTATTTTTAAACAGCCACCACTAAGGATCTGAGCTTTCATCCTCTGGCAGTGCTATTCACACTTCTTGGAGATGTCAGTTCTTGGAGTCTAAAATCTTGAAACTGTCATGTTGGTGAGCTACAAAGTACACTGACAAAGTTTTCTCCACAACCGGAACAGTTAGAGACAAAAATCTGGCATTAGCAGTTCTCATGTCATTTTAATGGAAGATAGAGACATGCAATTGAACATTTTGAACAACCTGGCTATCATAGCATACCCAGTTTCAAAATTTCATGAGCTGCACTAACCGGCCACGTGCATATGCTTAACCAGTCCCCTTGTGAAGCGAAATGCGATCAGCTAAACTTCAACAGAGGTGGTTTAAGCTGATGCATATTCCTTTGCAATTGTGACAGCTATGGCGTATACAGGGTTTATTATACCAGTTTATTAAGCTGCCAAACCCTATAGGTTTTATTTCCCTATATGCTGACATCCTGGTATTTTTACTAACATAGCTTGACTAGGATGGACATAGTTCAGTATCATAAATATGCTTACTCCAGTAGTTCATTCCCCTCCCAGTATAGGAATATCTTTTAGTGATAAGTATGTAAACACACATATAATCGTGTTCACATACCTCAGTGCCGCTGTAACCCTGCCCAGACTGGGAAGGGCTGCTGCATTACTTCAGTTCTATCAGTATATCACTCTAATTTTTGCCCTCTCTGGTTCTTTTTGTAAGAAAATGATGAGGAGAATGAGAAAATGCCAGCAACCTAAACCACTGTCTAACAGGCCAAATTGAGACCAGCCCGTTCATGATTAATAACTGGTGACTGATAGAAGAGAAGTGGATTCAGTCTCTGCCTTTGGCAGCTATATTAATTCATATATGTTCTCCATATGTGAGGACATGTGACTGTTTCCCAAAACTCCACTGCATCCAGCCCACGAACGGCAAACCGTCGTAATAATATTTCCACAAGAGGGACCAAATGTTTATATGGAGAATAAATATTTAGAGAAGGTGGTAAATGGCTGATGCACGGGGAGCTGCGTCACAGTGCGGCCGTGGGAGAGGACCGTGTAGCGTGCGGTTGTAAGTGCAGAGCAGAGACCCTGTCCTCTGTGAGTAGTGGTACGGCGAGGAGAAGGGGCAACCTCACTTCTCTTCAGGGCTTCTGGGCTGGGACGGGTGCGTGGGAATTCCATAAGAAATTCAGTGGTCACTAAATTTGGCTTTTATTTTGCTGCTTGGAAGACAGGTGCTGTTGGAGAGAGAATGAGGGCAAAGGAAGTTTTCCTGGTCTATGAAATTAGAGATCAGTAATTTAAAGCAAAGGGAACAAGATGCTTTCAATTTCCTTGCCACAGAAGGTATCAACATGTACTTACAAAAGAGTGAAGCAGGAAGGGGCAGAGGAGAAATAACAATCAGAAAGTAATGAGCTTTTTTAGAGAAATTTCTCTTAAATATACATTTCTTGCCTCACTTGTATTTGTTTAGTAACATGAATTATGCTAACTGCTTGTATCAAATGACTTCATATGAAAGCACCACCTTTTGCATAATGCCCTTAAGCTCTGATTCTGCAAAGATTTATGTATGTATTTAACTTAATGTACCCTGGGCCTTATTCCTAGTTAAACTGAGGCCTTTTTACATCATTGTAATGAATGTAAATGTACTTGATGACTACTTTCAGACCAATCTTGCTACCAGACCACTTTAGAGAAACCACAGAGTAAATAAGTCATAGACCCTGTGAGTAGGCCCATTGATTTCCATTATGCCATTCACAATGGGTTGTGCGTGTCTGTGTGCCTGTGCGTGTGAGTATTTACACATACGCATCTCTGCAGAATCAGGTTACTCTTACATGTCTGACCTCTATTATTGGCTGAACCTAAGTGAGAACTCTTGGTAATTAAATCCTCCAATCCTTCATATTAACCATTGCATAATGAGTTGATACTCCCCTTCCTTAATTATTAGGGATTATTATTTTTCTCTTTGCATTGCATGATGAGACGATTACTTTTTATTCTGAAATCTATAATGTATGGTCATTACATGTAGTATGAAAAGCCCTGGTAGTCTACCTCTGAGTATGGATTATCTCTTTCTGTGCCTAGATAACTGCAAAAGTTAAAGGTAATTCTCCTCATATGTAACCCTTTGCAAAACACTGAATACACTTTTTCATCTGCATTTCCAGTACAGTTAATCACATTGTGGAAGAGATTACACTAAATACATTATCAAGACCAAACCATTAAGCGAATGTCACTCAGATGTGCCAGTGAACAAAGGGTGGAATCCAGAGATGATGAGTTTAATAGACTTTGAGCTTTCAAGTCAATAGTTTCTCTGATTCTTCCATCCATCAATATGGGCAAATGCTATATTTCCAAACAAAGCTCAGATCTGACAGCTCAATATTTGTATGTGATCAGAATTGTAATTATTTTAATTTGAATGTTAATTAATTTATTTGTTAACTGCCTCTTGGGCTGGTGCTCCATCTGGCCCGGTTTCATGTCTCTTGATAATATTTATTTGTGGTCTGATGATGAACACAAGGTGTGTTTGTATACTTTGAAATAATACCGTTTAATGATGGGAGATGATATTCTTCAGAATTCCTGAGGCAGACTGCCAGGTATTTAATTGTGAATCTATTAATTTCATCATCTGAATCTGCATCTCTGTCATTCTTTTCATATACAGTGAAAATCTGAGTCAAGAAAGTTTCTCATGTATACTAGCACACATAGGTTTTTAAAATGCATCATGGGTCAGACTCGGATTATTACATTTTACTGTTTGCGCAGGCATTTAGAGAAAGCAAAGCATATGTGTATTAGTTTAAATAGATAAAATTCAGTACAAAGGAAATGGACTCCTGGGAGGAACAGTCTGAACTACTCGCACATGACCGACTTAAATTAATGGCAAGCACTCGGGAGAAGTTCTGGAGCCGTTGTGGGCAGCTCAGTAGAAACATCTGCTCAGGCAGAGCACTGGCAAAATAACCGAACAAACGATCATTCAGGCCAGCTCCCCACCTTTCTGAAGTTGCGGAATCGAAATGGGATTCAGCTCACTAACCTCAGCAATTTAAAAGTTAGACATCTAGTGGGAAGTAGTTACTGAAGCTCTTTCTGTGGTCAATGGAGGGAGACTAACCTCTGGAGGACAATCCAGCTAGGTAAAGTATGTCTGAAGAAAGTGGAATTAAGTGCCCTTTTGAGGTGTCATCTTTTCCACCAGCCGTAGAAAAGCAAAGCAGTTGCTTTACGCTAGAGGCCGAGCTTTCAAATAGATAAAGCTCTGCAGAATGTTACCGCCTCCAGGCCTTGCCCTCAGCCCTTAATATTGCATTTATTTTGCTGAAAAGTTGTGGGGCTTGACTGATAAGGTTCTTGGCAGGTACAAACAGGTCAGAGCGTGGTCTCCACATGGCTGTTATGGATACTGCACTTATCAGACTTTCCCTCCCAGAAACTGTAGAAGGAGCCAAGACTTTGTTGTTGTCAACCCCACCAGTTTGGACTCTCCTGGCCGAGAGGCTCGTGGCCGCGGTACGCCAGCGCTGCTTTCCTCTGTCAGTTGGCATTCCTGGTTCCGCCACATTTTCGTAGTTTAATCGGTGGAAAACCTGAGGGCTGACTTGTATTTAAGTTGTTCAGTTAATTATTTGGATTAGTTGTCTTCCTAACTCCTCATCCGATCTGGTGGATGAACCTAGCAGTAATTCACAGGTACAGTATGCAATTTCGTAAGCAGGGAAGAAGAGTGCTCTTGGTGTAAGACTATTTTAACAGACAAACTGTCACAAAGTCTGCTCATAATATGGATTATGAATTGAGTCTCCTGTAGGTCATTCCTCAGTGAACGTTTCAGTTGGGATCAGTGGGAGCTCCTTTCCCCAGTGGCGATGGTTTCTCAGTGGTGTCCTAGCAATGAATACAGAGTATTCACCCATTTTCATTTTGAATATACGCTATTTAGAAGCAGCTTTGTAAAACTTTGAAGTAGGTGCCTGGAAAAAATGTATACAGAAAGCAAACTTCTTGGTTTCTGGCTTGCTCGTTCCCACTACAGACAAAAAGACTTGCAAGACTCATGGGAAAAGAGATTAATAAGTATTTTTTAAAATCTTAGGTATCTTTAGCTGTTAACAAATGTGATTTGAAGCTCCTTACTTTTAACATGACTTGTGAATATACTACATGAACATAACCGTGGCACACCTTGTACATTTTTAAACCTAAAACAAATAAGCCCAGTGCCCTGTGAATATTGACAAAGGATCAGGCTATTTGTTCTAGTTAAGCTGTAAAAACTGTTACACAGTACAGTGGTTTGCATTGTTCTTCCAGCTGCTAATGGCTGGTTTGTCTTCAAAAGGTTCTGCATGCAGCCTTTAAGGGTGGATAAATACACAACTCGGCAAATTCTCTCTGGGTATTTTCAACAAATTGGAGGGCAAATGCAAATAGGAATGTGAATATTGTACCTCCTGATGTCCTTTATGAAGGAACACCAGACTGTCCATTTGCATACATTTTCATTCATTTGCAGAAGGCCTTATAAGTACCCACATGCTTGCTTTAAAGTTACAGTGTAATGCAAAAAAACCCCAATCAAAAAACCCCAAAACCCTCAAAGAGGAGAGATAAATTCTATGTAGTTATGGGTTTGGGGACTATTTATGATAAATGCCATATAACTAGGTATGAATCCGATACAAGGAGAGGAAATTTTCATGAAATGTATACAGTTTCACTCCCATGATAGCAGGATACATACTGCATACCGGCAGGTCTCAGCTAAACAGGACAAAGAAATAGAAATGTCTGGTCAGATGAATTCTAATACAAACAGAAAAAGATATGGCACAGCAACACTACAGAGTTTTATAGATAAAAATTAGCTTATTTTGTCTTCTCTGCAGTGGAATTTGCTTGCTATCTTCAGAGAACAGCTTATTCAGCTCTGAAGTAGCTCCAGAATAGTCTCATAGCAAAATTAAAATAAAAATAAATTTAAATTAGAATTATGTCTCACAAGGGAATCTGTATTGAATAATCTAGAAATAAAGTAAGTAAGAAGAACATCTAAATAGCTCTGCTGTCAGACTGCTTTTCAGTACCTTCTTGTAGAATGGCAGAACAAACTTGCTTACATTCATCCTCTGCAGAAGTCCCTGGAAATTCAGATTCACCACCTCATATGTAATTGTGAATTATTCTTTTAAAGGCCAGGATTAGTAAACATGAACGTAAAGACTGAGTGCTCGTGCAAATCCTAGATCACACTTATTCACACCCAAAATCTGATTCACCAAGAGCCACCACGCCTTGGTTGTGAATTTTAAGCAAACTCATCCTTCCTTTAGAAGAAAGACTACAGGCTGGACATGAAAAACAATTCTTCTTTAAGCACAAAAGCAGATTAATTCTGGAAAATCCAAGAGATCTTTATGGCTAGCACATTTGTGTTTTCACTCATGGCTGTAACTCTGAGTGAGGTTTGAAGGAAGAGCATTCTGCCTCATCAGCACTGTGGGCAGCACAAGGGAATCCTCGCTTTTTTGATATTGCTGGTCCTGACTCCAGAGGCGAAGATGTCTTTCACAGCAGTTCTCTTGCATTGCACTGTTTTTATAGTCAGAGGTGATTAAACTTTTGGTCTTCTGAAAATGAGTAGTTAATTTTCTGGAACACTGGAAAATAATGTGGAAATATTTTAACAGTGTATGTTGTGGCCTTGAAATGTTTATTTTACTCAACAGAAATGCAGTTTCACCCAAGGACTCATCTCCAATGTGCAGTATTCTTTGTTCAATTCATATGGATGTTCTCACACGTAGGAA
Source organism: Astur gentilis (assembly GCF_929443795.1). NCBI lineage: Eukaryota > Metazoa > Chordata > Aves > Accipitriformes > Accipitridae > Astur > Astur gentilis. The sequence goes on from NC_064913.1 coordinate 12,118,628, forward strand.
TGTCAGTCGTGAGACAAAGGTAACGTCACATAGCACGAGATGACACGTTGTGCAGGATGAATGACCATGGCAAAGTGTCAGTGATATAGCCAAAAAGAGTAGTTCACAAGCATGTCCTAAGTTCAGATTTGGCCACGAGTGAACTGCTTGGCAAATTGATTTTTTCACTTGCACAAACGTGAATCGAGTTGCTGAAGATCTGCAGACTAACAAGACAGTATTTATGATGAGTAATTCAGCTGCCCTACTAACCAGTAGTCTGGTTAATGTACCAATTGAAATAAATGGAAATGTTTTGCATCTGTTGACGTATATTATGTGCAAGTTTAAAAAAAAGGAGGGGACATCATGATTGTGACTTAGCCAGGCTCCAAGAGTGTAATACCCTGGGAAAAGTTTAAGACAGTATCTGTTGAATTTATTAATCCACTCGGCTGAGTGTCGTGCCTCTCATAAACTCCACACGGGCAAGAAAAGAGTCAGGTGGTGTTGTGCAGCTGCTGGTGTCTCTAATCTGCACTCTGCTGCAAGCTCTTAAACAATTAGCTTGATTTTTGTAATTAGTTTTGATCTGTGGTTTGGGGTCTGCAGAATATTAGGAGCTGTTTCAACAGGCATCCATAAAAGGGGTAAGCAGTGCTATAGCTGGAACATATGACTGAATTAATTTTCTCTCAGAACACCTGGAATCAATATTATCAGCTAGAAACATGTTGTGTCCTGTATTTTTTCCATTATCTCTAAATTGTGCTTTATGAACCCTGGGTGGTATAATGATGAATATTGTGACAGGAAAAAGGATTTGCTGGGTTGACGTGACACTGTACAGCACAGTGATACACACGATGCTTTTGTGTGGAGCTGGGAGGTATTATTTATTCATTCATTTATTTAATTTACTGAATGTATATGCACTGTAGTGAAACTGCATTAAACTGTAGCCCCTAGTGAATAATATTCCAACAACTGTTTCTAATCAGTGGAAATAAATTGGACCAAAAGCTCATGTGCTAGAAACAGAAGATATCGCAGCAAGGCTGGACTCTTCAGCCACAGAGAAAGAGAACAGAACAATTTATGAGTAATTGGATTAATGCATCAGCACATTGATAATTCGCTCAAGATGGTGCAATGCTGGGCACTAATCACGACTGCCTTTGTGTGAACTGTGCCTGAGTCAGCAGGTATCACCCCCCCGTTTATGGCGTTGGCCCAAAATGAAGAGGTGGTTGGTGCTGGTCAGTAGCACTCATGGTTTTCCAGAATGCCTGGCGATTCCAAGCCCAGGAGGGTGATTCAAATGATTGAATTATTCCATGTGTATTCACTCTAGAATGAAATCTGTTAAAATATTTGGGAAAAGCCAAAATATGGTATTTCATTTCCAATATTTTCCTAGCATGAGAATCAGTTTCTTCCCAAGGTTAGGGGAAACTGGAAAGTGGGGAATTTCTTTCCCAATTCTTTTTTAATTCTGTAATTTCAAATCTATAAATGTGAGAGATTTACAGGCTTTTAAAACGCACAGGTTTTCCTCGGTAATGTTTTCTGGACATCATGTCAGCACAATAATTCATAGACGAAAAACAAAACAAGAAACCTTATTTGAAATCAATTAACAGCAAGATCTGAAAACATTCAACGACCTTTCAAATTGAATTCCCAAATTTACATTGGACTAATTAGTTCTACAGAAATACAACAATGGACTTAGCACACGTGTCTGTCTCTGTCTCACCCAGCATCCATTCCCCATTATGCTCTTTGGATTCATTAGTTGTAGAAATGATAAACTAACGCTGTAGAGAAGCACAGGATTTGTAATGGTTTGGAAGGTATTTGATGAGTACACACATTAAAAAAAATTGTCAATGTTTACATTGAGCCCCCTACCTTTTAAAGAGCTGTAATAGCATTACTTGTTTGAAAGGAAAGCTATTTGTTTTCTAAAGCTACAGGGAGATTTTTGAGTCTGTAATGATGGATGTATTAAGCCTGCTTTTAATTAGGTTTTGAATACGGAAACATATTTGCAAGTAAAAATCACAGTAAGTCTTCATTAAAATGCATTTTCCAGTGCTTTAATATGTCAAACATGCTTACCTGCAAGTTGGCCATGAACCGTGCCAGGGGTAGTGTGTGCCTGGTCCCGAGCTAGCTTTCATTTAAATGTATGCCAGTGGATTTACTTCTAAATAGAATGAAGTTACTCTACCATACCTGAATTACTTCTAAGGCTGTCCTAGTCACGGTTTCCTGGGAGAAATGCTCATCCCGAGAGGATCCCCATCCATATTAGCACTATACATCCTCAACGGGAGGACCCTGTGAGTGCTCTCCACGGTGCAAGTCCACCGTCATCTCTCAGGGATGCAATCTCACAGTGGTACCAGCTCCAGCCACGTGCCTGCCAGTCCTCAGAGCCCTGAGAAGGCTGCGGAGTCCTGCTGTCCATAGCAGCCCTGTTGTATCTTGATAGTACCCTAAGTTCGCCTGTTGGCCTCCATGTCAACAGCGGGCTGCCATTTTCTGGGTACAAGGTTGAGGAATCTGTTCACATGGCTTTGTTCCAGCAGTTGGTACGGGGTATGGAGCAGCAGTACCTCTTTTTCTAAGCCCAGCCTATTTCAGAAATCAGTATCACCCTTTGGGTATTTGGTAGGCCAGACCTGTATGGGAATAGATGAGCAGTTCAGTACTGTTAAGTACCTTCTGCTGTTGTTACTGAAATTTTGCGAAATGCTCCCCAACATGCTGCTGCCCATGACATGCCAGTTATCGTCACTGGGGTCTGGAAAAGTAAGGTGTCCAGCTGTGCTGAGATTATTAATGGAGCTGCTCGCAGTTGCTGTGATTATTGCAGCTGTAAAGGTGCTGTTCCACTTCAGGCACATGAGCCCCAGCTGCAGTGAATTTATGCATGACACCCACACCTTACAGGGGTCTACCCGGTTCTCTTGTGGCAAGTAGAGCACCCTTTCATTGCTCTCTTCTTCCGCTGGTCATATATGCTGACATCTGTGGCATCATCCGCCTCTGCTGCCGCAAGAACTCATGGGGACGGCCTGACAAGCACAGAGCCTAAAAGCAGTTCAGCTGTACCCGTATGTCCTGCCAGATGCCTGGGAAGGGCTCTGCCCATCGGAGCAGGTTGGTGGAGAACCCAATCTGATGACCTTCACTGTTCGTGAAGAGAAAGTCTCCCTGAAGGAGCCCACGCACCCTCGCACCCACACCTCAAGCAGCATCCTTGTCATCTTTTGTGTCAAAGCCATCTACCACTCGCCAGACGTGTTCTCAGCGGTGCCTCCCCAGCCTCAGCTCAAGTTCCTTGTAATAGAAGCATTTTCACGAGGTGCCCCAGCAGCCAGCTGTGGTTCAGATACGCAAACTGAGCTGCCCGTCTCCCTCTTCTCCCACACATCTGACCCTGGCTCTGACCAGCCACAGCCACCTATTGTTGCCAGCAAAATTCTGAGTTTAAGTTTGCTTCCTGCAAATGTTGAGAGGGGTCTTAAACATCTTCTGAGCCCCAAGTAGCTCCCCTATGGAGAGCTGACGCAATAGAGGAATGACTCATTAAATAAAACATAATTACCTTCTCTTGCGGTTCCCAGAACAAGGATTTTCTGGGGAACCAGCCAAAGGACAGAAGAGGACAGTGGGCAACATGCTGTAATCTCTCAAGCCCAGAGCATGGGGCAGTCCCAGAGCACTGTAAAACCGTTCTGTGCATCCTCTCTCCCTCCCTTAGGAGGTGAAGCACAGAACCTGGCTCCAGAGATTTTTTTCCAGTTCCTTCAAAGCAGTGCAACTGGTGACTGTGTATTCTGCAGCCTTCATTCCCTGTCAAGTTTGGGGATTGAGGTGTTGAGGAGGCTTCTGTCAGAAACAGGCTCATCCTGAATTTCCTATTTGGTATCTGAGTAGCCTAATGAAGAAAAATTCAGCACAATGCCATAGGGTAATATTGGAGAGTAAAACTGTGACAAAATAACATGAGTGACTCACAGACTGCAGTAGGAGGGTTGGTTTTTTGGTTTTTGGTTTTTTTCTGGGCTGTTATATCCAAGGTCTGAATACTGCAGAATAACAATGCAAAAGAGAAATGAAATAAACCGGGTATTGCAGGCTTTGTGATTCACCCCTAAACAGCTCTTTCAAAGGTCTTCTTGTTGTTAAAACTGGTGTTGCCACACTAGTGCAGAAATTATATACTGTAGAAATAAACCAGGCCCTGGGAAACCAGGTCAAAATTTTAGATTCCAGAAACAAAAGGATAGATCACTATGAGTGGCTAACATGCTCAAAGAAAAAAATCCTTTATGGATTCTTGACCTACATTCAAGTAAAATGCTACTTTTCAACTGCTTTTAAATCTTTTTTTCAGCTTTATTCTAGAAAGGGTATTGCAGTTCGTAAGAAGCTTGACTGCTGGAGCACATCTGCTGCTTTAGTTTTAAAAGGCTGTGATTGCAGAATTCTAGGCACTTGAGAGAAATTTCTGTCTGAAATGGTAAAAACATTCTTAATCTAGAGAACAACCTTATTTGTGTCAGTCCTGGAAGAGCTGCTAGACACAGAAAAATTATTTGCAATTAAGATCAAGTAGCTGCCTTGCCACTTTAATTACAGTACACTTTTTTGCTTTTCCTTTCCTGATCAATTGCGCATTATTCCTTTTTTCCCCTCATGTCATCTTTACTGGGACTTTTTCATTGGATTCAGTTTGTTTTCTTTGAATGCTGTATGTTCATTCCTTTCCATGTTTCCAGCTTTAATGACTCTTAGTCCAGGATTCTGAAAATGAAATGGCACATATTTACCTGTATATTCTAAAAAACTAACTAAAAGAAATTACTTTTCCATGTTTTAGGCTAAATCTGAATGAGTTATTTTCTCTGATGTTAAAATTTCTGACTCATTCACTCTTTTTTTTGGACTTGCTTGGTATGACTCTTCAGAGTCACTTTGAATTTATCACCACTCCTGGATATTCCATATTTAATATTAAAGCTTCCATCCTTTGCTGGACAGGAAATGACTTATTCAGAATCACAGAGCAAAGTAATTATTCAGCTGTGAATAAAATGCAAGAATCCAAGGTTGCTAACGCTTATAACTGTACTGTGAATCTTGTGATAACAAGTAGGTCTTTAAAAGTCTCTGATCTTCAAGTCTTGTAAATGTGTGACAGCACAGACCCGTGAGAGTCTCACCCTTCACTCAGTGTGAACCCACCTCGGGAAACAGAAATGAAAGAGCCAGACACCCAAATGTACTTTCTATTGTATTTAGCAATGCTGTTTGAAATCAGTTTTATTATTTTGGGGGACCTGACGTACAGCGTTTAGGTACCAGGTGTGTGATGATTCTGGTGGTGCTGATTTCAGTTCCTTCTACTTTTGAGAGCTTCAGTGTTTGGGAGCCAGTGGTCTTCCCAATTCTTCCACTCCTAATTGGGATCTGCATCCACTACAGGAACGGTGGGAAAAATCAAGACAAATTCTCACTCTTAAATCTTTTCTGTTTGAACTGCAGATTTCTTCATATGAGTGAGGCTTTTTTAATGCTTGATGGTGATTTATGAAGCCACAAAACCATTCAGCACAAACTTGTTCAAGCACCATAGCAATAACTAACGTAATTAGCACATTTGCGGACAGTGAAAACTGCAAAATAAGCAGGCATCAGTCACTAAAGCAATAGATTGATTTTTCAGTGTGCGTTCCAACATTTTTATCAATACCATGCGTTAGTGCTTTTGGACTATGTCATTCTCCAGTCTGCTCTTTGCTGGGTAAATATCAATAGAAAGTATAATATCTGAACATATTAGTGCTTTTAATCAACTCTAAATAACGTGCTACTATTACCAGATACTATTTGCAGTCAAAGGAGTACAGGCAAGCATGGAGAAATGGAAGAGGTCAGTGATAGAATCACACAGATTATATTAAGTAATTACTTTACCCCTTTCTGGACCTTTTTTCCCTCCTTTTGGAGGCACTTTCCTTTCACGTACTGCCTTCCTTCCTTCCCAGAAGGGACGGGGAAATAGAGAGATTACATACCTATACATCGTTTCCTCAACTTGCTCTCAAACCTATAAAATGTTTCTTTGAGTATTGTAACTCTGATCCACCAAGAGATAATAAATAGCTTTTGCTCTGAATACTTGAGTAATGTCCCCTAGTGTTGGTACGTGGCTAAGTTTAACCAAACCTAAATAGGAACTGAGACACCTAAAATAAAATTCTGCGATACATGAAGCAACTAATTCAAACATCCGTCTATGTTAAAGTTCAGGATGGTGGGTTTTTTCTATGTTAAGACTAGAAATGTTATCAAGGGGAAAAGCTGGATTTAAGGTCTTCTGTAGAGCATAAACATTTTCATACTTTGTTTTGCTTAAATACTCCATCAGTAAAAACACAGATGAGGGTCCTCCACTCATATAAATATCCACAGTTTCTCTGGTGCTTGTGGACCGCTGAAAAATTATCCCAGGTGAGGAACATGTAGCTTGTTAGCCAGAACTCTGCTCCATCTGGATATGAAGAAAGCTGACCCAAAATTGGGATAGTACATGCTGGGATTTTTCATCGAGTGAAATCCACATCTTAGGACAAACACTAGATGAACGGAACAATCTGTTACAAGTCTTTAAATCAAACTGAAATAAATAAAAGCCTGTCTTCACAACACAGAACTTTTAAATTAGTCTTCACTGTGGAGGATTCTTCCTACGAGACTATGATTTTCTTGTTATAACTTTCCAAAAGCACGAGGAAACATTTTTATATACCATGAAGTAGGCTTTAAAATAGGTAATATTGTTGTATAAATTATTTGTGAGTCTATGAATTATAGAAGCATTTAATTACTTTCCATAAAAAAATAAAAATAATAAAGCAAAACCTACTTAATGAATGAAGACCTAGGTAATAAATCTTACTTAAGATAGGCCAGCAATACTCAAAACACATTATTTACTGACTGGCTGAGCCAAAGAATTATTCTCAGGAGAATGTTTTGCCCTTTTAGTAGAGTTAAATAAGTAGTGGAAATAATATTTAGAACAACCTTTTGCACAGCAGAGCAAGAAGATGACTTTTGCTTGGTAACTGTTTAACTAAGCCCAGCTGCCTCCGTCACTTGGGAGCTGGGTTGCGGGAGGGTAGCAGTAGCTTCTCTTTGAAGTACGGCCAACAGGCCTTGTCAGGGACATCTGTGGGACTCAACAAACCCTGAGAATGCTTTGGGCCAGCTTAAACTTTACCCTTATTATAAAGGACCTGACATAGGAGCTATTTGGGGGTTCCCCAATTAGTTTCCGTGTTGATAATTAATCCACAAGGGTCAGGCAGGTAGCGTTGCTTGCAATGACCGGTTTTGCTCCATTTGTACCTTCCTGCCTTTTTTTGGCCTCTAGTTAGACTCAAAGTGCTCTGGTGCTTGGATCACCTCTTTGTTACTGATCCTCAGGCTATCTCCAGCAGTGAAGTCCTGGCCCCAGATGAGGTTCTCCGTGGCCGTCATTGCTGTTTGTTCTGCTGGGACCAAACCTGCAAATCTTTCAGAGAAGATGGACGCTCTAACAGGCTTTGTGACTGAATGTTAGGCAGGAAAACCAAAGGATGAAAACAGGGTGCAAGAGAAAAGCTGAAGGCAAACCCCAGGTGGGTATGACAGAGAGAGAACGTAGTCTTGCCTGTGGGTGGAGGACAGGTAGCTGACGAAAGACTAAGACTTTAGTAACTTGCTTCAAGCTGGCAAAGTAATATTATTACTGCCCTTATCTTTGTTGCGGAAGAGTATGAGTGAGTTTTGACTATAAAAAAGGGTTTTGGCTCTTGAACTGTGACTCTTCAGTGTTTGTGTGGGGTGCATGTCCCAAGACTATGCTGTCCTCCCATGGTAGCCTGCACCCAGCCGTGAGGGGGAGTGAGCTACCCATCAGCAGGACATCTCAGGGAAAGCACGCGAGTCTTTGGAGGAATTCTCTAGGAGTCCACCTGGAGAAGGTGTGCTGGTGACCCAGAGTGGAGCTGTTTCATGGTGCCTGAATACGCTCAAGAGGAAGGAACACTTTCAAACATACTTCTCAGGTTTGTGCCTGAACGGTTATTCTTATTTCCTAGCTCTAGGCAACTCAATATGTGGGTTTGATTGGATTGCCATTCTGAGTCACCCAAGTCTCCCTCTATAATGATCGCAGGCATCTAATTCTGTATTCTCAGCTAGGAGCTGGTTGTTAAATGCGAGGTAGAGAAGCGCTTAACTCAGAGACACCTCCATCCCGTACTGGATGTTGCTAATGGGAAGAGCAGTCCTACCATTCAATCCCTGTGGGGCAGGCCAATAGTTCAACCATGCAATTCATTTCACAACCGTGTAAAGATCACCCCTGCGGGGCTTATTGTAGACTAAAAGCAGAGATTAACCTTAAACTAGCTTGGCCAAATTTGACCATTTAAGCAGCAGTAGTTTTTTTATTGTGTTTGTATTTTGTATCAACCGCCCACTTTGATGGTTAACTTAGGTATAAAAGCTTTCTTTCTTTAAAAAAAAAAAGTCAGATAATCATATACTCTCTATGACCTGTATGTTTACTGTAAATTTTGCCAACCTGAGTGATGAAGACATTTAAAATATTGTGACTAATCTGTTTTACTGAGGAATCCTCTGCATTTACAGCATTTCTGCAGGGGAATCTACTGAGAACTTTCCAAGGTTTGGCCCCAGTGCAGTGTCAGTGAACTCTGGACCGGCACCGTCACACTCGCTGTGGCGGTGAGGTTGACCCTTTGCTTTATTTATATTGCCTTTGATATCAAGAATGATGTTTTCCATTGTTATTTTCTCCATACAGGGAGAAATGAACCTCCCAGCCTATTTGCATCCACTAGCAATAAAGCCCCATTTTAATGAGAAAATGAATATTTGGACTTTATACTTTAGCCAGCAATGTATCATTTCTGGCAGCTGTGCTTTTTATTCACTTTTACTCTGACTGAAACAGCTTCAATGACAGCAGCCAGGATCCTCCCCTTCTGTTCAGCTTTTCCATAGAAGGCAAAATGAAATAGATGTCTCTAAAGATAGGCCAGTACTATTTTGAGTCCTTCTTTTTCATGGGATCATGCCAATAAACAAAAGAAAAAAACCTCATTCCTACCTTTGTCCTTTATGAGCACTCTTCCAGGAATATCAACTATTTCTTCCTACCTGTTTCTTCAAACTCGCATTTTTCCGCTTTCCTTTTTATTTATCTTTCTTTGTTAGCTCTGTGTTAGTTTAGGGTTTTTTCAAAAATGGAAGAGTGTTATTTAACTGTTCTACCAGGTTTTAAAGCTAATGGTGCAACTCACAGGTAGTAAAACAACAGTGATTCATATCTTTCTTTGTAAGCAACATCACCCGAAGGGCATTATGCAACTCTGGTTTTGATAGGGTTTTTCTTTTTTTCCTCAGGCTCCTGAGAGGAGGAAATGACTCCGGAGAGACCGAATATAATGGTGATCAATTGAGCTGCTTTCTTTGCTGTTCCAGTTTTACACAACAAAGGGTTCTGTTGATTTTATTTGTCATTTATTTATGCTTTAAGCAAGCCTGGTTTGGTAAATATTGGCCTGTCCAGTAGACACTTCTGATATTGGTGCCTCAGCATAAATGTGTTGTTTCCCCTGTCTGAGATTATGAGGCAAGGTCATCTGTGGTGTTACTGTGCTGAAATAAGCAACAATATTGAGAGCTGTAGCCTTTTCTAGTTAAAGCTAGTGAGAATTTTGTTGCTGGGAGCTTGCTATAATGGGATATAAATCAGGAGTTAACATGTTGTTTGTTGACTTTGAGCCAAATGTAAAACGTGCTGTAATTCTGCACCAGTCCAAAACTGCAGTCTCGAAAAGCCCCACTTACTTGCGTCTGCTTTTGTGTTTGCCTGAAGTGCTGAGACATTTTTCCAGGTGGGTGCAGCTGGATCTCTTGGCACCCACAAACAACCACAGTGTGGCTAGGTCTATTCTAGCCAAGCCAGGGTGTGGGACATGGGTAGTCCGTGGCCAGCAACTCCATCCTGTAAATGCTGTTGGGCTGAACTGAAGACCTCTGGGCAGGATTCCTTGCCAAAATGAAGCTCTGGTTCCCCTTGCCTTTAAGACATACCCAAAGAAGAGGGTGGTGATGATCGTTTTCTGTCCAGTGGTGGTATTGTTAAATTATCTTCCCAGCAAATGGATGTCCCAGGTTTACACTCTTTTGTTTGAGCAAGGGATTTAAGCCTCTTTTCCAAATATTTCAGGTGAGTGTCCTAATCAGTGAGCTGGCAAACCAACAAAGAGGACAGTTAGAGCATTATGCTTGAAAGGGGAACACCTGCCTCTGATACCTTCTCCCAGGACTGTAACATAAATAAGATGGTGTTTGAATAGCGTGAATGCTATTCCTCTGTCCCTGTTTGAAAACAGCATGAGTGAACCTGGCTCAGTCACTCAAAAGAGAGCCGGTAGGTACCTGTTCTTGGGAAACTCCTCCAGTCTGGGTCTCCGAATGGACTGCAGCCTGTGAACCAGGAGCAAGGCATCCTTGCCCCATGGGGGGCATGTTTGAGACTCCCCTCCTTGTAACATCGGGCATAAGCCTCAGCTTAGTTCCTCTTGGGTAGCTGAAGGCATCTTCCTGCGCTGGGACTCACAGGGTCTCCTCTGAGTCCCATTTCCATAGGGCCACTGAGCACATTGGGAGCCTAGGTACAATTCTCCGTTCTCCACTGATGCCAGAACGGTAAAAACGAGGTGTCACAGTGAGCAATAATGGGACAACAGGGCAGAAGGGTGCCTGTAGCTCCCTCGCCTAATAGTGCTGCCTACTCACATCTAGCTGCAGAGCCCCCCTCGCCATGACAGCAGCCGAATCCTGTCCTGCAAAATCCTAAAAGCCAAAACATCCTGACTGATTCTGGCCCTTGGTCCTCTTGCCCAAAATATACGTGGATTTGATAAGCCTCGTGCTTTGTTAAAATTCTGCACATTAGTAGCACAGATCTCATTACCACATACTGGTCACAATATCCTCTTTATAGCTACAAATATCTCTGGCATAAGTAGTTGTTAATTACCTTTATTCTCCATGGTGAATATGTGAAGGCAGTGACACATACATTATTAGCATGCAACTGGAGAAGAAGTTTGAAACCAGTGTGCTGCTGATTTTCCCCTTCACTCCTTAGGAGCGGCCTTCTAGTTCATAGCAGTCACCAGGTGTGTATTATGTATCTAAAAAGGGGACAATCATGAGTATTTTGTCAATTGTTAAAAAAAACAACCAACGAACAACATATTGTTCATTAGCTGAGAAATGAAGCTTTATGTTTCAAGAATGGTACAGTTCATCTAAGATACTGCTGACCTAGATTTGTGTTTCTGTACTGAATTGCTTCAAGTGAGTAATGCACAGTCTATTTATAGGATCATTATTAAATTGGCACTTGCATGATCTAAATCCCTTTGCACTAGATTCACTAGGGAGACTCAGGCACTCTTGTCAACCAGCGGGTAGCAAGCTTGGGTTAATGTTCACAGGAGTGGTAGTCTGGAGCAGTTTTCCGAAAGGAGTAACTGATTTTGAGATGCAGATAGAGCTTGCTGTAAAATGGAAACTCATCTGACCTATTTTGGACTTCTACTTTTGGGTGAGATGAAATATACCCCTAAGTGCATCTTTTCCACAATTCATTTTCCATGGCTGGCTTATTGAGGACTGTAGGTCTTCAACATCTGTAGTTAGTTTATATGAACTCCACCCCAGGATCCAAATAGAAGCTGGGAAGATCATCACCAAGTATTGTGGTAGTGTTGCAGTGTGGTGTCTCCGATTTGCTGAAGTTGGCAGTAGACAGTTGTGCCAGGGCGCGTTCCAGTGATCATTTCAGTATAGGCAGTTTTCTGCCTTCTTTTAAATAATGTAATTGCTACAGCAGTCAGCACTGCAAACATCAAGGTGATCCTTCTGAAAGGGCTCTGAAGCCTCCCTGCCTTGGAAATGATGGGAGCTAGGTGCTTAACTTCGCTGAAAAATTTAGCGAGTAAAAGATTTTTTTAAAAATCTAGCTAAAAGTGTTATTTTCAGACGTAAGCTAGGCATCTTGAAAGTTTGCCAACTTTGAATTCAAAGGCAGAACCAAACAAAATCAAAGAGACAGCTGACATACATAGATTTGTCAAACTAATTTTGTGGGGCAGTAGCCGTAAGAAGTGGAGTTAGGATGGAGTGTACTAGTCCTGGTTTGGTTTTCCTTCCACTCTTCCTTCCACTCTACTTTGGCTTGTAAGCTGGAACACTGTTTGAGGCAAGGGCTGTGTTTTATGTCCATGCAACGTGGCATTTGGTGTCATGGGGCTCCAACCTTGATTAAAGTCTTCCTGCTGAATCATCACTTATGCAAGTAATGGTCATACATTAAATACCAGTATCGGAACAACATATTTGCTATTCTAGCTTTGCCTGTCACTTCAAATCCACTTCTACTTTTTGTCTTGCTCCTCAATGTCACCTTTAGGTTTAAGTGCATTTTTCCTGCAGCGGTTTCAATGCATTAACACATTTTCAATATGAAAGAGCACAAGAAGCAGATTCAGAATATGTCCCTTAGAACAAAGTATTGTATAGGTCAATATCATTTTGGAACTTTTTTCAAGGGCGTATCTACATCCTTGAGGGAATGAATTAAAATAAATGTCCCGTAACTCTAACAGGACCCTAACTCTATCAAGAAGAATAGGGTCAGCCTGAAGTATCTTGTGCTCCACTTGAAATTTGATTGCACTGACTTATACATTGGAGTAAACAAAAAGATTTTAATTTTTATTATTATTGTTGTTGTTATTATTCACAAAAGTGTTAAAGTTGTCACTTCAAAGTAAAAAATGCTGCTAAACACATTAAGAGCGGACAGAAAGGTTGTTAACATAATAGACATACACACTTAGAGGCGGCCACTTTTTTGCCAACATTAAATCCTTAGACGCTTTTATAAGGATGAACAAAAATAGTAATAATAATAGTATTATTAATAATAATTATTATATTTGTGTCATGGTTTAACCCAAACCAGCAACTCAGCCCCACACAGCCGCTCGCTCCCTCCCCCCTGGCTGTATGGGTGAGAGAATTGGAAGACTAAAAGTGAGAAAACTCGTAGGCTGAGATAAAGACAGCTGAACAGGTAAAGCAAAAGCTGTGTGTTCAAGCAAAGCAAAGCAAGGAATCCGTCCACCCCTTCCCACGGCCAGGCAGGCGTTCGGCCATCTCCAGGACAGCGGGGCTCCAGCACGCAAAGCGGTCACTTGGGCAGACAAACGCCATCACTCCCAACGTCCCCCCTTCCTTCGTCTTCCCCCGGGACGTCCCATGGGCTGGAATATCCCTGGGGTCAGCTGGGGTCAGCTGTCCTGGCTCTTGAAGCTCTCCTGACTTCTTGTGCCCCCTCATCCTACTCGCTGGTGGGGTGGGATGAGAATCAGAAGAGCCCTTGGCTCTGTCTAAGCACTGCTCAGCAATAACGAAAAAATCCCTGTGTTGTCAACGCTGTTCTCAGCACAAATCCAAAACATAGCCCCATACTAGCTACTGTGAAGAAAATTAACTCTACCCCAGCCAAAACCAGCACAAATAGCTACATTTTTCGATCATAAAATCCATTTTACCAACATAGAAGAGTGTGCAGAAGTATATACATTAAAGGACCTGGTTTTTGAGAGCTAGGAAATTTTGAATTGAAACACCTAAGGCAACAAATGTCAGGATGGATAGGAAAAACCCCTAATCTGCTACAATTCAGCTGCTTCATCATTGGCAAATATGTATTCAGAGATATCAGCCGTTTGTTCCAGCACTATTTTCTCTGGCTGGCCAGGTTTTATTTAACATGCCCAGGCATAACTGACTTGGGTGAGGGCCTTCTTCCCTGACCTGTGAAGTCTTCCAAGGCCTGAGATGGGATATCTTTGACCTAATTTAAAGGGAGCTGGATATCTAATGCAGTTTACATTCAGCAGAAGTCCACGGGATAAAAATAGGGGAAACATGATGCAGTTCTTCACAGGGAAAATGCAATACCTCATATGCAAACACATCCAATGCATTCTGAAACTTCAGTTACTAGAATTTTGCTGTGAAATGTCTTTGTATTGCTGGGAATCCTACTCTTCTGTCCAACAGCAGTCTCAGAAGGGGGTGCGGAAACAAGCCCAGAGTCTTGTCTTTGCCTCTGGGTGCAGAAATATTATTGCATGACAACACGTAGTTTAAAAATACAGCGAAAGGGACCATGTCAATACTCCAAAGCAACCTCTGTGGGCACTGTTAGAACAACCATGAAAGGTCAGTTCTCCAGCCTGCTCAGTTTGGAGCATCTGAAATCCCTGCTGACGCTGGATGTTGTTTCAAGAAACGATAGCAAAAAAACCAGAATAGGGACTTGGGTGAGGCTGTGGCGACTCCAGCAAGGTCTGCAGGCTAAAGCTGGAGCTGCCTGGCAGAGGCCAGATGTGCAGCTGACACGAGCGTTCAGTTCAGCCTTCACAGCTGGAGCAGTGCCAGTGCTAGGCTTTCAGTTTGGGGATTTTTTTTCTCTTGAAAAAATTACAACTGCGATAAAGATAAAAAGGAATGTTTGTGTGCCTTGTGTGTGTGAGAGTGCATGCAACTACTGAGACTGTTAGAAAGATTAGATACAGAATAAGTACATGTTGCCCTTTTTAAAATTTCACACTTAATTTAAAGCTATGAATTTCCATTTAAAACATTTTGTTCACTATGTGAACCATAAACAATTTATACGATAATGGGTCCTCTGAAACCAAAACACTGTTTCTGTGGGTAGACTGGCATGGTGACTGTATGATCTACATATATACAAAGTGCTTAACAAAATAAACACATTTGGTTATCAAAATATTATGCAGAGTTATCTTCTGCAAAAGACATTCCTATTTTTTTCTTGTTTTCTGTAATGACTTAACATCAAAATATTATTAGATACATCAAAAACCACCTACAGGTACATATTGTGCGAGTCGAGAGTATGTTAAATGCATTGTGTTGTATTTACAAAAAGGAATGATTTTACACAGCTGATGCTAAAAAGATGTTTTGTAAAATACTGTGTCACAAATGAAAAAAATGAGGACACACATGATAACTGTAGCTGAGTGATTACATTCGTGCGTAAACTTACAAAAGCCAGAAAAGTCACAGATAGGACACGCTTTTCGCTGCAGAATTTCCTGACTTGTTGGTTTCTGTCTCATCCTTAATGCTATCTAAATGTTGTTTCACCCTGTGAAGTGCATTTTCTTTTAATTTGAGCAGATCATATATCCATTTGTCAACACTCTCTTCATCAATCAATGCATTATGCCAGGCAGCTTCATCTCCTCCTGAAAGATAACCTTGGATTATGTCATGGCTCAATTCTGTATTGCCCCTACAGAGATAATGAATTCGCACATGTAAGAGGATCATTTACCAGTGGGGGTGGGATGCTGTTTTGAACATATCATTTCCATCTGCCACGGAATGATTCCATTTGCAAAAATCGATCTGCTGGAGGAGGATTTCTTAGCTATGGTAAGCACGCTCTAGGCACAGCTTAGCAGAGCCTGTTGGCTGACAGGAGGGGAAGAAGGGATCCCATTAGTCATCTGGGGGCTGCTGCCCCCCAAAAGTCAAGGCTGTGGGGCCGCGTTTGCATCTCTTCACACCGAGGCTGGAGAAAGGAGCAAAAATGGGGTAAAGAAGCCCTTCTTGCTCCTAGCAAGGGACTGCAGCTCAGCAGGGCTGAGAGGAGGAACGCACCCACGTGGCGGGGTGGTGCGGTGGAAGCCCAGGCACGGTTAAGCCTCTTCCGAAAAGGTTCCGCCCCAGCTATGACAAACAAGTGTGACAGGCACTGCTGCGAGCTGACCTCCTTTAAACAGCCTTGGATTCAGCCAAATGGCTCCCGGAAAAGAATTGAGCCCGTATTTGATTAGCGTGAATAAAATGATGCGTTTCATCAGCTGTAAACAATAGTAAACACACATATCGCAATGAAAAATGATGCATTTCAAGCAACTTGGAGGGAGGGGAGTTTGGCAAGAGGGAGTGGGGATGGATGTCTAAGAAGGAGTTCTGTGGGGGCTCCCACGATGGGCCAGGAACAGAAGCGTACCAGTCTGACCACTGCAAGCCTTAGATTGCCATAGGGGTCAATAAGCAAGGTGAAGTAAATTTTGCATATTACATCAGTCCTCATACGCCAGCAAATTATGCACAAGGCAAAAAGAATCACAGCGAGAGCTGAGCAATTTAGGGGTTATGAGTATTTGCATCCCCGGCCAAAGTTTGCCGCGATTGCATCCCCTCCTGTTCCAGTGTCGTCCCCTCCTTAGTCATGAGAGGAAAAAGACAGAGACGAGTTTGCAAGAGCAGCACAGTGTCTCTTTGAGTAGCCTGGGAACTACTGAGTTAGTTGCCCAACTTCCAGAGCGACGGTGTAAAAAAGTGTAGCTCAAAAGTTAGGGATTAAGTACAGTTTCAAGGAACTCACCAAGTCCTGCCATTTCTATCTATTCTCAGTGTTGTGGAAAGGACAAGGATTCGTTCAGCATATTTGAAATCATAAACTTTATTTGCTATAGCACTGCACCTCCACAGACCCGTAGTCTGTTCCCTTGGTGCGGCCGGCATCGTACTGGCAGTTCGTCTGGATCCTCCGCTCACGTTAATTGTAACAGGAGATTCAGGTGCAATCCTGATCCTGGTGACACACACATGTTCCTGCAGTGTGAGGAGGACAAGGCGTTTCTGTTTAATGCAAATTACTGATTACAGGCAGACATTTTGTCCAGTGTGTTTTCATGTTCATTTTTGGAGAAACGTGTATGTTTTTTTTCACGGGGTCTACCTTGGCTGTCATATTTCGGTATATTGCGTGTCACTGTTCGGTGTGCATCGTGTCATAGTGTGATCGTATCAGCTGTCATAAAGGATAAGCTAATCTGACAGCTTGGGTCCTGATGCAGCTTGACAAGATGAAATTTGCAAAAAATAAACACGATTCCTGCCAATACCCACTGGTCATAATGACTTCAGGTGTACCTCCCTTAATTAATCACTAACTAGTAATAGTTTCCTGATTAGCTGCCAGAAACAGGGCACAGTATGGGTATTGTGTATCTGTGTGACATATTTCAGGCTGGCATACAGACTTATAGAGATATTACCTGTATACCATGCAGTTCTTAATAGGTTATTCTGATTATTTTTTTCTGGTTCTTGCAGGTAGGCAAAAATATGAATTCACTGGAACAGCCTTTTCTTTTTGAAACACATAAATCAATCTGAATTCTTTGAAATTGCATTATTTTAAAGAGTGTTCATAAATCTTGGAGATATAATTTATTTTTCTAAAGATCTATATTTTATGAAAGACAGTTTAAATTTGCACCTGAGACCATTATCGTTTCCATGAAAAGAGAATGGATAACAAATTGAATGGATGGACTCTCATTAAGCATAAAATTACTCGACAAGAACCATTCTGAATCAATTAATCATAATGTAACAGGACTCTAATTTTCTGGCATTCTCAAAATCGAAAGTAAGTATTTGCATCATTTTTCATCATAACAAATCTGATTACTTTTGTTTACAGCTGATGAAATACATAATTTTAGTCATAGTAATTAAATATTGGCTCCATTTTTTTTTTTCTGGGACCATTAAATTGAATCCTAAGGTTGTCTAAAGAAGGTTGTCTCACAACGGTGCCCTTCCATGCTTTACCCTCCTCCCTGCACACTTTCCATAAGCATGTGCAAAAAGGATCAGAAAATCCAATTTATATGACATAGCATGATACTATGAGACATAACTGCAGTTTAAAATAAGATTTGGTTCCAGGTGCATTGCAGGGAAATTGCATCATCCCTTTCATTTATCATACTTTATGTGTGACTGTTATAAATGGACATTTTAGCTGAATATTGTGTTAATCATAGAATGGTTTGTGTTGGAAGGGACATTAAAGATCATCTAGTTCCACCTCCCTGCCGTGGGCAGGGACACCTTCCACTAGACCAGGTCGCTCAGTGTGTTTTGGATGTGTCCCCAAGATGTTTCATTTAGCATTACCAAAACAATCCAAATTCTTGACACCTGGATCTGCCAGCTAACAGGACAGCAGATTATTCAAGGACAGGCAGGTAAACTTCCCATGGAACATTAGTCGTGGGATTGGAAGGGGCTGCCTTGACACCAGCAAAACCATTTTACTTACATTGATTCACCCAGCAAGGACTGTTAATTATTAGGGCAGGTAGAAAGATGGTTCCTGTTTATTGTCCCATGGAAACAAATGCTTCCAAAGCCTATTTTGAAAAGAATTTTCTTCATATTGTTTCAGATTCCAATTAAATTAAAAATTTGAAATGAGAGGAAAGGGTAAAGAAATAAAGCACTAAAGCTAGCAATTTATTTCGAATTATATTAAAAACCAAAACAAAACACCAAAACCAAACCAAAAAACAGTTCTGGTTTTGACCAGCCTAACTTATGGCATTTACTGTAATAAATAAAATGTAGTGAACAACACAACCGGCTCCCTCTGGCCTGGCACACACATTACCAAGGCGGCTTAAGGAAGCACCAAATACAACTCTGAAATCTCTGACCAAAACATGATTCTAATGCACTAAGTGTTTAAAGCCCTCTAAATTTGGAGAATTTGGGTTGTGAGGCAATTGTAATGCAAACCATGCCTGGCTTCCCAAGTAAGTGGTTCTTTCTATGCCTGTACAGTGATCTGTTTCATTAAAGAAGTAAGGCTATCACTTTTTGGAAGCACAGCATTGTTTTAGAGAAACTTATAAGGACACCATGCCAGTTACATTATCAGTGTTTGTATACTTCAGGGAATGTGACAGAAACATTATTTGCTTATTTAAAGCAATCAGGAAAGGCTATTTTTCTCTTCTAGTACGGCTTATGCAATAACACAATTTATATATTTAAATAAAATTAATTTTCTGTCTCTTACTAACTTCTGTTGACCTCTTCTATTATGGTGTAAATTGTTTGTTTTCATTTGTTCCCAAATTCTAATACACAATTTCCCTTGTACAGTTAGCGTGTACGCATAAGGCCGCCTTTCGATAGCTCCTTCGTTTATCATAACAGGGAATCTCTTACATCACAGCCCATTTCACTGATTATATACAGCTTACAGAATATGCAGGTCATCCAGGCTGGATTAGGCTGGGTTATGACTATATATATATATATATTTATGAGCACTTATTTCTCTTTGCCTCTGCTGGCTGCTTTAACAGAAACCATATCAACTCCTCACTAGCTAAATTACAGACTTGGACCTAACTAGATACCAAGTTATGCTTTGTGCCCCTTACGATACTGCTCTTTGGAGAAACATTTTAGTACCTTTGGAATTGGCGAAAGCAGCAAGAAGATAAAAACTAACGTCCTTTAAGCTTGAGAAGGTGTGAAAGAAATGCTGATGTGTACAGTAGGTTAAAATTAACCTGGGTAGTTACAGTGCTCTTCCATCAGCACAAAGTTCTTGATTTAGGTGGCCTTGAGGTAGATGGTTAATTACTTGCTGAATCAGGGTCAGAATGCTTATGCAGAAACCTTTGCTAATTTGGCAGAGCCCAAGTTGGGGGGAAATATGTCCCTAGCTTTGAAATGCGTATGAAACTTTTGACAAAATGAATAGGATAATCCCTCTATCAGTGGGAGGTGCCGTGTTTTCATGCCTGTGGCCCACAGGTTATCGTTGGCCTTTTAAAAAACATTCACACGCTGCTCCTCCACCTTTAATTCTTCCAAAGCAGGACTGTTTGTGGGAGGATAATATAGGGAGCTTGCCTGCGGGGCAGACAGGTGTGGATTTAAAAGGCATAGAGCCATGAGCTGCCGTTCATCACCCGCTTGCTGCAGCTCTCGGGCTGTCTCCAGACGGCCAGGTTTGGGGCGAAGGGGGAGCTGAGGGATTAAAAAACCTTCTCACCATCATCGCTGTAGATCCCAAGATCTGCTGTGTCAGGGTAGTCTCAGTCTTCTGGGTGGTTGGCCCCATCTGAGTACCTTCCATGGCCAGCCAGGTGCCACCAGAGCCTCATCCAAGGCATCCAGTTTGCACTGGGAAGGGAGCAGCTTGGCTTCTCGTGGGGCACCTGCCAGCCCTTTGCCCAGGCGCAGGGTCACCGAGAGGCTTTTTTGATCCCGTGGGAGCTCTCAAGGAGCCAGCAGCAAGGGTAGGGGAGAGGGGAAGGCTCTCAACCCAGCCAGCCTGGGCTTTCCCACTTGGCCAAGAGCTCTCTTCCTGCAGGGGGAAGCCCGTGAGGCTGATGGACCACGGCAGGTTCTCCAAGAGCTTGCTTTCAAGGACCAGTAAATTCAAAGGAATGTGGTTTTTCTGAATTAGAGGTGGTGTATAGCAGAGGTAAGTGACTTAGTAAGCTAGAGAAAGGCGCTAGAAAGATGCCAGAAAGAAAGGCCTGGTACCCACACATGTCTCCTGCTAGCTCGCATCACCGGTTAGGAGGTCCCAGTGCTGCTCCCCATCATCTTGGTCAGGAAGGAGGAGCAAGGGAAGGCAGGGGAGACTGGATTGAGTGCAGCTCTGACCCTGCTTCGGTCAAAAGGAGTTTGGCTGCAGAGTCCAAGGAGTATTTTTTCCCTAGGGAGGCTGGTTAGGTCATGCTCACTGCTCAGCTGATAACTCAGGATCCAGCGGGGTCTTATACTGATTAGCAGAAGATCTAATTTCACCCTGATTAAGAGAGAGCAGATGAAGAAGGATGCTGAATAATCCTACGGGCATGTATCAACTCTTAGGCAAACATTCCTTTTAATCTACTGCGGTGAACAACCCATGCACTTGATTTTGACTCCCTTGACAATTTTTCTGAAGGGCTCTTCTCCATATATCTCCCAGGCTCTCGTTTTTTATAGCGACATTGTCCCAAGTGCAGACAGAAAACAATGTTGCTGTTGCTATTCATTAGAATCTATATTTATTTCTTTATACCATCCAACCAGCTTTGTTTTCTTTTGTAAATTTCATACAAAAATATCCTGTAAATATGCTTTTAGTAATGACCAACTTGATTTTTAGTAATGCAAGTCATAAATGTTAGTCATAAAAAAAAATTACTGTTTTGCTAGTTTTAAATAACTGTGCATATTTTAATACATTGAGTCATATACAAATGTAATTAAAAGATATATTATCTTCCTCTTGCTGGGAATTTCACTCAGAAATGAGAAGGGTAACATTTGCCTCTTGTGAATAACTGTTCAAAAGATTAATTCATACCAAATGTTGGCTCTTCTGGGGTTGCCTGCAAGAAGCTGAACTCTAACACGGGATGGCATCCCTGTGTGTTTACACATTTCCCGTTCCCTAGTAGAGCCACTGCCACCAGAAAATTGCTGAAATACTTCTGAGCTAACATACATGTGACAGCTGCTTCCAAGAGTTATAAAGGTATGTACTAGTTTAAGGAACACTTTATTAGACATAGAGCGAAGGAACCCACAACTTAGAAAAAGATGTGAACAACTGCAATGGGTAGAAGCTACCAAACAACGGGCTGTTCTCATGCAACATTGACATTTACCATGAATGTGGAGACTTTAAAGATTCCTATCAAATATTTTAGAACATTTCGCTGGAAGTGGGCTCATAGATAGATACAAGAATTTACATATTATATGTAAGTATAATCAGAACAATGGTCTAGAGACATATTTTCTAATCAAAGAGAAGTATACGTAATGTAAAGAGAAGAAACCCCAAGAGATTGCACAACGGGTTTTGCGAGAACTTCGACAAAGTCCCTTTGGCTTTTAATGCTTATCATCGTGCTGATTTGTAAAGAGCAGTAGTTGGGTCCAAATTTAGCACCCTTGTGTCTTTATTAGATACAGGTACACTTCCTGCATCTCTTAACAAAACAGTAGAAGGACAACTTCCAACCTAGTCCATAAGGACTACGGAAAATTCCAGAACATTTGGAAAAACATTCCTAATTTCCTCCATTTACAGTCATTTCTTTAATTTTCCTTTTCTGTTATCAGAAGAAACATAAGACTAAGGAACACCTCCAAGTAGTAAATACACACCCTATTTATGTTAATGGAATCTTCTAGTGGAAAGTCTCCCCGCCCAGGGCAGGAGAGTTGGAACTAGATGACCTTTAGGGTCCCTTCCAACCCAAACCATTCTATGAATTTATAACACCAGAAATAGTAATATTTACTGGCTCCATGCAGGAAATCTCACTCGGGCAGATGTTTGAGCTGTTTGGTAGGGTATTTTTGTTGTTGCTGTTTTTCTTCCTCTTCAACTTTTCCCTTTAACAATGGACTTTTCATTGCCTTCTTCCTGAACTCCCTCCTAGATTTGTCACATAGGAATAGCTTGTCCATATTCAAGATGCCAGACCATCTGGAGAGTTACACCTGGAAAAGGAGTAAAACTCACCTCTTGACTTGGAGAAGACAGAAAAAAACACTTTCATCTAAGTTTCTCTCAGACCCTTTTGGGTATAAACCAGTGTGACTCCATAGCGGTTGCTATCATTACACTTCTCTCCAAGTGCTTTCCAGGTGGGGAAAGAATGTGACTAAGGTTCTTCGGGGAAGTTTCTTCTCAGCTAGACAAGGGGAATAGGTACACTAGCCTCATAAAGCATTACTGCGTCGCCCACGTTGTGCATCCCACGGTCGGGACGAACCCAAATATCTGGGGGCGTGAGGGAGACTTCCAGCTGGACCAATTGAGGACCTTCTCTAACACAATTTCCCAAGTATTTGCAGGTTCAGGAAAGCTCTTTATTAGGGTCCTCCTCCCTGTTTACTTCTCCTAAGCTAGCTAAGCCCATTTGCAAAGACAAGTTGCTGCTGGTTGAAGCCCTGACGCCAGCGAGGGGTGGAGCGGCTGCCGTGATTTTGCAAGGCTCTGCCCCCCACGGCAGGGACCAAGGTCACCCCCCGTTCAGCAGGGACGAGCCTGGGGGCCAGGCCAGCCCCACCGGCCAGGGGCTGCAGCCCACGCTCTCGTTTCTGTGCCGTGGGTCGGTTCAGTCATCGTCTTCTCCCCCCCTTCTCCCTTCTTAATTTAATACAGAGGGTGAGGTTTTGGCTCAAAGTCAATAGTTTTTTACCATGGATTTCAATGTGGCAAGAATGTCATCCAAACCCTTCATGCCTCACTGAGGACAGTAACACAAAGAACACTATTTTGGAACAGAGAAAGGCGTCATGTTTGCCAGCAGCTTTGTTTATTGTGTTTGGGGGCTTCATGAGGTAGTTGCCTACCCGCTTCTTTATTAAGTGTTAGTTTGGCTTTTGAAAGTTTTATAAGCTACAATATAATAATAATTAAAAGTTTCGATGCAATTTCCAAAGCTGGTTTTCATTCCTTAGGGAGTATTAATTCGGGTTTAATTTGTTTTTCATCTTCATTGTGCAACAAAACACAGTTTGTTTTTAAAAGGAGGATCAAACTGATACTGAAATATGCGTACATGTGTTGGCAAGGCATTTCTTGAGGAAGGCTGCAGCCCATGAACTTGGACTTCAAACAACAAATGTGCAGAGCTCACATGAACTTGAAGTTGCCCTTTTATTTGTGACATCCATAAACATTTATGATGCTTTGTTTTTAATCCCAGTAAGTCTATGTCGTTACTCTAGGTCTTTTAATAGTGTCTATTTATATTGTGAAATCATGACAACTGTGTTGTCTTCCCGTAAAGCCAAAGGTCAAGGGTCTGTTACAGCAAATGTTAACACATGTGAATAACTTCACTCATATGAATAATCAGGCGGATTTTAACAGGGAGGTGTTTTTAGGGTCAGGCTCCCAATATTTTGACATACTTCCTGAAATGTTTTGTGGATAGGAGCCATTGACTTTCATATGGTGATAAGATGCTCTGAACACACAAAAAAACTCCCCTCCAAAAGATAGGAATATATTTAGGCTATCGGATTTTAACAATTATAATTTTGCTTGTTAGCTTTCTTTTCCTGGATAAAAGTAGCATTGGAAGAACATTTACAAGAGATCAAATAGAATGAGTGTTGATGATTTCTATAAGTCAGTGTATATAATATTCCTCCCCCCTCCCCTGCAAGCCTGTGTGTAACTACATGCTTGGAGATCTCAGTGTATTTTTTTGTCTTCATCTTGTGGGAAAAAATGATAGAATTAATTACTATTACAACAGTGATGTATTGCATTTTAGAATTTATATTGTGTACAGATCATTGCTATGATGAAATAGGCAAATGTATATGAGAACACTTTTTAATCATAAGAACTATAAAATTCATGCTTCCTATAATAAATTTTATTATATTTTTAAGGCTATACCTAGCTGTAGTGCCTCTGTAGTGCATGTGCTGTGAAAGAAAATAAAAGAGAGACGCAAAATTCCAAATATACAAGGCATACATAAACTTGAAGGTATTCAGAATAAGCAGCCTGCCTTATAAAGGGAATTTCCTAGTTGTCTGGTGAAATACTGCAGTGATCCTTGGAAAGGTTTTTATGAATATACTAATCCAGTTTTTCCTGTTGTTTGCACAGATTCCAGCTGTGTTAGAATGCAATTCTTGCAAAAACTTGCAAGAAAAGCATGTCAGGAACAAATTGGCTTTCTGCTTTTTATTGGAATATATTCAAGAGTTTGCCATGTTGCTTTCTGAACCTTATTCTCAAAATACTTATTCTATGCCTGCGACTTAACTCTTGCTGTTAAATGAGGGAGAAGCTTTACATACATTTGTTTGTCCTATAAAGGCGGAAAAGTTTTGGAAAAGCGGGAGTGCAGATGAAAATCTATGAACGTCAGTATCTTAAATTTGTAAACACGTATTATTATTTTCTTCATATGGCCTTGCTAAAATATCCGGCTTGAAATGTTTCATTAGGTAATCCTGCCGCAAAACTGGCAAAGGACCTGCAGACTAGGTGTCATAACCTTCCTGATAGTAAAAGGAACACATTCTCCATTAACGTGGAGTCATGTGCATGGTCTGTCCACTGATACACAATGTCATTTAAGACATTCCATCATTCCCTGCTTGAGCACTCTTCTCTAATCTGATGAGGTACCCAGGGAAGAAACAATGATAGCCAAGGCATTAAAATGTAATCAAGATATGCAAATTCATATCTAAATGTGATTTGCTTGGAAAGAGAAATTAATCTAGGCATGGTCAAATAAACAGTGTGTAATATGGATAATTAATCACCAAATTAGCAGCTGTAGTCCCATGAGGAGATTATGCAAATGAAAAAAGCCCCCATCTACAGTCACAATTAGACTACTTAATACCAAACTCCAAACAAAACACAGCCCCTGGGAGCACCATAAAACAAGCAAGTCAAACTTAGTGGGTCATCCTCCAAATTCCACAGACAGATTTTGGAAGTACTTTATTCTTCCTTATTTACAGAAACTGATTTATTTTCCCACTGATATACCAGGCTCATTGAACAACCCGCAACCTTGAAATGCCACTAATGTTGCTTTACAAAAAGCTAAAATTCCATTCATACAGGCTAAATCAGCAGTTACAAGAGGTAGGGACTAGAGGGTAAATCCTCATGGATACTGCAGAGCTATGTTAGGTGTCTTCTGTGTCTGTAGAAGGTTTCATCTCCAGCAACTTCACTTACTGCTTTGCACTTGCATTTCAATAATAGATCAGGGTTTTTTCTGAACATGGTATTTTTCCCATCTTTCTAATATTCCCTGAAAATATTTGTTATGCCATTTCTGAAAATCTAATCAAGACATTTACTTTCCACTGGTTAATCCAAGCCAATGAGGCCAAGGATCCCTCACGCGGACTAGGCTGGGATATGGTCCTACCTGGCCCATGACACCCCATGGTCTCCCCTGAGGCTGTGCATTGCACTAAAACCGTGACCCAACCTGGAATATGTAAAAAGTTGTCCAACTAGGAAACCTGACTCATGGGGGAACAGAGCTATTCAGCATCTGAAGCACAGCTTTCTTGAGGTGCCTCAGTAGCTCAGATATATTCAGCTTAACTCTGACTCAACACAGAGTGAAATATGTTGACTTTTCTGAATACAAATTTTAGACTTTTTTAAGAAAAATTGTAATATACTGACTCTTGTCTTCATTTATGGTAAAAGCAATTGTTCAAATATCAAAATTGGCAAGGGGCCTGAATTTCCATCTCCTGATCAACTCCACATTGCTAGTTCGATGCGAATAGTCTGGTTTGGGAATGACCTTTGCATAATGCAGACAAGAAATTCCTCAGTGTATCCTCAGCCAAGAAAAGCAGAGCTTCTCACTTTGAGTCTCTGCGTACCTGGCGACATAAGCACTTATAGGTGGAAGACACATTTGAAAACACAATATTGTGACAACCTAGCTCAAGGTAGACCTGTCCCAAACTATCACTGGGCGTGAATAGAAGTTAAGTTTGTAAGAGAGAGGTGTTTGCTGTTATTCTGAAATGTTTGTGTTGGTCTTCTGATGCTCGGGACCATGATTGGCTTTTAGTTGCTCTGTGTTAGTTCAGAATAAATCGCACTCCTTTTATTTCATTTAAAGTTTCAGTTCCTTCTTGTGAAGCTATTTGTGCACCCTTTTGGTAAGATTTTCAATAACTTCTTTAAACTGCTACATAAGACTTGTGTTTTAAGGCTCTTAAAGCTGCACAGTAACAAGTGCTTTCAGCGTAGAACAGCCTACCCTTCTCCCAGGCAGTTAGTTGACGCACTGTGTGCAATAGCTTCATGTTGTGTTATCAGCGCAATGAGGTACATGCCTTTTGCAAACTACAGCGTAAGCTTTCTTGCCAATGTAGATTTTTGTCTTCGTACCTGAGCAAATGCAAATGAGAAATAACCTCAGAGGGGAAGCCCCAGTCACACTATAAGATCAGGATTGCAGAAACTACCGTGTAAATGTTTGTCTTCACTGATGTTTAGCCCCAACCAAGGGGTCGTTTCTCATCAGTCCAAGTCACATGAATCTCTACTTTCATGATGTCATTTAGCCCACACCAAAGCTTCCAACATTGCCCTGTATGTTTTGCAAGTGCAGCACCAAAATAGACTCAAGGTTTCCACATGCCGTGTCAAGCCAAGTATTCTGGAAAAATGATGGGTGTGCAACTCGTCTCCTGTATGCTACGGAGAAATTGCAGAAAATCACAACGCAGGGAGAAGGAAGTGTGGGACTGCAGTTGGCAAACTGCTTGAGCTTTCCTGAGTGTAAAGCCAGGATATGTTTTTAGATGCTGACCAAGATGTAACACAAACAGACAAGAAAGTAAGTGATGAGCTTCACCCCTGGAAGTTCTTCGGGCTTGGGCTGGACTGTCCCTGGTGGTTAAAGTACAGATGGCTGATGGCTATGGGCTCGAGGACTATTAACAAAGGTATTTCTTAAAAGACCACAAACAACTGTGAATCAGACTGGAAGAGTACAGCAAGGTTTAGGAGCCCCGCTGAAGTTGCAAAAGCCATTTGCTCAGTTAGGTTATCACCCTTTGCGGGTAAGGTATGATGCAAATCCATTTCCCCTGAAATGGAAAATTCAGGCACTGCTGAAGCTGCAGATTCATGAGGCGATGGAAACCAGTCACAACCAAGCTGCAACCCAGTGTTTCCTGGCCTGTAGCAGCCCCCTTGAGCTTCCCCTTATCTGGGGAACTCTTCCTACCTTGTGGCAAACTATTGGGCTCACAACTGCATGCAGTCCACGGCTGACTTTTGAAACTAGTAATTTCGGAGAGGGAGTGCCAGGGAGTCCTGACAGAAGCACTCCTTCAACCATCCATCTAATATGACAGTTCCCAGTGCAGTTAATCAAGCAATGCCCTTTTCTCATTTAACGTGCCCAGTGTTGGTGCAACTGTCACATGTTAGCAATTACACTCTTAACTACATAGGTATACGCTAACTATACAACGAGCCAAGTTCTGCTCTCTGCTACAACTGGTTTAAATCTGGAAGAATTCTTTTTGTAAGAGAGCCTACCCTGCTACAGAGAAAGAGCACCATTAGTATGCTGGTTATACAAACACCGGCAACTGATCAAACTGAATTATTACATTTTATATAACTGTTTGCTATAGTTCAGCAAAATGTAATTCCAAATGAAATAAGAAACCTGCAATAAGGACACAGGGGAACAGGCAAAGTAGATTAACTGGTTAGACAATGATATTGACAGCATTTTCTTAAATTATTATTAGGAAGATAATGTCATCCAGCACATCTGAGCAGTGTTTTGAGGGAAAACGACTCTCTCCGGGGAAACATTTTAATTAAGATAAAATTGTTAGATTGCTCTGAAATTCTTGGATTGACAGTCTTTGTCACAGTATTATTTTTCTGCTAATAATGTGTACAAGTTCAAAAAAAATCAAGCAATAATTACTTATGTGAAGAATACACTACCTTGCCAAAAGTGCACAAGTAGGAGTTAGTTGTTTAGTTTATATTTTGTATATCAGAAATGCCAGCAGGAATGGGAACACAGCAAGAGGAACACGTTTCCAAACAGCCTGATTACTGAATCTGATTACTAATGCACAGTGAGCATTTTCATCCTTCCAGTGCTCCCATTTTACAATAATAAAGCATCAGTGCTTATAGGAAAAGATTGGACCTGACGTCATATCTGGAAACTAATTTAATGGGAAATTGGATAGTGACAAAATGATGATGATTTATTTTTAATGGCAGATGCCTCATTAGTTATGATTTATTTAGATGACCTTACCAGTCCTATGGTATTTTCTGCTATGGTATTTTCCTCCTCTGTGCACCCCAGCCCCTCCAAAATCCTGTACACTCCAGAAAGAGCAGCAGTAAATACTGCTGACCAGGTGCCTGATCCTGCAGACCTCTACTCCTGATGGTTAGATCCATTAATTTCCATGGTCCTGTTCATGTATGAAATGAGCCCAAGACAGGCTCCTGGATCATTATTACAAATCTCTACGTATCTCTCACAGAATGCTTATTATCAAGTATCCTGAGGCCACAAAAGAAATTTTGTTCCTTTTGATTCATTTTTTTTTCACTTGACTTACTTAGATTTTCAGATTGGTGGTGAAAGTGACATTTTGTTTTGCCTGAAATGTATTGAATAATCTCCCTGGCTCTCACAGGAATTAAGAATGCCATGCTTGAGTCATTATTTAAAGTGCACAGCTTTTGATATTTTTGGATTTCTTCTTCCAAAGAAATCAAATTAATGATTGGTTGTTTAAACTGAGAGTCTAAGAAAACAGCCCAGACAGCAATTAAGCAGAAAGAAGAAAAAGAACAACAAAGGTTTAGCATCTTTGTTTCAGGAGCAGGGCTAGCAAGCTCACAGGTAAGCAGAGGCAGAAAGGGTCGGCTTCTCTTCACTGATGTCCCAACCCTCTCCAGAGATATGAATCCCGGCCACTGCAATTCAGAGAAGTAACAGCTTCCAGTGCCAAAGTACAGGGGGTCCTTCACAATCCACTTTTCAAAATAAGTCTAGTTTTAATGGTGTCTTTCGCTATTTTTCTGCATCTACTGGTCTATCCTGTTAAGGGAATTAAGGTGAATTGAAGTGTGAGTGATTTTCCTGGCTTCCTCACGCTGAATTCAGAGATCTCTCCGAGAGAGGGAATTCTTACTGTATCAGCCATTGCAGTTTTTTCAAAGCTGTGCTTTATGTTTCGTAACCCGAACAATTTTGCAGCCTTCCTTGAGCAAGCGAGCATTAAAGTCCTCTGAAATTCAGTTGGGTTCTTGTTTTGATTGCAAAAATAATCTAGGCAAACAATTTGTAACACGTATGAGGGAATCTCTTTTTGTCAAAAAGACAGCTCTTTTTGTATAAGCCCCAAATCTTATTTTTGCTTTTTCTTGTTGGTGTCTTTTTTAGCAAATAACTCTTCAGTTTTCATTGCCAGTTTCATATAGACATATTTAGTTGAACATTTTCAAACCTCACTAAGACTCGAAACCAGTCCTCACACCATTACAGAGGGACTTCTATCCCACCGTGTTAACCAAATACAACCTACTTTATGTTCCTGGTCCCAGGGGTAGAATTCAGATCCCTGCCCTAAATCGCCGCAGGCTGCAGCAAACGCCTTGCCACAGCTTTAGGTCTGGAAGCTCAAGGCTTCCCTGGCTTCACACAGTCCCCAGTGAGCTCAACCGGTCGCTCGGCACAGCAGCCGATGCGATATTAAACACGTTGCCTCCTGGTGTGCTGCTGGCTGTGGACACTGGTGGACCTTGACCTCCTAATCCTGAGTGCCAGCTGGGTTTAGAGACAATCCGAGGACTTCTGTAGGAGAAAGGTAGGCACAGCCTAGAGCTAGATGAGAAGAATGATGTGTCCTAAATCTTGTCTCCTCTAGCTCACTTAGCTCCTTGCTAAATGCTTCAGCAAAGCGATTCTAGGCCGGTCTCCCAGATCTGCCCCTGAAAGTGGGATCATAAGTTCTTCCTTTGAAAACATGGAATAGAGACGGTGTTTTCTCAGATCAATTCCTGCAGGTTAAATTTATGCAGCCAGGATCCCTTTTGTCCACTCCTGCCCTTATACACCAGGTTGCAGAGCTGTGTTCTCTCTCGCACTCACAGTTTCAACAGATAAGATCACCTTTCCCCTTACCGTAATGTTTTAAGCAGGAAAAATCGTTAGGATAACAGAGAAGCAAACTCAGATTTTCCTCTGCCTTGGTAAATGTTTCAGCCATTATAGGAAGGAACAGCACACTTTTGGTCTGTTAAGAAAATGACAAGTGCATTTTGTATGGGGCCTGATGGCCTCAGATCGAGATCTCAAAGCAATCTGAGTCGAATTCCTGAAATCACATTAAAAAGACTTTGTCTTTGGATTTTGACTTAGGTAGGATATAAGACGCTGGCTGCTTTCCAACTGTTTTTTACTAAGTGTCAAAACTTACATGTCTTTCATTGAAATGTTTTCTTTTGAAAGTTTAGGTTTTGGTGTTTGGCTTTGCAGACAGCTCGTCAGATCTTGCCAAAGAAAGATGACCCTTTCCAAGAGTCTGCAAAAAAAAAAAAAAGTAGAAAAATGATTACTTGGAGGTATTTATGTCCTCAAAGCCCTACAGAAAAGGAATTTTTTAGTTCAAGGTGTCCGATAACACAGACTTACCTCTTTTAAGAATATTTGTGCCTATATTTATTTGCCAAAACCCGATTTTCAGATTCCTTTTTTCCTGGGGAACCATTGATGATAGCATCTCTTACTTTCCCCGAGGTACTGGTTCAACAGGTTTCCCTGTTTATCAGCAGTCCTTTTTTTCTCTGTGATTGCCTGGGGTTGCCTACTTCACAGCTCAGGACTCACCGTTGCCACGAAAAAAACCACCCAGGAGCAGCAAAATGGGAACGCATCCCCCAAGCAGGAGCAACACTTGCTCAGAGCGGAGCTGCGTGGACCTTTCCTGTCCCCCACAAAGAGCGTACCCCCTGTCTTTCTTGAATAAACCTAGCCAAGTTATTGAGAGTGCTGCACAAAAGCTCTACTGGGTTCTCCGTATGGATTGCCCTGGCCTTTTTTCTTAGCTATTGTTTATTAAATCCCATTGCACAAACGGGAGTTCCAAACAGAACTCCAGTCCTTGCGGTTTTTCCGTTGCAATAGAAACAAAGAAATGTTTAATATCATTTTTGCTATTTTGAGATCCAAGGTGTTGAAAGCACAATGCGTATGGGAAAAAGATCATTCCAATGTGCATTTTTTCCAAGGATTTTATGTTAAAACCTGAAACCAAACATGAACTATCCTCTGGTAATTTAATATGAAATAGATTTAAAGGTTGGAAATATTGAAAATAATCTTACCATTCTTTATCACTAGAGAAAATGGAGCAACATAATATATTTATGAAACAAAGGAAAATGAAATGTCTGACAGCACTAGTTCTAGCTGCAAAAAATCCATCAGTATAATATAAAACCAGCCATGCCAGACTTGAAAGCCAAATTGGTTTGCAGAGCATGCTGAACATTAACTATTAACACTTTTTTTTCTACCTAGAGCCACTTTTCTTGCAAATGGCAAAACCATTAGTGAGCTGCCAAACTATATTTTCCACTTAATTTCAATGTTGAAGAATCTAGACATGGCAAAATTTGGGTTATCAATGGAATATGAGGAAAACAAGAACTCAAGGCTCTCGTGCCATTTTTTCTTTCTGCAAACTCCATAATCTTGTCTAATTTGAATAACTATAAGCTTCACATGGCTGACAAGGTTCACACAGGTAAATCACCGTGTTATCTGCTGCATCTGTGATCAGTTAAAGCCTTAAAGGTGCACAACTGAACATCAACTTTTTGTCCATTCCCCACTTCTGAAAATCACTCAGTTGTGTAGTTCTGTGCAAATATAATCTTGAGGAAAATAGTTGTGATGAAAAAGAACCAGGGATATTTCCAACCATGAGTTAAAATTTCATACACGGAAGATTTGGTAAGAGATCTATTTGACAATTTCTTCCAACTTGATCTTTATTTTAAAAGGTAGAGCATTTTTTGAACACATCGTTATTTTTTGATAGCTTTTAGGAGTCTCGTCTGCAGTTAATTCATCTCCATCTCTCTCACAGTGTGGCTGTGTGGATATAATTGCTTATCTTACGAAGTCATCAGGCAGTTCTTTCTATCCTTTCAGCTGGATGTATTAGAAAGCTCAATTTATTATATCAAAATATAAGATCTTTCCATCCTCCAAAGATCCTTGAACAGCACGTAGAACTTAGTAGCCAGAAGACAGCATTCAAGATGAGTTTTCAACGGTGGGGAATATCAAAACCAGCCTCAGATTTCCTGGAGCTCAAGCTGATTTGATGATTATGTTAATCTTTCGCATTACAGAAGTAGCTAAAAGACATGATCACGTTTTAGGTCTTTTTGTGCTGAATATTAGAAAAAGATAAGTAAGGATAGAAACCTGAGGAATTTGCGCTATGCACAAGAAACGTCTCGTTGAGTGGAAGAATGCGTCTGCAAAGCCGTGGGCAGAAATGCTGATGTTTGCGTGTATGTTTTCTCAAAACAAGCCAGCATCCTATTGAATCAGCTCTCAAACTTCCTGGAAACAGTGGGAGGACTCCCACTGACTTCAGTGGGCTGTGGCTTTCACTTCTAGATGCGCATATACAAGTTTTACTTAAACAAAGCGAATCCGTAGAGACCACCGCTTACCTCAGAGGCCCCTGCTGAATGCGTGTTGTTTAGCAGAGTGGGCCCAGCACCAATTTTGTCATACTCTGAATCCCCAGAAGGAGACCTCGGTTCCAGCTCCAGCTCCGCACTACATTAAGTAATGGGTCACAGCGTGGGACTGGCTGCTTGGCTTTCTTTAAAAGAATTAAAATGGTTGTGGGAGGGCTTCCCACACCCAAGGATGCTAGCCAGAAAAGGTCAAGTTACAAATACTACCAGACCTGCCAGTGTTCTCTAATGTTTGTCCAATTGCCTTTTGCCAATTCTTATATATTGTTTTATTATATCCTGCAGAAAAGGCAATTGGGTCTGGGAGGCTGAATTGGGAAAGGGAAAAATCTTATCTACAAAGTCTTCTTCTGGAACTTTTCATGTGAAGTTATTTTGGGGAAGGAAGGTTTGACTCTGAGCAGGCTGTGGGAAGAAATCCACTAATTTCTGGGATTTATTTCTATAGCTTCTAGAGGAAGCCAAAAGCACCTACAGAGAGGGTCTGTCCCGTCCCCCCCCCCCCCCCCCCCCCCCCCGCCCCGGTTTGGGCGGGGACATAACCCAAAGCAAGGAAAACAGATCTATTTCAGGCTGGCCAGTTCATCCTCCCTATCCCCTAGCAGATGTCAACCAAACGCCCTTCCAGTTTTGGGAAATATTCAAAGTTGGGGGTAGTTGTTTTCATTTTAGACCTTATCCAAAAGCCTTACAGATGCTTTCCAGCTCTCAAAGGAATAACAATCATAATGAAAACCTTATATTCACTTCAACAGATGTAGGTCTAAGCGTAGGGCAGGATTTTATTTCTAGATCCTGATGTTGATGTTAATTTCATTTCTTTGTGTCTAAATCATTTGGGTTGTTCTTAGGTAGCCGCGATTTGGCGGGGGGGTGGGGGGGGAGCAGGGAACATGATACCTCAGATCAACCATTGTGGAGGTGGACTTTCTGTATGTTTTACTTGAAATGAGTCCATCATCCATCAAGAACACCAAAATTATTTTCAGCATCTATTGTACTAGGAAGAGTTAACTGTTCTTAAACAGAAAACTCAGATGTACTAGGCAGGAAGGCCAAAATAGAAGGGATGACAGTCAATTCTCTCTCTGCCCAGCATCTCCCTGGAGAGAGACAGTGTTTTTCCCTCCAATCTGCTTGCTCTCAGGCCAGCAATTTTTCAGTAGCTTCCTGCACTGCAATAGCCATTATTTTTTCTCCTTCAAATTGCAGGAGAAATCTTATTTTTACTCTCCTGGGAGGCTTAGCAAGGTGTTTCCTTCTTTGCCTGTCTCACCCCGCACTACAAATAATTCCTCCAGCCTTGGCTCACTTAGATGCACGTTCCCCTGCTTTTGGGCAGCTATTTGTGAACTGGGACAACAGGACAAAGCAAATGGAAGGTCTTCTCTTGCCTACCATAGGGCACTGCATGCTGTCTACAGCAGTACATGCTGAACAAACCAATATAAGGTTTATATAAAAGGTATAACCAAGACAGATATATTGAAATGCTTTTTTTTTTTTTTTTTTGAGTGTGAAAGAATGAGGTGTCTGGAAATGAAAAGGACAATGCTTCATTCATTATTTCTGTTATTTCTCTTTGTCATTTATATTATGATACTTGAATACCAGCAATAGGAAGTATCACTGACTGCTTGATCCATTCTTATCCCCTTTATCATATACAACGAGCTGTCACTGGAGGTATAGAGTACTAGTTTTGGCAGTCATTTTGTCTCATCAAGTATGTACACTCATATTCGTGGCCAGCATAGTAACTTCCCACTCTTCTTGTCAATGTATGAACATTCAAGAAGCAAATGTCCTTTCCCAATATGTGTTTCTGTGGTAGTAAAATAAAGCAATAGAGCAATTGCTAATTAGAATCACAGAAAGGATCCCTGGGGGTCTTCTGGTCCAGCCCCTCACTCAGAGAAGGGTTTTGTCATTGAACTGTATTGCTCAAGGCCTTGTCCTCGCAAGTTAAAACTATTGTATCACTGTAGGATTTTCCACTTCTCTTTCTTTCCCCATCAGATTGAAGAGACATGTAGATCAAGTCTCTGGAAATATATTTGGAGGATGTTAAGAGCATGATTGGGATGGTCTTGCACTTGCTAGAGGATATAAAGGTACTTCCATATTCCCTTCCTCTCACAGTTTGGTCAACAGCTTTCAGACACTCACTGTCCCCTTCACAGTGGTCGACATTTGGGAACAGAATGGGTATAAACATAGAACAAAGGAAATCAGTTTACAAATTGTTATACTTTTGTCTTCACATACCTCTTCTGTTCTTGCAGTCCTCCCGATTTTCCATTTAGGCAGTTTTAAGTGGAAATGTATTCATTTTAAGCCTTCCTTCAGATAGGTTTACCTGGAATTTATTCCATCTTTGTATGGATGGCATTTTTCTTTTGAGTTTTTTTTACCAATGCTAACTTTTCTGCCAAAGTCCTCTGTGTGTATATCAACTGCTCCCATTCAAGATTGGCAAGGATCTGATGCACTGGGCTTTTTTTATTTAAGTCAACTGTGTTTTGTCTCTATCTTTCTGTTATTCTGGAGTCAGTAGGAATACATCGGGTGTGTCTCTTATGACAATCATCATAAACATATACCCCCAGAGGGACCTTTGCATTCTGATTTTTCTTGTATTTTTTAAAGTTTCTATAGAATCAGGTTCAGAGATCTCCAAAATCTGACTCAGGTTATGCAAGTGGAGAGGCAGACTGGACATAAAATTGATGTAGTTTAGCACTTTCCAACTTCAAAGCACTTGACAAATTCTAAAATCTCTGGTTTTGGCACATCAAACATCAGGAATGCTGGGAAAGAGTTGTACCACTTGAGTGGTAGCAGATGGTGATGTTAAGTTTGCAGATCATACTGAGCTAGCAGTGAGCCCGGTGCCAGAAACACGGGGAAAGCAATACAGATCCAGCAGAGACAGTTCTGTTACCAGCTCAGCAGATGAGTCATTGTGTGACCGAGAGAGTGACCCACAGGATGATTTCAATTACTTGTGTCCCAGTTCTTCTAAAACAAACAAACAAACAGAAACCTGAGGAATGAGCTTAATTTACAGCAGCCCA
Source organism: Astur gentilis (assembly GCF_929443795.1). Taxonomy (NCBI): domain Eukaryota; kingdom Metazoa; phylum Chordata; class Aves; order Accipitriformes; family Accipitridae; genus Astur; species Astur gentilis. Next base: position 12,155,042 of record NC_064913.1, read on the forward strand.
TCAAAGCCAGTTGAGTTCTTTGCATGTTAAATTTTTAACTATCAGCATGTACATTTTCTGGATCAAAACTATGTGCATTCATTTTTGGAAGTGGCAGCTAATTGTGATGTTTTGGGGGTTTTTAGAGCATGACTCTCTACGGAGACCATGATCTAAACAGTTGAGTCCTAATCTCCATCTCTTCCTCATATATGTGAGGGTATTTGCCTTTAGCCTTTGATTGCTTCAACTTTCCATCTATATATGTAATCACAGACCTAGACTTGTTAGCTTCCTACAAGAATACCGAATAAAACATTAACCTGGGAGTTGCAACCATTAGTTTTAAGGCACATGCAAGGTGTTTCACTAAAATCAGCAGGACTTTCTCTGGAACAGTTCAAAGGCAAGGAGTTGCTTGCCAGAGACTTTAATATTGCTAATGTATAGATGCTTCTTTTGTTCTACAATGATTTTGCTAGTAGCTAAGTGGATATATCAAGCACTTATCTTTTTTCTAAGAGGAAATTGGGAATTGGGGTTCTAGAAATACTGTGGTGAGCTCCTTGTGTGAACCAGAGATAAAAGAATTCTCATAATCCAGTATTAAGGAGATGTAGCTTTTCGAATAATTTTGAATTACCTAGAATGTAATCTCTAGAAAACATATTGTAAGTCTAAGTATGGAAACACCCATGGACTCTTTGCTTTGCTATTCTCAAGCAAGAGCATGTGACAGGTATATACCACAAAAAGATACCAATGAAATAAAAACCACACTGAAGGATATAGATTGGTCTACTGGCATCTTATAGGCCCATCATTTGTTCATGTCTGTAGGCACTTCCCAGGATAGCACAAGGGAAGAAGACAGGACAGTTCCAAGCAGAATTACATTTTTGTAGGGCAGTTTAGTCAAGGAGAGGGAATGAGAAAAGGTGTTAGGAACTTGGCCATGTTAGTAGCTCAGAGCAGCCAGAAAAACATAAAGGTTCTTCAAAAAACCTGAGGTTCAAACTGGAAATGAAGGATGAAGCAGTATCTTTTTTCCTGTATTACTCAGATCTGCTTTGGTTTTAAAGGTCACAGTTCATGAACGCTCATGCATGTATAGCCTTTCTGTTCACTTCACTGGAGGTTGTAAGCTAGTAATGTAACTGGAGAGAAAATTTGGCAATAAAAATCCAATTTACTTCTCAGCAACTTATGCCATTTGTAGTCCTCTGAACATATTAGTTATCCAAGCAGTGAAATGACAATGCAGCCACAAGGTGAGTTGATAAGAGGGAGATTTCCAAAAGCATTGGACAAAAGTGTGCAGGTATTTGAACCCAGGCTGCATACAGTGCACCAGGTTTTGGTCTTGCAGTCCCGCATTTCAACATTCATATTTGTATATGTGCGTATGCAAATCAGCTTCTGCATCAACATAAGTCAGACATGCACAGGCTTAACAGACACCGTTGCAATTCTATTATAGATATTCCAGCTTTCATACTGTATGTGGAAGCAAAGCAGCCTCCCTTTGTTGCAGGTATTGGAAGGAAAATATAAAATATATACAGGTAAACTCCTTGACTTGAATACTGCATTATGCTTTCCTGAAAAAAGTCAGACGTCTGTAACTGTTATCAATGGTATGCATACAGAAATGTGTTTCAGAATGACTTCTTTCTAGGTAGTATCTTGGGGTTCGCACTGTGAAAAATAGGAATATTGCAGAAATTCCAATTAAATACAATGTACATCTGCTGAGCAACAACGTGGCTAGAAGCTATTGAATCAGGAAAAAAAATTCCCACAAGAATAAACAGAAAATCTTACCAACTGATTTTTAAATTTGCCCTTGCTTCAGAACTATTGCTTGACTAGCACCCCAGACAATAGTATAATGACTTCCATTTGAAGCTGCTCCAGACTTTTGAATATTAGATGCATTCACTGTAGAAATGAATTAGTGTGTAGAAGACAGATGAGAGGTTAAAAGTTGTGATAATTTGTCATATGGATATTGCCATTGTGGATTGAAATGGAAAGATACGTTTGCACAAATTTCCTTTTATGGTGAAACCTCTGAATTCCATCAAGTACTGCATGTAATTTCCGTGCCTCTCCTTAGTGAACATGAAGCAGAGTATCTATTATTTCCAGTACTATTTTAATATTGTCACAGGTACTAAAGCAACATAGTTGTGGAAAGCAAACCAACTAACCAATGGAAGCGTGGAGTACTCAGCGTCAAGATTCAATTCTCAGTAAATCTAAGGTTTTAAAAACATAAGTACCCAAACAATCAGAAGTCTGCTTCTATAGTGATGACGTAAGATGCAAAAACATTGGCATGCTTCTCTTGTAGCAACTTTTCATCTTATCAGTGACTACAAACATGAGCAATTTTGTTTACTCCTGTGGAAATTCTGTAAGTATTGACCACTTTAAGCCATATATTGTTTAAAGGAAAACAATATATTGCATAAAAATATAATAAAACAACAAATGTCTTAATCTCAAGAATGTAAGCTGAATCAACAGTGCTACTTGCAAAGAAAATTGGAATTGACTGAACAGTTGGAACACCATGATGGTTGTACTGCAAAGCATTTCTTTAGCAGAACCACAGACTTCAGTTAAAGCCAGTAAAATAAAAGGAAGATTGTTACCAAAAAGGTCTATAAAAAGTCCAGCAATATGAACTTCATCATTTTGGCAGGTGAGTGGAAAGGAGAGAAGATCAGGCATAAGCATGCTGAACATATTTGAAGGAATGTTGACCTGAAAAAGCAGAAAAAGGAAAAATCTTGTGTCTACTTTCTTGAAAAAACTATACTGGATGATTTAAATCACCTTGTTCGTTCTGTAATCCTATAAAATGAGGCCTTAACATATTTTTTCTTTCTTTTTTTTTTTTCCTGGAGATCATATAAAATGACTGGATCCTATTCCTCCAGACCTGTGTCTTACAAGATACTTATATTCGTTGTGTTTACTTTTTTTTTTTCAATGCCTTTGAATCTCATCTATGCGAGCTCTCAAAGATAATGCCTAGTTGTTGAAATGCTGTTTTGGTGATTTTTCTGAAGTGAAATTCATCAGGATCTTTAGTTTGAAATATCTAACTATCCTAAACATTAATTTTTTTCATAATTCTGTCCTGTATGAGGATAACTGTTCTTTTTGAAGTTTGGAATAAAAGGTAACATTCCACCAAACATTTGTATTTAAACCTGCATATGGTTCACAGTTTGACTCTCTGGCAAACACAGATTTCTCTTCTACAAATTCCCCAATGCTTATTAGTTTACTTATTTATATTAAAGTCATCAATGTTGGTCATAAGGTCTGACACAGGATTCTGATTAAATAATACTACCCTCTATTTTTCTTATTGTCTTGCTTAAATTGATGGTCACAGCTAAGCCTTATTATTATGGTTTACAGAAGTGCTTCATTATGAAGACTGACAAAAAAGTAGCATTAAATACCTCACCCTTCCTTGGGTCATAAGTTGTTTGTCCTCCTTCCTCTTTCAGTGGTGGGCTTATATTTTCTCTTATCATTTTTGCCTTTGTGAAGCTTTGATTTTCGCTTTTATTCCTTTGCTCATTGTGACTCATTTTGCGACCTGCCCCTCACTCGCTGTATTCCAACGCGTTTTCATTTGCAAGAACTGACCAATGGGTCATGTTTGTCTTCACTGCTTCAGAAGACAGAAGGTTGGCAGGTTTTAGTGGTTTGTATTTTATAATGAGGTAATAAAAGCAAAGTAGTTGTTTTACGGTTCGATCTAAATGGGCACTAACTCTACATTTATCAGCGAGGTCGCTAGACAGAATTAGTTCTGTAAGCGTGCCCATAATTGTCGTTATTTATTCTACCTCATGGTAATAGTCTATTGCTCCCAATAGGATTTTACAATAACACAGGAAAAGTTTGTGAGCTCTCGTACAGCAAAAATATAAGTTTTGATGATTACCAGAAATCCTGTGCTACCCGGAGGGACTTTGCTGGTCTCCAGCAGATACAATTCCTTTGTTCCTCTGCCTTTGTTTCCATGTTTGATTGTCTAAAAATGATGCTGCCACATTGCTTCGGTCTCAGTTCTGGTCCAAAATGTGCAGATAAGTGGAGATTTTCTCATTCCCACTTGCCTATTCCCTGCACAGGCTGGAGTGAAGTTACCTCAGGTGGTCATGAGAAATATGGGGTGTCCATATTGGAGTATTAAGAGGTTGCCTTTGAGAAGAAATCTTGAGGCCTTATTGCTGAAAGGAAGATATTTATTGAAGTTAAAATGGATAAGGTCATAAAGTCTGCAATCAGGATGAACACATTTTGCACATATATTAAAAAGCAGTATATGTCTTAGACATATATACACGCAATACTCACCTCAGTATTTTCAAATGTTTCCTGAAAATCTGGTGCTTAAAGTCTGAAAAACAGAAGTGTAAGTCACATTCTAGTAGCAATGAAAGTATTAAAAAGCTAATCATAAAAGAATGATTGCCCTTCCAAAATAGAGTATCTTCTTCTTATATGTTATTGCCAAGTCTAAAATTCACAACTTGGAATCGAATTCGATATTCAGCCTCAAGTAGAAATGAATTCCCTGGTAAAATATTAATCCTCAGTGAATAGTGTGCTACCAACAGAATAGAAATCTGGGGAAAAGAAACCCAGTAACAGCTGGCATAATAGCCATATGTAGGTCGGAACTGGAAATGCTGAGATTGTATATTACATTTGGTCTGTCCTAATAATCCCTGTGTTCTCAGACACGAAATTCATCTAAATCTTTTTTCCAAAATAATGAATTTGACTTAAAATAGCAGAATGTCTATGTGGGAGAAGGCTTCTAAAGATAGAACTAATAATATTTCAACATATTTATTTATCAGAAATGTTATTTGTGACTTTTGGGGGTGCTAGTTGCTAAAAATATTCATTAATTAAAGAAGTCTCTTTTTCTGCAAACCATCTGCTGTTCTTTTTCAGTCTGCCAATGAAGTCATGGTACAGAAACAGCGATATCACAGGTATTTCGTTGCCAAGAGATGATACCCTCAAAATTGGATATTATGGCATCCCTGAGAAGTTCAGTCAGTAAAAAAGATGTTTATTCCTATAGTTTGGGTGTTTTCCCACATTTTCCTACTTAGTTCTTTAAAAGCAAGCAGAACATTGAACTTTTCCATAGGCACTGACAAATGATTTACATTGTATGTACATAGAAGTCCCCTTAAAATTATGACCACTTAGATGAAACTTTGAAAGGAAAAGTATTATGGGCTGGAATCTCATCTGCAAAGAATTGGTATAGCTGCATCACATTCACGTGTAATTATGTGAGTTTACACTATCAGTTAAATTAATCTGCTATTAATCAAAATTGTCAAGCATTAGTGTCACAGGGATACTTTATAAACAAGAAAGTTAAGAAATAGTGCCAAAATCTCATTTTGTTTATGCGTGTAAATTTGGGGTAGATCCATTGGCTTCAGCCCTATTTCAGCAGTGACACGGTAACAGAATTTGGCTCACAAGTTCCTCTCTGTTGCCCGTGCAAGCCGTGTTGGACCTCAAAAAGCAAACACCAACGATGAAGGCTGCTGACTTTAGAGGTCCAGGTAAGGCAGCCTGCGTGGAGGAACTGCCATTCAAGGGTAGCTTTTAATAATCAAAATTTATTTAGTGCACAGGAGCAGCAGAAGCCAGCTTGTAAACCTTGAGGAGAGATGTCTGTTGAGTAGGTCTCATTTCTCCTTTCTGTATACTTGGTAAAGACTAGATCCCCCGAGATTTTTCAAGATAATCTTTTGTTTATTTTAAAGCGGTTACTGTGAAGTCTGTTGCATGCTCTTTTTTGTCTGACAGCATGAAGATGAATTTCAGTGACATATCTGAGACTTGTTTTCTTCAACTTCATGATCATGGCATATATCATATGAACGTGTGGAGTTGCCTCCTCTTGTTCTTAGGTCGTTTCTATTCATGGTAAGAAACAAGTAGCAAAGTCAAGATCAGCTGCGAAGAAGAGTTAAAGGGTTGAAATATTTATTATGCTTAGCTCCTTAAATTATAAAGCAGGCACATTTATTTCTCAGTGCTTCTTTTTTGCTTGTTTTGCTTTTAATTGTAGAGGTTTTTTCCACCTAAGTAAGTGCTTTTCTGATTGACTTAAGAAGCACCTTCTTTCCTGAGCAGGCTAACTGGTTTTTATTGCTGAGTAATTCACATAAAAAGTTAATTAAGCCTTTGACCTGATGTCCCAGCAGCTTCTTGGCACAGGAGGAGTCTAGGCCACTTAGTTTCCTAGGAAACCAACAAGAAAGTCCCTGTTACTGTTCCAAAGAATTTAATTTTCCTTGATTTTTTAGTGCAAAATGTTGTGCTATGGTAGCCATATTATTTTCTGATGCTTATGCCTTTCACAAAAGCGGGAAGAGAAAATTCGCTTTGCCTCTTTCTCTCGGGAGGTCATAGTTAGCCCTCAGAGACAAGATAGGCTTTTACACTTCTAAGCTTTATTTAACAGCCAAAGAAATGCTGCGTGGTTTTCTTGGTCCTGTGGATAATGCAACTTGCTATGCTTTTCTTTGCAATGTGCCTTTACCCATTGGAACAGATATCTGGTATTTTGCTGAGTGAGTTGATGACATAGCTGAGTCAGTAGACATTAGTAAGACTTCATACTCAAATCATTCAAAGAGTTCACTTTTTAAAACCTGTGTAAAATAGTATTTTCTGAGGCCAAATTATTCTGTGCTGCATTTCTGTGAACCTCTGAGAAGGTTGCTCTGAAGTATTTCATGCTTTAGGTGAATGCTAAAGAAACTCAGCAGAGTTATAACAAAGGTAGATCACAGTATATTTTCCTTCAACTTGCTGGATCAAAATCACAGCTGTAGCAGACAGCACCACTGCATTCTGTAGATACCTTCGGTTTACACTAGCTGAATTTAGCGTTCCAGTGTCAAAATAACAGAAGGAAGTTTTTCTGAATATAACATCAATGGGGTAATTTATACTTTTTATCTGATGATAGCAATTCAAATAGATTCTATTCTGGATGCCAGAATAGAATTTAATGCCAGTCAACTAGTTAGAGATCATGGCTCACCACAAAAAGAAAATGTGTATTCAAAGTTGTCATGTCTTTAAGATAGCCATCCGGCTCATTTTTTTCGCCAAGTCTGTCTTCAGCTGGTCCTACCATATGGATTTAAATACCTACTATTCATCAGCTGAATCTTAGTGCACAGCTGCATGTCCCCTAATTAGGTTTATATCACCTATATATGCACATAGTCATAGGGAAAAGCTGAACTACAAGGAGAAATAAAGCAATTGCAAGTAAAATGCATTTTAAACCCATTGCATTTTAATGAGTTTCCAATTACAGCAACAAATCAGAAGAATTGGCATCAGTGAATACTGCTCATATGGACTTTGATCTCTTCCAGCAGATCACATTTCTTTGATTAAAGGACATAAGAGAAGGCTTTACGTCTGGCTCTGATGAAATAATTAGCCAAAGCTTTATTGACTCAAACGGGCCAGGATTTCATGTGTTAATGTCAGAAAGAAAAGAACTGGTCCTCTTGAAGAACTGATGCATTTACTTTATAGTTACAGGAGTATACATTTCCTACTGCAATTCTAAACAATTCATCATCAGAATAGCATTCAGTTAAAAGTTTGTGTTGTGAGGAAGAACTATCACTATTTGCTATGTTTAACCCTATTTATAATAGCCTAGCTCTTTGATTTAATATATTAGATAATGACATGTATAAAGTCTTTTTACTTGTGCAGAGTCTTTGATCGGTTGTAGACAGGTATATAACAAGGAAAACCTCTGTCTTTCTACGCAGGCTAGGAAAAAGGATCTGCTCAATAATCTCTTCCACAATTAATGACTTCAAGCAGTTCTACAATGCAATAGACTGTACATCCGAGTGGAGGCTTTGCCTCAATTCCTCGAGATTGCAGCACTACTTGAAAGAGAGGTGGTAGGAAGGGAATCTTTATGTTGCTAGTTTTCATGAGAGGTGATTTATCTTGCATGTAACTGTACTCATGGTCTTGGGCAATTGGCACATGTTTTCATACACAAGTGAACAGGACATAATATATGGGACAAGTGCTGGCATCTGAATTTACGGTTTGTGTTCTCAGACATTTTCTTTCCTCTGTGAAAGTGTCTCCCTTTTCCCTCCACTGCTGTAAACTGTGTTAGCTCCTAAAATAACTTTAAAATAAGCAGGATTATTGTAGTTTTCATCTACTGCTATAAATACATCATTCTGGGAACTATATTCTTGTGATTTACCACCACCATGAAATCTAGGATCTTGTGAAATCTGTGCTCACTTTTCCTTGTATGGTTTAAAATACTCTCAGCATATTCTGTTTAATAATAATATAATCTGAGGAGAAAATAGACTTCAGAAGTGCATGTATTCTTTAGCCAGTAGTCTACCTTACCTTTTCTTTGCTAATTGCATGTAAAGTCTCCAGATGCTCTGGTTTTTAGCCTTGACATATTCTTAGTGTTACTATGTATTTCTTCCCCTCCACCCTGAGTGTTTTATGTTCTAAAGCTTCGGATTCCCGTATTTATATTTTGTGTTTTATAGGGAGATAAGTGGGGGTGGGATGTTTTGTCTTGGTGCTGAGCCCTGCCACCGCAAACAGTTACTCAAGGTTTGTCTGGCTCTGCCGCTGTCTAATCTCAAATTGAAGCTGGAATGTGAAGCAAGATTTAAAAGCTTCATTTTCTTCTTCTATCCCCCAAACACACAAACATCTTTGGTGAAGTTATTAAAAAACCCCACAGTTCCTCAACTGTTGTTAAAGCATCATTGTCTGTTCATGCCAGCAATAAGAGAAGTGTAGAAAGAAGAGTAAAGCACTATTCTTCAAAACTCTCTTAAAAATTTGTAAAAGTGTATCAGAAACTGATCCTCAATACTTACACATTATGTATGATAAGCATTTATGAAAACCTTCACAAAGCTCTATTTCTTCAAAAACGCAAATTTTGAGTAAGCATGGATTTCATTTTTTTAAAGAAAGTTATCATTATGGAAACATGTTGAAAAAGAATGTTGCGGCTCTCTATTACCTTTCATGAAAAATGCATAGCAAAAGTTCACGATACGTTCTCTCACAAAAGGCTTAGTTTTTAGACACTTGTACTTTTAATATTAACTTAAATAAACCAGATATCTAGAGGGTTGAGGGTTTTTTTTCTTTCATTCTGTTTATTTTTCTCTTCCAATTGCATTAACAGCTTCCAAGTTCTGGGGTGCCAGGATAATAGAATGTGAATTTTGGCAAGAAATGAAACAATAGTAAACATAGTTTGGACTCAATACGAACGATGTTGTTTAATGTCAATAGTGACTAAAACTGCCTTCCAAGTGACTGAGGCTTTGTAGGTCTGATCTCTTTAAATTAATCTCTGCTTCTCAAAGGCCATTAATTTAAATTGCATGTCATATAACTAGTGACTCCTGCTTCTAGCTCACATCACCATTTCCAGAGCAACCTGATGATGCATATAGTGGATGGATTCACATTTCAGGGCTATTTTCTATTCATTTCATATCATTATGCCTGGCCTATCCCTTTTATAACAAAGGAATCTTAAAAGTCGTAATGCTACTAAATCTAAAAAAAGAGACTGCTAGTTTAATTTTAGCCTCTATGAGTATCTTGGGTTTGAGCACCTCATACTGCAGAGCTAGTGACTGAGTACATTTCAGCTCCCATATAAGCTGAAGCCAGAGAAATAAGATACCTAGCATTTGAAAAGTCAGTTAACTACAGTAAGTGGAGTATATACAGATGGAATAACTATTGCCTTCTGATTTCCCTATTCCCATGTTTGTAGAAAGACTGTGGGAGATGGGAGAAGGAGGGAAAGTCAGAGCTCCGAAACAGTAACTGTAAAGAAGAAAAGACATACCCCAGAGGTCGTCTGCTCTCAGTGAGTTAAAATTTCGTATTCTCTTAGGCAATGCAGTTCCAGAGGTGAGGGGTTGCAAAACTCTCAGATCTGCTTCGAGTTCTCCTCCGTTCTCAGGAGGCTTGTACAGAAACACAACCCCAGTGTTTTGCATTTATTTAGTTAAGCCTCCCTTATTGTCAGAGATGAACTTGAGATGAAATCCTGGCCTGAGTGATGTCAGTGAAATAATTCCTGGCAACTGCGTGGAACAGGGTGACACTCTGTTGCTTTTCTCCTTTTATCTTCAGCACTATCAAAATGTAAATATTTCCCTCTCTATAATGAGTGTAACTTCCTGGTACAAGTTGTATAATAGTATTTGCGCAAAAACAATCTATAACAAAATGTAATACACAGGTTCAAAGACAAAGGTCTCCAAGAGTATCTATTACTAGATGTGGAAATATATTGCTACCTTAACGAGGCTTTACTTGAATGACAGGAAAAAACCTTACGTGGTGGTCCATCTAACCTACTGCGCTTCCATCTTTAAATTTGCACAAAAGCAGCTTAAGTTTGCTAGGGATTTGGATCCGAAATCTCCTGAAGGTTAAAGCCTCCATGTATTATTGTTATAAAAGGAAGGGAAGAGGACATGCTAATGATGGTTTGATAGCTTATTGGAATAATAGAAGTGTGAGATACCACGTTTCGCTAAATCCCACCTCCTGCCGGGATTGGAAATAGAAGTTATCTGTTTCAATAGGTGGTATACCTAACTGTCCTGTCTCTCGAACAGAGCAACCTGCTCTCTGCAGCTGCCACACTCATAACTGGAGCCCACTCCGACCAAAAAGCCCTTTCCCTGAGGAGAACGTATTTGCTTCGAGCCTAACACTACTGCTTAGAGGGGAAATCTGCTGCTGAGGTTACTTTGAAGGCGATAAATCTGTGACTCACCTGAACTGTCCCCATCTTCGTGATATCTGGGTCAGGGTTTTCCTACGCTGTGCCTACTTGCGGAAAAGTTTGAGGGGTTGGTTTGGTTGGGTTTTTTTCTCTTGTCATGGCCACATTTCGCTTTAAACATGCTGGCAAAGTTCAGATTAAAGTTCTTGTCGACTCCAATGGTTTCTTTATGCATGTGCTGGTCTTACTCTCTCACGTAACATCTGAAGCCTAACACATACATTCTAGTGAAATTAGGCTATGATTCCTGTATCAGTCAAAACACTGGGAAAGAATTAAAGTTTTCAGTTCCTAGGGGGGGATCAGAGAATAACACATTGGGCCACTCACTGCCTGTCACTATCTGATATGCCAAGGATTAGGGAAAACTTGAAATTCAGGCTTTTCCAGATAAGGCAGGCTACTTCATGAAACAATAGCTTCTTTCTTTCTGTGAAAAATGAATTGAATATATTGCCTTAATCTTAGGCAGGTGAAGGGCTACTGTACACAGCCCCCACAAATTCAGCAGAATGAGGACAAAATGTGATATTTCCCATCCAGTTAACTGGAGAGCAGTTGGAGGACAGAGTTTAAAATCAAGAAATTGCAACTGCTTCACTCCTGTATCATCTTCTGCCTTGTTTTACTTTGTCTTCCTGTTTTGGTTAGCTAACCTGCAGGAATGCAATCTCTGTTTTTCTCTTTTTCTTTAAATCTGAAAAAAGGAAACCCTGCAATAACCTGTCATGACCCCACGAAATTACCCCTTTTTCTCTATAACTAAGATAACACCGAGCAGTGATAATACGTGGCCGCTGTTTTGCCAAAAGGCAACGCTGGAGACTGAAGCGGGCATAAAACAGAAATTTTAAATTAACAAAAAATCAAATAGGGCTGGAAGAGACATCGAAGTTCTCTATTCCACCCACCTGACCTATGGCAAGATCGTCTATTCTAAGGTATTTTCATCCCCAGTAATAAAGAAGCTACAATGTTAAGTAATCAACAGCCACAAGCCTATTAACCCTGTTAGCTCTACTAATATGAGCACTGATCAGCTGAAACATTATTTGTAGCAAACGGGCCCAGTATGATATTTAAAACAGGTCAGATGACCCATCCTTGGCCAAAACTCTTGCCTTTCTGTTGTTCTCCATGTTGAAGTATAACATCCGTGCTTCAGGTCTCATTCACTAGTGCTGCTAGGCTGGAGCTGGCGTTATGTTAATTCACCATTTATGTTGTGACTCCTAGTCAATGAACTTTCTACTACACAGGCCTTGACGCACGGCAGTAAATCTGTGTGGTTTTGCCTGTCTGCAGTCCCACAGTGTTTATGCAAAGTGTTTTATCTCGAAAGGAACCTCAGCCTTTTTCCTTTCCTTTCACCCATGACATGAAGCTTACGCCTGCATGGAAATTAATGTTTTGTTGGAATAAAGATGACACTATTTCCCTTGGGAATTAAGCTCTTAGGAAAGACAATTACGAAAAAGAGTTGTTCATTTTACTCGCAAAGAATGACCTGCAGTATCTAGGAAGCCTGGCAGAAGTCCCTCCTATTGTAAACTTGGATTTTGAAAAATCCAAAATTTTCAAAAGATCATTGTTGTCTTAACTTTGTTCTGCTGAAATCAGCAGTAAAGGTCATACTAACCACAGTGGAAACAGAGCTAAGCAAACCCTGACCGTTCCTGCAAATCCCATTTGTGACTGTTATCACCCTGGAACAATAATGGATAGAACCCAACCACAAAACAATGGGTTGGGAAGGAGGACACTTTGGGGACTGGAGGCCAGAACTGAGGGTACTTTTCTTTTCTGCCAGGAAAAAAAAAAAAAAATCTTAGCATGTCTCGCAGTAAAATTTTCCCTGTAAGCAAAATACAGAAGTGCATATTCAGGCAGAAGGCATTCTGAGTTCAGCTGAGATCTGATTCATTAGAAAGTGATTATGAACTTTAGTGTTTTACCTGTTGATCCTGATCAGCCTGCTTAGGTACTACACAGAGCTGCACTATTGGGAAGTTTAAATGCCAAGCAGAAAGGCAAATATTCTTTTCTCTGATGCAGTTAAGTTTGCATGCCTGCAAGTTTACATGTAGGCATTTACTTTGACTAGTTTTATAATTAAACCCTGGACATACCAATATTCTCCAAAAGCGCTAATATTTTGTATGCAGCCTATTACACCCTCACAATATTTGTATTTCCTCACAATATAATCTCTCTAATTAGGATCCCTTTCCAAGGGTCTGTGCTATGGTATGTGCAACCTGTTTGTTTTCTGCTGAGGCTTGTTAAGGACAGCACTTGGTCTATTTGCCTGGCAATATTTTTGCCCCTGATCTGGTATCTCTGACATAAAATCTGCTTGTGTATATGGCAAAAGTAGTAAATAGACTCCTCTGCTTTCCCTGTTCCTCTGTTTGAATGATATGCACCTGACACATAGGATTAAGGGTAGAAAATGAAGAAATTCTCTGGTAGAGGATTGTCAAATATTGGCAGTGCTGGACTGTTGCTATAGGGAACTAAAAAATCCCTGGGCACTAATAAATCCTGAGTTGAACTATTCATACTTTCTCTGTAAGCTCCACTAACATTTTTCTGTCACCTGAGGTTTCTCTGGGAGGCTTCTTACTTCTTTCCCTTTAAAATTTTTGGCTTATTTGTTCTTTACGCATACTTTTTTCTTAGGGGCAATTAATTCCTTCTATGATCCCATTACAAATTCAACTCAGTTATTTTATGCTAGTTTGCCTTATTTTATGCTAAATTGCATATCTTAATTGTGATTGTGCAGTCAGTCATTCTAAATTGAATCGGGTGCTTTGCTCAGTGCCAGGGTTACCAGGCTTCACAGACTCTGAGATTTGTGGCAGGAAGCCTGGATCAGCTACCTATACAGTCGGGTAGGCTCAGGTTCAGGTCTTGGCAGGGTATATGTTCACATCAGAATACACTGATTGCCCAAATATGTTGGCTTTTAGCCTAGTTCTGTCCCACGCAGAGGAACTCAGGCCCATGGCAACTCGGAAACCCATGAAATAGGAAATGGAAAACAAACAGATTGTCATTTAAATACAATGCCAAGAAAGGACCCAAACCAGCAGTATATCCACTTCTGCACAAGTGGTAGAAGAAATCTAGGAAAGAGGATGTATGGCTTCGTCCTGGTAGTTAATTTTCTTTCTAGTAGCTGGTACAGTGCTGTGGTTTGGGTTCAGGATGAGAAGAATGTTGATAACACACTGATATGTTCAGTTTTGGCTGAGTAGTGTTTAGACCAAGTCAAGGATTTTTCAGCTTCTCATGCCCAGCCAGCGAGAAGGCTGGAGGGGCACAAGGAGCTGGGAGGGGACACAGCCAGGAGAGCTGAGCCAAACTGGCCAAAGGGGTATTCCAGTCCATGGGACGTCACGCCCAGTATATAAACTGGGGGGAGTGGGGCTGGGAGGGATCTCTGCTTGGGGACTAACTGGCCATTGGTCAGCAGTGGTGAGCAATTGCATTGTGCATCATTTGTATATTCCAATCCTTTTATTATTATTGTTATTGTTGTAATTATTATTATTATTTATTATTTTCTTCCTTTCTGTCCTATTAAACTGTCTTTATCTCAACCCATGAGTTTTACTTTTTTCCGATTTTCTCCGTCACCCACTGAGGGGTGGTGGTGAGTGAGCGAGTGGCTGAGTGGTGCTGAGTTGCTGGCTGGGCTTAAACCATGAATGGCTTCCAGTCAAAGCACCGGTCAGACAAAACTTGGTAGGGGAAGACAATCAACAGGTGTATTATGAGAGTTGCAAGGAACTGTGCCAGTGGCAGCTTAGTATTATATGCTAAGGAGACCTTAAAGTCAAATCAAATGAATGCCCTAGCTGCTTCGATGGAGTCTGTATGGGTTCATCTGCATGGAACACCAAATCTGTATGGATTGAAATCTGGGGCCTCGGCAGGGAGAATGCAGTGCTGGGTCTATATCATTGACGGCCCAATCAGGACAGCAGCGCTGACTGTAATGTGCAGAGACAGATCAGGTCAAAGAGGCAGCAAGGGCAGAAAACACAACTTTATCGGATTACTTCAATTACCCCCATCCTAACTGGGCAAATATCCCAGGGGAGCATGAAGCGGAGTTGAAATATTTAGGTGCTCTCTGTGACTGCTGATTGGGCGCACGAGAGGAAGTAGCATCCTTAACTTGATGCCAAGATATGTCCAGGATGAGGTCCAAAAATCTGGGGTTGGAAGTGCTGCTTTGTAACAGCGGGCATGAGGTTCATAGGTCACTATCCCAATGGAGCTCTCTACGGATCGACCACAGCCATGCTCAGCTTCAAACACAACCGTGGCAAGAAGAGGGAGCTTGTTTAAAAGCAACCAAAAGGGACAGCCAGAAGATTAAACCTTACTGGGCGGCACTAGAAGGACATGGCAGTGTTCAAGGGAGGTACAGAGAAGTACTTGGAAGGGAGATCTAGGGCTGCTTCCACAGAGGGAACAGCGAAGGACCTTTCACAGGGGGCTTAGAGAAGTGATGGTGTCGACCAAAGCACGTGCAGCACTGAGAGGGTAGTGGGAGGTCGACTGTTCATCATCCCTCCCAGTCAAGAACTACTGATGGTCAAATGGATCTAGCAGAAACCAGGTTCAAAATAAACAAAAGGACATGGCTCTTCAGACGACAGAGAGCCACTCTGTCGGCTTCCTCACCAAAGCGTTTTGTGGGTGCAAAAATTTCAACACAGTTCATGAGAAGACCGATTTTGGAAGAGAGAAATTTTGTGGATTACCAAACATGCAAATCATAGTAGGCTTAGGAAATCTCCTTAGCTGAAAGTCACTCGAGATGGGAAAACTGTTAAGGAGAAATATCATCTAAGCTCGCTCTATTCTTAGTCTTCCCTAGGCATCTGTTTATGGTTACCATTTTTTTCCCCCAGATACAACATTTATTGTGCCAGGGAAAACATTACTTAGTTCAGAGGGGCTCAAGGGAGGACCAGCAAGTCACAGGGAGAGTTTATCCTGCCCTGTTTTCATAGGAGGTAGTTATTATTAGAGACAGAACACTGGAGCAGATGAAAAAGAGTTCACAAGGTCTGCACTCCCCCAAACCAGCACGGCAATCTATTTTCCAAGCCCATAGGGAAACGGGTTGCACACGAGCTTAACCCTGTGAGTACGAAAAAGCAACAAAACTGAGTCACCTGCCTCTGTGGCTGCCAGCTGAGACCTGGCCACAACGGTCAGAGGCACTTTGGGGTGCCTGGGAGCCCTGGTCAGCCCTTCGTTCATCAAGCCCAGGTTTTTGAGACCCAAATGATACAAAAGTCAAAGAAACGGGCAAGGCAATGAGTGATGAAATCCATACATTTTTGCAGGAAAAAGCGTCCTTTTGATAAGTCCACAGTTGTCGTGGGAGAGAAAAGCAAGAGAAAATTGCCGACCAGATGTACCATAAGTCACTGGGCAGACTTTCAGAAAGCGGAATTTCTGCAGCTTCAGCAAAGTGTGAATCACACAGTGCCAATCTTTGAATTCAGGGCAATAACATCAAAGACGTTGGTAGTCCCTCAAGAATATTTATTCAACTGGAGTAGGAAATATGAAGACTGCTTCGTGCTGTGTTTCAAACCAACTGATATCAGTATTGCTGCTTAAAACAAAAATTATGTATAGATTCCATTAGATTTGCCTTTAATTGACAGATTTATCAGCATATATTGTCTTACAGGCCTGCCTGCCTTTGAATAGAAGTGAACTTGATAATGCAGGTGGTCCCAGTCTTGCTCTTTGCCCGTAGTATTTTTGATTAACCATATAAATAGAGTCAGCACTAATTTGCATGCAACCTAAGAATCTTAGCATGTTTTTAAAAGGATGAAATTAATAATGTTCTGTAGAAATTAAATTTTTGGTTAGAGATTGAGGGCATCAGTGTCGATGCTACAGTGTTTTATATTCATCTTTGGAATTCTAAAGATTATAATTATCTATTAAGTTTAATAAGAGGGTCCAAAAGTCCATAGAAAAGCTCTTTCTTCTTTTAAATTGAAACCTGTTGTGCTTTTCTGCGAGGGATTATTTTACTCACTTTTCAAATAGCAGACCACACACTAATTTGCCTTCTCAAAAACCCATCTCATGTTGCATGGCCTGATGAAACAAACACTGAAAATGAGTATCTACTGCTTGTATATTTTACTTAACTGTTTTGTACGAAAGCAGCCTGCATAAAAGCTTGACCTTCTGAATTAGTTCAAAGACTCAATGGACAAGTTGTATCTGATATTTATGCGCTTCTGAGAGCTTGCTCCTTTAGTAAGTGAATCATTAAAAGTTACAGAAGCATTCAGCAATGAGATTCGGCATGTTCTCTTGGTAATTATGTCATGAATATAATTATCAAACTCAGTGAATGCACACATTTACATTCCCCTTTATGAGAAGGCAAACATCAGTGTCTGGCCATACTTCATAATGTTATCTGTAGGGCTCTTTTTTTGTTGTTCAATGCTGCTGTAAGTAAAAAGACCAATTATTACAGATAACGCATGGCAATAATTGAACCTCTCAAGAAAAATACTTCTTAATTACTGTATGCCTGAACTGGAGAGAAGATAAAGAAAACAAAGCTCTAAATCTGTTTTCTGGTACTTTCATCAGATGAAAGGAGATCCCTATAAAGACTATGACCAAAAGCTCCTCTGTAGTGTTTATAATCCTACTCTTCTTGGAGGCACTGGTAAAACTCACTATAAACTCAGTTACATTCCTGCCAAAATTGTGCGCCAGCAAATATGAGATTCAGCTGGTAATGGCCAAAATTACACTGATTTTGCTTATCTGTGTTTTTAAAATACACCAAGTACACAAAAGAAAAGATGCTATCTTTTCCCTCCATTCCAAAGGAAAAACACATTTAGTTTTTAATATACTTTCATTAGGACTAATCGAATTCCCACGGAAGTAAATGGAAGTGATTTCACTAACTTCAAAGAATTTGGACTAAATTTGTGGTTTGATGTCACTAATGTAAATGTCAAAAAAATTTCCAGCTATGAATAATAACATGATGCAACAAAATGGATGTAGATTAAAAAGACAAATTTGTAAGGTCCAGCTTCCCTCCCAGTTACTCACACTAATTAGAGCCTTATTGTTGAATAGACACATTCATTTCTTTGAGACTAGTCAAGCTGTTTACAGTACTCTTCAGCAATAAAGGCAGCAGAAACTCCAAATAAAATTAGCCTGGAGAAAAGAACCTGCATTTTTGCTTTTATCAAATTAAGTTTCCATAAACATTTATATGAACAGCATTTTGTTTTCAGGGATGCCAGCAGGAAGAGAGAGTCTGAGGAATAATCGTTTGGCTGGGCTGTCCTGTGACCATTTTATGTAGGCAAATTTTGCACTACATGAACGAATGTATGGACAATACCTATTTTGAGCCAACGGCAGTTCTTTCAAGGACAAAAAGGTGCATTCATGGCTAAACTAGTAGGTTATGTTTCCCCAAATTTCATCAAATTTCATTCAACAGAAAAATTGAAATACATGTTTGTTAGTGAGGCAAATGCTGTCCTTTAGAGGTATGCATTTGTAGTGAACTGAATTTCAAAACTAAATGGTTTTTCTAATTTCTTAAATTCAATTTTTTATTCCAAAATCATCTAAGTGCAATGTTTACTATTAAAAAAAAAAAAAAAAAAGTAAGGAAACATTTTCTGGCTGAAGCAAGTTGTAAAACTCAATCCACCTCAATCTCACTAAAATAACGAAGACTAAAATAACAAAAAAAATAAAAAGAAAAATGCAGCCAAGGATTTTTACTGCTACTTCTTTCACACAGCTAGCTTGAAAGCACTTTACGCTAGAACCCCAGAGGACCAGACAGGATTTAAGAGACTTAGTGCTGCTTTCAAAATTTGGCTCGCAAACACTCCTTTCCCTGCTGCCACTGAGGCTTACTTACAAATGAGTGTTTCTGCGAGGATGTGTACAGAGTCTGGAGGGTTTTTTAGGGATCCATAAGCTAGCTCTGGGCGAGCTTGTACATTGGGCCAATGCTGTGCTGTGAAGAAGCACCGTGGGATGGGGAGGCACCCCCCTGCCCTCAGCAGGGTTTGGTCCTTCAAGCACACGGTGCTCAGCCACACTAGAATCGCAGAATCATTTAGGTTGGAAAAGACCTTCAGGATCATCAAGTCCAACCATCAAACCACTACTCCCAGCTGGGCACCGGTGGTTGCCAGCCTGGGGACCTCACCGTCCCGCTGAATGGGGTAGAGTGGGCTAGGTGACATTTTTTGGGTGGTGAGGAAGGGCCTGTGCCAGAACACATAGGAAGACTTCCTTAGGTCACTAGAGAAAAACTAAGACGTAAGTGAGCAAGAGAAAGAGCTCTCTGTGTCCCATGTCCGTAGGGACAAGTGCCAGTGGAATTCATGAACAACAGCTGATTTGAAGCAAGATGTCCCAGCCTCTCACCAGCCCACTTACGCTTAGATCTACCCTTTCCAAAAGACCTCTGTGTTCCTTATGTTGTAAGTTTTTCATTCTTATTCCAACCAGTATTCCATCCATTCAATCTCTTTTGAGCAGTGCCCACAAATAAATGCCGAAGAAAAGTCTCTTAAATGTTCATGGAGCAATGCCTTGCTGCAGGGTGTGCTACAGAAACCTGCATCCATGTGGAAAATGCAGGAATGCTGACTCTGCTTCCTTAGAGGGACGGGCAATCTTGTCTGTGGGCATTTGCATTAGTTTCTTGCAGATGCATAAGTTCTGTCCACGGGGTACGTGCTATGATCTCTTCCACACCAAGTGCATTCTGCTTCTTGCAGCCTCAGTATGGCTGCGCTTCTCAGATTTTCTCTTAATGTCTTCAGCGCATTCTTGTTAGTGCATGTTTCTGTAAGTTTGTGGTTTGGTAATACAGACCATCGTAGAATTGTCTTATTTTATCTCTAGAGCTTTCATTCTTCTGTGATTCTGCTGTGTGGCCTCCCAATCGCCATTGTTTCTTCAAAGCTGAAATCAGAGTCTCTGAAGAATCTTTTTCCCAAGACTTAGATCTCATGCTATAAACCGAGATCTGAAACTACAGAACACATTTCTCTAATAGGTTACAGAGGTTTCAGAAATGCATTTTAGTCTCTTTCATATGCAGCTGATACCATTCAAGACACCATTCTATAAAGCAGTGCTATATTTTCATGAATTCATTATCATAAGAACAAAATTTTCCTGGCCAAGCACATTTTTTTCAGGGAAAAACCAGAAAAACTTCAGGTTTTTTTCCCTTCACTTTTTCTCACCATCTTCATTTCTTCTCAGTTTTTACTCCTCCTGCTTCAACTCCTGCTTGTATTCACTGATCTTTCTTAACAACACCTAGGTGATACCATGTCATGTTCTTCGGTGGGAGTTAAGAGCTGTTTAAACTAGAGCCAATACCCAACATGACTCTACTGTATTGAAAAGGAATTGAACAGCGAAGTAATAAAAACTCTTGTCCCGCTTAGCAGTGCCAGCACCAATGAACTTTCCCAACAGCTGCTGGTTTGAGGCAAACTCTTCTCCTCTTGCGTAAGGGCATACGAGGCTGGCAAACTTTTTTCCTGAATTTTCCTGCATAAGTTCCCTAAAGACCTGGGTCTCTCCTAGCCTTGGCAGTGCTGAGCAGCCCAGGAGCGAAGGACTTTAGTGATTTACAGACCACATGTACCTCCACCTAAAGGACGCATTTCAGTCGTCATTTTCAGAGCATGTCTAGTGGAACAGACCCCGCAGCAACACACACTTCTTCTTGGATTATGCTGAGGAAACAAGAAACGAAGGAAAGAAAACAAACCCCAAAGCTACCCTAACTTTCCTCATATTGACCAAATTAGGATTCCTCTTCTGTGTCACATAACATTTGTCTCTTTTTATAGAACAGTGACAATTATCTGGCTTTTCCTTTGTCTCGTCCTGGCTAGACTATGGTGATTTGCAATGAAAGGGATGTTTATGTATTCATTTTCACTCTGAGAACAGACTGCTGCTACGTCTGAGGGAAATGTTTAAACTACTTTTGGTTTGCTAGTTGTGCTATTGTTCCTTTTGTTGCCCGTGTTGTCCTTTATCTGTCACACCAGCTCACCACTTTAGTTGTTTATCATTCTTTAGACTTTTTTCCCCCGACAACGTATGATTTCATCTCTGATGGCCTATTTTACCACAGTGTTTCTCTGTAACAGGTAGATGTAAAAAGTGTATTTTCTATTGTCATCTTAAAACGTCTTTCATAATTTAAAAAGCTAAACGTTTTGTTTTGATTTTACTTTATATAATTGATACATCTCCCCTTTTTTTTAGTGATGTAAATAAATCCAATTAAAGGGTAGTAAGCAATAAGGTCATTTGTTGATTCAAGTGTTAAAAATACCTGCAACCAAAATGTTAAAACATCACATCATTTGGTTTAAGGCACCTAAATTTTATGATACAGATCTGAAAAGTTACACCACTTAGTAGGAAAAAGTACCTAAATATTTGCTGAAACATATAATATATACATTGTATAATATATTCATGTGTATATACTCTGTTTATATGTATGTATGTGTATGTATATGCTGAAACATCCTGTCTGGGTATGTGCGTATGCATATGTGTGTGTGTATATTCTCATGCTGGGTAAGCATATTTTGGCAAATTTTGAAACTGTTTGAAAAACATAGACTGCAGTTCATGTACATAAATCCGCCATCTGAGATGTGTGTTTTATCTGATTTTAGGGAAAAAAATACCCAACAAAAAAACCCCAACAGATTCTGAGCTGCACGTTGTTTTTCTTAGAAGGAATTCATTTTCTAGTAGTTTTCTTGTCTTCAAAACACAGGCTCCTGTTCATGTTATACACATTTGAATTTAGTTCAACTCTGGAAAAAATGTTTGAAATAAAGGCATTTTCTGCTTAGTTTGAAATAAGATTTTTTGCGGCCACAGATTTCTAGGGCATACGCTCATGCCCCCATACTCCCAAGTTTTTTCTTATTTTTTTTTTAATAATAGTATAAATGCACATGAAAATTACATACCCATAAACATATAAGAAAGAAATATGCCTTTCTATTACAAGCAGTTGGACTTTCCTCATAAGAGACAGTCTGGAATTATTACTTGGCTGTGTTTGAAATGTATTGATTAAATTACGTATGTCAACACATTCTGAGGAATATATGCAAGTTACTAAATGCTTGTTTTGTTACTAGAAAACCTCATTAACAGAAGAATAAAATAGCTCATAAGTGAATCTCATTATTTGTCTGTCTCCTTCTGCCATGCCAATAACATTTAGATTTTCAAATAACATATTCTGATGTGAGGCACGCAGCAGGTGTGTGTGTGATGGGACTACTTCTGTTGGATGTTGATTACTCTCTGTGTAATGTGAAAAGCTTCCTATTCCCACAGCTTTATGCAATATATCAATGGTAATGGATTCATAATCATTATCAAGCTTGATAGAGGCTTGACTACTGTGACAGATGTCTTCTCAATTTTCCTGTTGCATATGTTCTTTTCCCTCTGGAACAATGCTTACATAAAATTCCAGTATTAATGTATCTCTTTTATGTTGTTTTGTATCAGTCGTTGACTGCAGTGATCAATCTTTTAATTCAGATGAATAGGTAATTACAACCAAATGCCAAACACATCAGCAGAAATTCAGTAACTGTCAAGCAAACCATAGTGACCAGAATTATTGGTCTGTGCTAAAGATAGCGCGGGGATGTTATTGCATGTTTATGCACCTGAATAGTGTTTCCATTGGCAACAATAATACTTATCTGGTACTTTGTCTTAGCAAAAGGCAGTAAGTAAATCTATTCTTTTTCATACTTATCATGAGATTAACGCAAATGAGTGTGCAGTAGTGCTAACCAAGTGCTGTGCCACCTTTACCAGGGTAAATTTCTTTAAATATATAAAAGAACAAAAGACCTCAGTGGTACTCTAAGTCTTTCAGGGAAAAAGAAAAGAAAGTTATCTCCGTGTTTTCTTTTGACAACAACGTTTTTCTTCCCTGAAACATTTATTTCCATGTATTTCCTGTGTTGATCATTTGATACGGAATTTCCAGAAGACTGCTGTCATCAACACCCAGATGTATTCTACTTAAAGGAGGTTCTTTCAAATCCTGAGCTTGATATTTTTTCCCTTTTCTTCACTTTGGGCTCTAGCCTTTATGGTGCAGCTACATAGATCCTAGAGAGCTTCCCCAGGAGTTCAGAGCACCCAGCTCAGCTTACAGCGTCGATGCCCCAGACACCAAAGTATGTGTGCTCATCATATGTCCACATACACTTTTTCCCCCAAATTATTCATCACTTGTTTAGCTGTAGTCTAAGACTCTTTTTTACTGTAACAAACAGCTCTCCTGTGCTGAGAATCTCCTGTGACCTGTGTAGAGTATGGACTTTTCTGCTACTCCTTCTCTCCTGAAGCCTCTCCTCCTTGGGACAAAAAGGGGCTTTTTGTTCACATCAGTGCATTTCAGGCTAACAGAAAAGGAACGGAAGACAGAGGCCAGTCGGTTCAGCTTCCATAATAAAGGCTACTGGTTTTTTTTCAACAAGTTATAAATTAATTGCAAAGAACCATCTTTTCTATGGGAACTAGTGTTTCTGTTGTGCTCATACAACAATAAAATCACAGGAAAGTAGGATCCCAAGAGGTTATCATCTACTGCACTCCTCTGCTGCAAGACAGGATCAGCTATACATATTCTGACATATAGTGATCTAACTAGCAAAAAACTTCTACTGCTGGCATATCCACAGGCTCCTTGGTCATCGCTTACGGTATTTCATAATCTTTCCCTGTAAGATTTTCTAATGTCTAACTGTAGCATTTCTTGCTGCAATTTAAACTCATCCTTTCCTATTTTTTACCAATCCTGTACATGGATAAATGATTATTCTCTTCCTCTTGGCAAAAGTGTTTACATGCTTAGTCTGGTCTTCTCCCCTATTCCCTGACTAGCTCCAGTCTTCTCTCCTTTAGGCTACAAAGAACTAATTATTTCAATCTTCCCCCAAAGATCATGTTTATTCTATTATCTGGGAAGTAATAAAAGCATCGAATGAAATTAAATCTGGTTTCTAAGGTTATCTATAGAATACTTTTTTCCTTTTATGCCCTTGAATATTTCCATAAGTAACTGATCTCCAGTTATGCATATGCGGGTGGGTTTGTACCTTCCTTACACTCGTCTCTTCAAGACTGAGCTCCTGGATTGCTCAGGAGCACACATTTAAAACAACTGCCTTCAAATATTCGTTTGACTGATTGTTCCAGGATTTTCCCTGGGAGCTGAAATCAAGCTGATTAGTCTCTAATTTCTTGACTCCTTTTGAAAGTTGTACAGTGTATTTGTCCTTACCTAATCTTTCAACACCTCAGCATTCACCATTGCTTTTCAAAGACAGTAGCTTTGCGATTGCTTCAGGTAGTGCTTCAAATATCCTAAAATGAAGCTGATCTGGCCCAACTGTTTCAAAAAACTAAATTATATGTAGACTCCTTAACTTGCTTTTTCCTTATTCTCCCCTTTATTTCCCTGTATCTACTTTAGGGACCACTTCACTGAATTTTTAAATAGGAAACTTAGACCATACAACATGAAAGTCTCTGTTCCTTGTTTCTACATCATATGTACAAACCAAGATACATTCCAAGAGGATTCCCAAACTGGGCAGGGAGTTTAGTGAATATAAATAGCTCCAGGGCTAGGCGGTCCTGGTAAAGAGGCAGATGTGGTTCACAGGCTGGGGATTACTTGGGTTCTAAACACCTGAACTCCAGTTCAGGCAAGATTTAAGCAGACTTAATCCCTGTACTTGCTTTCTTCACAAAGCCAATCTTTCATTTAAAAAAATAAAATAAAATCAAAAACAATTTTACCAGTGATCTGCACATAGGTATCTCCTTTTTAGAAATTTTAGTCATTGCAGGGACTGACTAGATAAAATTAAAGTGAAAAATTATCACAACTCTGCATTTGGAATGAATACACTATGTTTACAGCTGGTGAGTGTTTTAATAACATTAATTCAAATATGCTTATATTTCCAGATAACTTCAAAACTGGAGAGGCTGTAAACACTCAGGGAGGCCGGGCTTTGAAGTGAACATGGCCCTGAGGATTTTCAGGTAAGTAGGTGAGGTTTGCTATCAACAAATGCTAAGTCTCACAGGCAATTAGGGAGAATAAACAAGGTACAAAAGGAGAAGATAGAAAAATGACAATGAAGCAGTATCCATTTTGTGAAATCAATTTTGTTTTTCCATTTTGCAGTTTTTCTAAGGTCGCCCTTTCAGACCACACAGAGCTGTGACCAGAGAGGGTTCAGCATTTATTGTTTTCCATTGATTCGAGGGAGCTCAAAGAACTGGGGGCAAAGTGAATTTTCTCCTGGACCTGGACTCAGCTTCAAAGAGGGAAAAGGAGATTCGGACATGGGTTTCAGCTCACAGAGACCCAGCTTGTGCTCAGAGAGGCTGCAGAACAGAATTAGAAGGGGCAGGGGCCAAGGTACAGCACCAGGGTATGGCAGGGGTCTTCCAGAAGAGCATCCAGCCTTGGCAGCTGAACCTTCTTGCCCGTTGAGCGGTCACAGCCCACCTGGAGCCACCGGAACCCTGCTACAGGTCTGCTCTCACCTTAACCTCCCGCACTCCTGTTCTTCGGTTACATTCAGCAAAGTTTGAGAATGAAACTGGGAAATACCCATGTGGGAACTTCTGAGATCTAACCTATGAAACCACTTGGTTTACAGAGTACAGTAAAAATAGTCTGTCTATAAACTCGAGCCAAGATCAAAGCTTCTTTGTGCTTGCCACTTACTATTCAAAGCACAACGGGTCAGATTCAACCTAGAAGCAACCCTAAAAGCTGGCCTGGCGTAGTAGGTTTTTTTGCATATTGAGCTAGGATTTGTAAAATGCAATCGTGCCAACACTAGGTCAGAAAGCAGTAACCTGAGTGCCTCACGGGTTGGACCTACTGGACACACATGATAGATCTGATGGGCAGTCACCTTCCAGACTGGGCGACCAGAGACAGACCTGCCACTTGAGGAAGTGGCAACTGATTTTCAGAGTTAATTCAAGTTGTTTAAAGAACTACGCGGAAACAGCAAGGAGACTTTCCTTCCCCGTAACAAGAACCCGTCACAAGAGGGACTTGTGCATCTGCACGGCCTTTCTCCCCTCGCCTCCCCGGCTAGGCAAAGCGGGTTTTTAGAGGAGGAGGGTTGGTGACATCCCCTCCAGCGGTGACAAACCAACCGCTCGAGCACAAACGACGATGCTCTCCACCCCTGGGAATGGCTGAATTCCAGAAAGGAGCTTTGAGTTCGTAGCACCCATCTGATCTGTGCATAGGTATATACATGCAGGGCTACAGGTTGTGACACAGTTTTCTTTTAGTTAATTATATTGCAAGCCATACAGTTAATTAAAGAAATATATTAAAAAAAAAATAATCAAATTAATTCCAATGAATTATTCCTCTCATCCATAAAAAGATCGTGCTCTTCATTAATACAATCAGACTTTAGTTCCTGCTCAACTGTAAGAGGGTGTGTGCTATTCATTTTAGATTTTATTTTATCTGTTCATGTTTCATAATCAGTAATTCATACTTCATTAAGGAACCACTGGCATATTCAGAAAGGAGGCTGGTGAGATAGACCAGACTTTAATGTTTGAATTGAGAAACTAGTTTGTTTTGTGATTTAATCTAAAATAAGACTGAAAAAAAGGTATCAAGCATAACTGTCAAGGCATCACAGACCATCTAGTTTTGCCTGCTATCAGGGACAAAAGGTGATCAGCGAACTTTTCTACAATGCATCTAAATTAAATTGTAATTAAACTGCTGCTTTTAGAATGAGGGAAAATCTAGAATGATCTAATGGTTAAGAGGCTGTCATACGTGTTGGAAATATGTAAGTGCAGGCTTCCCTGAAGTCACATCACTATTAATTGAGAATGTAACTCTGGGCACTGAGTTGTCCCGTTGCTTCTTTATTTCTGGTTAGCAACTCCAACAGTTCTCTATACTCCCAATGCCAAATGACATTTTAAAAAGTTGAGAAGGAAATAAGATGCTATGGCATAATTCCATTAAACAGTTTTAACAAGCCCACAAGTGATGCTTTCATACCTTTCTAAGACAAGAGATTTCAGATTTAAAATGGTAAATTTGTTATCACAAGCCATTTAGGATTTATTTTAGGGAAAAAAAAAAAAAAAAAAAAAAAAGGAAAAGAATGGCTTTTGCTGTTATAAAGCTCGATTCTACAGTGCTTGAAAATTAGGTGCTGGCTTTAGGTTGGGATTCATGATGCTGCATCTAGTGCCTAGGGCTGTAGTTCCATATTGCAATATCTCTGCTGGCAGAGCTGGTTTGAGAGGTTCCCATCCTGAAGGTTTTGTTCCCACCACCACCCTCCTGAGTTTTCCTTCCCCTCAGTTGCGTTGATTAAGCTGTTTGTGAAGCCGTCCCACAAAATGGTAGAAGCGATCAAGAGGCAGCCCAGCCCTACAGAGCCCTGCACGTGCCCAGCTTCGGGGACGGGTGTGTGGGATTAAGGGAAGGTGGGAACGGCGTTAACCGGGATCGTCCCTGCTGACGGTGGGAAGGGGGCACTGCAGGAGTGAGGGGGGGAGAAATTCATGTATGATTTCAGGGTAAGGAATGTAATTGGGTTTTTGTTGGTGGGGTTTTTTTGGTCAGGGTGTTATTTCGAAGAGGTCATTTCCCTGATGTGGGTCACAGCACACCAAGAGTGGTAAGGACTTGGGTGAGCGAACGCTACACCCTGATGCGTAGGGAGGAATCCCGTAAGCAAATCTTGCCGCCGATTAGTTTCGGATGGGGAAACCGCAAGGGTAAGCTCCCCGCCGTGAAGGCGACTCCCTGAGGGAAACCACCGGGAACCGGCAGCATCACCCCGCAGCCCACCAGCGGGACACGCGGCAGGGAAAACCCACCGCTCATCCTCCACCGGGGTCTTCTGCTCTCTGCCACTCGCCCAGGGCATCAGTACAGCGGATCAGTCTCCCGAACTCAGTTGTCCAAATCCCTCCTGTGTCATATTTTATTGTGGGGGAGAGGGTTGGGTCTAGCTAGTACCAATCTTTTGAGATATTGCCTCACTGACACACGCTGTAAAAAGTGGTTTTCTAATACAATAGGTGGGTGTTCGTATTATTATGGTGCTTAATCACAGTTTACATGACAGTTTATTGCACTTGGAACTATTATCTCAGATCCATAATTTAAAAGTGCCATATGTTTAGAATGATTAAATTAGCATTTCATTAAGGCAAGGGATAAGGTGCGAGGGGTTTTTTTTCTTATTTATTTGTCATTTAAAACATTAATTTGGTAAAAAAATTGAAGCACTACTCGACCCCCGTCCCCCCAAACATCCATTACAAACTACCCTTAAACTTTAGACCTTTATTGCTCATACACCTCACCATGGCAAAAATAAAAAGAATCAAGCTCTTTCCCCTCATCTAGCCACTCCCTAGAAGAAAACAACTATACCAAAAATTCAAACACAAGAGCTTATAAATGTGTATGTCAAAATTTCCAACAAATACAACCGAAGTGATCCTAAAAGCCATTAAAAATCTAATAAAATCTAAGAAAATTTTAATTTATGTTCAGGAACCAGGATGCTGACATCTGACAAATAAAATTGAAAAGCCTCAGCCTGTTACACTAAAGTTTTATCAAATATCCTGGAGAATGGAGATTATCTTTCTAATCACTATTCAAAGAAGGTGTCGAATTAGACAATTTAATTTATTTTTAGACTCGTAGAACCTCTGTGTTTCTCTGGGAGTATCCAGAAACTTGGCACTTCTCTTTACCAGTCAGGTAGCTTAGCAAGGTACTGACACAGGTATCATCCTAATTTTTGGAACATCTTTTTGCATATATGACTGTGTTTTCTTTTTGAGGAACAGTATGTGATCTTCTCATCAATGAAACTGGACAATCCCTCACCATGGAGGCTGACGGGATATTTCTTTTTTGCTGAGGACCTCTGTGGAAACAGCATCACACTATATTTCACGGCAGTTTTACTGAAAACTTTCAGTATAGAGGTGATATATTCTGTCCTATAGAATGAGCAATGCACATGGTGGCACAGTGGTTGCTTCTTCAGGAACAGTCTCACAGGACAAAGTGTCACAAGCAGCTGGAAATATCAGCCTTGTACTAGTTTTCAGAATTTGCTAATGATCTTGGAAAGGTCTGAAACCAGGTGATCCTTATGTCCCACAACTCAGCAAGCCAGTTCTGCACAGCAAAATATTTATGTACACACTTACCTTTGTATATATATGTATATACAACACAGGATCTTTGCCTCTCCCAGTCATTGGGTTTTTCTCCTGGATTCACTGAATCAAGACCTAAGAGAGGATGAAGGAGGAGTTAAACCAGAAAGACCTGAATGTTAAATTTCCAGGGTCAAATCTTGCAACCAAAATTCTTTAAATAATTTTGGCACCAATGCATATGGATTATCTCCATACGCACCAAATTTCAGCATGACTGCTCATAGAATGGAGTCCTTAGGCTTCTTTCAAAGAGCCTTTGACTTGCATTGCATTTAATATTTTCTTGCATTAATACATACAACAACATCTTTAAGCTATTTAAATCCAGATTAGTTTTCTCTTGATCCTTAATTATATCCTTTCAAAACAAATTTTCATCTGTTCTTCTTTAAAGTTTCCAACATCTTATCTTGGGAAAGAAACATAACAAAAGGCAGTCTATTTCCTTGATAATGAAGTAAAATAAAATACAACCCCACTTTATAAAATTTATCTTTTTTCCCAGGTTCAGAGGAGCTGCGTTTCCTCCGCTCTCGAGAGCTTTACAAATAGAAACCCAAGGCATTTGTGATATTTATGAGACTCCAATTTTGACAACAGATGAACAGGACTTTTTCTCACAATCCTGGCTTTGGACACATAAGCCCTTTTCTCAGCTAAATCTAAACCCAAAATGAAACAGTGTCTAAATACAGTCAGCAGAATCTGCTAAGGCTGATCTTAGTTATTACCATACCTGCTTCTATCTTCCCTTTTGAATATATCTCCGCAAAATAGGTCTAACTTGTAAGAAAAATAGGAATCTGAAAGTGAATAATTTTTTTCACACTATGGACAACAAACCACTTCTTTTCTTTTATGACTGCTATAACCCCCCAACAAAGCAGTAAAGTGGTTCTGACAGACTAATATTTATTTATGGAAGTTAAGTTAAAGCAATGAGGTTTAGGTCTTGCAGTGACAAGGATGACACAATATCGCCTTCCATGAATAATATCTTGAAAGATACATTTACAAATCATATTCTTCAGCATTTTCCATTTAATTTTTAAAAATGAAATTAAAATCATAGAATCACAGAATGTGAAGGTCATCTACTGCAATGTTCCTGCAACGAGCAGGGATGTCTTCAACTGGATCAGGTTGTCCAGAGCCCCGTCCAGCCTGACCTGGAATGTCCCCAGGGATGGGGCATCCACCACCTCTCTGGGCAACCTGGGCCAGGGTTTCACCACCCTCATCTTAAAAAATTTCTTCTTTATATCTAGTCTGAATCTACCCTCTTTTAGTTTAAAGCCATTACCCCTTGTCTTATGGCTACAGGCCCTACTAAGAAGTCTGTCCTCACTTTCTTATAAGCCCCCTTTAAGTACTGGAAGGCTGCAATCAGGTCTCCCTGGAGCCTTCTCTTCTCCAGGCTGAACAGCCCCAACCCTCTCAGCCTTCCCTCATAGGAGAGGTGTTCCAGCCCTCTGATCATTTTCGTGGTCCTCCCCTGGACATGCTCCAACAGGTTCATGTCCTTCTTATGTTGGGGACCCCAGATGTGGCCGCAGTACTGCAGGGGGGGGTCTCACCAGAGCGGAGCAGAGGGGCAGAATCCCCTCCCTCGACCTGCCGTCCACGTTTCTTTTATAATAAAGTAATTTCTTACATGACGTAGTTCTAAGGAAAACTGTAGGAGCTGAAGAGGGAGTAACCAATACAGAAATGCTTAAGGGCAAATCTACATGTAGAAATGCTTGGAGGGTGCTGCAACATAATTCAGTTCAGTCTCACATTAGATTAAATGAGCTTTGATTGAACATTATACTGACTTAATATATTGGCTTTTAGTATTGGAGTGACCATCGTGGGGAAAATATTCAGGATCTCTGGGCTCTGTTGTCTGCTACAGACTGGCACAGTGTGGGTTAACAGAGGGCATAGCACTACGGTGCTGAGCAGCACCAGCTTCCTCACTTATTTCAGTGAGGTCTTAATTCAGCTGCCCACTGATAATTATCCAGGATTAACATTTCCAGCTGTTGTAACCTAGAGGGCATGGCATCGCTCTGCACAGTTTACAGTGGGCGAAGTCTCATTTTGCTGCCAAGTAGGGAATGTTTTGGAGACGTGCCCATCTATTGTTCCCCTTCCAGGAAACAAGCACAGAAAGTCTAGAGCGCAGGGACAGGATCAGGGTCTGCAGTCTACTGTGACTGATATCTTATTTATTATGTCTATAAGAATTCAGATTTCCATGGTAATAGGCGAACTCAGAAAAAAATAGTAGTCCTCCTATTTCCCAAACTTTTAACACAAAATTTGAAAGGCAACAGAATTCCAGAAAAAGAACTATCAAATCTTACTGAAACTGAAAATAATGATAATTAGTATTTTTTCAGCCATCTACCATGCTTGTCAGGCACATTGTTCTATCTGAAGTACACATTACAGCATTTAAATAATAGCTTGTCCAATTCCAAAAATACATGTAGACTATGTTAAATATTTGGCAGAAACCCAGGCAAATCTCATGTGGACATACTATGCCCAATCATGAAATTGCATTTCCTGCCAAAAACGCCAATCCGTGATGCAAGTCATTTATTTACTGGTGAATTGATTTTTTTTAGTTCCATTCCAAGATATAGGAAATAACTGTAAACAAACCCCCCCACCTCTGTTTGCCTAGTGTTCAAATCAAAGTTAGATCTGAAAGCACAGCAGATGCAATTCCACTAAAGTTCGCTCCGTTACAAGGCTCTAAGTCAAAGGATATGATGTCTGGCCCACCGGTTAGGGAGGTATTGGCCAGTACATTCACAGCTCAGAGTAAAATAGAAAGGATTTTGTAAAGGTCTTTGAGAACCTATAGAACGTGATGCATAGTTAAAAGCAGAAGATACACATGGATAGATCTTCAGCTGATGTAAATAAACATTTCTCAGAGGAACTATACTGCATGCCCTAAGTTTTCTGGATTTGTTTTATTTTTAAATTGAGCTGTCAAGTGAATCCTTCCTCAAATATCCTCAAGTGTTTGAAGAACTATCTCACTGTGCAATGGTCACCTTCATGAAACTCTCCTGTGCTTCGAAGTTTACAAAAACTTGATGATGGGTACGGCACAGATTATGGCTGTACTGCCATAACGGTACTAGTATGCTGGTATTGTACAATAAAGCAGGACGTATGGATACTCAGTGTAAATCATCTGGTAAAAGCAAGGAATAATGAGGTGATAAAGGTTGCTGATGGCAAAGTTATTCAGAATAATCAAATCTACAGTGAGCTGTGAAGAGCTGCAGAAAGCTTTCACGTTACTGGAGAGACAGGGTGATAAAATTGCAAATGAAATTCAATGTTGATAAAAGCCAAGTGCTGAGGAAAAAATAACCCTAACTCTACATTTTCTAGTGGTACTCTACCTCTACTTCACTGATACCAGCTGTCATTTTTTCAGAGATGATCTAATTGATACATATTTAACTAAACTCTGAGCAATTGGTCTGTGCTTGTCTTTAGCTTTGAAAGCTGCTGCTTTTCTTTCGGATCTGAATATCTTATGTACCCAAGAGCTTGTTTTTTATTTTTCAAACTATACCAGTTGTCTAATGAAAGATATTAGTTCTGCTTACAGATCTCATCCCACTTAGCTGCATATACATAATGAGCTCTCCTCATTGTATCCCTTGAAGAGATCCTTGTTTTGTCTAGACCCAATCAAGAGCCACTAATGAACTTCATACATTAATGGTATGTACGTTTGCATAAAATATGGCTGTAAATCTGCATGTTTATATAAAATATCAAGTCTGATGTACTGGAAAGATTCACACACAGATTTATGAAGTGGGTTTCCAGCTGAAAAGAACATTTTACCCTCCATAAGTTAAGAATTTAAGTGTTCTGCTGAGAGGAGGAGATATTCTGGAGAAGGAGGGCAGTTAATAGTGCAGCGAGAGACAGAACAAACTGTCTCTTGAATAAACCACAGCTAATGAGTGTTTCTGCAGGATACAAATTCACAATACATTGTTCCAGAACATCCCAAGAATAAGAATACACAGTGCCATGTCAGCTGCACAAGCCACTTTAAGGGCTGATGATAAAGGGGGTGTCTACGGAAAAAAGTCTTGCATGTGCCAAAAAAGCTCTCCAGCCTCCAGCGATATGGTGGGGAGTATAATTGAAGCCAAATAGTCCAGGAGAAGCTTATGTCAACTCTAGATTTTATTTTACCACGTTCAGGAAAGTGATGTTAGCATCATTGTGAATAGTGGTCTGAAAGTGCCAGCTCAGTGCTCAGCAGCAGTCAGAAAAGCAAATAAAATATTATGAACTATTGGGAAAGGAGCGGAGGACAGAACAGAGAGCATTGTTAGGCCACCGTATATATAACTGATGTGCACGTAGCTTGAAAACTACACGCAGTTTTGCTTATCTCATCTTTGATGGCACTATTTAAGTAGAGGGAAGGTTGTCTGTGATGATGAGGGGTGTGGGACAGCTACCAATTGAGGAGCAATGACAACTCACTGCAGAAATGTCGGAGGGAGATAAGGGTGCGCTGTAGACAAACCCATGGAGGACAGATGAAACATGGAAGTCTGAATGCAGCCTCCGACATGAGAAATCCTTAAATCGCTAATTGCTGGAAGCAGAAGGGATCTTCTACATTGACCTTGGTTGCCTCCTTTCCTAAGCAGACACTGCAGGTGAGCGCTGGAAATGGGCTCCAAGGCCAGGATTGCACCCTGCCGTGGTGCAGTTGAGCTTTTCCTGGGCTCACCAGTCCATTTGGACACAGAGGAGAAGGACAGGTTTGCTCTCATTTACTGGGGGGAAGTTTAAGTGCTAGAATGGTGGGAAGGATTTCCGGATCTATTTCCAGGGTGCTCTAAAAAAGAGAGGTCTAAGCCAGAGAGCACTTGGTCACAGATCATGTGCCTTTAGTGCATCAAGGTTGGTCAAGTCTTTGTGGGTGGGTTTAGGACAAGTTTTGTTCCTCCTGACTTTTCCAACTAGAAGAGACTCTCTCATGTCCCTTGGACAAAGTTTTGGAGCCAAGAAAAATTTGATCATTCCTAGGAAACCAGCAACCCTTGTTAGCTAACCAGAAGAAATATCACTTAGTAGATATCTATTTCAAGTGTTGAATGTACCGGAGAGGAAGCTATGTTTCTTCTTCACGTTAGCTCCAACAAAGTGCTAGTATTCACTACAGTCATTATTAATGTATGCTCTTTGTGCTTCCCAAAAGACTGTGGTGGTGGGGAGAATGATTTATATATGCATTTCCTCCCGCTTTGTGGGCTAAAATAGTCCTATTATGCATCATTAACAGACAGCTCCTGGTACATAGGAATAATAAATTAGCACCTGACCAAAAAAAAAAGAAAGAAGTTAAGTACATATTGTCTCAGAAATATTGACACTGAATTTTACTGTTGGGTAATATAGATGAGCCACATGAAAGAGTAATAATATTCACAAAGGTCTGAGCTCTGTGATTTACACTGTCCCGCTGGAGGTGTTTGAAATGAAGCACTAAAAAAAAAAAAAAAAAAAAAAAATAAAAGGCAGCAGTAATTAAAGCCTCCAAATGTTGGAAGTTTATTGGTTGAACACCATAAAGAGTTCATTCATAAAACTCCTGGCACTCACAAAACAGTCAAACTATAGTCTGTGAGATTATTTTACATTTTACACATTTCTTGTTACATTTTTCCCAGGATGTTTGTTTTTCTCTTTGCTTTCTGAGGGGGAAGGGAAGGTGGGCCACTCAAGTTATATGATATATGTATGCTAGAAGCATGGATGCAGGACTAGCTTGCTCCCTACTCACATTGCTGCTGCATTCTGACCTATATAAAGTGCAAACTGTGAATCCAAGCAGAGACTTAGTCTTGCTTTGTCTGCACATAGTGGTGTGCTCACCAGAACATTAAGACGTTAATGTATTTTACTTTTCTAATCTTGCTGTTCTTTTTTTTTTCTCTTCCAAGATTGAATTACAATGAACTAATGCCCTGACTTTTTAAATTAGAAAACGGAATAGCTTAAACAGTACAAAATGCTTAGTCCATGCTAACGTATTTAAAGAGGTCACATTAGCCTGCGCTTAGTCTCTCACACTCACACGCACTTATCCACACACGTTTTGCAAGGACTCAGGAGGAAAATAAAATATTTTTAATTGTATTGCCAGACAGCAGGAACAATCTCATGTCTTTCAGACCCAAGTAAGCTCCATGGGCTGACTGAGATTGAATGAGGAGAGAGCTGCCCTTTGTTATGTCTACGCAGACGTGCCTTCAAGCAAGCTCGAAGTCTGCCTTGGCGTGCAACCAGCCACCTCAGGGCTGCGTCCAAACCTTTGCTCTTTTCCCGTTAGCACCAGCCGACTGGTGGGCAATTCCTGCCGTTGGAAGAGACGTGAGTCACCAGCCCAGCCTGGCACACGTCCCGCTGGTCCACGACAAACAGCGCGGCTCCGTAGGGTGAAAAAGGGACTTTTGCCCCAGCCTGCCCGGGACCACCCGCTGGGGATGAAGGGGAGGTGGAAGAGCTCCAGCCCTGGACTTGGACGTGGGCGCTGCCCATGTGGCAGGAGATGGCGAGCGTTTCACATCGGCTGCTCTGGCGCCGTCCTCTGGGAGCGTAACAGCTCAGGAGAGCAAGTTTTAGTGACTTTTTTGTTTTGACACAGGCCACGCTAAGAGTTCTTGCAGAGCTCCGTGTGAGCTAAGCCATCCTCTCTTCTGCCCATGCTTCTTCCAAAGTCAAATTCCCTTCAGATTTTGAAATAACTTCAGATTGCATCCTGGTCTGAACCTTCTGCGGTGAAATAACAGCAGAAAATTTTGATGGTAACCGCAGCTCTCAGGACTGAACCTACGATGTCTGGTCAGAGGCGTACCACTGAAGATTCATTTGCATAAAGCAAAGTTCTTGCTCAAATTTAGGAAATTTAGGTAAATTGTAATTCTCAATCTATTGAATTCAAGCAATTAAGCTTTAGAACTTAAATTAATGACGTCTGATTAAATGTGATTGATTATTGCAACTGTGACAAGTATTCGTTCCAAAATAAGTAAACTGGAATATCCTGAAAAGTAATGGACAGTTAAGAAACTTGTTGCTTAGAAAACAATTTTTCCTGTTTTCCTCTTCACATTTAATAATTGAGTATATCTCCCTTAAATCAATTTCTTTGGTCAAATTACCCCAGGTAATAAATTTACTTTAACTTCTATGAAGGAATCCTTAAAAATTCTCATTTGACAGATTTTCATCTATTATTGTTTTAATAAAAGTCCAGGCAGTTATTCCATTCCATCTTATTTTCTGTTGTTATGGTGAAATGATTTTTTATGACTATGGTTTGACTACAGGTATATTTTCATCATAAGGCTCATAATACTACAAGCTTTTTTTCTGGAAAAGTATAAATTTCAATTTCAGGCAGCATGGCAGTCTTCTTTTGAATCACCACCTTCTTAGTTGTAGCCAGAACACAAAAATCTCCTTCTCCAGATTAAAAAAGAACTGCTGGCTTTTATACTTTTTGTGCAATGCAACTTCCCAGCCCCTCCCCAAATGTGCTACCAAACACATTGTGAGTTTTGAAAACTTTGATTCAAATGTCTCTAAAGGAACAATGTTTAGAGAGAAAAACTCTCCAAAACAAATTGCTTTTGGGGGGGCTGAATCAAATACCCGTGGAGGTTCATGAGAACAACTATTGTGGAGTTCAATAGACTTCGAGTCATGGGGCACAGGCCACTGGTACATGAATGAATAAATGGGGAGGTGATGAAATGCATTGAATACATCTTTCTAGAGCAGGCTGAGGTTTGCTTTCAGATGTACCAGCCAGCTGGAATACCACGGAAGAGCCCTCAGGTTCTGCTCACACCCAACGTTTTAGGAGACACCACCCTCAGTGGTTATTAAACATACAGTCCCATGGAAGAAGCTTTTAAATGCAAGAAGCTGATTAAGAGCCAGATTGTGACATTTAGCTACAGGCCTAAAATGGTGACTGTGCCCTTCTCAGGACAGCTCCAGACAGACCATGCCTGAGGTGGTGCAGTCCCTTCCCCACGGTTTCAAGCCCTGTAGTGTGGATGGATGAACCGGTAATCTTCCTGGCATCTGGCTTTGCCTTTTCCTACCCAGATTTCCAAATAAAGCAGAATTTAATGCAATTTTTGCTTTTTTTTTTTTTTTTTTCCTTGGTTTTTATTCGAATGTTAACACCCAAAGTAAGGATTTGAGGAATACACACATTATTAATTCATTTTGCCTGACGTTAATTCATTAATTCATTCCCCAGGTGTGTGCTGTAATGCTTCTACTGCTGTGTTGGATGGGACGACAGACAGGAGGCAGGAGTTTGTCTTTTCCGTTATCAGCTTCCTCCATCTTGAGCTTAAACCACAGGAGCTGACGGGAGAAATCCTTAGAGCTGTCATTAGGAGAATGATGAGAGTTATTAAATCTGATGACTGTCCACTCAAATGGACCACTCTTGGAGACAGTACCTGCAAATGACTGAACCTTGGAGAGAAAGGGGTAGATGAGCAATAGGGTATTTGGGGGGAGACTATCATCTTTTGATTAGACTAATTAGGAAACTCCTGAAAAGGAGACAAGCTGTCAGACTGCTCTTTTTATAGAGCAGGTGGAAAGATATGGAAAAAATTACCAGATTGGATCAAGAGATGAAAAAAATAGTCTTCCAGAAAATAACATATGTGCTAGAGAGAGAGTGTTTGTTTCCTTGCAGTCTTAATCACCAGGGATAAAAGACTGTTGGAAAACCAGAGGTAAAGAAGACTCAAGCTTTAGCACTTTTCCTCAAAGTTATGTACGGGATCCTTGATAAAGTTTGTAGTCTGCTTCAACTGTAATGTTGGGTCCCTGGACCCAGAACATCCATCGCAAGAGAGCTGTGGGAAAGAGTGCTCTGAAGTTGAGAAGATTTTTGTGTGGAGGGTCGGATCTGTTTCTAAGAGCCAAAGGCAGGTGACACTTTATTAAAAGGCCTAAAAGAACCCTGGAAACAAGCAAAAGAAACTAAAGAACCTCAAAATTAAAGAAAAGCCACAGAAAGGGACAGAGCTCCAGCCTGCTCAAGTCAAAGAAAGGTTTGAAGGTACACAGGCCCCAGGTGGTGGG
Organism: Astur gentilis; assembly: GCF_929443795.1. Classification (NCBI taxonomy): domain Eukaryota; kingdom Metazoa; phylum Chordata; class Aves; order Accipitriformes; family Accipitridae; genus Astur; species Astur gentilis. The sequence continues at coordinate 12,193,530 of NC_064913.1, forward strand.
GACCTCAACTCAATATTGCCCAGCTGAGGGTTCCTAGCTTTTGGTTCCAAATGAAGTCTTTGCAATTCTGTTCTTGTTTCTGACTTGCTGTTCATATACGGATATTTCTTGATCTCTATAATTAGCATAGCAAAGCACATGAATGTTCCCATTTAGAGCAATGAGTCTATTTGCATGCTTAAATGCTTTATTTGACAGGGTTTATGAACCCAATCCAGCAGCACTCAGTGAGGACAATGAAACTCTTTCCCCTGACATGAATGGATAGTGGTTTGGGTCTGGTAAAGGTAACTATTTAAGCTTGCCAGGCTGTTGTGGGAAATAAGCACCGTCCTTTTATGAGAAGGAAGTACAATTATACCATACCAAGAAACCATGTCCCTCAGGCTTTCAACATTCTTCCCAATGAATGAAGCCTTATAATTACCACCCCTACCTGTGAGAGCTTGCTAATATTGCATGGGTTAGACTCAGAGTTTAATATCTCTCTTTCAAAAAAGCAATAACAACAACAAACCAACCCCTGTGAGCAGCCTGTGGCTTAGAAATGATGCTGTGTTCCTGACACTATTACCTTACATGCAAATATTTTTCTCTCCTTTGCTGTATGGTTTTTTTTTTTTTCCTTGGTTTACTCAGCTGCTAACATGAATATGTAGATGATCTAACACAAATGGCTCATCCCTGTAGGCATGTCTCACCACAGCTTCTTGGGCAAAAGGATCAGAAGGGGATAAAACCCAAAGGGTTTACTCCTTAAGAGGCACATTGCTTCACGTGGGAAGACTGAGTAGAGGACTGAGAAACTTTCTTAGTGTTCAACCATGCCACCCTTCTGTCCAGTTGGTTTGGGCACACAATATTTTCCCTCGCTGTGACAAAGACGTTGTAGCAATTATGAGCTCCTTTCAGAAAGGCTGCTATTGTGAACGAAGCGTCATTTGCACAAACATGTAAGATATAGAATAAGGTTAATTATGGTATCCTTATTAGAAGCATATAGGTGTTATGATTCTGGTCTTCTCTTCATGGGCTCAAGAGTACTGGGCTAATGGTACTTTGGTGACATAAGCGCTTTAATTTTCTGCTTTACCCACACCTCAGCATCATAAGTAAATTTCCCAGGTAGGGAGGCACTTTTGGGAAGTTTGGCCAAACTCAATTCATTCTGGTGAACTTGCTTGTTTTCACAAGCTAGGATCAGCTATCATTTTATAAACCAATCCAGGAATAGCAGTAAATAAGTAAGCGGCCCTGTTGACTTAAACTATAGTTGCCTTGAAATTCCCAGTTGTTTTTCTCACTTACTGACAGAGACCTACTATGCACGTGCCTTCTAGTGTCACTGAATTGGACCCGCAAACGTACTTTAGTAAAGCTGGCCAGGAAGAGAGCTTTGTTGGTTTCCAGGTGGAAAGATCACAGCACCTGATGGCTCTTGGCTGTAGTAGCGTCTCCACTTTCAGCATAAATCTTCCTCACGGCGCAAGGGGAAACTGCTTTTTCTTTTCCTGTTTTGTCTTTGTCGGTGACGTTTCAGTTTCCTGCAGCAGTAGGGTGAGTGTGGTGTGAAGGTGCAGGATACGACCCTGGGGGTAGGCATTGCGTTACCAGAAGGACCAGCAGGACTGAGGCAGGGATCGACAGATGTTTTGATGTCCACAATAATAACTGGACCTGCAAGGGCAGTTACTTCTCTGCTACCCACCACGATCCTTCAGTCAGGAGCTGCAAAGGGGTCCAGGAGGCACGGCTGCCAGCCCAGCCAAACCCAAAGCCTTCAAGGGCAGGGAAAGGAGATGGTGACTGCTCTCAATGGCTGTAACCCTTGCCTCTTCTGTCCCTGGTCTTGTCCCCCACTCATCCAAGAAAGTAGATTAACACAACTATCCCACATTTGCTGTTTAGTTTCTGCAGGACTAGTTCAGTAAACCCCACAGGAATTTATCAGAAGAGAAAACCAACAAATAGTCTTATATGTCTTTATGTAGCGACTACAAAAATTGCTATTGGCACCTCTAGGTTGTGAGGAGAAGAGAAAAATACGAGGAGGAATATAACGATCCTAAATTTTAAAAATAATTTGAATAGTATAGAAGATGAGGTCTAGATTCAAATAATCACCAAATTAAGATGCAGAATACCTGCTGATCGGGGAGGACTGTCTGTTCTCTGGGGCAGGAATTTTGTGCAAAATTAAGTGTGCAGCAATGATTGCCATAGGCACAACTTAGTATTGCAATAAATATTAAACATTAAATTACTAGAAACCCTAGCTGTCACTTTTTGACTTAACAGTGCTTGACCTTGTAACCATAAAATTTTTAGAATTTCTTTCTGTTTCTCTACTACTGACCTGGAAAGGCCATTCATTCTAGAAAAAGGAGTTGCAAAAGCATTGCAAATTGTCATGTCTTTTTTCAGAAAAATGGTTTTCATACTGTGGGACTTAAGTTAAATACCCATCGCTTTCCATTGATCTGCACACACTGCAGTTTAAAATTTAAAAACAAAGTCAGAAAATAGATTGTAGGGATAATTTACCTTACTCCTAGATAAGTGTTCTGTCATAGATTTATTTTCTTCTACTGGGTAGGTTTTCTCCTCTTTGCAAGGTTACTAACACCGACTCAATTTTCCACTTCAGTATTAGCTTTTTAAAATATTGGCTGAACCACAGTTTCAACAGCTAATCATATAGTGTCTTGTGAAATACCTTCATAGGTAGTGGGAGTTCATAAAAAAATCTGTGAAAACTATGCAAAGTAAGAGGCTTCCATACCAGAGATTCTTTTCTTCCCATTGCTGGCAAACATATCTGGGTAAAATAGACCTTGTGAGCAAGGATTTAAGCGAGTTTGTTTGCTTTAGGAGAGAAGGTGGGATTTGTTTTTTCTCCTGTTTTCACAAAATTTCCTAGCAGGTTGGTGGCTTAAAAATATTTTTAACAATTACACTATTAATTTCCAGATTTTATATTATTTATTACTTTAATTACAATATTTAAATATTTCGAAGGATTTTATTCTTCTCCTGAGGAGTTGTTTCCACAGTGGATGTGCCTGTGGCTCACGTAGCTCGTGCTTCGGTAGTGACACTTCATGCTACTTACTTACTTTTCACTTACTACTTAAGAGTTAGTGTGAAGTAAATGGGGAAGACTTCAGAGTCTCTCCTCTGTAAGGAAGCCCATGCTCAGCTCAGGCAATCCCAGTGAAGTATTCCTGTTCCACCACAGTTCCACGGGAAAGTCGGACACCTAAAGGTCCTGTCCGTTTGCTGGATGCCAAATTCTTTTCTCAGCCTTTATCTCTGAAACGGTGGCAAGTCTCCAGGGGTTTCCCCTTGTCGAACATGTGAGGTGATGAGCTGAGAGGTGAGGGACCTATTTCTTACCCTGTGTTAGGAGGTGCAATAGAAATACGACAGTTCAATGTCTCCCCCATTTACTTGCAAGTTCTGATACTAGTTTTGTCTAAAGTTTGTTTCTTTATTTGATCTTTCTTTCCTTACAAGAAAGCCTCTTATACAGAAAGCATAGCTATTTGCCAGTAAAAACACTATAAAACCCCTTCCAAGTGTGCAAAAAGGAGGTGCTGGCAGCAATGGGAGGAGCGAAGGTGGAGACAGACAAAATATAGGATTAAGACTTTTCTTACTGTAACTTATATCTGTGATCCCACAGTCTGTGTTAGCAGCAGGGCAACACCGTTCCCCTTCCCATGCAGCCAACCTGGCTTTGACCAGGCTCCAGGTCAAACAGGAAAATATTTTAAAGACAACTAAGCCAAACAAAACCCATCCTACTACTCCTCAGAGCCAAATCCACAGCACTCTGCCCCCATCTGAGGTGCTGGGGAGTGAAGCAAGGGAGGGGGCTGACACCAGTGCCCCAGGAGCGGGACAGGAGGGGGACGAGGGTCCGCACTGCCCAGGGCAGGCTGGGATGCGGCGGGACGCCAAGGAGCATCCCTGCAGGGAGCCTTCATTCCTGCGGCCTTCTCAGGGATGGAGACCCCAAATTGCTTCTTGGTGGCTGTGCCCCGATTCCTCAGTGTCCCCAGCAGGAATGGGGACTGGGGTCCCCATCAGATGGGCAAAAGGCACAGGGAGCTTCCTCGTGTCACCTCCTTGCTCACTGCTAACTGAGCCTGGGCACGACTTTAAGCTAATCAGATTACCTTTACAAGCCTTCCCCTCAGTCAAAACCCCTGCTTCCAGAGTTTTGCAAGGTACTCATTTTTGGAAGGAAAAAAGGGGTTTAATGAAAGGGGTTTTTTTTTCCTAACCCCACCCTGAGAGGCAAGGTGTTACATCCTTGTAATGAAAACAGGTATTATTAGCTATTGTCTAACCCACTTGAAAGGCTCTGGTGTATTTCCCCAGTGCGAAGGCTTTATTGAAGACTGCAATAAGAAAACTTTGCAGTTTAAGCATTTTCACCCTTGGGACTTAAACTTCCATTTAGGTTTTTATTTGCTACAACCCCAAAGAGCCTACAATGTCAGCGCCTGAAGAAATGAGGCTTGAGAGGTGATTATAGTTTTATGTGGAACAATAGCTGTTAGGAATCGGAAGACAGATGCTAAAAACTGAGTCAGATAAAGGTACCTATTTTGCACTTGCAAGATAGCACAACGCCTTCTGCTGTGTTGCAATCTTTTAATCTCTGTCAGCACATCTTGTACTACAAAATAAGTGTGGATCATGCATATGGATATATGGGAAATATTTATTTTAAGAAGACTACAAACTGCCATACATACATGTAAAATGTAATTAAAAAGTGCACCATAAAAGAACTACTTGAGGGTTACAGAAGCTTAGCAGTATTGAACTGTCATGTGCTAAAAATATCTTGCTATCTTGCTCTAGATGACTTTCTGAATTAATTGTACAGACACCAAAACATAACCTAAATGCTAGTAATGTCACTTCTTCTTTTCTTTTTCTTTTCTCTGAACCAGTTCCCGTAGATTTATTCAGATGTAAAATTTATCCATCTGCCGTATTTTGATCACGGATATACTCAACTTCAGCATCAGGTTTCAAATGCATGACAACACCTAGCTAAGGGTAAGTTAAATACGGAGAAAATCTGGGAAAAGGCATGTGTTGCGTATAGATAACCTCAGGGGGCGAGGTGGGAATGACAACCGCAGGGAAGTCTCTTCCTCTTCGGCTTCTTTGCACTAAGTGAAGGCTCGTCTCCGAGACCGGGGAAACAGCCCCCGGCAGGGTGATGCGCTCAGGGGGGTTTCGTGAGCGTCGCCGTGACCTCAGCCCTCGGTGGCACAGAACCATGTGAGAGCCGTGAGCTTGTATGGGGCATTTGATGGTAGTGGGTTTCTGAAGATGCCTCTTCTGGCTCCTGAGAGCTGTTAGGGGTGGTGAGGCATGGGATGGAAGGAGCTTCATTTGGCTACAAGAACCCCAAGTAAAGTTTCTGGGTGCAAAACTAGCTTATAAGAAGTGATATTTCTGCTACAGTTATTCTGATGATCTAGTAAACAGGGAGATGGGGAGGGCTGAAGGGGTTTGCAGGCATTGCATGCTGCTTCTACAGATCAGTTCTTTAGAATAAACCTGCATTTAATTGTTGCTGGCGCTGCCAGACTTTGCTACAAAAATCATGCTTGTCCCAGACTACAATGGTATTACCTGTAGAGCTGATGAGATGTTACGACATGCACATTTCACTTATCAACAGCTTCCATTTGCTAGTAACTGTGTATTCTGCACCACTTCGCTGCTCAGATATCAGCATAAGGGTGCTTGCAGATCTGGATGCCTATGAAACAAATCTACAAAAAGTACCATGATACTCAAAGGTCAGAGAAAGATATCTGTAAGATGTCGCCTCTTCCCGCCCACCTATAACAGAAGACGAATGGGGATTAGTTACACTCTAAATCTGGGAAATGCCAGAATAAATTTCTCTGTGAATCCTTAATTTGAAGTGGGATCCTCCTTGCCTAACTCGCAGTGTCTTTGCCATCGTCCACACACCCTTTCTGGTCTCTGGTGAGAAACAGGTATTTCCAAAGCACGGTGCATTTTCTCCTCACAGACTCATTTAAAATGGGCCAGATAAATTGCCTTTTAGAAGTGCCTGTTTCTCTCTAGTGACTATAAAGGGAGTCTAGACGATTAGCTCAGAGACAGAAGTCTGCTGTAAACTTCTAACTGAGGAGTGAGGAGTCTCACCCTTGTACCCCAGGACAGTCGCTGCACTGGGCAGACCTTCACTCCCATCACCTCTCTTCTCCCAGACAAATTCCTGGCTGTAGGTTATAAACAGTGGTTGATGTGAGATTCCCAGATCCACAACCTTAAATTCTTCTGAACTCTCACTTCAGATACCTACAGCCTTTTCTGAATCTGGGTCTTGCAGTCTCTGCAAACTACCACACTGCTGTACAAATAAGACCAGTGGCAGTCTACACCGGTGCACTATGGCCTTTATCTTGGCAGAATATGCATACAGTAAATTGCATTCCTTTGGAGCTGAACTTGGCAAAAAATGTCACTCATATGGATGGGCTTCTCTGAGCTGTGCAGTAGCATTTTATTACGGCTTTGATCTAGAGAGTTGCAAACAAGAGTTCTTTGTCCTGCAAGACCAACAGTGTATACATTTTTGAAAAAAAATTTTCAATGCAAACATTGTTTTTGTTTGCACTAGTATCAGTCTAGACCGCTTTATTGAACTCTTACTCCTCAGTTGCAAAAAAGGCTGGATTTCTACCAGGGTAGATGGGTGTTAGAAATCAGCTTTTCATTACAAGGTTCAGAGCTAGTACAAGCATTCACATTTTCATCCACATCACACCTCTGGTGATACATGTGATGCAAATTAAGGTGTCAATGCAATAAAGTATTTGATTAATAGTGTTTAATTTTAAGCACACAAATAGTTATCTGTGTTCAATAGGGGTACTTGGGAAGCATGTGAATAAATGCTTTGTTGGGTTGGCACCTGTATCTGTATTCCCACAAGAAAAGTTAAAAAAAAAATATTGCAAAAGAGAACACAGAAACCTGGACATGAGGAATCCTTCTAGGGAAGGCTGAGCTCTAGCTAAGCAGTGGAAATTCATGGAAAAAGGCATCACATGATGACCTACACACTGACACATTGCAGAGCAGACAGGTAGTATATGGATCCAATCAGAGATAGTACAGGAAAGAAAAACTACTAGCTAATACTCAGATATTGCCAGAAAGAAATAGCTCCAGTGGTATGGCTCACAATAATCAATGAATTACAAGTCTCTGCATAAGCTGCGTAAATAATAGCGCTACGTGCTGATACTGGGTTGTAAAGGAATAGCAGCAGGGATGGAGGACAAGACTGGATTGTGTGCAGAGCACACCAGGAAAGTAACGTGAAAGCCACAAGGGACACAGAGTAGTAAAAATAGACTCAGCTGATGCTATTACCTATAAGAAAACCAGAACTGGACAACAGATATTAAAGAAACTAGGGGACCACCTCTGCTCTCCGCAGGTAGATGCTTTTTGTCATCCTCGCTTGCAGAATTATTTGCAGTCAAGTGGACACGAATCATTCATTTTACGGTGCCTGTTCATGCCAGCTTTCTCCTACTTGACATCAGCATGTTTTTCACACAGGTGGATTTGCAAATCCACTTATTTTTGGTCCTGTCCCTTATGGATTTGGAGGAACTTCTCAGGAAGGTAAAGCTAAGATGTTGCACGTGTTTCCAGAACAGAGGGCTCCAGCCATATTTTGCCATGTTCATTTATCCGTCACATGCATGTTTCAGCCTCTGTGCCTTGTACTGTAGGCTCAGAAAAGCAGTAGCACTTCAGTGTTCGGAGTACAAAGGTTTGCAATGTTTAATGTAGACCACCTACATAAGGTCAAGCCACATCCTTTCCTGTTGATAGGTGTGATGATGACAAACCAAACAGTTTCAAGCACTTTCAGAAAGGAGGAATTACTCTGATGAAACAGCATAATACATAAAAATAAATACGTTGAACAGAATAGCTGGGGTTCTTTAAGGATGTTTGTGCTTGTGACCTTTCAGCATGCCCACCTACCGCTTTTGAGCTTCTCACTACACAGGAGACGCACAGAGAAATACTCAGGTGCATGTGGTTTTGTAAGTGGCTCCAGGATCTGATACCTGCCTTATCTGTTAAGTAAGGAGAGCTGTAAGAAACAGTGAGATTGGCAACATTACTCTGGATAAACTAAATTATAACGTATGCTTCTCTCCTACAGCAATGCTCATGTAATTCTGGTGGCCGTTATTTAAGACTGAGATATTACTACTTGGGCATGGGACTACCCAACCGAAAGTCAGGCTGCAGCCCTGGGCACGTATTTCCCAGTAGGAACGCTCTCTGGGGTACCCAGGCCACTTGTGACCCTCTACAGCCACCTCGGTTGTGTCAGCACAGCTGTTCACACAGATGTGCCACGAACGGCATCAGGCTGAGAAATAGGCAAATTCTGCCCTGGCACGGTGGAGAGGAGGGAGGAGGAAGGGCTGGAAACAGGAGAGCGAGGATTTCTTAAAAAAGGTCTGTCTGGTCATAGTCTGACCTGCCAGAAGAGATTTAGGGCTTTCTCCTGCTGTCACTGAATGAAAAGGGCAGCCTTAATACTTGGTCCAACACTAAGTAAAACTGATTAATTTTAGCAAATTTAGTGCGTTCTGGATTGTATTCTCCAAACAGATGAACCTTTTCTTGTCATTAACTTGAGAAATTGTCTTTTAAGGGCAAACAGACAACAATGTAGCGTATGAAATTGTGCTGGTTTTGGCTGGGATAGAGTTAATTTTCATCATAGTAGCTAGTAGGGGGCTTGGATTTGTGCTGGAAACAGTGTTAATAACGTAGAGATGGTTTTGTTATTGCTGAGCAGTGCTTAGACAGAGCAGGCTGGGGGGGGCACAAGGAATTGGGAGGGGACATTGCTGGGACAGCAGACCCCGACTGACCCAAGGGATATTCCAGCCCATGGGATGTCATGGTCAGCAAATAAAAGGTGTGGGAAAAAGAAAGAAGAGGGCATGCTGGAAGTGACGGTGCTTGTTTTCCCAAATGATCACTTTGCGTGCTGGAGCCCCGCTGCCCTGGAGATGGCTGAACACCCGCCTGCCCGTGGGAAGGGGTGGACGGATTCCTTCGTTTGCTTTCCCCACACTCGCGGTTTTTGCTTTCCCTATTAAACTGCCTTTATCTCAACCCACTTTTACTGTTCCGATTCTCTCCCCCATCGCATGGGGGGGAGTGAGCGAGCTGCTGTGTGGGGCTGAGTTGCCGGCCGGGGTTAAAGCACAACGGAAAGAAAGGTATCTGTGTCACAGCTGTTCTGTTTTCTAGTGCTATTCCTTTTTCTCTTAGGTTGTCATCATCTACTTTTGGTGTGAAATTAAAGAGAGGCTTGTAAACAGCTGCTGATACGTGCAATATGCTACATGCAGCAAGAATGCACATCCTGAGTCATCCACACCCTGTTTTGTCATCTTGGTATTTCCCTCAGACTGTGCCCAAACAGTATTTTTTTTAAAACCTGCCACGCCCCCCCCCCCCCCCCCCCAAAAAAAAAACAAAAAACAAAAAACAACAAACCAAAAACCAACCAACAAAAAAAACCCAAAAAACCAAACCAAAACCATATTTTCCAAGGAAAAAAAAAATCCTGAAAATGTCAAGTGTTTGCTCAGGCTCTGATCCAACACAATACTAAAATCCTTTTTAATGTCAACTGCATCCCAAACAGCCTGTTCCTCTTGGTAATCTAGACCTTGTAATGGAAATTTTAGCAGAACTGTGACTATTACTAATGCACTTAATACATTAGGAGCTCAATTTTGAATGCCTTGAGCACTTAGTTCCCCTGCTAAAGTGGATCAGAGCTGTGGTGGTGTAACATAACAGGGGCAGTCCCATAGCCTTTGTGACCTTTTGTGAGCATCTGAACGAGATTGCATTTAATGATTTTAAAATGTCAAGGCCCATTTCAGGCAAAAAGAAAGAAATCAAATTGGGTTTCTGGACTGTGTAAGCTTTTGAAACGAGTCCACGGACATCCTCAGACACAAGGCACTGGGCTGAAATATCATGGAGGCTGAATACATTATATTTCAGAATCAGGTCTCAGAGACAGTAATTTCAAAATCGAGGCCTGCAGAATAATAATGTTACAGCACATGCCTGCCATAATTTGCTTTTTAGTTCATTCTGAATTACCTCAGCACAACCGAGTAATTCATCAGTGCATAAAGCATGCAGAGACTGGAAGTGTGAATTATGCATGAAGGATTATTTTGCTCTGATGTTCTGCTGGATGGGTATGTTTGTGCAGTGTACACTGGAAAGCTGCACTAACAGCCCGCGATGACTGGGTGTTGGTTTGTGGAATATATGGGGTCTGGTGTTGTTTGAAAGCATACTCAACTGTGATATGACGCTAGTAAGAAAACTGCATCAACAATATAAATAAAGGATAGCTTTGAAATATGAATTATGCCATAAATAAATGATCTCTGCTTCCTCACATTCTGCCTCTGTAGAAAGCTAGTTAACTGAACGTGTTATTCACTATCCGTAGACAGCCTGACCAAACAAGGTTGTTTACTTCACTGACACCGACAGATCCACCAAAGAGTGCAAACTTGTCGTGTAACCAGTAATAAAATACGTGTTGATGACATAATTTGTCTGGCTGGTTCTGGCATGTCTCAGGTTTGAATGAAGCTCTCTTGGGATTTAAAATAAAGATGCAGAATTAGACTTTTGAAGAAGGAATCCGAGTTAATCATCATAATTAAAAACAATATGAGAAGTCATTTCTGGTGCATTATATAATAATCACGTAATAACACGTTAAAGATGAAGCTAAAGCTGCAGGCATATATCGGTTGATGTGAGTGCCTATTAACTTTTCAAGAACATTAGCAATGAAAGCAATAGAAAATACAGGAAATGTAGAATTAACTTGTTACTTCTTTAACAAGTTAGCTTGACCATCTTAATTGTAGAGCTGGTTGAAGAATAGAACTATTGTATGAAACGTCTTTAAAAGTTCACAATTATTTTTATTTTATAAACTCTTTAGGAAATTATATTTTTCTATTATTTTAAAGCTATATGAGGATACTACTTGATTTAACAGATTTCTGGCTTTTGTTGCTTTGTCTCACATTTTTCCTTTTTCACTTCCACCCTGGAAAGCAATATGATTCACACAGAGAAGGAAAAGACAGCAAATAGATTTTTCTATATTTAGTTGATAACAGCATTTAGAAATGCAAGAAGGTATTTTCAGATTAAAAACATCCTTTTTCACAAAAGCCTCAACACACTTTATGTAATTCTGACCTTTTGATTATATCTTGTAGGAAAAATATTCTGCTAGCTTTTCCTGTCATATTTTAAGCCACTATCTTAACCTAAGATTTAGTAATGCCGATTTTGAGGTTAGAACATCTGTATAAATTTTAAGAAGTGGAAAATGTTTCAATTTTAGCAGTAAACAAGTTGCAGCTTTAGCCAGTCCACTGCTATTTGCATTCACATATTCTGTTTAAAAGCAGGTGATCTGTTCTTTATTGGAAACAATACTGATGATAGCTCTATCTTTAATCTGCTGTGTAGTTTGCTCCCAAAATTTTAGTCCCAGGTATTTATTGGGAAAACCAATACAGACTCCCAATTCATATGGTGCTGGGATCACTGCCAAAGGTAAAATTAATTCAGGAGGGAATACATGAGAGACGTTAGAAAAAACCAACAGAAACCAGCAACCCTCCCCAGGCTCCCATGCCCAACCTGCACGGTGCAGGAAAAAATATCCCTGGGATGTGTACCAGTCCGTGATGACAACGACCAGAAATAACTCATTGCTCATGTGCTACCCTCAGGAACGCAAGTAACCCTGGGTCTGAAACACAGCCATTTCCCAAAAACTCTGGTGCAGTCACTGACTGCAGGAATCACTGCTGGATGGTCGTCCTGCCCAGGCAGGTCACCCCAGACCAAGATAAACATCTCGGTATTATCCTGGTAAGGCAAATGGTCCTATACTGTTGCCACTTCCAACAGGCAGGAACGGGATGGTGATGAGAAAAGGGGATGCAGAGATCATCCCCCGTAAATATCCACACCAGCAATTGCTGGCTGTGGTGGTGTGGGGACTAGAGATAGAGATTATTGCACTGTTTTCACCCCCAAAATAAATGCCAAGTAGTTTAACAAACGCCAGCCTCTTGCCTATTTTTAGCTATTTAAGGCAAAGCGAGTCCCGTCGTTTATCATAGCCTTTTCAGGCACAGTAAGCTACGGGCTCTGCGGTAGGTTTTGTTTCATCTGCTAGTTATCTGGAAGTCATGAGGCTCGGGGGAGCTAACTGCCACCCTATAGTCCATGAACAGACAGGGGCACATCCAGGGACTGATTCCTCCTGCTTATATCAAACACCTAGGACTGCCCGGAGGTATCCTTCTTAGCTGAGACCTCATGTCTAATGTTTGCATTCCTATAGACAGGCTGGCTAAATTCCCACCCTTAAAATCCAGACTGGATTTTAAAAATAGACCAAAAAAAACCCCAGCATAAAAGCAAACAAAACCCCTCAGCTGATTGTGAGTCCTTGGAAAAAAAAAATATCTGTGTATCTTCTTTATTCCCTGGGCTATTATGGTTTGTGAAAATTTCTAGGAATCATTCTGTGATGTAAAAGCTAATAAGTGCTTTTAAAAACAGGATGGCAGAAACAACTCTTTGAGTCCTACGCTGCTCAACTGGGCTCTGAAAGCTTGTTGGTTATTTTCCAACAGGTCCTCCAGCAAGGACTGACTTTAGACCCGATTGCCCCGGTGCAGAGAAATCAGGCAGCCTCCTCTTTCCCCCTGGAGCTGAGGACAGAGCTATCGTTTGGCTGCAAACACAGACAGAGGTGGCTGCTGCTTCTGATGCTGAAAAGGAGCTGTGACGTAGGTTGGCAAGATGAAATTCTGCTCTAATTCCTCTATGCTCTAGTTAGGCCTGTGAGAGGAGCCTGTGGTTGCTCTTCCTAAAGGATTGATGTGAGCTGCTGGACATCGTGTGCCTGTTTGATCTCGATGTTCATAATATTTCTAGCAGCCACCACTGGAGTGCACAAGTCCCCAGCGCTCATGACCCTCAGTATAGCAGCCCCTCCATCATTTACATTCAGAGGTGGTAACAGTCTTGCAAAAAATCAATAGGTTTTAATAGGTATTTCCTGGGGTTTAAGTATCAAACAGAACTGAGACATCCACTTATTGTTTATATCTGCTGTCAATATTGCTTGCTTTTTTTTTCTTTTTTTTTTATTAAACTAAAGCAGATGTGAGTTAGTCACTGGCAGACTTCTCATTAAAACAATGTTCGCTGCCTCTTTTGTGGGTTGCATAGGAAGGCTGCGATAAACACTTCACATTATGTCGCCCATCAGTTGCTGCCGTTGTTACTAATGAAATACTAATGCTCTGATAATGCAGCTGTAAGTCTAATTTACCTCTTAGGTTTCGACATTATTCACCGAATAAAATGGCATTCTGAGAAACCAGTTCCACCGAGCCATGACAATTTACTCCAGCTGAAGATCTGCCCCCCCTACTCTTGAGGTAGACTTGGACTAGAAAAAGGAGCTGTCTGGCTAATACAAGCATACTCTGTAGCCTTTGTCAAAACAGTTTTTATTCTCATCCAATGCAAACCTCAGGCATTATTACAGGGTTTCATGGAACAGATGTTCTTGAATTTGCATAATGACAGACAGACTGCCTTTTCTTTATGAAAGGTCACTAAAAACCAATGCTACTGTTCAGTCAGTCCTGCCTTCGTTAAGCAATTTCAGGACAAAACTGCTTTGTCTTCAGTTACTGTTTTCATGACCACTACTTTACATACTTTAATCAGGCAAAATTGAGGCCAAATCATTGGCTTATGTCACACCACATGGCTGTCTAGCTTCCCCTAATTCCTAAACATTGGGCATTCTTCTATGATTGTTCAAATAACAGGGTCAAATCCTCAGCTGCTGTAAGGCAGAGTAACTCCAGCGACAGTGGAGAAGCTCCCCTGGGTGATGCTGGCTGAGAGAAGCAGCTCTTCAAGAGAACACCCCAAAACTGGGTGTTTGGCCTCACTTCTTTATTTATCGGTTGGGGGTTTTTTTGCACCAACGAAATTAAATTGGTACGAAGTCTCTAAACAGCATCACTATTTCTCATAAAGTTGATTTCTGTGTATGTACCCCCATGTACAACCAAGCTGGTTTTTTCTTTGTGATTTGTATGGGTACATCAAATAGCTGATGGGAAGGTTTTAAATCTTCTACATCTAATGTTTCCATGACAGACAAATTCCATCATGGAGATCCCCAAAGAGAAGTGCATGTTTGCCTTCAAGGCAAAAACTGAACTTTGCATTCTAGGCAGCATGCAGCTGGAACGTTATTGAGAAAGCTGATAGACAATGAGAGTCCTCATAGAAGGGCTCCGGGAGGGGCAAAACCAAGATAAATGAGCTGCATTGCACTATGCAGTACTATCAAGTCATGCTGAGATGCCTGAGACAGAGGAGGGAAACCCTTCGCCTGAAGAGAATGTGGAAAAAAACACAATTTCAGGCTATGAAATCCCTCAAATGGCCAAATAATGGAAGGTGAACCAGAAAGTTATATTTTTTTTATTATTATTTTCTAGGTAGCATAGTGTCAATTTTCAGCGAGATATGCAGTTTTCCACTACATGTTTTCTTTTTCCCTGAATTGCACGCTTGCTTTTGCTGTTATACTACCCAGAACTAGATGACGAAGTTAAAAGTTATCTCTTGTCTGTATTTCAGGCTAATTTAATACAACTAAAAGAAGTAATGGCTGGCTTCCACACACGCAACTGCACATGAACACAGAACAAAGCACGTGCTGTCGGAATGAGGCAGATATTGCCCAGCCCCTTGAGACAAAAGAAGAGAAGGAAAGAGCAGATTCAGTCCTTGAGTTGCTGGACAATAATTTGGAAGGAACTCTTTTAAGCAGAAGAATGGGAAATTACTGAGAAAAAGGGTGAGTCTGGACATGCTGTGCCACCCTCCTTCACTTGACAATCCCAGTCGGCTGAGAGGAGAGGAGCGGTAGCCCTGCAAGCTGAAGTGGACACTGTCCCTCAGGGTATCCAAACACAAAACAGCTTTTTTTTTTTTGTTTTCACGGAAGACCCAGTCCCACGGGGAGCCTGGGCTTTCCTCTGCTTCTTCCATCGTAGTGCTGGCGATCCTAGCTGGGACAGTCAGGGACAATTTGGGGCAGACAGCTGGGTCAGGACGCGGCGTGGAAGGAGAGAGGACACACAGTTCCCTTCCAAGTGTCACTCTGAAGAGGAAGAAGTTCAAATAACTTGGCCGTGGTTTTTTTTTCTCGGCCAACGGTAAAAACTGTGGCATGATCATGCGTCAGTCGGAAGACTTGAAAACCATGTTCTTTGCTCAAAGAGCATATTTCCATATTTTGATAGTTCTTCACTTCTCAGACTCATAAAGTTCACACCAGCAAGGCTCAGAGTGAAGCTCTTTTCTCTGAATTATGCTTTTCTCACCCTTTCCCAGCCGTTCTTTTCTCCTTACCATCCACCTCTATTCTAACAAGGTTCCAAGCAACCTTCTAATTCAATTCCAGGCATGGATGATGAATGGTGCTGAAGTCTAAAGCTCTGCCTCATTTAGGTTTAAATTCCCTAAAAGGTCCCCCTTTCCCCCAACTTCATATGCTGACAGACCATCAGAAACATTGACACTGGAGTCAGGTGAGTTATATACAACTCTGTGAGACGAGGTGCTGCTGGCAAAGTGTTTTCTTAGACCAACATGTGAGATTTGCTCCTGTTCCCATCCAACGCACCAGAATTTTGTAACCTTCAGAGAAAGCTGTAAAGCTACTCAGAGATAAAGAACTCTAGGTAATAACAATAAATGAGACTATTAGTGACAGGACCAAACTTCCATTGCCTTTTAGCTTCAAAAGTCCATGTGGTCGCAGCAGAGACGTCTCACCTGCAGACTGACAGATCGCAAACAGAGTGACCCTGACCTTCACGGACGCCCACAGCCACCCTGCAGCAGTGGGGCTGGCAGCTGGGCAAAACCAAAGGAGGGATGACCAAAAGTAGAGGAGGACAGGAGATGCAAAGGAACAGATCTGCAACCTAGCACCTCACCAGCAAGGTCCTTGTTCCTAGTGGAAGCACTGCAGGAGTGATGGCTTCTTTGGTCCATATTCTCTGAACAAGTTGCCATTTGCAAAAGATGAGGCCGGAGCAGCAGCTAGTCAACCCATAAAAAATGATGATATAAATTACTTACACTTGGGCTTTGACAAAGAGGGGTGAAGACCTACCTATTTACGAGAAAATTCCCAAAGTTCCTTAGTTCATGCATTATGTATCTTGCTTAAAAATATATAAGTGCACATTAAGCCAACCAACTTCGTACTCACTTAGCAGAATTTTAATACGGGATGCTGTATAAAACTGTTCTACAGTTTCACAGTCATTTAAGGATAATTTACACAGTTCATAAATGTCTGAATGTTTATGCCTCAAAGCAAGTACAGGTTGCACTTGCTCTTCAAGTACAAGTTGAATTTGTTTGTGCTACTAATAAAATAGATTCCAATAATAGATCATTGGTTTGCATGATAACATAAGAGGTGGAAAACCTCAGGATTTTCTGGTTTCTGATTTAAAAGGTTGATATAGTAGATGGGAAACTGAAATTAACTTCAAAGTTTTAGATTAAATTATCATTGCCTATTAGTTGATGAGCTAATTTCCCTCCAGTATCTGTTTTCTGATTTTTCTTTTCTATTAAAAGGCTCTTACAAAGTACAAGATAGAAAGGCTGTGACACCAGTCCTTCTAACAGATAAAATATTTCATTACACCATGCTTGCAAGTAGTATCTTCCAGTAGGTCAGCCAATATTGTTGGAAAAAAAAAACATGTTTCAAGATTTGGCTTGTCTGTTTTTATATCTTTAAAACTGTATCAGTTGACCTAGCAGTAAATATTATCTGTGTTTATAAACTTTGTCTTGCTTATACTCTGAAATCCTCATGGTTACTGCAATAAAACAAACATCTCATTTCAGAAATAAAACAATGATGGGAATTAAGCCTTTTTATTGATTAAAACTGGTGAACAAAAGAAGATATTCTTCTGTTTTAGTGAATTCATTCACATTTATCACTAATGAATAAGTTGTTCTCAAAACATAAGTACAATCCTGTAATAAGGTAACGTATTTCTAGCATGTGGAAAATTGCCATTTTCTGTTGTGTGAAAGAAAGCTGAAAGCTATAGTACAGCTAAGTAGAATATTCATCTTTACTATGATTATAATTTTCTTTTGTTACTGGTTTTTAAAAGTACCAAACATACATGAGATATGTCAGCATTTGACAACAGAAGAAGCAAAGAGCCAACTCCAGACAACTATGCCTTAAGAAAACCGTGCTTATATTATCCTGCTGAAATTTTTCCTAACCAGAGAAATTCTGGGTTTTTTTTCCTCAGGAGTCAGCATGCATTCTGTCATTTCCATAATATTTGTTTCTGCCTTCTTTTGATGCCTGGAATTTGACTCCATGCTAGTTTTTAGGCTGGAGCTGCTCAGTTATGAGTGTCAGAAAAATTCTGAAGAGTTTAAAAACTGCGCTGTCCACTGGCAGAAGAAAACGGAAGTGAAAACAATTATTTACGTATTCACCATATGACAGATGATCTCACAAGCTCAATCCCTGGAGGGCAAATATGAATTTAATTTTCCAGGCTGCAATTTTGCAGGATACCAGCTGACTGTAGGCTCCTATTCCAACTACTGAATCTGTGCCTGTTTTCCACAACGCTCATGTCCCTTTGAAATCAAGCCCTTATAAAATTGCTTAAATATGAATTTCAGAATTTGATTTTAGACACACACGTGAAATGTCGTAGAATTTGCTCACAATGTGCATTAAGATCTAACTTTTAAGTGTCTTCTACAGTTACTATAAATAAGATTTACTATTTAAAATGTAACAACAACGACAAAAAATCTGTTCATCATCTCTCAAAAGCTGACTAGCTGCACTGGGATAGGAATGGTATGTGAATGTAGCTGAAGCAAGGCCTTTTGCCAGTAGCGGTGGAGGCTGGGGAAGATAGATAAAGAACAAGATTTGGCATAACCTGAAATTCATCACTGAGCTCTTGTTGAGATTTGGAGGAGAGGAAGCTATAGGACAGGCTTGCCTGCTTACTCATTTTGATAACAATGGCAGCAGGAAATAAAGATGTCACGTCTTCATACTAAAGTCAGAGGGGTATAAAAATCATTTCATATCATGGTGAAGGGAGGTGGAAAGAGGGAGAGATTCCACTGGAAATGCCAGTGACTGGGAAGAAATAGTGGAATGGCTTTAACATACAGGTAAGAGAATTCTAGCAATACCCAAGTCTAAACAAAAGCAGTTGATGAAGAAACTCATGAACATGATCCTAGGACCGGAATGTTTCACTTTGGAGTGTTTTAAATGAAAAATCCAAAGAATGTGCACCTACCATTTCCAGGCTCAGGGCTGTGTTTTTCCAGGCACTTGAAAAAAGATGCAAAAAATATTTGGGGCTTTAGGCGCATTCCCAAAAACCTGTAACATAAAAATTTAAAACATCATTTCTATTACACATGTAAAACTATGCATATAGCAAGAAGCATTTACCATATAATTTGATATTTGTATAAAAAGTCATTTTAAGATTTGGTTGATAGTTGAAGCATTATGAAAATTAAAACCTCATCTATTCTAAATATTTCAAATTCAGAAATAACTGTGTCTGGCAACTTCTTTGTTTATTTCAGTGAAGAAAAAATGTTGTTGAATAAACAAAAATGTCAGACTAACTTTCCATGCAAAATTAAGCTGAACTGAGCCTGAATATACAGAGCAAAACCAGACTACAAAAGCCCTAGTACCCAGTGTGGGAAGGTTGAGCCTACAAAGGTAAGGCTTTCTGCTAACTTTGTACCCAATTTACAAGTTGTTTAAAACCTAAAACTGGCACCACAAATAAATTGTAAGCATGTGCTTCATCTGCAAAAGGAGAGCATTCCTGAGGCTACTCAGGTCATTTAAACAGAAAGAGATATCCAAACAGTGGGTTTTCTTCTTGTTTGAAGAAGCCTAGATTGTGAAAAATAGAAGCAAAAAGACCAAAGAGTCCCTCTTTCTCACCTACCTCCTTCGTATTTCACTTATACACAGGTATAATTTTAACACGTGTCCACAAACCCTCATTTGAAAGCTACTTATTACCTTGAAGGATGCTCAAATATATTGGTTGGGGAGCTCTTCTGACCTTGAAGATTCTTTTTGGCCAGTTCATGCTCAATGGCAAAACATCACATAAAGAATGCAGAATCAGAACCGACAATGCTGAGAATGGCCATCATGTCATGTTTTGTCCCCTTTCTGCTTCCCTGTAACCATCAGCTGCTCCCCTTGGGGGCTGAGATTTTCTGTTTGTTCACCGCCTGAAGGTTAATATTTGTTGACTTTTCCTGAAGTTTGAATATAGCCCTGTTAGTTGAAATGGCTTTGAAGAAAAATATCTGCTGTCTCTGTATCTTAAAACGATTTTCTAAAAACAAAACAAACAACCCTCCACCAAAAATCAACAAGAAAATGAAAAAGGGCTCACCCAAATCTTGCTGGCACACAACTCAAAATACAGAGAAGTGCAAAATGTTAACCCTAGAGCTGAGCAAGCTAAAGGGTGTTCATCTTCCACTGACCCCTGGGGCAGAATTGTGCGTGTAGGGGCAGATACTGTGTCACTTGCTAACATAGCTTTGAATTATTAATCACACCACCTATCTGGCTGCATCGTGAGCCTGTAGTATAGAAGGGAAATACCAAGATCTCTCCCCTAGCCTTTTGCAAAACTGAAACCAGTAGAGGTGAAACAGTTTCCATTAATAGTGAGCACCCACCATGGCAGCGTAACAAATGATTGCTCTCTGTGTGTGAAATGGAAAGGACGTCTGATGTGCGGGATTGGTTTTCACTGTTATTGTGCATTCTTTTGGTTAGATATGCTCTCCTGACCCACAGTGAGTAATGAATTTTCCAGTTCCCGATGTGTATGTATAGCTAAGTCTAGAACTTCTTGCTCTAATGGTTGTTTCAGCACACCCTCAGAAGCCAGGTAAATGTCATATATTCTAAACAGCTCGTAGCTGCCTTACTGTGCAGGTCTGAGCGCGCACTCGCCATCGCGGCACTAATCTGGTCATGTGCTGAGAGCCCGCAATCAGTAATCTGCAGAAGGAGGTCTAATGTTATGCTGACTCCGAGCACTAGGGTGAAATCGTTGTATCTCTGTGATAAGAACATGCAACTTTAATGGATAACATGATACCGCATGATTCTTTTTATTGCTATCTGAATGTGAAGAAAGAATTAATATATAGTTAGAGTGGCATAAATAATCCCTTTTGGGTTTTGTTGTGTTCTTTGCACATACAGCCTGTTCCCTTGTGAGCACAGTGTGCTGCTCTGGCTGTTTCAGCCCTAGGTCTAGCTCTGGTGGTGACACTTTGACTTTTTCCCTGTCTTTTCCATCAGGTTTCTCATTCTCCACCCAACCTGGTTATACAGGCTTTTAGGCAACTGTTTTGTTTCGTGTCATGTCATCATGTTATCCTTTAGAGAAGGATAGAGAGATTTCCTTTTGGCATACTTCATAAAATGTGATATGATGTTCCATATATAAAATTATTACCATCTTCTTTCAAAACCAGAAAATTAATAGCAAGATAACTATAGACAAAGGTGTAAAAATGCATCAGATAAGTGTTTTTGAATATAACTCATGTTTTTATTGATCAACTGGGGTTTGACAGATTAAATAGCAAAACTGAAATGTCTGTTCATGTCTTGGTGTTAACTATTGTCATTTACCGAAACAAAACCAAAAAGTATCATAAACTATAGATGGGGTAGTGATTATTCCATAGCTGTATGACGAGGTTTGCAACGTAAATAATTTTAATGCTGGTATGGTAAGCATTTTCAAGAATTTTTTTGTTTCATAAAAATATACAGAATCAGTGCAGCCATTTTGTTAAGTGAAACAGTTAAAATGTTCTACAAGTTACTGCTGAATTATAGATACTCTGAAAAATACCCATGCAAACAATCAGCACTCTGTTCCTGGGCAGTGTATTCTACTCCATATATGCCAGAGTTGCACATGTGTGTCTGTACAGACAGATGCATACCCTGGGTTTGCAGACATGACTGTGAATTGAGTAATTCTTCCGGAGTGACAGCAACAAAGCAGATCATTAATGTGCTAATCACAGAGCCAGAAGGTCTGCAACTATGCTCTTCAGTTATACCAAGTTTTGGGGGTTTGTTACCAAGTTCTTCAAAATAAAATGATTGAAAAAAAATGGCCAGAAGCTAAAAGATCAAACACTGAGCAGGAACAGGAAAAAAAAATCAAAAAGCAGAACTACAAAGAGTGCAGAGGATAATATACCAAACATGCACAAGTGCAAGTAGTCCATACATTAATGTATGGAACAAGCTGCTGTAGGTATTGTTTGCATTATGGTAAATCCTCTGAGAAACCTCTCGCTGTGTATGCCTAACGGCCATCAGTCCCTCTGGATTCAGACTTACATTTGTACAGAAAGGAGCAATATAACTTCATATAACATATATAACATATATATATGTTATATATATATATAACATATATAACATAACTAATATAATTAGTTATAACTAATATAACACAAAGGATCACAACTTTCTCATGACTAGTCATGTAAGACACATGCCACAACAGACCTAAGAACTTCAGTCTAGGATTAAAATTGAAGGTCTCAAAGCCTTCTTGAAGTTGCTGCCAGTGCTGACAGCACTTAAATAGCCAGATCTCCGAAGTCTGCACCACTAATAAGTTTTGTAAGTATCGATACTTGTATTACCTGGGGTTCTGTACGTATTCATGGAAGTCCTGACAATGCTCAGATGTTTAATCATCTGAGTTGGCAGACATACTCTTTCCTCCTCTTAATCCTCAAATAATGGCTCAGGCTATTCATACCCCTAAATCAGAATCCCAGGAGCATGTAAGCATCTTTCAAAAAATGCAAAATAAATTTAAGATTTGTCCCTGTCCTCAGAATTTCTTGCTAGCACAGGCTGCCTTGTTGGCACTGTGGATTCCTCCCTGGGACACTTGGGCTCTTCTAGGGACGAGCTGGATTCTGCTCAAGAGCCAAGTGGCTTGAGGCCTCAAGGCCACTCCTAGACAACAACAGGGCAGAATGAATGCCTAATTCCCTGAGAGAAGCAGGGCTTGACATAAATAAAACAGATCTTATATCAGTGGGGAGAAAAAAACCCCAAAGAACAGACATGAGACTTATGAAAAAGCACAAAGTCAGTGCCGTGGTCCAACGGGCTTTGGGGTTCAGGTCTCACTCAGGCAGTGCAGTTACATCTCTTGGTGGCCAGTAGTCAAACACCATAGTTGGCTGAGGAAACACATTACTGCAGGAAACAAAAAATGGCCAAGAGGAAGTCCTGACTCCATGGAATTACAATATGGATTTGTTCAACCCTCCAAAACTACTCTTATCCCTAACACCACTTCTGAGGAGCATAAGGACCAATGCTAGACACCTAACCCTTAAGAAATCATCACACTGTACTTTTACAAGACTAGCGGATAGACTTTGTAATCTGTGTCTTCAAAATTAGTACAGGTAGATGCTTAGTTAATGAAAGCTGAAGTGAGATTGGTCTTGGTATTTTTTATCTTCCCAAGAATCTGGCCATTAAATAATAATGAGCTCTTTTGACATTGGAAACAGTCTTTGTGCTCTGAGATAGATCCTGCTGGTATTAGTTAGCATTGCTCTACTGACTTACTGGAGCTTTATCAACTTAATCAAAATGGAAATTTGGTCTGTTAGTTTAGAAAAAGAAGCAGTATCTCCTGATAATACCTAAATATGCATGATTTGGTAAACAGTTGAGTCAGTTTACCTGAAAATAATTGTGTGATTGTTGTGTACTCTACACACTGGAATCTAAAAGTTACATGAAAAGATTTACTCTATTATTTAAAACAAAAAGATACTTAATTTATTAATGTAACATATGCAAATATGAGTGTCAGACTTCAGCAGAAGATATAGAGCATGAATGAGAAAGAAGACATCTGTCCCTATATATGTGAATTCACAGAATATATTTGAAGATGATAGTTTTCGTACCTTGTGAAGTTTGTTTCTCACTTTAAAAAAAATCTACTGTGATATACAAAGAATAAATAGGTCATAACGGTGCCTAGAGACCAACTTCGACAGTCACTGCAACCTTCAGAGATAGAAGCACACAAATATAACTTTTGTAAACAGAGGCTTATTTTTCTGCTGATCTACCTGAGGGATACACTTGTGAGTTTTCTTCATTTGGCGATTTTGTGACGTAGACAAAACAGAATTTGCTTTTATGGTAGCTAAGCTGAAAATGAAAAGTTTAGTATATTTCCTACTTGAGCACATACACTTCTAGGAAATACCAGTTACCTCTGCTGAAGGATAACACGTTGGGGAAATATCCTCACTTTCAATTGGTTGCTGTTGTCTTGCAAGCTCTGTTTCTCTGGGACTCGAAAGCCATACTGAATTGCATTTTAATGAGGCATTTCACTTCTTATTTGGATCCTGTTGTAGGCAAGTGAAAGAATAAATCATAATACACATATTCAAATTTATGTATTTAACTGTAAATTAGAATGTGCTCAAGATCCTTTAGAAAATAATTACCAGATTTAAAACATTTTGAAGAGGAAGAGGTTCTCACCTAATGAGGTCCCGGTATGCCATGAGTGATGAAATACAGCTGTCCCGTAAAATGAGGTTAAATACTACAGGGCAGAAGAGACACAAAAGGCAGTAACCTACCTAGCAGAATGACAGAAGGAGGAACAAAGGCAGAACTGCTACGTCAGATTCTTTACCTTTCTAACGTCTCCTCTGAAGCTAAGCTCCTCTTTCTACTTGCTGCCGTGTGCGTTACAGAAATCAACATTCACAGACCATGCAAAAATGTGAATTTTAGCATATGAATCATGAATATTTAATTCTTCTTTTTCATGTTTTTTCAAGAACATTTGACAATTACTTCACAAGACAGATTTTTCCCTCAGTGAAAACGAAAGCCTGCAACAGCTGAACTCAGATATCTGATAAGATAACTGCTGACAGAAGTGTTCAGGGATGCTCAGCCTGCTATGCAGAAATGTTAGACGTGTCATTTTTCAGTTGTGATTCTGGAGTCACTAAAAAGGCAATTTGCAAGGTGTAGGTACCAAGGCTTATACAGTGGCATACTTTACACATGTGTGTAGGAACATAAGTGGATAAGACACGCTCCAAGACTCTTAGAATTCCCCCAGAACATGTATTTTGGTACAGTGAGGTGTGGAAGCTCTTGACCCAGCGCAGGGCTGGATAAGGATGGGTGAAAAGCTTGCAGTGCCTTGACACCACTCGCTGCCTCGCGGCTCCGTGTGGTCCAGCATAGCTGAGGTTAACGTGAAATCATTTGTAGGGGAAAGCACTTTTGCAGTGGAGGGGCTGCCCATAGAGTAGGCACTGCAGCAGAGCCCCCTTCTTCCAACTGAACAGCCTTTAGGCACCTACACCCCCACTTTTGTCATTTAAAAATTCTCTAAAATATATTTCTTGCGGTAATTCTATTAAAGACTGAGTGCTGTGTCAACTTCTAGGGATGTGCGGGAAATGCGAGCTGAAAGTCCATCTCCTTGGGTCAGAAAGCTCTGGTGAGACATCGAGAGAAGTTAAAGAACATAGGAGTTGAATATACACCTTCCATCTTGTTGCAGTGTTATAACACACATCTGGAATTACAAGCTAAATTTTGGTCTAGGCTTTCTTCAGCTTCAGAATGGCACTAAGGGGGTATAAAACTATATTAAAGCTGATTCAGATGAAGAACTTGTATAACAAACTCGGCTTTGAGTTAGCACGGGTAGAAACAGACCTGTCCCTCTGTTCTTTCTGAAGCCCCGTGGCGTAAGAGGGATGAGCAGGGAGTTGGCCGAAACACCAAGGTGGGCAGCGAGAAACCGTACACTAAGCTTTATAAAAGCAATTTTAGCCAGCCAAACAGGAGTAATGAAAACCTTCTCGGAGGCAGAGGCTGTCTCACACTCTTGCTCAACTCAAAACCAATTAAAAAGCTGTCTCTACCACGCAGACAGACCAGCAGCTCAGCAGCCGCAGGCAAGGGTAGCACCTGCTGAGGAGGGAGGTCAGCAGAGATCCTTTGCTGCTCCTAAAAAAGTACGTTGTTTATAAAGCTCACAAGTTCATCAGAGTCTCATTTGGGGTCACTTGAGGTATTTAATCATAAAGCATCCTTAGTGAGTTAGAATAAGTCAATATTGTCAATAGTCATCACCTCCCCAGTCCACAGGATATATAAATCATGGAAGAAACCGTCGTTGTAGCCATCCAGCTTGATCTTCTGCCTAACGCAGGCTGTAGGACCGCCCTGAAGTCTTAACATCTCTATGAGCTTTTCACCATGAAGATGTAAAACTACATCAGGCCTCCATTTGTCCCAATATATTGTTATTTATTTCCATTAATGTCATATCTGGAAATCGTGACTGAGATAAGGTGGCAGGCAGTGTACACAAGGGCTTGAGTCATCTCACCTAACTTTATCTACCTATAGTTTAATATCTGATTTAAATTGTTGTCAACGGGAAGAGGTAGTGAGTGAGAAGATTGTCCAGTGAGCAACTCATGTTATTCCAGTCTTAGACAAGAAAGATGAATCATCCTCTGACAGTGTCTCTCTCTCTCTCTCTTAAATGTACAGCAGGTCTGGATAACTAACTGAAAAGAGATTTCTCACTTTTAGAAGGCTAACGTACGGTGTAGTGTATCTCGCCTAATTGCCTAAAAAACTTACAGTTTAAATGAGGTAGACCACAGATAGGAAGGAAAATAATTTTACAGAGATGAGAACTGATTTGCCTAGAGTAATACAACTGCTTTCCCAGGTGCTTCTTCCCAGCAGACTATCGTCTTTTGGCCCACTCTGTCCCTTCACCGGGTTTTATCAAAGAATGTCATGCAGTGAGACCCAAGGAACACAATAAAAAGAGTCCTTCAATTTGTCACCTGCACAGTTAGGTAGTAAGATAAGTAGCCAGTTTTCACAAACATTTCTACACAGTTTTCAAATACAACTTGTTCCTTCCCAGGTAAAAGAGGTGGAACTGAATGAAGTATAATAACTTGCCCAGTTTACTCCAATGTTATTAAACCTTTACTATTGTTTTGTGGGATTTTCAAAGTAATTTCCAAAATTATTTCCAAAAGGGCAATCCCAGTTACACTGGAGATAGTGGGAAGACTCAATCACTCCTGCTGTCTCTCTGCTTTCTCACAGAGTATTTAAATATAAAAGTACAGATTTTCACTTCAGACGACAACTTCATTGTCTCAAGGCCTCATCTGATGCTTCCTGAAGTAAAATTTTTTAAAAAATTGTAAAAGCCTCACATTTATTTCACTGACCTTTAGATAAGACTCTGTGACTCTTCAAAAAATTCATTGTTTCATATTTGAACTTAATCACAAAACTTAGGGGACCAAACTTCCTAAACTGTTTCCTGGCTCCTTAAAACATAATTAGTCACTGAAATGTAACCTAACTTATAAAAAAAAAAAGTTGCACGGAACAGCTTCTCCCTGTGATGTCACATAATACCTTTGCCAGAAAATACAAATTTATTTCTAAATCTAATACAATTGCTGAACGTGTCATCAAACTACATTTTCAGGATTGATAAATAGAAGATTGAAGAAGGAATGCTGGAAAGTGTTTACACAAACTTCAAAGATCCAAAATAACTTTATTCATCCACAAAGGTATCTTACCAGTCAGAATGGATGCTCCAGTAAATGTGTGTGCTGAAGACATAACTCCATTAATAAAACCAAACAACTTTCAATGCTATTACAAACAAAGGTACAGAAATGTTATCAAATGAATGATAATATTGTATAAATCAATGGTGTGTCCTTGTCTGGAATACTATATTCAACAGAAGAAGCTGTAGCAGAAATAGATGGACTTGTGTGGAATATGAATAAGCAATGTTACTGAAAACATAGTTTGGGTACATGAGAACAGAATGGGTAATATAAAGATATATATAAAAAAAACCCAAACAACAAAAACCAAACACACAACTACTTACTGAAAATATGAATCCCTTTCTGGTTTACCTAAAATGGGAATTTGCTCCAGCTGTACTCATATTTCTGTAACATTTGTTTTCTGTAAATTGTCCAGCTATCTAATTCCTGTAAGACTTCTTATAAAAGAAGGAATTTTAATAAACTATATAAACAGAAAAAAAAAAAAAAAAAAGAAAAAATCATGCAAATGTCATTGAATACTAAGGTTGCTAGATTTTGTCAGTAACAGCTTCAAGAGGACGTTTCAGAACTGCCTCCATAGTCCATAGTTTACAGGTTGGGATGTCCAACTCTTTTTTTTTTTTTTTTTTTTTTAGAGACCTGGCCCTGGGTGAAAGCTTACTTATTCATTCCTTGTACAATGCTGAGTGCATGTGAGAGGTCTCTGAGAGCACGTAGCTGGCAAACTCATTAAGGACTGTGAAATCAGATCGTTTCAGTGCTGTTTGCTCTGATAGTCTCTCAGGTCTGAGCATACAAAACAATGCAATGATGTGTTTGAGCTTACACTGGTTTGCTAACGTTGGCTAAATAAGTATATGGACATGGAAATATCAGCATTCATTGCCTTCATCAAACTACAGCCCAGGAGTAGTTTGGGGGATGTCGGCAGCAGGGAGGAATTCATTACAGTCCTCTACAACGTCCCTTCCCTCAGCAACCGGTGACTCACAGCTCTTGTTTTTATTTTCTCCTTCACAGCAGCCAATTTAGAGATAGGCAACCTCTGACCCAAATAAAAGCAACTATTTCTAGCTGTTTGATGGCATTTAGCTACAATCTTGTGCTGTTTCCCTCAGGCGAGAAGTCTCTCAGCTCTGTAGTAAACACCGGTCCTTGTCTCCTGAGCTCTCCAGCTCTTGCGTACCTGCCCCAGAGCTACCAGTGGGATCCCAGGCTTCCTCCTCCAGTCCCTGATGGAGAAGAGCAGTGACATGGATGGAGGCAACTGGACATCTCCTTCATTGTAGGTCTTGCCTTTCCACTACTGGGGGGCAACTGGACATCTCCTTCATTGTAGGTCTCGCCTTTCCACTACTGGGGGGCAACTGGACATCTCCTTCATTGTAGGTCTCGCTTTTCCACTACTGGGGGCAACTGGACATCTCCTTCATTGGAGGTCTTGCCTTTCCACTACTGGGGGCAACTGGACATCTCCTTCATTGGAGGTCTCGCTTTTCCACTACTGGGGGCAACTGGACATCTCCTTCATTGGAGGTCTTGCCTTTCCACTACTGGGGAGCAACTGGACATCTCCTTCATTGGAGGTCTCGCCTTTCCACTACTGGGGGCAACTGGACATCTCCTTCATTGGAGGTCTTGCCTTTCCACTACTGGGGGCAACTGGACATCTCCTTCATTGTAGGTCTTGCCTTTCCACTACTGGGGGCAACTGGACATCTCCTTCATTGGAGGTCTTGCCTTTCCACTACTGGGGAGCAACTGGACATCTCCTTCATTGTAGGTCTTGCCTTTCCACTACTGGGGGCAACTGGACATCTCCTTCATTGTAGGTCTTGCCTTTCCACTACTGGGGAGCAACTGGACATCTCCTTCATTGTAGGTCTTGCCTTTCCACTACTGGGGGCAACTGGACATCTCCTTCATTGTAGGTCTTGCCTTTCCACTACTGGGGGCAACTGGACATCTCCTTCATTGTAGGTCTTGCCTTTCCACTACTGGGGAGCAACTGGACATCTCCTTCATTGTAGGTCTTGCCTTTCCACTACTGGGGGCAACTGGACATCTCCTTCATTGGAGGTCTTGCCTTTCCACTACTGGGGAGCAACTGGACATCTCCTTCATTGGAGGTCTTGCCTTTCCACTACTGGGGGCAACTGGACATCTCCTTCATTGGAGGTCTTGCCTTTCCACTACTGGGGAGCAACTGGACATCTCCTTCATTGGAGGTCTTGCCTTTCCACTACTGGGGGCAACTGGACATCTCCTTCATTGGAGATCTCGCCTTTCCACTACTGGGGGCAGGCACCCAGTGAGAGCTGAGGTGCAGGAGCGCGGCCTGAGACAGCACCATGCCATGACAGGTTGTCCTGTGAATCCCAGTGACTGGTCGATGGAGCAATCCAAGTGTTGAGATGTATTTCCTGAACTGCTGGTGTTTCTTATACATACATACATGCATATATACGTGTATATATGCGTGTATGTTTATATATGCATAGCTATGCATACACATATATGTATGCAAGCTAAAGAATGGGGTTTGTACTGAATAGATGTGTTTGTCACCTTCTCTTACAAATCACCAAAAGGAGGGTTAGGAGAATTTAGAAATCACCACCACATGATGGGTTTGGTGGGTTGCTTTGGGTTGGGTTTTTTTTTTGCAGGGCGTGGTGATTCACACGTTCAGGCATTTTGGAGGGGAAATTAAGTCTTCTAAACTTGTCTTTTATTTTAAAAAAGGGATAAAACTCCAGTGTTTTAGATGAAACGAAATGTAAACTCATCAAAAAAGGCACTGTGGTGCACTTTGTGAACTCCAGGGAAAAGCTGGAAAGAAAGCAAAGTCTCTCACAAGGATACACAGGCTTTAACGTTCACAACATACTGCTTAGATAACTGGGAACTGGGCTTCTCCCTCCGGTCAAGAGAACCAATAGCCAGAGCTGGGCAAAGTACGGATTTGGATGTTCCTGTTGAATCCCGTGCCCCGGGAGGTGAGGTGCACCTCTAAGATGTGAGGTCCAAAGAACGGATAACTTTTAAGCTGCTACCGGCACCACTGGCTCTGTAGCACTGAAATTACTGTTCCCACAATATCCGAGGGCCAGACAAGTGTTCATCTCGGAGTTGGCGCGCTGCCTGTTGTTTCTCTGCCGTCAGGTTTATTTGCCATCAGGTTTCTGAACTGCTGTTCTTCCACAGCTCTGAACACGTGTGATGGTCACTAGTGATGGAGGTGAGGCTTTAAAATGCCTGATATCAAACCAATTCATTCAGTAACCCATTTCTGTAATATTCTTTTTGAAAACAGTTAGTATTTATGTTTTACATCTGGCTATAAGACCTAAGGTATTTACCCAACCCGTAGCCCATTTTGGTCACTAATGGTTTCACTGCAGACACAGAGAAATCAGCACTCAAAAAAAAAAAAGAAAAAAAAAAAAGCAGCTTATGGAAGAATGTATATATATCTGTCATAAAGGACAGAACAGAACACAGTATGCTGAAGCACTGTATTTAAACACACAACTGCAAAGACAGAAACATATTTTTCGTGAAGATCCAGGGAAAAGTTCTTGTCTAATATTTCTCTTAACAGTATTTCAAGTACTATTCATTATATCTTACATCGTTCATTTTTCTATGTATCTTTCTTAAAGTCAGCTGGGAACTACTAGCAATTATTTATCAGAGTTTAGAACAGTAATTAAGTTGAATTGTTTAACATATTTTTGATGACTGGAGCTCTGACCTGTGTTCCAGGAATGAGTCACCTTGAGCAGTACAGAAAGAAGGTTGTGCTAGATATAAATATACAGTATTGTCTCATTATCTTCCTTCCTCATTAATGCCAGCAATTCATTCATATTTCAGGTATTAGTGTTTTATTTCTATAGAGTCTGAACGTAGTGATTAGCCCTCTTTGACTCCATGGCGCTATATTCTTCTGTGCAGGAAATTACAATGTAAATATTTAAATGTACAGAAGATTCTCATGTGCTGGTACTGTGTGCTCAGTGTACGTTGATCTTATTGTAAAG
This sequence comes from Astur gentilis, assembly GCF_929443795.1. Classification (NCBI taxonomy): domain Eukaryota; kingdom Metazoa; phylum Chordata; class Aves; order Accipitriformes; family Accipitridae; genus Astur; species Astur gentilis. The sequence continues at coordinate 12,224,630 of NC_064913.1, forward strand.
GAGGGGCAGTATTACATGCTCTCAACTGCACACTACATTTTAAAAATTTTTACTTCTTTGTTGTTGTTTTTCTATCTCTGTTTAATTTAAAGCGAGCTCATAATGACTGAAAGAATATGGTAAGCTGCATAACAATAGTCAGTATCCATGGCAGTTTCCTAATTTGTGTAATTCTCCTGCCACACTGGAACATACGGAACCCTTCCTTTTGCCTCTCATCCCACCTAAATGAAATTTTTATTATTTCTACTTAATTAATTTCTGAGGACTGACTGCTTGGCTCAACTTCAAAGCTGTTAATAGATTTAGATCAAAATCTTCCTAGCATAACAGGAGGTATTGTTGAAAAATGAACTTTTAAAAAACAAAAACTCTTGATCATTTATCTAATTTTTTTAAAATTAATTTAAAAGACAAAAAAATGTACTTTTGGCTAAAGTATTTTTTTTTCTTTGCTTTTCCTCTACTTTCCTCCTTTTTAAAAGCAAAATGCAAGAAGGCAGAGAAGGAAGGGAGATAGACTCAGGAGTAAACAACAGCTATAAAGTTAAACAAAAACATTTCAAGAGAGGTTTCAAAAAAGTTGTCTGTGTAACATTGATGAAAAATTAGGAGTGTCTGCTTTATTTGTGCAAATGAATGAGTGAATTTTCTGAAAAACTTACATGAATTTTAACCTGTTATTGGGCAACATTTCTTATTTTTTCTTGGTTTGGGGATGTTGTGACTGGACAAGGGCCATCAATTGACCATCAATTACCATTTTTCCCTCCAACACAAAACTAGGTGCAAAGTTGTTTAAATTTTGTTTCGAAACAAAGAAAGGATCTTGATAGCCCTGGAGTGTTCCATCGTAGCCTTTACCAAGACCAGAATGTCTGCATTTTCCACTCAAAATGACCTCGTTCCATTTTCTTTTTTTTTTCCCGGTGTCCTCCAACAGCAACCTCTGTTCTTCATCAGACCTGACTTTTCCACATCCCAGGCTGGCCAGCTCTATTTTAAAGACTGACTCTGTTGGACTTCAAAATGATAAACACCTATACTTATTTGATTTTTATCTGCTAATATCCTTTTATTTTTAAAAAGAACATGTTTCTCTTTGTATTTTTATCTCATAAGTCAGTAACTGCCTGCCTTTGGCCAGAAACAAGAGCTTTTTGTTGGTTACTTTATTTTGGCAAGGTTTAGAGATGGATGTGAGTAAGAAAGGACTTCTGTCTCTTCATCTGTTTGCCCCACTTTTTTTGGGTAAAATAAAGGCCATCTGGATTTTATTTTCCACTGAAGAATGTACAGCATGTACAGAATTTGTTTTCCATGTGAGAGACAGCATTCAGTTACGACTGCTTGGATTGTAAGCCTGCAAATGTTTGTGGCAAAATACCTGGCTTCAAGCTCTGCTTTCTAAAAAGAAATGTGAGCTAAGCCTGATCTTGGGGGTGAAGGGGGTGGGGAAAATGCCATGTTGGAGACCCTGAGCTTTCGCATAAACCGTGCTCAGCCATTAACGTGCTCTCCTGAACTTTGCCTGGCCCATCTTAATAACATGTAGACTCCTACAATCATGTGGTAGTTCTGGTGAGAACAGATCAAAACCTCAAATAAGACATATAATGGCTTTAAGCCAGGGGAAGGAAAAAAAAAAAACAAAAACAAAAAAAAAAAAACAAAACCAAAAACAAAACAGCTAAAAAGCAGCTTGAGGAAAGTATAAATTTAGCCTGTGGTGTACTATGTACCCGATGGATGCTGTCAGAGAGGGGTGTGGTTTGTTATTGTGAACTTCTCTGCTTTGCAAAAACAACTCTACCAGCAATCCCTGCTGTAGCAATCATCGCCATCATCATCATCCACTAAGAACACCTGGGCTCTGCGAGGAATATTGTGGAAATAATACAGATATGATACATTTTTGCATCTGAATTGTTATGCCCATATAGTACAGACACCTTGTTCAAAAAGGTTGACAGTGGCTTACGTGGAATGTGCTGCCTCTTCCAGGAGCATTTCATGGCCCAAGGGAGTAAGGATGGAAGCATGGTCATCTTGTGCCCCCTTCATCCCCAGCATCCCTCAGCCTGGCAGGCTTTGAGGTACAAAGAGCCCAGTCCCATAAGGGTTTCACGGAGCCAGCCTCTGCATTTCCCAACTTTCTAGGGGAGAAGAGACCTTGTTATTCTACCAAGCTGCACGAGTAGTTCATTATTGGCCCCTTGGAGACAGGGCAAAATGCCATAGTCCTAAAATTGGACCCAAAAGCAATTCAAGAAGTTATCTGATATTCTGTGAAGTAAGGGATCGAGCTGTGCTGGAGGACCCAAGCAGTAGGCCCAGGTTCGGTCTGAAAGATTGCTGTATACCTAAGTCTGGCCCAGGCATTTGCATCCAAACTTAGCTCTGAAATAAAGCACTGCTTGCAAGTTTGGGTACTGGGAGGAGAGAGGGATGGTTTGACACATTTCCTTTCTCTTTTGACCTACTTCAATGGTCTCCAAGCTGAGAATTGAAAAAGAAGGAAAGAAGGAAGGAAGGAAGGAAGGAAGGAAGGAAGGAAGGAAGGAAGGAAGGAAGGAAGGAAGGAAGGAAGGAAGAAAGAGCAAAAAAACCCAAATAAATAAACAGAAATGCAGTTCCAAAAGAAGCATTTCACAGGTGGAACAAAAATTTCTAAGCTACACACCTGCTGGACATACTTGAACAGTCCTGAGGAGAAGCTCCCAGAGCAGCAGCAGTAAGAACGTGGCAGGCTGAGCTCTCCTACGCTCACTCCGACTCCTGCTCCGCACATCTACAAGCTGGGGACGACATTTGTTTCAGCCAGAAGCAGCTACTTAAAATCCCATTGTTTGGTCTAAACTGAGCACTTAGGTTTCTTACTGGGATCAAGAGCAAAAAAAAGGCACCTTTAGAGGGGGATTCTGAGATAGGTGTCTGGACAAGACAGGGTCTCTTGCTGTCTGGACATTGTCCGTAATGGAAATGTTGGTAACTGGCAAGCCTAGATTTTTTTTTAGATGCTAAGGAGGCTCCTCTCACAGAAATACCTACAGGATGTAGGACCCACAAAAGAGTTCAGGAAGTTCAGGCACTGTTGATGATGAGATTTCTTTTGCTTTTTTTCAAGTGTATATCAGCCAACAGCTTTAAAACCTCTTCATTTTCTTTCAGCTACCACTTAATGGTACGTTGCTGACATGCATGTTTCACACGCTGTTCACACGACTTGTTTTTCAAACCGCATCACTCGTAAAGCATTGGTTAGCCTTCCCTCAGTCCCAGCCAGAATGGAAACGTTTCTCCCTGTACAGCATATTTCCATTTCTCCCAGAGATGATTTAATATATTAATAACCCATTATTTAAAGTTATCAATCATTTACTATCTATTTTATCTCTCACACATATCATCACAATTATTATCAGGCTACACATTTTAAAGGTATGTTTGATCTGTCCCTTGTGGTGGGTTTCATAAAATTGCTGCCAAAAAATACTGAGGCAGTTTGTGGGAAGCTACAAGAAGTTCAGCCTGCACAGCCTGCTTCATTAGGTCTAAGATTATATTTTGGTTTTAAACTCAAACAGTGCTCACTGAAATGCCATCAATCAAGATAACAAATGAATTTTTAAATGCCATATGTTCTCCAAGTGGAATTTTAATGAGATATTAAAATATACTTTAAAGCTCAGGTTATACACAAATATCTTAATGTCAAATATCTCAGTGTCATATAAAATATTTGACTAAGTCAAACATCTATATGAGAGTTTATGGGTTGTTTTAATGGGAAATTTCTTTTCTGGTGGAAGATAAAGCTAAATAGATTTACTCTCCTGAATAGAGTGGTCTTTTTGTAGAAGCCACCTCTCTTAATACTAAACTCACCTCTTTCAGCAGTAAACATTAACCTGACAATGACTAAGCTAGCAAGGATCTCTGTTTTTGGGGTTTTTTTTGTTTTTTGGTTTTTTTTTGTGAAGAGCTACATGCATCCTGCTTTATTTAATAGGTTCATCACCCCATCACTTTTGTCTTATCTACTATTAATAGCTTCTCCCTTAGGCAGTAAGATTTTAGAGGTGGTTTTCTGTATGTCTTAGAGCAAATTAGCCCTTCATCTTATAGAAGCATCTTCATTTTCCTCTAGCTTGCATGCCTAGTAATACTACTAGCAATCCATTACTTATTTCAAAACTGGTGTTGTTTATTCATTCGGAGTATTCAAAACCTGCCAGCCTCTCGCAGGCGTCCCTTCCCCGGCTTTGTTAAGGCTGAGGGTCTGCGAGCGGTGGTAGTGCTGCCAGGTCGTGTCCCATGTCCTGCCCACACTCACGGAGGGTGTTTAATGGCAATCCTGCATTTCCTTGGGAAAGTTAGGAACATCAGCCATCAGCCAACTGATGCCATCTTTCCCCCACTTATTGTAAGCTCCAATAGACAACGGTGGGAACTGCACAGCATCTTTCTGAATGCAACAACTTATCTTACAAAGAGCCGGTAGAAATCATAGCAATCATTGTATTTCAAGTTGCGGTCCTCTTGAGAAATGAAGAAAGTTAACCATGGGAAATGTTCCAACAGATGAGGGAATTTTCCCCACCAGCAAGTAGAGCTGGGTTTTTTCCGCCTTGTGCAGTAAAAGCTCTTCAAAGTACTTGCTAGGTCGGTAGGCTTTGCCCAAATTTTCTCACGTATTCTTAAAGAGCTTAAATAATGCTGTAAGTAAAGCTAGACAGGAATTTGCCTGTGTGTGTGTGTATAAAAATATAAAAATAGTATACTTTTTAGAATCTGAAAATGTAACGGTTTCAATGAAGCTTCATTGGGAAAACTAGCTCTCAGATTCAAACTGGAATGTCAAGTGGGGAATGAAGGGAGGAGACAAACAAGCTAAAATCATGTTTACTGAAATAAAAGATAACTTGGTGCCGGGGCATTCTTTCTGGGTGTGAAAAATCCCAGTTTACATCTGTGGCCTGAATCACAGAAAATTTGCCTTTCTTCTTGATTTGGGGCTTATTTTCTTGGTTTGATTTGGTTTAGGGAGAGCAAGGGTTACTGTTGGTTTTCCTCACTGAAAACCTGCAGTTAGTCGAGATTTTGTCCTAAAGCAGAATAAGAAAAACAAAAAGAAAAAAAGGAGAAAAAAAAAAAGCGCCTCATACTGGAAAGTTTCATGGAACAGGAAAATGATTTCCTGCTTAGCCCAACTAGTAAGAGCTGGCAAAAGCTCCACAGCTGCTCTGGAGTGTCTCCCTGGTGCTGGAAGTTAAACACATCAGAGGGAAAGGAACGCAGCATGAGTAACACGATGAATATTCATGTCCTGGATGTGGGTCTTGGAGTCAGCAGAAGTGAGCTCCTGCCAGATGTGAGGGTTCAGCCCAGACGAAGGAGACTTTCAAAGAATCGTGTGGAAAATCTGTTGTGCTCCTACCGACTGAAAGAGTTCATGTCTCTTCTAGCTGATGACTCAATAAAACAAGTTTTTGCTTTAAATTTGAAAAGAACACAAGTGGGTCTAGTGTGTGTGTGCAAGGTTGTAGAAGTGAATGAAACCAAGTGGAGAGCCCAAGTAAATATTTTTCTTCATCTTTTGAGCGACTATGAGGTGCTTCAGACATCTATGCTGCATTTTTTTTTCTGGTACTGACACAGCTAGTGTTGTTGGTAACCAGTAAGTTCAATAAAAGCTTTTTACTCACTTTCTTTACTATGTCCTTGTTATTGATCCTTAACCTGCGAGTGCTTCCAGGCTAATAAGACAGAATCTTAGTGAGCATGGAAACAGCCCCGTTGGCTGCCACATCCCAACGTGTGCACAAAGACAGGGCTGAGGAGGGCTCGCAGCAGCCGAAATTGCGGAGCCACCTCAGCTTTGCCTGGTGGAGCTCTGCCTTTCCCCTCTCCTAATCGTTTCCTGCCCCCTCCACCCCCTTCCAAGTGTGTGGGCCTAGAAAGTACTGGCAGTCCCTCCGTTCATTGTACGGCTGGGCTACATATTATTTACATTACAGTAGCTGCGAATAGCTCTGGTTGGGACTAGGTCTTTTTTTTTTTTTTTTTTTTTCTTAAACACTAAACAAATAAGAATGGAAAGTTTTGGGTCTAAAGAGATCACAGTCGTGAGCCATAAGAGCAGCTCTCACAAAAAGAGCCTGGGAAAAACAGGGGGAGATAAAAACGAGAGAGCATGAGAGCAAATGAACAAGTACAAGCTTGTCTTTGATCTCAGATCTACTCCTAATAGTTTTTTTTTTTAACGCATTTGTTAAATTTTAGCACGCTAAGCTACTATTTGCTCATGAACTGGAATCAACATCAATGTTAGAATCACCTGATGTGTGTCGCTGGGAACCGTAAGCAGAATGGAGAGCCATGCTCCACCTAAAAGTGCTGCCTGACACATTATTATTCTTACTCTGGCACAATTGGCAGAGAAACAACATTTGAGTATCTTGTTCTGTAATCTGTCAGACAAAGTGATCTGGTATATTAACTATCCCATCCTGTTTATCTACATGGAGATAATGACAAGAGCCAAAACAGATCAAAAATATCTCAGGAAGAAGAGGCAAAAGAATTTGGCTTTATGATCTGCCTTCATAATCCTTTCAGTTATGGATAAAGGATCAAAAAAGTACAAATGTGTTCTGAAATTTAATGCATGGTGAAAAGTTGGTATCACAATGAAGACCTTGATTTTCTCAGTACGGTTTTCTATCTCCTACTGGTAACAATGCAGTCTACCTTTGAAAAACATGAAATGTATTGTTGTACATAGGCTTTGCTAATCTTACTGGGGTTGTTGTAGGATAAACTGAATGAGACCTCTAAGAAGAGCCTGTCGGTAACTTCTGATGACATTATCAGAAGAGGAACAAAAGAAAGTGTAGCGGTTCAGTCAGCTGAAAACTCTCTGTGTGTATAGACCACTGCAAGAATAAACAGAAAGAAATTATTTTCTTGCAACATGATAAAAAATAAAATATTTTCCTGGCATAATAAAGACTTAGTGGGGTAATTCCTATGCTGAAAATTACAAGAACGAATACAGATTGTTCATTAAAGATGTGTGGGGAAAGTTAGGAACAGTGATTTGAAATCACAGAGTAAACCTGATGAAATAGGGTTAGCAATGGAAAGAGGAACAAGGGTGAGGACTACAATGAAGGAGGAGGCAGATCGCCATGAATAGATGATCAAGAGCATGAAGCTTTAGGTAAGCTGTCCATCAAAAGACAGGGTCTGCTTGGGGCCTGTTAATCACTCATCTTTTCACTGGGAAAAGAAAACAGCATGATATGGAGAGGTGATAATTCTGGGTGTTCTGGAAGCAGTGAGAGAGAATTCAAGTAAAGAAGGACTAGCTGAGAATAAAAAGATGGTAGGCAAGTTAGGTGAAAATCACTGTGAAATTGTAAGAGTTCATGATCTTTACAAAGGAAGGGAAGGGAATAGCAAAAATGCCAATGAAATTCAAGAGGCAGACTTCATACATTCAGAGACTGGAAGATAAAATCCCCAAAGAGATAAGAAACAATTAAAAAAACCCCAAAACACAACAGGTAAGGAGAGCCAGCAATTTCCTGAACAATGGTAAGGACTCGGGTACGAGCTATCTCAAAGTGGAGAGAGAATGAAAAGCATAGATGGAGCCCTGCTGGCTAAAATCACAGGTTGTTCAATAATCTCAAACCTAAGAGTGGCACAGTAAGAAAGTAGAAACTAGGCAGAGTAACAAGGATGAGTATGAAAGAAGAGCACAGGCATGTGGGGACAAGAGAAGAAAGGGCACTGTACAGAATGAACAAAGAGAGGTGAGTCATAGTCATTCAGTAATCAGATCAGTAGCAAGAAGAAAAGTTGACAGAATAATTAAGAAAGCTGAAATGTTTAATTCCTGTTTTGTTCCCTTCTTCAGTAAGGAGGTCAATGGCAATCATGCAGATATCATAATTAACGTCAGTAACAAGGGAAGGAGATCTCAGGTTAGAATAGGGAAAGAAAAGGAAGGGAAGAGAGTAGACCAGGCTAGACTATTTACATAAGCTGGATTGCTTTAGATCAACAAATTCTGATGCAATTTGCCCTAGGGGACTTAGACAACTGCCTGAAACAGTCCTCAGGGACATTATCTGGTATCTTATGCAATCTGAGGAAAGCAGGTGTGGGTCCAGAAGACTGAAAAAGGCAAACTTTGAACCAGTTGTAGCTGGAAAATGAAAATAAATATGACACTAGTGACCCCAATCAAACGTTGGAACTGTTTCCCTAATATTTTGGCAGATTCACTATCACTTAAAATCTAATTTAAGCTTAGATGCCTTTTTTACAAGAGCTGCTTCAACTCAAAGAGAAATTATAGGGAAACATGTGAAACTGAGTATGTAGAATGGAGAATTCTTTACCTGGGAAACTATCAAATATTTGGGGTGTTGCAAAAGAGGGGAAAACAAAATCAGGCCAGTAAGTCAATGCAATGAGCTAATCATCCTATCTCCATGGAAACGACAGTGTTGGAGTAGTAGTCATGAAGTACAAGGTACATTCTAAGACATTTATCATTGTTTAATGCAAAGAAAACTGTAGTGAAAGGTGATTCATTTGAAATGGCAATGCCGTGATTGGGATATGTGGGCAGAAAAATACTTAATACCTAGCAGTATCTCACCCTGTTAGAGCCCCTCTTGATCTTGCAGAGTCAGTGACTCCACTCTTCTCCAGACAAAACATAGTAGCAGTGTCATGTTAGCAGACCTGGACTATCTTTCCAAAGAAGATAGTAGATCAACAATACATAACACTTAAATTTCTGAAGAACAAGATGCTTTCTTCATACCTTCCCAATGTTTCTGAAATTCCTTGACAAAAATGAAAAAGTCCTTAGAATAATCTCTATTCAGTTTCCTTGAAAAATTCTATATTTTTCTCTTTCAATTTTCTAAACAAATTCTACTTAAAGACTAAGATTGTGTTGCTTTAAGATTTGTTATTGAAAAGCACTCGTGTTTTGTTGTCATATCTTTTCAGAAATAGCTAGGTATCTACTTGTAGTCAGTAGAAAATCAGAACACTGAAATCCTGGGAAATTACTTCTATACCCCAGAAAACAACTAGAAGTGATTTGGGGTTTCAGATGTAATATGCATCTTTTTAGTCAGCTAAAACGAAAAGATTTCACTCTATGTAACAATTCTGTTGTTCTGTTGAAATGGAAAATCACATAGATTTTGTAAATTCCCTAGAGCTCATCTTGGAACCTAGCTGGGTTGAAGAAATTACTGTATGGAACTGAGTTGTTTTATCATCCACTTTATGATTAGAATGACACTAGCACAAAAAGGGGCAAACTTCAGGCAGAACTATACTATAAAAGATTATTTTTGAATATAAGAAAGATCTTTTAAAATAGATCAGCTTTTTTTTTTTAAAGTAACTATCATCTCACACAATTTTCAGCCAACCAGAAGAATGAAAAGCCCTATTTATGGAGAGAATCTTAACACACACACACAAAAAAAAAAAAGGAAGATGATGCAAAGTCTATTACGAGAAGAGAATTCTGTTATCAGATGTGATTATCTCTGGCTGCACTGCAATATTATCATATTTGAAAGGAAAAAAAGAGTTAGAATTAAGATCTACATTCTGCTGAAACCATTAGAGTTGCTCATAAATGCATTATCACATAATTCTCCAAATGGATATTATTTTCACTGGAGAAAGCTGTTATACCCAAGTGTGTCGGCCATATAACGACATTGCTGTTAAAACACATTATCTAGTTTATAGAGAGCTTTGCCTGGTGAATGTATATGTGCTTATCAGCAAAGCATTTGCTTGTTTTCTTCAGCAGGCCTATTTCCTTTATCTGTAGTACCTGTGACTAATATTCTGAACCTCTTTCAAGTAGTTTACCAACCTGTCAAATGTTTGCTTGACAGTTTAAGTTTATTGATCCACTATAGCGTTAAGTCTCGCAGGTTTTGGGGGGGATTTGGGTTCTATTTCTTCCCCTCACCGCGTAGCAGCTGACAGAGCTGCTCATGCGTACACCTCAATGCACTAAAGCAAATATGTTGTTGGTTCGGGGGTTTTATTGCTTTAGAGCAGTACCATTTTAACCAGTGAGCTCGGCTGGCTATACCTTGTGTAGCTAAAGGCATTTTCCTAAGCAATGAATGGAAATCTGCTGTGCAATTACGCAGCGCAATTGAGAGGACGGGTGGTGTAACAAAAAGGGTTGATCAAACCTAAGCTTGGCACAGACCCTACTAAAACCTGTTAAACTTTATATGATTCACACCCATCATCTCCTGTGCTAAGGTCCTCCTGATAACATTTATCTTCTTCTGAGGCCTTTGTTCCTATTTTCAGTTATATAAAGTGTTTCACCTTCTTCATACCCTTCCACACTTTTTCACTTCTGTTAGCTGCAGTAATATGGTATATTTGCACCTGGAGATTATGAGGGTCAGGTAGATTTTACCTCATTATGGAATGCTCTGGACACCAAGAGGCAATGTCAATTTGTAGTTGCACATACTGGTTAACTGCGTTCCTGTTAGCCATACGGCATCTGCTTGGCTTTTTTTCAATTTACATGTAGCTCATCTGAACTCATTCTTCCTGATCAGATTTGTCAGTAAGAGTGGAAGTAGGACAAGCTTTTAGCATTTTCTCCAGTCCTGTTTATCTAACTAAAACCAAAGCAAAAGATCCCGTCATTTTATGGACAAAGATTTTGCCTTAAACTATAGTTTAAAAAATATATATAGTTGTTTCGGCTTCGGCTGGGATAAAGTTAATTTTCTTTCTAGTAGCTGGTATAGTGCTGTGTTTTGGGTTCAGTATGACAAGAACGTTGGTAACACACTGATGTTTTCAGTTGTTGCTGAGTGGTGTTTAGACCAAGTCAAGGATTTTTCAGCTTCTCATGCCCAGCCAGTGAGACGGCTGGAGGGGCACAAGGAGTTGGGAGGGGACACAGCCAGGAGAGCTGACCCAAACTGCCAAAGGGGTATTCCATATCGTGTGACGTCATGCCCAGTATATAAACTGGTGGGAATTGGCCGGGGGGGAGGGGGGTGTGTGCAGATCGCTGCTCAGGAACTAACCGGTCATTGGTTGGCAAGTGGTGAGCAATTGCATTGGGCATCAGTTGTTTTGTATATACCAATTCTAACATCATCATCATCATTATTATTATCATCATCATCATCATCATCATCATTTATCTTCCTTTCAGTCCTATTAAACTGTCTTTATCTCAAGCCACGAGTTGGGGTTTTTTTCAGTTCTCTCCCCCATCCCACTGGGTGGATGGGGAGTGGGTGAGCAGCTGCATGGTGTTTAGTTGACAGCTGGGGTTAAACCACAGCAATCATTTACACAAATTTATCTGAAAATAGAATTGTGAAAAGCATTAAAGTCTATTTTTTAATATCCATAGAATTTGGGAAGAATAATGTTAAAATGGTGCAGAAATATGCTAAATTTTATTTAATCCTAGAACACATATTAGCAGTTCAAAAGGCAAGGTTTGTAATACATATCAAATAAACCTCAATGCCAATACCTAAGGGCTGCTTACAAAGTCCCCTTCCACCAAGCCAGAATGCACTAGGAAAATGACTGGGAAATATGGATAGCAGGGCAACATTGCTGTTGAAGAAAGCTTAAGCTGCTGAGATATGTCTTGCTTTCTAGCTAGTGAAAAGTATTTGAGATTTTAGGTAGAGGCTACAACTCTAAATGATCCAAATGTTTCTCTTCTAAGACTGAGTCTTTAAAAAAACCAGTACTTCTCAGAGGGAGCATATATTGTCTCCCCAGGATTTCCAAAAAAGCTGCCTTAATACAGAGGAGTCATAGCAATGAGAGCAACTTTGTAGTAGCTACACTTGATCAGGAAATAATGTCTTTCCTTTACAAACATTTCTATTCAACTCAATTCCTTTTTTATTATTACTTCAGGGATTCTGAATGTTGTCAAAACATTCTGAAACTATATTCAGAAAATAGCTGGATTTTAACAGAAATAATGTTTTGATTCTGAGCTTTGAATATTCATAGCAAAATAATACTGGTTTACAGAATTCCATTTTCCTTTTTTTTTTTTTTTTTTTTTTTACCATTTTGTACAACATTTCTATTTTGTCAGAAAAACAATCTCTTAAAATAAAGGAGAGACAAATTCTACTCAGTGAAAGCAGAACCCGTTCTTCTCCTGTTTATTGCTTTACCATTACCACATTTCTTAAAAAGCAGTATCTGCATCTTTCTGGATGTTTTGGCTTCTCCCTGCTCTAGAATTCATTGAAGCTGATGATCTTCCAAAAAGAGACTGGCTTCTGAGAGCCGGTGCCACCTGCTCAGCAGAGCAGTATGCAACACACGCTACCTGTGAGCCCAACTGAGAACGGTCCAGAAGTGATTTAAAGCTGCCCTGAGCCTTCCTCCCATACTGACTTGCAAATTCTCTTGTTTATAGCCTTCCCCTGCTTGCAACCAGCAGGACATAATGACTTCCCTGATCCTCTTTGGAGCAGAGAAGCTGATGTAGAGGCCAGCGACAACAGCCCACTACCCCAGTTGCACATCTCCGCTTCCCCCTGCGTGCCCTCTGGCAGTTTTTAGCGGCTGTTCAGTTGGGATCTAGAAATGGTCTTATAAAAGCCTGGAAAGTTTCTTTGTTTTCAGAAACTGGTGAATTTTATCATTTTTCAAGCAAACTTTTCCAACCATAGCTTCCCACAAACCAGCATTCCGTTTGTACTCAAGGCATGGTTTAAATATGCTGTCCAAATCCAACAAACCTATCAGTGTACATTTTACCTTTCCTTTCCTTTCAGCTGCCACCTTTTGTTTCATAAAGTACTACTCCACAGCAGAGTTCAGATAAAATATTTTATCTGGCTTAGGTAATTTTCCAAAGTATTTTTCTCTAGTATTAAAAAGTTCTCATTCTGATAAAGGCAAATGCAAAATTCTGCATTTTTGTGCGTCTCATACTTCTTGTATGAACTCCCTTTCACTCAGCTGATGTTTGTATGGCATTATCTAATGTAAGTCAAAGGGAAAAACTCCATTATGGGAGAATGCCAACAACTGTAGAATGAGATAGCAGCTTACTTCCAGCAATTTGCTTTGCTTCATGAAAGAAAGTTTTAATGTATACGTGTTGATCTTGGAGACATTAGAAATATCTTATTCACATTCAAGGGGCCACTCCATATTCATAGGAATTAAGCATTTAAAAAAAGCACAAAGAGTTGCAAAACACAAATGAAAATCAAATTTGTAACTGAATGAGCTGGTGATCGCCTTTCCCCCAACCATGGGCAACATGAACAAAATAAGGAAATTTTCATCCACCTTAAAAAAAACTATCTGGAAATACCACATTCTCAGAAGAGCTCTCATTTCCAGCTTTTGTCGGAATGAGATAATCTATTTACAGTGCCATTACCCCAGAAGACTCTGCAATGGCAAAGGTTTGCAAGAGATGCAGGTATTCGTGACATCCCGGAGTGTTGTGTTCTGGGATGGCTTTACCAGACAGGAAAGCCTGAGGCTATTCATAATACTTAAAAAGAAGGGATAAAAAATAGAGTGCCTTTAATTCTTCATCTTACCTGACAAGTCAACGTGCATCTCAAAACAGTTGGCATGTTTTTCTTACTCGTCACCTGTTCCTGAGCCTCAGTTCCACAACTCCATGTAGGAGATCAGGAACATTTTTTGAGACGTCCTTGCTGATTTCCAGAATCACTGAGGAGCATTATATATCATTCATATTCTCAGCACCTTTATTTGATCTTTTGGAGGATTCTCCAATGGGCGGAGGTAGGGAAAGTGCCGACAAATTCGTCATCTTTGAGTAGTGGGGCAATGGGATTTGTGTACGGCAGCACAAGTCCTGTGGGAATGTTCTGTTTAAGGGGTGATGATGGACATGAGATATACATATGACTGAGGAGGCTCTCCTAGAAGAAGACCTCCTCCAGAAACTGGAGTATGAAGGCAGCTTGGTTTGTACAGGCACAGACAGGGAGTTAGTGTCCCAATACGGTAGGTGAGTAGTACTCACCTCAGGACTCTGAATCAGGCTTTGGAGGTGCCTTTCTCCCTGGAGAGATCTCTGATGGCAATATAGGATAGCAAGATGTCTAATTTAGGCTGCCGCAATCAACTTGGTGGGGCCAGGCTCTTATTGCTCAAGCATCACAGTAATGAAATGAGACATCTAAAGCGGCAAGGGAAAATCTGGCCTAAAACCTATTGGGCAGTAACAAACTGTTCACCTTGTCTTTATAATCTGTCACTCACTGAGTTGCCTAATTTTCTGGGAAGAGAGACACTCTAGTGCCTTCCCATGAATTCACATATTTTATATTTGTAGAATTACTCAACGCCTCAAGCCTCTCTATCCCAATAGTTAGGAAGTTCTCATTGGAGGCACAATATTCACCTTCAAATGCTGCTCTTCAGACCCTGCTCCAAATCATATTCCGTGCTTAAAATGTAGGATCAGTCCTTCACCTGTTCATAGACTTATCTGGGTAATATGTCACTGTTCAGAATCTGTGTAAGCTCAGGCCACTGTTCTTACATTACACTAGACAGTACATAAAAAACATTATTGAGTAATGTAATTTGTCTGGCATACCCACACAAGACATACCATTATGCACAGCTGCTGACGTCTGAAACCAAAAATTATTGACAAATAATCACAATCCAGATAATAGTGAGAGGTGATGTTCTATTTTGCAAAGGAAAATAGAGATCAGCCTTGTTTACATAAAATCAAGCAAAGACCTAGACTAACCACTGAGCAATATAATTTTAGCTCATTGCATTCAAAAGAACCCAGACGCAGTATTTTATGTGACCATATCCGAATTTAAAACATAAATAGAGACAGATATATAGTCCAGCTTCTTCTCTTTTAACCGACTATAAATGAAGTTCTTCAACATAATGCACATGGTACCTTTCTGCTAAATGTCGTACACCCATTACAAACTTGGTTTGAAACCAAGCTGCTTTATTTACTTTCCTGAAATGGCTTTGCAGTTCATTTATGAATCTGCTTAGATATATGACTGTCTGTAAAGTCAGTGCAAGCGTGGTAGTAAAGTGGAACCAAAGTTGTCAAAGACAATTAACGTGCATAAGAACTGTTACATTAATCTGCTTTTGTTATTTAGTTTTTCTAACAAATATGCTTTAGGTTCTTTTTGTTTGCCTTGTGGTTGCTGAGCCTTGAGGATACATAAGAGTCATATTTTCATGCTTTCTTCACTGTGTCTGGGCAAAAATAATACCCTAAAGGAGAAAGGCAAGAAGAAAAAATGAATAAGAGCAGTGAGAAGAATGAAGAGGTAAGGTGAAAAGATAGATGTTAATAGATGTTTGCAACTGACCAATGGTCCCAACTGTTCTCAAAATTAGCCCCTTTCACACCAAAGACCCTGATGATAGAAGGCAACTTGGGACCGTAGTGCAGACTGGAGCATGAAGTATAAAAGTCATAACAGCTTTCTGTTCCTTGAGGAGAGAAGACACACTGAATTTTAATCAAGGCCAAATGTTGGAAGAGCTCGATGGTGGGAACACAAAGCGTTGCAGACCTCTCTTGCTCAGCACTGTTGCCAAGCCAGGGAGTTGCTTTTGACGTTCGCCTCTCTCACCGGGAGGCAGGATGCTCCACGTCGCAGGATGAGACTCTGTGAAAGGTCCTTGAGACAAGACAAAATTAGCAAACCCTGAGCTATTTGGTGTTTCCCCACTACTCTCAGTCAGAGAACTATTTATTCACTAAAGTTCCTGCATGCTCTTTTGTGTGCCCCTACTTCTTATTTCAGCATCAGCTTCCAAGGCCAAGAGGTCATTTACTCCCTCCTTTTTCTTTCCTTTCATTGGCCTCCTGATCCCCTGAAGATGGCCCCTTTGCACACCAATGCAGTTTGAAAATTGCGAGAAATTAAATTTCAATCTCTCACACAATGGCAGGTGCGTCCTTTTCTACTCTGCTGGTGGAAGAAGAATAGCAGCTGCCCAGCCAGAACAATAAAACTACTTTCCAGCTCTCTGTGACTGGCTGTCATTGAACAGCCATGCATAAATATAATCCATGGAGATCCCAGGGGTGGCATTTCTCATCTCTTATCAGCTCTGCTGCACACACCAGAATTTGATAAGACACCTAAGAAGGATGATAAAAGCTGCTATTAATCTGTCTAAGCAGAAATAATAAGAGCAATAGTAACAATATCAATAGATTTATGGAAAATCAGTGGCTATATTATTTTGATGCTGGTTTAATTGCTAAGGGTGGCTAAAATAGCAGATCTGTATTTGTAAGTTAACCTGACAGATTAATGTCCTTTTGTATGCCTGAAACAAGCTCAAAATATCTTCTAATTAAATAAAAAAAAAAAAAAAAGGAAAAGAGAAATGAAATCAAAAATAGTCCTTCACAGTAACCTTTTGAGCCATTTTAAACATCTATGCTACCGTGCACATACACATCCATATCTGGCCCTTCTCATCCCGAGTGTTTGCAAAGTGGTAGTATAAGTAATCCTGCTAAAATTATTTTGGGACTTATTAACACTGGAATAGCCTGATGATCTGCCTGGTTCCATATCCTTTCTCAGGCAATGCTCTATGGCAGATGTTCCAGAGGAAAACATTAAATTCCCTATAGTGCACTTGACAATTGTGTAATACTACTGCTCGAGGGGAAATTTAAAACTTTCCCCAGCTGGTAATCAGCTCATATATTGAAGTATGAGGACAGATAATTGTTATCCTACCCAGTGTGACTGCAAATGATATTTTTATTCCTGAGCCTTCCTCTCTGAATCCTACTGATTACTTTCTTTCAGTAATACCCTGTGACTGCGAGTTCCCAGGGCCAGCTTGGTGTTGCATTTGGGTTTGTTCCTGTGGATCTAAAGGAGTATGTTTCAGTTTCATCCAATTTTCTCTCACGTGTCTTTCTCTTTTAGTCACAGGTAGCGTGAGGAGGAGATTCTAGCTGTGCTCGACTGTCTCTATAATATGTTAATATGCCTCTATGGCATCCTGTTTTACCTCTCCGCTCCTCAAAGGCAAAAGTTTGTGTATTAAACAATTAGTTCTAGTCAAAAGCCATACTGTTCCATCTTTCCTTTCAAAAACACCAACAACCCAGATAGGTCTAACCCACCTCTTTGCAATCTAAAGGAAAGCACTCGTATGGGAACACAGTAATAATAATAACAGCTAATGACAATAGTTCACCCTTTGTAACTACACCCGACCGTAGCACGGCAGAAGTTTCTCTTGAGTACGTGATTTAGCAGTGCTGACTGACACTTCTCCATGTCAGATAACCCTTCAGAGGAGCGGTAGTAGCTGCATAAACTGCCCATGGCAGTACTGTCAGAATTGGCCCTATGGATGCAAGCACCACTGCGAAGTACAGAAAGGAATACGCCGTCAGTGAAGCACGTCCCTCCCACTGAAACCAGTTGGCAGCTAGAGGATCAGCCTCTCTTCGCTGCGGTCCTTGGGGAATTATCGTCACATCTGTGTGAGACTGTGTGACTGCGGTATCTTAAACATAGAAGAGATGTTGGAAGCACTTGCAGTGAGCCTTTCCGTGCCATAAATGTATAATTGCTGGGCTCAGATTTCCACATGTTGAAATCTGTTGACTGGAAGAGGTATCATTTGAACAGATACTTCTGTGGAAAAAATGTGCCCTTTGTGGACAAGCGCTAGTGATACTTGCCCAGTAAACAGAAAGCTTTTTAAAGCTTGGTTATCCAAATTATTTCCTTTTGTTTAGGAGAAGAAAAAACAAGCTATAGTTCTGGGGGTTTTTTCTTATACATGTTTGATGGGAAACCAGAAAGCACAAATTCTCCCTTTCAAAAGGAGAGGAAAAAAAATAAGGTCAGCTCTGTAGATCTTCTTGATGTATTGGGCAAGGAAGTACGCACGAAGCTTTAAAGGTAGGAGGCATAATGAAGCACCATAGGGAATAGAAGTCAGTGGGGTGCACGGATGCTTCCTTTCAGAATGATACCAAGGGGGTTAATGTCTGGCCTGGTGATAAAATCCTGGCATCTGTTACTGAAAACACAATGAGCATTGTTGTCATTGAGAGAATGGCTCTGTTTTTCCTGGCATGAGTTACTGTTTGGAAGCTGGTTTAAAATAGAAAAGAAAAAAAAATTCTCACTCTGAAAACTTAAAAATAAAGGACTATGCCAGAATCGCGTTCTCCACTGTATTTCTAGGAAGTGTTTTTGGTTCATTGTTCTGACAACACTATTCCCATACCTTTAAATGCAATTGCTGCTAAAATGCACAGCAAACTGTACAGACTTTGACATAAACACCAACTACTGCACTGAATGTGCCGAAGCTCAGAAATAGAGGCTAAGAGAAGTCTTCCCAAGGCTGGCTGCAGGCACAGGGCAGTTGTCCTGCTGGGCTTTCTCCTTTGCCAGTGGAGAGCCTGCCATCCCCAGTGCAAGCTTTGGCACACCCAAATTAAGAACCTCTTCACACTGTCCCTAGACAAGCTTCTTTTCTTCCCATTGGAGATTAGCCCCTAGCTAAAGTTCATCTTTGTGGAATGCCCTTCCAAAGCATGCCAAGTATTCACATGTGAAATGGGATTACACCCTGCCTTCTTCGCTAACCAGTTCCCGGTTTTTATGTGAGTTTTTCTCCAAAGATGAAAAGATTTTATTCATAACTTCTAGTCTATATACATTAACAATACATAAAATACATCCTTCTGCTATGACATAGCTTCTCAGTTTATACCCAATTAGATTCTGCACTCGCTGTTTTTGGAACCAGAGGCAGTGGAAGTAGACGGCAGGCTTTTCATTTTCCCTGCTAATTGTTCTGTCCGTGCCCCGTTGCTGCCTGCTATTTGTTGGCTATCAGCTAAATAAACAAAAGCAGGGAGAAAAGGTGAAAACAAACAGTTCTTCAACCTTGGTTTTGATGTCGCTGATTCCCCTGTTATGAAACTTCAGAACTAATGAAGAAAATAATCTCTGTAGGAGCAGAGCTGAGGAGACAGCATATGTTATTCCCAGGCTGCGTTACTTGCCTCAGAGCAATGCAAAGGATCATGCTGACTATGACCACAGCTCGTAATGAAAACATTGTTTTCTTTCTTATTTGAGACAATGCTGCCAGTCTGAGCCAACTGCAGAAAGACTAAGCTGTTCGCAAGATGCAACAAATTGAACCCTGTACATTTGGTCAATAACTAAGCACACATTAGCCAGTGCAGCCCATGCTCCTTTTACTTCCTTGGAGGTGACAAAGGAACAAGAGGCGATAAATGATGGTGATTAGGATCAGATTCAGGGCTCCAGAGTGGCTCTGCTATAGCTCCTTGGTGTCAGAGCAAGTTGGGATTGATGCAGCAAAGAACTGCTGCATGAAACCATTGTGGACAACCTCTCCAGCTGTAGCCAATATATGCTCACAGCTCTGGTAAATCTGTGCCTGATTCAGTCAATTCCATGGCTCAAACCTACTGCATTTCAGAAAGCTGAGGATCCTTCCGTGGTTTGATGAAGCCATCATCAAATGGCTTATCTAGCTTCCAGATTGCCTCATTGAGAAGCAATACAATGGGCCTGATGGGTAAGTCAAGAAAAGTTCATTACATCCCTTTGCCACTGGAAAATGCACTTTTGATTTTCCAAAGAGTTAAAACTGAAATGTCAATTAAACAAATTATAGGAGAAAACAAACAAAAAGTACATTGAGAAAACCCATTTCAAAAAAAACACCAAAACACAAAAACAAATGCTATTTATTATTTCCTACAATGATTGATTATATTGCAGGTAACAAATTTCATTAAGTTTTAATGCATTAGACAGTGCAGATAAGTAACATGATGGCAGAAAGCCTAGTTCAGATTGGTCCAGTTATTCAAAAATAGCTTTTAAAAGCCAGGAAGCTCAGAGTTATGATTAAATATATGGGAAATTTCAAATACCATCTGCTTCATCCATTTTTTAATGTACAGAATGCATAAATAACCCAGCTAACCTCAAGCCTCTACGGTTGCACCAGCATCAAAGGAATGCCACAGGAGACACACTTCAGTCCTTCAGCTGAATGGTGAGTGGATACCTAAATGTGTTTTGAGCAGTTTGGATTCATTTCCAGATTCTCATCTCTGGGCACCCTAATTTGCCTCTGGAAACCTGGAATCTATTCCCTCCTGCTCCATGCATCCCATAACCTGCTGCCAGAAACGCCAATCCTCATTTTAGTAGTAGCAGAGAGCTGTCATAAAATCTTAAATTGCAGAATTCATTAGTTTCACAGTACTGGATAGGGGATCACAGAGCCTTTGCTGGCAAGCTATGTAATATTACAAGTACAATATAGAAAGAAGTTGACATCAGAAATGTGACGGACTGAATTATGCTGTCAACTAAGGAAAGAAGCTCTACCAGCCAAGAAGCAGGATCAGTACATAGCTCTGTCTACCCACCACCCAACATGAGTCATGAGGTATCAGCCTCTTACCCTATTCCTCCTCTGAAACATCTTTTGCTCACCGGGGACAATTTGGACAAGATCATTTTGGCCAGGGTATCCCCACATGAGCACTTGTGGACATATTTCAAGCCACTCTCTGACACCTGAGCGCGGTCACCAAGTACCGCGGAGCTGTGACTTGCTGCTGGTAGCAGGTCTCCAAAGCTGCTACAACGTGGTGGAGTTCTCCAGGAAGGTGAGCCCCAACTGGAGAGGCACAGCCAAAGCATTTACTGCATCTTTTGTGTAAATGGGAAGGAACCGTCAGTCAGATTAGTGTGAGTGACCAGCAAAGCAACTTTGATAGGGTCAAGGTGTCAGAGGACTGTGGTCTGCCCAAGGGCATTGGCTAGTCAAACATCTTTTTTTTTTTTCCAAAAGTATATTCGAATAAAACAAGTCATCACAGAATTAACAGCAAAACCCAGGGAATGTTTGGAGCACCACGGTAGTTCCATTTTTCTCTGAATGAGGAAACTGATCTTACCTAACTGCAGCCTTGCTCAGCCCAGCCATCTGTGACAGGATAGTGAGCAATAAACGACTCACCATTGCATAATGAGCATTTGAGCCTTCATTGTAGCTGCAGTCTGAATCCTTGCATAGATTCAAATAGCAATACATGTT